>NC_134949.1:221765230-222984914 GCF_965638725.1 Aptenodytes patagonicus
CTTTCTTGTACTGTAAGCATCATTTAAATAAACTAAACCAATCCAGACAAAAAGCCACCCTGGTAACACTAGGAAAGGTCTTAATCTTCTCCTCTGTATTAAACAATGAATGCCGTAGCAGAAGTAAAATGGGGAAGGAAGATCTTGAGTACCGGCATAGTAGATGTATTTGGAGCTATGGAATAGCAGCAGTTGAAATATGTCCTTCCAGATGTCCTGGGTGTTATTCTTAGACCTACTCCTGCTATACTGAAAGATAAGAGGGAAGTCACTGTGTCTTCTTTACTCTAACACAGTCTGTCTTGTTTGTTTAAAATATAAGCTCCCTGTGGCATGGTCAGTCTCTTGTTAGAAGTTTGTGCAATGTCCTGCAGAATGGGACTCCTCTGAGGAAGTTATCTGTGAATTTGAACCTTTACATTTACTTATAGATACATATCCTAAAATAAAATATTTTAATATGTATATAATTCATATATATATATGGGTGGATACAGTAAGTGCAATTTATTAGACCTGGTAAAGTACAAAGGCTGCCAGTTACAGTTACCTTCTTGCTGTTTAACATAGCCTCTTAAAATTACAATTTTACCTTGGTTGGACAGCCTTCCTGTTCATCTCTTCTTTAGGATTAGGGGAGGTGAGTAATCTCCATCAACTTTCATTGTATATGGATTTCTTTCTAATCATATGCATAAGACTTAAAGCCTATTGTTGACTACTTTCCTCCTGGTATGCCATGCTGGAAGCCTAGGTAAGGAAGTTATTTCCTTGACTTTATAGCTCACTTCATAAGAGCGTCTCCAAATGTCCCCCACAACTGGTTGTGAGTAAAAATGGATGTCCAATATGCTTGGGAAAAAAATGACAGAAAAATGTTACAATACTTTTTCCTCAAAGATGCTTAAAGAAGATTGGGGTGGTGGTGGTGGGGTGGTGTAGAGAGATAAATAAGAAAATGTTTATATACTAAGAAAGAACTATCTACCAGATGTCTACTTGGATGAGTCTTGGTGACTTGCAGCACGCGATTTGTATTCTGGCTGTGACAAGTAGATTTAACAATCTGTGTTGCTGAACTAAAAAGCTGTGATAAATTCCCATCTCTTTTATATGAAACAATGTTTATTTCCTGATTGACTGAGTTCACTAAATCATACCAAGTCATATACCTGAAAGAAGGTGCAGCACTGAATTTGTAGTTGATATGGCAGGTATTGTGAGAAGATAATTGTTTCTAATAAAGGAATAAAATTTGCTCTTAATTTCAATTTGCTTTTAGTAGAAGAAAATTCATATAAGACATCTAACAATGTCCATTCTCTATGGAGCAGTCAGAATAGAGCACCTTTCAATAAAGTTTTGAATTTCTTACTTTCCTGGTGCTAATAAAGGAATGAGATTATAATGCGATAAATTAATCAAAAGTATGAACTGCCAAATCATGAATGCATGGATATATTTCCTTTAATATTACATTCATTATCGCTGTGAATTGTCCCAGATTCCAGTTCAGCAACAGTCACGCTGCACCTGAACTCTGTGAGTTACTGAGATTCATTGTACACTAAATTAAATGTTTACTAAAGTACCTGTCTGGGAAGGAGACTCCAGTGACTGTATAAGGACTGTAAACTATTTTTTCTGGTGGATTGCAAGTTATATGAGTAGTGACTGAAAGAATGCAAGTCTCTATCTTTTTCAGTTTTCATTAAGCTTAGTTATTTTACACTCCTAGATAGATTTTTTTTTTCCAACTTAGAATTATAGTTTATTTCAATAGTTTCTTGCATTTTAAGCATAGCTTTGAGTGCTTATCGTGTGCATTTTTTTCCAAATTCAGAGATTTCATATGAAAAATGGTACTTCGGATTAGCAGGAGGCTAGGGAAAGCATGTTGTTTAATGAGTTCTTGCAATTATTAGGCAATTTTGAAATAAATATGAAGAATTAAACACACACTGCATTTCCCAGTTTATGTATATTGGCAAAGGAGTCTTTCTCCAGTTCCCTCTTTATTCAGCTCACTCGTAAAAAAGACAACTGTAGCCAGTTGTTCCACACTTCCTTGTAAATTGGTTATTGCTGATTTTTTTCAGATTTCTTTTTCAGTCATCCATTATTAAGCCTTAGGTATAAACACTCGCTTCCCACTGTAGCTGGAAAATAATTATTATCAACTTCTGAAACTAACTTACCTCCATTAAATAGATAAAATAAGTCTGCACATTTGAATTCAGATTCTTAGAGGAATCTTAAAAGATTTCAAATTATTCTTTTGGAAAGAGAGGAGCCACACTGGGAAAAAAAAAGTCATTCTCTTCTGCTTACTAAGAAATGCTTAACTGCACAAGAACTCATGAACTTCATAAAACTTGGGCATGTTCTTCTGTGACTGTAGAATTAGCATAATTCGGTTGACCAAAAGCATCTCTAAAAATTGGTGTTTCACATTAGTTCTTTGAAATCCATGAAGAGATTTTGTTGTGAATGGATATTGTTGTTTGGACAGGTACCCTTCAGTGTGTACTCCCATCCAGAGGAACATTTTAGCTCTCCCTCCTTTCTCGATCATCTCACATTATCATGTAGAAAAATATCACGATGGGTCGCATCAAGTTCCTGAAGAAAGATTTGAAAAGCTCAGTGTGGAAAGAACAAGCTCTTGCAGATGAATTCAGCCTGCTGAGTAAGGACAGCCAACATGGGAGACAGATGTGATAGCTTGGAGCAGAATGCTCCCTGGTGTATAATGCAGTGATAAAATGTGGAACACTCATTATGATATTTGTTATAAAATATGAGCCTTTTTTTTTTTTTTTCCGAGGCAATGAAGGAGCTCCCTTGGCTGCCTAAGTGATAAGTTTTTTCCAACATCACTAGACAATAAAACACTGGCAAGTGCACAATAAATATTCTCTCCAAGCATGTGTTCTACTGGAATTAACCCTTGCAACTTTTCAACAACCCTGTCGCTGCTGAAGAGCGGCACACAAATTGCAAACTGTACCTAGTAAGTTACTTCAGTAACCAACCTAAATAAAAGAAAAGCTGTCTGCTATGGAGCAATATATGTGTATAAATGCATCTGTAATATATTCTTGGAGAGCACCTGTAGGTGTGCCTGTTTGTCAGAACTGAAAGAGGGACACTTTTCAAATTGTCTATAATTTTAAATCATGTCTAAATGAGATTTTTGCTGTTTCAGTAATGTGTTCTTCACTGTTTCAAAAGTGACATATTTTTCCTGGCAGAAGTGCAGCAAATACATTTCTTGACCAGCCCTCAAAAATGATGCAACATTCTCAGCCAGCAATGTATGAAGATTTCAATGCTTCCATCTTTCTCCTTTCTGATATTCCACTTTCAGTTTTATTATAGCTGCCATATTTCTCAGTATACTTATGCTTCAGTTTTTCATGGCTCGATGATGCTAGTATTTCTGAATAGATTAAGCATTTTGCTTTAACTTCAGAGCACTGTTAAACTCTCATGAATGAACTGGTGGATTTTGTGTATCAGTTCTATCCTTCTTATTATCATGCCAATTCACAAGCAAATCTTGCAGAGACGTGTCTAAGAGAAGCCAGGTGCACTCATGCACATACACAGTGCCAATTTATTGTGCTCTTCAAGCTACAAAACCTTCAGGCTTACCCTTGGATTCTATGCATTATCAATGATGTATTGACAGTTGTGGTTTCTATTATGCTGCCACAGAGGGCCCTCAGGAATAACCGGGTCCTGTACTGGAGAGGTGACTGCAAAACTCCTTTGCAGTCCTGAGACAGATTCATCTGCCACTTGCATAGCTAGGAATAAAAAACAAAAATAATCCCTTCAGTAGCAGAAATCCCTTTAAAATAATCCTTTGAAACTGATAAAAGTAGTGTTCATAAACACGGCCAACCACTTGCAATATATGTTAATTAAAATGCATGTGCCTTTCACAATATATCTATCTAATATTTTCATAGATGTTTACAAATCTAATTTCAGTACCAGAGCACCCTTTTTGAGGTGTGTATCATCAGAACCATGTTGCATTTTATTATTATTACTTATATAACAATAGCATGTGTTGTCAGAAGGTAGATCAGAGCCTGATTGCATCATGTACTTTAGAAACACAATAACTGAGATAATGTTTTGACAGACAGATGGTTCAGTTATTTACTGTATGAATCCACTGTTCATCTCTATCTTGTTTATAGTTTTGTTTCCTATCTCAACACAGATATGAGAGAACTGGGGAAAGTTCAGAGAAGGACAATGTGGATGTTGGATGGAGGTATGGAGTGGCTTCCACTGATGGAAGAGCTAAGCATATCAGGCCAGGAAAAGAGATGCCTTAGCGAGTCTTTGACCTCTATGACGTGGAGATTTTGATTCTTCACACGAGAGGTGGTTACACACAGGAACTCTGCCCCATGTGACATTTGGGATGCTAAAAGTTGATGTGGGGTCAAGGGCATACTGGACATATTCCTGGAAGAAAACCCTATGCAGGATATAAATACAAAGACATCAGCCACTGAGCCAGAAAGGATTGGAAAGTGGGAGAATATTCTGGGGAAATGTTGCTACAAGTTCCCTCTATTTATATTACTCTGCTGTAAGCACTGGTAAAGCTAAGATACTAAGGTAGACGGAGTTTTGTTATGACCTGTTATGGGATGTCACTCGTCTACTGATAATGCAAGGATCCTTGGTGACTGGTTTAAACAGGATGCCTTACTTGTAAATAATTAAAATTAGGTGAGATGATTCTTACTTTTAGCAATGTGTTCAGCACAAGACTTAACAAGACCTAAACATATGCTTGGCATTAAATCTATGATGAGTCAGTTGAAAAAAAAAGATATATTCACCAAAGAGGCTTTATTGAAGTGAAAGGAGTTGCCTGAAATAAAATCAGTAGAAACAAGTAAAAAAATTATGCCTACTGTTTTTAATTGGTAAATTGGCATGTAGCAACCCAAACAAGCTGCCATGAAGAAAGCCAGGGGATTTACTCCATGACAATGACCCTGAGCAACCTCTCACTTTCTCTGAGGGGCAAGCCGTGCGGGCTTATTGCAGGATAAAAGTGTTCTTTCAGGGAACTGTGGCTCACAGAGCAGCTGATATACTTATAAAGCCACACCTTACTTCATCTCATGATAGCTTATGTATACAGTCCTAACTGAGAGAGAGCTTCCCCATTAGTAGTGAGGAAAAGAATGCATTTGTGTGTTTGTGTTATCCTGAAAACTTCTGAGGAAACTTTATGAATTTTCTACCTGACCTGCAGTCTGATATATTACTTATTCACTTCTTTACTGGAATCTATCACATATATTTCCCAATTTGAAATGGAGAGGAAGCAATCTGAATTTATCTCTCAATCAAATGCACAGATCGTGGGAAGCACCCTGAATAAATCATGAGAGTTTTCCAGATTACATGTTATGGTGGCCCAGCTACTGTGTTTGTAATGTTTGATTGCTGTAATCACAGTTCAGTTAGTATTCCTAATAATCTAAAAAAAGGAGCTGTAAAAGTCCTTGGACCAGAATAATCCCTTTCTCACTCCGAGATAAAACTGTTAAAGCAATAACTGAACCAGTTAATATACAAGTCTCTTGTAATAGGACGATCAGTAAAACTAACCTACAAAGTAGAATTTCTTGTTTTAAAGTAAAACTCGCTACATCTACTGTATGTCCCATAAAGGATCTTAGCTGACAAATCTTAATTTGACTGTGGGCAAACTAATTGTCTATTATTTTAGCTTGGGGCTGTTGTGCTTTAAAAATCAAATAATGATTTGGAAGAAATACAACAAGTCATTTTCTCTGAGAACACAGAGTTCCCACTGACAGTGACTATTAAAAAGATTTAATGAAATCACCAGGACTTCTTTGAAGCTGGTCTAGGTACATTTTTATACTCAATCTGCACATCAATATTAATTTTTTAACACAGATGGAGGTTTTATTGGTACCCAAGGAAGGAAGTAGAAAAACAGATTACTGGAATTTCAAATTACAAGCAGAGCACAAAGCTGATGGAGGCAAGTGTGAAATTAGACCTATGAAACAGCAGGAAAATTAAAATGCAGTAAACAAATATGTAAATTAGAGGGGCTGCTGGAAAGCAATTGTGACCATTTTACCTTCCACCTAAGCAAAAATATATTTCAGGGACACCCATCTGCTTTGCCATGTTAAAGGTCTGCCAGTCAAATCATTATAGACTTTCCTTTTGAAGGTGCTATAATGTCTTGATTAAAACTGATTTCATATTGAAATAATCATTGCATAATTTCTGAGATCGGTGAAAAGAAATTTTTAAACATAAAATCTGAGGTCTTATCCATCTCCAGCTCTGGTCTTGTCTTTTTTTTTCTTCCCCCACCAATGAGTTTTCATTGTCTGGCTTTCTGTTAAGGTAAATTCTCCAAAAATCTCCAAAATCTCAGAGTGAAAAAAAAGGTCCTTTGAAAATTGCTAGTACTTGGTTTGTGTTCCAAGCAAAGGCCTTTTGATGTATATGTAAAGGAAAAGTGTAAGTATTGTGTACAAATAAGGCGGTAGACAGCATGCATCACTTGATTAGCAAATTGTGGGTTAGTGGCAGTAAACATGTCTAGGGCTTTTGTAGGAGAACAAACTCAAAGCCTGTTCATAGGAGACAAAAGCTGTTCACAGCTGTAATCCCTACTAAAGTCAACTGAAGCCTGTCTACAGACTCTGAGTGAGTTTCACTGCTACTTATTTATTGAATCCCAATACATGCTATACCTGAACACCTCTTAAACCTTTTGTAACTTAGCATACTATAATAATGTAATATTGTGCCCATTTTATAGATGGATGTCGTGGTTTAACCTCAGCTGTCAACTGAGCACCACGCAGCCACTCGCTCACTCTCCCCTCCCCCATGGTGGGATGGGGGAGAGAATCGGAAGAATAAAAGTGAGAAAACTCATGGGTTGAGATAAGAACGGTTTAATAATTGAAATAAAATAATAATAATAATAATAATAATAATAATAATAATAATAGAATATACAAGGCAAGTGATGCACAGTACAATTGCTCACCACCCGCTGACTGATGCCCAGCCAGTCCCCGAGCAGCGGCCCCCCCGGCCAGCTTTCCCCAATTTATGTACTGAGCATGACGTCCCATGGTATGGAATGTCCCTTTGGCCAGTTGGGGTCAGCTGTCCTGGCTGTGCCCCCTCCCAGCTTCTTGTGCACCTCCAGCCTTCTCAGTCAGTAGAGCATGGAAAACTAAAAAGTCCTTGACTAGTGTAAGCATTACCTAGCAACAACTAAAACATCGGTGTGTTATCAACATTATTGTCATCCTAAATCCAAAACACAGCACTGTACCAGCTACTAGGAAGGAAATTAACTCTATCCCAGCTGAAACCAGGACAATGGATAAGCGAGAAACAAAGTTTAAACTCCAAGTTCTCAGAAGACTCTTAGGTACTTGTATCCCGTTCAGGCATCTCCATTCCTCTGAAAGAAACACTGAAGGTTTTGAAAGTTGGTTAAGCTAAAAATTCAAATTATCCTTAGTAGGAATAAGTCTAAAAGGACTTAGAAAAGCTCCACAGGGAGATCTGGACAGGCTGGATCGGTGGGCTGAGGCCAATTGTATGAGGTTCAGCAATGCTAAATGCCAGGTTCTGCACTTGGGTCACAACAATCCCATGCAAGACTGCAGGCTTGGAGAACAGTGGCTCAAAAGCCAGGGGGTGTTGGTCGACAGCCAGCTAAATATGAGCCAGCAGTGTACCCAGGTGGCCAAGAGGGCCAATAGCATCCTGGCTTGTATCAGAAATAGCGTGGACAGCAGGACTAGAGACGTGATCATGTCCCTGTACTCGGCACTGGTGAGGCCGCACCTCGAATACTGTGTTCAGTTTTGGGCCCCTCACTCCAAGAAGCACGTTGAGGTGCTGGAGCGTGTCCAGAGAAGGGCAATGAGGCTGGTGAAGGGTCTGGAGAACAAGTCTGATGAGGAGCGTCTGAGGGAACTGGGGTTGTTTAGCCTGGAGAAAAGGCGGCTGAGGGGAGACCTTATCGCTCTCTACAACTCCCTGAAAGGAGGTTGTAGCGAGGTGGGTGTCGGTCTCTTCTCCCAAGTAACAAGTGATAGGACAAGAGGAAATGGCCTCAAGTTGCACCAGGGGAGGTTTAGATTGGATATTAGGAAAAATGTCTTCACCTAAAGGGAACAGGCTGCCCAGGGAAGTGGTGGAGTCCCCATCCCTGGAGGTATTTAAAAGACGTGTAGATGTGGCATGTAGGGACATGGTTTACTGGTGGACTTGGCAGTGTTAAATTAACGTTTGGACTCGACAATCTTAAGGGTCTTTTCCAACATAAATGTTTCTATGATTCTATAATTCTATGATTCTATGATTCTAAGTATCTTGGAAGATCGCGATCTAAAGGTCTAGCTATGTGTTTTCAGGAGGAGGAGTATACAATTTTCTTCACATTAATGTGTCTTCCATTGCTAATTCAAAAATTATTTAAATGAATGCCTTTCCAGAGATGTAAAGGAGGATCACGAGTAATTTCATCCCAGCTAGATATGTTGAATTGCTAACATGTGTTGAATCATTCATATGAAAAAAATTACCTTCTAAATCTAAAGAAATGGAAGTGTGCCTGGGCACCAGAAGACTTTGTGTCCGAATTGAATCTGGGTGACCTCTTTTTAATGAATTTTCCTTGGAGCCACTGTGCTAAGGGTGGACGGTGCTTTCTGTGATGGACTAAATGTCAGTTGTACAGGAGTTACCAAGGGTGAAAATAAATTTGTCACCACAAGAACAAAAAATATATTGAGAGTGACAAGAAAGACTACGCTGATAGTAAGGATCAATAGTGCTGTAGGGCATTGTTTCTTATGTCCTGGAAAATTTAAAAAGAAAAAGGAGAAAGAATACTGTATCCTCTCCAAAACCAGTTTTAATCCTGCAGTAAAAAAAAAAAAAAAAAAAAATTAAAAAAAGGAAACGCTATGGAAAAGAACAGCATAAGTAAATAGGAATTGTTGTGTTGTGTTTACATGGAATTTTCTGGAGAAATAAGATTGCCTAATCCAAAAGCAATTTCCAAAATGTTTTGTAGCAAAGGCATCCTCTCAGCAGTAGACAAACCAAAATTCCCAGGAGGTCTGCAAACTACTCGTGAAGGATAGACATAGCACAAACTCTTACCTACATGACCTACTCAGCTCAAGATGTCAGATATAAAGGCCATGTGTAAGCAAATATGTAAAGCTCACACTTGCATAATTGTGTCTACTAATACAAGAAGCCTAAGACATCACCACTGGGAGCAAAAAATGCCTGTGTGGGAAAAAATATGAGGCAGCAGATAGTATTGTCCTTCAGTGGGAATGATGTGTGAAAAAAACTACAGGTTACAACTGCTTACACAAGGTTAGATAAAACAGGAAAAGGGAAAAAGGAAAACAGGAGAAGGAGCTGTAAATACAGGTCACGTAGACAGGAGCCTACAGCAGCAGGTTGCCTGCAGCAGCTCAATAATCCTGGATGTATGTCTGTGATAGTAGAATCCTGGAAAGCCAGGTTGACGGGCACAGTGAAATTATGTGGCACTTTCTTTCTCCGCCTTTCCCATCTTCCCACTCCTCCAATCCTGTATATGTAATTTGAGAAACTGTGTCCCTGTTTTTAATGAGGACTGTGGAGTAAAGCTGTTTTTGAGAATGTTTTGCCTTGGGTTCATTGTGTCAGTGAAATCTGAGAATCAGCTGTACAATGAAAACCTCTATCATTTGAGGTACAACTCTTAGTGTCTTCTCTCATGAGGGTTCTCTAATTAATATTGTCTTTAGAAACAAATTACTTTTAAGGATTTAATTAACACAGAGTACTGACATTTTTAGGTTTAAGCTGAACCTGTTTCATCAGTAAATACTTTCATCATTCTTTGCTCTTTCTCTCTTTTTCAACTCTCTATTTGACGGTAGAAATGGTTTGCTTTTTCAATTTAACAAGTACAAAATATAGCAGGTGATGCTTCAGATGCCCCTCTAAATATTTTTCTATCTAAGGAAAGCACATTGAAAGGCTGTGGATGTGCTCTACATAGACTTCAGTAAGGCCTTTGACACCGTCTCCCACAGCATTCTCCTCAAGAAGCTGGCGGCTCACGGCTTAGACAGGTGGACTCTGCGCTGGGTCAAAAACTGGCTGGACGGCCGGGCCCAGAGAGTTGTGGTGAATGGAGTTACATCCAGTTGGCGGCTGGTCACGAGCGGTGTTCCCCAGGGCTCAGTTTTGGGGCCAGCTCTGTTTAATATCTTTATTGATGATTTGGATGAGGGGATTGAGTGCACCCTCAGTCAGTTTGCAGATGACACCAAGTTGGGCGGGAGTGTTGATCTGCTCGAGGGTAGGAAGGCTCTGCAGAGGGACCTGGACAGGCTGGATCGATGGGCCGAAGCCAACTGTATGAGATTGAACAAGGCCAAGTGCCGGGTCCTGCACTTTGGCCACAACAACCCCATGCAGTGCTACAGGGCTGGAAAGCTGCCCAGCAGAGAAGGACCTGGGGGTGTTGGTTAACAGGCAGCTGACCATGAGCCGGCAGTGTGCCCAGGCGGCCAAGAAGGCCAATGGCATCCTGGCCTGTATCAGAACTAGTGTGGCCAGCAGGAGTAGGGAAGTGATCGTGCCCCTGTACTCGGCCCTGGTGAGGCCGCACCTCGAATACTGTGTTGAGTTTTGGGCCCCTCACTCCAAGAAGGACGTTGAGGTGCTGGAGCGTGTCCAGAGAAGGGCAAGGAGGCTGGTGAAGGGTCTGAAGAACAAGTCTGATGAGGAGCGTCTGAGGGAACTGGGGTTGTTTAGCCTGGAGAAAAGGAGGCTGAGGGGAGACCTCATCGCTCTCTACAACTCCCTGAAAGGAGGTTGTAGCGAGGTGGGGGTCGGTCTCTTCTCCCAAGTAACAAGCGATAGGACGAGAGGAAATGGCCTCAAGTTGTGCCAGGGGATGTTTAGATTGGACGTGAGGAAAAATGTCTTTACTGAAAGAGTGGTGAAACATTGGACCAGGCTGCCCAGGGAAGTGGTTGAGTCCCCATCCCTGGAGGTATTTAAAAGATGAGTAGATGAGGCACTTAGGGACATGGTTTAGTGGGTGGTGGTGTTGGGTTGACGGTTGGACTCGATGATCTTAGAGGTCTTTTCCAACCTCAATGATTCTATGATTCTATGATTCTATGAATGCTGGGATCAGATATTTTATTTACTTTTAACTAATTTTTCAATCTTCTGTGCTAAAACAGAAGTATCTCCTCCTAGATTCTCCTACATTTTCAAACTCATTCTTTCATTTCTTTCCTAGGTTTCCAGAAAAAAAAATTTTTGGTCTAGCATTATTAGCCCAAATTCACCAACCCTTAGTGGTCATTAAGATTTCAGAGTAGACCATATCAACCTCTTTGTGTCAAAAGAAGCTGAATAGGCATATTTCAGTTGTTGCCCTGCAGACACTGTGAATCAGTTTTCATTACTCCATTACTCTTTAAAAGAAAATGGGGGAAAAAAAGCTAGTTTTACTAACTTCTTCTGTTTTCAAATTTACCTGTTTTCTCAGAAAGCTTTTCAGTAGGTCAATAACAACTAGTCAGATTTCTCCTAAAAAATATTGCTGCATTTCCATCTGTAATGTTGCTCTCATTTCTAATATCTTCTGTGAGTCAAACTCACCATCCATCTCATCCCACAGTAGCAAGCACTCCATGATACACTGACACCATCCTCTTGTTCTCCAGGAAGCTTTTAATTCTGAACTGCGACATGCTCTGCTTTGTTTGTCCGGGCTGCCGTGGCCCATTCCCTCCCATGGCTGCCCTCTATCTGGACACTCTCTGTCTTTGTATTTCTTTCCATTATACATGAACTGGACATCCGTCCTCTTGGTCAGTCTGCTTCTGCTTGTTAGTTTGTCTCCGACCTTTTGTTTGACCGTATTTGGTCTGAACCAATGATTGGCATTGTTTGGAGCTTTTCCCTGGTCAGTTTTACTGTCCTTACTACTAAGATGCATTTCTTCAGGGTGAAGTCTTTCTCTCAGCAGTCTCTCCAGTCATGTAGGGTCGGACATCCCACAGGCCATCCTGTCAATTAATGGAGAATCTCTAGCGTTTCCAAATTTACATGTAGATGTTAGAGTTTCAAGTTCCTTCATTTGCTTTTAGTTCTGGAATGAAGAAGACCCACAGTATATCTCTTTGAAATCTCATACTGTCATCCATAAGAGCCATCAGGCACCCCTCATCACTGTTCTAGGAATTTTGCCATTTTTGCAGACAGTACCACCCCATTCACTCTCTTTGCCTTGTGTTCATTATTATTGAAGATCCATTTTTGAAAATAAAACTTGGTTGCAATTCCTGGGTTCTATCTATGTGAGAGGTTTCTGTTTGCCGCTGTTTTTGTTTGTTTGTTCTCACTTACCTCCCGTGAGTCTCGCCAGACTGGCTGCTGCCACTGCATTTTATGAATTGTATGGCTGGGTAATAAGAAGGCACCATGTTTTTAAAGACATGTTGGTTATTTATTAAAACAATTATTTAAGACATTCAGTCTCTTCACTGTGCATACCAGCCATCCGCACACCAGCAAACTCTCCTTTTGCAATCTCTAGCCCTGCCCCAACTTTCATTCAGGTGATTGCAATGAGATAAATGACTCAAAAAGTAAAGCATTTCATATGGAGGGTTTGTCCTGCATTCAAATAGCCTTGCTGTTATTAGGAAATAATTCAATTCAGAATTTCATTTTGGTCAGTGTCATCTCATTACAGTTAATTGCATCCCACATTGCTACTAAATTATTCTGTCACTCTTAATTTCAAGCACATCTCAGTGTTGTTATTTAGGATATGTGTGCAGCACAGTGTCAGTACTGTGCGGTTTTCTCAAGCTAGCTTACGTACCGGGGAGCAGTCCAAATGTCTTAATACAACACCTTAACCCAAGTACCATCCCTAATATATTCATGATGCTTCCATGCAGGCTGTTATGGAAATGGAACAATCAATATTTAGTCTGTAAATAGAGCTGGTTTCACAGATTTGCAACTCTGTGATTTATCTACTTTCTGCGCAATTTTATGACATGATGATACTGATGTGAGTTGAGACATTGGGGATAATGCATAATGGGAGACTGATCTGGAGCACTTAAGACCTTCTTTTCAATCTAAATTTGGGATGAAGGGAAACTGGGAAGCTGCTATGGTATGTTGTGCTGAACAGTCCTAAAGGCATCAGGGAGAAGAAGGGGTTATAGGCTCTGTCATCCCATGGCCTTCTCCAAGTAGGTCTGCACCTGAGTTCTATTTCTGGCTCAGCCACTAACCTTATGCATCACTTTGAACAACACATTTCATCTCTCTGTGATAGCTATTATCCTATCCTTGGTTTGTCCTAGAATCACAGAATCATAGAACAGTTTGGGTTGGAAGGGACCTCTAAAGGTCATCTAGTCCAACCCCCCTGCCATGGGCAGGGACATCTTCAACTAGATCAGGTCGCTCAGAGCCCCCGTCCAACCTGACCTGGAATGTTTCCAGGGATGGGGCATCCACCACCTCTCTGGGCAACCTGTGCCAGTGTTTCACCACCCTCAGCGTAAAAACTTCCTTCCTTCTATCTAGTCTAAATCTACCCCCCTTTAGTTTAAAGCCATTCCCCCTTGTCCTGTTGCAACAGGCCCTGCTAAAAACTTTTCCGCCATCTTTTTTATAAGCCCCCTTGAAGTACTGATAGGCTGCAATAAGGTCTCCCCAAAGCCTTCTCTTCTCCAGGCTGAACAACCCCAACTCTCTCAGCCTTTCTCCAGAGCAGAGGTGTTCCTTCCCCCTGACCGTTTTTGTGGCCCTCCTCTGGACCCGCTCCAACAAGTCCATGTCTTTCTTATGCTGAGGGCTCCAGAGCTGGACGCAGTACTCCAGAGGGGGTCTCACCAGAGCAGAGGAGAGGGGCAGAATCACCTCCCTCGACCTGCTGGCCATGCTTCTTCTGATGCAGCCCAGGATACGCTCGGCCTTCTGGGCTGCGAGCGCACATTGCCGGCTCATGTCCAGTTTTTCATCCACCAGTACTGCCAAGTCCTTCTCGGCAGGGCTGCTCTCCATCCCTTCATCCCCCAGCCTGTACTGATACCGGGGGTTGCCCTGACCCATGTGCAGGACTTTGCCCTTAGCCTTGTTAAACCTCATGAGGTTCACACGGGCCCAGTTCTCCAGCTTGTCCAGGTCCCTCTGGATGGCATCCCATCCCTCTGGCGTGTCAACCGCACCACTCAGGTTGCTGTCATCTGCAAACTTGCTGAGGGTGCACTCGATCCCACTGTCTGTGTCATTGATGAAGATATTGAACAGTACCAGTCCCAATACGGACCCCTGCGGGATGCCACTCATCACCAACCTCCATCTGGACATTGAGCCATTAACCACTGCCTTCTGGATGTGACCACCTAACCAATTCCTGACCCACTGGACAGTCCACCCATCAAATCCATACCTCTCCAGTTGAGAGAGAAGGATGTTGCGGGGGACTGTGTCAAAGGCCTTACAGAGGTCCAGAGAGACGACACCTGTAGCCCTTCCCATGTCCACTGCTGTAGTCACTCCATCACAGAAGGCCACGAGGTTAGTCAGGCAGGACTTGCCCTTGGTGAAGCCATGCTGGCTGTCTCAAATCACCTCCCTGTCCTCCATGTGCCATAGCATAGCTTCCAGGAGGATCTGTTCCATGATCTTCCCAGGCACAGAGGCGAGGCTGACTGGCCTGTAGTTCCCTGGGTCTTCTTTTTTCCCCTTTTTAAAAGTGGGGGTTATGTTTCCCCTTTTCCAGTCAGTGGGAACTTCACTGGACTGCCATGACTCCTCAAATACGACGGATATTGGCTTAGCAACTTCATCTGCCAGTTCCTTCAGGACCCGCGGATGGATCTCATCGGGTCCCATGGACTTGTGCACCTTCAGGTGCCTTAGATGGTCTTGAACCTGATGTTCCCCCACATCGGGCAGCTCTTCATTCTCCCAGTGCCTGCCTTTGGGTGCCTTCTGCAGCTTGGGTGGTGAGGCTCGAGCACTTGCTGGTGAAGACCGAGGCAAAAAGTCATTGAGTACCTCCGCCTTCTTTGTGTCCTGGGTAACCAGGTCTCCTGTTTTGTTCCGGGTCCAATGTCCTGTCCATTTAAGTTGTTAACTATCCGGGATATTATGAATTATACCATAACTAATGAAATTCAGTCTTCAGTCTGACTCTCAGCTGCAGTCTTTTCATTTAAATCTCGCAGAAGTGAAGTATGCTGTCCCCTTGCTATGTATTAATGCAATACCATTAAACCCAACAATCACAGGTGCACATAACACTAATTGTGAAAGTTGTAATTAGAAATTCTATGGTCTGCCTATACTAAAAGTCAGGAATGCTGTGATAAGGTAAGTTATTTTCATGCAAATGTTTTTGAACAGAGATATGGTATTTTCTAAATATTTGTCAAATCTATGCACATTTGTGAAATGGAGTTTGACAATACTTAAGCCTAGCTCACCATGTCACATCACAGAATCATAGAATCATTAAGGTTGGAAAAGACCTCCAAGATCATCGAGTCCAACCATCGACCCAACACCACCATGCCCACTAAACCATGTCCCTAAGCGCCGCATCTACACGTCTTTTAAATACCTCCAGGGATGGGGACTCAACCACTTCCCTGGGCAGCCTGGTCCAATGTTTCACCACTCTTTCAGTAAAGACATTTTTCCTTACATCCAATCTAAACCTCCCCTGGTGCAACTTGAGGCCATTTCCTCTCATCCTATCACTTGTTACTTGGGAAAAGAGACCGACCCCCACCTCGCTACAACCTCCTTTCAGGGAGTTGTAGAGAGCGATGAGGTCTCCCCTCAGCCTCCTTTTCTCCAGGCTAAACAACCCCAGTTCCCTCAGCCGCTCCTCATCAGACTTGTTCTCCAGACCCCTCACCAGCCTCGTTGCCCTTCTCTGGACATGCTCCAGCACCTCCACGTCCTTCTTGGAGTGAGGGGCCCAAAACTGAACACAGTATTTGAGGTGCGGCCTCACCAGGGCCGAGTACAGGGGCACGATCACTTCCCTGATCCTGCTGGCCACACTCTTTCTGATCCAGGCCAGGATGCCATTGGCCTTCTTGGATGCCTGGGCACACTGCCGGCTCATGTTCAGCCGGCTGTCGACCAGCACCCCCAGGTCCTTTTCTGCTGGGCAGCTTTCCAGCCCCTCTTCCCCAAGCCTGTAGCGCTGCACGGGGTTGTTGTGACCCAAGTGCAGGACCCGGCACTTGGCCTTCTTGAACCTCATACAGTTGGCCTGGGCCCATCGATCCAGCCTGTCCAGGTCCCTCTGCAGAGCCTTCCTACCCTCAATAGGGTAGGAATAATAGTCTAGGAGGAGCCACAGGATGTCTGTTCTGCACCAGAGAATGCAAAGTACTTTCCATCACCCTATGACAAACTCTAAGTTGATAATACAGCACCAAAAAACATAACCTAGAATGTGTCACAAGATAAGAGCAGGGATCGAGAACGCCATTGTTTTCAATCAATAGCAAATGTTGCTAAGAAGGGACTCGTGTCTCTATCAACTTTACCCTGAAAATATCACTTTTCTGCCTTTGCTATTATGAAATTTGAGTCCTGAGAAAAACAAGGAACCAGAAATGGTGTATGATTAAAGGAAGAGAAGTGTGGTGGTACCTTTCAAATTATTTTTGTAATAACAACAGAGAGTACAATCCATCACAAGGAAGATCATTACATAATGAAAAGAAGTACATGATTATTGACCAAACCATCTTCCAACTTCAGTGCTAGTGGAATAATTTTACCACATGTGCAGTGGTAAAGCTAAAAGAGGAGATGGGCTGAAGGAGTCCGAGTTAAGTGTTCCTACATCTGGAAGTGATACTTTCTCTGTCATAACCACCTTGTCCTTATGACTCTGCCTTCTTGCTTGCCTACAGTATCATAAGTGATTCTGGTCACTGACCACACACAGACTTCTAATGAATGCTCATAGTGACTGTAAGTAATCGTCCCTCTCTTGTTCACTTGTATTTGCCATCAGTCTGTGGTAGTGGACTGCACAACTAGCACTCTCAGCAGTCTTGCCCCTTGGCTGGTAAGTTCAGTCACCTTGAGCAATCCTGAGGACCTGAAATTTGCTTTTGCGTTCATGTGTAAAAAGCCTCAAATTAGCTCTGGGAAAGGAGGTAACTGGGAGAAGAGACACCAGCAACGCGGGAGCCCTAAGGGTGGCTGTGTCATTGTCCCACTGTTGAATGTTATGTGATTGCGTGTATTGTCCCACAGGCCTCTTGGTTCCTGTTGCTGTGAGCTGGATCTTCACAGGCAGCCTGCTGCAATGCCTCTGCAATGGTGCAGAGGTGAAATTCCTGTGG
The DNA here is from genome assembly GCF_965638725.1 of Aptenodytes patagonicus. Taxonomy (NCBI): domain Eukaryota; kingdom Metazoa; phylum Chordata; class Aves; order Sphenisciformes; family Spheniscidae; genus Aptenodytes; species Aptenodytes patagonicus. The sequence continues at coordinate 221,782,732 of NC_134949.1, forward strand.
CTGTCTTAACTACTAGATGTATAAAAAAGCAAGCATTTCTGAGGTAAATTGTTGACATCCATTTCATGGATACGAATTCCATTAAAAATCGCCATCCTAGCAAAATGCCCAAGAAGATACTCTATGATCCCTCTAGAGCCAATGGTACTGTCCTCCAGAGCATGATTTAGAGCACATAGATAAGGAGTCTAACCTTCCCCAATGACTCTAGGAACCTAAAGTTTGACAGTGAGAATACTCCCTGTTGTGTCTGCTTTCTGCTTAGCATTAAAGTTTTGAGTGAACTCTGCAGACTCAGGGGCATTTGTCTGAGCTATTATTGCATTATGGCATAAATATGGTTTTCTTTACTGTCATAGGGTTTCTTACTATGTCCTGCCCAAGGGATGGTCTGAGATTTTGTCCTTTGAGACTGCTGACCTCTGTGAGGACAGAACTTATTCCAGGACTGCTCCATAAGCTATTCTTTTGCTGGGCTGTCTAGTTTTCAATCTCGTGGCTTTGTTTCAATCTAGCCAGAAAATTCAGGTTACTACAAACATTGCAAGTCAGTCAGAGCGTGCAGCATGAAAAATACATGTGCATGCACCAGCATAGTACAACCGTAAATGTATGATGTGCTCAGCAGTGTTAGAGCAAAATATTTGTTGCTTAAAAGCAAATAGTGCTGAGCTCTCCACTTCTCCTCCCAGATAAACCTTGCAATTTCTCTGATGCTAAATCTTGTGCTCTTTCGCTGTCATTGACACTGGCTGGCCTAATCAGCTCAGGACACATTTTAACTCTCTCCCAGACAATTCAATCAGCCCAATGGCAGCTCTTTTCAAGCCCACCTTTCTTGCATAACAAAGACACTAAAAAATGCACTGCAGAGCTACCTTGTCTAGGAGGAAAAGCCTGGACTTGATTTCCATCAGAAAGACTCTGCACAAGTGAATAAGCAAACAAATGAAACACTGCAAAGTCATGAGATGTAACTGGCGAGGGAACATTTCTTCTTGTGTTCCGTAGTTTCATTCTGATGAGGAAAACAGAAAACAATGGCAGAAGCAGTGAAGGGGAGGGGAGATAGAAATGAAAACAGCTCTGCTAACAGTAATTTGCATGTTTCTGCCACTTTTTATCTAATGCTTTCTATCTGTTTTAGAAGTCTTACCATGCTTCTGTGAAGATTTAATGCTATTTTTATAGATGAAAACTGAGGTGAAATTGAGGAGAAACTGAGGGAGGCTGAAATTGCTGAAGGTCACACAAGAAACTGGAAGCATACTAGGAAATGTAGTGAAGAGGTTTTTTTTCTTTCTATTACTGGCATTGCTTTTTTTTGATGTTGTTAGAAATGCACTAGATTGTACCTGAACTCATACGTGGAAAGAAGCAGAACGGTCTTCTCCCTTCTCACTGCTCTACCAAGAGGTGTGGGACATAATCCAGTCTTTTGCGTTCCATGGAATAAGTGCTAAGTCTCATAGAAGTCCATATGTGACAGTGATATAGATATCTGACTAACATTATGCATCTTGTATCATACCAGTTTAGTTTAAGTAAGTCTCCTGGGTTAAGTCAAATGACCTTGCATTTGCTGTGGTCAAAGTGTTTATATAGGACATATATAGCATAGCGTAGCTCACAAGAAAGGTTTGGCTAATTTCTTCAGGCCTGCAAGCCGGTGCAAAGTAGGTGGAGATGGATTAGGAGTGAACAGGGTTGTTGCTACCCTACATACTATAGCTCTGGGTAGAGCTGGCCTAAAAACAGAAATAGGAAGATAAGCTGGTTCACGTTCAGCTGGGAGAGAAGAGGTACATAGGTTAAGTGATATTAATCACTGAGCAATTGATTTAGGTTTGGATCCTTCCCAGTCGTATGTCTCCACTGTATCTGAGCTGGTTGATTTGACACGTGGTCTAAAAATAATGTACTCTTCAGATCCAGTTTATGCTATCAAACTCACTTGTGAGCAACTGCTGCTGTAGAATGAAACTGCAGTCTCCTTGATGGCTCGTTGGGGCTATCACATGTTATAATGGAGACGGTTTTCATACTTGGTGGGATGATATTATTTTTTCTACTGTGAGTGGTTCTTTACATTGATGAGTTTTACATTTTATGCAAACTCCGTGTGACAAATACAAGCCACAGGCACTGTAACCTAAAACTAGAAACCAGACTTGATACATCCCCTGTATTCCTGTATCTCCGAAGAGGTTTTTTTCTTGCCAGTCCTTAGGGGCTTTAACTTTTTTTTTTTTTGGCTGGATATTATTATCTTGTCTTGTATAAGATTTCACTAAATAAATATATAGTAAAAGTTTTGGGCCTAAACTTTATTACAAATGCTGTTCTTAAATGACCACAAATATTCTTCTTCTTCTGAAGTCTCATCAGGGTATGAAATCTTGGTGCTTAAGAGCTTAAGAGGCATATGAAGAAAGTCTGGTTATTTTTATGATCTGCTAAATTGCTTAATCTGTTAAATTAGATTACCTTTCATAAGTGTGCACTAATTAGAAGACGTTTGTATTAGCATGTTCAACTGGACAAGAAAACAAGCATTAATAACATACATGCATTGCATTAGAGAAAACTGGACCACAAAAGAAGTATGGCAAAACCAGTCATGCTCATACTTACTTCCATTGTTTCCTTTAGCAGGGTGGATATTTTCTTATTCAGATTAATCCATGTGTCATGCCTCTCATCTCCTTCCTGGTAGGAAATCATCCTACAGTGTGTCCCCAAGGAACATTTGGCATTTGATTTGCAGAAATTCTCAACTTTATGGAAAAAGTTTTCGCCTCTATTTTATGCCCATTGCAATGTAATTATTTTTTCCCTTGCATATAAAGCCTGTACAACTGAAGAGTTATTTCCAGCCTGTGTGACTGTGTCCCTCTTTGGAGGGGGGTTAGAATAGAGATGAATGAAATCCAATTTTGACAAATTATTATTTTTTTTTTTTTTAATGGCACCTGCCAGGGCTTGCATATGGGAGCTGAATAACCCATAGTGCTGGTGAGAATGTCTCTCAGGGTTTCAGCTCAACGTTTACCAAATTGTTGCTCTGCTGTGGTTTGCCACAGAGTGCTAACCAGACTCCATACTTTCAGCAAACATTCTTTCAACCTCTGAGAATTCAAAATTACATAATGGACTGATGCTTTTTAGGTCACGCCAGCATATTCTGACATAGGGGAACACTGGAATTACCAGTATTAATCATCCCCCTCTCCTGGAAAACATACTAAGCAGTATAGAGCTGTTTCAGAGGGCTCCTTACAGTATAGATTTGGGTGACCAGGAATTCAGCTGGCCCTTATACAAAAAGGGTTGATCCAGCTCCGAATTTTGTCAGTGGTGAATTCCCATTGCCATCCTGGTAAAGATTCTTGCCCTAATAGAGATTTCCTGCAGCGTGTTGTCTGAGCTTACCTCTGTTTTCAGTTCTGCATCAGTCTTCACTGGTTTGGTACACACTTCGGCAGTGCAGGGTCGACACCCTCATGTTAGAAGAAGGCTTCATTTTGTTATTTAAAAGCTTGCCCTAGAATGCAGAGATAAACTTCAATCTAGACCTTACTAGTTGCCTTATGCAAAGACTACGCACAGATTCCCATAGGTGATAGGAGAGTGCCACTTTGAAGCTTGAGGTCCTGTACACAAAATGTGTGTCTCAACAACTGAAGATCCCATTGAATTCCACTGAAGGATCAAGAGATTTCTTTTGAATAGAAGATGGAATTTCATCTAGCAGGTTTTGCATTAGTGAAAGGTATTCTTTTACTTGGAAATATAAACTTAAATAATCTTGGTGTCTTTTCTGACTTGCTGAGTTTAAGTTGCGGTATTCTTCTTGTTCATTGATATTAACTGCAGCCAGAAATGGGGAACATGACAGATAATATTACTGTACAAATCTTCCGAGTAAAGTGCACACAGAGGATAATATGGCCATACAAACTGAGTTCATCACAACCAGTGTTATTACTCTGAATGCCAAAGCAACAAACAGTGGCTGGCATCTTCTGTTGCAATGCCAATATCTTTGACACAAGCTGAATGCAAATATGTACTGGCTTTCTAGTTCCTCTATGAATGACAGAAGTAAAAATGATGCCTTGCCTAGATGACTTGGGCATGCTATTTACTATATATTTCTAGGGTGAAATAAAAAAAACATTTGTCCTGCAAAAAGAAAGATTTCAAAACTATTTCCTTGCAAACAAATAAGGGCTTTTGCAAGGCAATGAGACTGAAGAAATGCTCATATTATGTGTGAAATATTCCCAAAGCAGGAACAGAAACTGGCTCAGATAAAGCAAACAGCTCTGTCATATGATACCCAAAGCTACTAACTGTGGTGGAAGCAGAACTTAGTCCTTTGGCTTTGAAAATAAAGCATAGCTCTCTAATAGCTCCAAATGTTATGACTGGTTACCAGAATGCATTACAGTTAGTGTGGCAGTGTGCCAGGGTCTTAGTCATTGATCAGGACCTCACTGCATTAGGTCTAGTTAAAAAAAAGATCAAGCAATTCCTCTTCATCACAACTGGCTCACAGTGTAGGGCAGGAGAAAATGCATGGGTGAACAGAGATGGGGCAGCCTATGCAAAGCAGTGCAACTGTTCATTATACCACATAGAATTAAAGATCATTATCTGGAAGGAGTTTGAAGGCATCAGGATTTAGTTGCTGGAAAGGTATGGATGAATGCTAAGAGGAGAAAAATGCAAAGACATGGAAAGAAAACGTCAGAGGCTGACATCATTGGCCATGTGACGGGAGTGACGGAGTGATGGGAGCTGACAGTGCAATACCACCTGAGGGATTAAAGCAAAAGTGAGTGGGCTAAAAGATGAGAAACTCTGAATAGGATGAAAGTAACTGCTGTTTGCTGTGATGGAAAATTGAAATTGATAGAGTTGTGTAAAGGGGTTGCTTCATCAAAGAAACAAGCTAAGAAAATGAATCTTTTTTTCAGCCTTCTTAAAGACCTTCAAGGGCAAAAGAAAAGGAGGTTGCAGTGATCAAAATGTGAGTTGATGATAACTTCCTGAATGTTTTATATGTGTGATTAGGATGGGAAAGGTCAAGGCAGGAGGACACAATTTCAGCTGGATAGAGAGTTGGTAGACATCTGACTGCAACCCAGCCATGTGGCTTGATGTGTACGCTCTGTACTGGATATTGCTGGCTGATGGGGTGGGAGACAAAAGGTGCTCTGTGTATTCTTTTGCACTCTCAGGCCCCATGCCATGCAGAAAGAATCTGCAAAACTTACATTTTATGTGGGTATGAGGAACAAGACATAAAAAGTAGAGTAAAATGCCCCAGTTTGTAAGCCAGAACGACCTGCAAGAGAGGGGTAAATCTGTTGTAGCATTATTTGTTGTTCATGATTGAGGTAATGGGTTTTTATCTTGAATAATACTTATTCAAATACTTATTCAAATGTATTTGAAGCCTGCTGCAAATTAATAATTTTTACTGACAATTCATTGTTTTTTTCTTTAAAGCCTTTGAGACCTGACTGAAGAATAGAAACAATATGGTGTTGCTGTGTGACTATATGCAATATGAATATAAGTGCTGAACATTTTAAGGGAAGGATTGATGGAGACGCAAAGAGGATTATTTCTTGAAACTATTTACCCATTACTGAAGACTGGTTAGCATATATACAGAACACAGGACTTGTTCTTGAATTTCTTATTAACTTGAAATAGGAACCAAGTCTCTGGTCTTGCATTTACACCTTGTACAGTATTACTCAAGAGTAATCTCCATTGATTCCTATGAAAATGCTCTTTAGCATAGTAACGTGTATCCATAAAACTGTTCAAGGTCATACCCTAAAATAATAAATTCTAGATGGGGTTCTGCCAGCATTACAGTAGAAAATTCTTTCCTCTGAAGTGGGAACTCTTTATATCAGTGGATTTGTTTACTGGGGAACTCTTTATGATACAGGTCTGAGAATTTAGTCCACCACCCGTAGTGGAGCTTATGGCTAGCTCTACTAAGAATCTAGCTTGTGTTTTCCTACTTGTAGGCCAGGATTTACTCTTGTTGCGACTTCTAATCTGCAGAGTTGCTGCCTTTGACTACTTGAACATGACGTTTTTGGTTTTATTTAATTGACAATTAAAAATGATTTTAATTGTAACTTAGGTTTGTTCTTTGTGATAAAATTCAAAAGGTTAAATCACATCTTTGATGTCAGGGCTGAGCCGTGTCTTTGATCTGTAAATAGGGGCAGTAAAACTGAAAGAGCCTCACCTGTGTTTGTGGGTAATTACTGTACATTAATCTGAATTCAAGTCTGAAATTTACATTGCTGTATTAGCATATCAAAGGCTTTGAGAGCAGGATATTATTTGACTAGGAGTTAACTATTTGAGACAAGCCTGCAGGATGCCGGCAAAGTCATATTGTAGACATAAGCAAAAAGAAATCCTAACCAGCAAATCTCCCCAAAACATACCATAAAAAGAGAATGCTTTGGGTTGGAAAGACAAATGCCAGAAGTGTTCTGAATCTGTTTTTTATGGCACTGGAAGTCAATGTAAAATCACATTTACAGGACATTGGATCAAGTTCAGAATATATATATTCAAACTCAAAATGTATGTATACAAGATATGAATATAAAGATTCTTATTAGGCTATGCTGCTTTTTTTTTGCAGCATAGGTCAAATGAAAACAAGGAATGATGGAGCTACATCTCAGTATCTGATGTTTTACTGGAAGTTAAGATGGTCAATGTCTTGTTACCTATTTCTCATATGAGTCTATCTTGTCAAATTTCTTGCTTGCTCCAGATGATTGTTATGGCTTTAGAATGTCAAGAAGGATAGAAATTTCACTCTCCCAGTATGGTCTAACTAGGTGTGATAAATAAACTTGTAGAAAGAGAGGATGTATGGATCAAACCACCTCAGGCTGCAGAGGGAACTGAATCTGTGTTGCCAACTCCAGGGTGAGAACTCAGGGGCACCGAGGTGATGATGATGACGACATGAGTCAGTCATCTGTTCAAAAAGAAATGTTGTGTTTTTGTGGGGTAATGGAACGATGGTCCTTGCCTGAGCCACCAAGTTGGGAGTGGTGTTGACTGCCAAGCAAAACTTTCCTCTCAGTGTTTACTGTTGGGTGTTGTCGGTTGGTTCAGTGCATAGGGGGTTGTGAAACTAAGCACTGAACTCTACCTGACTCCTGTATATAAGGAACTGAGGTTTCCACTTGAGTTTATGAATTCCATTTCCAGAGCTGAGTGTCTAAAATCTAGTGTGGCAATGTTAAGTGTCATGGTATCTGAACAAGTCTTTTGGAAAATCTGGACCTAAGCTGACACTGTGAGCCATGAAAATGAATCGTACGGATTCACAAAAATAAATGTTGCTGGTGACTGAAAGCACAATTGTTTCAGAAGTCAATGCCTTGAACAGAAGAGAAGAAACCTAAAGAAATGTTGAATAAAATCATGGAATGGAAGAGACTCTATTCCTTTCTGCAACGTCTTGCCATCTTTTGAAAATAAATGACCCCCCGCTATTGAACATTATGGAGAAGCAGTAATGGACATATATCATTCTGCTGGGGACCATGGCAATATATTAGACTAAATCACAATTTCTAAAAAATAAAAGAAAATTAAATAAAAAGACCAAATCATTTGTGCAATGTTTCAAACCCCTGTAAACCTGCCAAACTTAAATAAAAGTTAAAATAAAAAAAGAGAAAGTCCTGATTCATTACTTGAAATGTAGACCATTTTCTTTGTCCTCTGTGAGATACGACTTCTTGTACAGGTTATTTGCAGTTCTTTATATGTCTATAGATTAGACACTTCAAGTTCTTTTTATCAGCTGTCCTGAGAGATTTTACTATGAAGACTCAGAGAAAAAAAAAGTGAAACCTTCTTCTGGAGGAATAATCAATTTTTCACTTAGACAAACTTTAACTCCTATATACATTTTCCAGATGCCTATTGAATACAATTATGTGCCTCAGTTAGATAAAGTTTTGAGAAGTAATATGTGGAAAGTGTACGTGAAAATCCTATCCAAACACAATAATCAGAACCTGCTTATCTACTGTGTATAATAAAGTGTCTTCCAGGGAAATTGACTGATTTTGCGTTTTTGGCTCACACAAGTTTCAGCCTAGTAAAACGTGTATAATTGCTCTTCAGTTGGTCTTCAGTGGGCTTTAATTCGATACTCTGCTACTCCAGTTTCATGCTCACATTTCTTTACTAATGTCAACATACGAAGGAAGCATTAAGAGGGAAGGAGGAATTAACTAGAAGAATTTAAAATTAAGGAAACTGACTTTGCAAAAGGGACACACAAATTATGTATGGAGCTAACAAAAGTTCAAGAATGATCAACGGCACATTAAATAAATGGTTCTGCCACTTCAGAGGTTCATTAGTTGAGATGCTAGGGGTTATTACACAAGACATCAAACTGTGATTCCTTCCCTAGAACTAGAACAATATGGATCTATGATGAATGGAGTAACAGACCTTTTATCTGTTTATTTTTCCTTTTATTACAGGAATGCTCATTAAATAATATAGAAGTCTAAACTGATACAGCTATGGTGACGTGCTAGATTATCCCCCATTGGATGAATCATTGTAATTATCTTTGTACTTAAGGAAACTCAGTTGCAAGGTAAAATACATGAGCTTAAACCTCTTTACCTCAGTAGTGGAGTAGTCCATAAAAGCACATGCAGTAAAGTAATGGAGGTTCAGTTGTTAAATGTAAACTTAATAAACCACCATTTCTCAATCATTTTCTCCATATCTTTATGTCTTTAATTTAAAACATTCAAGAGATTTTTCCTTCTTTCCTTAGACAACACTTCCTATCTCACACTAGAAAAATAACCTAACCTCATTAAGTACAGAAAAGCCAATGTTACAGCAGTGGTTCATGGGACTATCTCATAAAATATTTCCAAAGTCTTATAATTAAGATGATTTTCCTGCATTTTATATCTCGTAGTCACTGCCAATATTAATATTTAAAGCGGATAATGTAACTAGAACATGTATGAAAGATGTGAAGGAGTACCTTGAATCTTTTAAGACATTTCACATATATTCACTTCTATAACAGCTTACCAGAATGGATAACTGACCCAGAGAGGGTAAGCGATTGCACCCTCCTTGGCTAGACCAGTTTATGTGAATGCATAATCTGGGCCAGGATTTTGACTGACTGAGATCTGATACTCTGTTTCTTCATTGCAAGGATGCTATTAGCTCACACACTGCTTCACTTTGATCATATGTAAAAGTATTCTGTTTTTGAGACTGTTCTTTTACACCTTGAAGTACATTTCAGAGCCATGTTTCTGAAACATTGTGTTAGCATTCTTCATAGAGTCACCAGGTTTTGAAAATGGAATAAAATCTTTCTTTATGCCTGCTTTTCACCTTTTTCATATAAACCTTTCTTATCTGACTGCTATTGCAGAATGATCTACTTTTGTATGAATGGATCATCTCCCTCAATTTGTCCATTTCAACATTTCCTCCCTCAAGTCGTCAGTACAGAGTATGTTATTGTCATCATCACCATACTCTACTATGCCTTTTGTCTTTGCTTTTAAAGGCTTTAATCATTTATATCAGCCCCACCTATTACGTCTTTATATCAGACCCAGATTTTTTTATCTACAGCCTTTCCTTCTTACATAATCTAGTAGAGTATATGTCCTGGTAGTACCTCTGCTTTTCTTTCTGTTTAAAGGGCTATGGGGAAAATCAATAAAACCATCTCCTTGCCTTTCATCTAATTCTTTCTTCCTATTTATTTCTCTGCAGCCTCTATCGAATGCTATGGTTCCAAACGCTATTGCAAGATTTCCAAAGTTTCTTCAGCTGAACACTATTGCACAATTCTTTTTCTTCTCAAATGAGAATGGGATGAGGATCTAGATTTCTCAATCTAGATCCACCTGTCTGGTGAGCAGCTCTGTGGAAAGGGTCCTGGTGGACAAGAATCTCAATATGAGTGAACAGTGTGCTGCTGTGGCAAAGAAAGCCATCAGGATGCTGGGGTACATCAACAAGGGCATCACCAGCTTTTAGATAAAGTCATATCTAAATAATATCTTCATAATAAAGAAGTCATTATCCCACTCTACTTAGTGCTTGACAGGCCACACCTGGAATATTGTGTTCAGTTTTGGTCCCCTCCATACAAAAAAGGTGTGGACAGGCTGGAGAGGGTCCAGAGAAAGGCCACAAAGATGATCAAAGGACTGGGAAGCCTGCCATATGATTAGAAAGGCTGAGAGAACAGGGTTTGTACAGCCTTGAGAAAAGAAGGCTTAGGGGAGACCTTATCACCATGTTCCAGTATTTAAAGGGTGGCTGCAAAGAAGATGGAAACTCCCTTTTTACAAGGAGTCACATGGAAAAGACAAGGGGCAATGGGTACAAGTTACTCCTGGGGAGATTCCAATTGGACATAAAAGGAAAATTTTTCACAATGAGAACAATCAGCCATTGGAATAATTTCCCCAGGGAAGTGGTGGATTCCCCAATGTTGGACACTTTTAAGATTCAGCTGGACAGGGTGCTGGGCCATCTTGTCTAGACCGTGTTTTTGCCAAGAAAGGTTGGGCCAGATGATCCTTAAGGTTCCTTCCAACCTGGTATTCTATGATTCTATGATTTCCAGTCTGCCAAAAAATATATATTTGGTTTTGGTTCAGTTTCAGTCTGGATTGGAATATCTGTTAAATTTGTGGTGAATTAGAAACATCCTGGATCCTGCAGCTCTTCAGGAAAATTGATTTTTTCATCACAAATTTCACAGCTTGAGCAATTGACAAGAATATCAATGTTAAAAGAGTTTCAAGGTCTTCAAGTGCTGGAACAGAGAGCCCAGGAAGGCAGAAAGAACTCCCTCCATGCTCTGTTTTGAACTCAGTGAAAGTCTGTCAAAACCTAGATATGTCAAATGAAATGAAATGTTTCAGGTTCAGCAAATGGGCATTTTTTTTTTTTTTTTAGATTGTTTAATGGAAAGCTTTACCCCTTCATCTCAATGACACTTTCTAGTAGTTTTATTTCTTGGTATGTTTTGTCATCATTTGACATGCCTCTTGATGCTGATATTCCAGAATGATAAGTTAGATAATGAGTGCCTACTGTGAATACTGAAGAAATAATGGATTTAAATACACTGTTAGTATCATGAGAGATCAATAAGGACATATAACTGTTGCAAACCTATTAAAATGGCAGCTTATATGTGATTGACTAAATACTTTGGAACATTTATATACAAATTCAATAATAACTCGGGGAGGGGGGGAAGCATTCTTCATGATTAAGATATTGCAGTAAGAGGAAAAAAACTGAATAGAAATGACAATGGATAACATACCATCTAAGAGATCTTGCTGGGGCTTGGCACTAACGCTTGGAAAACAAATTATCTGTGAAATGCAGTGCTAGTGGAAACATCTTATTTGTCTAATTTTACTTGCAGCAAAATATGTGTACGAAAACAGCATGAGTTTTTTTTTTTTTTAACTTGTTTAAGTAAAGATTATTGTGTATTTTTTCATTTATAAGAGCTCTGATTTGAATATGTACATATTACTTATCACATTAACTCCAAATTGGTTATGAAAAATGAGATGATGCTGTTAGATTTAGTGCCATGTATCATCCAGCTTTATATACAGAGCACTTTTAAAATATGTATGCAGCCAGCAAAATTATATAAACTCCTTCAGTTATTTTCATCACTTGTGACCTATAGATTTTCATTTCTACCAATACAATTAATGTTGAAGCTCTAGCATCAATTTTAATGCTTGTGCAGACTTTATGCTAAAATTCTTCTTAGTTACTTTTAGTTACACTGATTTTGTACTAACTTATGGCAGGGATTTCAGTAGGTGTTTTGGGGTTAAGACTTGCAATTGTGTTAAGCCTGGGAGTGAACTCTATTAAATTTGTAAAGATGTTTGTAATCTCAAACTTTTAATCATGCCTACAAATATCAACAACTGAGCTAAATTTTGTTATAAATCCCAAGACATTATTTTTATAAAAAGATTACCGAACATCAGCTACCTCTTATAGCTGTATATTTAAAGGGCTATATATTTAAAAAGGATCTTAATTTACTTAGCACACAAGCCCAGCAGACTGATACATTTAGTGATCCACTCAAATATAGGTATTTTCATGGAATTAGCTTTTGGACAGTATTCTGTTTGCTATCTACATAGTTTTTAATGTGGTCTCAATCCATGCTAATTTAATGTTAAAAGTTGTGGAGTCACTAGGAGAGACAGGATTCCAGAGTGTCTGACAGCACATTCTCCATGCCCAGATAGAAACCTTCCAGAAGGTATCCACTTTCTCCTACTTTTGAGAAGATTCAGTATCAGAGGCTAGTTCAAAGATGTCCAAACCTTAGAAACAAGGAAATCTGACTACATCTTCTCTCAGCTGTTGTGTCCCTCACCTTTCCCTCCACTGTCTTCCTGATCACCCTGTCAGTGGAGAGGTGGTCCAAGCAAGATTTTCCTGGACTGGCTTTTCCCATGTCTTTCTACCCCAACTTTGTCCTTTCTTACCCAGTTCTGCTGACAAAGGCAGCTTTACCTCAGGCCCTCGTTCTTAGGGCAGCAAAAGTGCCTTTACCTTTCTAAGAAGCCTTAAGCTAATGGTGGCCTTCAGAAACAGTTGTGCAAATGGCAGATGTTCACATTGAAGCAGTTGTATTCATGACAGCAGTGAAGTTTTTGCTTCTTTGCTTTGTAAAAAGAATTTAACCACTAGGAAGTGCCTTCAGTTTTTGCAGACTGCTGAAGCAGTTGACTGATGATTCAGAACTCAGCATCATTTGGGCTGATTCCCTCATAATAAGAATTTTTTATTTGCACCTCTCTCAATAAGGCTACTGTGGTACTGACATAGTATTATTTCTAAACAGGATTATTTCTAAATATTATTTCTAAATATTTTCTAGTATTATTTCTAAATAGGAGAGGTAATATTTGAAAGAGTTATCATAGAATCATAGAATCACTGAGGTTGAAAAAGACCTCTAAGATCATCGAGTCCAACCGTTGACCCAACACCACCATGCCCACTAAACCATGTCCCTAAGCGCCTCATCTACTCGTCTTTTAAATACCTCCAGGGATGGGGACTCCACCACTTCCCTGGGCAGCCTGGTCCAATGTTTCACCACTCTTTCAGTAAAGAAATTTTTCCTTACATCCAATCTAAACCTCCCCTGGCGCAACTTGAGGCCATTTCCTCTCGTCCTATCGCTTGTTACTTCGGAGAAAAGACCGACACCCACCTCGCTACAACCTCCTTTCAGGGAGTTGTAGAGAGCAATGAGGTCTCCCCTCAGCCTCCTTTTCTCCAGGCTAAACAACCCCAGTTCCCTCAGCCGCTCCTCATAAGACTTGTTCTCCAAAGAATGTTAACTAGAAAAGCAAGTTGATACTATTTTGTGAAGGCGAAGATGTGCTTATCAAAATACCTGCAGGCCCCAAACCCTATATCTTCAGGCTTATCAGGCTTTTTTGTGTACAAATGTATCTGCTACGTCTTTAATTTCAGCCTGTAATCTATTTACTTGGAAAAGCTAATACTAAAGCGCGGTCTGCTTTGAAAATGTTACTCTGTAAAAATGGCAATGAGAAAGTCTGTTGTCAATAATTTACATATCAAACACATTCAGTTTTCAAGTAAAAGATGCTTGTTAGTTTTCCAAATGACAGCTCTTCAGACACCACCAGAGATCCTGAGAATTATGTTTTTATGCCATTAATAATTCCCAGCAGTAGAGGTCTGCAGGTAGGATTTTTAAATCGTTTTAAGTGTAGAATTGTTACACCTGACTTCAGCTATAGGTTTACTACCTAGATAGGTCCATAGACTAGTCCTTATCAATGAAAGTACTTCCAGAGTTGCATACCTATTTTAGCAAGGTGTGAAGCATCCTTCAGAAGTGCCTTGGCCTTGCTACTAACTTTTGGAAGAGCTTAGCTCATTGTCTTAGACTTAGTGTTGAACTCTTAAGTAGCCAAAGTTAGGTGACATTTTCAGTCTTGGATGATTTATGTGCTCTGAGCCCTTCATGTGAATATAAAGAACGTCTTCCTGATGAATCAGAAGGTACCGTTTTTGGACAGGCAACTTGCAGAGAAGAACCTCCTGAAGGGAAAAAGGTTGATTCATTATCCAGGTTTATTCAAACTGAGGCCTCACTGCAGAGAGAGCCTCTTGCTCCTCTCTCTTATGCAGTGTTTCATCCATGAGAGTAAAGGCTAGATCTACTAATAAAAAACCACCAAACTTTCTCTAGATTGCCAAATGCTGTTACATAAAATATTCAGCAATATTGGACAAAATATTGGTAAAAATACTTGAGATTTGTGAGTGCTAGAGAGAAGGTTCTATACAACATAGAGCCATTATAGATTTAATTGCTAGGCATGGATATCTGGTTAAGTCCAATTAGATCAGTTCAAGAAAAATGGATGTAATTTAAAACATCTGACAAAGCACACCAACTGATCTTTTTTTGTCCAAAAATGGTATTAATGCCTCACAGTTTTTATGGGGCAATAGTTTTTTTTTCTAAAATCTTGTTTTTCCTCCCTTTCTTACGGTTTTCAATAATCAGACATATGGTTGTTTCAGAATGAAATCTCCATTTATGACTGATGCTGTGTTCCTCAGGTGATATGTTCTAATTCCTTAATTTAATTTCAGTATTTAATTGAACATTTGTGCATATCTTTGGTGAGAAATGCTGAAAGCCAGTCCAAATTTTGATCACTCACATCCTTTTGTCATGGGGTTAGGTCAGGACAGACTAAGCACATGCATTTATTACTGTGCAATAACAGGATCCATGTGAAGGAGTTTTTGAGTATTTATTGCCTCTGTGACAGAGCGATTATTAAGGTGTAGAACAATGCACAGTTGCAGAAACGTGGTTACCTCTAATTCCCTTTTCCTGGTTTGCTGGAGTGGTGGTTGTTGGAGGTCAGGAGGAGCAGGGTGCTGAGCTTGTCAGCTCTGACGATGCAAACTTGGTCCCAGGAGTCCCTGGACGTTCTCCATGGTCAGGTGTCCCCAAAGGTAGGGTCATGCCACCACTGCCTTGGGCAAAGGTGGATGAGGTGTATGAGTTGGAGAGCATCTTCTGAATTGTTTGATTTTTACTGGTTGGTGGATGGCCCCGAGGTGTCACTCATTGATTAGTGTAATGAGTTACTGGGCAAGTATTCTTGTACCATTTTAATTCTCCTATTTCTACCAGTTATGTGTTTGGGTTTGGGCTTTTTTTAGTTTTTTTTCCTTTTTTTTTCCTAAGTTTTTTTTGTTTGATTGTTTGTTTGTTTTTTAATAATGGCTGTGTAATTGTGCTTTATCTAATAATAGTTACATCCCTAACATAACGACATTCTGAAAGTCAAACTGCAGGCCTCTAACATCAACCTAATAACTGCAGTGGTGTCAGCTCAGTAGGCCAAGACACCTTTCAAAACTTGATTAGCTATTTTCACATAAACTAACCAATGGTACAGAAGTTTAGACAGACATGAAAGAAATAGAGATGGACTTTAGGATGAAAGCATTTCCCAAACTCAGGATCTAGATACAGGTCTCAGCTCTGGGATTCAGCTCCCAGCTCTACCCTAGGTTCCCTGGGTAAACTTGGCCAAATCACTTACTCTCCTCATGGCTTTGTGACTGACTTCTAAATATGCTGCCAACAAATCTTTCTGTCTTCAAATCTTTCTATTACCTGCCTATCTTCAGGTGAATCCATCATGACATTGTACACTGTCTAGAACAATCACTTTTTGGGAGCAGAACAACCCCACTGTAATTCATGCAGAAAGAATACTGGTGCCACCTATTCTATATAAATTCTACATGCATAGACACGCACAGTTTGGGAAGAGAAGTGGCGATGCACCCAGGGAGGCTGAATGGCAGAACAGCTTACTACAAATGACCCCATCTGCATGTACTGTAAAGTTCATAAAACTCACACTGCTTGAAAGGAAATCATAGAATCATAGAATCATAACATAGTTTGGGTTGGAAGGGACCTCTAAAGGTCATCTAGTCCAACCCCCCTGCCATGAGCAGGGACATCTTCAACTAGATCAGGTTGCTCAGAGCCCCCTCCAACCTGACCTTGAATGTTTCCAGGGATGGGGCATCCACCACCTCTCTGGGCAACCTGTGCCAGTGTTTCACCACCCTCAGCATGAAAACTTCCTTCCTTATATCTAGTCTAAATCTACCCCCCTTTAGTTTAAAGTCAAATACAAAACATAAGGTTTGATTTCAGAGTCTTCCTTCTCTTTCTCATTATTTTTACTAATCACATACTTTTTACACTGAAATATTATTTTTTTAAATTCTTTTCCTGCAAACAGGCAGTGGACTAGTAGAGAAAAGGGAAAGGAGGACTAGATTTCTTAAACCTTTGTGTGTCCCTGTGCTTATACCAGGACCAAGAAAAAAAGGATAACCTAGCTGTATATGTCCATAAGAATTAAGATATTCAGTATTTTTGCTTGTTGTAATTATTCAGGAAGTTGTCTTTATGAGCATGGTTTTGCATTGCTCTGGAGGTGAGCCATACACATTAGGTTATACCTGTAGGAAGCACTGAAAGCAAATGCATGAGTTAAGCAAGTTACATTTAGAAGCTTGGGGCTTTATTTAGTTATCTAATCTGGTAGTTACCTATTTAGTTATCTGACCTGTTCTCTACAGCTTCCTGAGGACGGGGAGTGGAGAGGGAGATGCTGAGCTCTTCTCCCTGGTATCCAGTGATAGGACATGTGGGAATGGTTCAAAGCTGCACCAGGGGAGGTTTAGACTGGACATTAGGAAGCATTTCTTTACCGTGAGGGTGGTCAAACACTGGAACAGGCTTCCTAGAGAGGTGGTCGATGTCCCAAGCCTGTCAGGGTTTAAGAGGCATTTGGACAATGCCCTTAACAACATGCTTTAACTTTTGGTCAGCCCTGAATTGGTCAAGGCAGTTGGACTAGATGATCCTTGTAGGTCCCTTCCAAATGAAATATTCTATTCTATTCTATTCTATTCTATTCTATTCTATTCTATTCTATTCTATTCTATTCTATTCTAATTTACTCATAAAGGTTATTACTTCTGCTCCTCTCTACTAGGCAGATACCTTTGGCCAGATCCTTGGTACTTAAGGCCTTCTTCAATTCACTCCTGCCCAGTTTCCAAGATTCTGAAAAAAAACTTCTTAGGTCCTTAACAACCTGGTCCAGCAACAAATGTTTAAATCTCTTCAAATATTTGCACACATAACTCAGGAGATGCTGTTAGCAATCAGGGAATCATAAAATAGCCTTCTGACTACTCTTTCCAACCTTTGTCAAACTTTACCTAGTTATCTTTTTTGCTTAGCGTAGGCTATAGAAATTCACCTTTTCTCCAGTCCTTAAGTCTCCAGGATGTCAGCTAAGATTGCAGCTATTGTATTTATACTGGGTCAAACTCTGTACATTTGCTGGATTGGCAGAGCTGTGTGTCCTTATCAAATTTAAAATAACAGATTGGGCACTGGTGAGTCTTCACAAGTCTCACCTGCAGAGGGAGAAACAGGTTTGTGAGAGGATGTTAATTCTTCAGAATACAGGTCTTTATCTGCACTAACAATAGCATTTTAGATGTGGAGCCTCGGTTCAGGATGAGAAAAAATAATGAGCTGAGTTCGTACTCTCCGGCATGAAGTTCTATAAAAAGTCATATCATAAAGCTTGCTATAAATAATCTACACCTGTTATCAATCAGCTTTCAGCAGGACAGGTATGCTGCCAGTATTTGCTCCACTGGCTCACTGAACGGCACGTTGAGAATACATCTCTTGTTTGTGGGGTCCCAGCCTGCATTCCATCATTTCAGCACTTCGCATTGTCTTTGTTATGATGGGCTGATGATTTAGTGATGTAGAGTGCTAAGGAGAAAAGATGATTTTTACTTGATAAAAACCTACAGAGACCTATTTTCATCTGGGAAACTATGAAAACTGTTTGTAGAGTTGCTTTCCTGATGTATCAAGGAGAATAAAATTTTGTAAGTAAAATCTTTATTGTTTTCCTTCTTTCAAACTTGCTGTTAAAAAGAACAGGGAACTGCTGGTTGAGAATGATAATATTTGTTTCTGCCAATCACGGTCAAGGCCCAAATTTCTGAAATAACATTTACATGCCAGAGCTGCCTCCCTGCCTTATCCTTCACTTCCTCTCTCCCTCCCATCCTGATCTCATGTTTCTTCAGGTCCATATTTTTCCCATAAATCCCCACTTTGCTTCCTTTGGCAAGAAAACTATGTAACTGCAAGGAAGATGTTAGATATTTTTGGAGGCTCAGTGGGGTCAATTGGAAAGGTAGTGACATCGGAGGATGCTTCCTGCTTCCGTTCTCACAGTGGATATTTCACACATACTCTTTGTTACGCCTGGGCCATTCTTTTATTTGCTTACTTCTAGGAGTGTCCCTGAATTAGGAGAAATTATAATCTGATGAAGTAAAGGTGTGAGTTGCTACAGTGAATGATCTATTCTGTTACATTGTTAGAATGCAGAGTTTCTGTTTGCATGGTATCTTGCACCATTACTGATGGGGCTTCTACATACCACGATTAATAAGAAATTGTGGATCTGCAACACTGATGTGAAAAACAACCAGAAAGGGGTTACTTATCTCTTGATGTGCCTTCAGAATTTATTGAATTGTTGGCTGTAATACAGTTTCTAGTGAAAAAGAGAAGGAATCAAAAGAACTTGATTATTAGAGACAGATCCTGAAAGCCACTCCATGGATGTGGATTCTTGCAGTATTCCATGCCTGCTAAAATTATTCCAGATGGAAAGCTTTTTCCAACAGTTATCAGAAAGGAGCTGTAGGTATGAGATCTGTCTGGCTGGGTTTTATCATGGCAAAAATAGATTTTATCTAGGTTATAAGCTTTTTAACAGAAGCTCTAACATGATCTTGGCAATAGCCTTGTGACCTCCACAGATATGTGCTTTCTCTTTTATCAGTTCCCTGTAAAGGAAGAGACACAGCTGCTTATCACCGACCCCTCACAACCACAGCCATATTTAAGCCAAAAATAACTTTTTGTGACCACACACACACAAAACAGCAAACAAGCTCCACCATGAAAGATGACTGAATCCCCTCCCAGAGTATGTCTGAGACAAAGCTTTATTAATCTTAGCATAATGTCTCAAAACCTGTATCATCCCTGATATATATAAGTAAAAAGCCTGTCTTTTCAAATTATGGATTTTTCTTTCTAAGACAAAAGCCCAAGGGGAAATCTAAAATTTTCCTTTCAGTTCAATATATCTTAAACACTTCCTTTTAGACCTGTTCAGACTGCCCGAGACCTTCCAGAGCTGACAGCTGGGCTGCATCAGGCATCATACAGGTTCAGCTGTGCATACTGCAATGTCCAAGCCAGAAAAACACCCCAGGTAAGATACGACTGGAGGTGACAGTGCAAATGTCCAGTATGAGCAAGCAAGGTCAAGTTAGACTGCTCCAATTGCACCCATCTGGTCATATGCTGATTTACAGCCCCAGAACATCTGACTGTTTCAATTCTTTCCTCTCACTTGCCACAAGTTAGTCTGCAGATGTTGTTGGAGAATACACAAAAACGCTAGGTTCATGAAATTAATGGAAAGCAGGTAAACAAGGGGGAAAAAACCTTTTTAAAAAATTATTTCCAAAGTCGTTACTCAAAGACTTAAGCTAGCTTCACATTTGTTGTTATTATCCAAGTGGATTTCCAGAGGTTTATGATGATGAATTTGCATTTTAATATCCAGGTTAATTTATTGTGAAGACAGAGGCATCTTTCTTGAGTCTGTTTCTGTGATGAGATGACTGATTGCCCTTGTCAACTACTGGGAGAGTAGGTAGAGGGAGTGGGCAGGAGTGCTGCAAACACATGATCACACTTACAGAGCAGCTATTGATATGGAAACCTTTGCCACCAGCTTCTGTCTTTGCCTATCTCCATCTTATAAATTGTTGCAGCCAACAAAGCTGTGAATACGTTCAACAGAAATATTAAACTTCAGACTTGAGAGCAGTTAAGGGAGAAGAAAATGAATGGGAAGCAATTTTGTGAAGAATAGGAGGGGCAGGATTTTCTGCCTCTTTCCACTCTCGTAATCTTTTTTTTTTTCTCTGCCTCCCACCCCTCCTCGCACTCCCTGTTGGTGATACGTTTCTGAGTTACCTTTGTTTAATCAACAGTCTGATGTGGTAACTCTCACCATGCTGATTCTTCACATCTCAGACTGTCTGGAGCCTACTTCCATCAAGCGGTGTCTTTGTACTTAACACCTTAATGGTCCTGAGGCGAGAGAGAAATAGCAGTTCTTTGAAAGGAGAATAATTACACCCAGACACACAAATGCATTTGGTGCCAGATTTTGTTACCTCAAATAAGCAAAATTAAAACAAATGTCTTCCCTTCTACAGTTACAGCGCTTGTCGCTCTCTAGGAGGTTTAGGACAAATGGATTAGGAGACACTAATGACCTAATCCTGTGCCCTTTAAATCCAAGATAATTTTGCCATTGACTTCAATGGGCAAAAAATCAGGCGTGATAGAAAAACCTCTTGAAAGATGTTATTTTGTTTGTTTGACATCGCTGACTTTTTACCAGTCAGGAGTTGCAGAACAAGGTATTTGGTGGTGGGTCACCAAATGGTTATGTACAAATATTTAGTGTTAGTTAGCTCTAATTATTGTCTGATGTTTTCCAAAGTGATTGGTGATTTCAGTGACCCAGCTCAGCCACTTCTCACGGGCATGATTTACTTTTCAGAAAGTGCTTATATGTTCATGTATTTGTGGTGTGCACCCAGAAACTAACCCCGATCATTAGTCATAAAATTTTGCCATTTTCTATGAGCTAAAACAGTATTTTGTAAGTAGTGACAGAGACCAGAGATCGATCCACCGTAACCGTAGTTATGCTTGTTTCCAAGCAGAAAAGTTTTCTCAGATGTGCCTTTGGAGATGACAAAATGTAGAATGTGTGTATACTCCACTTCTCATAAAACAAAATTTGCACTAACTAAACTGTTCTGTTCAAGAATGTATGTAATATATTCCATTCAAGAACACATGTAATTACCTCTGGAGACATGGGGCTTAAACTTCCTCAGCAGAGAGAATATGCATTCCTGCCTTTTCTCACTCCTGCAAGCGAAGAAGGACCTGCAGCTCCTGCTCTGGGAAACCAACTGCATTCACATTCAGCCTTATGCTCTTTGGAGCTGGAATTGCTCTTGCTACACTAGCATGTCAGTCAGGTTCCTAACCCAAAATCTTTGACTAACTTCTATACTAATTAATAAAACACGAGTGGGGGGGTGAGCACTGGCCTGCGATTGTCCATACTGTTTAATTATTAGCATGCTCTCTGGCATGGTTTTAGCTGATGATGGCTAATAGTCTCTCACCACTTTTTCAGGCACAATCCAGGGGCAACAACTTTTCCCATAAGTGAGGAAAGAAGCCTCCCTGTTTTTAGATAAATGTACATAAGCTATACCACACCAAGTGGCCTCAGGTCAAAGGACTGTCTGCAGCTTGCTTTATTTACTAGCCTATATATTGCCCCTGTGCCTCAGGCATGTACAATTCCAGGGGGCATTTTTATATCAGGAATTGTAAATGAAAAAAGGAGCTGAAAATAAAGAATTCAGCAGTGTCTTCAGCCCTCATGACCTGTAAACAAACACAGTTTCATGCTTGCTGGATCTATGTCAATGACCACCACCTACAGTACAGCAAAACCTCTCCTGAGTTCCAGGGTCATTCTGTTTATTGTCTGTGCTGCAGGATGCTGGTGTGGAAGAAATAAAGCACAAAATTTAACAAGAGGTGGGATCTTCACCCAATTTGAATAAGAATTGTTGCAGAGTATGTTCTTTTTAAACCTCCAGCAGATTTAAGCAGCAATAAACAACTTTATGTGCAATTTATCCAAACATATTTTTATTTGCAATAAAAGAGAGAATAATCCACAAAAGAAAAATGGAACCATCACACATGAAAACAAGTATATAAAAATAATCTTAAAAGGATAAAAAAGTGATGGTGCATGTGAAATATTTTTACATACTCGTCATTTAAAAGGAATAAATACCTCCAAATAACCCATGCATTGGTGTGGGATGAAACACATTTTTCTTAAGAAAAGTCTCATTACTTAGAATGACTAATTTGTGTCTCAGACACAACTATTAATTATGGAGCCATATAAATTATGCATAAGAATGGAGGTTATGCCCAGGCCATTTTTGTTAATTTATTTCCACAAAACAGCATAGTGGTATTGGGAAGGAAGATGTACAATACTACTTAAACACCACGATAATACAGAAGAGCAATGTATACACTGTAAGCCTTAAACTGTTGGTGAACAAAAAGTAATCTCAGCATTACATCATGATCATTTTAATAATGTCATCAAGATAACGGATGAACAGCAAGTAGTAAACGATGTGAAGTCCTTCAGAAACCTTTTCTTTCCTTATTCTACAGTATGATCAAGAGATAACACAGCTGCTTTTTGCAACTGGATAATGGCCTCACCAGACAAATGATGATGTCAGATTACTTACATTCCCTTGATTTTATACAAAAGAATACTCTTTTAACAGGTACATTTCCTGGATTTACAGCATTAGCAAAGGAAGATTTCTTACTGCAACAGCTTTATCGTTTTCTCATTAAAGGATATATGAAGGCAGCAGGCAGGTTAGTAACAACTTCAGGTTTTCACTCTCCTTTTTCCTCATTTTTCTATTTAAAAATGATCCTTTGAATAAGGACTATCTTAATCCAAAGTTGCTGCTCCCACCTTAAAGAGTGATACCAATCATTTTTCTCCTAGTTGACCATTTACAATTGTACACAAATCAGAGGTGTGCCTGAAATGTCTCTCTTTCATTAAAATGCATTTGTTTTGAAATTTATACCATTGAGTTTGTAAAGAAGATTGAGGTATTGTGCAGGTGTCTTTTAATTGGAATGGGCAACCTACATGCAGTTGATAAATACTAAAGGAGCTCCAGGAAGAGATCTCTGCTTCTTCTACGTCTCTTAAGTACTGACTTCTCAAAGAAACCTAATGGATAAGGGAACCTACGGTATTGAGCTTCCAGCATTTGTTATCAATAGTACCTGGCAAGTTCATAAAATAATATTTATACAGCATGTAGATAGGCTGTGAAATTCATGTCTGTGGGTATTAAGTTTATATGAATTAAAAAAGTCACTGGAGAAACTCATGGAAGAAAAATCCGTCACAAGGTATTGAGCAGGAAGATAATATCTCTGGTCAGGACTTCCCTGAGCCACAGTTTGTTGGAGTTGGAAGAGTATTCTGAGGAAGTATTTTATTATGCCTTTTTTTATTACACCATCTCCATAACAATAGTTGTTGGGTTTGGCCATTGTTGGAAGGATGACTGGGCTAGAGGGGCCTTTGGTTCCTACCTACTATGGCAGCCTTTGTAGTCTTAGACTCCATATCTCTGTGGTGGAGGCTGATATGGGTTTTATATCAGGATTGTCTTTGGCATTACTCTCACCCTCTTTGTGATTACGTGAACT
This sequence comes from Aptenodytes patagonicus, assembly GCF_965638725.1. Taxonomy (NCBI): domain Eukaryota; kingdom Metazoa; phylum Chordata; class Aves; order Sphenisciformes; family Spheniscidae; genus Aptenodytes; species Aptenodytes patagonicus. The sequence goes on from NC_134949.1 coordinate 221,806,457, forward strand.
TAGCTCTAATGAAGTGTGTGTGAATCTAGTATGAGGTGGAAATGACTCCTGATAGCATTGCAATGTATCTTTTGAGTCCCAACTTTAGCTGTTTCCATTGGTAAAATGCCAATAAAACTATGCTTTCTTTTCAAAAACTAAAGTTTTTACAAACCTGGTGGTGTAGAACTTCAGCTGGTACAAAATAACTTTGAATTCTTTAGATACTGCTGTGGTTTGAAATGAAATGGAATAGCACAAAGTGTATGACACTAAACTCAAACTCATATTTTTTGCAAAAAACCCTCTGCTTAATAGGTGAATTGACACAATAACTCTGTGTGAATGAAAGCATACCTCCTCTTTGTGATCTGAGCTTGACAATATTTTGCTTGATAGAGGAATGAGGCTTGGAGTAGTGGATCCAAGCTGGAAATCCTGCATCTTTTCTATAAAACTTCCAGCTATGACTTAAAATATTGTGTTGCATGTGCTATCTGATTCACCCCTAGCTCCATACTTCAAAAAGTTGCATACTCGGCCCTGGTGAGGCCGCACCTCGAATACTGTGTTCAGTTTTGGGCCCCTCACTACAAGAAGGACATTGAGGTGCTGGAGCGTGTCCAGAGAAGGGCAATGAGGCTGGTAAAGGGTCTGGAGAACAAGTCTGATGAGGAGCGGCTGAGGGAACTGGGGTTGTTTAGCCTGGAGAAAAGGAGGCTGAGGGGAGACCTCATCGCTCTCTACAACTCCCTGAAAGGAGGTTGTAGCGAGGTGGGTGTTGGTCTCTTCTCCCAAGTAACTAGTGACAGGACGAGAGGAAATGGCCTCAAGTTGCACCAGGGGAGGTTTAGATTGGATGTAAGGAAAAATGTCTTTACTGAAAGAGTGGTGAAACATTGGAACAGGCTGCCCAGGGAAGTGGTGGAGTCCCCATCCCTGGAAGTATTTAAAAGACAAGTAGATGAGGCACTTAGGGACATGGCTTAGTGGGTGGTGGTGTTGGGTTGACGGTTGGACTCTATGATCTTAGAGGTCTTTTCCAACCTCAATGATTCTATGATTCTATGATTCTAAGTCCCGGGTCAGCAAAACTTACACAGGAACAAGATTTCCCATCTAGAAATGCTCACCTACTAGAAACATTCATTAATTACAGCTGACTCCTACACAACCAAAAGTCAGGTCATTTAGCAACAATAAGGTCCATATTCAGAAAAGCAATTAAACACATGCCTGTATTCTATCCAGCATACCTTTAAAACTCTTTTCTTAATCAACAGCAGAAGATTTTTAAAAGTAATAGCAGTAATCAGCTTGTTAATTTTCTAAAAAAGCCAGGCCTACTTTTCATGACCATTTCTGAATAATTTTTGGGTTAAACTAGGCAACAACCTTCGATTTGGTCCTGTAGCTTGCTTTCCTTAGGAGACAATTGTTTAAAAACTAATAAAACTGCTAACTAATTAATCATGCCATATTTATAATGTCAAAATGGCAACATGGGAGCTAGGGCAATGTTGTGGTTTAACCTGGCAGGCAGCTAAACACCACGCAGCCATTCGCTCACTCCCCCCCACAGTGGGATGGGGGAGAGAATTGGGAAAAAAAATTGTGGGTTGAGATAAAGACAGTTTAATAGGACAGAAAAGGAAGGGAAAATAAGAATAATAATAATGGTGATGATAAAAGAATATACAAAATAAGTGATGCATAATGCAATTGCTCACCACCGATGACCGATGCCCAGCCAATCCCCGAGCAGCAGTCACCACCTGCCCCCAGCTAACTCCCCCCAGTTTATATACTGAGCATGACGTCACATGGTATGGAATATCCCTTTGGCCAGTTTGAGTCAACTGTCCTGGCTGTGCCCCCTCCCAGCTTCTTACTGGCAGGGCATGAGAAGCTGAAAAGCCCTTGGCTAGTGTAAGCACTGCTCAGCAACAACTAAAACATCGGTGCGTTATCAACATTATTCTTATACTAAATCCAAAACACAGCACTGTACTGGCTACCAGAAAGAAAATTAACTCTATCCCAGCTGAAATCAGGACAGTATCCACCCCTTATTCTATATTATCTATGTCATGTCCAGGTCCCACACTTTCCAATACATTCTGATTAATCACCACCACTTTTCCTGTCTTTTGATTTATAAACACAGATAACATTCCCTTAGTCTTGGGTCATCCCTATAAAATGTTTGCTGAGTTCATTTAGTCCACGACTTTGGGCTCCATCTGTCATAACAGTCCTTCAGGGCAGGAGAGATGGTGTGTGGTTTTGGATTGTTGCATGCTGATGCACGAGCTGAGTGATCCACCATGGTGAAGCCAGTTTTGGATCCATTATCATTGCGCTTGTCCGGTTGTATCATCATTGTCCTTTGCTTGGTTTCATCTTCATTCTTCATTAATCTGGGTGATTCTTACTGTAATACCATTGACATGGCATATAACCACCATAGAAGTGATGATATACAGTATTATATAGAAATTAACATCATACAATATAATCTATTGGCTATTCTCACCCAAAATCAAATCCCCTTGAGGTACACATCGGACTTCCCCATCCTCCCACATCACCCACCAAGTGCACCCAGGTCCTTGAGCAAAAGCAATCCCACAGATGGGTTTGCCTTTGCCCAAGGCAGGAATAACCCAAACTGTCTTTCCCAGCATGTTTTTAATGTGCACTACAGGGTTTTTATCCCCTTCTACAGTACGTAGAAGTTCTGACTGGGCAGGTGTCCTGGTTTCAGCAGGGATAGAGTTAATTTCCTTCCTAGCAGCTGGTACAGTGCTGTGTTTTGCATTTAGTGTGAGAACAAAGTTGATAACACACCGATGTTTTAGTTGTTGCTAGGTAGTGCTTACACCAGCCAAGGACTTTTCAGCTTCCCATGCTCTACCAACTGAGAAGGCTGGAGGGGCACAAGAAGCTGGGAGGGGACACAGCCAGGACAGCTGACCCCAACTGGCCAAAGGGACATTCCATACCATGGGACGTCATGCTCAGTACATAAACTGGGGAAAGCTGGCCGGGGGGGCCGCTGCTCGGGGACTGGCTGGGCATCAGTCAGCGGGTGATGAGCAGCTGCACTGTGCATCACTTGCTTTGTGTATTATCACTATTATCATATTATTATTATTATCATCATTTTATTTCAATTATGAAACTGTTTTTATCTCAACCCACGAGTTTTTCTCACTTGTGCTCTTCCAATTCTCTCCCCCATCCCACCGGGTGGCGGGGAGTGAGCGAGCGGCTGCGTGGTGCTCAGTTGCCGACTGAGGTTAAACCACGACAGTCCTTTTTGGCGCCCAACGTGGGGCTCGAAGGGTTTGAGATAATAACAGGTTAACCGGAGTGTATTAAAGAACTTATATCTGTTAGTAGTTGTGGGTCACAATGTTGGTTTCTCTGTTCTCGATATTGATTTGTATAATCTGCATCACGCTCTTTTTCCTGCTGTACATGTTAAAGATTGGTGTTGGGTTTTGCAGTTTGCTGTGGTCTGCAGTGAATAGTAATGTCTCGCTTGTGAGGTTTGTTTTTAGAACATTGACCTTGACGTTAGTGTGGTATGTAAACTTCGCAACGAAGCCGTTACTGTACCACGGAGACAACTAGCAATTGCAGTAACTTTTCTGAGAGGTTTTTTTCGGAGGAAATACAGAATGGCAGGGTCACTACCTTCTTCTGTGATGTTTCCTCCTTCATTACAGTAACTTTTCAGTATTTTGAACATCCTTGGGCAGTTAAGATACTTCTATTAATACTTCTTGGGAATACTGTTTCGGTTTTGTCTAAAGTTGGTAAGCAATTTAAGAATATCATCCAGAGATCTGCCCCAAGGCTGAATAATTATGAGTGGCAGGGTGTGTGGGACAAGATGGGCAAGTACCTAGGCCAATGGGCACCCCCAGTGTTTTGGAACTTCACCCCTGAGCAAGTGCAGAATCCTGAAAAGTTAGTAGAATATTTGGAAAAAGTATGCTGTCACCCTGGCAACTCCAGAGAGATGCAGCTCATTGCAACGTGCTGGGGCCTGGCCCATGCCTACCGAGCCCTGTTCAACACCACTCAGTACCCTCAAAGGGAAGAGAAGGTCTCTGGATCTGACGGTAAAACAACACACACTGCGGCCACTCAGGCCCGGGCAACGCGCCCTGCGGCCACTCCGACCCCAGTGACATGCTTTGCGGCTACTCAGACCCCAGCGACACCCCCTGTGGCTGAACCAAAGAACCAGCCTGTGCCGGTATCAGTCGCCCCTGTACACAAGAAGAAATCTTGGAAGCGGAAGTCGGCTCGTTCAGTAAGGGAGGAAGAAGCTTCTTCTAAAAGGGAGCTGGAGGAAGAAGTGTACGAGACAGACGACCCTGGAGAAGGGCCATCACGAGAACAGCAGGAGGAGAGCCGGTCGCTGATTGGGCAGTGTCGTGGGTTAATGATGTCCCACACATCAAGGAGTCTCGGTTGGTGCGATATTGCCGCCGGTGCACTGTGGTGGTAGCGATTGGCACCTGTTGGTCTTCGACCTTCAGCAACCCCACAACAGAGGGGTCCTCCGAGAGACCAGGCAAGGTGGACAGCTGTTTAATTTCCTCCATCTCCAAGGCAGCTATACCAAAAGCCCACCAGTACCTGTTTGGGTCCTTGAAATACCCTCTCCTGAGGTAGTCTATGCCAAGGATGCACGGAGCCTCTGGGCCAGTCACAATGGGGTGCTTCTGCCACCCATTCCCAGTTAGACTCACTTCGGCCTCCAATACAGTTAGCTGTTGGGATCCCCCTGTCACTCCAGAAATACAGATGGGTTCTGCCCCTATATAGCTTGATGGCATTAAGGTACCCTGTGCACTGGTGTCTACTAGAGCCTTATACTTCTGTGGGTCTGATGTGCCAGGCCATCGAATCCACAGTCCAGTAAACCCGGTTGTCCCTTTCCTCCACCTGGCTGGAGGCAGGGCCCCTCTAGTCCTGGTCATAGTATTCGCTACTCATTTCTTATAAATGCAAATCAAAAGTCCTTTTATTAAGATCGGAAGTAAGATCAGCCCTTCTACTCTGAGGAACTGCTCACTGGAAACTGGAGCAGCAATTTTCTTGGAAGAACCCCCTTTTGTGATTGTTTTCCCTTGCAACTCACGTACCCGTGCATCTAGGGTCGAGGTAGATTTTCCATCCCACTTCCTCATGTCCTCTCCGTGGTCATGCAGGTAAAACCACAGGGTGGCCCGTGGTGTGTACCCTTTATATTCTCTCTCTTGAGCAGAGGGACGCTTACTCCTAATGGCTGAGATACTGGTCCGTACAGGTGGGGAATAAGACATATCCTCTTTGAGTTGCTGGACCTCCTGGGACAGTTTCTCAACAGCTGAGATCAGGGAGGAAGAGAGACTTTCTCCATATTGCCAGAGTTGACCAGTCAATTAATCCACTGTTTGTTCCTCTCTGTTTTTCCAGGTCATTACTGCCAATGAGTTGGCATATGAAGATGGTGCACTCCATACAAACTTCCGCCACATGAGTTGTGTTCACCTGACTTCATCTGGATCTTTGGATAACTGCTCCTTGTCCAGGTCACCATAAATCACCTCCAGCATGGCTAATTCCCCCAGGTACTGGATACCTCTCTCCATGGTGGTCCACTTGCCTGGGTGACATATAACATCTTCCTTGAAGGGATACCTTTCCTTCACAGCTGGCAGGAGTCGCCTCCAGAGGCTGAGGGCTTGTGCCCCTTTTCCAATCACTTTGTCAATGCCCCCTTCCCTGGAAAGGGATGCCAGCTGCTTGGCTTCCCTACCCTCTAATTCCAGGCTACTGGCCCCGTTATCCCAGCACCGGAGCAGCCAGGTGACAACATGCTTGCCTGGATGATGACTGAAATCTTTTCGTATATCTCGCAGCTCACTCAGGGATAGGGATCGAGTGGTTACCAACTCATTTATGGGTTCTGCCTCTTCCTCCTTCTGTTGTCGTGATGGTTCTGGTTCACCTTCATCCCTTACTAAACGAGTTGATATTCTTGTGTGTTTCTTCTTGTATATAGGGGCGATTGATACCAGCACGGGTTGGTTCTCTGGTTCAGCCACAGTGCCTGTCGCATGGATTGGAGTAGCCGCAGTGTCTGTCGCCGGGGTTTGAGCAGCCACAATGCCTGTCACTGGGGTTGATCTCTGGATGGTATTCTTAAATAATTGTTTAACCTTAAACAAAACCTGAACCACATTCAGGAGACAGAGCAATAGGAACAGGCTGGTTTGAACATCCCAAGGATATTCAAAATTCTCAAGAGCTGTTGTAACTCGCCTGAAGGAGAAAGGGAAGGTGAAGGAGTGGGGGAAAGTGTCCCCCCCTGTCTCCCCCATAGATTGGTTGTCTGAGGAGAAAAGGTAAAAGGTGTAATTATTAATAGTTTATGAGAGGTGGCTCCCAAGGTACAGAGATGACGGCAATGCTGAGTACAAATAAAAAAATTAGTCTCACGACCAATAATTTTATCATCTCATAAACCAGTGTTACACAGTGCAGCAAAATGTTATCCTTGATCCAGCTCCCAGAGGTGATAGACAGCACAACAGGGAACACATACAGCAAGTAAGGTGTTACGTAACACAACTTTGAGAGCAAGCACGACAACTTTGAGAGCAAATAAATTAACATTGTGACCAGCGACTGTTAAACCAATATGGTGAATGCTTATAACAAATTTGCCTTAACAAGCTCTGGTCAGATCTGTCATTATCTCAACCCTTCATGCCCCACATTGGGCACCAAAAGGACTGTTGTGGCTTAACCCAGCAAGCAGCTAAACACCACACAGCTCTTCGCTCACTCCCCACCCCCCACAGCGGGATGGGGGAGAGAATTGGGAAAAAAAAGAGCAAAATTTGTGGGTTGAGATAAAGACAGTTGAATAGGACAGAAAAGGAAGGGAAAATAATGGTGGTAGTAATAATAATAATAATAATAATAATAATAATAATAATAATAATAATAATAATAATAATATAATAACAATAATTATAAAAGTTTGTATAAAATAAGTGATGCACAATGCAATTTTTCACCACCTACCAACCAATGCCCAACCAGTTTCCGAGCAGTGGTCACTGCCCCCCAGCCAACTCCTCCCAGTTTATATACTGAGCATGACATCTTGTAGTATGGAATATCCCTTTGGCCAGTTTGGGTCAGCTGTCCTGCCTGTGCCCCCTCCCAGCATCTCACTGGCAGGGCATGGGAAGCTGAAAAGTCCTTGGCTAGTGTAAGCACTGCTTAGCAACAACTAAAACATCGGTGTGTTACCAACATTATTCTCATCCTAAATCCAAAACACAGCACTGTACCAGCTACTAGGAAGAAAATTAACTCTATCCCAGCTGAAACCAGGACAGACAATTAATACCAGTTAAACATGGAGCCTGTTTTTTTCGTGGGATTAAAATGGGATTACTGTTTAACAGGATTGCAGATATAACTCTGCTCCTCTTCTGACCTCAACTCTATTGAGTCCATATTCAGCCGTGCAACTAACGCGTGCAATGAAAGTGGGCAGAATAAATACTCAGAAAGTGACTCATGACTTAGTCCTCCACGGATAAACAGAGACTTTGCTTGTCTTCAAAGAACCTTGAAGCTAGATTACACTGCATGTCATGGTGGCTGTGTTTGAATCTATATAATTATTAAAAAGATCAGTTTGGCCAGTATTTGGACAGATGGTGTTCACATACCCAATCCATGGTGTATTTGCAGGAGAGCTAAAGTTAAACTGCTTTTTTGCATTTGCAATCACATTCTGCACTTTACTGACAGCAGCTTTAATTGGAAAAGCTTCAGCTTTTATCCTAGCTGATATTACTTTCCCTGTAAGATGGATACATTTTGCAATTAATTTTTCTCTGTGGACTATATTATAATGTAAGTAATATTTAAACAAACCTTAACAGCTCCTGCCCAGATGCAAAGACAGAAATTACCAGTGGTAAACTTTGAATTGAACATTTTCATTTGTACAGTTCTGTACAGGATATTTGCAATTCTGCTTTGAATTCTTTAGTGAGGAAAATATTTGTTATTTATTTTGGCACTATAAGTGGAATAGCTGTGAATGTGATTTTTTGCAGCAGTTCTGCATAAGAAGAATTTTTCTGCACAGATTTTAGGAAACCAGAGTCAACAATGTGACATATATGGAAAAAAAGATTTGAGTTTCTGTGTTCTAAATTAATCCTAAAATTAATTCTGTTGAAGGCAATGGATGAATATCATTCCTCCGTTTTTATGCACCAGAGGGGAAAGAAGATTTCTCAACTTACACCATGTTTGAATTCTAAACTCATACGCAAAGAGACCTTCAATTTATCTAAGGGCAGTAGTGAGATGGAGGAAATGGAATGAAACAATTGCCTATGGAAGTTTAATTATAACCATCCCACTTTAAGAAATGGGCCCCTGCACATTGAAGATATCTTTAGCTCCTGTTATTCTAAGATTAACCCATTGAAGTCATTTTTCTACAAGACCTCACTCCTGGGGTGAGATTTGTTTAAAGTTAAGTACATGAATATACCCTGGTAAAATGAAAAGTTTGTTTGGACCATTGCCCACCTTAGGATATTATATCCTCTGTATGTGTGTTACATCCCTGGTGGAGAACTGAAGAATGTGGCACATATTCAGCAAAATATTTGTGTGTATATCCAACTTTGACTTAGCAAATACTGACATTGCTCCTGCATTTGAATTAAATTTGTGCTAAAAAGTGTTGCTGGTAGGGGTCCTAACAAGCAGCATTTTCACAAGAAGTCGTTACACTTCAAGACCTGTATTTTGGCCATCTGAAACTGGGCGTGTAAAAATGGAAGCATGGGATGTCACTTTTTGTTTCAAAAATATCACGTTGCATATATTACAAATATATATAAAACATATATTGCATATGTAAAAATTACACATATTACAAAAATATTATATACACTGTCATGCTTGTGGGAGCTTTTTAACTGTTGCTTCTCCATTGCAGAGATCTAGACTTAAATTTTTTCAAATTTAGCTTTTTGGGATTATAAATCACTTTTCTTAAAGACCTGCATCATGCAATTAATAAAGGCTAATCATGAAAATGTTTTCAACAGTTCCTCTGCACTTTGCAATGTTAATGCTTTGTGCCATGACAATGCACTGCGGTGCCACAGACACAACCAGTATTTAATTAGGGAGGAAACAAAGACTTGTTTTGGCTCCACTGTTTCTGTGGGTTGGTAAATGCAACATAGAATGAGACCGAATTTTAAGACTGACTTAGAGTGAAATTGGTGTAGTCTGTCTCACATTTTGTTTTTCTTTTTAATCACATAGGCCAAAAGAATGAATCCCATTGTCTTTAAAGAGCTTTTAGTCTGAGCTTTGCTGTAAGCAACTCTCCAATACTGAAGCACATTGCTTGGATGTTGATGCTAGACCCTAAAATATCATAGCTGTTCATCTTCTGTTCTCTGGTTTATTTTCATTTTGGCGTGCAGAGGCAATCATTATGAACTCCCTGCTTTTATGATGCATCCAGACAGTTGTGTATATTTATTGATTTTGATCACTCTTAACTATACTACAATCCCCCTCTTACTATTATTGTGTTGACACTTACAATTTCATACTCCATAAAACATTTGACAGTGTAGCACTTTTACACACTCTTATGATAAATCCTTTCTGTTATACTTGTTAATATACACAGAAACAGCAGTATACAAGAATTCTCAGGGTAGAAATACCCTTGGCATGGCTCCTCGTTCTCAAATACTGAGTTTGAAAAGATTATTTTTAGAGATTATTTTAAGCAAACTAGGGCTACCAATTGTGTATGAAGAAATACATCTGCTTTTTCAGTTTGTGGTGGCTTTAACACACTTTGAAACAAATTTGAGTGAAAATTCAAGTTGCCAACGTGGTACAAATAGGGTGAAGGACTGAAGAATTCCGTAAGATCATACAAGGGCTCCCTGATGGCTGGGAGAGAAAGTCATGGGCGACATCCTCAGGTCCAAGCATTGCTCAGTTTCTCAACACGAAATACCACATGCCTTGCTGACATTGTTCTGGCCAGTTGATGAGAAAAAAAACCTGACACCAAACACCTTACTGGTAACCTCCATTTCCTCACTTTTTCATTAATCCCACACTTAAATTTTCAGAAACGTTTGCAAAGGTACTTACTGGCTAACACAACTATGATCACAACATCACAGAGAGCTAGAAAAGACATACTATATAGGCAGACTGTCATCTAAGATCATTAAACTGCATTGCTTGATTGGGGTCTTTTTTTTCCTCTCCTGTAATTCAGGACTCAAACCTTTTCAATTCTCTGCTGCAAAAAAACCTTTTACAACAACAAAGGTCTGCAAATTTTGTGCAAACCAAATAATATGGTTTAAGCAAATACTTCCAAAGGCAACAGCTTTTTATTTTTCAGTGAAACATTCAGAGCAATAATTCTCTGTTTTACTATCCATGAGCCTCAACAGCCAGCAGATTTATATTTTATTAACACCCCATTACCTTTAATTGTAAATTTCTTTTCTTTTTTTTTTTTTTTCCCCTAAATGATGTGCTCTGACTACTAAGTGAATTCAAATAACTACCATAGAAATAAATATAATTATGGAGCAGGATTTGCAGTAGTCAACAAATTGCACAGCTCATTCCCACTCCTTTCCAACTTGTCTTGCTTTTACCCTTGATTAAAGTGGAGACGGCCCAATTCCATTTTCAATAACTCCATCGGAATAGCAAGGTATAAAGGGTTGCCAGAGTCAGCACATCATGTAGTTAGGCTTATTCATATACAGGCTGAGAATGCTGATGTTAACTCTAAAGTGGGCTGTGAGGTCCAATAGAGAATTTAAAATTCAGGATCAGGTCCATCCTGTGACCTAAGTGAAAATCGAAGTTCAGGAAAACATTTCTGGTCTTCAGGGCATCTGTTTGGCTGAGGTGAATTTCTGAACTTAATTAAAGTGCACCCTGACATGCATAACTGAACAAAAATAAGATTATTAACATATATAAAGTTAATGACTGACCATTGCTTGTGAGCTTTATGATGAACTGAGGTTTTACCCACTTAGACTGATATTTTCAAAGAGAGTCAGAGATTTTTGGGTATATTCATAGTATCTCCAAAATCCACTAAACGTTTTTATTTTTGCTTGTGTTGTTTCAGGCAAGGTACAAAGTGATTAGAAAAAAAAAACAAAACACCCTCTCATTTACTAAGTCTTTTTCTCAGGGCAAATTTGATTACTGGCCAAAGAATGTGTAAACTGAATTAAATTCAGTTAGTTTATACCAGCCATTATTCAAAATTACAGATTACAAAAACCAGTACAGCAGAAGGGGCTCTGTGAATCTCACCCAGGCAACTCAGAGCACTTCTTTTCCATGCAGAGAAGAAGATTGCACAGAGAGCAGACACCTGGAAGTCTCCCAAAGAGTAAGAGGAGGGAAGTAAAGGGCAGGTCAAGGGAAAGGCTGAATCTTCATCTTTCTTGCGTACCTAATACTCATTTTCCATAGAGCACCTTGGCATTCTTTAGCCAAATTCTAAACAAAGTGGTTTTTTATCAAACTCCATGACACTGAAGGGGGAAAAAAGAAAGGAAAAAAAGAAAAAAAAGAAAGTCCCCCCCTTTTGCGTTTCCTGTTATGACATCTTCCTGTGGTGACTCTCATCAACTCATTTGGGCAATCAGTGAAAATCCAACAAGAAGTGAACACAGAAACCTGGGTTTGCACATTGTAATTTGGCACTAAAGCAACTCCAGGTCATTGTAGTTTGTTCCTATTTCCAGCAGATTACGAAGGCATAAGGTCACCTTAGTGCTGAATGATCTACCCATGGGTGTAATTAATTTTTGTTTCACATTTTGAACTAGTATTTTCTGATTTTATGTAATGCCTGCAAGTTCTCAGTGTCTTTATTCCTCAGTTTCCCTTATTATAAAATGGCAATCAGAGTGATACATGGTAGATATGGCATGTAGATATTTGTTGCACAGATTATGGTGCTCTAGAAGAACTTCTAGATCTTTCAGTTAAGCAAGCTACTAGCAAGCTACCTGTAGCAAAAAGCTGTAGGAATTTGAAAATACGGATTGCTTTAATGGTAAAAAAAGTAAGAGCTCCTAGAGAGTTTAGGGAGTCCTGAAAGTAAGTAATTCCCATCTGACTTGCTGCCTTCTCCATAATGAGGTCCTTCACAGTCCTTTGCTGAGTCTGCTCTTTGGCAAGCCACTATAGCATGAGACATTGTTTCCACTGCGGTTGTTCAGTATAGCATCTTTGAGAAGTATGTAGTCATCTCAGCAGAGAGCATAAATATGTTACAAAAAGCTTTACGTTTAGGGCTCAGCTCCTAAATAGGCTTTTTATTTTGATGTGTACATGGTGGCTGAAATCTCTTGAAAATCGTTTTCTAGGTGTGGCATCTAGTAATTTGAATGCAGGTGTATCTAGGTCCAGCCTGGAGGTGAATGAGCTTTGCTTCCTTAGCATGGGTTTACTTATCCACTGGAGACCCACAAGAGTGAGTGTTTCTGCCAGTCCATCTACTTTATTCCAGAGAGGTTTTCTTTACTCTTAACTTGGTAATATATAAGGAAGAGCATGAGTGTGCACATTTTACAAAAAGATTAAACTTTTCTTTACCAATAACCTCACATACTTTGCATGAAATATAGGTACTTTATCTAAGGAGAGGCTATGTTTATGTAATATTGCCATCTCCAGATATTTCACCTATTATTCCAAAGCTTCATAACACACTTAATATACCAAATAGCTATACTGGTACACTCTCAGTATGCACTTAAGAATAATACACAATGCACACTTGAGTGCTTCCATTGGATTTTTATGTATTATTTTTATATAGATTGCTAGCATAGCAAATTCAAGCCTCAAGCACATTTCTGTTGTTTATTGCAAGCATATTCTGTAAGTAGAAAAAATAATTCAAAATAAAATGTTGTAGTTTTCTCATTACTGATAACCAAAACTTCCTTGGGTCAAAGACAATCTTGGATGTGTTTTCATCACTAACAATTGCTCTTTAGCACCAGAAGCAGTGGAATAGATTGAATTTATAATGTGACATTCACACTGTCTGTCTTCTCAACCTAGGCTCTTGTAATTTAAAGGAAAGTCATTTATTCTCCAGTGAGTCCTCTGTCAGAGCATTGTGAAAGCTTTCAAAGGCATCATTCAAACAGGGCATCCCTCACGCCATCAGGCTCCTTAGCCTGGTGAGGATTTTCACACTGTTGTGCCTAGGATGTAAACAAAGATAATGCATTTGATTTTTTTTCTATTGATCCTCTTTGCTGTGTGAGCGTGGCTAGACAAAGAGGGCTTTCCAAATATGAACAGCCTGCCAGAGCACTTACTTCTGCCTCTGTCAGGCAATGAAACCTCTTTCCTTCCAGACTTTTCTATCCGATTGCTAATATTTTTTTCTGTGGCTGGCTCTGCGGTGATTAATGATAGGTCAGGATTAGGCAGTAACCTGATATTGCTCAACTCAAATACAGGAGAAATGTTCTTTAGCTGGTGTGATTGTCACAGAGTCACAGGAGTCTCCCTGAAAGGTCATTTATACCATTCATCCAGGAGGGGATGGAGCGATCTGAAAATTGTTAGCTTCATGAATTCTATTCTTTGACTTTGATGCGGAATTCTAGCAACAAAGGTTGCTTATTATGATCAGTTATAAGCTTCACAGCCATATCAGACAGTTCATATAAGCACAGTTTAGTGAGCAGTAAAGATATTTCTGTTTCCTTCTGAAATAAGCTCTGTTGATTTTTCTGTCATTCCTCTTGCAACAGCAATAGAAGTAGAAAACCTGAGCTGAATCATCAGCAACTTGTAACTCAAACATACTGCTTATAGTTTCAGATTCATGATAGGCATCAAATAATAGTCTGCTGAAATATTGTGAGCTGCTATGACTGTTGTGCAATCAAATAAGAACTACATATGTATATGCTGGAGTACAAGCACTGTGGTGGTACAGGGTAATGTTTTGACCACATACATATTAAATTTGTGTCATGTTTGGACTTACCATATTGGTCCAGTCCCTTAGCTGATATAAATCAGTACAGTAGCACTGATGTCAGTGAAGCTAGTCTGCCTTACATTTCTTGAAAATCTTTTTTATCACATTATCACTCGTTTCCTAAATGTGTAGTTTTTAATGTATTTTCATGTATTTAATGTATTTTAATGTATATACTTAGCAGCACGATGAAGAGACGCTGATGCTCACTATGAAAAAAAAATTCAAAACTTTTGGGAAGAGTAGAGCAAATATTTTAGGCAAACATATTAGGGGGTTGTTTCTTCCTTCCACTTCAAGTAGTCTCATTATAACAATTAAATGGGGGTAAAACTGGGGAAGCTTTGGGCAAATGGAAGAATTCAGTGGGGAAAATGTAAAGCTCCTCAGAGTACGTCAGATGTTACCCAGGACAGGGTTACCAGCCACAGGGAGAGGTTTTGTTTTCCAGCAGATTAGCCTATCTGAGGGGGTTATAAGTTTATGGTGGCTTTAGAAACCTTTAGCGAACAGACTGTGGGATGCCATAGGAAATGACTAAGAAAATCAATTTGGTGTTTTCTCACTCTGAGTTCCTTGGTTTTATGATTCTGTATCTAGTGAGCAAAGAAAATGAGATGCAGATTTTGCCATCTTTACTTCACATTAGTGAACACTTACTGATATTAATTTTGATAGGCATTCTTGAATGTTTTACTGGTTCCAAATCGCACAGCTGAGGCTTAAATAAATAGCATATCCACATGTTCTTACCCTGATAGATTTGGTCTTGAATTTCCTACAATTAACCTACATGCAACATCAAAACATCACAAATACCAGAATTCTAGGTATGATTAAGGAAAAGAACTAAGAATGAAGTTCAGGAAACCTGCAGTTTCTCTCCCTGCCCCTCCGTTGTCCTTGAATTTTCAGTCTTTCAGTATATAGCTTCCCACAATTTTCTTAGATTTTTGGCAGCATTACAATGGGATTTTAATGTAAAAATGGACATAGCAGAGGCCTTACATCTTTGCACATCACATTACTCTGCTCCCAGTGGAGATTAAAACGTAACAACATCAGTGTAAGACACAGCTTGTTGTCGAGAATTGATGACAAATGCTGAGGATATATTAGGATATCAATATAAAAACAGTTTGTAGCTGTTAGCAAGCTAGAAGCACTGTATTGTATATGCATTTTTATAGGAAGAATGGCATTGCACGTACATAGGAATCCATTATCCTGCTCTTGTTAATGCTCTGAGTGGGAGTAAGGGACAACAGAAATGTTTCTTTTGCTACAGAAATCCTTTTGACGAAATCGACAGCAAGGATTCTCTCAGCATAGACATACGGCTCACGGCAAGAACAAAAATAAAATGAAAAAGTGGCAGAATATTTCACATCTGAGAGAAATAACAAAATATAAGATATAAAAATTGAAAAAAACCCATTGTTAAATTGTCCTGTTGAGCTTCCTGTGAGTTGCAGCCAGGACCTTCTCTGCAGGCCTTATTCTCAGACAATATGTATGCTATGACGCTCTACCTTCTCTTCCACTATTGACAGTTCAGGATTCTGTGTGGGAGTCCCTGGTTGTGGAGCTCCCTGGGAGGTTGTTTTAGGATAGAAGATATTTAGCCAGAAATATTTTCTAGTGTTCTGAAGGAATGTCTCAATTGTTACTTGATTTTGTAGGGTTTTTTCAATCCAAACCCTTGTTGCTGCTCCCTCAGAACAGAAGCAGCTTGAATCCTGACTAATGTCTGCTGATGGCAAGTCTAAAATTACAAGGATTGTCCCACAAAAATTTGGGCATCAGCTTGAAGCGCTTACATTAAGAAGTGTCATCACTCTATTAACTTCATATAGTTAATATAGGCGGATAGGAACCTTCAGTAGGCAATTAGTATCTTAACAGGTCTTCATTGCCCTCTAGAGAGACTTGTATTTATCAATTGCTTATGTGTGGAACCTATAGCAATCAGGCTTCTTAGATACACACCTAAAGTTAAATAGGTTGAATCTGAGCCAGCAGAAACTTTAATTTAAGAACTTTCAAGTATTGACTTTGCACAAACTAAATCAAGATACATCTGTCCCTCTTGGATTTGGGGCCAATGTGGCAGCCCTCAGTCAACTCTTACCTTTCCAGCTCAAAGAGGTCAGTCAAAATCATTTAGATGTGTTTCTAAGTAGGAACCAGAGTTAGCACTAGTAGAGGTGAATCATGTATTTGTCTATATCTGCATTTTCACGGAGTTAAATTCAGGATCCAAGGGAAATTGGGATAAGTAAAAGCAGTGAAATAGAACTTTGTTAAGATGCCATCAAAGCCAAGAGAGGCTGAATTTGGACTTCAAAGAGCTTTGGATCAGGATCTTTTGGCTACACTGGCATCTTGTAATTGCCTTGAGATTGAATTTGCTTTGCTCCACCACCTGACGGCCAGGCCAGAAAATGAATTCTGATCACAGATGGCTACTCAGGCAGGTGCAAACAGATAAGAGCCTCTTTGCCCATGCTCTAAGCCATCTACAGTGCAAGAGCTATACGTTAGTACATTTCTGTGCCTGCCTTAAAAAACCTTACTTCCCAAGACAACTCTCAGCAGCTTTAAGGCCGCACACTTTTTACAATATAGGGCCAAGACTGGGTGTGAACTCTATGCAACTGGCAGCTGATCTGGGATCTTCATCCTGGAGCACTGAAACCAACCTGTGGCGAGGATATGTTTAACCAGGGTAAGAGAGGAACTTGATTTATTTTAAATTTTATAGCAAGTACTCATATAAAATATTTTGTTTACAGTTCCACCCTGTGAGGAGCAGGGTGATTAGACATATGTTATCTCCAAACATTCATAAAAAAGTTATTACTCTCCAGCAGTAAAATGCTCAAACATGACTAGCATTGAAATCCAGCTATTTAACAGTCATATATTGTTCTTACTGCTTTGCTCCTCCTTTGCCATAGGCATCAGCAAATAAATCTGAGAAATTAGAGGTGGAAAAGATCTATTACGTGGTCAGGGAAGGCTTAAATTGATGTGGTGTGAAAGACACTGAAGAAATAGATTCTGTTCCTATAAAATGGTTTGATAGAGAGGGAGATGTAAGAATAACTCTTTCCTCACCGTAACAGTTAATCACATATACAACACAAGCAGACACTTGCACAATCTACATCATTGTCATCTCTAACTTGTAGGCAATATCACTGATTCAGACTTAATTATCAATGAAGAAGACTTTTACTGTAAAACTTAAGATAAAGATGAGTTTGGGTAAAAAGCCAGAGGGACCAGGGATTTAGCTGCTTTTGCCGGAAGGAAGCAAGCAAACCTTAATGGTGCAGGGGTGTTCTATACCTTTTTATGACACAGTATATGGTACGTAGCATGCTGCAACCATCCAGAGCTAAGAAATAAGAATGCTTCAGGAGGTACATTCTCCCATATGTGGCTTTGTACTGTACACAGCTGATCCTTAATGAGGCATTCTTCATATATATTAACACTCTTGCGCTTTGAAGGGATTGCTGGAACTACTTTGATAAAGACTTGGGAAACAAAAAACAAGTGCAATATAGGCCAATGGAGGCAGAGGTAGCTGAGAAGTTGAATGGCACAGTCTCTTTCCACCAGCAGAAGAGCTCAGCTGACGTGAGCACTCTGGAAAGGGGAACAAAAGGACAAATGCACTGACCATGAGAGGTTACATACTTCCTAATAGCTTTTAGATAATTTAGGGGCAGAGCTCAGTTGTACAATTCCAGGAGGGCAACAGAGCAAAGATGGACAACCCCAATATGACTGAATCATGAGGAAAAGCAGCATAATTCTCTGATCATAGTAAAGTTAGAGGAAAGCCTAAAATCTAGCAATAGCTGTATCCAAGTGACACAACTGGAACAACTGTGGAATATCCCTTGCAGAAAGTGTCATGGTTTAACCCCAGCTGGCAACTAAGAACCACACAGCCTCTCACTCACTCCCCCCCAGCAGGATGGGGGAGAGAATCGGAAGAGTAAAAGTGAGAAAACTCGTGAGTTGAGATAAAGACAATTTAACAGGTAAAGCAAAAACTGTGCACACAAGCAAAGCAAACCAAGGAATTCATTCACTCCTTCCCATCGTCAGGCAGGTGTTCAGCCATCCCCAGGAAAGCAGGGCTCCATCACGTGTAACAGTTACTCGGGAAACCAAAACGCCATCACTCCAAATGTCCCCCCTTTCCTTCTTCTTCCACCAGCTTTATATGCTGAGCATGACATCATATGGTGTGGAATATCCCTTTGATCAGTTGGGGTCAGCTGTCCCGGCTGTGTCCCCTCCCAACTTCTTGTGCACCCCCAGCCTGCTCGCTGGTGGGGTGGGGTGAGAAGCAGCAAAGGCCTTGACTCTGTGTGAGCACTGCTCAGCAATAATGAAAACATCCCTGTATTATCAATGCTATTTCCAGCACAAATCCAAAACATAGCCCCATACTAGCTACTGTGAAGAAAATCAACTCTACTCCCGCCAAAACCAGCACAGAAAGAACTAACACTTCCACTGAGTCTCTCTGCATGAAGTATATGAATATTGCCTCTATAATGTTCAGCGAGACAAAGTTTCTCTTCAACTAAGTATGTTCTTGTCTTGAACAGAAAAAAAAGGTGGAGGAGTCTACCCTGAGTAGGGTTTACACATGCATATGTGGATGTCTAAACCTAAGCTGCTTGTCTAGAAAGTCTTTATAGTCATTAAAGACGATTAGGCACTTTGGAGATACGACTCAGCTCTTTCTAAGGTAAATGTAAAAAATAGGTCAAATGACCAATGTTGCACAAATTCCTCTGTCTTTCCACTGCTGATAAAAAGAATCTAGGCAAATAGACCCATGAAGACACACATAGACATCTGTAGACATTTAAGTCTGTTACAGACTGATTCTTGCTAAAGGTTTTATGAATCAAAGACACAGATGAGATCGGAGTGCAGCTTTCCACCCACTGATCCTTCCAACTGGCATCATCCTCTTTTATTCTTCTGTTAAACAATTTTATTCTAGGTTATCCTAGGTAAAAAGTAGAGAGGCAAAACATAGTTTCTTTAATTAATTTTAGACTGATGGATATATAAGGGAAGTTTCATTGAGAATTTTTCATTTATATTTTCATCAATCTGTGTAATTATTGGAACATTTTACTCTTTTGAACTTGGAAAATGGATTTTCTTTCTGAAAAAAATATAATCTTTGCTAGGTTTTGCTACAAAATGCATTGACTTCTGAATAATGATGCTTGTTTTCATGTAACTCTGATCAATCTGGAAAGAGAAATCTAGAATAAAATTCATTTTTCTCCAAAAACTAACAGAAAGCTTGTCCACTACTTCAATCCATTTCAGTATCAATTTTATTTATATTAAATAAAAAAGCTTCTTTACTGCTCACAGAAATTAGCAAATGTTTCCTGGGCACTTCATTGCAATTTGGATCAACGCTGTGAGTCCAATGCATCTTCTGTTAAACTAATTGGAAAGACTCCTTTTGAGTGAGAATTGGATCAGGCTCAGAAGAGTAAGAATTACCAGCTGTGCCATTCTGTGCATTATTCTTCTGCCATATCTTCTGCTGGTTCAATTAAATTCGTATTAATCTTGTGAAACATACTGAACTATGTTTCATAGTCAAGATGTTCAACCTCCCTGAAAGATTCTAATACATTTAATCCCTTGAATTTGGGAGCTAGCACTACAGTCCTTCAGCCCCTCAAAATAAGTTTATGAACCTGAACAGATGAAGTAACATTTTGATGACAATGGAGAACAGAATGCGGTAAATTCCAAAAACATTTTGTATGCTCATTTTTCCTTTATCCCAAATTTGTCACTGAATAACAAATTCATTGTCAGGAATCCAGCACAAGTTCCTGGAGGAACTTCAAGTTCCTGATTAGAAGCAGTAGCTGTATTTATACCAGTAGCTATCAATTATTTGCTGCCAATTCCGCCCTGAAATACCCACAAGGGAGGGAGCCAAGGGAGGGAGCCAAAATGTGTTCTTTAGGTTTGGTGACTCCTGTTGCAACAAGGAGGAGGTGACTAATTAAGGGTTTGGGGTTTTTTTTCCTCCTTTAAGTTGATACTGGACAAATTGAAAAAGAGAGGGAAAATTGTCTAGTAGATCAGGCTTGGAAGGCCTTTGTGAGTGGCAAGCACTTCTTTCCACTCCAAGAGATCTGAGAGATAAGTTTTGATAATATTTAGGGAAAATAAATGAATTCTTTACCAACACTGCTGCATTGCCTCAAAGGGATGTACCTCAGATATCCCAATGCAGACACATATGGCTGTGCCATGTGTATTTTACAAGCTCTCTGCTCTTTGTAGGGTCATGCCTTGTCTCTACCCTTTGTCTCCCTACCTGGGAGGTCTTCATTCAGTCATACAATGAGAAGTCCAAGCTCCTGTCGGTGTCTGAAGAACCATGATTTTATCTCCAGGTCAGTACAAGCTATGAAGGTCTTACAGCTCTGATGACTCCAGCCACAGTTTAAAAGCAAACATGAGCCCTGTTTGTTTTAAGAGAAAAGTCTGTGAAGTATTTATGTCTCGGAAAACATTTCCAATATCAGTTATTCTTTAATGATGAATATATTCTCTGCTTGGACTTCAGTCTCTTCAGCCCTAAACAAAGTGTCATAAATCCTCTGGCCTGAAGTGCATTTAAACTTCATCTAGCACATTGAAAAAGCCTTTAAGGTGTCCTGTGCTCAATCTCTGCTTATCTCTTGTCAGGGCATGTTGGAATTATCCAAATACCTAGTGGGCCATTTGCTCCTCATATTAGGCAATGTCCCTGGGTATTTGCCCATGTAGAAGAAGGTGTGAGCCCTTCACAGTGAGGGGGATTTGAATCTAGAGCTCCATATCCCAAGAGAGTTTCCTAATCACCGGGTTTTATTTGAGGCACCCTTTATAATCTTTCATGTTGAAGAATTGCAGTTAACAATGAGAGACTCTGGGTAGTACAGGAGATAAAAGACTCTAGTCTTGCGGTCTGGATACTTCTTTATGGAGAAACCAAACTGTTGTTCTGCTCCTGGCTTTGTTTTCTTCTGATTTAATCTTATGAATAATAAAAATGTGTAAAGATTTGCTAATGAAAAGTGTGCCTCCTTTCATGGGATGTTGGATGGATGAGGCCCAGAGCCCACCTCTTGTATCAGGGATGGAGTGACTGCACTGCCACACAAACGTCTAATTGATGCACTTAGGTGACCTATGGCATCACTGGAGAGAGGAGCTCCTGATTTTGGCCTTTAGACTGTTTCCTGGATACCTTCAGGGGCGCCGTTAAATCTGCCAGGAGAGGGGTTAAACTCAAAATGTGCTCAGAAACAATTTGAGGGCAAAACTTGGGTGGTGTGAATTACCAAGCACTAACACAGAGCACCAGATCCCACTCTGCAAGCCAGGTTTCAGACTAATCTTTCTAATTCTTTAGAGCCTCTGCAGAAAAACGGAGGACTGTACCTCGCTTAAGAGAGTTCTGCAAGCGCAATTAAAAGCATCACAGCAAGAGATGCTCAGCTGCAGTTGCATGAGGGGCCAGCGAAGATCAAGGAAATGTTGATGCTCCATCAGTACTAGCAAGATGCAGCTGTTGGAGGGACATTTTCAGGTTTGTAATTCAGAGCCCAGCTGGAACTGCATAACCCAGATTTATTTGCCCTCTGAGCATACTGCAAAGACAATCTTTTCTCCCCTCATCTTTTGTTGAGGAAGGAGGGAGGCAGAGATGAGTATATTTATGGCAAGCCCTTTGCTTATGTTATGATTTTGATTTGTGGAATAAGTATTTGAAGCCCAGTTGTCAATAGCTGTATTTTGGAGATTCAGAATATTCAAGGATATCAGAACATTCTGACGATACCAGGAAGTAGTGGGTCAGCTGAAAGTGAGCCATTTTGGTGACAGGTGTTATTCAAATACATATTGAGAGTTAATCTGTGCTCTCAGGGGCATACTCTGAATAGGGAAAGGGGAAACTGAGGCAGAAAGGAATAACGTGCTAGTTCTGGTGTGGATAGAGCGAGGATTGGATCCCCGTGTGTCTACAACCAGCCTAAAGACACTATTTAATACAATGTAACGCCTCCATGCCTTGACAAAAATAATACTGTGCATAAAATGTGGGCAGGTGTGAATGCAATCTGTAAATAGAGTGCAGAGGGCATCCAATTTGTCAATTTGTTGTCTAAAATTAGCTCAATTTAGGAATGAAGTGTTGCTTCAACACAAAAAATCTAAATGTTTCATTTAGGAAGTGGAAAAATGGCATTTTTCCAGCAGGTAACCATTTCCACCTATCATCAGTAGATATGAGTACACGAAGACAACAATTTACATGCAAATGTAAGCATACAACTGATCAGAGACATGATACTCATTTATCTATATGTGTATATACATGTATAGATGTCTACTTAAAGCATTTTGCACTAGTCTTGGTTTGGGCTTCTTGATATTTGTCCTGTTAGGTTTCTTTTGAGGCCACGTAGGAAGTCCGGCTTTGATGCTGGAAGACTATCAAGGGCTTTCTTGTCCTTTGCCTCTTCCCAGAATCTTCTGATACTCCAGAAAAGCAGGTGAAAATGGAGTGAAAAAGCTTTACTAAAAATGCTAAGTGAGTTCCTCTGAGGGTAAGCAGTTAATTAGATTAAGTGTTTCAACTCTGAAATATATATATATATATACACAAAACTCACAGAATTTTATCATCTCTAAAATGCAAAAGGCCAGAAGCTGAGCTTTACAGTATTATTATCACTGTCATCCTCACTAGCTTTCATGTTTTCTTTTAATGGGAAGACCTGTCTCTTTCTATCAATCAGGATCTGTCAGCACAATGTTATTATGTCTGTGTTATTATTCAGAAACTTCTTTTCCAGTGTTAACTGCTTTTTGCCAACCTCAGTTATATAATGTAATTGTACTGCAGCAGCAGCGCAGTGCTTGAAGAGGGATGGGGTGGAGGGCTTATTTTTCCTGATATCTAGCCTAGACTGAACTGAGAGAGAGTTCAAAAAGTTGGACTGAGGCATTGCTTAGTTTCTATGTGCATAGAAAAAGCAGAAAGAGTGTGTGTGTGTGTAAGCAGCAAAAGCAGCAAAAGAGCCAAGTCTGGAAGAAATATAGTAAAATGGAAGGAAATAAAAAAAGGGAGAGAAAAGAAGCTGAGGCCATAACCTGTACAACACAAAAATTATTGCACTCATTAGTCTTTTGTGTTTATGAGAGACAGAGATGGGAAACAGACCAAAATATTAAAAATTATTTCTAGTTGACCCCAAATGATTTTTTTTTCAGTTTAACTCATCAAAACACAAAGAATCTCTTGTTCTTTTTTTTTTTTTTTATGCTTTTTGCATCATTTACAGTGAATGAATTCAGTTTTAAAATAAAATTTTCTCTTAAAAAAGAAATTCAAGTGGGTCATTTGTAAAATTTCACATCCCATCACTAAAATTTGTGATTCGTGACAAGTTCTATTCAATCTTAACTTGCATTTTTGGAGGATAAAAAGATAGGAGACCTTTTTTTACTCCCTGCCTTATTCTAATGCCTGCTCAGGGATTTATAAAATGTTCCCTTTTTGGATATCAGAGATCAAGGGGGAACATGGTTTTCAAAAGGCCACTGCTTCCTCAGCGGTGAAGTGTACATCATGAAACGCCTGAAGCTTTGATGATATTCTCCAATGCGGCAACTGCTAAAGCTGAGTTGGAGCTTAGGCAGGAGCATGAAGTAATTTGTCACTACTATAGGTCATTAAAGGAACACTTATCCCTTTGTATATATGCATTATGATACATTCTTAAAACTCTTTTCCATGCATTGGCAGAGCTTGCTGGCTGGGAAAGGGGGTACTGAGGTCCCTTTCAAAGAACCGTCCAGTAAGTAGATTCTTTCTTCATTGTCTTGTGCTTCTCTTTTGAAGACATTAGCTAAATGCCGCTGACTGTTCTCGCATTTTTCAGATTCTCAGCCTTCTTAGACTTCCAGTTCTTTCATTTAACAACATTTTAGGAATGGGATTTTACTTGTTGAACGTGATATAGGAGAAGAAATAAATAAATTGAAACCATCAATAACCATATGAAAAAGCAAGAAGCTCTTTCTGTCTACTTGAAAGCAAGTAGACATTGCTTCAGAACTCGCCTGGATGCTCTTGTGGTAGTTATCTCAAAGCACTGAAAATTCATATCATAAATAAAAATGACTTTTAAAGATGAGTAACCAATTTCTAATAAACTCGTGGTAACATTAAGAAGAAATAAAAAGAAAAACCAGGTAGTTAAAAAGCAAAACCCCATGACTATAGCTGTGTTTTTCAAAAAGGCAGCTGCATAACAGTGTATCTGCACGTAGTATGATACCTACCCATTACTGTGCTCCTGCATCCTGGATAAATGCAGATAGCTCTTCTCTGGTGCCTCAGCAGACAATGTGAACCAGTAACACATCAGGCATTGCACTTCAGGGTATCTCCACGCAAATTCTGCATTTGGTTTGTTTCACTGCAGCTTCTCCCAAAAACTGTGGTTCCAGCTACGTGAGCGATAACAACAGCAGGAACTGTAGACAAGCCAGTGATGGCCATAAGCTTTTGAAGACCTGCTGTGAGTACAATGTGGAAACATGGAAACCAAACTGCTCAAGGATGCTCAGGACTCTTCATTAGACTTGGAGCATTATAGCATAACAGGAGATAACAGCATAACAGAATAACAAATTCTGTTCCATCTTGATGATTGAAATGGCTACTGTCTAGCTATGGAAAATCATACAAAAAATGTGTATTTACAAATAAATATGTTAAGCTTTTTGATTATGATCCTGCTCAATTCCACTCTTATTTTATTTTAAAAGTTTGTATGGTTTTGCCAAGCTGACACTTAGAAGTAGTGTTAAGTTTAACATAATATTAAACATGTTATACCTGAACACACATTTTATTTTTAAAACAGCAAGAGCTGGAAGAGCAAATTGTGTACTCTGCCTGTGAACATTTCATTGAACTTTTGTGTTCATTCTAACAGCATGGTACTCTTAATATTTTTTTTTTTTCTTAAAGAGAAAAAAAAAGAAAGCTGATAGTTAGCTTAACTGCTGTGATAGAGATTGGAGATAACAGAGCCCTACCTGTGAGGCTGAGATTGCCACTTTCTTTAACTTTGGCAAAATGCATCCTTCATAGACTTCAGCCAAGGCAACGGTGGGAGTGGTCCACAGTAGGCTACCAAATTAAACAGCAATCACACCACCTAGGTGCTGGGCAAGGCAGCATCTACTGTGCATTGTGGAAGAAATGCCATGATTGCTGTGATGAGAAGACAGTGTGAGTCTTCCCGTCATTCCTGGGGAGGTGAACAGAAGGCATGTAATCATATCCCCAGTGTGAGTGCTGTGACATTAGGAAGTGTTCAGATAAAAAAGTATCTTTGTTTTAAGTGCCTTTCCTGGAGACACAATGGCATCCAAGGTCCCTTAAAACCATATGCAAGGGGTTTGTTTTCTTGGACGAAGGGAAGCCTTCCCATAAGAAGGCAACAAACTGTAGAGGACTTGATGCCAGCTACAAGGAACTCCCCATAAATTCCTGCCATCCACCGCAATTATAGTGGATGCGGTCATCAAACGCTGAGGAGGGACAAATAGGCTTGGCTCTATCTCCCCGTCACTACGAAGGAATGACCTTGCTCCTGGAGTGACCCAATAGTGTTTTTCTCCCTCTTTCATATCTTGTGGCTCATCTACTTATCCATTCCTTAATTACAGTAAGGTTAAGAGTCTCATGGTCTTGGTCTTAAAGAAGAAATTGAAATTATACACACGCACACACACACTTAACAATAACATTATTTGTTGTAAGCTTGGAAATTTCATGACAGATCATTTTCCTTAGCCATGCCATGTATGCTATGATAGAAAGGATGGCTGGGTTTCTAATTCAGGCTTAGGATTTAAGTGATAAAGTATGTGCTGTACCATAGGCTTCCTGTGTAATGTTGGGAGAGAGTTTAGGTTTTCAGTAGTGGTGCCTCCATAAACTGAAGGCAATGCTGTTCCTCAGGAGTATTTAAAGAAAAATAAAAAGATATACCATGGCTATGGTACTATGGCTATTACTGTTATTTTCATGTAATTACAGTGGATGAAGTCAATGACAGATTTTCTGCCCAAAGAACAACGGGGGTGAAATGAACTGAAAGCAGAATAAGAATATTTTACTCTCACTGTGTAGGGAAATTAATCTTCTTTGTACAATCAATGCATGGTCAAACATTAATTTCTGGAATTATCTGGAAGACAGAGGAAAGGAGTAGAAGGATTAAGACTTAGGAACAATTACAAGACACACTAGTGCTTTCAAAAACTTGAAAAAAAGGCTCTGATTCATCCAAAGAGAGGTGGCACCATCTAGATACAATTATTAGGGTAAAGGATAAAGTTATATTGAACATGTAAAACCAGGATAAATTAACTGAGTTTCTGTTCTAGAAGGAGGTGGAATTGTTTCAAATCCTCTGGGTTGGGATGGCATTTTCAATGGAAGTCATATAACTTTTTCACTAATGATGGAATCGATGGGCTATGGGAAAGTTGCACTGAAGCTTGGATACTCCAGGCTTGCTTGTGACTGGAGAAATAAACTCTGTCAAGGAAACCAGAGGGAAAAAGAACTCTGTAAAAATCCTGCATGACTCTTAGGTCCCTGTTTGGCAAGTGTACCAGCATCCTTACTGTTTATCTGAAATGAGAATAAGAGACAAAATGTGGCCAAATCCCTGACTCTGGCTGTCTTGACTCAGTGGCATAAGTGGCAGTAATAATAAAACTAGTTTGCTGCTAATGAAATTCAGTAATAAATTATTGACTTACTGGAACTAGGAAAAAAACATGAGATGTGTCATGATGATAGGTTATTCTCTGATTCAAAAACTCCTGAGATCTAGGCTGAGGTCTTCGCAGCACTGAACTAGCACCTAACTTCATTACAACCTGTGTAAATGGAAGTGTGAAGAGGAGACATTGGGTCATTCAGCGTTGCAGCTGGTAAGCTTCTGTCATTCCTGCTGGAACTGCAGAAAATACAAACTGTTCACAGTCAGGACCTCTGGGTGTTTCCACTGCAGCTGTCTCAATATTTTCAATTTGTGGCCTGGACCCTGAGGGTCAAATCTCCCCCCAGATTTGCTCTGTAAGGTTATGATTCTAGGACATCAATGTACTGTGAAAAAAATGTAATCGATCTCTATCAAATGAATGCAATACTTGTTCCATTCAATGATCAAACTCAGAGAAACAGGACAATGGCAACTCGAAGGCTGAAACAAGAGAATCCCACTACATTTACGAAGTTAAAACCTCTGAAAAGATTAAAGCACAATGACTGCATGACATGAAGCTGGAAAGACGGGCAGTGTCAGCTTGAAAATAATGATTCAGAGGAGACATTCTCAGTTTATTATTTGGGTTCAAGTAGAGGTGAAGGTAGTCAAAATAATAATAGGATTCCCTACAAAATCTATTTATTAGTGGGCAAAAAGAACAATAAATATTATTCAGAGCAAGTTCACATTCTCCACAGCTTCTGCCTCTCTTATTCTCGCTGAATACTAGCTTTAAGCTTATAAACAATTTAGCTGAAACAAAATCAGAACTGTAGGTTTGGAGAAATCTTTGGGATAAATACTTCAAGATAAATAGAGCCAAACGTGCTATTTCCCTTTGGCTCCTCAAGTTTTCTTTACCATCAAGGCCTCATATCCAGCAATGTAAATGCTGCTGTAAATGAATATTCACTTACCCTCTCTGGAAAAGGTGTTTGAAGCAGAGAAAAAACTAAATCAAGAGTTGGTTGAGGCTTATCTACCATGGTGAGTCAGAAACTGAATGCGTCCTTCAGAAAGCATTCCTTGTTCTTTACCAAATGTTGATATATTTTGATTGCATAAATGAAAGCAAAAGCTCAAAGACAATATATTTCTTTTTTGTTGTTTTGTCATAGCACAAGAAATGCTGAATTTTCATGAAAACATAATATTGCAAAGCCTTATCTCCTCTTTTTTAGAAAAGAATATTCTTTTAGAAGTTATTCTTTTGGTCCTTACGTTAATATTTTCATTTCTACTAGAATTATAACAGGGCAGAGCTGTTGTCAAAAGTCTTTAATGTATTAAAATTGTATTCAGGATTCAATATTTTACTGTTCCTGCTTTCAGACTATAACAACATGTATACCCAGCACCCTACTGGTAAATATATTTTCTTTGATCATTGCAACATTACTGATTTGAGTGATAAATATTACATCAACAGATACTTTTGCTTTTGTTTGCTCAGTATGAGGTTTTCAAAGAAGAGACAGTTCCTTTAAGGCCAAACAATTTTTTTTTGTACTCTGTATTTTGCTTTTTATGCTGAGCTATGTTTTCATCACTAAAATGGGTTTTACATCCACAGTAGCAGGAACAGATGGAACTGGAGCCCGTTACAGTCTTCTGAAAGGGAACACATCTGGAGCACAGATGATTTTGGCTTACCGAAAGTGGAAGGAATAATACTTAGTGCCATGATTGTGTATTATAGTAATACAGCTTTTAACCACATTTGTTCCCCTTTTGTTGAAGTGGAAGCTGTTACTCAGGACTTTGTGGGGAGATACAGGTGGTGTGGAGTCAAGATTTTCCTTATAGCGAAAAATTGACTTACATTACGTATGGGTCCTCTTCTTTGAAGAAAGGATAAAAGCAAAAATATATATATCAAAGAAAGCTCCAGAGAGCAGTTGGGGCCCACACCTCAGGAGACCCACATCTGGCCCATTTTAGGAATATTTATATTATTACAGTAGTGCCTGCTAACTTCAGTCGTGACCTGGTTCCTTGCAACAGAAATATTAAAAATATTTTAAAAACATTTTAAAAAGCAACAATCCCTGGTAAAAAGGTTGATAATCTAAGGATAAGACAGACAACAGATTGATCAATATCAACAGGGTGTGGACTTGGCATGCTGAAAAATAGGTTGCTTCTCTGTGGCAAGGATAAGATTGAATGAAAAAAGGGGTGGTTTCTGTGGGGCAACAGAGCTCTCAGGGACTCAACAGGACTCTTTTCTCTCTTTTTTATACACAGTACTCACATAATAGCTTTGTTTCCAGGTTTGATATTTGAAGGGTAGGAACTCCTGTTTCACTCATCCTCTGGTCCACAGGGTGTTACAGGTATCTCCATCCATCTGCTCTTGCCTTTGCCTGCTGTGTGTGTTTGTGTACTTTTTAACCCTCCTTCATTCTTCCCCTTCCCTAGTTAGCTTGCTGAAGTCTGTCATTGCCACTTCTCCCTGAGCTCTTGCAGGCAGATCATTAAAACTTTTTTTTTTTCCCCATAACAATAAAAATATTTTCTGGAAAAAAATTGCTGAAAATGTATTTCAGGACAGTCAGGACTCCCGAGATAAACAACAAAGTTAAAAAAAACCAACAACACTGCAGTTGTACTAAACTTCAGAAGGAGGATCTATATAAAAATGAGGCATTTAAAAAAAAAAAAAAGCTAAAAAAGTTAGGTAAGACAATTAAAACTTAGCAGGTGACACAGAGACTTTTGAGGGACACTGCACGTGTTCCCTTCCATTTTTTTTGAGAGAAAGGCTGCCCACACAGTTTTTACAGCATTGTACAGAGATGGATTATCACATCTGTGCCCCTTTCAAGAGTAGCTGTACATCAGAGAGCCAAAATTGTATTGGCTTTTTGCTGTCATATCACATTGCAATTTCAGGTCTTACTGGCTAATTTCTGTCTTCAGTAAGTCACTTTTAGCACTACTCCTCTGGATTTTCTCTTTCTATTGAATGTGTGTTCTGGTATTATTTCCCCCCCCTTCTGCATTTATTAGCTTGCATTTCCCCATGACATTTCATTTTGAGGTTTTCTGGTTATATGTCTAACCTTTCTAGGTCATTTGCCCTCACTGCTGTTGGCAACAACTTCACACTGCATACAATTTATACATATCATACTTTTCCTTTTGCTTACTTTTGATGTATGTGAAAAGTCAGAACAATTTTCTTCTTTTGCTACCTCAGAAATATTAAGAATGCCGTCTATAAACTTCCAAGCTTTGCTCAGGGTTTCAAGTGACTTACTGGCCACCTGAGCCCCAGGGAGTCTGATCATTACAGGTGGTTGGGTGCTTGAAGGTGCAGGTGAAAGCCTAGGAGGCTTTGCCAAAGTACCTAAATATGAAGTACTAAGTACCTAACTAATCTGACAGTAGAAAGCTTACCAATAAGAAAAAATAGTGACTTGGGGCTCACCAGTTCTTGCAGGGATTGCTGCAAGAAGAAAGCTCCAGGTGGTATGAGGGAATAAGGGGATTTGATACAAGTGGATCAGGGAAAGTTCTCCTGCCTCATCTTGCCATGTCCTTCCTTGTCCTGTCTTGTCTTTTTTTTTTTTTCTGTTCCCTGAAAATGTCAGTCTTTCTCTTGTCTTAGTTCTTTATGTGATTTGGGGAAAAATCAACTGTTATCTATTAGCAATTAGTTCAAGGAATCAGAGATAAATTTTTATAATGATTATTGAAACCAAAAACTAGACCTTGAAGCCAAACGGGCAAAGGACAGGTTTTGCAAGGTGGCAGGTCTCCTCTAGGTTTGCTTTACTCCTGAGTCCTGCTGTGGGACACATGAGCCAAGCTGCAGGCAAAGTAGCTGAAATGAAATGCAGTGCTTTTAAATTTTGTACTGACTTGATTTTTGCTTTGCAGTGACATTTCAGATGTGCCAGCATTGTGATCCTTCTATGTTTAGAGACAGAGAAATAAGACCTTTACATTACCTCCAGAGAGAAATGGTTTTTATCAGCCAAACCCACTACTTAAGGATGCTTTGGGACTCTTGTTAAACAGGATTGGCTTGTTTTATTTTATTTTATTTTATTTTATTTTATTTTATTTTATTTTATTTATTTTATTTTATTTTATTTTATTTTAAATGGAGGGCTAGGTTTACAAAATGCAGTAGATGAGGTACTAACAGTCCATTTTGACTGACATTTCATAATTAAAAGACTGGTCTGGGCTGTGGAAAACCTCAAATCTGTTTCTACCTCTGTATGCGGAGATCTGAGAAATCTTTATCCCCGGCATCCCAGAAGATCAGTCTGAAGGAGAAGGCTAGTGTTTGAAAGAAAAAGAGAGGGGTGAAAAATTTCAGCCTCTGGTTGATGCAAGAAGGGGTGAGAATCCAGGCATTTCTCTCACTAGCTGAAAGCCTTGACCTCTGAGCTGGTGAATTATCTTGATCTTTGGTTCCAGTAATTTCACATAATCCATGCAAACTGTAAATGATCCAAAAGGAGGGATTAAGGAAAACCATTATTCAAAGGTTTAGAGTGCTGAGAAATTTGGGCAGCTGTGGAGGTGTGTACACAAACACCTCAGCCAGATGTGGGAACTGTGGTTAAGCCTTTCACACTCTGAATAATGCTCAGACCATTGGGATTTTAGGTAGAAAGAGATGCCTCCTGTTCCCTCCTCCCCCCCTTCTCTCCAAGTGCCAAAAATACAAAGGTGTTTTAAAAATTTTATTGAAATGGATTTTTTTTTTCTAAAATTCAGGTTGATTTGAACCTGTTTTCCCATGAAATTTTTCATTTGACTGCTAAATGGAAATAAAGGATTCAGACAGCCCAGTGCTTAACTGCCACTTAAATCAAAGAAAGTTAACTGCCTCAGCACTTACAAACTATCCTCCTGAGTGACAATTTTGCATGTCTAGATGCCTAAATGCCTCTGAGAATGCGGACCTTATTGCTTGTGCAGTATATTTCATAGATTTCAAAGCACTGTAGCTAATTGCCCTCATTTGCAATAGTAAGGTGTGTGCATCTTTAGGAAAGTATCCCCTTTTCATTAAGGTTAATTAGTCAATAAAATTAAATAGCAAAGGCATACAATAAAAAATGGAAAGTAGCTTATATAGCCTGTCATAAGAAATCTCTTTCTGCCTTAACTGTTCAGGCTTCATCCTTTTCTTTAAGACCACAACTTCAAGTTTTAGCATGGAACTAAGATCCATTCCACATGGGAGTTAAATATCAAGTGAAAAAACTGTACAGGACAGCAAAACAGCTACAAAGAGAAAGAAAATGTAAAGAATGCAAAAAAAAGTACAAACTCTTTTTTTTTCAGGTCATTGACAGGCAGAATCATGCAAAGGATTAATTTTGCTTCTTATCACTGGAGTCTCTTTCCTAGCACAAAAGGGAAATTGCTTAACAACCAACACACCAGGCTCTACAACAGTGACTCACGGTTAAGTTTCCGGGTGACTTAACGTTAACGTGTGTCGTGGTTTAACACCAGCCGGCAACTGAACACCACCCAGCCGCTCGCTTACTCTCCCCCACCCGGTGGGGTGGGGGAGACAATTGGAAGAGCAGAAGTGAGAAAACTCCTGGGTTGAGATAAGAACAGTTTAATAGTTGAAATAAAGTAAAATAGTAATAATAATAATAATAATAATAATAATAATAATAATAATAATAGAATATACAAAGCAAGTGATACACAGTGCAGTTGCTCACCACCCGCCGACCGATGCCCAGCCAGTCCCCGAGCAGCGGCCCCCCCGGCCAGCTTTCCCCAGTTTCTGTACTGAGCATGACGTCCCATGGTATGGAATGTCCCTCTGGCCAGTTGGGGTCAGCTGTCCTGGCTGTGCCCCCTCCCAGCTTCTTGTGCACCTCCAGCCTTCTCAGTCGGTAGAGCATGGGAAGCTGAAAAGTCCTTGGCTAGTGTAAGCACTACCTAGCAACAACTAAAACATTGGTGTGTTATCACATTGTTCTCATCCTAAATCCAAAACACAGCACTGTACCAGCTACGAGGTAGAAAATTATCCCAGCCGAAACCAGGACACGTGACATACCATAAGCTACCTATGAATGCAGATTTTGAACGTCAGTGGCTGATCTGAGCTGGTGGCTGAATTCTGCTCGAGAAACTAGGAATAAGTAAAATGGAAAGAAAAGATGGCTGTCCAGAGAAATCATGGGCAATATAGGAAAGTGTAAGAGGACAAGCAGATACAAAGTGCTACAGGGATTTGGCTCTGCACTGCACAGGTTAGCAACTGATGAATGCCACTCAGTGGGTAGGTTCGTGTTATACTTAATCTCCTGCACTTCAGAAGCAGGCTTCTTCTAACCCCCTTCCCTCTCCCCCATGTGCATGTTTTAGCCACTTCTCTGGCACTGTATTTAGCAATCATGCAATAATATACTTCAACTCACTGATATGATGAAAAAATAATCAATCAAAAATAGGTTTTGTGTTTGAGCATCAAGCTCAACTGACTCACCTTGCAGCTGAACAGCTATTAAATCCCACACTACCTGCAGCTTGGAGCAGAAGAACAGAGCACGATTGTGCTTTGTGATGGAGCTTAAAGTTACACTGAATTACATGGAACATAAACAGAACTACCAGGTTCCATTCTGTTCTGGTTGGGGTTGCGAGCTCTCACTGTTCGGGTCTGAGAATATGCTGAGACAATGTTAGCTATATCTGTCAAACACACCGGGTACAACACTCCTGGTCCTCTATTTAACTTTTTGTGCAAGCGTGGTTGTGTGTTCTCCCAAGTTTTCACAAAGTATTACACAGGATTAGACATCACAGCTGCTCTGTGTAAAACCCTGATGATTAGATGTTACGCAGCCACAAAAACAGGCTCCACATTTTTTATTAACTGGATGAAAACTGGATATAATTCTGGAAATATTTGTTCTAAACTATAAATGCAAAATTCAGTTACATAAATAAGACATGCCTAGGATCTTACCTATAACTCAGTTGTTCCTATTAAACAGATCCCTGTTCTGTCCCCATTGTGCTTGTGGGTTATGGTGTAATGGGTAATGGCATACCTTGAATGGCAATGTTTTATTTGCTTGGAATAAGGAAAATCAGGAGAGAGGAGCCAGGACCCTGTTGTAACCCAAGTCTCTGGTCCCATGCTGAGGGAAAGGACAGGTGATTCAAATACAACGCTGGGAAATGGAGAGTGGCATTTGCTGGACAAACTTGGGACATTTTTGGATATTTTCACAGGTCTTCCCTTCAATGCAGATTATTGGCAACTTTGAGACAGGACCTTGAAACTCCAGTAAGATTTCAGTACAACAGGTGAATTAACAAGGATTAAAGGGCTGAGGATGGAAGAGAGACCATGCAATGACTTCTTCATAAGAAGTTCATTGACTCACTCTCGCTCCATCTGTTGGTTTTAACCATTATGCTCCAGGAATCCATGTATTTGAGATCTTTATACATCCCAATTAGGGTTGTGAACCAAAGTCCATACCATCAGAAATTATAAAAGTAAGAGCTAATACGTAACTCAGTGACAGGATCAGTGTGGATCTCTCTTTAACATCATAAGTAACATAAATAAATAATATCATAAACTTAGCACCCAGAGTAAACTGTCACCTTAAGAACTCTCATACTGCAGTACTTTTTAATTCCATAATACATCTCCTTTAACTTGTCCTCAGCTTTGCATTGACCTTGTTTTCTGGTGAGAACTGCTTTTGGTAAAGACTGAAGCACAATAAAAAATGTCTTTTTATGAAGAGTCCTGTGCCTATTTTGTCCCATCATGCCTATTAACACAACAATTTAATTCCTGTTCTTGTCAATGACTATCTGCAATACCTGTAACATTTAAAAACAGAAACATTACAAACGAGCTCTCTCCTTGTACTGGTTCAACACTATCAATAGCTATTAACAGCAACTACTGTAAAAATTGCGTGTACATGACAAAGGAAATTTGACAGATTCTGCTTTATTTTTCATTTTCTTTGTTGTGTTTTAAAGAAAATGAAATAGAGAATGTGAGAAACTGTGTGAAAAAAAAAAGGAACATCTTATTTGCTATTACTTGTTCAGAGAGAGAGTTTCTAACTCAAATGGAGAGGAATCACATTAATTCCTTTTAACCTTTTTGCTCAAGGAGATTGACTCAACTGAGTCTTAACAACATAAGCTTGCTTAAGTCCGTGTTTATTAACAGTCTACTTCTTCCGTATAATTAACTGCCTGGCCTTGCTTCTTTGTGGGACCCAGAAATTTAGCAATGATGTAAATCTTATGTATCTCCATTGAGGTCAGTGGACCTACAGAGTGGTATAAGAATTACCTCAAGTCCATATAATTTCCACGGGAGATGCAAAATCAGCCCCAGTTCTTTCCCAAATGTTAATACAAGCTATTGATGTAGAATATTATCCCAATTGTAGGAAAGGTGAATATAATGAAATTTCTCAAACAAATACATGAAGTGGAGTAGAGAGAAATTTCTACCTCGTAAAATAATAAGACCTGGGAAAAAGGCTAAGCTTGGCAATGTGGATGAAGAACATGATGTGTTAAGTAGTAGATCACTGGAAACAGAAGGAGAAGGAAGGGAATGGAGAGATGGATAGTCTGTGGCTTTCATATACGTCGGAAGGGGCTCTACTTATGTTAATGCTGGTAGATAATACAGAATGAATGTATTCCTGGCAGGTAATAACTGAATCAAACTCTGATGGGATGATACACACATCTGGGGATTCATATTGTTGAATGGTGGTGTGAGAGAATTTCTGTTCTATCTATTTTGGGTAGTAGAGGATGAGAGAATTAATTGCTAGTATATGACATCAAATATCTTTTTAGTATCTTTATAAGTGGATTCTACCTTAATAAACTGGGAAAAAGAATAAGTATTTTTTTATAATTCATGATGACACCATTTAAACAACAAAAAAACGTGTTTGTGCAGTCTTATCTGACATGCATTAATTAGGCTGTAATACTAGAATTAATAAGCTGTGGTCTGGTAGGTTCAGCTTTCTTATTATGGTTTGTAGCAGATGTTATTACATCAATAAAAACCTTGATAATATAACTTTATTTTTTTTTATTTTAAAGCCATGCAAAACAACAAAAATCTTGATTTGACAAAAGGCAGAGAAACAACAGAAAGCTTGAACTATTTACATGATCTCTTTTGGGAAGATGAGAGTAGTTGAGACAGCAAGAATTGGTGTTAATTTCAGGGATTTCCTTTCTCAAATTCCCATATCACTAACCACTCACATTTGTTCTTATAAAATGTGTCTGTGATGATACCCTGTACATAACAATACTGAAGCATTCCCTTTGTTATACTTCATCCTATATCTATATCTATCTTAGGTGCTCTGCCACCTAAATTAGAACATTCGTTTAAATTAACAAGCACTGTAGCTACCATGGGTACCCCTTTTGCTGTGATAACTCTGTATCTCCAATGTTTTTCAAGTTCCATTTTTCTCCTCCAACTTCTCTATATGTGCCAATTATTCAAAGTTACAGTTGGAAGACTTATGACAAAGGGTTATTCGGTTATCTGTCCTTTGACACGATGGCTAACTGTCGCTCATTTGCACAAAAAATGTTCTAAGATGAGGATTTCAGTGACAGTTACAATAAAGCCTTCACTAATACATGTGTATAGTCCTACTAGTTTTGTTAACTCTGATACTACAATTTGTAACCCTGTAGCTATCAGTCCACATAAAGCAAATAACTATGCTTAGAGAAGAAAAAGGTTTGGAAAAAAAATCAGCAAAGTTATCCTGGACTTACATGGCTATGTTATACAATTTTATTGAGAGAGTGGACTTTTATTACTCCTATTATTAATTTAAAACTTCCCATCAAAACTTATCTTCAATACCGTTTTTGCAACAGCAGAAATTACTTCAGTATATTATATTTGTAACTTGGCAACTGCAGCTGAACTAGACAATGGAACAATTTTATAAATAGAAATTGTTGGTTCATCAACATTAACAAATTAATTTTGCCAAAAATGTATTTAAAAAAAAAGCAGTTATGACAAAAAAAGTTAAAAGGTTTCATTCTTTAAGTTTAAAAATATTATTTTCTTGTGTTTTTTTTTTTATACTGCTCATGATATGGAACCATTGGATACTAAAACCAATGACAAATGACCAGGTAGAACACCAATTCATCCACCAGAATACCAATTTCAAAACTAATTACCATTTAGAATAACAATTATTAGCACAGTGGATATTATTTCATATCCAATTATGCAAACCATACAGTGACATAATAGTAAAAACATTAACATTTTTATATATTTCATAGATTACAAAATAAGGTAAAATTTGCAGTAAGAATCAAACCAAATTATTTTGTTTCTTGATATTTTTCCATAAGAAATTTTATTTTTTTTTATTTGTTATAATTCAAAGTATTAATTAAAAAAAGGAAAGGTCATCAATTCCTCTGAAAGGGAAATTTTGAGTTTTGACTCATTGCACTAATTTTGGTAAAATTTTCCAGTTATACCAGCTGGCCAAATACAAAAATAATTTGTCTAATTATTTATAAGAAAGTAAACTATTTCCCGTTGGTAGTGGCCAGCATCAAGGGGAAGAAGGAAAGAAAGATGGAGTTCCGCAGGAAGTAAATATGACGTTAATTACATAGCGAGAGCTAAGACCCGGAGGGATTGCTTGAGGAATACTTATTTATTTCTTGTGCATTCTTGAAGTGCTTGAGTGTTCTTCCAAAATCTATTGAAAAATACAGCCTTCTTTGGGATGTGCTAAAGCCTTGGCCTCAGCAATGTCCTGTAGAAACAATTTCTGCAGTCTAGGACCATGGTGAATAGACATTTCTCACAATATTATAATCAGATATCCCCTTATTCTTGTATCGATCATAGAGAACAGAAACTTCTGCAAATCATCTTTTTCTTATGTTTTTGTCATCTTTCCTCATTTCCTCTCAAGAAAGCTGAAATATAAACAAAATCCATAAAGATATATTGCAAACTTATATGTATGTATGTTCTGATACAGTTTTAATTTCCTGATCACATATTGTCTTCTTCTCCAGGATCTCTTTTTTTTTTTTTTTTTTTTTCATGAAAATGTGGGAAAGATTCAGGATTTCTGGGCGTAACTCCAAGTTTTTCTGGTGACATGCACCAAGAGGAATGTAGACCTTCTGTTCATCTCATACTGTCTTCTCCTACTAAAAATCCCCCCAGTTAGCATTTACCCTCTAAATGTTCTTCTGCCCTGTTCCTTCCTCTTTAGGTTCTGTCCTTTTCCTGTGAGGTTACCATCAAATCTCTGTTTATTGCCTACCTTCTCGTATGAAAGCTAATGACTTTTTGCTTAATATGGTGGACAAAGAATCCACTAACTCCAAAGATTCTAAAGGGCTTAGGGCTAATCCATATTCATGAGCCTTCAAAAAGCCAAACAAGCCCCACCAGTCTTGAATATATACCCTTTGTAAATCTGTATCAGCCAGGAGTGATTTCATAATCCAGTTACTGTGTGCCGAAACCAGACATGAATGACAAGTTACACTTCCACAGTGATCACAAGAAAATTTTTTGCCATTTTAAACCATACTGGGAGAATAACATATGTTAGCTTACCTCTAATTCATTTTAATTTCCAATTCATTTCTCTGAAGTTTGAATTCTTATTCAAACTTAGCTACACCCTAGTTTGAACCATGGGCAATTTCTCTTTACAATGAAACAGAAAGAGAAACCCAAAGAATATATTTTATTCTTGCATTGCAGAAGGAGAAAAAATAAAAAGATTTATATTATTATCTTTAATGTTTCTTTTGATGGTGTTGAAAGAGGTGAGAAGAGTTGCCCTTATTTTGTACATAACACTGAGTGTTCTCTTTTCTTATGAAGATCTTTCTACTGTAAAAGAACAGAATACGTGTCCATCATCTGGATAAGACAGAGTGACTGTAGTGAAGAGTTCACAGTAACGGTCAGCATAGAACTGGATAAAATTGGGAAAGGAGAGAGACAGGAGTTGTCTGGATCCACTATTCTCAATACAGCCCCAGCAAATGCTGCACCTTTTTTCTATTATTGTAAAATCAATACACTTGCAGGGATGCTCGTATTGTGAGGTCTTTTACTGTATGTTTATTGCATTTAAGTTTACTGATTGCTGTCTCATGTACATTCTGCATTGGTGAAACCAGTGAAATTTTTAAGTATGAGAATTGAAATAAAATTTGTTGATCAAAACATTCATTCTAGGCTGTCAGAGGAATACAGACTGCAGAACCTTGGCTTTTACATAGTACTGAAACGTATCTATTTCATTTTTTAACAGTCCACAAGGGAGTGGGGTAGGTGCTCAGAACTACACGCTGTGTTTCATCTTGTCCTTGCAATGTAATCTCAGCCTTGTAATGAAGAGAAGGAACTTGACAGCCAGGTGGATGTTCTGGTGGATGTCTTGAGGCCAGCACCTTCTTCCTTCCCAGCTGGCAGTGGTGTGTAGCCAGATGATCCAAAGATCATATGCACAGACCAGGGTGGTGTGATGAGGACCTATCCTGGCAGATGTGAGCTAGACCTTTACGGGCTCCTGGGGCCAGGAGCCACCTATTTTACCCTTGAAAGCATACTGCTCTGTATATCCTACTGGGGCATACCCAGAGCCGGGATTGATTTCATATAAGGTGAGCTTTAGTCAAACTGTTATGCATATGGGCTTTTAAAACTAGAATTGCTGTATTTTATGAATACTCTAGGTTAAGAATGCTCTAGAAAGTAAATGAAGACTTCCTTGTCAGTATCTCTGCAGGGTCAACACCTGTATTAGGAATTACTTCATTGAAATAGGTGTTTTGTCTTCTTCAACATAAATAAAATGGCAAGGCGCTAATAAACAGTAAGTGTGATAAGATTGTTTATACTATATGTGTAGTAGCTGTGAGCTCAGCATCCCCTAGAACCGGAATTATGTGAAGTCCTGCGCAACTATTAAATCCTACTAATAGGCTTCATATGCAGTAGTAGCTGTCTGCAGCTTAGGTGGATTTCCAGATGACTTGTCAACAAGGTCCCTTGCCAGAGGTGTTCAGAGAAACCAGGGAGACAGAGAAGGCCCTTGCATGAGTAAAGAAATGGTTAAAAGGACAAGGAAGGTGGGAGCAGATGACTGCATGGCCAAAAGAAGCTGTGCAGGGACCCTGCTGTTCAACAAGTTAGTGAGTGATTTGGAAAAGGGTGAAAAGTGAGGTGATAAAGCTAGCTGGCAATCCTAAATTATTCAAGGCCAACTGTTAAGTGTTGCAAGAGTAGTGATGTGGTAGATAAATTTCAATGTAGGTAGATGTAAAATAAGTCAACCAACGAAAACAATTCTAACTTTATACCCATGGTAATGGGCTACAGCTGGTGATTATCATTCAGGAGTGAGACCTTGGAGTTAAAATAGACAAGTATTTCTATGCAAATTTCAGCTGTTAACTGTCAAATTGAAAGCTAGGAAAGGAACAGGGAACAAGATAAATGTGGAAATCCATGATGCATTTGTGTATGAAAACACCACGTAAAGTTATTCCCCCTTTCCCCCTCCTCATTTTCAAAGAAGATAAATGAAAAATTATTTGCCAAGGATTTGGTAAAGCTGAAAAAGGTTTTAAGAAAGGGTTTCCTTCTCAGATTATCAAAGGAGTGAAACAACTTCTGTATGAGGGATGGCCAAGTACACTTGGACTCTTCAGCCTGGGAATGAGATCTTTGAGAGAGTATGTCAGGTCTACAAAATCAAGGGGAGGTAACAGGGAGATGACTGCTCGTTGTCTCTTCCACTATAAGAACTTGGGACATGAAATAGGGTAGCAAGTGGCAGGTTCAAAATTAATAAAAGCAGATAGCTCTTTGCATAGCTTGGAATCAAGCTGTGGAAATCCTTGCTACAGCATGATGGTGAAGCTTGCAAGGTTGAAAAACTATTGCATAAAATTTTGAAACAAAAATCCACGGAGATACAGACAGAAAGAGGGACACATGCAGAGAAAATACCTGTGGTGAGGACTCTAAGAAGCAAATAGATCCTGTGATTATCCTCAGACTTAGGATAATTTTGTTTTTAAAGAACACCATATTTGTAATGTGGCTAC
The DNA here is from genome assembly GCF_965638725.1 of Aptenodytes patagonicus. Lineage (NCBI taxonomy): Eukaryota > Metazoa > Chordata > Aves > Sphenisciformes > Spheniscidae > Aptenodytes > Aptenodytes patagonicus. Next base: position 221,847,653 of record NC_134949.1, read on the forward strand.
ATAAGCTGCTAAAAGTTAGCACCCACTGATAACCATTAACTATTAACCATTAACTCCATGCTCCACTTGGAACCATGAATCAGCCCAAATGAAATATTAGATGGGGCGCAGCTTCCCCACATTCCTTGGTTCCTCATTAAACCTTTCCATTAAGCTACAAAGAGTGGGTTGAAATCTAGCAGTTGTAATTCTTTTCTATTAATCCACTTATTTGCTCATGTATAGCTGTGTAAAATCTAGCTTTCTCCTCGATTCTTTCTCCTCGAGTCTCTGCATGGAACTGCCATACAAAACATGCACTGTTAGAAGTTTTTGGGCATATCTCTCTGATAAACTACTACAGCAACAAATTACTGCTTAGAGAAGAGGCTGTGTTCTTGGGGGCAATAAAATCCTAATAAATGTGTAGCATGAAGGTGCCAATGAAATTATTGAATTAAATACCTCGGAGAGAAAAGACTTTATCAAATAAACGTCTGAGCCAATTCTCAGATAGTGGACCATGGTTACAATGAAACTCACAGAAACACATACTAGAGAGAAAAATGTGCATGAGGTTTTGTATGTATAACAAAGACAGCAGAAGCAATATGAAACTGGTCCTGAATTTAACTGAGTGAAATGAGGTACAGACAAATGGCAGAAGGTCCAGTTATGAGATCTTGATTGGGGGATTCTGATCTGCCATGTAAAAAAGTATCAACAATACAAATCAGCCTTATCAGAGGGTACGGAAAAATTGGTGCAGTCTTCATTTGAGAAATAATGCACAGTCATGTTCTACACAGCAAGTCCACTGGAGGTGTCATATCAGGCAGTATCTGCCCCAGCATCTTCTCTCATGCAATGGTCAACACCGTACGGTTTTGAGGAAATTGAAAGCTATTTCATAATAGACTTACTGTCCCACAAGTGAGATCCCTTTCACTCCCAATCACCAAAATCATGAGATGGTTATTAATGTTAATTTTCACCTTAGCTAATGTTACTGTAGTTGTTTGGCATTTTCAGTAGATAAGTGTGTATTCTAAAAGGGTTTCCTGGGCCTTTGCTGCATCCCAAATACTCCTTTCATGAGTACAGATGATGAACACAAGGTCATATTAAGGTGCAACCTTGAAATTAGCTGAGTAGCACACCAGCAGAGAAAGTCTGGATCCATGTAACCTCTGAGTGAGGATCCCAGCATGCACCTACCAGCAATAAGGACAGGTCAGGCATGACATGATCAGCCCTGCAGTGATGGTGTAACCCATCTGTCCCTGTAGTACTGTCATGTCACCAGTACTAGGCAGAGATACCAGCTGCGGAGCACTTCCTAGTTGTGTTGGCCTTGACCCAACCTATTGTAAGGGGAAAGGAAATCTGTGGGCAGAAGGGGAAGAGCCCTTCAGATGTGTGGACACTTGCAGCCAGATGTCCTAGATCAATCAATGTATCGATGACAGCCTTGCTCAGATGGGATAGTGAGCTACGTAGAAAAGCATTTGCTCACTCCCACTCTGTTCCCTGCTTGTTAGCCAGTTAACCATCTGTGTAATAAGACCTAAAGCTACAGCAGCAGTAATGACCTGGGTCTTGAATCATTACAGATTTTGGCTGTTTGTTCAGCCATAAGTTTTACTTTTCTCGACTTCTGAGTGCTGAGTATTACAGACTGACCGGTATAATCTAGTTTATAATTGAGAAACATGACCAGTGAATTCCAGCTTGTGAGAAAAACGATCAATGACTTATTTAGTTAAATATTAAAGGATTAGCTTTTTTTTTTTTTTGTAAGTACAGATAAAATTTCTATCTAGGAGAACACAAAATATTTCCTATTATGCAATATTTTAAATAAATTTCCATCAGTTCCATGGAATTTCCTCCTGTACTTTACTGTTATCTGAAATGACTAATTTAAATATTATGAATAAGGTGTTTGAGGTACTTCTAATATCATAGGAGATAGAGGTGAATACTGACTGAGCTATCTTCCTTGCTGTATTGTAAAAAATCTTTATGACTCATAGCCAGATACAAATAACAGGACGGCAGGCTGGTTGGCTAGATTTATAGTAGAGGGCTTAGAAAAATTTCTTTAGATTCATTGTAGATACATTTAGGTTGGAAGTCATAGCTGTACAACTGAGCTAGTTGTCTGGATGCCCAATATAGTCCACGGAGGATCTCTGACACACTTTTTGTCTCATTCTAAAATTGACATCCAAGTGGGCCATTCCATTCGTACACATTTCTTTTCTCTGAATGCAAAGGGAGGTGAGACCAACTGGCTGTCTACACTGCACGAATCTCATATTTAGGTGATATGGAACCCCCTGCAAGTTCCCTCTTCTTCAAATGCTGAACAGAATATACCTATTAAGTAAAGAGTACATTGTATTTTTTAACTGTTACCTTCGTTATATGTCATCATAGAATCATAGAATCATAGAATCATTAAGGTTGGAAAAGACTTCTAAGATCATTGAGTCCAACCGTCAACCCAACACCACCATGCCCACTAAACCATGTCCCTAAGCGTCTCATCTACTCGTCTTTTAAATACTTCCAGGGATGGGGACTCAACCACTTCCCTGGGCAGCCTGTTCCAATGTTTCACCACTCTTTCAGTAAAGAAATTTTTCCTCACGTCCAATCTAAACCTCCCCTGGCGCAACTTGAGGCCATCATCTAGGATAAGATTTTTTTTTTTTTTTATTTTGAGGTCAATAGACCACTATTCCTAAGTTTACTATGGACCAACATATACTGTTTGAGGTCTTTATAGTCCAGCAGAGACCCTAGACGGTGTGAAGAAGGCCACTGCATTACAACATTGTTGCTATACTGATGACCCAGGAAACCAAGAAGGTCCTAAGCATGATTGGATAGACTATCAAGATCTTGCAAAAGTTCAACAATCTGGAAATCACTGCTTCAAAACATTTTTTTTATTAAAAACCCAGAACTGCTTTTCTCTTCAAAGAAGAGAAAGGTCTTGTTTTCCTTTGTACTCTGTATGATATTACTGTCGTGTTTAGTTTTTAATAGAATCTTTAGTGTGTGTTAATAGTTTCTTGGACTGTAAATTGTTTTAAAAGCTGTATTAATCCTGAAGCAACTGTACATTCATCTTACCTTCTCAGATGCAGCTTCAGTGTACTATAATTTAACCTTCTTTCTAGACAAAGGATGTTGAAGGAGCTCCCAGAATAGAAGTGCTTTATTACTATAAGATTCTAGTAAGATCAAGTACATACTCTGGCAAAGAATATTTACTCATTCTCCATGTAATCTGTCAACATGTAGCCCCAAACTTTCCTTTTTTAAATGCTTTTTTTTTCCCTTTATGCAGAAGACCTAGTACTAGTTTAGATGTAAAATAAGCACGATGAATAAAAGGTGACATTTGAGCTGTATATATAACCATGAAGCAGTACTTCCATTTTACATTCCATGGTTGAGATGACACTGACTTAAAGGAGTCACTGCTTATATAAACAAGCAAGTCCCTGCGGACCCCTTTTTCTCCCTCCCCCAAAGATTTTACTTGCAAACAATTTGTATCCCTGGGTGTTTCATTTGATATTCGGCTGGATGTCATTCCTGTCACTGCATGATTAAAAAAAAAAAAAAAAAGGCAACAGTAACAAATACAAAGAACACTGCCCTCTTTTTTATAACCCCATTCTCTCAAGCCAAGCATCCTGAGCTTCACACAGAGGGGCTGCTGTTCAGAGGGAGGTGATCAGAGCTGTAAATGTGTAAAACAGGAGCTGTGGTAGGGCAGACAGATTTTAGTGGATTGACAGATTACATTTTTATATCTGAAAGGAAAGATGATTTTCTGGTGGTTTTCTCTAGGAAAAAGAAAAGGCTATGAAGATGACATATTCTTCCAGAAAGATGTGGGCCAGCTTTTTTAATGAAGACACATATAGGCCAGTGCAGGACCCTTGACATGCCTGAGGGACAAGATGCCATCCAGATGGACCTGGATAAGCTCGAGAAGTGGGACCATGTGAACCTCATGAGGTTTAACAAGGCCAAGGGCAAGGTCCTGCACCTGGGTCAGGGCAACCCCCAGTATCAATACAGGCTGGGGGATGAAGGGATGGAGAGCAGCCCTGCCGAGAAGGACTTGGGGACACTGGTGGATGAAAAGCTGGACATGAGCCAGCAATGTCCACTCACAGCCCAGAAGGCCAAGCGTATCCTGGGCTGCATCCAAAGAAGCGTGGGCAGCAGGTTGAGGGAGGGGATTCTGCCTCTCTCCTCTGCTCTGGTGAGACCCCCTCTGGAGTACTGCGTCCAGCTCTGGAGCCCTCAGCATAAGAAAGACACGGACCTGTTGGAGCAGGTCCAGAAGAGGGCCATGAAAATGATCAGGGGGATGGAACACCTCTGCTATGAAGAAAGGCTGAGAGAGTTGGGGTTGTTCAGCCTAGAGAACAGAAGACTTTGGGGAGACCTTATTGCAGCCCATCAGTACTTCAAGGGGGCTTATAAGAAAGATGGGGACAAACTTTTTAGCAGGGCCTGTTGTGGTAGGACAAGAGGGAGTGGTTTTAAACTAAAAGAGGGTAGATTTAGACTAGCTATAAGGAAGAAATTTTTTCAATGGGGGTGGTGAACCGCTGGCACAGGTTGCCCAGAGAGGTGGTGGATGCCCCATCCCTGGAAACATTCAAGGTCAGGTTGGATGGGAGCTCTGAGCAACCTGATCTAGTTGAAGATGTCCCTGATCATTTCAGGGGTGGGTGGGCTAGATGACCTTTAAAGGTCCCTTCCAACCTAAACTATTCTATTATTCTATGATTCTATGATTCTCTGATTCTGTATGTCAAACCTATCCTATTCTATCCTATTCTATCCTATTCTATCCTATTCTATCCTATTCTATCCTATTCTGTTCTATTCTATTCTATTCTATCTTATTCTATTCTAAACATCATTGTGCTTCCAGAAATTTGACTCCACTGATACTCTTTTTGGGAATTACAGTCTGTGAGCAATCCCTGGTATGCAGACCCCCTCTCTGTGTAGCCCAGGCAAACGTGCTGTGCAATGCAGATGTGTGGGATGGAAGCTGTTTCCTCTGTCCTCCATTTACAGCCCTTTGATGGAATTTAGCGCCTGCCATTGTTCCAGCCAAGGTCAGGTCAACAAGACCTGCAGCTCTGCTGATCTACACACTTGCAGCTATAGAGACAAGTTATTTTTTCTTGATGGTTACACAACCTAGGAAGAGATGAGCAACATTTGGCCATGTAATTTATCCAACAATAAGTCTACACATGGAGGTCCTGAACCTAACCTTCTTCTGCAGTCCTTCGTTTAGTGAAGTTCACAGGAGCTGACAGACATGGTGAGTCTCTTAGACAATACTTAACTTAAAGGGATAATTATAATGGGAGTCACATACATCAGTAGTTTGCTTCTTAGCTTCTGTACAGAGACACACTATGACCCGCCTGAACACCCTAAAATTTATTTTCAGGTGCTCGGTACCAGGCAGGATCAGCCCCATGGAAGCATAGTTTATTACTACAGACACTTGCATTTAGTGCTCTCATCTCCCACACTAGTTTGTTTGCCTTTGTAAGTCTCCTTGAAGTGCTTGCTGAAATGTTAAAAATACTGTGTTCAACCAGGCTGGGGAGCATGGAGGCCTCCTGTTGCTGCAAGTGATCTACAGGACTAAAGATAGTGTTTAGCTAAACCCGTGGTGACATAGGAACTAGAGCCCTTCAAAACAAAATGATCCAAGGTGAAGTATTCTGCAGAGTATGTGGAGAGAATAAAAGCTCAGAACCAATCTGCTGAGACAAAAAGGCCTGGAGAAGGGTTAATTTCACGTGATGGCTCAGTTTGATTCACAATTTTGGTCCAAATTCTGAAATCTATAAAAAGTACTAGAATCTGCCAATTTTATTCATGATGTTCTCTCTTTAGTAAAGTGGAGAACTATAACGACGACAGGTTCCTTCCCTTGATTTCATTGAAATGATGCCCAGATTATACTGGAATGAGTGTACAGATAAGGCCATTGGGACGTCATAGAAAGACCCAATGCCAATACTAGTTCTGCAAAGGCTACATGGTACAAATAAAGGCTGCAGACTCTGTCCTTATATTTATATTCAGATCTCACATGAAAGAGCTGATTGGATACCAGAGAAAACTAATCCACAAATTTTGCTCTTATTCATCAAATAATTTGTCCATTCAGGCAAAATGTAGTAAGACTAGTTATCTGTTGTGTGTTTTATCTAGAAATGGAATTAACATTCATCAGAAAAATAAGTAAAGCTTGTCGTTTCACACAAGGAAATCTCCTACTGTATTTTAGCTGATTCCTATGATGGAAATGAATTCTGAATGAAAACTATGTGTGTAACTCTAAATGCATTCCACATTGGTGAGAAAGCATTAGACATTTACACAGTGCCACAATGTGCATTGATTACAGCTAATTTTAGGAGTGATGCTTCCTTTGAGACCCTTGGCTGGAACAGGATACGTCAAAAGTAGCTCAGTTGCATACATAGATATAGGATTTAGAAATCTTGAATCACAATGCCAGGTCCCAGTGATTTTGAGGAGAGGGAAAGATCAGTAGATCTCAACCTGTGTAGCCCAACTAGCTTTTCATGCTTTTATCGTAATACCTATTACATGTAAAATCTGCTCCAGCCCTGAAGTTACAGGTCTGCACCAAAATATCTGGCCTCATATTCTTAGTAAACAGCTTTAGCTCCTAAGAAAGAACATTATTATTAACACTAAGGAGTATATTTTAGGAAGGCTAATTCAAAAAGTGCAGAAATACAGGAGCCATATCAATTTTTCACTGCTTTATTCTACTTTGTTCAGTTCCTTAGACAGCCCTCAACAGCATTGTTCCTGCTTCTGAGGGGGCACTTAAAGAGATGACTAATTTTAGTTTGATGACGTCAAGCTACAAGGGAAAGTACTGAATTCTTCAATTTTTAGTACTTTTGAATAAGGCTGAGTAACTTTCAGAAAGATGTGCTTTAGACACAAGATGCTCGGTTCTTTACAGGACAGTGTATCATAGAATCATAGACGTGTAGAGTATCTCCAGTTGGAAGGGACCCATAAGGATCATTGCGTCCAACTCCCTGCTCCTCGCAGGACTACCTAGAACTAAACCATATGACTAAGAGCATCACCCAGACGCTCCTTGAACTCTGACAGTCTTGGTGCTGCGACCACTTCCCTGGGGAGCCTGTTCCAGTGACCAATCACCCTCTCATGAAGAACCTTTTCCTAATGTCCAATCTGAACTTCCCCTGATGCAGCTTCATTCCATTTCCTCGTGTTCTAGTGCTGGTCACCAGAGAGAGGATGTATAATATTTTGTATGCATAATACATACAAGATCCTACTAGATAGTCTGATTTAATGAACCTTCTGGTCTTTAAATTAGGAAAAGTAGAAAATGTTCAGAAAATGATGAAAGGAAGCATACAGGTCTAGTCTATTCTGTTCAGCTTTCATGTCTATCCCATAGGAATCTGATTATATAAAGCCTTCAAAAGTTTACAGACTGCTGCTGTGTCTTATTTTATACACAACGAGGGCAAGAGTTCCGAGCTCCGTATCTTCAGACTACCTACACAAACGTCTGGTAGAGAGAAGAGATTGAGGACCTCCATCCAGATGGACAAAGCCATGAATGCCAAATGAATGCTATGGATGGCTCTTATTTGAGCCACAGCTAAAAAAGGATGACCTTGAAAGAGTGCATGTGAGTTACTTTTGTTTGAGGGCTTTGGCTGCTGCCATTCAAAAACATCATGTTCAGGGCCGTAGCCTCAAAGCACAGATTTATCTAGGGAGTGTAAGCTAGAAAAAAATATTATAAATGTGAATAAACATTTTAGATGACACATTCAGAAGTGTATTGGGTTGCCTGAAATTTCCTTTGGAATAATCTATGCCTGGAAACGGGGAGTTCCATGTTCAAATCACAGTGAAGTCTATCTTTTTTTTGGCACTGGGCAGTTTAAAAACAGTTAAGCTACTCAAAATACATTGCAAAACCACCGTTTCCTTTCCCTGCCATGTAATTCCTATTTCCTCCATCATGTGAACACACAATGCTTTGATTGGACTGTTCAATCCAATCAAACCTGCTGGGTGTTTCAGAAATACCTCTTGCTTCATAAATATTTATGTATTCGTGGGTGTTTCATGTTGTCATGTTGGATGTTTTATGATTTTGTTTACCTCCATATTTTGATGTATTTATTGCTTCACTGGTTCCAGTACATCTGGTAGAGTCCAAAAAATATCTGATAAAAGGGGATACTTTTCAGTGTAGTTTGGTCTTTAAATGATGCCGCATGAGCCTGTTATTTATCACTTAGACAGTTGCTTCTGCCTATTTAGCTAATGATGGAGCATTTAATTTTCAAAATTTTCATTGTATTGTTTGTACAATACAATGAAGTGCTTAGAGGAAAAGCAGGAGGCTGTGTATCTGCATTGACTTTTTATCTTCACTCACCTTGGGGCAATCTAAACAAAATTTTATTTCTTTATAGTTCATTAAAATAAAAACAATTTAAATTATTTATTAGGAGGAAATGGGTTTGGTGATTAAAGTACAGGACAAGAAATCAGTAATACTGCTTTTTATTTCCATCTGGGCATCAGTTAAGTGATGCTCTCAGTGGTACAGTGAGTTCTGTACCTCAGTTTCCCATCTGTAAAGACATATTATAATTTCCAATGATTTAATTAATTACTGTTTATAAACGCCCTGTGAGTTTCTTGAATGAAAAGTTTTATATAAGCTCTTCAAGGCAGTGATTGTTTTGTCCCATGCTGAAAACAATGTTGGCTTTTCTAATAGGAATAATGAATATGACAGGCAGTGAATGCAAAGCAGTATTTATTAGCTTTCATCTCATATGACTAAACAAACTTTATTCCCAGTTGTGTGACAATGCATATGTATTTTCAAGACATTCTTCTTTAACACAGTGGGATGAATCTCTTGACTAATTATTACTTTTACCAGCAAAGATTTGCAGAAGAGAAAACAAATATCCCAATTGACTGGACTTATGAATCAGGGTCAATTTTCTGTTCGGCCGCAAAACCGAGACAAATCACTTAGACTCAAATAGTCAAAGTGTTTGTGTGACTAATGCCCACTGAGTTTACAGGGATTTAGAGCTTCAAACATCTTTGAAGATCTGGGTCTTCGTCCCTCTCTGCCCCAGTTGTTCGCGTCAGAGAGGTGGTAGCAGCACCTCTATATGTAGTGGTAGCAAACCATCACAAGGGCTAATTGTGCTCATCTGGGCAAGGACAACAGTTTCTGTTGCTAACCTCCCACAGGGGAGTGATGTGGCTAATATCCCTTCCAGATCCTTTGATTTCCTCAGCCCCAGTGCTGTGGTACTCATTTATAGCCGAGCTGACTGGGAGTGATGCTTGGAATGAGTCCAGGGAGAGGCATGAACTCACACCTCTGGATCCATACCAAGACACCTTCACCGCTCTATCATCACTCTCCTCAGAGGGATGTAATGAGGATACATTAATTAATGTTTATGAACTGCTTCAGTGCTGCCATATTTAGACTGTTAGAGTTGCATCTGTAGGAGCAAAACAGCAATCGGTAATCCCACCTGCAATAGAAAGCACAATTGGGAAGATGAAACAGAGGGCCACAGAGTGGGTTTCTCCTAGGAGGTGTTTTTCCACACTGCAAAAACATCGCTGGAGGTGACAGCCCTTCAAAGGCAATCTCTGCTCTAGAGAAATCCAGGCTAACAGAAACTTAGAAGTACATGATGGAAGGTCTGCAAAGCATTTACCCAACTTTAACCAAAGTGTTTAGTCATGATTTTTCCTGAAAAAGAAATAAGCTTAGGGTGGGAGAGAGATTTATCAAATATTCCAAAATATTTCAAGGTTACCGTGGTTGGTCATGGGAGTTCTTTAAATGATTGGATGCTTTCTGGAGCGTGTATTTGTGAAGCTTCATCTATCACACAGTGGATTTTCTCTGGAGAAAAATATGTTGCCTCCTTACTTTGCTCATAAGCTAATGCAGAAACTCAGAATGTGATGAATGGATAACAGAGTGTGGCCAGATTATGGCCTTGTATTCACCCTGAGATGAGAAGAGCGGGATCAGGGAACGGCTCTGGGACACTTCGGCTTTATGGAACAGTTTCTGAGCAAGTGCAGCTGTGAGCTCCAGGGCAGGGCTCATGCTGGCGTGAATCATAAAGACGAAATTTCCCTATAGGTAGCCACTCATTGCCCGCTAAAGTTAGTTGTTTCAGGGGCACTGTTACTATCTCCAGGCCATTATTTCAAGCATGTCCCTTGAACCTTTGGAGTACTTTGACCCACACAGAGTCAAAAACAACAATTGCAGCAATACTATTCAGACTACTTTCCTTGCCTTTTGAAAAATCTCCACATTGAAATTGTTTTTAGGCAGGTTTCAGTGAAAAAATGTTATTAACTCAAAAAACCTTCTTCTCCCCACTTTAAACTCTCAAAACAAGGACCTTAGGATGAACTACTGTGCTTGTTCTACTCTCTGCTCTGTCCTTCCCATGCTCAGAAGGGAAGAAGGTAAAGCAAATACTTTATCAAAATGAATGTTATTTAGCTGGCAGACTTCAGCATGCCAAATGGAGTTGGTCCAGTCTGCCGGTAGCTTTCAAAGAAGTGTACCTTTTATTTTGTCAAAATTTCCATGAAAACTCTTCATATTAACTGTCTCTATTTAAAAGCAGTGAATAGATGAATAGGACATTTTTCTTTCCAAACATCATGGTGATTTGGTTGGGTCTGTAATACAGTAAAGATTTTTAGGCTTTTAGATTTTTTTCCTAAATTTTAATATGACTTATGCTACTGCACTTGTTCTCCGAGTTACCCTAGGAGGACTATATACACATGATATAGTTCCTCAACCTGAGTATTGTCCTCTGAAGTAGACCTGGACAGATTCTTTCAATATTCATAAAACTCATTTGTCAAGGTTCCAGTCATTGATTAAAAAAAGACTATGACCAGTTACATCAATTTGGAGAATAAGAAAATGATGTAAATATCAGTTTTTCTTAACATGGGGAGGGTAAGATATGAATCCAGATAGGAAAATATTTAAAATTATATGCCAGTGAAAGGGTTTGCAAAACAGTAAATAAATTACAGCATAGGATAGATATACCAAATTACATTAGATAAATTTAAAATGTAATGTTTTGCCAAAGACTTCTGGAATATTCTAAGATATCTAACTAGAACTTCAATTGTTTTATTTTTTCTTATATTCATCTTTATATAGGGGATTTTGGTCGCTGTTTAATACAGGAAACTGGGACAGAGAAATTTTTGGTCAGTCATTGAGAACTATGCATATAAAGCAGAATACAGTTTCATGTTAAATATGATAGCAGTATCTCAAGTATTCAATGCCTTCCTTGCACAGTGGAGATGAGAAAGAAAAATAGATTTGAAACTGGTGTCAACAAGGAAAGGGCTAGAGCTTTCTTAGGAACAGGTTGAATCTGTACTGATGTAGTAAGCAGGCCCTCTAAAATTTTCTTGGATAGACTCAGATTTCCAGAAAAGGAACATAATCTCAAGGTTAAAATTATGATAATAATATTCTTGGTGGTGTAATGGCTTTGGTTGATGTACCTATGTCTTCAAGTTCCTCCTGCTGCTCTCTGGCTCAATGAGCAAATGCCAGTGCCTCTAGTTCGGTGGAATTTAAAGGAGAGATTAGTCCAAGCTGCAGCTGAAGTAGAGAGAAAATGATATTATTGCAAAGTAATGCATTTGTTGGCAAGAAATGTAATGATTTTTGGCACCTTACAATGTTTTAGTGCCATCTGGTGACTCCCCAAAATGTTACAAGAACATTTGCCAAAATGCCTGGATAGAATAAATATATTGGTAATGGGCAAATTTTCAATTAGTAGTTATACACTGGAAAATCCAGCTCTCAGAGCTTCATTGCTTCAGTGACAGGATACAGTCTTGTCACTTGCCATCAGAACATGAATTTTAAGTGCCAGATATCTGCATGATAGATCTGGCAAACAAACAAAATACCTTCCCAAGAATTTTCCGTGAAAATTGACAAAATGAAGTTTCATATATAACTGCAAAACGAAGAAGAAGAAAATGTGGTTCTATAAATGACCAGTTATGAATCTTTCATTTGCCTTCTTTTAGGTCAGTAATATCTATTCAAAGAACAGATGAGAGTTATAGAAAAAGGAAACCTACTGGAGAAAAAGAGGGTTTTTTAAAAAAACACCCCTCCATACAGAATATATTCTTTTTGAAGTACGATGTGTTAAATTATGCTTTTGTTCTTAGAATGGGGATTAGATTTCTCCACTAATAGATACATCAAATAACATAAATTAGCCATTGGTTTGTATTTTTTTTAATGAGATGACATTAAGCTGAAAATAACACTTATATGCACTTAATCTTTGCTCAAGTCCTTTAACTTATAGTTCTACAGCGAAAAAAGGACTGTAAAAATAGGTCCTTCTTACTCAGCAGTCCTATCTCCTTTTCCGAGTTCAGAGTCAAATCAGCTGACTTGGGATACATTTTCCCTTGCTTTTCATATCTTTTAACTGTGCAGCACTGACAAGAAAGATTGATCTTTTGTGTCTTCTGTCTTTTGCATCCTGAGTTGTGTAATTATTTACTAAGTTTCCATCAGTAAATTCAGTGCAAATATCTTCCTTTTCCAGGTTTCCCAACTGTCACTAGGGGCTTAATATGAATACAATGTGCCTCATAGGAGTGATCATAAGCATTTCGTTTTCAATTTCACTGTAGGTTAAATATTTAACTTCAGGTTTTTAAGCATCTAATTCTATTATATCTTGTGCTTTTTTGTCTTCATCTGAGGTATATCGGACTGTTGCACCTTTGTTCTGACATTCACAGATGGAGGCTGATACGGTAATGAAAGGGAGTATATGATGAGATATCAGAAATAATGTATGACTGGACTTGATGACCTAAGAGATTCTTTTCAGCCTTGTCTTCCCTACAGAGCTCCTAAATCTTCAAATGCCTCCAGCAGAAATGATACATTGAGGGCTTTGTCCTCAGCCCTTTCAAGTCACTACAGAGATTTGTACTGACTTCAAACCAGTTTGGATCAGACTGGTAGTTTCTTAATTTCATGAAATTTGCTTGGATTGTTGTGTTCTTTGAACACTTTTACACTGAGCTGGGTTCATGCAGTCCTGTCTTAATACTGCTTTATCGCTCCTGGTGGTTATTCTGTCTTTAGGAACGAACGGAGGCAGGTTTGGTATCTCCTCCGAGGTGGGCATCTGCTTTAGCATCGCAACAGCATGTTGTGGGGAATGATTCTGCAAGGGATCTCTTTCCCTGCATGGTACTTCTTATCCAACGGACAGGAGTATCTGCAGTTTTTCACACATCAAATGTCAGCTCAAGTAGGTTTTTTGTTTTCATTTCCTATTCTTCACCACTCTTTCTGGGTAAATAGTGTTGCTTCCACTTCAATTATTTTTATTAAAAAGTGAAGATCTAATTGGAAAGCAAATATTTTATATCTAGAACACTTGTTAAGATTCAGAGTTTCTCTTAATTACACCCTTGGCATTTCTATGTGTTTTTTCTTGAGGGAGGGAGGAAAAAAAAACCAAAAAGGACTTTTGAGGTAAAAGGAGATGAGGGGTAAAGAGGAAGGAGAAACAGGAGGAGAGAGTGATTAAAGAATTCCAGCCTTTTTGTCACAGCATAACCATGTGTCTCCTGGTGAGATCACTCACCAGGTAAGCAACTTTTCATTACTGTGTCGCTTTTGCACCACTCCGGTTTGTCTATCACTTGATACCGAGACCCCTTCACTCTCGGGCGGCATCCAAATTCAGAGCATCGTTTCCCCCTTTACCAGGTACTGTCAGTATCGTCCACTAAAACTCCCAGTTATTCCCTGTTTCCCCTGCTCCTAAAAACTGTGGAGAAGTACTCTGAGTTTCTGGGATAGGAATTTTATACCTCGCTACCAATCTTTTTAATTCTACGTGGCATCTACCTTGCAGACAGCGAAAGCAGTTTATCCTGCTGCATGGGAGAAGAAAACAATCTTGTACGCCTGATGCCATTGACTGTCATGTAGAAATCATGGCTTCAATTTTTAACACTGGGGCAGAGTTCCTGTGCAGCTACTTAAGCACTCTGAGTTTCTGTTCCTCACAGCATAATGGCACAAGTTTATTTACCACCGTTAAGGCACTGTGGGTCCAGTGAAGTTTGATGCCAGTGAAGTGCACTCTTGGAGGTGGCATCGAGGGATGCTTCATCCCTGTTTATGGTGCACTTTCAGTCTTTTGTAGAATTTAGAAGACTATATTCTGATTCCCTTTCATAAGCAGGAGTACCCTTCCACTGTTCTGACACTTAGATGCAAGAACAGGGCTGTGAAAATAGAGAGGTCAGCCTTTTTTGACTGAAAGAAAAGCCATGCTTGAAAAAGTGTTACCAACAGTATAATAAGGCAGAAAAACAGTGACCTTACTGCCAGGAGAGAAACATATATCAAAACTTCTGCACGGGAAGACAAGTTTAGTAAAAATCAAGCAGTTGCATGACAAGATTGTTGTGGTTTAACTTCAGTTGGCAACTGAGTACCACACAGCCACTCGCTCACTCCTCCCCCTCCCCCCCGGTGGGATGGGGGAGAGAATCGGAAGGGTAAAAGTGAGAAAACTCATGGGTTGAGATAAAGACAGTTTAATAGGGAAAGCAAAAGCCGCGCATGCAAGCAAAGCAAAACAAAGAATTCATTCACTCCTTCCCATCGGCAGGCAGGTGTTCAGCCATCTCCAGGAAAGCAGGGCTCCATCACGTGTAACGGTTGCTTGGGAAGACAAACGCCATCACTCCAAACGTCCCCCCCTTCCTTCTTCTTCCCCCAGCTTTATATGCTGAGCATGACACCATATGGTGTGGGATATCCCTTTGGCCAGTTGGGGTCAGCTGTCCTGGCTGTGCCCCCTCCCAGCTTCTTGTGCACCTCCAGCCTTCTCAGTCGGTAGAGCATGGGAAGCTGAAAAGTCCTTGGCTAGTGTAAGCACTACTTAGCAACAACTAAAACATCGGTGCGTTATCAACTTTGTTCTCATCCTAAATCCAAAACACAGCACTGTACCAGCTGCTAGGAAGGAAATTAACTCTATCCCTGCCGAAACCAGGAGAAAGATAAAGACTCATGGAGTTCTGTATGTGTTAAGATGTACTAATAAAAAGAGCAAGATACATATGAAGACATGAACCCGATCTTAGGTACACAACATTTGGTGCATCAACATCAGCTAAAATGTCTGATGGAACATGACAGGCACAAATAATACATGAACACTTAGAGCGGGTTGCACAAGATTTCTGGTTGGTGGCTGCAACCGTTGCAGTGCAGTTTTCAAGTCAAAAAATGGAAAACTTTGCTTTGTCAACATGTTTTCCATACCTATGTTGTGCAAATCTGCCAGTCCCTTTGTTGTTCATGGTGCTTAAATGTTGACTGTCATAAGCAACATGAGAAACTAATTTCAGTCTGTGACTTCATTATAAAATTGAAAGAAAATGCATTTTTCCTGGCCACTTTGAGACACAAATCCATCAGACATAAGATCAAAGTGACCCTTCTGAGAAAACTCGCTCCTTGGAAAAACATCCCCTGATTTCAACTCACAATTTGCTGTTATAAAAGCATGAATCAACAATAAGAATAATTTGGACTTAAGAAAAGAGCAAAGAAATACTGGAAATTATACCCATTTCAACCAGATCTTACATCTTAATAAAGTAATTGTAGAAAGCATCTGTGTTATAATTGCTAAACATATTGGAGCAGCGTAAAGAGGCTTGTTTCCAAAATAATTTAATATTTGGACAAGCACATATAGCAAAAATTTTTCAAAGACACCACATATTCTCCTGCAAATGGGAAGACTATCTTACAAGGAATTACAGGAATTACACTTATTCTTTATAGACGATGATAATAGTTTATAAAATGGATGGCAAAAGCAAAGGTTTTGAGGAGTATCTTTCTGGGGTTTACACCAATCCTCTTTAGATGAAGCCAAGTAGTTTTGACAAGCAGATTTATGTGAACTATCAGCTGGGAAGATACTGGCTAAGAGAATATACTATTTAGAAGTTATCCTTTTATCTATAGTAGTGTTTGAGTAAAGTAGGTTTAACTATAGCTAATAGTTCTAACAGAGCTTCTTTATTCTCTGAAATAAAATCTGTTCTTCAAGTACTAGGAGAGCTGGTGTTTATATACTACATTTTGTAATGGAAGTAGGTATTTTTCCCTGTTGGTATGGGAAATGGGTGAATACCAGATAAACGTATTTGAGAACATGTTCACTGTGTTCAGTTCCCAAATCTTGTCTGGTTTTCTTTCTTTTTACTTAGGGTGGTTTTTTTGTGGTGGTCTTTTTTGTTTGTTCCCCCCTCCCCCCCCCCCCCCCCTTAAGGAAATTTCAGCATGCCATAAAGTTTGGGGAGAAGCTGCTTTTTAAGTCATAAGAATCAGGAATATGGTCCTAATAAAAAACAGCATATAAAAAAGCTTTGGAAATCCAAAGCATGTGAATAAACCTTTTTTTTTTAATTTGAGCAGGACTATTTGATCCTTAGAAGTCTGTGGGTCACTGTCAGTATATTGGGTAGTGGTACATGTTCCTGGTAGAAATGCCAGGTCAATCATATGTCTACACATTTTCTTTGTGTCTTTATGATTAGGATGGGAGTAATTAAGAGGACTGGGGTACAAAGATAGTGACAGCACCTGTGACTTCAGTGCAAGTGAAGCAGTCACTGCTGATCCCAGCCTGCACAAGCTGCAGAGAGGAAAATGGAGGGTGATGGAATGGGGTGAAGCGGGTGGAAGATGCTTAGAGATGTTGTAGTGTACGCTGCTCCACTATAAAACCCATATCAGAGGGTGTGTATGTGTGTGTAGGGGCAGAGAAGTAGGAAGGTGAATGGAAGGTAGTGCGGAGACACAACTGTCCTCAAGAGTCTTCTCTGAGCACAACACTGGGAAGAAGATTTTCCTAAGGACATACAGGCCTTGTGGCTTCATGATGAAGGACCATCTTGAGAAAAGATGGCCAAGAGTCAACAGCTTTAGTCACCAAGTGGGAATGTCAGATGGCAAAAGCCACAGCAGCAGGACGAAAAATAATAGGTGGTAGAGGAGAGAAAGGAGCCTTTGCTGTAGTGGGAGATGACTCTCCACAGGGTTTTTGTTTTGCTGAGTTGAGTCCTATTGCAGGGAAGTCTCTGCAATAAGAGAATGGGAAGATCCTGCAAGGGAGATGGGGTCTAATGGCTGCGACTGCTAAACTGACATGAATATAGTGAACAGACATGTTTGGGCAGATGATTCCCATGGTATGATAATGCAATCAGTAAGTATTGACAACATGGAAGTAGAAGTTACGAGTAGGCTGTCAGCAGTGGAAGGGAATGTATTTTTTATTTTTGCTCTTCTCATATAATCCCCTTAAAATATTGGATTATCAATTGTGGTCTTTTTCATGTGTACTACACAAAACAGTCTGCACAAATTTATACTGCATTTCTGTATGGATACATATACATGCATACATACACATATATGTGCATGCGTGTGTATGTATTCTTGCCCTAGACCTGCCTTTATCCAATTTCTCTGATCTAAGCGTACTTTTAAAGATTTTCTTTCTCTGACACCTGTGGACCTTTTCATGAGTATTCTTCCTCCAATGCTGAGGCACACTGAGTTTGTCAGATTAGTTTTGACCCTTCCTCAGGGGGCGAGAAAATGCCAGTCCTATCTGGATGCTCATTAGCACTCACAACCATCCCTGTTATACTTGCAGCATTTGAAGCCTTTCCTGATAATGATCTTGATGGTTTCAGTTGGCAGTTCTTGTTTTACTAGCAATTTTTTGTACTCCCATACTCCCCAGCGTTCCCTGAAAAGTCTTGGTTTAATGAGATATTCCTGGGTTTAGACATTGGGGAAATAGGAGGAGGAGAACAATGACATCAATAAAGCCACCAGTATTCTTTGAGTATCCTGCCAGCAATCTGTATCTTTATGATGTGCAGTTCAGTGTTAATTCTGCCGCTGACATGTGCAATAAGCTGTGTTACCCACATTTCACATCTCCTGTCCACGGACAGCGTAAGGGCAGATTTTTTCTGACATCTGTATAATTCCCACTGTTTTTGAACTTGCTTTTTTTTGTTTTTCCAGCTGCCCCCCATTAAGTGTGCTGATACAAGGCTGTGTCAATGCATGTCTTTTATCCCACCACCTACAGCAATGTGGTAATGAAATGAGCATTCCTTACACACCTTCCTCCCCCCTGACAGCTCAGGGCACCACAGGAGGCAGCTCTTATAAAGTTCATGCCCCACCTAATAAGGGTCCTGACCTCCAACTGTTAATCCATAGTCAATAATTGATAACCCTGAAGAATACACCAGAGTGGAGGGAGATTAAGGAGGAGGTATCTCGGATGTAGTTGAAGTGCAAGGCTGCTGCATGATACAAGTGTCTTGCCAGACACAGCAGCTAGGACAAGAGTTTAACTGAGGTCTTTCATCTCATGCTTTCTAGAGTAGTACTCAAGCACTTTGTAATTAGGAATGTATTTAGTCCCATGACTGCCTGGTACAGAGAAGATACAGGATGACTGCTTACAAGGAAAGGCTGAAAGACTTAAGTCTTTTCTCCCTGGAGAAAAGAAGGCTCAGGGGGACCTCACCACAGTATTCCAGTACATAAAGGGAGGCTACAAAGAGGATGGAGTCTCTCTCTTCACAAAGAATCACGTGGAGAGGACAAGGGGCAATGAGTACAAGTTGCACCAGGAGAAGTTTCACCTTAACGTAAGAAAGACTTTTTTTTACAGTAAGGACAATCATTCACTGGAATAACCTCCCTAGGGACATGGTGGAGTCGCCATCACTGGAGGTTTTCAAGATGCAATTGGAAAGGTTGATAGATAATCTCATCTAGGCTTCCTTTACCATGAAAGTTTGGACCAGCTGATCTTTCAAGGTCCCTTCCAACCTGGATTATTCTATGATTTTTTGATTCTGTGATTACTTATTTAACCAGCATAGACACAAGCAGACTGTCCTGACCCCTTCTTTGTCACAAGTGTGACACAAGTATGTCTCACAAGTGAAGTTTGGGGCATGACAAGAGATTGAATCCAAGTCCCTGAAATCCTAAGAACATTATCTCTTTCTTATCCTTGAGTCTGACTTGCTCAAATATATGAGTTGAAGATTTTATACTATCACTACCAGAGTTTCAAATGCAGGACCTTTGGGACTGAAAGAAGGATGCTGAGCCTCAATGATCAGATTGCTGGTATTTACTGTGTCTTTAATATCATGTTGTGTATAACGTAGAGGGGGTGGATTTCAGCATTTTCCCACTGGCAGTTAGAATGAAAACAAGAGTTAGCTGGAATATAACAGCTAGTATCCCAGGCATGAAGTAAAGGTCAGGAGAGGGAAATACACTTCTCTCATCCGTTGGCATCAGACAAGGCTCCATTACAAAGAAGAGGTGGGAAGGTTGAATAATGTCTTTTCAGGACAGAATCTCTGAAACTCTCATCAAGAGGACTGTAATGCACTCCATCACTCATGAAAACAGTGAATACTGAAAAAATTGGGGTATGATCTGCCTATACATTGATCATGCAGTGTACTGGAAAGAGATGGCAAATAACTTTTAAATATACCGAGAGTTCTTACACGGACAAATGAGCCAGAAGAGTATAGATGGACAATATAATCAATTATAAAGTGGTTTAGACATTCTTAGAATTTTATTTTATTTATAGCCCTTTAAAATGCAGTTGTAGAAAGAAATGGAAACAGAAATTAATTATTTACCATACAGCAGTTACTAACAACTTGAATAATGAGTTGTGTCTCATTATGATAAACCAAATGTGTAAACAAGCTAAAAGAAACTACTCACACTGAGGAGCCCACACTCCAAAATACAAGATGAAGGCAGGGCAGAAAGGGGAAAAAGAGTGGGAATAGAATGGAAATGATTTATTCAGCATCACACGGTTGAGAAGACAACTCAAGTGTGCAGTGTTTTCTTTGGCTACTGATACCTCTCAACCAAGAACATACCCAATGTACTATTCCTTTTATAATTTTCCCTTGTCTGTAACATTAAAACAGCTACAGTAAGATTCCACCCTGATCAAATAATCTGTCAAGGAACCTTCTTAATACAATATAAAGTTGCCCGCACTTCAGTGGATTAAACTCTAAATCTTGTAAATAAAAAGGAGGTACTTGGGAAAAATGTCTTTTCAGGAGCTAATGTTTTAAAAAAAAAATTTTATGACAACATTTTTCAGTGTCACTTTTCAGCTTTTTGATTTAAAGTTTTCAGTCTACAAAAGACCAAGAGAAGTTTGCAGGGGGGTTCTGCTGAAATCCAGAACATTTTTGTCAAAAACTTTCATGTTAACACAAAAACTGGAACAAGTTTTTTTCTACCCACAACCTGTCTTGAAGAGGGTTTGGTTTTGGTTTGGTTTGGCTTGTTTTGGTTTGTTTTGGTTTGGTTTTCTTGCTTCCTGTTTTTCTATATGGAAAGTGCATATGCAAAGGACACAGCTTGAATTCTGGATTCCAGATAAAATTTGCCCAAGTAGCAGCCAGAAAAATAATGACTGTTCTTGTAAGTGGAGCAAATCTGATCAGGAATCATTGAGAAGGAATAAATATGGAACCCTGCAATCCCATTTGTACAGTCAGTTTTCATTTGTACATCCATCCTTTAAGAAGTCACTGGGGAAATGTGTGCAGACACAACCACCTTGTGGTCAGAAAATTAAGGGTGATTAAGAATCTCCGATTAAAACCCAGTTTAATTAGCGGACAGTGTGAAGTCACAGGCAGGCCAGTTCCAAGGTATTTCCTTGTGTCCAGATGGTGAAATGCCAAATGGAATCAAAAGAGATTTTAATTACAAGAATGATGAGAAAAGTTGAGCAGCAAGGAAAAAAGCAGTTCTGTAAAGAAGACTACATAATAATACAAGCAACACTGAGTGCTAAGAGCTCCCAGAGGGTTAGATACAATATTAATAAATAGGGCTGCACAATGTATACTGTTGCATTTTCATTTCAAAGGACTTAAACAACTGCATGTAATACACAAGTCTGTGTACGATTTTCATGTAGCAATGAACACAGTGTGGGGAGGTAACTGAACCAAAGTTCCAGCCCTTGGACCTGCAAACCTGGGGAAGAGAAAACTGACTCTGGTTCCCCAAAAATATTCTTGTGTTTTCTCCTGTTTGCCTCATTATGCTCATGAAGTCAATTTTATTATGCTCCTCCAATCTTTTTTTAGAACGATGCCTACATCAAAATCAAGATCTGTCAAAGAGCAAATGAGCAGAGCCCACAGGCTGGCATATTACCTAATTTGCCTTACCATTTCCTTGTGATTGCCATACTTAGATATATAGAAACATTTCTGTGTGAGTTCCTTTTTTTTGTCACTTTGTTTTTCTTAGTTCATACAGCTTCTAAAACACTGGAGTTCTGAGATACTCCTGCAATAAATGCATAAATAACACAAGTTTGTATTCTGACGCTTAGCTTATCTCATCTCCTACACACATGCATACCGTTCATTACCAAAGTTGAAATAAAGTTTAAGTGGCACGAATCAACAGTATATTACTTTTAACCTGGCACCCTGCAGGTGCACTGAATATTGTTGAGCTCTGGAAAGAGGAAGATGCCTTCACAGCTGGTTGTGTGGTGTTCTAAACCTGCAGAGTTAATACTGTGCTACAATACCTGTAGCCACAACTTTCTCTTCATTTATTCCCTGTGAGTATTCTATAAAAAGTGTTTATTGCAACACCTAGATCAACATGTCCAAATAAATCTCCTAGTAAAGATTAACAAAGGAAAGAATATAAAAGAGTCCAAGACTTGACTAGACTAGCTTTGCATGTGGCTGTGAACGAATGATGGAAGGATACCAACAAACATCAACAGAAAGAAAGCAAACCCTGTGGAGAGGGTCTCAAAGAGAAAGAGCCTGTTCTTACAAGTTCCTGTGATGATAAAATTAATAGCACAGGACAAAGACATAGATATTTGGTAACAGCTGTATTGGCTGATTTCAGATTGGGAAAATCATTTGAATATACCAGAGGAATAAGAACAAGGGAAGGCAAATGATTTAAGACCAAGATCTCAATACTGGTCTGAAACAAAAATAAATAGACATAGCCTGACATGAAACA
Source organism: Aptenodytes patagonicus (assembly GCF_965638725.1). NCBI lineage: Eukaryota > Metazoa > Chordata > Aves > Sphenisciformes > Spheniscidae > Aptenodytes > Aptenodytes patagonicus. The sequence goes on from NC_134949.1 coordinate 221,870,028, forward strand.
GAGCAGCTAGAGCCTGAAAAGCTTTGTGATATGGGCAAAGCTTAGCTAGTTTTACGACACATCTTACTAATTTTACGCAAGGTTTGTACAGCATGGTTACTGCAATATCAAGACGCTGAACTTATGGCTCAGATGTCCCTTCCAGTTCTATGGCCTTCACTTCTAGATAGTATGTCAGAGAGATTATGGAAAATACCAGTCTCATTACTGGTAATTTTAAGGACTTGTGCTTTTTCTGAGTTATAGAAGGATAAAGTTAATCTGGTGATTTACATGCAAGAGGTCATCCAGAGCTGAAGGATAATTTTAATTGAGGTTGTAATTAAGATATCTGCTTTATAACATTTTTTCCTGTTCTTATTGAATGTGTTCCTTTATGCTTATTGATTTATACATTAATAAAGAAAAGTCTAATGTCAGATTTATTTAGTGATTCTTTCAAGATTTGTTTAGTGCTTTAACCCAAAATCAATGTATGGGAAAAAACACTGCAGAAGCAGAGGGGCTGAGGTGTCATGAGATCTCTGGCTTGAGGACTGTAAATCAGATCAGTATAATTGTAACTTTATGAATTTGTAATTATTTTGAACCGGGACTACTTCTGATACCAAAAGTGAAGTGGACTCACAGCTTGTCGCTCCAGCTTCTAAGATTATTTTGCCTTCTACAGCTTCTCACTATATGCTGCAACTCTAAAATCATGGGTAAAGGCACAATACTGAAGCGTATTTGCCCTAATGCAAGGGAGGCTCATTATCCCTGAAAGGGGCCTGGGGTTCTGAAATTAGATAAATAGGTATAGATGTAAGAAGAAACAGAAGTACACAGGATACAGACCTCTTCTCTTGAATTGCAATGACCACCTCTTTGGATCTTGTTTCACTTGAATTTAAATAAACTTAAGGTTTAAGAGAATTTATAATAAGGGGCATTTAGAAATTGATTGTTTCTGAGAAAAATTGACACTAAATCCTGGGAAATTTTGCTTTGGATCTGTATTATGATATAGGAAATATTTTTCTTATAAAAACCCAGGGTCTGCCTTCAAATAGAATAGAATAGAATAGAATAGAATAGAATAGAATAGCTATAGAATAAATATTGCTAGATTTATCCTCAAATTAGCCTTCAGACAGCTAGCTCTCTTCAGACATAGACCATGATGAAAATGAATGGCTTATTTAAGATCACAGAACCTATCGATGACTTGTCAAGTATCTGCTGTCCCAGAAATTAGGCAAATATTGAGGATAACCATATAAAGGTGATTACCTACATGAAAGAAAAGGGTCTTTCCCATTGTCTTTTCCATGGGCTAGGGATAAACAGACAATTGAACTGCCAAACCATTGCCACAGATGAGATAGTTCTGTCCTACAGTGAGAATATTTGACCAGGACATCTGGTAAAATGACAAAATAAATAGAATCCCCTTTTTTTTCTAATAATAATAACGCACAATCTGGAAAGAACACTGCATGACTCTCATAACCCAGTGTGTGTTTGTAGGCTTGGCAGTTAGGAGAAAAAAAAAAAAAAATCTCATGTTTTCACTTGTAGATGTATAAGACTAAGGAATAGGGTTGACTAGAATTTTTCTGTTAAAATTCTTTCTGATGGAAATGTTGGTCTATGATTAGATGCACTTCTTCCTGAAAAGAATGTTATTTGCAGAGAAAGTTTCTGCTTTTCCTTTACAAAATTACTCCCAGAGAGAACAATTCTGAAAAAGAAAAGAAAATATTCTCCTGTGAATGTTGTTCCAATGAATGAGGGTCACTTCGCCTAATTATGTCCCTACCGTGTAGTCATTTAGTCCAAAGTCCCTTTGCTTTTCCTTACAATCAATAAAGGGAAATAGAGGAATCACCTGACCAGTTATAGATGTCTATAATGAAATGAATCTCACTCTAAAAGTGCTTGTTTCTGTGCCATTGGCTATAAATAGAGTCTAGATGGTTAGTTCAAATGTGGCCATCTACACTGCAGATCTCTAAAATTAGGTTAAATGAATCCAGCCCTATCTGTCATAGGAAGTTTAGCTCCTGCGACTTTTGGTCTCTTTCTATTATACAGCCAGGAAGATGTCCAGGAATTCATCTCCCCTAATACATGACAGATGTTAAGCTCATATTTGATGCATTACCTCCTCCTACAAAGACTGAGAACTCTAATGCATTATTTCAGGGAATTCATCCCAAAAATGAAATTAGGGATGTGAAGTGCCTGAACCATGGCTCCTGCAAGACACTGCAAATATATAATTTGGAATGAAATAGGTTTGTTTGGAGTCAAAACATTCAGGAGCTTGAGCAGAAATGGTTTGATTTGTCATTGAAATTCCATTCTTGTGGAAGGTCGTTTTTTGGGTGGGTTTTTTGGTAAATTTTTTTGTTGTTTTCTTTTGTGTTTTCTTTTTTTTTCCATCCAACCCTCTCAGCCAGGCAGCGACGTTTTGAGCCCTTCCCCCTCTCTTTTGACAAGAGTCCAAATTTTTCAGAAACTTCTTTTCTCTCAGGGAAGAATTCAGAGCACTCCAGCTGAGGTCTTGACGAATGTGTGATTTATCCACTCTGAATCAGCCTCTCAAGGAAACTTTCTCTTTCTGTTGGCTATAGAGAGAAACTACAGAGCTTTGAGAGCTCCTAGGCACCTTGGTTAAGTAAAATAAATTATATGAATATCCCACTGCAAAACCTGTACACCATGGCCAACATCTTTAGGCATTAGTGTAATAGTAACATCAAGCTAGGCTCCCATGTGAAGTCATAGAGATTCAACCCCTGACCAAACACAAACATAGAACAGAAGGAAATGGTGCTACAAAGCACAATATATAAGAACATTTCTTATGCCTAGTAAAACCCTTTCAATAAACCATACTTGCAAGGTCTTCTATAGTAACTACCCCATCTGCATAGGCAGGCAAGCGTGGGCTTGCAAGAAGCCTCAGCCCTGAGCACATGGTGCAGCCAGGCAGGACGCAATGTTATATAGAACATACTGTGCATCCTTCTGGGCATAAAGCAGCCAAAAAACTTCCTTTCTGGTAACCTGGATGTAACATATCTCCCTGTTGTCCAATGTTGTTATTATTATATCACTCCCAGGTCCTAGGAGCCCTTCTGTCTTCCCAGATGCAGAAATGCTTACATTCGCTCCACACTCCTCCCCACACTGATTGGATTTATCCTTCTGTCTGGGAAATTGCCTGTTTTCCCCTTTCCTCCAGTGCTTTAGGCACAGAGAGAAACAGCAACTAGCAGTGACCCAGCATCCAAGTCTAAGAGTGGATGGCTGTATAGTTTTCCCAGCTTTGACTGTTCTCTGGGTGATAAGATTCCACTGGCTCAAGTATAACTTGGCATTTTTGCCGGTTGGAAGCTCTAGTCCATTTTTCTCTTCTGGAAGAAAAATGGGAAAAAAACCCTTAAACTTTTCAGACACATACTTTTTTATAAGACAAATATGAACTATAAGTGTCTGGGTCTCCTATTTGTACCACATGAAGGTAGCTAATATGAAATGTCTGTGTCTGATTGAAATCTTTTCATAGTTTTAAATATTGTTTTCCAAGAAAACAAGGCTTATGGACTCCTATTCTGCATATATGAGTCAGGGCCACGTTGTCTTGTTTGATAGAAACTGCTGTTAAGAACTGCTGTTTTTTCTGTCATTCCCACCTATTTACCCTTCCAATTCTCTCCGCCATCCCACCAGGGGGGAGTGATCGAGCTGCTGTGTGGTGCTTAGTTGCCGGCTGGGGTTAAACCACTGTCTGGATAAGACTGTCCTGGATAGCCTGATGGATCCTCAGCCTCTCATATGATCAGTCTCAGACCTGGACATCCTCACTTTCATGGGCAAGTGGGGACATGCAGTCTTTGTCACCTCCTCCTCCTCCACTGCTCCCTTAAGATTTTCTTACTCTTCACATAGTATATTTGTGCCTATGTACGAACATCTGTGTTTGAGCGGGTTGTAAATTCATTGGCTTATTTTTAGACAGATTTGATAGTGGTTTCGAAGGGATCAAAGGTGATGAAGTCATTACAAGTTTTGTAAAGATGGGTATGTGAATAGGGAAGAGAAATTTTACAAATGCTCCCTATACATACCCGGCTGAGGGAAGGACTTCAGCATCAGCTCATGTGTTACTGAACAGCAGATATCAAAATGAGTGAGAGCCCATGTAAATGACCAGCCGTGGAAAATACCCTCCAGTCAGGTCTAGCAATTGACAACCAGACACAAGTTGGTGGAAAACCAGACTTCATTAGTTCCTATTCTTATGAAAAAAAAAATATTTCTCCTTTTTCTCTTTGCCAGTTTTTACAGATGCAAATGCTGCTATTTGTGATCACTGACCTAAGAGCTTTTCTGGGAGCTTCAGATGAGACTGGCAATATCTGGAAATTTATGGGATTATTTTCTTTCTTCTGCAAGCTACCTTGTTTTTATACCACTCTCTCTTTTCCTTTTCTCAGACAAATACAGTGAGCTCTTGTTGGTGCTTTTCATTGATAGGAAAAGATCCTTAAAAACCTCTTAGAGGGCAGTTTCATGGAGAGCCATGCAGAGAATGAATCCTGGTAATACAGAGGTGAATTTGGAGTGAGTAACACATGAATATTTACTTGTTGGGGAGTATTTGGGTTTCCTTTTAACATTTCTCAGAAAAAGACAGGCATAAAGTAGAAACTGTAAGGATACTGTTTTGGCAATGCCTCCAGAAACTCTGACAAAACACTGTCCATTTTTTCATGTAGTTATTGAATGAAAGTCTTAAAACTTTTACCTTGAAGAAGCAGTCCCAGTCTCAGATGCAATGGTAAGCACTTGAAACATGAGAGTCCGGTGATGGATTCTGCTGGGCAGAGTCAGCATTTGTCCTCTGCTCCCTGTGGAAATGGGATAGGACCCTGGCTGCCCCTTCTACCTCCGTGGCAGAAAGAAATTTTCAACACGACACTGCCTATGCTCCTACTCCATAGTGTGTCCAACAGGGGACCTCTTCCTATTCATGAAATAGCTTTCAGCAACCTCCTTTTGCAATTCACAGGAAAACAAAATAATCTGAGGGACAGATACAGTGACATCCTGAAGAATAAGAACCCTCCCCTGTCACCACTTCTCTAACTTTTTTTTTCCTTCTCTGTTTGCCAAGTAGAAACAAATAGGAACAAGTGTCTGATTTCATGGATATGCTTGTAGCTTTGAGCGTTGTAAAGTTATACCTAGGACAGTCCGGAAAGCTAATTGATCTCTGGAGTTCCTTGATAGCAAACAAGGCACCACTCTGGTCCTTCCCGAGACAAGGGTGAGCCAGGAATGCACAGATTTACTGCTTAGCAACAGGGCATGAATCTTCATGAACATGGATATTTTCAAATAAACTTACAGGAACTGGAGATTGGCAGTACCTACCCGGTTACCCAGCCCTCCCCCTGCGGCTGAAGAAACACTCCCGGTCATGTCTTTTCAGCTCTGTTTGAAGTGTCTCAGACCAGTGAAGCCTCCATATTTCTTCTCTGGAGACAATCCACAGTCTTACCAAACTCTCAGGGGAAAAAAAAAAAAAGAAAAAAAGAAGTGTTTACATAATATTTTCCTTTATTTTTTTGAAGTCTTTTGACTGAGATCTACATTTGTATTCCAAAGTTAAAAGAAAGGAAGAAATACCTGCACGACATGGAGTATAAGCCCCACCATGAGCCACTTCTGAAAATTTTACCCCAAGCCTGCCTCCCACCTGCTGGGTTGTGAGCCATGGGCACACTGGGAATGGCTTTATGCTCTGCATGGCAGCACTCTGGTTGCCCAGTTCCCTGATAGAGGGGAGTATGAAGCCCAGCCAGGGAGGCTAAGCATCATGTTTAAACAGCAGGGACTGGGCTGGCTCTGGCATCTTTATAACAGCAATTATCAATACCAATGACACAACAAAAGGGCATTGTTTAGTAAGAAGCATCAAACAGTTCATGAGTCACATTTAGGCAACGAAATAACTAGGCTTGGTTTTCTTGGCTGGCTTTTTGGAAGAGCCTTATAGTTGTTTTTCTCTGGGCTTTAATAAAGGAGTCATCAGCTGAGTCCAGCCTGGGAGTTTCTGCACTAGTCTACAGCACTCAGTCTTTTCTGTTTCTTTTGACTCTTCCAGCGTAACGATTTACTACATCAAACAAACTTTGAGTCCATTTTTTTCCCTCTTATATCTGTTCCTAGAGCTCAGCACTCACATTTGTTCTAGTTATCTAAGCCTCCTGCCCTTCCTCTGTACTTAGCTCTGTTTCTCACCACATTATCCAATTAGCACCTCACTAACTATGCTGCGGCTGCCTCTTTCCTCTGACCCAGCAGTATTTACACCAGCTTAGTTATGCTTCCTATTGATACTCCCCTCATCCACTGAAGGTGATGGGAATACTTTCTCACGTAAAGGAAAACAATTGCATAACAATTTTTTGCTGAATCCAGATCTAAAATGCCCAGCAATAAAATAGCACACTATGGTTATCCATTGGTGCTGGACATATTTGTACTGAGTACATAAATGATGGTGAATATGAAATAACTTTTTGTTCTTTATATTGCAGTGAAATAGCCCAGTTTACAATAGTATGCCATACTGACCCTTCTCAATGTATGAAATTCTCAACGTGTGAGATATTCTACTGCTGCTTTTCAGACTGGGGCAATAGGATCGATAGGCTTCATACCATGAGTTTGAATGCCAGGATTTCCATATTTCTGTTCCAACAGCAGTTTCCATGAGCTTGGTTACTGCTTTTTAAGAGGAGGTTAAATGTTTTTTTTCTTTGGGATGAAAATGTCCATTAGATTAAGGAATCATGGGACACTACTGAAAAACAAAGTTAGAGAATAAATATGGTGAACCTTTTATTTACAGTTCAAGGCAGACACAGATCAAGTGGTTTTAGCTCTGTAGCATATTGAATTACTTAAAGCCTGGGGTTGTGATCTCATCCAACTTTTCAAAGTTAAATTGGGTCAGGAGAACCTCCCCTCCCCAAACACAGACATACACCTCCAGTGAAAAGTTAGAATTGGCAGTAAAGGCTGTTGTTCACTAAAATCTGCTTGCTTTTATCTGAATTAGTGTGGCTGGAGACAGTAGTGCTTTCTGACTATTATGGATAAGGAGGAAAACTTTTACTTACATTTTCCTTCTCACAAAGTTATTTGAGAGAAAGGCTTTAAAATTTTTTGTTGGAATGATTTATATGGAAGAAAATATTTTTGAAAGATCATGTACTCTGGCCAGGGTTCAAATTTAATCTCCGTTTAATAATTAGTTTAATAATTGGTTTAAGCGTGGGTAATTAATACGTGCATATTATAGAGCCCACATCACTTAAGAACACAACTCCTTACATGTCAGTGGGTTCTCTGCTCCCAAATCAATGAAGTTTTTTGAAAGTCTTTTTTGAAAGTTTACACATACACCAAAGCTCCTCATATCCTTCCTATCTAAACATTTTTCATTAAACATATAGACACGTGGGATTTCACAGCCCAATACAGTAATGCTTCAATAGTAATGCAGTCCAGTTTCCTTCTCAAAAGCACAGTAACAGGTTCACAGAGAGATTTAAGGGACAGAGGGGTATGCACATGGCTGTTGAAGAGAATGTATGACCTCGTATCTTCTTCATGTCTGACATTTATGCCTCTGATGGCTGCCTTACTAAGGAAAACATATGTTGATGCACATGTTAGCTAGGGCAAATGGGGAAACAAAATCCCTTGCAGTTGGTATTTCAGAGACACGACTTTAAATCAGGAATAAGAACATGTAGAAGATATTTGTAAATGGACCACTACTTTAGGACTATGACCCACCTTCATAGTAATCAATGGGACCTGATCTTTCACCAGTTCTTGCTGGAGAAGACAGTGTCGTATAGGAAAGCTGAAGAATTTTTCCGCTGTGAAGATGGTTGTGAATGAGATCAGAATCAGTCCTCTGAATTACAGCCTCTTTATCCTTGTGAATTCAGTCTGAACTGACTTTCATCATGACTTTAAAATGGTGACTGCAAAATAGATCATAAGCATAGAGAAAAAAATTACAAAGTAATCAAGCAGTCACATCACATTCTCTCCACATCTTTTTTTTTTTTTAAATGTTTGACTTTTGGTGTGAATTCCAATTCACAGGTCTTTGTCAGCCACTAATTTTAATAAATACAAAAGTTACTTCAAATACAGTATTAAAACCACTTATTATTCATAACTTAAGAAAGCATGGTTTCTTATGTATAGACCATGTTCAAAGAACTTTGCTCACGAAAAGAACCTGGAAGACTAGCTGTCACATACAAATCTTGTAAAAATATGAGTGGAATTTGATGCTATTCTAATATCTTAGAGGGTAAATTATTAATGTTCAGTGTTAAAGAAAAAATGTGTCTTCTAGGTTAAATACACAGCCTTGCTTGAATGACATTCATATACCCTCGCTCTGAAAGTATGAGGAGAAAAAAGTCAATATCTTTCGAATGTGAAATGTGGAATGCTAACAGCAATATAGTGTCAAGATATGGGCTTTAAGTTCCTAAATACCATCTATTCTCAGGCAATAATATTTCCATATTGCTGTGAGGCAAGTTAACAAATACCAAAACGTCAGTACAGGAGTTTGAATACATACACTCATATGTTATATACATGCACTTGCATACATAAACATACATGTACACATGTAAGATATTTATAAACAAATATTTTATATATACACACATGTATATATGTATACATAGCTATATATACTCATGCCTGATCTTCTGGAATGTTTGTAATGGATCATTAATATTATGCATACACCTATGTATACACACAAACACATGAAGTGGATGCACTATATAGAACAGTTTTTCTCCTACCCTTAAGGGAGATGTGATTTCCAGGTGCTTTACCACCTAAAGTGACTGCTGTTGCTTTGGGCTCTGCCCTGAGCTTGTTTGCTCTGGGAATCATTGCATCGTTGCAGAAAATGTCTATGACCTAGGGAAGGTGTCAGGGCTCTCCTTTATGCATTATATATTTAACAAATATTGTAAAATTTGTTTGTATAGACATGTGTAGATTTGTTGTTGAAGGAGGAGAAATTCCTAGCTGGAGGGCTTGAATATTTTCCATTTTTTTTTTTGTTGAACCTGTGTGGTTCCACTGATAGGTACTAACTAAACATTATGTCTGGGATTTTCGAGGGAGATGAAAGGATGGAAGGGTCTGGTTTGAATGGAAGGGAGAAAGAGCTTCATACAGACAGAAAGAGACTGATTAAAGTAAAGACCATTCAAAAACCAAAATATTTTAAACTGGAGATTACCTACTTCCCACATTGTTTTCAAAAACATTACCGCTTTTGATTTATGCTAGGAGAATGCTTACACAGCCCACGGAATAACCAATTAGGGAATAACTGTAAAAAAGGGCAATCCCTAATTTCTTCTTCAGACTGTTTTTTGGAGATTTCTTTCCTGAATGCTATTTTCTAGACAGCCTGTTCCCTGGGAATACACCAGCACCTTGGTAGCTGTAAGGCTACCCATAGGGGCAGCACTCTGTTGACTTCTGTGTACCTGTAAGTAGCCTCAGGGCTCTGTGCACATGAAAGGCATGAAAGTTATGTGCAGACATAATGAATTCATTGGGAATAGAAGCGATCACTGCTGCCTTTCACCCAGACTTTTTATAATAGTCTCTTAATCTTGGGAAACAATAGACTCTGGATTTTGTGGATCTTATAATAATTTTATTTGAACCCTACTTCCAGTTACCTACAGCTTCAAGGGTTTGTCTTATTCCTTCTTCAGTCTTTTGACAATAGTTTGTTGCTATACAATCTTTCAAGTCTACCTTAGCCTTGAATCTTTCAAATGAAACAAAATAAGCCCTGAATTACAGTTAACAATCATTTCTTGTCTTTTCTTGGGTTCTCACTGTAGACTAACCTACACCTAAGTTGGCATTAAACAGTACTAGCCACCTTTAATCCACCCTTTTTTAATTATTAATTTATTTTAGGCTCAAGTCTATTTCCTAACACTCTCATTTGAGGATTGACTTAGCCTAATGTTAGTGAAAAATCAGGAGTGGAGATACCTTGTTATTTTGCTTCCTATGTAAAATCCAGATCTTTATCTCCTTAATGAAGGAGATTTGAGAAAAGACAGTTGATTTAGCCATAGAATGGTGTTTATCTTCTTAAATATTTTTAAATTGTCCAACATAACAAGTATAAAAGTTAAGATTTTCAAGACCAATGTTGTCTTTGGGTGCCCTATTTGCACTGTTTTGAAAGAGTTTGATTTCCAGGGCAGGTGTTGTTTCTGTAAAATCATGTTTCAAAAAATCATTTAAAATTAGGCACCCAAAAGAAATAAGTGTTGAAAAGAAAACCTGGACCAAATGATTTGGCCTTTTGATGTGTTTGTTTTTTCATTTAAAAACAATGAGAACAAATGGTTTTTCTTTTACTCATCTCAGATCATCTATTTGCAGAGAAAAATGCAATGTCCTTTGAAGGAAGATTGTAGGGAGTTGCTGTTGTCACTGGTTTGCTAAATATTCTGTGGAGAGCTTTCCATATCACAGTGCAATATGCATCATACTTGGTTTTGTTCTAGAGTAGGAGGATATTTGTTCCTTTTCATAAAAAGTGCCTATCTTGCAGTAAAAAAGAAGAATTTTTTTAGAGGGTTTGCTTATTCTGTAAAGAGATATTGATTCAAAGAATGTTTAGATTTGGTGCTATTTTTTTTTTTTCCAATCACTAGTAGTTTATTTACTGTTTAATATGACTTGTAAGTATTGTCAGATTCTTAAAGATTTGGCAAAAATCCCAGAACTCATAGAATCCTTTCTGAACCCAAGTTAACATGCAATAAAACCCATTCTCAGATTTTTTTCTCCTTTATTCCTTTTTTTTTTTTTTTTTAAGCTGTAACAATAAATATGTAACAATAACCAGAACAACAATGATCCATGACGTGATTAGCCTGGCACCGAGCCTAGGTGAGTCTACACTACTGAGAGGCAGCATTAACTGCCCTGAGCATGGTGCCTTGCTGACAATATCCACATAAATTTAAGTCAACTCCTGAGTTCAGGCAGGACTAGCAGCACTAATTGGGAATGGATTTTCCTGGAGATGCTAATAGGCTCAGAGGGAAAACAGGACTTCCACCTTTCACATGACTTCTGGGCAGGGTGGAGGACAGAGAGATCCATGTCTTATCATTGTGCTCCGTGTAGACATACTCCTATCCACGTAGCACATGCCAAAGGAGTTGTGAGCATCTCTTATTCCACCCACAATATTCTCATTCTTTATGATCCTAGCTCCTTGCATCATTCCCAGGTGCCCAAAATGCTTCTCCACAGGTCTTTCCTCACCTATGGAATTGTCCATTTCACTCTTTCCAACACTTATTTGCATCTCTAGCGTCTTTAGTAAATGCCAGTCTTTAGATAAGGACAATCCTATATAATGTCAGCATTTCAGATATCCGTAAAAGCTCACACCATATGAGGAGTGATTTTGCTCCCAGGACTAGTCCTGTTTGGCTGTCTGGTTTTGTGTATTGCCTGTTTGATTAAATGTTTGTGGGCTTGGAGCTTTCTTAGGTGCTTCCTTTTCTGGAGTAGGGGGGAAAAAAAAAAAATAGGACTGCCTAGAATGTCCAGGTCTGATGCAGGGTAAGAGCTGAAGTGTTTGCCTGCAGCTAAGTCTGATAGAAAATCAAATTAAATTAACCATATTTAGCATCTCTGAAAATACTCCACAGAACTATTCCTGTTGGGTTTCCAAAACTGTTTTTCAGTGACCAAATTCTTCTTCCTGATGGAAAATTCTCATTAATGTCAATGTAGGCTTGAACTAAGATAATACTGAGTGATTTTACTGAGATAAAATAATAGTATTATAAGAAAAACACATTTAAAAAAAAGAGATGTAGGGGGTTTTAGTGTATTTTTTTAGTGCATTTTTTTCAGTATTACTGCATTTTGCAAGCTCTGCTACAATGTGCCTGGCTTGTATTGTTTGTTCATTAAGGCTGCAAACACAATGGACTCGAGGCTGTTTGCTCTGTCCAGTAGTCTGTAAATAACAACAGCCAAAAAGAAACTCTTCCCTTAACTCAGAAAATATTCCCTGCAGACATGCTGCTACTCTGGAGGAGTCTCTGAAGATTTTTCATGTCCTACTGTTTGTCTTTATGGCCTGCAGCCACACCACCTTGAGCTGTGATCTTATCACACCTCACAAATAAAGCAAGATACAATCAGTCCTGGGATGAATGATCTCCAGAACCACTCCAGGGCTGTTAGACCCTGGTGCTGATTATTCATTATATGTTTTTTTTTCCCCCCATCAACCCATTCTGAAGCTAATGCCCCACTGTGGGACCTAGAAGAGGATCTTTCAATATAAAGAGAGTAGAGCTTGACCAGCCAAAACAATTTTAATCCTACAGCTTTTCTTAAAAAGGTGTGCAAGATAACGTGACAGCTCACTTTTCCAGGAGAAGGTTAGAGCACGGTCCAGCAGAATTACCTGTCAAGTTTGTATGGTCAAATTCATGTGAAAACATTGCATTTAAAAAGAAGACATGAGGATAGAAGATGGACAGTTGCCACTTTGGTTCATACCAAAGATTGTTGCTAGTGGCAGCCTGGGCTGCTTCATGTTTTGGTGATTTGTGTCTACAGAAGCAGTCTGGTTTTATTTGTAAGAAACTGGAATAGGATGTAGGAGATCTGGGTTCAAATTCCATGTGTGACCTTGGGCATACCTCTTCCTTCCCTCTCTGAAGCTTATTTTCTCCCATGAAAAGTAAAGATACTGATATTTCTTGCATTTGTGATATCCAATCTAACTGTGAGTTCCGGTTTTTAGAGTGAGTCAGTACACCACCTTGCTCTGTGGGGCCATCTTCACAGCTGGCATCTGTTGGTACTCCTATAACTCCTGGAATAATAATCGTTCTCATTAAAGACTCCTGTTAAAAATGTGCTTTATCATGGCTAAAGAAATCCTCTTTCAGATTATTAATTAAAATGAAATCCAATGGCCTTCACCTATGGACCATGACATTTGCAGCGGGAACGTTAAGGGCAGAGAAATGTAAAACAGCTACCTTGAAAGTTTGCTGTTTGAAGGCTTGAAGCTGTATTTGTCCCCTCCTCTCCCCTTCCCTTATGCACTATTTCAGATCCATTGCTTATTGACTGATACACTTATTGATGAATTATACAGCAGTGATCCAGCCCAGGGAGGTCAGTAGGGTGCAATTACTAGCAGAGCAGGCTTGGCTGTGCTTCTGAACTACTCCTCCCTGCACAGCTCTTTCAGTATGCATATCACATCTCCCTGCTTGTAGCAGGCTGATGAGTGTGTGCAGTTAGTGCAGGCACACACATACTTCTGCGCTTTCCCTGAAAGTGGAGCATTAGCAACTGCAGTCAAAAAGCACCCTTGCTTCTTCAGCTCTGATCCTAGCAGCAACTGTCTAATTCTGTCTGGAGGAACTAGGAGACAGCATTGGAGGCAAGTTTAAAAAGGACCTAGTGACACCCTGCTGTCACATCTGGTTTCATGAATCTACTTATTAGTAGTCCATTTACAATTACTTTCCTAGTCCCATCAGTAGTGTACGTTCTTGAGAACTGGCTGGCTGGGAAGGAATGAGCACACTGCTGAAGGTATGTTGCAGTCTTCTTTACCTTACATCTTGTGCTGAATGTTTATATCTGTGCATCTCACTTGCAGACATTCCTGGTCTATGCAGTTTTCCACTGAGAGCTGCTGGAGCAGGGCTTTAGCAAATCATAGCAATAGAAATAAATGGACAGGTACCTCTTTTTTGGTCCCCCCCCCCCCCCCCTCAGTTAGCCATGCAGATTGTTTATTAAGGGGTAAAATTATATGACTGGATTAAACTTTCTGGGAAGATGACAACTCTGACTGCATTTTGTGTCACGAGCAAATAGACTGCTGTTATTTCTATCAGGGCAAAATTTCCATTCATCGGCTGTTTAACTGTGGACATGGAACATTGCTTTCAAATTGATATGTTTATTAAATACGGTCTGTGCATGCACTGCCAGTTGAAATTTGCATACGTGTTTTGAAATTTGAAAAAAAGGCTCTTTCATTAACTTTCAAAATGCTCTGGACTGCAGCACACTTCTATAGAAAACAGGAGTGAGCCAGGCTTTTCATTTCACTTAAGTTCTTTTACTGGCACGTATTCATCTGGTAAAAAGTCTTTGCCAAATCCAAGAAGTTTGCTGTTATTGCATTTCCATAAATGTAACAGCTGTGAAGAGAATGAATATTCATAGTGTTTGGATTTTTGCTCCAAAGATTTTTATGATAATTCTGACTTTTTAAGGGGATGGGATCTTAGATCAAAGAATTCTGCAGGTTGAAATACTGTGACAAGCAACGTATAAGTGTTTCCTCAAATAAACACAATATAGATAAGCATGTACTGCAGTAAATTGCTGACTGTACCTCTTATTTACTCACAGCCAACTTGATCTGTTGCTTATACTTGTGGATTCTTTTGCTAACAGGTCATCAGCAATGAAAATGAAGTACAGTTCAGGTACTGCTCTCTCATGGGACGTTATTTCCCTAATGTTATACAGTTTCTTCTGAGCTTATCCAAGACATTGGTAATGTTATGATGATTAAATTTTAACTTGGTACATCCTGTATTTGCACTGACTGAAAACTTCTTTTGGGATATTGCTAAGGATGGAGAAACCCACTGCAAGCTCAGTGCACTTTAAGGATGGAAAGTGATTTGACTAATCTCCCCCTAGGAAAATTCCCCTGTTCGTAATTTATCAAAATTGTACAAGCAGCAGAGATGGTCTTCCCCTGCAGGTAGAAGTAGAATGGTTTTGAAAATACAGAGGTAGCGTGTGTGCATGGGCATGTGTCTCTAGAGATAATTCATCTGAAAAACTTAAATAATCCTAGCTGCCTGTAGATCTCAATGACTTCTGTATGACTAAAGAATATCCTATTAATGGGTCATACTGCAGATCTCCGTAACTACACGGCAGAATAAAACATCCAGACAGGAATTGTGTCATATAAAAACACCTCAGAAACCCTCTGGAGGCTGGTTGTGATTATTTCTTTAAAAATCCTCCCAGCATCTGGGAAGCGCCGGGAGCTGGGGGGTACCTGCCTCTCAAAAGTGTGACAAGTGGAGCTATCCGTGCGTGCTCAAAGTGAATTTAAGCTTCTTAATATCCAGGGGCACCTCTTTGGCAGTCTGTCCTCACTCGGGCTGGGCTGTGCTGCTCACCGGTAGCAAGGTCAGCCTGGCCGGCGAGCTGTGTCTCCCGGCTGCTCCAGCCCTCAGCCTGCAGTGGGCTGTCACTCAGTGTCTCCTCCTCAGGGGACAGGGAAAAACTCTTTGTCCCTTTCATCTGTCTTCATTTCTAATGACAGCTGAATCAGCCTGGTGCTTAGGTGTAAACTTTCTGTTGCCCGCCCCCGTAGTCATAGCATGCTGCGGCTCGTGATATGCAGGGACTGCAGGCATAAAATATGTTTAAATACATATGAGAAAAACAATTTGATGGGTCAGATTCTGTTTCCAGGGAGAGGAAGTCAGTCTACCCTCCTGAAATCGGTAGGAAGCTGTTTACACGTACAGAAGTTGTTTACACGGGTGCAAACTGGTGTAAAACGGTGCTGTTTGAATTTCTGTGACCCGACGACCTGGCTCCGTTCCTTTAAAGCTTGGTTTTATTCCAGGAAAAGTAGCCAAAATGGAGAATTTGTCTTTTCATTCACTAGGAACGAAAACCTGCCTGTGTGTGGTGACAACTGCACGTATCTGAGAGCAAACACCTTTTCTCTTTCCCCTCACCAAAGGGGGAAAAAAACCACCCAAGAAACAACAAAAAACCACCCTCCTAAAACTCTCTGTTTTATTCCCTTTAAGACATATAAGGCCTCCTCTTCTGCTTTAATGTGTGCCACGGCTCCTTCCCGACCTCCACCACCGCATCGGAGGAGGTGAGAGGTAATTCATTTTGCCCTCTCGGCCACCTCACCCGCGCGCCTCTTCAAAGCAGATTTGTCGATCATATAAAATGCAATCGCTGATGCGTTTCTCTTCTGCCTTGCTAGTCAAAGCCAGCATCCGGAGCCTCAGACCTGTTTTGTTAAGTTACAGTCTCTCAGCCCCAGCGCTATGCTTACCAAGCCAATCGGCCCTCTAGTGTTTTGAGGTATTTTATGCAAAGAGGTCCCTTTAGCTGTTGCTTGTCTTTACCAGAGGTGAAGAGGGGGATTTGAAACAGCTCACATAAGCTTAGGGGAGTTATTCGAATCTGGAGTGATTGGCAAAGGCGACACAGCATCCACCCTTCTGCCCGGAAAAACTGGGAGCCTGCTTTTGTGTACTTTTGGAGCGCCAACACTTCTACGATTACCACTGCTCCATGGCTGTGGGTCTATCAGAGGCTACTGACATACAAACAGCTGCAGAGTTGTTGTAGAAGGCAATTATCTGTTTACACACTTTAACAGGGATTTCTGAAAGCTTCTTATATCACACACGCTGCAACACTGGAGTACTGCACAGGTTTTTCAGCTCTCTCATGAATGATAGCTGAAAAAGAAGATGAAGGGAAGAAAATGCCATGAAGCTTCAATATTGTAGCAAACTAGGATCCAGATGGCAAGCCTTTTTACAGCAATATGCTGGATTAACTTTAAGACTCCCCTGGCTACTACTCTCCTGTTTAATTTGTCTTTCCTTAATGCTATTTCAGTGTGATGCTTTTTTGCAAGGTAATGCCATAAAAATGTGTGGTTTCAGGCATAGTCTGCGCTCAGGAGAACTTTCCTTCATCTCTGTTAACCCCTTCAGAGCTAATTAACTGATTGCACGATCAGCAGCATCAATTTGGACTCTAAGTGGAACAGGGAATATTCCACATGCATTCACAGTGCCATGCAAAGCGTGAAACCAAGATGATTTACATACAAAGGAAGAGAATTAACCTGTTGGAGGCAGAACAGGTTTTCACTGTTCTGGGCTATATCTCTAGTCAGAAATCATTTTTGGTAATGCAGCTGCAGTAGTGGCTGAAATTGTCCGCAAGGAAGTTTCAAACCCCGGGTTGGTGTTGCCCACATGCCAACGTTTTCTGAGGCTGGAGGTCGGGTAGTTGTGTTTCCCCCTGTAACTGTCCAGTCCTATCTTCTCATAAGGTGCCATTGGTGCTAGAATTTGTTCTTCCATCCTTGTGCAGCCACAGCAAGGATCATCACTGTCATCTTCTTCAAAAAGCTGGTCGGTGAGACACCCAGTGGTGGCAGTGAGCAACGGTGAGCCGGCCGGTGGGACCTCCTGGGTGCCTTCCTGCAGACTGGGGGGGGATAAATAAGAGTGCCATCCCGTGAGCTTAATAATTTATCAGGACCTTTCACCTCCTGTCCACCCTAGATAGCAAAAGTGCTGCCATCCACCTGCAATGAGTGCCCCTCCCAATCTGTACTCATCCCTGCTATGCCTCTTGTGAGATGGAGACATGGAGACTTGTATTCATGGAGAAATACATCTACTGCATGGTCTAAGGAAACACTCCAGCAGCTGCTAGCAGTATTAAGTTCATATCACATCCAGAGACTAGCCACAATACTGTCCTTTAGCAAGTAAAGGTCTGCTTCTTTCTCAGCAGAAGTCTTGTCAGAAAGTCAGCCTCAGACAGCACAACGCTTGTGACTCCTTCCTTTTACTCTCAAATTCTGTCACTACCTGACACAGATTGAATGCAAATTACTAAAAAGAAATATTATTTAAGTAAAGTGTCTCCAGAACATCTCTTGATCATTTTGGCCGAGTTTATACCACTTTGCAAGTGGGTTTATAACCTGTACACATATAGGAATGAACAGCAAGTCCCACTCCTTTTCTTTATCTCATGTAATGGTATATCCAAAACCTGCTGAAATGGGAATCAAAAAAACTCATCCAAGTCCCAGACTGTGATACAGTTTATCTGCCACTTAGCACTGCCTAAGCTGATGACAAAAATCATTATATGTCTCCCTGCTTAGCCTGAAAGTTCCTTTGGGCTACCTTTATGATAGTGTAACTTATAACCAGAAGCCAAATGTGAGATTCAGCTCCAGATTAATCCTAAAAATAAACATCTGTCTAGTCAGCTAAATACTTTTTTAGGCTCTTCTGACCGTATTGACCAGATCATTATTGGTTAGAATAGGAGTTTAGTCTTCTAGAGCAAGGTAGACATAGGGATGATATAATTCAGCACCTATGGGAGATGTGGGTCCTTCTGCAGTGGAAATTTGAGGGCACAGAGAGCATCCTGCAGCACCTTGGATAACACCGAATTCTACATTAAGCAGTAGAAATGCTTAATGTAGAATAAATGTGTGGTTTATTAGAATAATAATTCTATTAAGAATAGAAAGCCCTAATGCTTGATCACATAAAAATGGAGAGAGTAGCTGCTGCCACGAGATGCTTCTTGCAAAGATTCAGCCCTTCTCTATTAGGCATGAAGGTCAGCTTAGGCTGAATACATTTTCCCTTGGACCCCGAATAAATATACTGTTTATAAAACAATAAGCAACCCCATATGTCATAATAATGTGAAATTCTGTCTCCCATCAGCTGATAATTTGACACTGGGACGGTGAGTACTTTCCTCTTTGTCTCCTGTGCTCTGGACTATCAGCCCGTGCAAACCAATAACCTGTAGTGGACGTTGCTGGGGATGAGGAGGAGCAATTCATTGTGGTGTAATAAAGTTTTTTGCTGTAAGGTTACTAAGCAGAGCTATGGCGATGTGAATAATGCATGAGGTGATTTCCTTTCAGCAAGGCTACTAGCAAACATTTCCACTAGTTGGAGATTTGGACTTGGCAAGAGAATGGTATTTACATTGTTTTGGTGATACAGAAGGCAGTTAGGGAACAATTATGTGATTCTCTCATATTCTAAGACTCTGGAGAAATGTCAGTATCCAATTAAATAAAAGGAATTAAATAAATAATGAGAAAATGTAAAATTAATCTAGTTTCAGATGCATGGGTAAGTTATCACATAAATTTAAAAGACCTAATATAAAATGTCGTTCAATTTTATTTTGCAGGATGAATGTTGCTATGGTTTCTTTAAATCCAGGTGATAAAAAATAATTTCTAAATGCTTTTGATTAAATATTTTAACTTACTATTTATAAATGAGGCTATAGTGCTGACCATTTTTCTCTTTAATAAAACCCAAATCCTGGTGTCTGTACAAGGTGATGGAAGATGTAGCTGGGCATATCAAAAATGAATAAAGCAAGCTCTATAATGATTTTTTCATTGTACTAGATTTTTCTAAACAAAATTTCTTATCTCAGAAAGCCATCAAGTTCTCACATGTTGAAGAACATAAATCATAGCAGAATAGGCAGCCTCCTGTTTCATTCACTGAGCTCCATATGCTTATCTACCTCGTGCTCCTGCATCCCAGGCTCCTAAAATGCTTCAGTCAACATTCCTTCTGAATTGTGATACGTCATATTAATCAGCCTCTACAGTGTCCCAAAAATGTATGTAAATTAGACTTTTGATGAACCAGAATATTTTGACAGAATTTTTGCATAAATCACACATGCAAGCATGCACACACACACACAACCTGTTTAGAGAGGAGGATATTTTGGGACCTCATTTGTTTTTGAAGTAGATTGTGGCCAGCAAGCTGATGCTGCTAGTGAGCAGGAACACGTATGTGGCTGTATGCCAGGTCCCATAGCAAGAAGCAACTCGAGTTTAAGTCCATTCTTGGCAAGAAAAACTGTACCAAGGAGAGAGAAATGTAACAGTTTCCCCTTTCTTTGTTCTCCTTTCCCCCCATTCCCTTTTCTGGTACCCTGTTGGTTCCGTGGGTTGTTCAGTGTCAGTAGCAATGTGAGCATTTTTAGGGTTATCATAGGAGAACACTGTCATGTTATGGTAGATTAATGTTTTTGCTCAATCTGTTCTTCCAGCAGAAACGAAACTCAAAAATCAAAAGCATTTATTTGAATTTAAATCAATTCAAGTAAAATTTAATTCAATTTACTGACTTTCACATTGCTTATCAACCAGCCAGTTCCACTGAATATATAGAAAGCTGTTGCTGAGGCTTGTTAGGACAAGTCTTATAATTATGAGCACTGCCTGGCTGCAAATCTTTCCATTTTTGTTCTCTTCACACCTGTTTTGTTATATTTTTGTGTTCCACCTTGTCCTTCAGGGCTGTATTCAGACTGCTTACAAGTCTGAATATGTCTGTCTCATCTGTCCCTCTTGCTGAAGTGCGTGAGACTGAGAGAGCAGAACAAGAATGATGTAGGCAGGGCTTTCTGTCTCCTTCAGGCACAAAAACTTAGTGCAGCTCTTAGTCTGTAGCTGCATAGGTAAGGACCGTCAGTTGCAATATATTTGTACAACTGGGGCCCTAGTTGACATGCTCTGAGGTGCGTCCATGAATTCACTCCACCTTCCACATATCAGGCCACCTAGGGGGAAAACCTGTTTCTGTGACTCTGTTTTTGCATACTTAAAGTCCTTTCTGACATATCTCACCATGAAGTTGCACACCCCTGAAAGCACGTCAGACCTCACCAAGAAAGTATCGGACTCACTTACCTTTTCCAGTGATGTTGCAGCCTAAAGACCTTATTACTCTAGCTTCTTCACAGATCATCACCTTCCCCTTTTTTAAAAGTTACGGGGCTTTCACGAGGCTGATATGGGCTACCTATATGGCATCATTTGCACAGCTGGGGCTTAAAAAACTCCTCTGATGTTATACAGTATATGTTTTATTCATAATGTATCTGCAGTGTGACCCCACTGTTTATAATATATGCTATGCACCAACTAAAAAAAGATACCATAACTCCATTGTCTATATATAGATATTGCAAAAGAGTGTATGTATAATACTGACATTGCGCATGAAGGAATGCACACACACACAAATATATATGCAATCATATATACTATTCAGGATTCACAAAACACAACCCACAGTGAAAAGACAGAAAAAGGGAGTGATTTGTCATCTAGGGCAAGTACCACAAAACGTTTTGAGTATCAGGTTAAAACACCCCATGACTACAGAGACAGACAGGTTGGCTGCTGCCTTTTAAAAGAGGTATCAGAGCTTTTAAGTAGGTGTAATTTTATGGCTAAATATAAACAGAAGAATCCTTCAATAATCATGAATACAGCTGTGGAGCCAAATTCTCCTAATGATGCAATAGCAATATATATAGATACACATATATATTCTAATTCACAGTTTGAAGTTCTTAATTCTCAACACCCAAGTCCTAGTTTCCTGCCAATTTTATAATTTTTCCTGTTGTCAATTGCTTCTAAAATAAGTTTGAATGAGGTGGAATTAAATTTTAACTTTTAAAAATTAGAAACAGGTGCGACGTCTATATCTGCTGCCATATCCCTTTCTTTGTGTCTTGTATCACTGCTTTCTGGAACAATCTGTTGGATCCCATCATCTGTCATTAATTTTGTACTGTCTGCTGGTGGAAGCTGTGGGAGGGGGGGAGAGTTGCTAAATATTAGGACAGTAAGAGAGTTGAAGACATTCAAAAACAGGGAAGCTATGCAAACTGAGTAGAAATAGAATAGTATTACTGGTGAGAGCTTTAATAGCAGCCGTGACATCACTGGCTTAAATGTGTGTTGGTTTTGGGTGCTTTTAATGGCAATAATTAGGTAATCAATATTGTTTCAGAAAGGAAAAATATCCTGCTTAACAACAGAATAACATTGATTAGCTAAGCTAGTACCATTTTAAGGAACATTAAGAAAGCAAGACTGTTTCCATGATGACATCCCAAAGAGAGAGAAAATCAGGCAAATCTAGTATTGGATGAAGCTGGGGCTGCTTTTAAACTGTTGCTGAGGAAATAACGGCTGATACGTTTGCCTGTGCAGTCATTGTAGTACAAACGTCTGAGGGAAGCACTGGGCCCATATCTGTTCATTCCGATGAACTTGGATCTTATCCCAGGTATAAACTAGATGTTTTCTGAAGAGACAGATTCCACTCCACTATTTTCATTACCCTTAACTTGTACACTTGTGAATTTAAACTAATATGTTTACTTTTGGGTATCTAAAATAATTAATGAATATATAGAAGTTCCACTTTGATATTTACTGAGAGGTCTCAGGGTGCTTTGCAGGAGATGCCACTCTTTAATAGCTCCACTTTACATCAGAGCAAAGTGAATGGTAGGGTGGGAGATTTTGCAAAGAAACCCTGTCTGGTTGTGGCATGAGGAGGAGCAGGGTCCACGAGTGCCAGATGCTAATTTGCTGCTATATCTACTCAGGCACCTTGACCTTTTTTAATTAAGTATCCGAATTGATCCAAAGGTACCTAAAGTTCCATATAGTTAAGCAACTACAGTTAGAGCTGCAGCTTTTCAAACACTGGAAAGCAAGTGTACGTAGACGACCAGATTTAATCATTCTGATCAGGATTTTCAGCAAGAGCAACATTTCTCGGCGGCAGGATGCTGAGTCCTTACCTGTGTGTTATTGCAGGGAATGACACTTCAGCATTGCTTTTGCTAGACCTGGGGGTGGCACAAGGAGCAAAGCTTCATTTGACCTATACATGATTTTGCATGACTGGAAGACAGTGAGCTTTTGTTAAAGAGGATAAAATCTGTGAGGACTGATCCCGGGCATTAAAAAAACAACAATAATGTTCAGAAATAGCTAAAATGTGTGAGTGAAGAACTGATGGTTGTTGAGAATTCTCCAAGCTACTTGAAACCAAGTGGGGATGTCATTAAGCTCATTTCTAAGCATAAGAACAGTCAACATCCTTTCTCCCAAGAGTTAACTCATCAGACACTCCATGTTTCATGATATATGAGCATGTACTTAAAGCATTCACTCCTGGAGGCAAGTCATTACATATGAATCACAAGTTTCATTGGGCAAAAATGCTTGCAGCCTTCAGAGCTTTCAGACAAAGCTTGAAAATATGATCCTTCTATATGGCCAAAACTCACAATTGGAAAGTAAAATACCAGTTTAAAAGTCTGCTTCCACAAAAGAGACAATGAAGCAAATAAAAAATAGTTCCATTCAGAACTGGTTTTGTGATAATCAGGGCAAAATAATGTACAATTTTTTAAATGGTCAGGTTTAACCTTACTGCAATTAGAGCAGAATTTTTGGACAGGTGAGAATTCCTATTAGTTTTGAGGGTATCAGGAAAATTGCTGCCCCAAGGTTGGGTTTGAAAACCATTTTATGTAGAGAGGAACAGATATTCGTAGCAGCCAAGTTTAGTCAAGAGGCACTACACAGCTTTTATCTATTAGGGCTTTGGATTTGTTTTTTAGCTGTATGAGGCCATGAAATGAAATATAACATTATTCCATTATAATCTGGGAGAGGAACAAAAGGGAGAAGCTTTGTCTGCATGTGTGGAAAGACTGGGAAGAAGCTCAAGAATCTCTGTCTCAATTTTCAAACTCTGATGCAGATTATTTTCATGGTGGTTTTGTTTTCTACCATATGTCATACATGCTGTAATAATTAAGTGAGAGACCATCTTTCTACCTGGTATCTTCTCAGGCAACTGGTGTTTTGTGTGGGCTGATGGTATGTGTAGTTTCAGACTCACAAAGCTGGTAAGAGATGCAATAGATGATTACAGTATATTGCTGGTTCAAGTGAATGAATCTGACTAGTAGGGTAACATGTAAGATGTTTCGGCATGTACGTGTTCTTACGCTTTTTTTTTAATAATATTTTATCCAAAAATGTTTTCAGTACTCTAAAGGATTTGACTTGATGTTGCCCATCAGAGCCCTTCTTCTGACAGGTGCTACATTCATCTTCCTTCTCTTGTAGATCAGGAAACTGGAATTTACTGGAAATGACTTTCTAATCTGCAGTTCTGCACTGCTGGATCCATTTGCCAGAAGACTGAAAGCAAAATAATGACCAGAATAGACTTTGCCTTTTACACAAGTGGAATACCCTACAAATTTAGTTTATCTTGAGTGAACATCAGAAAACAGGTCTTATTATCTAAGTAGAAATGACCAATACTCACTTTCTGACATAGTCTGTCTGGCAGACTTGATAGTGCTAAATATTCTGGTAAGTTACATGAAGTTGTACGAATTCAAATAGAAGATTTCTATTTTTTTTAATATATATAATTTTTTGCATGGCCTGGTATGCCAATTTGTCTCACTCTATATATTATAGCACCTTGTAAAATCCTCAGAGTCAGTGAGTTGTGGGAATGTCAATTTTCCTCAGAATTACTTTATTTTGATCATACTGATAAGTTCTGCACCAATCATAAGGGCAACAGATAGGAAAAGATGTCCTTGTTCAGGACAGGTAAGCCTGGCTGGATAACTTCGTGTATTCATGACAAGACAAACTGTTTACACACAGAAGAGCATAAAATGGGTAAAATAGGAATCTATGTTAAAAATTCCTTTGGTAAAGAACGGGAAGGGACAGTTCCAGGGGTCTCTGCAAGCCCTGAAGACTACAAATTGCTGTCACACAGTGCATAAATTAATACCCCTGGAAGTTACATGTTATGAGACTTTCATTTTCCAGGTACAGCGTGCTGTTAACAGTAACAGTCCCCATCTTTCTAGATGCAATGCCAGTAATGTTTTGTATTAAAAAGTCACTGAATAAGCACTGCAATTGTAATTGGTTTTAATGACAATGAACATCCATCATCTATGCCAATATTGGCCTTGTTAATTTTTTTTACTTTATTTCTATTCTGAGTTTATCTATTTTCCAAATGAACTTTTTAATATATTTACCTTCTAGACCGAAGATCTATTGTCAAAGTTCTGTTTCTCTTATAGGTGCTTATGGCGTGTGATCCAGTCTCTCCCCTGTGGTCCATATGATAAGCTAACCGGATGGATCTCATCCATTTTTTCACTGTTATACATATTTTCTAGTCCATCAGTCATTCAGTGGTTCTTTTCTGAAACCTTTCCAAGGGTGCTAGTATCCTTCTTAACATATGGAGACCAGAACTGTGGCCAGAATTACAGCAGGAGTTATAACTTTGACAAACATAGGGTTTGGGTTTTTTTGTCCTGCGGAATATTTCCATGTTTATAATCCTAGGATCATATTAACTCTTTGGTTACAAAGTTGTACTGGGAAGTTACTCTCAGTTTATTCCACTTTGTCATCCTAAAACCATTTCAGAATCACAGCGTTCAAGATAGAATCACAGAATCATAGAATCATAGAATCATAAAATAGTTTTGGTTGGAAGGGACATTTAAAGGTCATCTAGTCCAACCCCCCTGCCGTGGGCAGTGACACCTTCAACTAATCTGCCATTGCATTGCCATGGCCTATATTCTTGCCTTTGATGTGTGTTTTTAGATTTGAAACACATACGGTTTGCTTACAGGCTATAGGGATGACCTGTCCTCCTCCTTTATTTACTACTCCCTAGGCATTTAGTCATCAACAAAATCGTTGTCTTTTGTACATGTGGTTTTATTGTGTATGTATTTATTCCTAAACCATTGATGATAAGATTAAGATATACAGAGCCAAAAAGAACTAAAAAATCTCAGTGGGTTTCTACCTGAAATGCAGCTGGTTGACAATGATTCTGATTTAGGATTGTGTTCTGAATCTTATTATTTAACAAGTTTTTAATTCATTTAATATGTGAATGTTAAATTGTTCAAGCTTTATCACTCAAGATGTCATGCGGTCTCAAGTCAAGCGTATTACAGAAATCTATTGCAGCAACATCATTATTTTCATCACAAAAAGTTGTAAACATAACAAAATGTTGCCAATATACTTTAATTTTCAACAAATGTAGAATAGCATTAATAGTACTGCATTGTTTTAATTCTTATTGGTTGAGTTTTATATTAGCCATTCTACGATTTTGTCTGGGATGCTGTTGTATCTGCAGATCTATAGGTTTCCATGTGAAAAAAAAAATATTGTTTCTTATATATTTTCAAAGCATGGCTTTATTCTGGAACATCTCCAGATCTCCAGAGTATATTGAAAAGTTGGCATTTGTGATCCAGAGAATTTTTTGGCTGTATGCTTTAAGTTCTTAGATGAGTATTATCTGGATTTGCTTATCCTAAAATCTGTAGTTTTACTAACTGTTGCTAAATATTACTATTAGTTATGGTTGGAGTCAATAGTTTTTCATTCACTTTACATTTTATGGCTAGATTATTAACTCTCCTTTCCAATATAGAAATATTTACTGGAAAATGTCTGTCCATCTTTATTGTTAGTAATGATTCTATTTTATCCACCTAGTAATTTACCAGTACAGTTGGTTATATAGCGCAGTCTGGAAGGAACTTGTGTTTTAAACTTTGGATGAAGTATGTCTGCTTCTTGACAGCCAACATTGTAGCTCTTGTGGTAGCACTAACTACAACAGAAGAAAAGGTTGTGTCTCTGACAGCATCAGTTTTAACTTTCAAGCAACACGATTTTTCTTCTTCAGTAAAGTATGGTGCTGATTCCCCCATAGTCTAACCATAAATTCCAGAATAATAGGGAACTGGCACTATTCTGCCACTAACCGGATTGCAAAAACAGTAAGATTTTTTTTCTTAATAAGCAAATATTGTTAGTTATTAGGTTGTTATTACTATTATTGTTGTTTAAAAAAATGAGGAAGTGTTTTCTGACTAGAGGCAGAACTGGAATTTGGAGTCTACATTTTCTTACTGATTCTGCCAGTTATTTGATGTTGATGTTAAATTCTTTTTTATGCAGGACCAAACGAAATTGTTATAATGTTTAATTGTCAGAAAATGCTTTAAAATTCAGCACGAATATTTGAAGGTAAGGAACTGTTAAAGAAATCAATGCTTTCTCACATGCTAATAGGCATGAGAAAGCAGAAAACGGAATGAAATAAGAAACAGGAATCCACGGACCCTCTTCTTCTAAATTAGCTGAATCTCAGAGTGTATAGGCTAGACCGCTGTAGACTCTATAGCCATTTATGTTATTGTTCTCATGTTTGAAATGACATTTGAATGGATTTCAGAAAGAGTTCTATCTCAATGACTGCTGTTAAGAAATGTTGCTTGCCTTTTTATTTTTCCTCCATCTGCTGCTAGACATTCAGGGTCCATCCAACTTGAGTGCTTCCTACTGTGATTTACTTGTGGAGCAGGGACTGATGTAACATGGGCCTGCTTTATTTCTTTCTGTTTCCAGTTAAAAAATGTTTTCAGAAAGGTATAAAATCACAGTATATTTCTGAAATGGTTTCATGAGTATGTGGATGCCCATCTGACTTTTCTTAAATTAAATGGTCAGTACCGGTGCAAGAGATGGTAGATGCCTAATGACACATGCTGAATTTAGGGCACTAATCTTGTAGCATACAATGTTACTGAACAAGATGTTTAAAATGATAGACTGGGTATATATTTCAAGAGCAGTTACTGTATGTATCTTCCATTTCATTTGATTCATGGTTTCCTTTGTCTCATACACTGCTGTGGCACGTTGTATTGACAGGATACAAGGATTCGTTACGCAACAAAACAGAGGTCGCAAATTTTGTTGGAGCGCAACCTGTAATTTCCATTATGCACAGTTTATCTTTTTTTTTTTAATTTTATTTTATTTTAACAGCAGGTTAAAAGGGTTAAAATATTGTTTACGAATGCCCTTTGGCAATGTTCTGTACTTGCTCAAAACTTGAATAACACTGGGAAGTAGCAACTACTCAGTTGAATCTTTTCATTTCCCTTCCCCTGTTAGACTAGAGCAATTCTTTTGTAATCACAAAGTGCATTTGAAGAAGTTGGTAGCAGTTTAATTCTTGAAGACGAGAAAAAAATATTTCTGCTCAGAAGAGACCTTAGCTAAACATAAGTCTATTGAACCTCAATTTAGTATAAAACATATCAGCCAGCACTTTGTAAAAGCCATTGCAGGAATATTCCTGGCCCTCGTTTAATTGCTCACATATAAAAGATATGGCGGAGGGTTTGGAGAACATTCTGCCCTTCCTGTGTCTCCTACCTTGCATCAAATATGATTAATCTCTCAAATGCCTATTTAGAAGGCTCAGGCATGTACGTTTCACATTTTTGCAAGCCTTCAGGGAGACGGATTTCAATCACTTGTATGCCTGTTGGAGGGAATCGCAAAAACAGGATGGGCTTTGCTGAACTCAGTTAATTTGGTTCACATTTTGTTTGTGTTCACCTTAAACTAATATTGAATGCCTCTGAATAGCCTCGAATTGTCATTTGGAGATATTTCTGATAAATCTTTTTGAGGAGGCAAGTAGAGACCTAGATAATATAGGAAAAAAGAAATTTGAACAAGTTAGTAATTAGTCTCTCATTTGCACATGTAGAAATTATTGCCGTTACACATGAAACATTTATTGGAGCAGTTCAGAGTACCAATGAAGTGTGTGGCTTTTTTTTCTATTTTAATATCATTTAATAAAATTGTAAGACTGAAAGAATTGCATTCCATTTTCTTCACTGCTAAACAAAGATATTTTTTCAGAATAAATGTTGTTAATCCTGAAATCCCCCACCTCTCTGTCTCTCATCTTCTCTTTAGAACATTTGCTTGGAGCCTTAACATCCTGCTCTACTTTCCACAGGAAAAAAAAAAGAAAAAAACCCTGAAACCTAGCAATGTAAGAACACATAGTGCAAAACAGTTCATGCGACAGTTAAAGATCCACTCTGGATCTTTAAATCCACTCTGGATCTGGACAATTAAAGATCCACTGATTTTAATTTTAATCTTTGCATAAACTCAAGATGACATCTTAACATTTGAACATTGAATATGTGAACATCTAGAAGTTTTTGTAGGAAAAATATCCAAAGTTTTACTGAGATTGATGTCTGCTATGTGCTTATGTAGTTTATGTAACAATTTTCATCCCCAAAAAATTCTGAACGTATTATAGGTGAGAAACAACAATTCATGGGGTTTTACTCCTGCATTTTATTGCATTTTTGAAATATGAAAAAGAATTTGTGGTACTGCAGTTAAAAAAACACACCTGTGGTACAGATATTAACTAGACCCAGCAAATAGTTGAAGCTGAATGACATAGTATCAAAGAGCAGAGGAATTTTTCAGGTGAAAGGCATGAACCAGGGGAAGCAAAGGCACTATCTGGTGAAAAAGTCCTACCATTGTGTCTTAATTCTTTATTTATGATGAGGAAAATCAGGCACACAGAAAGGGCTTTCTGGATGAGATACTATTGACCTAAACTTAGGTACCTACAGTAGGCAGACAAGATCTCTTGCAGATTTTCAAAGTTTCTACGCTATTTGTTGGCTATTTGGATAACATAGGCATTTGCTTTAGATCTGTTTACTAGATACCTCAAATTTAGGAGAAAGATATGTGTCTGAACTTGTTCTTGCATCCTATATAAGATTTCTGTGACTTCCATGGGCACTGTATCAATGGTACAGAACACCACCTAAGTTATGTTAAATGATAGATAAGGATGATATGTTGGTAGAGAGAAATGTGATATATGGAGAGGCCTCACACTGTGTCTGGAAACATGCAGTGCCTTAATATTTTCCTTTTGGCTTCCCTCCCTTACACATGCATATGTTATGCTTAAGCTTGGCTTGTTTGTTGATATTTTTTTCTTCCGACGGAATGGTATACCATGCCTCAGACAAATGGAAAAAGAAAACTTAGCAATAAAAACTGTTCATTACTAGGAGGCACTTATTTTTACTTTATACTTTGTCCAAACAAGATGATTTTCTAAAGAACTACAGAAAATAATGACTGTGCTATGCCACTGCCTGCCAAATTCAAGCAGATATTGGGTGAAGTGTAAAGAGAAGAAACTTTTTCCATGCTTGTCCAGCTTAATCTGTGATTTCAAAAAATCCAGTGACATCCTTCTCCAGATTAGACAGAATTGTCTTGTTTTCATCTGAATGATCACTTCCCCACAAGTTTTTCAAGAGAATTTCAGTCAGCCAGGGACATAGGGGAAGCAATCCTCTTCTGTGAACTCAGGGCAGTTTGGGGTGGGAAGTCCTTCGGACGATGGCACTCAGAAACTTGCACAGACAGGCAAGCTGGGAGCCAAGCTAAAAGGTTTTAGAGGCAGCCACAGGATTCCCCAAGGACACTTCTCCTCCCCTTTCCTCAACTCATTTCTCCTCCATACAGATCTACAAATACTGAAATAAGACAAAATTTCTTTTAACGCTTGCCATCAGCCTTTGTATATAAGGACTCATGCTCTTATCATAAGGTATTATGGTCTTGCCAAATTACTCAAATAATTCGACCACTGCCTCATCACCCTTGCCCAATTATATGGAAAACTATCTTACTCATTTCTCATCTATCCAGCTTCTTTTACCATGCAGCTCTGTAGTATCTGAGCACCTTCCAGGAGAGCAGTGTTTCTGCAACCAGAAGATATGACTTCAACTGAGGCAACGTCAGCCACAAGTGAGGGGTTTCAGACCACCAAAAATTCATTTCCATATAACACATTTAAAGTGTGCATTGTAGATCATTACCGCAAAACATTTTGAGATAGCTACAATAACTGGAAGGCAGATTAATTTATTTCATCCCACCCCTATTTGGAAAATGTTCTTAGTGCAGTATTTTGCCTTTGTAGGTATTTCTTGCCTCTTTCATTGCACTCACAGGAGAAATTACAGGGTCTCCCTGAATTGCTGTAATTTATTCTACTCATCTAAAACCACACACACAAAAAGGCATGCCTAGTTCACTGACTGTTCAAAAACACTTCCTTTGTCTGGATCCCTGTTGCTGTTGGGTGAGGTGGGGCGTTCTTGTTTCCTTTACATCTCCTACACGTGCAAGGACACACATTCCAGTGCATACATTTTACTCCATCCTGTAACTCTGACCAGAACTACAACTTTGTCTTTCAATTTGCTTTAGGATATCTCCTTAGGAATCAGGAGACAAATTCCTGACTTTCCATTAGAAAAAGAGAATATAAGAATTAACCTAGTTTATCAGACTAACCTATAGTCCATCTAGCCTGGCAGTCTGTCTTTGATAGTGGCAGTAGGAGACACAGTTTAGGAAAAGCATATGAAGCCCATTATCTTCATTCTTGACCAGTCACTGGAATAGTGATATTAGAAGGGAAATCCCTGCCAATCCCCTTTAACAATGATTTATGGACCTGCTGTTCATTAATGTCTCCTCTGCTTTATTTTTGAACCTGCTGGTAGGGCCTGCCTCACAATCTTCTGTAGAAACAGATTCCAGAAGTTCACTAAGTACTGTGTAGAAAAGGGCTACTTTTATCTGTTTTAAGCCAGTTCCACAAAGTGCCCCCTGAGTGTATGCAGTACTGTATGGGTGGCAATTAATGCTTCTGCACTCATTTTATATTTTAAATTGTATTTATATGTTATATTTTATTTTTTACACCACCTTCAGGATGTAAACCTTTAACACATCTCCTTCAGTTTTCTTCTTCTTAAACTGAAGAATCCAAACCTCTTTAGTCTTTCCCGATAGAGCCATGGTTCTGTCCCCTTTGTCATTTTAGTAGCTCTGCTCCGTACCTTCTTTAACTCTAATATGTCAGTCCTGCTCTGCATGGTAGCCGAGGCTTTATGCAGTTGCAAATGGTACCTTCTTTTCTGTTCTCAGTACCCTTCCTGATGATGCTCAGCTGTGTTGCCTTTTTTAGCTGTTGCTTCACAGGGAGCCATGATACTTCCAAAGCAGCTTTATTTTCCTTAGGAATACTCCTTTCACACGTTGAGCAAGGTTATGGTGTGAAAGCAGAGGTTGCCAGCTTTCACTTTTACAGCAATAGGCAGCAAAAAGAGGACTTATGAACTTGATGGAAATTTATCACATGTAATTAAGAATTAAAGCTTTTCCATGTTTTATGTGTTTTATTGGACAAAAAAAGAAAAAAAAAAAAATATAAAGTTAAAGTACACAAAAAATTGTCCCTCTGTTTTTCCAAGAGTTTTGATGCACTACAACTTTATCTTCTTACAAGTTTTAAAAGACCATTTACATAACTCTTTCACCTCATAAACCCTTTTTTTTGGAAAGATAATTTTCTCTTGTAGCTTAGATACTCTGTAATCCAAACCCACTGCTGTGCACTCAAATTTCTCAACCGCTGTTAGCTCCCAGAACTCGCTGCCAGGGGCTAAAGCCATATATTATATCGTACTGAAGTTGATCTTTGTCTCACTGAGAAGGTTTTATTTTATTTTATTTGACACAATAATATTTATTAACTTCAAAGTTCCTCATGGCATACATAATACTTGAAAAATTGCACCTACGGCACAGGGGAAGGGGCTTTGTTTTAAAGGAGGTTGAACCAAATCCTAGCCTGATCTTTAGAAATCCAGACTGTGTGCTTTGATATCTGTAGCAAAGCTATCTGCTGCCTGAATATCAATCAGGACACACAAGAAAAATGGGTGTTGAGTCATGCAGAGGGATAAAACTGAATGCAATGTATACTTACAGGCTATGTTACTGCTAGTTGCTTTACACACACTGGAATTGGTTCTCATATGGCTAAATGATTTAGTGATCTTTAGAAACATTTCTAGACTTCTGAAACTGGCATTTCCCTTAGTTACAGCCTGAATTTTAGTTCAGTTTTGAGATCTAACAAAGGAAATGGCTCTGTGGATGTCGGTTATGACAAAGTGGATATTGATAATCCTTTGTGGGCAGGTGCTTAACAATAGACATGGTATAAAGGGACACCTTCCTCCTCTGCTGCTGAAGCATCAGGAAAAACCCATAATGTTAGAAACAACTCAACCCAAGCAGGATCTTGACTTTAGGTGGAAGTAACTGGGATATTCCCCTCAGTGGAAGAGAAAGTGTGCTTACTGGTTTTTTGTTTGTCGTTTGTTTTTATTTTTTCTGTTAATTTTCTGCTCTAAGAGTTCCTGCAGTAATTATTCCATGTGTGTGTGTGTCATTTTGCTGTGGATGATTATTGAAATAAAAAACCTAATAATCCAGGGACAATTTGAAGGTCCCAAATCTGACCACCAAGTAACAATCAGAGCATACTCTTGAAAAGCCCAGGATTACTTCTCTTGGGCTGAGAAGTATGCAGACATCCAGGTTTCCTGTGTCCTTCTCAAGTGGTCTTTGGGACTCACTAGTTTGTAGCACCTGAATTACATGTGGTTTGTAAGAAGTCCACATGTGTCTGCATAGGTAGAGGAACTGTGCTGTGAAGAAGGTGCTGGTTAGTCCAAAACTGTCACCAAAGAATGAAACAGGCCAGCAAGGCATAAGGGGGTTGGAGTGTCCAGCATCTCTTGAGACCATCCTGCATATGCAGTCCAGCCCTATCCAGCAATGGAGAGCTAGGGCTTTGTGGAGATGCTCCATTCACTACCCTGAATCACTTATAAGGCTGCCTCCATCTTCTTATGTTCATAGTATGGGTCTTGAGGCTGATATTCAGCTCATATGGTCAAGCATATCTGTACTAACTTAGTTTTCAGAAAGTGCATGGCACCACCTCTATTGCACCTGGCAACTCGCTCTGGAGGAAAACTCAAGCTGGCCAAGTAAATCACGTATACTCAGAACACACCTAACAAGGGCTTAGGTGGAGTTTTGATGTCTTGTTGCTCATTTCAAAATTGCAATGGTGCTCAGGTGCCTAAATTCTGCCCACTTCTTCAGGTCTGGGTGCTCCTTATACCAAGGAAGTTATGTATGCACAGGCACCTATGGAATGCTGTAGCCTGAAACACAGAGAGGCAATTGGTCAATTTTAGGCTTCTCTAGAGATTAAGTGACATGTGAAAATAAGTGCTTTCAAAATCTCTTTCTGAAATTTAGGCCCCCAAACTGGTTAACTGATCAAGTGGTCAACTGGTGATTGAATATCACGCTTTGATTATTAGTGCCGTATAATATTGTTCTTAATAAAGAATAGGGTAGAATTATTACTTATTGTGCTTATGATATTAAACTCAGACAAACCTTGATTTTTATTTTTTTCAATTTTATTTATTAAAGAGGTTATTTTCTTCATCAAGAGTTCCTAGCCGTTACTTTACTGGAATGAAGAAAAATGAATGATTAAGAGACTGAGGTAATTGCTTTCAAATTTAAGCGTCCTGGATTAGGTACTTTATTGGCCAGAGTCTTCCTACATGACCTTCACTTCACTGGAAGTCTACCTGGATTTCCATCTATCTATAAAATAGAGATGACTGCTTTCCCCTGCTTTACAGAGTTACTATAAAAGGTTGTGGTGAATGGGGTAAGGTAATTTAAATAAGCAGACTACAGGAAAGTTTGGGCTGGAAAGGACAGGTGCTTTGAGAAGCTGTGTAAATGAGATTTTGTAAAATGTTTCTGTACCTTCCGTGCTTTCCCAGCAACATGCTCATCATCAATATTTCTGAAGTGGAATGGTCTTTTAGAAGCTACAGTACTCTGTCAGAGTCATCAAACATTTTGTTTGCCCAAAATTTACTGGAGCATATCCCATGACACATTCTGTTTTAAAATGCACCATTGCCACCTCAAAGTATAATGTAAAACAGCTTCACTGTGTTCTGTATTTTTGCAAGCATACAAAAAAAAAAAAAAGGAAGAAAAAAAAAACACCCACAAACCTTTACATTTTTCCCATTATGCTCTTTGTAAAACATTTTCTATATGTCTTTTCATGTCTCATAATTAATATTTATTGAAGTGACTGGGCTAAAAAGGAATTTAATAAGACTTTAGCTAATTAAATTCCCATATGATTTCCAGCTAAGAAACCATTTTCCTTAGAGAGAAAATGAAAACAAAAACTTTTAAATCAAATCCATATTGATTCTTTTCTTCATTTTACAAATATCTACTGCCATGTCTGCAAGCTTCTCATATGTTGCTGTTCAAACACGGTGTACAAACATTTCTGTTTTGAACTGGTCTGACTAAACCCCCCCACTGTCCTCAAGAAAAATTAAGGCAAACTTTTCCTTTTGTGTAAGGAGAATACTCCAAGAAATCTAGGAAA
Organism: Aptenodytes patagonicus; assembly: GCF_965638725.1. Taxonomy (NCBI): domain Eukaryota; kingdom Metazoa; phylum Chordata; class Aves; order Sphenisciformes; family Spheniscidae; genus Aptenodytes; species Aptenodytes patagonicus. The sequence goes on from NC_134949.1 coordinate 221,905,190, forward strand.
CAATTTCAGTAATAAGTTAGCACCCTTAGATGGATGAAGAGGAGAAATGGAGTTGCTTAAAACAAAATAATTTTCTTCTAGGTAATTTTTTTCAGTAGCTGTTATATAAAGTACAGGGCATTCTGAACTTAAGGATGGGATTTCAAAATCACAAGCTGTAGCTTGGTGTTTCTCAGCAGATATAGCTCTATCAAACGTAAGTGATACCTTTTTCCCTCTAACCTGTACCCAAAACTGAGTTGAGGCAAAAAAGTCCTAAGCTCTCCAAAAAACCTTTCTAGAGGCTGAGTCTGAGCTATATGTTTGAGCTTAGAGGACAGAGGGATGTACAAACTGCCTGTTCACAGGATCTAAAGTGAGTTGTGCCAGTGGTATTGCCTTGGTCAGAGTTTCAACACTGATTTCATGGGGAGCAGGATTAAGTGGTACAGTCCACACTCTGCTACCTTTAATGGAATCAGCACACAATTTTTCCTTTTTTAATGTAAACTCATTGAGAAGAACATCTAATTCTCAAGGGAGCTCACTGTGGTGACCAGTAATAATCAGTTTTCTTAAGGGAGCAAGACTAACATTTAAAGTCCACATATTCTCAGATTTTCTTCCTTCGTTGTTCATATATTTCACTGGTTTCCAGTAACTTCACGAGTGTGTAGAATCCCATAATGCCAGTCATTGTCCCATACAAGTAAGAAAGTCTACCCTAAAAAATTTACAGTCTTGATCCCGAAAATACTAGGGAATTTATTTAATGATGTGTGTACAAATGCACAAACATGTTTATATCCAGGGCGTACAGGATAAGATGAAATAGTGGACATAACAGACAAATAGAGGTGTGCTGGTGGCAAGCAGAGAATAAAAGTCATAGGAAGAGGTAGTGTACCAGATAGCTGTAAGTATAATTTACAAATGTTGTGTCAAGTGCTGCTCAGATGTAGGTTTGGAGAGCCTAAAAAGTGTGTGAGTTTTAATTGGAGAACTTCATGTTTACGTGCCAAAAATAAAACATTTCTCAGAAAAATCTATCTCATTTTCGTATGATAAATCTATATACACACACAAAAGATATGAATACATACTTTATATATAAAACAACTTGCCTCATGAAACCACAATGCACAAAGCAAAATAGAGCAACAACATTTCTCTCTGTGTGACTAATGAAGAGTGACAACGTCTCTGATATTTTGTAACAAAGTAATTAGCATGAGCCCAAATGCCAGTTGGTGCTCAGCACTCTGCAAGTCGTGGGCCATTGACACCTCTCAGGACTTGTCCCAAAAACAAAACCAAATTTATATTTTAAATGTATTACAGTGAATAATAAGTACCTGCCATACGGAAGCAGGAATGAGCTGTGATTTATAAAAAGTGCTAGATGATGCTCTAAACATTTGGTAGTCACCTGGAGAATATTTTGTAGAACTATTGCACTGTATAAGAGCCTATTTTAAAATCAAAGTTAAACTTTGATTAACTTTAACTTTAAGTTAAACTTTAACAAAGTTAAAGACCTGTTCAGCAGAAGAGTTAATTTAATGCAATCCTTGATTGTACTGAATCAGAAATATTTATGTGGAGTTATTCTCCTTCTTTTTATTTAATCCCAGACACATGTTTATGTGGCAGAATAAGGCAGGCTAAAATTTAGCTGAACTCCATGCAGTAGAAGACACTTTCAGGACTTTTTCCTTGGTACCACTATGAGTACCATTATGGTACCACTAGATTTCACCTCCTTGAAATCTAGTGGTTTTGAAAATGGAGGTGGAGGAGAGACTCAATAGTGTGTTATTCTGTCTTACTAGTAGGACACATTACATTTTTGCCTATTTTGGGTTCAAGTACAGTTTGGAGAGCAAGGCCTGTTCTCAGTTTATTCCTACAACCAGAAAGTGGCAAGCCAAACAAGAGGAAAGGTGAGAGGAGACTTGCATGGATCTGCTTCCCAGATACTTAGAGTGATACTACATTCCCATTGAGGAAAGTCGTAATTCCCCAGTGCCAAGAAGATCAGGCACAGATTTTAACTTCAAAAGGTATTTCTTGGAGCTAATATACCTTTCAGGACTACTCCCAGGTTGGAGTAACTCCTACAGCCTCTATTCCTACACTCAATCTAGTTCTTAGTCAGACAAGACTACACTGTGCCATATACACCTACAGCATCTTCAGTTCAGCTTAACCTTTCCTTAAATGCCAGATCACCCCTGTAAATATACTAACATAGCAAACACAACAAATACTCCTACTATTCATGCAGCTTGACTATTCTCTGAGTAGTGCATTTAACAGCTTAGCTTGTCAAAATGTGCACTTTCTGCTCAATCTGACTACCTTTACGTACATCTTTACTCCTCCCTGCTATTTGTTCCTACCTGCACGCTGTCTCAGTCTCAGGTGCAAAGTCCTTGGGGCAGGGCGTATTCTGTATATGACAGTGTTTGGATCCTTGGTCCTATTGCAGGTTAGACAGAAATAGGAGAATCTGTGGTCTTTGGTTAATTATGGTAATTCTGTAAAATCAAATGAAAATTACTGATGGAGGCTGGAAATGTTCTTCATTCTGATTAGCTGCTTTTTAAATCTCTGGAGAAAACAACACTATTATCTGGAAATTGCTTATAAAAATTTGCCTGGGTAGAACTGCATCTTTATCCCATGTGGCTTGCCAGGGAAATGAAAAAGCTGTCTCTGCAAAGTGGGAAGTGCACCACAGTGGTTAGTCCAGAGTGATCCTGAAACGGGAACGGCAGCATATGACAGGTCTCTAGTGACACTGAATGACATGCCACATTACATCCTTACTACCAAATGATGGAATCATTTTTGATACTGCTCAATATGCACTGATCAGACTTTGCCAAATGTACAGTCTGTGATTGTGGCATCAGTTGCAAGTGATATTAAAGAATTGGAAACATATGAAATGATTAGATTTCTCACTCTAGAAACATGTTTTTTTCAGAACAGGAATACTACAGACGTGTGTGGATAGCACCTGCAATAAAGGAAAGGAATATTAACTTTCTCTCACACAAAAATCTTGAGTAACCCCTCCAAAGAAATTGGATCATAATTTGATGGGAAATAACACTCAGAAATGGAGGCTGAGATGGCATTTGACCTCTGCAGGCCATGAGATCGAAAGCTCCTTCTTGAATTATAAAGGCAAGATTTGGCTTCATTCATGACTCCTTATGTTCAGTTTCTGCAAAATGGTAGCATGTGCTTGTTTATAGAGGCAGGAGTGTAACAGTAGTGGTTCAACATCTTAACAAAATGTACAAGCTCCCGGTCAGATTTACAACAACAAACTGAAATTTCTTTGTGTTGATTACATAGATCTGGATGTTTTCTGGTATTCACATGGAGGAACAACTTTGCGTGGAGTTCATTTGGCAGCAGCTCATAGCTCTCTGCTGTTGGCCACCAGAGCAGACTGTAAGAACATGTGCATGTGGGATTGTTGTCTTCCTTCTGTGAATACTGTTCTAACAGCCCTGGCTCCAGGCACAGATCAGCTTTGTGCCTGTTTATTTATATGCATTGTTTATATGTAAGACACTTATCTTGTGGGTATATGTTCTCATATGCTTTGCTCTTGCTGGGAAAGGGAAGAGGATAATAGTATAAGTAGGATCTCAGTTATCTGGTATCTTGTGCCACTGAACCTTGAAAAAGGCCATTTAGTATCTTAGAGCAAAATTCTGTTTTCAGTTTTAGTCAAGTAAATTAGGTTATGACTGCTAATATTTCCTTTATTACACCTGCTTTAATGCAAACAGTCGTAACACATTTCACTTTCCATTTTTATGCTGCTAACTAACGTGTTCAGCACCAGTCAGAGTTGATTAAGTGCTCCAAGCCTACCCTTTACAGTCCACTCACCAATTTGCAGATCTCCAAATCTCCTCTAGACTGGCATACATGCTATGCCAGAGCACTGGAGGGAATAGCTGCACACTTCTAGTAGGGTCATAGCCATTGCTGAAAGATTAAGCTTGTGTTAGACACCTACATTTGGTCAACGGAACCCTTCCTTAGTTTCCTGTTGCTTTGTTGACCAGGGCTATGGTTCAGTACGCAGGTGTCTGGTGTCAGAGATCCCTCAGACTGAGACAGCCACTCAGTGCCTGAGAGATAGGGCACACCACGTGCAGGAGAGAGAGGTCAGAACCTGGAGGCCCCAAGGGTAGTGGGTACATCTCAGATGTTGCTGGATACCTGTGCGTAGAAAACCGAATAAAGTCATAGATCTCCATTGAGGCATATCTCCCCTGACACAGACCTATACACTAAAGTGTATTTTTATATACCTGATATTTCTTTTAAAAAGTTCTCCCCATCTCCACTGTTTTTTTTTTTTTTTTAATTAGTTTGATTGGGGTTGTAGAGTATGATTTTCTTTAAAATAGTACAAGCTGTGATTTATTGCCAGGTGCTTTTTCCTTTATTTCTTGATTGCACAAGTGTGTGCACATAAATACTTGATTCATTTATTCTACTGTGTCTCCCACTGAGGTCTCTTTGTGGTTTGCAAGAAAAAAAAATCCTATAAATGCCAGAAATTACAAACTAAAAACTATCTCCAATTGGAAATGTTGAAACAAAAATGTTTGCTATTATTTTGGGAAATGGAAGGACAAATATAACAGGGATGAATTAAGACATATCAACAGGCTGTAGATCAATAATACTGGCTCAGGACAATGGTTTTCATTGCCCCAGGTTACCTGGTTTTCCCTGTCTTAAATCACTTTCCTCAGGAAAAATGCTTACTAAGAATGAAAACATCTGCAGGTTTCTGCATCCAGGACATTTAAGAATATAATATGGAAGATGCTCAGATACCCAAAAGTTTAATCTCATGTTGTCGGTGTAAGTTATGCTGAGTCTTATTTAGTGAAATATGTGAAAAAGCATTAATTTAATAAAAACGTGGTCATGTGGAAATATTATGTATTTTTCTTTCCAGTATCTCTTCCCCCTCAAAAATGTAAAATCCTCTTTCCCCCAAAGCATCCTTGTCTCATTTCTGGTGTGAATTTCAATTTTTTTCATTGTTTCTGGGTATGAACATATACTATGAAATTGGTTCCTTCATCGAAGACTTTTCATTGTAGGTTTAAAATTATAATAACAGGTGGATTCAAACAGATGGTAAGAGCATGAGTTATTAGTATCTAGTACACTAGAGAAAATGTGTTGTTGTTTAAGCACTGACTAATTAACAACTCATTTAAATAGTCTTTGTGCATATGTTTCAAACTTAATAAAGTCTTGCAAAAGCCAGACTACCTATGGATAAAGTTTACAGGTAGAGGAAAGATCCTGCCCAGTGTAGACTTTGGAGCAGGCCTTTAGAAAGCAGTTTGGAGATATATTTCCCTTGAGAAAGTAGGAGTAAAAACCTCTTTAAGAAAATGAAATGCTACTTAGTGCATATAGACTCCTGTTCTACATGAGACCTGTAATGACAATTCTTCCTTGTATACCTGACAATTCCCATCACTGTGCACCCAGATTAGATGCTATTCATTTTTAATTCCAGTCTAGTAGTACTTCAGTGCACTTAGATTCATCTCACCTACTTAGGCAACTAAAGATCTTAAATTAGGAGCCTGGTCACTGAAGACAATACACATCTCCATAGTTCTCCCTTTTTCTTACATTTGTGGAAATGCTTGGGAAGATTTTAAGGTGACTTTTACTCAGGAGGAAATTTTAACAACACTGTGTGCTGAAAGATCCATTCATAAATGAAACACTGGTCATGGGGATTAAAGCAAGCAGAAAGGAAGCAAGTTACAAGGGAATTTTCCCAGGTGCAATGACTAGCTCTTCCCTGTGTCATGGTTTAACCCCAGCTGGCAACCAAGCACCACACAGCTGCTTGCTCACCCTCCCCTCCCCGCCCCCAGTGGGTTGGGGGAGAGAATCAGAAGAGCAAAAGTAAGAAAACCCATGGGTTGAGATAAGAACAGTTTAATAATTGAAAGAATAATAATAATATAATAATAGTAAAATATTGTAATGAAAAGGAAACCAACAGAGATAGAGGAAAGGAACAAAACCCAGGAAAAAGAAGTGATGCAACCGCTCACCACCCTCTGATCACCAGTCCTCAAGCAATGGTCACAGCCCTCCGGCCAACTCCCCACAGTTTATATACTGAGCATGACATCATATGCTATGGAATATCCCGTTGGCCAGTTTGTATCAGCTGTCCTGGCTGTGCCCCCTCCCAGCTCTTGTGCATCTCCTCGCTGGCAGAGTATGGGAAGCTGAAAAGTCCTTGACTTAGTATAAACATTGCTTAGCAACAACTAAAACATCAGTGTGTTAGCATATTATTCTCATCCTAAATCCAAAACACAGCACTGTACCAGCTACTAGGAGGAAAATTAACTCTATCCCAGCCGAAACCAGGACACCTTTTTATATAACTTAGCTACAGGGCATCACTGCTAAATATCACCCATGAGTGAAAACAATTGATATCCCCACAAAATAAGCTTATGTCACATAGGTTAGGACTAATGTTGCAGTTAGCTCAATAGAAAAGATGGCTTTTTAATGACTTTTGCAAGCTGCTGCTCTTTACTCAGTGAAAATAAGAGCCGCCTGACACGAGTACACACTACAAGATCACATGGTCCTACCTTTTATCACTCATCTATCACCCCTAGGAATATAAATGCAATGACACACTTCTTCCTTGGATATTCCTGATGGTTCCCACAAGGCGAACCTAAATGAAGTGCTATTTGTTCTTCATTCCCGTTGCATTTAATGTAATACTTAAGTGCATTTAGACATTGGTTCATCTACTTTAGTGTCTTAAATTAGGTGTGGCCATTCTGGATAATATCAGATTCATCCCAGGTCGTATTTAACTCCTTCATAAAACTTGAGAGGAGCTTTAAGGGGAAAACAGGAACTGAAGTGTCCTTCTGCAGACATCTCAAGCTTTGTTTTGGAAGGATCAGACCTTAACACAATGAAGGAATACTAGCTTAGGTAGAAAATCTTACATAAACTGGGACATAAAACACAGCAAACTGTCATTTTAGGAGCATTGGATTGTCCCTAGGCAATTTTGTATTTGTATATTTATACACACGTATGTTCTCTTCTTACTAATTGCTGTTGACAAATAGGAGTTCTGGCTCTGTTGCAGGAAAAAGCTTTTGTCAGCAGGCTGAAGGACAGAGATTTTACTGAGAGGCAGAACATGAGCTAATGTTCCCCCAAAGAGCAATGATGAGGCTATGTGACAATGCTACTTCTATTGATGGCAGCATTACCTTATTATGATGGTAGTATTTGTACAAGAAATTGATAACAAATGTTCCTGAATGATTGGACAATACTACCAGCTGAGTAAAGCAGCATCACTCCTGTGAAACATAGTCATTCCAGTAATTCTAACAGAACCCTCATTTACTTGATTTCTCAAGGGCAAGATTAATTGTTGCTGGAGAAAATCTTGATTGCATTGCTTACAGTTAAGTTGGTCTATCACATCTCAATTTAAATGCATGTTTTTAGTGGTTAAATGCAGCCTTTTAGTTGCGGCTGAATTTGTAATTGAGAGATTGATCCAGATTATTTTGTAGTGTTTTCTCAAAAATTGTACAGCCATTTCTCTAAACAAAATTACAAAGAAATACATATAGTTATTCTGCTTAAAAATGCATTTCTATTGTAAGCTGTCTGATGAGACAGGAAAATGTAGACAATAATCTGTAACAGTAATTTCTTAAATTTTAGTCATATTGCCCCATTTTACTGCACACAGTCCTTCACATCTGCCCCTCATCCCTTGCTGACTTAATCTATAAAATGAAAGAATTGTATTTACTCCCAGGCTTCTGAAGATTTGAAGATAAAGAGTTCTATGGAAGGCTTACTCTCTAGTATTGGATATGAACGGATAATGACAGGAGCTGTGTCACAGGACAGTCCAGAGCAATAGGTTTAGCTTACTCAAACACAGTGCTTCTTTCTGAGGTGTGTGATAAAAGCTTCATTTCTCCTTTCATAGATGAGGAAAGATCACATTGTTAGTGTATCTTACACATCAACACAAAGTAAAAAATCAAATCAGAACAAAAATAAACAGCATATTTCCTGTCTGCTTCATTTGCAGCCCTGTCAGGTTCTCTCCCAGCATTAGGACAGTTGAAAGCCAAGGAAAGTTTTTTATCATTCTCTTACGGAATGGTCTTAGGCTGGAAACTAGTCTATAGAGAACTATGTCTTTCCTTCTGGCACTCCAGTAGATGTTGGATCAGTTAGGCTCTGTATCTCTGGGCTAATTACTAACATGGTGCCCCCCCCCCCCAAAAAAAAAAAATCCCGATCAACTCATCCTACTTAATGGGAAAAGTCATACCTATCACCTAACAACCCCAGAAGAAGATGCCTTGCAATTATCTCTATTCTTCTGTTGGCTGATTTCTTCAACAATGAACTCTGGGAGATGATTTGAGACAGGATGGATGCCCAAAACATTTACAATACTGGCAAATTCCTCATGTCTCAGCAAGGCATAAATAGATAATGAGAAATTAAGATTAGGTGTTCTCTGTCTTTAACACATTCCCTCCACACACATGCACTATATAAACCATCGAATTCTATAGACACAAAATGGGATCAGTACTGTCGTGGTTTAACCTCAGCCGGTAACTGAGCACCACACAGCCGCTTGCTCACTCCCCTCCCCCACGGTGAGATGGGGGAGAGAATTGGAAGAATAAAAGTGAGAAAACTCATGGGTTGAGATAAGAACGGTTTCATAATTGAAATAAAATAAAACAGTAATAATAATAACAATAAAAATAAATGAATATACAAAACAAGTGATGCATGATGCAATTGCTCACCACCCGCTGACCGATGCCCAGCCAGTCCCCAAGCAGCGGCCCCCCCGGCCAGCTTTCCCCAGTTTATGTACTGAGCATGACGTCCATGGTATGGAATGTCCCTTTGGCCAGTTGGGGTCAGCTGTCCTGGCTGTGCCCCCTCCCAGCTTCTTGTGCCCCTCCAGCCTTCTCAGTCGGTAGAACATGGGAAGCTGAAAAGTCCTTGACTGGTGTAAGCACTACCTAGCAACAACTAAAACATCGGTGTGTTATCAACATTATTGTCATCCTAAATCCAAAACACAGCACTGTACCAGCTACTAGGAAGAAAGTTAACTCTATCCCTGCTGAAACCAGGACAAGTACTTACCGCCCCTTGGGTAGAGCTTTGGTTCTTAAAGCTGTATAAATTTAGGTTGCCATATTATGTTCATCACAAAGATCATCTTTCACAAATACCTATGGGGATAGTATTACCATAGGCACTTACACATGCCAAAGCTCCGAGACTCTAAGTCCTTACTATATTTACTCTGATGCCTTAAATTAAGAGAGGACAATGTAAGCAAGGAGGTGTCTCAGTAGCTGAAAGGGAATTATAAGTTCAGGGAAGCCCTGGAAAGCTACGTTTGAAGTACAGAGCAGAAACTTTGTGAAATAGGTCCAACTGAGATGCAAGTATTGAAAAAACTGCACACAGAAATTTTTATTGCTGGTTTCTCCCTGGTTCCTTGAAAATATCAGCTGTTCCCTGGGCTGAGCAGTGTCTGTCTCTGCAGGAGATAGCTGTATAGGGAAATTCAGGTTCAGAGATGCATAGTTAGCTGAGCAGATGAGAAACACAAAAGCAGGCAGCAGTTTAGTTAACAAGGAGCTCCTGATCAATGATGTGCTGGAGAATGCACAAAATGGAGTCTCAATGGCTTCATACCAGTGAATTCAAGGTGAAGGAATTAGGTTTTGCAACTTGTACTAAGGTTAGAGAGAGTGAAGTTAGCTCTAGGGAATACAGACACCAGCTAAGAAGCTGTTAAAGGAAGCAGAAGGGATGAGGAGGTGGTTGTTATTTTTATGGACAGATGAACTAAACCGGGCTTGGTCCTGGCTCTGGAAACCCGGTGCTGATTCTGCTCAGTTACTCCAATGGTCCCTTGGATGGCACTGGGCTATGCCAAATAGACCTTTTCCAAATAGTCCTCAGGACAAGGATTTGGGAGTTAGCAAGGGCCAGGGAAACTTTCCAAATAGACATCTTTCCTACAGCCCCTCTGTTTGAGTGGGAGGGTTAAATGCCATGGCTGCTCCATCCAAGAGGGGCTTTGCGGCAGGGACTGGCCCCAGGCGCACACTGGATGAGCTGTGGCTCAGCTGATATTTCCTCCACACTTGGGAGCATGCAGAAGAGCCTGACAGCTGTTTTCAGCTTGGACAGATTGCTGTCTACAGGCTCTGGTCATTCTCCCAACTCAGATGTTTCACACAGCCGTTAAGGACAGAATGGCTACTTGCATTGTTTCTATATGCACTTGCTGAGAGAATTCCAGCTGGGAGGGTACAGGTAGTCCTGTATTTATGGTTCCTAAGGAAAAGCTGCCTTTCAGTTTGCATACATCATCTGAAATGTTTAAATACATTCTTCGCTTTGCAAGTGCATATGACACCCTTGAAGGGCAGTTTTGGGATGTTGGTCCTAGAGATAAATGTGTTTAATATACTCCAGGAGAGCTTTCCAAATTTCTTTTCTCTCCATTTCACCTGTTTCTCCCCTTTCTTCTTGACATTGCCTGTAAAGACTTTGTGAAGCTCTTAGAGCTAACTCTGAAAGGAGCACAGAATGAAATATCACGGTACACCTTCGCTCATGCAGAGGATGACCTCCTCTGTGCTGCAGAGTTTGCTTTGTGCTGTTCAGATGCCTAAAGTCCAAAGAAAGAGACACCATAAAAAATCTACCAAGAGTAGAAGAAACCCCACAGAAGTACTCAATTTTTATAAAGGAGATACTGAAGCATTTCTCTCTCAACACTTTTATTATTATACAGTTTATCTGCCCCTCTCCCTGAAAGCTTTCCTAGAGTCCTTTGGAAAAAAATGAGTCACTCTTTCTCACACACATCAACTTTCAGATACTTTTAAAAGAATATGCGCTTTTTTTTAAGAAAACTAGGATCTTCTTCAAATAAATGTTTTCTCCTTGAAGGATTTTAAATAATAATCCCAAAATGTTTTCAAATACTAGGACTGTCTATTTTTAATTTTTTTTTAATTCCTCCACCTTTCTCAAGGATTATCAAAAATATCCATTAATGATGCACTGAGGTGGAAAAGCCATCACAGCTAGAAAGAAGCATTTCAATGGAAAAGAGAAGGACTTTAAGATTTTTCCCCCCTTAATAATCTCCTATAGACAGTCTGATCATTCTGTGAAGCTGCTGTTTGACATCGATGAATAGTGAAACACTGAGTGCTGATGAATTACTGTTACAACAGAAATGCTGGAGCCTGATGTTTAAATATCCTCAACCTGCATCTTGCTCAGTGTAAAGGTGTCACAGAGCATCTCAGAGCAGCACTTGTGGATTCCTTCTGGATGGCTGTATTTTTACCAGTGCCAGACATTCTGGTCTACCTGTGTTTATGGTTAAATATGGAGATGTTTATCATGTGATTATTTTTGTCCTGCTCTTTAACTGCAAAAATGCCTGTCCTCACTTTTTCCTGCTCCAGTTCAACTTTAATTTCTGTTACACGTTTTGCTGATTACTCTGGGGTACGTTGGACAGTGCACAGGACACATCTGATAACAACAAACAACAGTTGTGTCAGCGCAGCATTGCAGCTGGGGCAGGTAGGACAGGGACATTGAACAACAGACCATCATTTGAGAGGTCCACGAAGTAATTTAACGTACCTTGCAGACATCTCCAGAGGATGTTGGTGTCGAATATGACAATCCTTGCATTCCTTTGCTTCCCCTCCTTTCAAGCTAAACTGTCCTTCAAACTGTATGATTTCAATGTACTTCTAGCTTGAAAATGTTTATAATTTCTGCACACACTGGAAGGTTCAATAGTTGCCTAAAAATGTAAAAAAAAAATTACTTATTCCATCTTTAAACTTGCATAATACTCAGACTTCCTCCGACCTCCTTCTTCCCATGTGGAATTTGAAATGTTCTGGGAAAAAGAAAGGGAGAGAGGAAGGGAAGAGAGGGAAGGAGGGAGAGAGGGACAGAGAAGGGAAGGAAGGAAGGAAGGAAGGAAGGAAGGAAGGAAGGAAGGAAGGAAGGAAGGAAGGAAGGAAGGAGAACAAGAATGAGAAAGAAAGGGAAAGGGAAAGGGAAAGGGAAAGGGAAAGGGAAAGGGAAAGGGAAAGGGAAAGGGAAAGAGAAGATGGCTTTTAAGTCTCTGTTCATACAACATAAATTTAGCCTCCGAGACATCTTTTATAGCAGAAGAGCTCCTAGATTGTTCTCATGGTCTTCACAGGATCAGTCCTCTGTTAATAATGGTTTGCCAAAAAGCTTTGTTTATCCCAGCTGCATCCTGCTGGATCCAGTCCACACGTGGTAGTGCTGACAAAAATGTGTCTGTCTCTTGTCGGAATGGCCAATATGTTTTCATATAGTTACTGGGGAACATATTCTGAGATTTATAAGCCAGTTTTATATAGCTGAGAGATACAATTAACTGATCTGCAATATGTCTAGACTTAACACTTGAGCCTGGAAAACATTCCCAGAATTGCAGAATTATTTTGACCATTGAATTATATGGGTCAGAGCTACTCAAGCTTTTGAAAATATAAAATTATACTGAATATTGTGAAAGTACAGGCTTTCATACCAGACTTCTGCTGCTTCTTCCTTACAGTTGGGCAATAGTATAAGAACAGTCATTCTTTCAAGACACTGAATTGCTTATCCAGTACCTAACAGAGTCCAGATAAGCAAATGTATACAAGACTGACATGTTTTTGCTTATATTGAACTTTCCAGTCTATCTCATGTAAAACTTGGAAAAGGTTTGTACTATTTTCTATTTCTTGCAAGTGATTGGAAGGAATCTTGTTTTGTATGGACTAGGTCTGTTATTGACATAAATAAAAAGATTAAATACATGAACAGAATTTGCAATTAAATGACCATGATGCCAAGGTTTGTTAAATCAATGCAATGGAAAGTAGAATTAGTTATAGAAGTACGATAAAGAAATGACAAATATACTCCACACCAGATATGTAATTAAACAGGTGTTTAACTTTATCCTTTAATGCGTTGATGAATAGGGCCCTTCACAAGGGGCTGTAAAGGTTTGTAGAGGACAAGTTTGGCTTAGCATAGGTGATAAGGGGAAAAGGTACTGATAAATCTGTATCACAGAAATCATCACCACAATCTGAGAGAAAACAAGAGGAAAGAAAAGTTGGAGACAACAGACATGGCTGTATGCTCTGTCAGAGTGAGGAAGGGGAGTAAAGATACCACAATCCATGCAATGAAGAGACAAGTTAGATAGTTTCTTGTCATCTCTGTCAGCACTGGTAATCAAATAGGGACAAAAGGAAAGAAGAGGCTAAAAGGGCAATTGATGAGTCTTTAGGGACTTTAAATTAAGGAAACAACCATGACTTTTGCCTAGGTAATTCTGAGGAAACTATCTGAAACGCAGAGATGAAATCGGTTGATTTGGCCAATAGGAAACGAGCTAAAACAGAAATAACAACAGCATCAGTCAGTGGTAACTTTATTGCTTCACAACAGCACTGCAGAGGTAATATTCCCTGATTTTACATAGAAAGAAATTGAAGTAGACAATGTCTAGCACATTCCCACTGCCCTACATAAGAGCTGGATTAGTCCTGAATGACAAAAGTGTCCGGTTCTCAGATTTTGGACTGAAGGCTCAAAACAACAATTAATTCCTTGATCCATACTGCATGTTAATGAGCAGAACTATAATTTTCTACCTTTAGAATGATTTCCCCATTAATAGGCTGTCCCAACCTGTTCATGTTTAGTACTGCAATGACAACAGTATCTCTTACACGCTTTCATGAATTATGGGTATATTTCTAAATAGTTTAAAAGGTGATGACAGAGACCCAAACTTACAACTTCTGTTGAAAATGGTTCAATGACATTGAAGTCCTTGGATGAAATTCATCTACTACTTCAGGCTACAGAACTTGTTGATGGAAGAGCATGTGTACTTGTGGATACATGTGTTCACAGACCGCATTTTTGAGGTGGCTATACTTAAAGTTCAGGGGATATATTTAGCCGTCACCTTCACATACAATAACTTGTCAACTTATTTTCTGTTGAACTGGGTAAAAAATTTCTTACCCAGTTTTGCTTTAATGAGTTAGTAAAGCCTCAGCTATAAATTGCAAGGTGCATTCAAGTTAGCTTTTAAAATATTTTTGGAGATAAAGTTGGCATTATTTATGTGCTTCACTTAACATGAATAATGTATCAGTTTAGCTTAAGCTAAATAATTCACATCAAATGATGGTAAACTTTAGAAGCCTTTTTATATGGAGATTCAGAAAGAATCATACCTCCTTTGAGACTTATACTGAATGTGTTTATTGTGGCTCTTTTAACATTTTTTAAAAGATCTTTGTTAATATTATGCATGTTTTTTTCTTTCTGTTGGGGGGGAAAAATCACTTTTGTTGCAGTATGACAGATGGCAACCACAAAAGACATCATATTAGATATGTTTGAAACAGATCATACAAATTTAAATTTTATATACAGATGTTTCACAACAAGCAGAGAAATGTGGGGACCAGACAGAACAAAGTATTTGAGTTTGCGCATGCACATGCACACATATATATTTTTATATATACATAAATATGTATGTTATGACGCATTAGACTTTCTACTAGAGTAGCAACAGTGGATTATAAAACACTGTAGCTGGAAAGCAAAAACTCTTCAGTTCGTGTTTTGAAGTCTGTTTTATACACACAGCAGAGCAAGAGGACAGGAAGAATACATTTAATAGAAAACACTATTGATCTAGAACTTGAGCCTGACTTTGTTTACATCAGTATGCATGTGGCACACACCAGTGTGTCTGAAAGTAAAATGAAGCTTGAAATACAGCTGGTGGATTTTTCCAGCTAAAGACCCTTTTTTTTTTTTTAAAAAAAAAAAAAAAAGCTAGTAAATAGGAAATACATCAGAAAAAAACCTAAAATTTTTGACTGGGCCATATTGCCACAGAAGTAAGAAGGCATCTTGATTTGACTTTCTCCATAGTCCAAGCTCCTATAACATGCGATTATCGATCCTTTTGGAATGGGTCTTCTACAGCTCTAATTCAATGGCTAAAGTCAGTAATGAACCAAACAGCCATTGAACCCAGTTAAAACATTTTTTTTTTTGTCTTTTTTTCTTTTGGCTAGGTTTTTACCAGAATCAGTTCCTCCAACAAGGTCTTTCATGAGGCAAGCACAAGCCTTTTTGCACAAACAAAGGAGAAAGCAGCACATGGAAGGGAAGGAACAACCAGAGATAGGGACAAGATGGGCCTCTGCCTTCAGCAGCGGTGGCCATAGCACGTTCATGGAACTAAACTGAAGCAGCTCCAATCTCAAGCTGAATTAGGGGGCTAAACACCAAAAAGCAAATAAATATGAAGGAACAGAGTGTCAGCGTGCAGAATGCACCACAACTGTTTCAAGTTGGACTCTGATGATATTCAAGAATTAGATTTTTTTTTCAGTATAACTTCTAAGGTAGAGGCAGAAATTATGAGTCCTAGCGAGTAGCTGTAGTACAACTATTGCTGCAGTGTAATATGAAATTATACAAATAATATGTGAAGAAAAGTCTATTGTAAATTCTCTGTGGTCTGCAAGTACCACTGACAACAGTTTGGAACAAAATTTTTCACACTTGTAATTGCTGCCTCTTGAATTTCTTAGATTATGCACAGAATCAGAAAAGAATCTGAAACCTGAAATATTAGATGTTTCCATAAAACAAAGCTTCTTTCACATTTGCTCACTTTTTTAGGGCTTATATGTTGGCACCATAACAATTGTGTAAGTGTGACATGTCTTGAACAATAGAAAACTGATATTGATAACAAAATATTCCGGATAGACCAAATTAATAGAAGAAAATATTAAAAGAAACTATTTTTTTCCCCTAAATTACACCCTTCTAAAAGATAAAAAAAAGTATAATGCTGTCTGCCATAGGTCTAATAATATTTTCAGGATTGCTTCACATCTTTTTAATATCAACAGATACAAAAGGACATGTAATTAACATCTTTCCTTTCTCTTTTGAATGAAACCAGAAGCATCCTGACACACTTCAGGAACACAAAGCCAAATGATCTGTTTAGACTTGTTTGGGTTCAGCAAGGCATATTTTGAAGCTCAGTTTCTAATTAATGTGACAGTTGCATACCGCACTTCAAGGCACTGTCCCAGTGGGTTTCAGTTCTCTGTGGATCATGGATAAAGAAAAAAAATAAGATTGATATTCAGATGTTGAAAAGTGTTATATATTCTTTCATTACAACTGACATAACTATCTACACCTGCTGAGGTTTTCACATAATTTAAAACAGAGTTCATTAAACTATCAAGAACAAATAGTTAAGTCTACAGTTATGTTGTTATTATTGTCCATCAAAAAATACAGGTGGACAGAGCCCCAGAACATTCCTCCCATTCTGGACACGCTGATTTATTAGCAGACTGAACACAAAATAAAAAAGTATATGTCACAGGTACTATTGCTGGCCAAATCTCCAATCCTAAAGGAGGATTTCTGTAATTTTCGGCATGGTTCTCCGGTCTTCATTTCCCATCTTGAGCAACCTGTTCTATTTGACCCTGCTTTGATCAGGGGTATTGGACTAGGTGATCTCTGGAGGTTCCTGTCAACCTCAACTATTCTGTGACACTGCAGTACTTCTGCTCAGTGCTTCTTTTAGTGGGTTTTTACTTCCAAATTCCAAGAGCATTAACAGCCAGCTGACTCAATATAAATGTCTTTATAATGGAGGAGCCCAAGTAAAACTAAGTAAAAAACCTTATTTTTTAAAAAAACTTTATTTAGAGAGATTATTTGTAGCTCTGAAGCCTTCTCTCTTGTTAGTCATGTTATCACTCATGGTCTGGTTTTACATTAGATGGTTCCTATTTGTTTACAGTATCTCAGCTATCATAATTAGTGGACTGGTATATTCTGCAATCTCTTTGCATTGACATTACATTGCTATCATATGTAGTGGTAATAAATAAAGAGGAAAAGCCTTTGGCATACAATCCTACATTTAATTTCAAGCTCCCTTCCTGAAACAGAGGTTGTATATAGGTTTAAAAAGAACAAGCTAGTGTCATTCTTGCAACTTCATTTTTCATGCAGAGTTGAATGCCATCTTGGAGATACCTGGAAACTTCAGCTACCACAGAAGTCCATAAAGGGTATGGCAGCCCATCAGTGTGAGACAACAAGCCATTCATTAATTTTGTAATTCAGAAAGTTAAACATCCAGTCGCTATTCATAATTGAGTGAGAACTGGATACCTCGCTCTTATGATCTGCTTTAAAACCCCTAAATTTCAAGTGGGCTTAGGTAACTGACATTAAGCATTCATGTCCTGTGGTTATAATGTGCTGGATTACTGAATTTCTCAAACCATTGATTTTATATTATATGCAAAAACCAAAAAATCCCCAAAACCCACAAACATTAGAAAATATAGGCAGATGAACTGGACGCATTATTTAGTGATGCTGATATCTAAGGGCTTCCACCATGACCTAAAGAAGTAATTTCTATTTCAGACTAATAAGTTAACTCAATAAGACTATCAAGCTGTGGATTTCTACTTTCTGGGTGTAAGACCAGTATCTTCTTTGTACTATACCTGGTAAATGACCTGTGATTCACAGAAAATTTCAGCTCAAATTTTTATGTGATTTTTATGTGATCCCATCAATTTTGATGGGATGAGTATAAGGGCAGTGCAGGGCCATCCTGGAGTGGTGGCAGCAGCGGAATGCTTGGCCCCGGTGCCTGGTAGGCAGATGCCCTGTGTTGTCCTTTCTCGCTCCGGCTCAGGAGCGGGTATGTGAGGAAATCTGCTGGCCAGAGCAGCAGGGCACATACACCATGTCACAGAGGCTCATGAAATCAAATTAGGCCAGTGATAGACTTTATTTAAACCAAGATTGTTTAGCAGAAAGCTAACTAGAAATGAGGCTCATCAAAGTTTTTCAACACTCCAACAAGATCAGTAAACCACAGGTTCAGGATGGTGTATGAGGAATTAATACTGCACAGCTGGCTTTAGAAATGAGGATCCAAAATGTGCACAATCACTCACCTATAGGATGAGGGCTCTCAACCTCGAGGAGTTTCCTTGGGTGGCGTCCCGACCCAAGGGGACAGTCCCCGACTGCAGACCCGCTGCTCCGAGGACCGACTCCACTTGCCCTCCAGTGGGGCTCCATTTACACCCTAGTTGAATCTGATCTGTGGTCTATTCTAATTGACTGAAGGCCTTACCTTCTTACTCCTCACCCGAGGTCTATACATGACCATAATTATTGGCCCAAAGTGTGTACATGATGGTCAGCACTTGCCACCATAAAGGTGCGAAAAGTAAGGATGCAGCAGTCTTAAAGCTCCCAGTCTTTATCGGGGCGTGTGCACCTGCCACACACCGACAGAGTCATAAAGCACTGGTGGAACCATAAAGGCAGGAACAGGCATGATTTTGTCCCCTTTTCTTTGGGAAGTACAATGTAAAAGTGGTTGTTCCTGGCACAGGAGAGAGAACCATACTGGCAGTGACTAGAGTATTGCTTTGGCCCCTTCTCAACAAATGTGATACCCTCAGAGCACTGCAAGTTTACAGAGACGTGTAGTGCCCCTTTGCCAGGCAGTAGGGCTCGACAGGGAGCCCACGGGGAGCTGTGATGTAGTCTTTTCCAAAACCAGGTAGCACCATCCCTCCCTGTCCCTTGCTAACAACACAGGTTTGCAGGCAAAACATGCTCCCTCGGGCAGAGCCGCTGAGCGGGCTGGGACTACGCTGCTTCCAGGGCTCAGCCCCTCATTCTGCAAAACACTGTGCTGAGCTGTCTTGGGCCATCCTGGACTGCTTTGCTCTCTGGTAGGCAGTGCAGGGGAAAAAACGTAAAGGCACCAGGCTAGATCCCTTCTGTGCAGGGCCTAGATGGTTTGTCTTTTTTTTTTTTAATTTTGGGGTTTTTTTTATTTCATTTTTTTCTCTCAATTACCTCAGGTGAAATATAAGCTTTTTAAGAAGTGCCAATATCTTAGCGTCTAAAGCTACTCAGAACAAATCCTTGCTATGTATTTAGCGTTCAGACAATGCCGGCCAGCATTAGGATTGCCAAGGTGTCTGCTTAGCCTTGCACAAACAGGACTTCAACAAGTGCAAAATGAAAACTGTAGACATTGGAGTGGTATTTTTCTCCTGACATAAATGTTCTCCCAAAGGCAGGTGCATGCTTCCTGTCTGGGACCATCTCTGTGCAGCATGGAAATGTTTCCTATGTGTTTTGAAAGATGGACACCAGAGTCTACTACACACTTGGTCTTCTTCTTCCTGGCCTGTTTGGGTTTTCTCAGTTGCCCATCCCTGAGAGCTCTGTTTCCAGCTTGCTCCTTTTCTTGTGTGGTTGGCTTTCACCCTCCTCTTCACAGCCTGGTTTTCTCTTTCTGTTTGTTTGTTCTTCCTTTTACTTTGAAGATCCTGGAAACCTTTCCATTCAATAGTATTGTGAGAAAGGTAAAGCCATGATAAACTTGAATCTATTCTTCTCTTAATCAAAGCTAACTCATTTTATCTTCTTTCCCCAGCCAATCTCTTCAGTTGTTCACTTTCTGGAGCGACTGGAGGCACCTACAATGGAAATGTAGAAGTTAGCAGGTGGCAAGGGCCAACCTGGAGCAGGAAGCGATGGTTTGCCCAATTGCTACCTTAGCTCTTAAAGACAGATCTTTTGAACAGGTTTGCTCAGCTCAGCTGAGCCAATTCTGATGGGATGATCGCACAAAGTGCAATGGCCAACCTGCATCAGCCTTACTCTGCACTTTTGCAGAGATGCAGGCTGGTGGATGACCTTGTTTATCTGCACAGCAGCAGTCCTAACTTCTGAGGTGGGAGGCTTTTGTTGTCATGATGTCTGTGGACCTGACATACCTCTGCTGTTTCTGCTTCTGATAAATACAACATACCTTCTCAGTCACCTGCACCGGGACTTCCAGGGGGAGCATATGCTCCTCCAGCTGGGCTCAGAAGGTTTGGCCCATAGAGATGGTCAGGATGCTGGCAGTCATCCTGGCGCTGTCAGCATTTTTAGTGATGTTGAAAAGCAGGAACAGCAAACACTTGAGCAGCAGGAGGTTGGTATTGGGCAACTTGTTGACCTGTTCCTGTTCCTGAGGGAACAGGAACAAAAAGTTAATAAAGTAGATGATGTCAACACAGGTCGCCCAGGCTGATCTCACCCAAGCCCACCCGAGGGAAGGCTCCCTGGCCACGCTTGGTTTACAGCAGAGGGACTGCCTTCACTGAGATCCTGCCACCTCAACTCCCTGCCTATCTAGCGAAAGTCTGTTCGTGGAGTGACTTCTAATGCCTTCAAGAAGTGCTCCAAGGGGAGAAATGCTTTTCTGTGCCACTTTGCCCCAAAATCTGACCCCACAGCAGCAAGAGGTGGCTGGCAGAAAACACAGCATTTTCAGGGAGGCTGTCGCATTGCAGGCAAGTCCCTGGCCTCTGTCGGTCCCTGCGGAGCAGGAACGCTGGTTGCCACAATTACTCTTTCAGTCCTGCCACCTTCTCCTGTCTGCTGGTCTTCTGCAGGGCGCTCATCCACTCCTCATAGAGGTCAACATTGAGGAGCTTGGAGGGGATGTTTCGGAGGAAGTCCTGCAATGTCAAGGGCTCCAGGTGAGGCTTTGAACACTCTAACAAGGAGCACAGGCAGCATCCCTGGCACTCTGGCTCATGCGGAGTTGGCTGGATTTTGACTCCTACTCTTGCAGGTACCCACCAGCACTGACAGAACTGGGAGCTGCAGGGCTCCAGATCAGCAGGGTTCACCTTCAAGATGATGGCCAGCAGGCGCGTAGGCAGGCTTTCCAGGTGGAGCTCCACTCCACTGTCACGGGCCTCCCTCAGCTCCTGGGAGGCGTGCTCGCCAGCCGCAAGCTGGAAATTCCCCTCTGGATGATCCTTGCTCTTGCAAGAGAGCCAGCAGGTCCTGCAGGGGACAGAGGAGGACAGTTGCTTTGCTGAAGACAGGCCCTGGAGCAGGTGAACCTTCCTCATGGAAAGAAGCAAGTGTGGACAGCTCTGCTTTCACTGGGGAAGGACAGGGGGGAGGCTGCAAGTGGGTGATGTGGGGAGGAGCTGTTTTTTTACCCAAGCTCCATCCAGGATCCCTCTGCTGGGGACACCACCTCTCCAGAGAAGCCAGAGGGATGGAGACCCCCTGGCCAGGCTTGCTTACCTGGATGAGCTGGGGCTGTGTGCTGTCCTCACCGCAGAGAGCTGCCAGGGGATAGCTGAAAAGAGCCTCCCTGCTGCCAGAGCCCAACTGCCCAGGCAGTAGGAGCTTGATGGAGGGCAGCTGGGTCACCCAGGCTTCCTCTGCTCCTTCTAGTTGCCTGTGTACAGGGAAGGGGCAGAGAAAGAGCTGTGTGAGACCCAAGCCACATTTTCTTTCTCCTGCCACCCCAGGGAGCACTTCCAAGTGTCCCTGAAATACCCAGATACCGCCCAGCAGTCGAGCAGAGAACAGCAGCAGTGGTGAGGACAGGGCTGAGCAGGTGTTCGCTGGACAGAGCTGGGTGAAGCAGCTCTGCCAGCTCTGCCCAAGAGCTGCCCGCAGCCATGGGGGCACTTCTCCCCACCTCAGGAGCAGTGTTTCCTCATACAGCAGCAACTAGAGCATCCCCCCCACTGTGAGCACAGGCCCCCCAGGCTGAACTGCCAGGCAGGACTTACCCAAGGAGTGTGCTGACCCAGAGCTCCTTCACCACCCGGGACCTGCATAAAGAGAGGAGAAACAGCCTGAGTCCCCACTGCTCCCCAGCCTGCAAGCAGACACGGGTGCCAGCACAGCCCTGCGCCATGGGGATGGCCACAGAGACAGGACAAAGCCCCGTGGGGCAGGACAGAGGTGCTGCCCAGCCCTACTGTGGGATGTGGCGCTAAGACTCACCAGAAAGTGACAATGCAGGAGCCGCAGGCCAGATGAGGACAAAGGAGTTGGTGTGCTTGCCACCTTCCTCCTCCTCTCCAACCCTGGCTGCTCCCTTCCCGCTGCTCACTACCTGCAGCTGGCCCAGGGCCAGGTGAAGCTGTGGTCACAAGGCGGTACCATGTCTGCAGAGGGGAGCGGCAGGGAGTGACCTCGAGGTGGCCAAGCCCGATGGCTCGCCTCTACCGTATGCCTGCCATGAGCACAGACATGAGTGCATCCAGCACCAGGATCCCAGGGGCCACAGGCTGCTCCTTGGGTGTCCCTGCCCTGGTGCCAGGGCCAGGGCTTGGGAGGAAAGGCAGCTGGGGTCTGCGAGTCTTACTTGAGCTTGGTGAAGACCAAGGCATTGCTGAAGAGGAGGAGGTCCCTCTTCCTCATCGCGCTGCCCTGGGTCACATGCACATGCTCATGGAGCAGCGGCTCAGGTGATGCTGGGACAGGTGTGCACTGCTGCATGGAGTCAGGGTTGTCCCTGCAGAGCAGACAGCATCAGGCATGATAAAGGCAGCTGCTGTGGCACCCGGCTGTGCTGGGGTGTCCCTGAGCCGTGGGGGGAGCCCACCTGGAGCCGTGGCAGCAGTTCACCTGGCCCGTTCCACCGAGGCCAGGAGAAGTATTGCACGGGACACGCTGGCAATGCTCAGCTGGCCCGAGCGAGGCTGCGAAGGGGGGTCCCGGTGCCGGGCAGTGTTGCTCAGCCAGAGCCTGCCTCTCTCCAGTGCCTCTCCAGGCCGGCACAGTGCCATCCCTGCAGGCAGTGGGGCCATTGCTGGGCCAGCACTGGGTCAACAGAGCATCCCATTCTGATGCCAGCAGCCGCACTGGGGGAGGCACTGGGGGGCTCTCTCCAGTATGACGTGGTCAACATGGTGTCCACCAGAACCCCCAGGGCTTTTTCTGCCAAGTTGCTTTTCAGTAGCTTTACCAAGCTGCTTTTGGTCAGTGAGTATGTGTGGATGTTTCTCTGGATGCTTCGTGCCCATATCATTGCCATCCACAGTCGGTCCCACCCTCCTTCTGCCGGTCTCCCTGTGCCACTGCTGTGAGGATTAGAAGGGCATGTTTCCTCCAGCCAAAGCATTGGTCCAAAGGGAAAGGCTCACTCTTGTTATGGGACAAGGAGAAAGGGGATGAACGTTGGTGACAGAGTCCAAAGGTGGAGTTTCTGCAGAACTCCATCTTTATCTTTTTTTCTGAACTCCAACTTTTTAACACCAGCTTTGTTCTTCTTTGACAATTCTCAGCACCTTTAGAATCATAGAATCATAGAATCATTAAGGTTGGAAAAGACTTCTAAGTCATCGAGTCCAACCATCAACCCAACACCACCATGCCCACTAAACCATGTCCCTAAGCGCCTCATCTACTCGTCTTTTAAATACTTCCAGGGATGGTGACTCCACCACTTCCCAGGGCAGCCTGTTCCAATGTTTAACCACTCTTTCAGTGGTTCGTTGCCCTTCTCTGGACACGCCCCAGCACCTCAACGTCCTTCTTGTAGTGAGGGGCCCAAAACTGAACACAGTAGTCGAGGTGCGGCCTCACCAGGGCCGAGTACAGGGGCACGATCACTTCCCTCCTCCTGCTGGCCACACTATTTCTGATCCAGGCCAGGATGCCATTGGCCTTCTTGGCCGCCTGGACACACTGCCGGCTCATGTTCAGCCGGCTGTCGACCAGCACCCCCAGGTCCTTCTCTGCTGGGCAGCTTTCCAGCCACTCTTCCCCAAGCCTGTAGTGCTGCATGGGGTTGTTGTGGCCGAAGTGCAGGACCCGGCACTTGGCCTTGTTGAATCTCATACAGTACATTTAGCTTGAAGTTGAACCAGAAACTGAAGGCCCTGCAGCTCATTAGCTATGACAACATTCTTGCAGCTTAGGACTAATGTATAGCTTCTCCATTTCTGCTTAACTTTTGCTGAAAGATGACACAAGGCTGTAGCCCATTGTTAAGTTTTCCTTATCAGAAAGCAAAAGTGGATGCTGCTCTAATCTTAGTCACCTGAGAGATCGACATCCAGCCTACATTCTCCATTTTTTCCCCTCTGTACCTAGCGGAGAGAGTTAGGCAACTTCAGAATGTGCTTTATCATCAGATCAGCAACTTAAGAAAAGTTGGAAGAATAACTTTTTAAAAAATACCTTTCCCCTTCTCCACTGACAATGAAATCCTAGACAACAAGCCTAGATTCTGGACAGTCAACCTCGGGTTAAATACGTAAAATTTATCCAGCTACGGGGGGGATTCAATTCACCTATACTTTGTATATCTGTAGTATATACTTTGCGCTATTCATCTTGGACTGTCTTCCGTTTCAGTGGAGGAAAAGCTAGGAAATTTAGGTAGAAGCCATCTCATCTTAAAGTAGACAACTAAGATAACTCAAATGAGTCATTCCTATTTCACTCCAGTGGTTCAAACTGAGTTAAATAACTCAGATGCAGATATGTATAGCGTAGAATTCTAAAGACAGAGGAGGTGAATCCAATCCCAAAGTTTCATCAGATGAATCTCACTCTGATGTTATAGAGCAAGGATTCTTTGTAATTTTTGTAGATAAACCTGGCACAATCTATGCTTCAGTTTTTTGAAGAATTATTGATTGCTAAACTGCTCTTTTCATTAGAAAAATAAAAAAAAAAACCTTACATTTTCTCAACGTCACCACTGGTGTTGATTGTTCTATTTGAGTTTGTGGCTCTTTCACATCCATAGTGGCTGCCTTGGTTTGTTTTCTTTGATCAGTCTAAATAAATACTTATAGACTTTCCCATTTCTTTTTTTTTCCCCTCGATACTTACAGCACAACAGAACCCTTACAACTCAGCAGCATCCTTGTACTCCAGGAACACAATGAGTGGGATGCAGTGGGAGCTGTGTATGACATCAGAGTTGATCCCATGGTGATAAGACCAATATCAATCCCCAGTTGTGATCCATCAGAATGAGTTTTGAATAGAGAGCATGTTAAGAAAGAAAGCTTTTATTTACAGATTGATCTTGCTAATCAAGTGTGACAGGAAAAGGGAATTAGGGGGAAGAAAAGCACATGACAGTGTAGTAGGAACAGTGATGAAATATTATGTTTGTTTGTTTCTTTGTTTTTAATCTGGTGCAATGTAGTAGTGATTCTATCAGGAACAGAGCTGCTCTACTGCAAGGGGTTTCTGAGTGGGATCTGTTTGTTTTTTTTTTTCTCCCAGACCACTGGATTGCCCACAGTAGAGAACACAGTATTACTTCCATGAACCAAACCGAGAACTTTTGGTAGTTTTTTCTTTTGACAGAAGTATTTATGGCCTCCAACCCACAGGACACACTTTTATTGGTACAATACATAGCATATTGTAGGAATGGACTATTTTGCTGAGCAGCACATTTATTATCTATACCATACTTATCTGTAAAGTGATCAGATAGCATTTGAATCAAGATACAACTGGAAGAAAAAAAAAAAAAAGGCTTTTCTGTACTAATTGCTCCAGTTCCACCATTTATAATGTGTGCCCATTTTTTATTTTTATGTGCACTTACAGATATGGAACCAAATTTACTTTTTGTTGCAGTTTTACAAAACCCAAGGAAGCTGAGACCACAAAAGCTAACACAGAATTTGTCTCAGAAGTCACATAAGTGGGCAAATGTCAATTTCTGGCAATTGGGGATAAATTAAGGAACAGCTTAGGATCTCAAGGAAGATAAGTGCCATTGGAAGGATTAAAAATCAAAAGTGTGTAGTGTGTAACCCTCTAAACAATCCATTTTATCATGCGATTTTTGTTCTGAAATTTTAAACATATTAATAACTGATTACCATCCCATATTATATAGAAGCCTCTAATCAACCAGCACATATTTTTCCGAAGCAGAAACTGCCACAGATGATGTTTGTGACTCTCCCACTTTTTCTCAACATACCCGTTTCTGTTCTTCTTTTTTTTTCTTTTTCAGTTTTGAAGGAACCTGAAACAGATGGTTGTAGCTAACTCCATAATCATGATGCAGAATCTGTGTGTGTGGTTAGTAAGTCTCTGTGGAATGTTACTATAGATACTATATTTCCATGCATATAACCTACAGGTCATCTTTAAAAACAAAACAAAAATGAGATGTAGCAGAAGCATGACCTACACCCAAAGGAAAATTGTACACCCTACCCCCAGTTCCCACAGCATCTTTTCTGCTACGAACTCCCTATGGTTTGCTCCACTTCTCTCAGTAACCCTCTTTTGCTGTTTCCTCCCCTCCTCTTTATTCTATGTCTGGTTTTGTGCAGGTTTTCAGACAACTTTTTTTCAAGGTAGAGTGCCTTTACAGGATTATGAGCTACCAACGTGGAACTTAAATAGATGAAAACATGGGCAACACCTGATAAAAAACTCAAGGACATTTTATAGCTGTGGAATGTTGTTCTTTTCACTCTTCCACTCTACTCATACCAATCTCTGAAAACTGCTCCACAATAATGTTGTATTAAGAAGTTTCTTCACTTGAAAAAATGGATATTTAATCAGTCTTTTAAATTCACATTTAGACACGCAGAGAGAATATGAATAAAACCAATCTGTGAATGTGTCTAAGTATTGATTATGAAAAACCTTACTGTTGGAACTATCACCCCTCCTTTTTTAAAAATCCTGACTGTGATACATTTTTCAAACAAAATTGACTTTCACCCACAATCTTAAAAGCATAGAAATACGAAGGTAAGGGGAAGATATTTTCCTTTTCTGCCTTCAGTTTATCTACAACACTATCTGTAAAATATACCAATATACACCTTTCCCTTCTGTGTTCAACAGATCCAAATAAATACTTTTTAATATAGCTGTGATGGTCTTGGTGATTTGAATTGTGAGTAAATGGCATTCATATCAACTCTCACAGCATTACCAAATCTTGATATTCTATATCAGTTCTACACCTATATGAAAAACCTGGAGATATGAAAATCTAATATTCTCATATGATTAGGAAGATTTCTAAATTAGTATGGCTGAAATCATTGTAAAGTTCATGTTTGTCATTATAAAATTTATGTTTTAGAGTCTGTCATCAAGCCAAAAAAGTTAAATCACAGAATGACAGAACAGTTGAGATTGGAGGGGACTGCTGGAGATCATCTAGTCCAACCCTCCTGCTCAAAGCAATGTCAGCTAGAGCAGGTTGCCCAGCGTTGTGCACTACTCCACAAATACATTCTATAGTATGGATTTTTGACATTTCAGCCACAATTATTTTAAAATCAGAAATTTAATGTTACTCTTGAAATCTCATGCTGAAGATAATGTTGTTCCCCCAAAAAACCCAACAACAAACCATGAAGCTATAGCAGGATCTGAAAATTAAACTTCTCAGTACAACAGATGTTGTATTTTTACATCATGCTTGAAAAGCTGCCTTTAGTCTTTAACAACTCATTTTGCAAGTTCAGCTTGATATCTAAAAATTTAGCTAACATTTCTTCCAATTTCTGTCCTGGTCTCATATTGGCCACTCACAGGAACTCTCCAATATGCTGATGACCAAGTGAGCTCGATTCACTCTATCATCTCCTCCCATCCTCCATTAATTACACTATGTGGGTGAGGTTGTTTTGATCAGGTAGAGTGGATGGAAACATACTTGAACCACAAAAATTCTGGGGTTTTGGTAGCTTTTTTTTCTTTTTTCCTGTTGTTACAGGTTCTGAGGTTTCTGTTGATATTTTTATGATTAATGCTTGACTGCAAAACAACATTCCACAAATTAGTTATTCCTAATGAATATTATGGTCATTTTGTCTATACACAGTATGCCTGAAGTACCTGCCTCCTTCCTTGCATTTCCTTTTAGCTCTCTGCCACAGAATTGTTGATGAAGAAGCTGAAGCATGATGCTTATGAGACATTAAGTTTCCACAATAAAAGATTCCCTCTACTCTTTATTGCAAAACAGTAGAAGTTCTATGTTATTGTTGTTAATTTACATGACAAAAGCTGATATTACTGTCTGTATGCTGAGTGCACCATACATTCCTGTTCAGGTCCTTTGACAAACCAGCCAATGCTCTTTCATTGATCTTGAGAGTTTATATATTTCATTAAATATATTGTGCATCATCCTCTTTCGTGAAGAATCTGCATTTCATTTCCATGAGTAGGAACTAAAAATATACTAGATCTATCATAAGGCTTTGATATCAGTATTGTTACATCATAATATTGTCAGATAAGGCAAGAAATGTAGTCTAAAAATGTGGCAGAGAAGAGTCTTGACAGTTTAAGCAGTGTACTTTGGGAAAAAATCAATGCATGCTTGCTATTGAGTTTGTCTGTAACAATGGCTTTAATGGCGTTTAATTGAGGAATTATTTAAGGTCAGATTTCCAAAAGTATGACTCAGTTTCTGAGCTAAAAAGGAGATCAGTTATCAGAGATGATGTCCCTCTCTCCCATATTCTTCAAACTTAACAGAAGTGTAAAACTTCTGAAAATTTGGCCTTAGGTTTCTTATGGCAGCTTATGATTTAATTTAGAACAACCTCTCAATAGCTACACACAAAGACACAAGAGCCAGGGATTCCCCTGTTGAGAACTGCTGGAGTACAGAAAACTCCGTTACTATTCTTACTCTTCTGGAATTTCATTTTTGTCTTTTTTTTTTTTTTGTCTTTTTTTTAGAAGTTTCCAGAGCATGCTACAAATTAAGCTATATTTACTGCTATGTGGGAAATGCCAGGAGAACCTCAGGTTGGCACTCACAGAAGCTTTGCAGATATTTGTGGTCTGTTAGATACCTATCTGTACAGGGAGATAAATTGCACCAAAATCTCCAAGCTACTGAATGGTAAAATATAAAGACTTCTTTAGACAATGAGTGGGAAGCTACCAAGCACCTGTCCATAAGAAAAACTGAGTACAGGAGTTTAAGAGGAAGTTTAGGCCACCTGTACATGGCCCTTTTCAGTCACAGAGGAAGACGGGGTCTAATTCAATGTTTGCAATGTTTTATCAATGACAAATTTTGAATGGCCGTTTTCCAAATAAGCTCAAGAAAAATTCTGGATCAAGCGATTCTTTTCATGTGAGAGTGGTTCGTGATGGGCTATATGTGCAAGAACTTTTATTTGCAAAGCAGAGTGAAGTAAAACTGAACGCTAAACAGTGACAAAGAGATAATACATTGGCATAGATCTAGAACATCAGCACTTGTAGAGCAATAAAATCATACCTACCCACAAAGCAGAAACGTGTTGGCTTTGAAAGTTGTCAGATACTAACTGTGCTCTCAAACTTTCTCTCCCTGAGGATAGATTAGCTAACTCATAACTTTTTACCATTAATTCTTCTTGACAGAGAACAACGAGGTGCATAGAATATTTGCAAGTATTCACCACACAGTCCTGTTACCCAGCAATTTACTCTGCAATAATATTCACTTCCTGTACAGTACCATTCATCAGCATCCATAGACCTCAAAATAGCTGAAAAAGAAGACAAATGTTACCATAGCTATTATAAAACTGGAGAAAAGAGGTGTGGTAGACTAGAAGCTACCTCATAACTGGGAAATACAACTGTAGCCATCTGAATTCTGCTTGCTAGAAAATGCTATGAAGTAAAACCCAACCAACCAAACAAACTAACAAACCAAAACAGTGACAGAAAAGTTTCTTTTAGTTGCTAAAGAAATTTTCTGCACTAGGCCTTAACTCATCTGACTTAAAGATCACCCCTTGTGCTGGACGATCTGGCTATGTATTTCATGAAACCTCCAGAAGGCCATTAGTGCATAAGATTATTAACCTAAAATAATAAAAAATAAATAACATTACAGTTTTAATACACATCTGGCTAATAAATCCATAGAATTTTTGTTGTCAGACAAAGAAAATGGGTGCTATTTTGAAAATAAGTTCAGGATAACTTTACCTGTCATATCAGATTTTAGATATCTGATCTGGAAAAAAGTCTTTGTTTTGTTCAATGAATTAAATCAGAGCTTCCACCTCCCACTTCTCAGAGGAAGTTCCTTTTCATCAAGCCTGCTCCATTGTATTGCCATCTACATAAAATGTATTTGGAGAGTTTAATACAAGACTGCATGCCTGCTGGCAAATACATATACTGCATGCAATATTCTTTTATGTTTCATTATGTTTTTTCACAACAAGTCCAATAAAATATCTTCCCTCTATTTTCTCTAGTTGCAAATATTTTTTTTTCAAAATTTAGAAGTGCATATTTTTGATCAGAAAACAGAAGGTAGCAAACTGACCAGTAGACTGGACTTCATATGTGAAATTTGATATGTAGAGTCCAAAATGTACCATAGGTTTTTGCTCCATGGCAAAAAAAAAAAAAAAAAAAAGACACTGCATTGCTTTTTCGGGGGAGCAGTCACCACTGATTTAACTCACCTTTTGTTTAAATCAGTAAGAAACATCCTGCTGACACTGAAGTGAACAAACTAGGCCAGTTCTTGGCTCTTTTGAAAATCACAGCTTCTGGCATTTACTCTCTTACTCATATTTTCAATACTAAAAAAAGTGAACGTAAAGAGAAGACTTTCAATGAAGATAAATTTGTATGAATTCCAAATATAGCATTGACCAAAATACAGTGCTATGTTCCACTGAAGTGTATAGTATGTAAATAAAAGCATAGGTGATATTTTTGCTGTGTGTGCTATACTTGGACCATGAAAACAATAAAAGGTGATTTACATCAGACTTTGAGGGCTTCCAGGGGTTAGAGGTTTAAATAAGAAAGAAATAATCCACGAACATGCCCAACCTTACTAGAAATTACTGATAATTACCCAGTTGTTAATAAAATAAATTGAAATAAATTTCTCCTGGCGTGCAAATATACCAAAACAAAGACAATCAAAAGGATAAAATTTGTCTGTTTTCTTTTCAAACCCTCACTTAGTCAGATAAACAGTAGTGCTTACAACAAATTAGATGTTTTTAATTGAAATACCTAGACAAATTCTGTAAGTTCCAGTAAGGTCACACTGTGTTGACTAGCAAAATAAAAAAAATAAAAAAAAAAAAAAAGTTTTGACATCTGCAGAATTCAAACAGAGGCATTTAAATTATTTTAAAGAAGAAAGCAAATCATTTTTTGTAGAGCTCTGTGTGCGGTTGCATTACTTTGACCAAAACTGTCTTGACTGATGTTAGAAGCTAAGTAGGATCCAGTTCTATTCCATAATTCAGTGGGACCACCTGAAATTCCCAGATTCGATAGGAATAGCACAAACAGTAATCATAGGGTGGCAAAACCCTTGGTGAGCTTAGTGAGTGAACTAGAAAACTTCATTAATTCCTGTCTTCATCGCTAAGCTGATTGATTAGAAATAAAGCATGGATTTATGCTTAAATATGTAAACAGCCTGATTTTGCACATTAAAAAAAAAACATGTCATAAGAACTGTATGTTAATCTGTAACCTGTCATATATAAGTCAAGAAGGTGAGATGTATTGGGAGAAGGGAAAGGTGTCTGCTGGACTTCAGACTGTATCATTGCATAGTGATGCGTCTTTCTGAAATCATGGCATCAAGAGTACCAGAAGGTAGAAAAAGCTGATCTTTTTTCTAAAGTACATGGCACAACATAGCACAAAATCCATTATGATATTTCCATGGAAATTTATGGAATTGTGGGCTATGATCATACAAAACTCAAATCTGCTTGTTGCTAGTGTTTTTCAAAATACAAAGTCCTATTACTTTACATAAAGACCACAAAATAATAATATATAATGACACATAGCCTCCTCAATGATGACTTCAATCTTAAAACATTGGTTTATCAAATGTGGATTTTGAAGATATTCAAACATAGTTCTAACACAAAGTTATTGCTGAGTTCTTGCATATGTTACTTTACCATTTCTTAATCTTGGGAAACTGTACAGTGACCTAAAGAAACAACCATCCACAAAAGTCTTTGTAAAATGTTCTATGCACCCATAATCGGTTCTTTATGAAAGAATACACATTATCATCTTTTTATATTATTCTATTTCCCTTTAATCTTGAAGAAAGAGTAGAATAACTGGTTGGATTCATCTGCCTAACAGCACAAATGGGAAGCAGTCCATGTTTCATGTCTCTTTTGATAATGAGTGCTATCTTACTGCAGAGGAAAGAAATCTTTGATATGCCATCCACTCTGAAGAAACCTCCTGCCTGCTCATGCATCACTCATAGGAAGACTCTCAAGCCCTCCAGGCAAGGATTGCTCATGCTCCTTGCCATTTTCACTCTCTAAATTATTTGTAATGTAAATAAACCGGAACAGACAAATAGATTGTGAGGGACAGAGAGAAAAAAGAGGAGGGAAGAGAGATATTTGGACTTGGTATGTGATTTCACCTTTACAGCAAAGATTTTACAGCCTAGATTATAGAATAATAACTGTCCAGAAGACAAAGACAAGGCTCCCTACCTGTATTCACAGCATCTCTCATCCACCTAATCTCTCCATTCACAAATCAGAATTGTGCAGCCTATGATGATTTGCATCGGATACTTCTTTTAGTCATAGTTTAAATGTATCATAATTAATAAATAGGTTGTGTAATGGCCAAGAGAATATGTAGTAGAAGGGATCATTTTATTCTTCCTGGCACTTGTTTGCTCTGTAGATAACATCAAAATTGGCAATTTGCAACTTTTTTGAGACGATGTTGTGAACACTCCATGTTCATGACATCACAGGTACTTCACATACAATGAAATGGAAACAGTCCAAAGTATTTCACTAATGATGGTTTTGGGGCTCAGTTCTGGTTAAGCTCTGTTAAACAAAAACATTACCTCACTAGGAACAGAGCATTACTATCAAGTAAAGCCTGATTCTAAAGGAATTTGCTATCTTGGTGTTGGTTACCTCATAAACCCTGATTTTCTTTACTTGTTTGCTAGGGCAACTAAAAAGAAAAAAAGATATTAAACACAGTTCTCCTCCTACTAGTAGTTCCCACTTTCTCCTGAATCCCTGTACACATTCTTTTCTTTTCCTTGACCTATCCTATATTTAATATGGAGCAGACATGGTATCTAAAGTGTATGATATTATGGGTAAGGGCAAGGGAGTGTCGTGAATCCTGATTTTGAGTCCTGCCAACTACAATTTGTCGCAGAATGAGTGACATAGATCACTTAAAGAATCACCATCAAAGATATTAGCAAAAGTGGCTTCAATATGCTGTTGTAAAAGTGTGACTTAACAAAGTTCAATGGCAAGGTTCACTCTATTAATTACTGCATGGAAGAAACGTACAAAGGAAAATTGAGTTATACTCGAGTTAGAATGATCCACAGAGAGACCAGAGACACAAAGGGTGAGGAAGACCCTCCCGTTGAGTCATGAAGTTCGAGCGGACCCCCTTGCTTTCTAAATTCCTTCTCAGAGAGGAGTCTAGGTATGGTTAGGTGCAAAGCTAGTCTCAGACTTGGTCAACGGTTTATGTCTAAGGAATTGTATATGTAATGTTTCATTAGCATCAATTCAGCATGCAATCAAAGTTACCAAGACAAAAACGAAGTTGCCATACTACAAGGTTATGCGCGATATCGGTTGCTTACCAAAGATCTGTCGTTGGTAAAAGGTCTCTCTGCCTCGAGGAGCAACCTTGAGAGGTGTCCCAGCTCAAGGGGAGATCACCGCCATGCAGCCACGCTGCCTAGCAGGGAGAGGTCAAAGAAGGCTCACCTAAGCTGCCATATTTATGGGGTAAAGTGGTTGGCTCATAGTCAGATTACATGTGATGGAAAAGGTATGCATGCGACTCCTGGTACCCACAACATTCATTGTTCCTTGATAAATGAGTCTTGGAAAAGCCACCCGCTATTCATGTGTCGATCGCATTATAGACGTTCCAAGCTCCTATGCATCGATGCTCACTGGGTCACTCTGCTCCTTTGTGGGTTTTCAGAGAACAGATTCGAACTAGAGGGGTTCTTGGCCTGGCTATGGCTCAGGCCTTTACCTCCTTTGGAGCCTGTACCAAACTACTGCTAGTTTGGTTAAGGGGTTGAGTGCGTCCGTCACAGGGAGCAAAGAAATGTGAAGTTAAAACAGTTTCAGAGTGGTGAATTTTATGCAGCTAGAGAAGAGAAACAGTGGCATTTGTTCATGTGGATGGTGTAGGATCATGGAATCACTCAGATTTGAAGGCACCTCAGGAGGTCTCTAGTTGAGCCCCCTGCTCAGAGAAGGGTCATCTAGACCAGGATGCTCAAAGCTTTGTCTGGTTGGAACTTGAAAATATTCAAGGATGGAGATCATACAACTTCTCTAGGCAACTGTTCCAGGGCTTAATTATCCTTATAGTAAAAATTCCTTTCCTCATACCCCACTAGAACGTCCCTTTTTTAATTTAGGACTATTAATTCTCTTCTCCTTCAACTTAGTGTAGAGGCTGGCTTTGCTTTTTCAGTAACCTTCTCTTTGGTGCTGAAGGGTTGTGATTAGGTTCCATCCAACCCTGTCTTCTCCAGGTTAAACAAGCCCAGTACATTGGGCCTAGGCGTGTTATTACTAAGGCCTGATGCTTCTGTTAAACAATTTCCTCCTCACTGTGAATTCTGGGTAGTTTCAGAAAATTTGTCATTTGAAGAATTCTGTCATTCAGAGAAATCAGTAAGGAAGTAGTCAAGGTGAATATATAGGTAAAGGATTCATCACACAGATTATGTCCACTAATGGGTACTAATAGCCCTTACTGGCCCTGATCAGCTTCATTGGGGCCACCCACACACCTTGCCCATGGTCCCAGAAGCCCCACATCATCTCTGCCAGTCCCTGCCAGAAGTTTGTTGTAGGTATGCCTGTGTCCAGATCCCTCACAGCTGTGCCCATGCCTGGCCATGGACCCAGCTGATCTGGACTCTGACCTGTGGATTGACTTCATGGCCTGATCTTGGACCTGCCTCATCAGCATGAACTTGCCTGGGTTCTTGGTTGGACCTGGTAACATCTTCAAATATACCCTACTAACTTGCTGGGGGCTGGGATGGGCCCTGGCTGGTGAGATCCATGCCCTGCCAGCCCTTGGTGCACCCTGACATGGACAAATGAACTTACATAGCATCATTCTTCTAGATAGAAGTAAGATCTAGCATAAAAGGAAGCACAACTGAAAGCAGAATTGGAAAAATAATTACAATTCAGTAAAGCTGAATCTCTTGTTTGATCCATTGGTAAAAATGAATTTCCCTTTTCTTGGAGGCCAGCCGAAATCTACCCATTTTCTCTGATGAAGTCAAAGAATTTCCAGTAGAGGAGACTGTGACAGCACATGTCCATGCTTTAGGGTGTGTCGTGGGACAGCTCTAACGCTGACCCAAAATGCACGGGAGTCAGCCAGGTGACAACACAAAATTAGTAATCGGTCATCTGGGTAACAGTTAAAAGCTGGAATAATGAGATGTTCGGTATGTGACCCTTGGTAGGATATTGCCTATAGAAACTGGCCTGGCCTAACCATGTGAGAATCATGGCCAAGGAGATTTGTGCAGGCCCTTGATTTTAACCATGAAGCTTTAAAAAAATTAAACAAAGTTGTTCAGGGGACTATCTCAACTGCACAAGACATGGGAAAAGTTTGTACATCAGAGACAAAGTGACCAGACAGCAAACAATTCATGTTTTCATGGCATTAACGAGCCACCACATTAATTATGCCAGAATCTGCATAAAGATTTGGAAACAGAACTAAATTGTGGAGAGGAAGACAGCCACCAACGAGAGACATGAGGGAGACACGAATAGAAAAAAGGTAGGTGCTCCAGCACTTAAATTATCTGCTGTTTTGATATAAATACTTGTGACTATTTTGTGGGAAAGGAATCCTTTAGTTGCATTTTTTTTCCAAGGAGTACAACTTTCTGCTAGTTCAAGAGCATTAACATTATAATTGGTGACTAGTAAAAAGCTCACACAGGACCTTCTATAAATTGAGTGTTCTTATTTATACATACAGCAAGCAAGCATAAATGGCTGTTGAGGCTTTGGTCTGGTAGAAACGGCAGCTATTATCCATTATTCTGACTGGGAACATGACCAGAAGCAGTTTCTAGAAAAGCTATCTTTTACTTTCAAATGCAACCAGCAGGAATGAAATCAACTTGCTTTAGAGAACACGGAGACTACTGATTTTAAGCAGCAGAGGAAAATGCCAAAGGGGCTTAAATCAAGAAAGAAGCCACCTTTATTGCCAATGGATTCAGTACATTAAGAATAATGGGGGAGGGCAGTTATTTTCAGAGAAAGCCGCCTCCTTGAGTTTTGTTGAATGGGACAAAATTTTAACCTCTATCAAAGGAGCAATTCAGTAGTGAAGAATGAAATTGGAACAAACCCTTCATCTAACTAATTTATTTTAGAAATATATCATCCTTGGAGATCTTATTTATGGTTCTTTGCTCCACCAGGCTAGCCTAAAACAGTTGAGGACAAAATTGTCTGACACAGGAAAACAGTTCTTTAAAGACCTGGTTAAAAATAATTTTAATTTATAAACTAATTAGGATTTGTGTTTTTAAATTCTCAGGAGGCCCATCCAGTGTTCAGAGAACACACACTGCAATTTTAGTGTGGATATTCTCTATATTCATGCATAGTGAAGTAGGTGAAGCTTTGTGTGAAGAATTAAATTCATGTATGTTATCATGATCACAGCTTACACTATCTTCTGCCAGCTCATACACAGGAACACATCTAATTCAATGTCTTCCTTATTAATCACTAATGGTCTCTTAAGTAGCCTTTTATATTTTTATCTGTTTAATGGCATTGTGATGCTACAAAAGGATACGTTACTTAAATCCAACAGAGAAATCTAAATATATCACTACAATTATCTTTATCAATCACATTTCCAAAAGCCCTGTGAAGTTTGCTTGATGACTTATTTTCTAGCATATTATGCAGACTGACATTGACTAGACAAGATTTCTGTTCCAATGACTTCTTTTTTTAGAAAGCGTTTTAGGCAAGTCAGCCTGTAATTGCTCAAATCATCCCACTTGATCTTTTAAAAATATATAGAAAGTTGTTTTTCTTTCAATTCATATCAATAAAGTAGCATTACAGTTTCAAATTCTTTAAAAAAATTATTGGTTTCTAGCTATCTGTAAAGCCAGTTTTACAGTGTATAACATTAGCAGGTATCTTTTAGTGTTTTCTTTAGCTAACACTGGAACAAAATTAAATGATTCAACCTGTATGAAATCCTTATCCACCCTCCTGCTGAATACGTTGTGTCAAACACACAATGAAAAGAATGTTTTTACCTTCTCATTGTCTTATCCCCCTCAATGAATGTAATTAATGTAAGGCATCACTAGCGTTAATTTTGCTCCTGTTACAGTTAAAAGATGGACATTTTATTCTTTATCACATGATTCATTATGGACTTTTTCAGAGATATTATTCATATTCTGTATAAATTCCCTGCATTGCTTAACTTTTCATATATAGTTCAGTGTGATCAACTCCCATCTTTTCCCCCTATTTCAACGTGATTTCAGTAATTCCCTCTGAAGGATAGGTAACACCTCAAACAGCATAGCCTTTTCTGTAACTGTTTCATTAGAGCATTTATTAAAGCATTTTTTAGTGCCTACATTCATATAAATTATTAAAATTTTAATTAGGAATTTAATAATTTTTAGAAATTATAAAAGAGAGTAGGACCCTCTTAGAGTGGGACAGTCACACATAAACACATCTTTACTTCAATTCTGACCAAGAGACTGTGTAACAAGGACATCCTACATCCCTTGCTTTTATATGCTTCTTAGGTGGAAGCTACATTTAGAACAAGAAGAAAAATAACATTTCCACTTCCATGTGCTGCACTTTGAAAGTTTATGAATGGCATTCATTTTGCCAAGCACAGACATAAGCAAAAGATCCAGAGATACCAGGCCGTGAAACAGCTGTTTCCGCTAGGTCATGGTTGATCTCATCCTGATGTTGGCATGTAAATTAGGCCAGATGAATTGTGACTTAATTTGCTTATTTATTCTACATTGATTGTAAAGGGAGACCAAGATGGCTGACAAGATTGTATTTCATGTGAATCTTACCCTTTTTATACATTCATCTACCACAAATCGTCAAAGGAAAAAAATAGCTCATTTTAAAATCTAAAAATTCAGTGCAGATACTCTAAACTCTAGGAGGCCATGACTGATCACCGTAAAGTGCACTTAAAACATGAATAGAATGAATATGCATATATATAATATAGTCACTTTTATTGTACTCTTCAAAGTCAGTGTTTAAACATGAAGTATTGGTAGGCTGATTTGTGCAAAGTTGACAATAAGAAAGAAAAAAAATTACTTATTTATGCTGAGAGAAGTGAATTTACTGCTGGTGCAAGTAGGCAGAGTTTTGTTTGAGTCGGTGAACAGGATTGTTCTAAAAAAAGAAAACCTCTGGAAAGCTCTAATAATTTTTGTCCTGTAGTTCTCAGGGAAGGATTAAGCTATAAATTCAATTTAATTTTAATTGCTTTAGGTCTCTAAGGAACCAGTACATAACAAATGGAGTCCCAAAGGTGAAAGTACTGAATTAGTCCTAGCATTATGTTTAAATGAAACACACAAAAAACTTGCTAATTGGCAGGGGCAGAAACTATTTAGGTTTGGAAATTATTTAGGATTTTATTTAATCTGAGGCAAATAGCTTTGAATATAACAATTATCTAATTATACTGTTTTAATACTGTGGAGATTTTTACACTTGTATATGAAGAGGAGCTGAATGCTTAGAACAAGGAGTAAATTCTTTATTTCCACTAGAGCAAATACGTTATCATCTGCTTGACCTATGGCACAGCAATTAAGGATGCAGAGCTCAATTGTCTAGAGACATTATACAGAATTCATTCATTGAGCTGGAAATGTTTAATTAACACACGAATCATAAAAAGAACATACATTGTTATGGTTTTGTGGAGTCCTATAGAACTTTAAGAGAATATACTCATTCAAAACAACAAAATAATAACCCACACTTGGAGGGGTTGCCTTGGCAAATCCATCTGCTGTCTGGGCAATCTTCAAAGCTCTCCTGTATACGGGATCGGCTGAAGTTTACCAGTGAGCAGAAATTTAGGAATTCTCTGCTGAGATCCAGATTTTCAAAGATTTGTGATTTTAATGGGAGTT
This sequence comes from Aptenodytes patagonicus, assembly GCF_965638725.1. Lineage (NCBI taxonomy): Eukaryota > Metazoa > Chordata > Aves > Sphenisciformes > Spheniscidae > Aptenodytes > Aptenodytes patagonicus. The sequence goes on from NC_134949.1 coordinate 221,944,533, forward strand.
AAGTATTACTCAGCATCTGATCCCACAATCAGTACTATGATATAAGGAAGGGAGGAGACTGAAGAGTGGAGTAGGAAGTGGAATTGTGTAAGTTCATGTTAACGGAGCATTCATGTTAATGGAGCACTTTAAATATCACCTTGTAGTACCCTTCCTGCCAAGCAGAAGTAATTTGATGGCTACTTATCAACACTCACTCTTATGCTGTATGGAGCTACCTTTCCTTCCCATTCTTTCGTTCTTCACATTGAATTAAGGTTCACATGTGGAAGCCTGTCACACATTTACAGTGCACTTTGATGATTACCAGCCAAAGTATTTTTTGTGGCAAATATTGAAAGAGGACATGGTCAATGATAGAGGAATTTCGGGCTGAAAGACATACTGAACCAGGTCAGGTTTTCAGTATAAATCTATAGGCACATGAGGTTGTCAGATCTCACAATTCTATCACAGATTTCATGGCTGAAAATGCTCAAGGATTAACAGTTGGAACATACGCATTTTGGAGATGATCTAGAGGGGGGGGGGGGAGAGAGAAACATAAGGAGGTAATGACAGCATCAGTGTAGGGAGGAGAGAGAGGTATCACAAATGACACCAGAACTGTATGTCTGTTGAAAGAGAGAGGTTGGTGGAGTTATAGAAACAGTGGAAATGGGGGAAAAATAAAAGGAACTCACCTTGAAAGACTGTCAAGAAAAGAAGCGGGAGAAGTTGAAGAGATTTAACCTAAATAGTACTTGAAACTATGTTATCAGAAGAGAGTGCTACTGCACCGGTGGACAGTATTTCAGAAAACAAGGTCTTTGAGCAAGAGATGATTCCTGAGGGCTAGTGATAAAAATCAAAAGGTGATACAGGCAGAAAGAAGGGCTAATGAGCCTGGCACACAAGTGAAGAAACACAGTTTTGAGCTACTGGCCAGTGGATGAAGAACATCTAATTTCACGGCTTTGCTTTGCCTCTCCATTTCCCCTGCGACCTCAGCTGGGATTATTTTATGCTTCTAAGGAAGCACATAGACATGTAAAGTGATTTTCAAAGTCTTGTAGACTATAATTATTATTGACTGTTTAACCATCCCATTTTCGTAATCAGAAGTAACGTAAAAGTAGGGTCACAAAGAAGTATGCTCTGCAAAGAGGTCACTCAGGATGATTGTAGGAGATCCCATCAGTTTACTTTAGGAGAAAAACTGACCCAGAATATTAAGGGCTTTAAAGCAGCTGAGGGAAGACAGAAAGAGTCAAGTATGTGTTTTGATCCAGATCTTCTCTGGATCAGAGAAGAACCCACAGTTCTTTAAGGCCATCAATTACTTGACTCACTTTTATTTCAGTAGCAGTTAGGCCTTGATATATTTAAGAAAATACTATTAAACCCACTGTAAATAATGTGAATTTATTGTTTAGGTCTCTCAGGGAGGTGAAAAGGCAGAGAAGTCTGGAGAGCTTGCCAATAGAAGGCAGGATGTTGGATAACAAGGAGACAGTAGAAAGCAGAGTCCAGAATGAAAGGTCCAAGAATACATTCATTTAAAAGACAAAAATGTTTTGGGAGAAATTAGCATGGCTAAGCAGTACTGCAGACTGAGACAGGAGGTAGAGGTTAGAGGCATTAAAAATTTACTGTTGGCTACCCTCCAGAGGAGTTTCATGACTGTCACTAAGGGTAGAACTTGGCTTACTGTCTGTACAACGTGAACTTTTCCTAATTACACTGCATATGCCACTTGCTACTTTTTCTTTTATCTTTTCTATGCTTCATAGTGATTTGTCACAGTGTAAAGGACTTTTTTTTTCCCTTGCTGTTAAAAAGCATAAGCAAAGATGGCATGTCTGCTACACCTACTTAGTCGCACGAGTGACTGACTTGCTTCAGTAACATGAATTTGTTTTCATCTCTCTGAAGCAATTACTTGCCAAAAGAGCTGTTCCTTCATTACTTTAGAAACCTTTCTGGTGTCTTCTGAGCATTGCCTCCATCTCAGGCATATGGCCTTTTCTCTGTAGATGCCCCCAGCTTCATCCATTATTGTTACTTTAGGAGACATCGGTTCTTAATCAAGAGAATGCTGTGTAAGGCCATGTGGGTTTGTACTTTTTCAGTCAATCCCAACAGCTGCATGCACAAACATAAATTAAACTATTAAGAATCTAAGGAGATTATAATGACTGCAGCTAAATTCCGATTTATTTAATAAAATGGGCGTTCCCCAAAAAAGGGTCATTTAAAAGGAACAGATTGCATGCCGTTAAAAAAAAAAAAAAAAGTACTGTGTTGCTCATATCCAAAGGGTAGCAAAAGAAAAGTTTGCTTTGATGTGATTCCAAGGAGACCACAGGAAAAGTAGAGAGCAGTTTGGTTTATCTTGGGCTATGTTTTCCCTTTGTGTAGAAAATGTTTAATAATCTGGTAGAATTGAAACAAAGACACCCTTTGGTGTCTACTGCGTGGAAGCAACCTTAATTGGGTGAAATACTGTTCAATATCATTAGCATATTCTATCTTATTTTAAAGCGTTTTGAAATGCATAATCTCATCCCAGTTCTTTCTCTTTTCTCACAAAGATTTCTGGTCTTAAACTTATGAAGAAAGAATTTTATATTTATATTTTTCTAATGGTTTCAATCATCTGTTATGCACACAGGTAATTCTGCATCGATAGAACACGTTCCAGCATGAATGTAAATCCACATGTTTATTGGGCAATTGACTAGTGAAATCTGTTTAAATACTGAATTATTTGATCTCACATTATTGAGTTCATAACATCTGTAGAGATGCTAAGCATAAAATACTGTACCTATCACAGTCTGGGAGTCAGATAAACCTTTGAGAAACCAGCAGAGGTTTCAAGGGAGCAAGGTGTAAATGCTTAACCGTGCTAATGCCAGAGCCCTACATAAAATGAGCTGGAGTCAATGAAAACTAGACTGCCTAGCCAGACTGAATGAAAGCCAAATGCATAGCCAGATTCTCTGATGACAGGATTTGATGGAATTCCAATGAACTCAATGAAACTATACTCGTATATAGGAAGAGATTAGCTGACCCAAAACAGCAAAGTTTAGAAGGAAAGAAAATTCAGAAGTATTTTATAAACGATGCTGTAACAGAAAAAGACCTAATGCTGTTTATGGTTACAGATTCATGTGATTAGTTAGGAGGATTACAGACATCATTAATATTTAGCAATAAAACAGTGCTTTGACAGTGTCAATTCTGTACTGCATCAGCACTACTGTTCATCTAGGGAGGGTAGCAACAAAGAGAACAGTATAGGTTATCCATTACAACGATAGTAAGAACTAAATGTTCTCATCTTGCTAGTATGTGTTGGGAAATATAGGCGCAAAGAAAAGTTATAACCTTATAAAAGAGTTTGTAGCATCCCTTTTTATGTTCAGCCAAGCTGCCACGCAACCACCTCCGCGTGCTTGAGGATAGCAAGTGAAATCCTCACTGACCACCACTGCATAGGTACATTAGTACACAAGACCTCTGCAACACATTCACTGAACGTGTTTTTCCAGCCCAAAAAAATCTGCTTCAAACAACTCCAAAGTGAAAAGAAGAGTTGGAGCACATAGTTCACGATAATTTCTCCCCACTCAACTCATGAATGAAATCACAGAGGACCTGAATGTCAGGACTCCTGTGTGCTGTTTTTTGTGTTCAGCTTGAATTGCTGCATGCCTCTCTGCAACTTTGGGGATAACCAGCGAAATCCCCATTGAGGACTACTCTGCAAATGCAGCAGAAGTTCTGCTCTAGTGTATTCTTCCTGCAGGGGTATATTGTGGTACTGGGCTTGATGCTAGGAGTTGTGCTGCTTCTGCTTAGTGCAGGAGGGAAATAAGACTCATAAAGATTTTACCAAGGGCTGTAAAGCTCTGGTGGGAATGAACAGGGCACCAAGAAGTTAAAGCCAAGGTTTTCAATCATATTCACTAGACACTGATGCTTGAGTTTTCCTAAGCTCAACATGTTATAAATCTACTCTCAGACTAAGACCCCAGCTCATCAGAAAATAATTAACTCCCAACAATGAGTGTAAAATCCAAGCTACAGTTCGCCATATTTTGTTTGCTGGTAACTGAGACGTGATTTAACTATTTGTTGGCCTCTCCTTTTGCTTCAGCTTTCTTTTGGTTGTGTATGTTACAACCATTCTGTTGATTATGCATCCTCCTCTTGTAAAAGGAAAAAGGAGTACACATCTTTCTGTGTCCTGGGTCCTACTACTATCCATAAATAAAATTGCTTTCCAACTGGATAACAATTCATATTTATTCCCATGCATTGATTTTCTCATATCATAACATTTTACCAAGAACTACTGCTGTAACAGCATTCTTCAGGATTAACTCCTCTCCATCACCTCAGTGTAGTATATCAACACTAAAGCTTGCATGTTTTACTGAAAAAAACCCTGATGTTTGGCTGAAGGATGTTTACCATAGAAATCAGTGTGTGGAATAGCTCTAACTTTGATTATTCACCAGGCAGCTGTGCAAAAATGTATTTTGACCTCAGTGTGTAAAGGACAAAAAAATTATGTTATCAAATTAGAATACTTCTTTGAAGAGCTTTGTTGGCAAAGTTTCCTTTGGTATTATTGATTCTTACAATAAAACATAGAATCATAGAATAGTTTGGGTTGGAAGGGACCTTTAAAGGTCGCCTGGTCCAACCCCCCCGCAATGAGCAGGGACATCTTCAACTAGATCAGGTTGCTCAGAGCCCCCTCCAACCTGACCTGGAAAGTTTCCAGGGATGGGGCATCCACCACCTCTCTGGGCAACCTGGGCCAGTGCTTCACCACCCTCAGCATAAAACATTTCTTCCTTCTATCTAGTCTAAATCTACCCCCCTTTAGTTTAAAGCCATTCCCCTTTGTCCTGTCGCAACAGGCCCTGCTAAAAAGTCTGCTGCCATCTTTTTTATAAGCCCCCTTGAAGTACTGATAGGCTGCAATAAGGTCTCCCCGAAGCCTTCTCTTCTCTAGGCTGAACAACCCCAACTCAGTCTGTCCTCACAGGAGAGGTGTTCCATCCCCCTGATCATTTTTGTGGCCCTCCTCTGGACCCGCTCCAACAGGTCCATGTCTTTCCTGTGTTGAGGTTCCCAGAGCTGGACGCAGTGCTCCAGGTGGGGTCTCACCAGAGCAGAGGAGAGGGGCAGAATCACCTCCCTCGACCTTCTGGCCACGCTGCTTTTGATGCAGCCCAGGATACAGTTGGTTTTCTGGGCTGCGAGTGCACATTGCTGGCTCATGTCCAGCTTTTCATCCACCAGTACGCCCAAATCTTTGTGTCAAATCCTGTTCATATTTCCAAGAAATGCATTAGCTCTGATTGTTACAGCAATACAGAAGGAAACCATATTAGTTTCTTAGATACCAGTCATTGCCTTCCACAACATTACTTTTTTGGCAAAGATGCCTTATGTATCTTCCTCTTAGTGTTCTTAGTGAATTGACTTTCTTCAATTCAGATAGATTAAAATAGTGGTATTTGATTTATCAGCTCATCCCAATTCCTCCACATAGGTGACTGGTCCTTTCTGCTTTTAATATTTGAAAATTCTGATTGAAATTATTTTCTAATTCTTTATCAGATCACCATTAAAAACATTAATCATTACTCTGAACATGCTGGCTATCCTCTTTGTCCTTAAATAAAAATAGATCTGGGTACATGCAATAACGTATCAGCGCTTAGGTCTGTGCCCTGATCTTGTTTAATACACCAGTGCAGACAGCCTGTGAGTGCCCTACAAAAATGGTCTCCCTGAAAGATTTCTCTTTAGCTATTCGCATTTTAAGCTGCAGTTATCTCCGGTCCCTTGAGCTGCCTGTTTCCGTTCTGATTTACACATTTCCTAATCCCCAACAGCACTTTATTCTCTGCTGCGGTAACTCAGCCACAAATACCATCTGCTAGTGTCTGAAAGACTGTCTCTTTGCTTCAGACAACTTCTCTTGATCCTGGTATTCTTCAGCAGAACCTGCCTATTCTCTCTTCCCCGCCCCACTGTATTTCTTTACATGAACACTCCTGCACTACTTAAAATTGCTCAGGCTATGGGACAGACAGGTTTCAGTTCTATCCCTTGGAAGGTTTGTTCTGATTCTGACCAATTTCCTTGAAACACCTCGTTCAACCCTGTCCTAATGACTGCAAGAGGACTATGAGTAGTCTCATCGGTTCCAGGCTGCAGTTGCACTAGCCCATCTGCACACTCTATCCCATGCCTGGTTTCTTTCCTCCTACCTACAACTACAGTCAAACAGCAATGATGAAAAAGACTAAACCCGCTGGCATTTGGTTACAAATTTAATTTTTCCTCAGCTTCCAACTCCCCAAACACTTCAGGCAAATATCTCCAGGCTCCAGGTGCAAAACATGAAACACACAAATAGCTTTAAATGATGAAAAACTTGGGAGAGCTTCACAAAGCTAATTAACTGTCATGTTAGTTTTCTATAATGACACGTGAGTATGGCAGTTATCAATCTGAACACTATCTAAAGAACAAATAAAAACAATAGTTAACTGCCCCTTGAGGTTTTTGAGATTTTAAAGAGAAAATAAAATTGAAATATATGTGCTCTTTTCGGTTGTCATTTGAATTATCCTACTGCCAGTAGTGTCACAGAAGTATCACCCAAACATGTATAATGGAAAGGCTATATAAAGGACTACCGCCTGCTTAAAAGGATTTACAGTGTAACTGGAGTGCAAGCAAAAATTTTGAGAATTGAGGTGTTTTCCCTGAGGTTACCCTACTGTCCAGTGGCAAGAAGGGAACCCAGGTTTTGTGAAGCTTAGTCCTGCTGTTTCTCCCAAACAAAGCTTCCTTCTGGAGACCTGAGCATGGGGGCCTCTTTCTCCACATGGGTGATTGCTCATATGTAGCTCAGAAGGTCAGACCAGGCAGACGGACTTCTGACTGTAAAGAAATCAACCTTAGGTCAAACTTCTCTCCTCTCAGTGGTGACAGAATGATATCCTACTAAAGCTTTTCCTTCTTTGCATTTTTATAAGGGAAAACAGGGCATGAAAGAGAAAGAGAGAATTCTTTAAACTGTTTCATCAGCAATATTAATCCAGCACATATTTCATTACACATGGCTTCCTAAAGAACTAGAAATGCATACAATTGAATGACAGTACATCTTTACATAAGCTGTTAATGCACTCCTGTAACCCAGCTCTTTTTAAAGGTCAGCAGTGCAATCATGAGCAAACATAGAAAGGGAGAAGCATCTGAAAAGGTAGGGGGAAACAGTTGTCATGTCATGCAAAAACTTGACAAAATTATTAAAGGTTAAAAGTTAGTAACAAAAGGAGGCTTATTTAGAACCTTGAACCTGTTCAGTCATATTTACAATGCTCTTTAAAAATCTTACTTTAGTTAATGGCCTAAAAAATAGACAAGAGACCTAGGGGTTTTTCAGCTTCCTGCTCTTCCCTGCAACAGACACACTGATATGATTTTTTTTTTTTTTTTTGCCAACCAGTGTCTATGTCTCTGTTTTCCTGGTATGTGTATAACTTCTGTAGAATACTATATTTTACAAGCTGCATATTGCACCAGCACAACACAGCCTTTTCTAAACAGTGGATTCTGATAGAAACTCTTATCCCCAAGTGCTTTACCCAGCAGAACGAGACAGACGGCAACATGAAACAAAAACAATGTGTAAACACAATGTACCCAGAATTAATTAAGTATTTAGTCATAAGGTAAAAAATAGAGAAAAATTAAGCGGGATAGGCAAGGGGGGAAAAGCATATGGTTTTGGATGACATTTTAATAGAGATGAGGAAAAGTGACATAAGAAGCTGTTCTATTATTATTTTAGCAATTGTCTTAGAATAAGGCCTTAGAATAATGCCTGAAGCTGCACCCTATAGGAAGAAAATAATCGAAGAAGACATGCCAAGTCATTCAACTCCTTGCAAGAGAATCTGGCTACAGAAGAGGCTTTTGAGCCAGGAGGATGCACAAAACTTACCTACCACCAGAACAAAGTATCCTGTAACAGCAAAACCAAGTAAAGAAACAATCATAGAATCATAGAATGGTTTGGGTTGGAAGGGACCTTTAAGATTTTTGTTCTAACTCCCCTGCCATGGGCAGGGACACCTTCCACTAGACCAGGTTGTTCAAAGCCCCATCCAACCTGGCCTTGAACATTTCCAATGATGGGGCATCCACAGCTTCTCTGGGCAACCTGTTCCAGTGCCTCACCACCCTCAGAGGACCCTTGTTAAAGTAAATTAAAGAAATAGTAATTATAAACAAAAATATATACTGTTCCACAAGGCATGGCCAGATTAAGGCCACTGAAGGTGCTATTAGTTGAAAATTCAGAGGAACAGAGATCTTGCATTGAGCAAAAATGCTGTTACAAATTACAAGGCAAAAATTTTGCAAGGGAAATTCAGGGGCAAAGCAACTGGCTAAAGGCAAAACTAAGAAAATATAGTAGGTTTGGGATTTATATTACAAAGTTGTGACTATATGTGAGTCAGCCCCTGTTGCCTGTTCTTGTAGATCTCCACGGTCGATGAAGAGATTTTTAAATATCTGCTTTAGAGAGATAAGGTTAATTTTAGCACAGAATTGCCCATTTCTCCCTAGGGACAATAAAAAGGTGATAACTAAGATGTATAATTCTGTACCTGATTAGCTAAATCCCATTAGATGTCTCCTGAATTTTGGGTTGATGTTATGCCAGATGGCCAAACAGCCTTTCAAAAGTATCTGGAGCAAAATCAAAACCACTCTGGCACTAGAATTTTCCTGCAAGACCACAAGGAAGAGTAAGAGTCTTGTACTTAAATCCTTTACAGCCAGTATGATGCATATCTGTGTACTTTTCTTTTGGAAGAGATATGTATTAGGGATGGTGAATAGGAAGATCCTTGACTTCCAAGTGTAAGAGTAATAACTTCGACTCATCATCTGATCAGGAAAAAAAAAAAAAAATTCCCACTGAGCAGGGACATGTGAAACAAATAGAGAGGAAAATTAAATGTTCAATAATTCTTTGAGTTGTAGTTCCCTCCTGGGAAAGCTACTAAGAAATAGTAGGGGAAAGTAGGAGGTAGATCAGCAACACAGTCCTGCTCCTAGAACTGCAGAAAGCAGTTCAACAACTGGAGCTTTGGTTATTCGTACATGCCTTTAGGGAAGGCTTGTTCTGTATAACTATATCTGTTTTCTCAGCTAAGTGCAAAAGAAATAAAATATTCAGAAGGAGTATGTTCATAAACAAAACATGATTATACTGTTGAACAGACAGTTGCCTTTCAAACGAGCATTGGTCCTTACTGCACAGCAAAAGGATTTCTTGCTGAGCGGGTCCTAAGAATCAGAAAAAAACTAATCTTAGCATGATGTAAAATGACTTTAATGCAACACAGATCTTCAAACACTAAGTTCACTTTTAAATGCATTTCCACGAAGTGTCTGTGGTATGAGTTGATTTAAGTGAGGGAACAGATTTGTGGGAGAGTGGAATAGCTGAGAGGGAACAATATATTAAAGTTTTGATTGATGTGTGGCAGGCTGCCTATTAATTTGGTATGTATGTACACGTTAGCTGAACGCACTATGATTGCTTTGAGAAAAATGAAGAAATGATGCCAATGTGTATCAGTACCTATTTGCAATACTCATGTTCTTCTCAGACTGTTCTGCAAGGCTGACAGGCTGAAATTCATTCATAACTGTGCATATCAACAGGAATAGAATAGGCACATAACACAGACAAAAAATAATACCATCTGTTATACCCATCTTGGAAAGTAACAAACAGAAGAAAAACTTGGTGCCTAATGATTCAGTGACAACACGGGTAGGAAATATAGAGGCTACTGTTGCAGACATCTCTACCTGAGCTAGAGTCATTCTCAGTGGAAAAATATAATTCACTCATATGCACTGTGCCTTAGATGTCTTCATTATCTAATAGAAGAAAAAGAGTAGGCAAGTACCCATAGTTAGTGAGATGAGTGTCATCCCTGTATACATATTCTGTTAGGAGCCAGAGCAAGGTTGGTCTCCAAATTCCTGAGTGGACAGGACAGAGCAACAAATCAATTGTAGTGGTTGATAATGTTATTTTCAAAAAGCAAAAGCACCCTTCCTCCTGAGCAGAAACCTGTCCTAAACTGCCAAACCGTGACCGGAGGTGTAATAATTACATTTATACAGACGTGCACTGATGTCGCCCCATTTCCTTTAGTACCAGTGAATGAAGGGTGCAGATAAACACCTTACAGCAGTGCTACTGTCAGAGAGCACAGCATGTAGCAAGCTGTCCTACTCAGCAAGCTTGATGACATGGACCCATTTTAGAAGCAAAAAATAACATCTATTGGAAGTGTGTGAGCACAACCCTGCACTGCATGTTCTGAACACAACCTTCAGTAATTACTTTGCTTGGTGTGATTGCTCCCAACCATGTGAGTGTAGAACAGCCATCAGGTTAGGTCTGTAGAGTTGTGGGCTTCATGTTCTGAACAGCCAAATTGTGATAACCACTTGTACCTGCCAAAGCAGCCTGGGATGCTCCTAATCAATGGAGTTTGTAGCACTCCTGTACAGTAGCATCCTGCACAGTGTGCTATCATTGTGATTTGAGGGAGAATGATGAGAGACAGAGAAGACAAAAAGAAACTTGAAATTCACTATGTATTTCACAGTCATGTCAGTGAGAGTTCTCAAATGAAACCAAGACCAACAAAACCATGGTAAGTTCAACAAAGTTTAACAACTGTGGTAACGGCTATAATTTGAAATAACAATTTCTATTCCCATTAAATAATAATAATAAAAAAGCCTAAAAATTTTGAAATAGGATCTCCCTAATTATTCTTGACTATTCCAGAAATAGACTTATGTTGATATATCTCTTCCTGGTTTTAATCAGACTCTTCCAGGCTCTTACACCACCACTGTGTGCATATGTATTACTTTCTCCATGAAATCATTTTCCTTGCAAGAGACAGAAGGAAGTTGTCATCATCAGTAGCCCAGAAAAAGAGAAAGGTTTAATCAGAAAAAAACTCACAAATCTTGAAGGCATTTAACCAGATGAAAGTGGTGTCAGTCTTTGCAGTATTGGACTTTTAACACCAGATGGTAGTCTCTGAAGGTATAAATTGCAGTACCACATGACTTAGGTGGTTGTTTCAAAGTAATCAAGTTACATTTGTTTTTATAAAACCTATAATGAAATGATTGCCTAAGGTTCAGTTCTTTTCTTAGAATAAGAGAGTATTTGGAAGAAAAAAAAACAGTTCTCATTTTTTAATATTTTGACAGTGTTCAGATTTGTTAATGTCTTATTAAGAAACATACTTGACTAATGCTTTTCAACATTTGAGCATTCAGAGGTGAAGAAAACAATTCTGTATGTGTTTTTAACCTCTGGGTTTAGTTGTCTATACATAATTGTGAACTGGTGTTAGCTGGTGGTTCTTCGGCATTAGTGTGATTCATCAGAATTTCCAGTGAAGCAAATGGGAATTTAATAGTAAAGGTGAAAAGCCAAAATTATGTTCAGTCTGCTGTTACATTTCTTTAAGTTACTTTACCAAACATGGCTTTGCTGAGTTTATACAGTTTGAGATTCAGCACTTAATGCTGCACTTAAAATTTGAAATTCTTCTAACACAAAGGGAAAGAGTGAGTTTCCAAATAGTGGTAGTGTGATTAAAAAAATACATTTATAAGTAGTAGGATTCACAGTTTTATGGCACTGCTACTCCAATTGCAATTAAGGACTCATGAGTAAATAACTGAAAATTATTAGATGAAATAAGCATTACCAGTAAAGTGCTCTTTGTTTTGTTTCTAACATATTAATGATAATATTATGAACAACAGGTAACATCTGACTTTCCTATCTGGATTTGCCAGCTGATATATCTATCACTAAAATGTGGAAATGTGGAAACGGAGGAGAAAGAAGGGGACTTGTAACAGCAATTCCTAAGTGAAGTATTCATTTATCTTGAAAAAATGTCTCATCTACTCCAAAATTAGAGTTCATAGTGTAAAATATCCCATCAAAAGCTAGAAAGTGACTGAAAGGAAAACTTCAAATTTCCTCCTTCCTCTCTCTTGGTAGTACATATTAAGCATTTGGTTTATGTTGCTATCAGTTACCTAAAAGAAGCACTTCAGAGTTGTAAGCATATATGAGCATGTACACTTTAGTAGTTTAGTAATTTAGCTGGCATCATAATGCACGTCAACAATCACAGCAGGCTTCAGAGCAGAGCTTTGCTACAATAGATATTGAAAGAACACTAGGGTGGCCGTCACAGATTAGCTGTACTGGCATTAGCAAATGGACATTGTGGCTCAGGTAGGAAAACATAGTTTATTAATTAGAGTAATGATAATGCTGTTAGCTCCCTGTGGTAGCTAATTATAGGTGCCGGATAATGTTGATGCACTTAAAGATCTGTTGCTGTTTTCTATTACAGTCCTAGAATATACAGCTGCACTGTACAAAAATGTTTAAAATGAGAAAGCAGGTCTTTAAAACATATCTGCATAACCCTGAAGCAGAATTTAACAAAAATATTCTAAACAATAGTATAAGATCTCCATAAATTAGCATAACTGTTCCCAAGAGGGCTGGGAATCTCTAAAACTAAGTATTACTGGAACACAAACTAGACACAAATCCTTGACATAGAGGAAATAGGACAGGGACTGGTTAATATTCAAGGGAAAATGTTTTGCCTCAGTTTGCTGTGCTAATCACAGAATCACAGAATAGTTAAGGGTGGAGGGCACCTTTGGAGATCATCCAGTCCAAACCCATACTCAAAGCACACTCAGCTAGAGCAGGTTGCCCAGGCCCATGTGCAGTCAGGCTTCGTTTGTCTCCAAGGATGGAGACCCCACAACCTTGCTGGGAAATCTGTTCCAATGGTCAATCACCCTTGCAATAAAAAAAAATGTTTTTTCATATGTTTAAACATGTTTCTTGTATTTCAATTTTTGCCCATGCACAAATGATGAAAAGTGGGTTCTTCTCTTCAGGCTTGTTCTCAAACCAACCGCTTTCTGGGGCTCAAACTCTTGCAATAAAGTCTTAACAATTCCCTCTGCAACCTTAGGGAGAACCTTTTACTTTTTAGCCCATATGAAGCCTAGTCCTGTCAGGAATTCCTGATCTCTGTTCATACTATCACCTTCCTCCTTACTATATTTTCCCAAGCTCTACCTTCCAGAGATCCTCCCCGACCCGGGCATCTTCTGTTGCCTTTATGAAGAGGAGGAAGGTTCCTCTCTTCAGTCCCTCTATCTGGCCCAGAGAGAAGCAGCTGAGAGAAAGCAGACAGTTCTTTGCTGCCCAGTCACAGTCTGATGGCAAGACCTTCTTCTTAACACAACATGTTACACTGTTTGCAGCAAAGAGCAAATGAATATAAACGTTTCAGGATGCTATATGAGAAAGAAGTAATGCCTTTGACACCTCTGACACAGCATGCTGAATACTTTGAGTGTATACTTGGATAATTTGTGATGTTGAAGTATAATACTTATCATCTAATCATCTCCGGGCCTCTTGGAGTACATACTTTAAAACTTCTTGATTTTGCTGTGAAAAAAGTGAGTCGTCATTATTTCTGAGAGTGTTTTTGTTTAAATGGAGTTGTATCAAGCCATTCCTTTGTTGATAGTTTACAAGAAACAAATGAAAGTGGATTGAGTTATTAGATTATTGAAAGGAAAAACAAAATTCAAAGAAAAGATAGCATATGAATTTATGAGCAAATTAAAAAGATAACTTATGCATGTATGAGCACCAGGATCCCTTGGCACAATAGACAATAGTATTCCCAAGAAGCTCTTATTGTCTGCTTCGTCAGTCATGTGTATGGTGAATAGATCCTAAGTACTCATTGACTTGATAGCAGCTTCAAAAGAGTCTATTTGGTCAACAATTCATGTTCCTGTAGATTTGCATAATAAAACATAAAAGCTTCCTAGGAAACACTAGACTCTATTAGGTCAACCATGATATAATTCTGCCACATGGGATTCATTTCACTTTAAACTTTCCTGAATTGCTTTTTGAATGTGTGTGAATAGGCTTATGCATTAATTTATTTTGAATTTTTCCTGAACCAATTTATGAAAGAGAGGAGATAAGATGTTAAAGCACCACAAAACATGAAATTACTTCCCTTTTTCATTATAACAATTCTTATAAAGCACTAGTTGTTTTCAGTGTGCAAGTACTAGGACTGACGTTCATGTGGCAGAGAACAGCAAGAAAAAACACTTTAAAAGATGACTGAAAAGGTTTATGTTACTTGCAGATAAATTGGAATAAAAAATGAATTGCATTCAAAACTTCTCTGTGTAACAGGATGCTAAGTGCAAATAACAGGAGAATGTAAAGGAGGTAATTTGAGCTCTTTAGGGTGGGCAGTGGAAAATGGCTGAAGAAACACAAATGCACAAAGATATTTGGTAACTAGGGCTAAGATGGAGAAATTCTGAGAACAACCAAACACTACAGCAGGAAGAAGTTACAATGTGTTTGGTGACTACATATGAAAATGAATAAATCTTATCAACTGCAGAAGCCTTTAGACTAGTTAGAGTAGTGAGACTAATAGAATCATAGAATCATAGAATGGTTTGTGTTGGAAGGGACCTTTAAAGATTGTCTAGTCCAACCATCCTCCCACAGACACGGACAACTTCAACTAGATCAGGTTGCTCAAAGCCCCATCCAACCTGACCTTGAAAACTTCCAATGATGGGGCATCCACAACTTCTCTGGGCAACCTGTGCCAGTGTCTCACCACCTTCACCATAAAAAATGCCTTCCTTATGCCCAATCTAAACCTACCCTCTTCCAGTTTAAAACTGATGCCCCTTGTCCTGTCACTACAGGCCTTGGTAAAAAGTTCCTCTCCATCTTTCTTATAAGCCCCCTTGAAGTACTGAAAGGCCGCAATAAGGTCTCCCCGAAACCTTCTCTTCTCTAGGCTGAACCACCCCAACTCTCTCAGCCTTTCCTCATAGGAGAGATGTTCCAGTCCTCTGATCATTTTTGTGGCCCTCCTCTGGATCTGCTCTGACAGGTCCATGACTTTCTTGTACTGGGGACCTCAGAGCTGGACGTAGTACTCCAGGTGGAGTCTCACGAGAGCAGAGTAGAGGGGTAGAATCACCTCCCTTGACCTGCCAGCCACACGTCTTTTGATACAGCCCAGGATACGATTGGCTTGCTGGGCTGCAAGAGCACTTTGACAACTCATGTTCAATTTTTCATCCACCAGTATCTCCAAGTCCTTCTCCATATTGCTTTTCTTGATCCATTCATCCCCTAGTCTGTATTGATATTGGGGATTCCCCTAACCCAGATGCAGGACCTTGCACTTGGCATTGTTGAACTTCATGAGCTTCTCATGGGCCCACTCCTCAAGCCTGTCAAGGACCCTCTGGATAGTTCCCCTCCTATCCAGTACCAACTTTTATAAGTGCCTCCGAGAGGATCTAATGTTGGCCAGAAGCTGTCCCTTAGTCAGCATGTGTGCTGAGCACAGAGCTGTCACAGAATGAGTGACATAGATCACTTAAAGAATCACCATCAAAGATATTAGCAAAAGTGGCTTCAATATGCTGTTGTAAAAGTGCGACTTAACAAAGTTCAATGGCAAGGTTCACTCTATTAATTACTGCATGGAAGAAACGTACAAAGGAAAATTGAGTTACACTCGAGTTAGAATGATCCACAGAGAGACCAGAGACACAAAGGGTGAGGAAGACCCTCCCGTTGAGTCACGACGTTCAGAGCAGACCCCTTTGCTTTCTAAATTCCTTCTCAGAGAGGAGTCTAGGTGCGACTAGGTCGAAACCTAGTCTCAGACTTGGTCAACGGTTTACGTCTAAGGAATTGTATATGTAATGTTTCATTAGCATCAATTCAGCATGCAATCAAAGTTACCAAGACAAAACCGAAGTTACCATACTACAAGGTTATGCGCGATATCGGTTGCTTACCAAAGATCTGTCGTTGGTAAAAGGTCTCTCTACCTCGAGGAGCAACCTTGAGAGGTGTCGCAGCTCAAGGGGAGATCACCGCCATGCAGCCACACTGCCTAGCAGGGAGAGGTCAAAGAAGGCTCACCTAAGCTGCCATATTTATGGGGTAAAGTGGTTGGCTCGTAGTCAGATTACATGTGATGGAAAAGGTATGCATGCGACTCCTGGTACCCACAACATTCATTGTTCCTTGATAAATGAGTCTTGGAAAAGCCACCCGCTATTCATGTGTCGATCGCATTATAGGCGTTCCAAGCTCCTATGCATCGATGCTCACTGGGTCACTCTGCTCCTTTGTGGGTTTTCAGAAAACAGATTGGAACTAGGGGAGTTCATGCCTGGCTATGGCTCAGGCCTTTATCCCTTCCGAAGCCTGCACCAAACTACCTCCAGACTGGTCAGTGGTCGAGTGCACCCATCACAAGGGCACAACTTCATATGCAAGGCCTGGTTGTGTCCCAATATGACTGACATCTCTCCATGAAGGAGAGTCAGTCTCTAGTGATCTACAGTTTGCATTGTATTTTTAAATTAATCCAACTGAAAGTTAGTCATTAGTTATGTATAAAGATATCCTCATTAAATAAGCTGAGAAAGGGAAAATTAGAAATTTGCGAGGCTTGACCAAATACCTAACTCCTGAAAAATTTTATTGGTTTCCAATCTGAACAAGAACTAAAATGCTATTAAGGCATCTCTTAATGATTCTATGATTCTATGATTCTCTCCAGGGGCTGCTAAATCCCTCCTGGTGTATCCAACATTTTTTCCCTCAGTAATCTTTAAATAGAAGAGGCTCACCTGAAGCATCTCCCAGGTATGCTATGCATGGAAGAGCTGCCTTTATGAAGTGCACAAGAGAATTGGGTAGGAAACAGTGGGGACTTGGAAGTGCTCCTTGCCAGCAAAACATAAGCTCTGTACTTGCCAGAACGATGTAGAAAAAAAATAATTAAGAAGAAAACAACCAAACAAAATTTATTAAAGAAAAAATCTTACTAAAGTATTGAAGTGAGAAATAAAACTATTTTCCAAACAATATTTTCCTTTGAAAGCTATCAGTCAGCTGTAGCATCTACAAAAATTGGACATGCTTATCTGGAAACCTAGGAAGTAAGTCTTTGATGCAACAGCCACTTTGTTTCTCTTTATTCATTCACGTGATTAACAAGACACAGAGGTTCAGATATATGTTTTATGTACTTTCTTGTGACATAGCTAGGGGTTAAGTGCCTGTGTGGGGACATATTATGTGTTATTAATGGTGTCATGGTCAACAAACTGTTGTCACAGAAAACTGAGACAATGGTTATGGAATCAGCTGTGAACATCTATATGAATGGAATAAAAGGTATTTAGAAACAAGAGAAGAGGTGGTGGGACACCTGGCATGTCTTACTGGCCACCTAGAAGTAAGAATGTTAAAGTGACAAAAAGAGTTGCAATGAAAGTTAAGGTGACAGAGAAAAGAGGAAACATTGATGGCAGGAAGAATAGAAAAAAAAAAAATTTCATTAATAATGAAATATAATAGGGCGGAGGAGAGCACTCTTAATTTAACTAGTTCAAACTAGAAAAACAAGGCCTTAAGGTCATAGACCAGAGAGAACAATTCAGTGTTGTCTGGGGAATACAGTACATGTTCTCTTTTTCTTGTCTTTTCTTGCAGTCCTGTGATCCTAGATCATTCAGAGCTTTGTAAGTTTATCCTTTTTTACAAAGTGTTGACTATACTGAAAATCCAAGGATCATCCCAAATTGCTTTAGGGAATTTCAACCTGAGGTTAAAACAGGCAGTTCTGAGAGACTCAGGAGTGGGACAGAAGAAACGACGGTGCAGTAAGGGCATTACCCCAGAGACCGGGCCTCAATGTTGCTTGGATAAATAATTCTGGTTTTCTGGACATGTGCAGTAGCAGCCATTTCAACATGCCTGTGGCTTTATGGATGGAGAGTTAGGTGCTTGACTATGTAAAAACCTCAGATATAAGGATGACTTTCACATAGGCAGCTGAAGGTAGGAGCAGAGCGGGGTTTTGTGCAGATAGCTGGACGCTGGGTTTCGGATGTGTTACCTGTGGGAGGTGTGGGGCTCCAAGCAAAACTACTTGAAAAATTCCAGGTTTGGGAATGAGATTTAATTGACATCTTAAAAAGAACCCAAGTTCACTTCTTAAGAAACAATGCAAAATACCCCACCTTGGTTGCATACCCAATGAGGTAGCAATTCTTTATACTGCTGAGAGAAAAACACAGGCCTTATCAAGTCCAGAATTAGCAAAGGTGTCTTGAATTTTGTCCAATAACCTAAAGACTGATACCCAGTTATTAAGGCAAGTGAAACCCTCTTGCATTTTCACAGTGATGAGAATGTTTTTTGCACTTTCACATTTATAGTTTTTCTCCCCTTTAAGGCTAACAGAAGGTAAGTGTCAGAGGACAAATATGCAGCAGACATGAGATCTGCATGGAAAATACTGCAATGGAAGGAAAACAGAGCTGACTTTTATTTGATGCAGCTGCCGAGTTATTCAAGGACATCGCCCTCTGGCTGTACTGTCATCAGATACCTTTGAAAGATCCCCAGGGTGAATGACAGAGTGGGTCAAGAATGACCCAGCTCAATTTCCTTTTTATTGTTTTTCATTGTAATCTGATTATCTCGTGCTACCATGTGTCAATGTGACATTGTTTGACAACTGCATCAAATTCACAGGAGCACAGGAGTGTGTAAGGAAAAATATGTGCTTCATTCAATCCTTTCAACTTGCCTTGGGGATTGCATGGGCTTTTTTTGTATTTTAATCTTCCTCTTTCTCTACCAGTGCAAATAACTAATAGCTTGAATAGCTCTAATTAAACACCACACTGTGGAATGTATGATTTGTCAAGTAACTGGGTACAGTCATAGCCTGAAATCAGGAATTCACAGGGCTATGACGACTGAAAAAAACTAGCCTTAATTTTTATGTTTAACTACTTGATTGCCAGTGGATATGGAATCTACTGGAAGAGTGGGAATATGGATTATCTATTGATTAAAGACAGCCTTGAAATGAATGATAATGTTCTAGCAACACCATGCAATTTTGGCCACATTTTTATGACTGCAGAATAATTTATAAAATGTCTTTACATGGCAGGAGTTCATGTAAGGTTCTTTGTCATGATCAGATTCCTCTTTTCCTTCAGTGCGGGATAGAGAACTCACAGAGCAGAGGGAATGGGTTTAAGGAAGAGGTGTTATTTTAAGAGAAAAGTCAGAAGCTGCTGTAGGCACAGGCCCAGAAATCCAGTGAAGAACATAAATTATTTACCTGCAGCCACATAATCAGGGTCATGCTGGAAGAGGCACCCAACAAACAGCAAGGTGCTATGAGAGGTACTGTCAACATTTCCGTTAATAGACTGTCTCTCAATTTGTGCCCCAGCATGTGTGTTGGCTATTGTACTGCTGGAGGTGATGTCTTTCAGATGAGATGGAAAATGAGGTTCTGACTACATGTGGTCACTAATGATCCCACACCAGCCTCTGTAAGAACAGGAGATAACCCAGGTGTCCTGGAAGAGCTTCGGTTCAGAGAATTACATTTTACTGATCTATATTTCACCTGTGGTTTCAATTGGATATAATATCCTTAACTCGCTGCACTAACCTGTCATGTAGGTTCACTGTTTATGGATAAGGTACTGCCATTTCAGGGAGACATAAGTCTTTATGTTTGGGATAAAAGTTCTTAACATGAGAACAGTCCCATTTTCACTGTTCTAAGGACACGTTCATTGACATTTTGAAGAATGGGATGGGAAGGACAGGGGGCCACCAATGCAAAATGAAAAGGGGAAAATTCCAGTTAATTAGGATCGACTTCTTTTCCAACAAGCTAATAAAATAAAACATGACATGAATTAAAAAACTCCGTCAGACCATGAAAAACAGAATGTGTGCCAGTGAGGAAAAAAGAGCTTAAGCAGCCTCCTAAGCCTCCAGGTGTAATTCTGGCTTGTATTTCTAATTTAAATCATCTGAACTCTGGGCAGACAATGTGGTAACACCATGGCAAAAAAAAAGTGAATAAAAATAATAAATCGGGTATTTGCCTTCCTTGCAAACACATGACAGAATCCTAAATGCAATTTAGCCCAGCCCTAAAAGTGGCCAGAAAGGCTGGATCATGACAAATTTTATTAAACTTTAATCAGCATATGTGAACGGTGTGGTGGCATTTGCTTGAAGTTCATGCTGAGAGGTGAGATCTCTGCTCATGTGTGCAACTCCTTAGCTGTCTCGTAAATTGGTGTCTTTAGTTTGGAAAAACAGATAATAATAGGTCTGTCAAAAAAACCCCTAAGGTACATAAGGGACAAAAAGAAATCTAGATGCCATAGTACTGCCAAGGGAGACCAAAAGGCATCAGCAGTAAATTAGATTGAGCAGTAGCTTGTAGTGTGACACTACAGAAAACATGATTGAAAGCTGTTTATATAGAAGTGTCACGTCCTTGATCAGGTTTCTTTGGGTTTCTCTGTGTGGTACTTCGCATCTGAAATACTGTGTATAGACTGTTCCTGTCAATAATCAGTGGGGGAACCAAACAACAAAAAAAAAACCCTTAATCAAGTTAGCAGCTGTTCATGGAAGGGGCTGGAAAGAGTTCATGATTAAGGGGCTGAAATGACTGAATAATGAGGAATAATTAAAAGGCTAATTTATGACTAAACATTTAATTTTGATGATGGAGGTCAATGAGAGTTTCATCATTAAATGTGAAGGAAGATGTATCAGTCCTCAGGAGAAGGATATTTACCATTATCTTTACCATCACCTTACCAGATATTATTTTGACATTTATGAACTATAAGCAAAAAAAGAGATTTTTATATGAGAGCTGTAGTTGGAAGAAAAGAGAGAGGACCTTTGTTCAAAAGAAAATCTTCCCAGTGGTATTTCCTAAGGAAAGTGGTGGAAACCCAGGGGGTCAACATGTGAGTAAACTGCAGCAGTCACGGCACTGAGAAATGGATAACGAAGGTCAAACCTGCAGTGACTACGTGGTCAAACATGATTGGATCTCCTCCATGATTAATTTATTTAAGTTCATATGATTAATTCAGTATCAAAGTTGATTGTTGCCCTGGAGACAACACAATATAATTGTCAGCTTTATGTTCTTTAAAGCAGCTGGAGTAAGTTTGGGAATTACCATGACTCTTTTATTAGTGTATCAGTGAAAATGTTTCTTCCAGATTTAGTAATTGACAGTAATTTCAGCATGGTGATTTTTCTTAAAACTGTACTTTTGCATTCCTAGAAAAATCTGGAGATACTTATTTTTATTTACTTCTATTTGCATAAGAGTCATCCTACCTGACTTTAGATTTTTATGGTATAGCCATTCCATCTGAACCAGTAACCTGAGATGGCTTTATGGTCAGTGAAGAGAGGGCAAATCCAGAGCGTAACTCATCAGATACACTGCAGATTTTTTTCTTAACATAAGAAGAGTAAAACGCTAGAGTTATTAATCCTCTGTACTGATTATAGGTTCTCGTTAACTAGCTCACATGTATGTGAGATGAAGTGAATCCCACCCTTCAGACCCAAAAATATTAACTCATATGACTAAGGCTATGGCATCTCCTTTCTTGAAGATATCCTGAATTAGCGTGGACAAGGTCCTGAGCAACCCTAAATGGACTTACTTTGGGCATGAATTTGAACTAGATGACCGCTGGGGTTCTCTGCCAACCCACGTGGTTCTGTGAAATATATCACACTAACTGGAAGGAAAGGTCCTGAGAACAGGTTTAACATGTTAGCGCATCAGTACTTTCATAATTCAGCAAAACCAATGCAAAGGACATATTTGACTGTTTCTTTTGTCGTTACTTCCTCTAGTTTCATCAAAAGAAAACATGAGACTGACCCTGTTTATATATTAAGCACGTTGTTTATTTCCTCTGAGAGATAAAATTCATCCTTCTCTGCTTTCATGCAAAATTTCATGTTCTCTTTCTTACCTACCAAATTTATTTTCTCATAAAACAATGCTTAAGATCCTCGTTATTCACATGTTCCAAGTTGAGCACCATTTAAGAGACTTTGTTGAACCACATCCTTGGTTTGGCAAACAGCTGAGCCTATTATTAAGTTGATTTGTTGACAAAATTAGAAAAGGATAATTAGTTAGTCAGCAGGAGAAAAATAGGCTTCAAATTTCACTAGGAGCAAAAGGTATATTTCAAAGAAATAAACCCAAGTTCCTATTCAAAACATTGTTTAACAGCTATGCTCTGTTGAACAGACCCTGAACTAATCTCTAGTGGTTCATACAGTTTGTCTATTTAAATGCATGATAAATCATACATTGCTGAAAAGCAGTCATTTAGTGCTGGAAAAGATAGTAAACAAATCACACGAGCAGTTTTCATTTTTATGAAGAAGGGAAACCAGCTGGGCTACATTTTTGCAAACAACTGGGCTACACTTTGATTATATTAATTTTATCTCCACAACCATTCATTTCACCTTCTTTCTAGCACACATTTTACTACTGAAATTTGTTTTTATGCAAAATAAATGATCTTTGACCTCTGTTATAACAGTACGTGTAGATTTCAGCTGGAGATCAGTGCCACATTACACTAAGTATTGTCCACCTCATGTAACAAAAAGACCATCACAATCTCCAAGATTTTTCACCCCCAAAAATCTGAAGGCTTAAAAACTATAAAATTTCATTTCTGATATGCATAAGGCTTTTCCGAGTGAAAATTTTTACATGATTGTCATGGTTTAACCCCAGCTGGCAACTAAGCACCGCACAGCCGCTCACTCACTCCCCCTCCACGGGATGGGGGAGAGAATCGGATAAATAAAAGTGAGAAAACTCGTGGGTTGAGATAAAGACAGTTTAAATGGGAAAGCAAGAGGCACACACAAGCAAAGCAAAACAAGGAATTAATTCACTCTTTCCCATCGGCAGGCAGGCGTTGAGCCATCTCCAGGAAAGCAGGGCTCCATCACGCGTAACGGTGACTTGGGAAGACAAACATCATCACTCCAAACGTCCTCCTGCTTCCTTCTTCTTCCACCAGCTTTATATGCTGAGCATGACATCATATAGTGTGGAATATCCCTTTGGCCAGTTGGGGTCAGCTGTCCCAGCTGTGTCCCCTCCCAACTTCTTGTGCACCCCCAGCCTCCTCGCTGGTAGGGTGCGGTGAGAAGCAGCAAAGGCCTTGACCCTGTGTAAGCCCTGCTCAGCAATAACGAAAACACCCCTGTGTTATCAACACTGTTTCAGCACAAATCCAAAACACAGCCCCATACTAGCTACTGTGAAGAAAATTAACTCTATCCCAGCCAAACCCAGCACATTCTCCACCCCTTATTCCATACCATTTACATCATGCTCAGGTACCACATTGTCCAATGCAACCTCATTAACCACCACCACTCTTCCCATCCTTTGATGTAATACACTGATATCATTCCCTTAGTCTGTGGACCACCCCTGTAAAATGTCCATAAAATGTCCACAAATTCCCACAAAATGTCCACTGAGTTCATTTAGTCCATGACTTTGGGCTCCGTCTGTTATGGTGGTCACTCAGGAGAGGAGCGATGATGGTGTGTCGCATGGAGTTACTGGGCACCAAAACCAGCTCAGGTCAGTTTGCTGCTGCACTTGCACTGCTTCTTGTAAGGCTTGTCCTCCATTGGTTCAGGTGGTTCCTGCTATAATAATTCCTATGACGTGCAACTCAAATCATGGGTTACAACAATTTAATGGTAGAACCATTACAATCTCCACCCCTGGTCCCTTTGGACCAGACCATCGGGTTTAACATTGCAATGAACTCCTCCCCTTGCTCCTAGCCTGGCTAGCAACAAGGGGTTCCTACTATAGTAATTCCCACAACATGCAACTCAAATCCCAGGTTACAACAATTTAAACGTATTTCCATTACAATCCCTGCCCCTGATCCCTTTGGGCCAGACCATCGGGTTTAACAGTGCAAAGAACTCTTCCCCTTGCCCCTGCTCCGGCTTGGACTTATCCACAGGCTGCAGTCCCTTAGGGGCGTACCGGCTCCAAGTGGAGCCTTATCTATGAGCCACAGTCTCCTCAGGGGTATACCTGCTGTGGCATAGACTTATCCACAGCCATAGTCGCTTTGAGGTGCACCTGTTCCAGTGTGGCCTTCTCCATGGGCCACAATGCCTTCAGGGCTATACCTGCTCCAGCGTGGCCTTACCCACAGCCACAGTCCCTTCAGAAGTAAACCTGCTCCAACATGGCCTTACCCATGGCTGCAGTCCCTCCAGGGGTGTACCTGCTCTGTCGTGGGCTTATCCACGGCCACATGCTTGGAGGTGCCCCAGCATGCCCTCATGCACAGCCACTGATGCTTCAAGGTGCACCTGCTGCAGCATGGACTTATCCTTGGGCCACAATCCCTTCAGAGGCATACCTGCTGTGGCACAGACATAACCACGGCCACAGACGCTTCAAGATGTACCTGCTCTGGTGTGGGACTTATTCACAGACACAGATGCTTCATGGTGTCCTGCTCCCACATGGACTCATCCACAGGTCACAGTCCCTTTGGCTCGAGTTCCAGCCTGTCCAGTACAGCAGCACAGAAACAGCAGCGATGCCCTGGCCATCTGCCAGCCCAGGCACATCGCCATTGCTGTTATCAAAATGTTCCCAGGCGCAGCAGAGTAAGGCTATGATCAGCAGTACAGCAGTACAGCAAGCAGCGAAAGCAAAAAGCAGCCACTAACGAGCACTAGACTCTAATATACAGTAAGGCAAGCAAGCCCCATGGCAAGCACAGGAGCCTGCCGATTAATAACTAAACAGCAATAACAGCTATAAATTCAATCTAGCACATTCCAGTCAAACCTGTCATTATCTCAAACCCTTCGAGACCCATGTTGGGTGCCAAAAAGGACTGTCGTGGTTTGACCCCAGCTGGCAACTAAGCACCACACAGCCACTCACTCACTCCCCTCCAGTGGGATCGGGGGTGGGGGGTGGGGGGGGTGGGGGGATGGTGGGTGGTGGTGGTGGTGGTGGGGGAGAATCGGAAGTCCCTTACTAGCTACTGTGAAGAAAATTAACTCTATCCCAGCCAAAACCAGCACAATGACAAAAGACTACAAGATTATTGCAGACAAAGTAGCTAAGGTCATGTGAGTTTTATAATCTATGCATTTAGCAAATAAACCTGACTGCTGCAGCTGTCGATTATTTCTTTCATTATTATTCAGAAATGTAGGCTTTTCTTTGACCAAGCATTTATGCTTATTTTATTTTTGAAGTTGTGTGTGAGCTAATGGTATGCTAATCAGGGTAATGATTTCAAAAAGACACTTTAGTAGTCCTTTAAATTCTTATTCATATTAATTGAGCTAAGAGGAAGCACGTTATTATTTGTCATTAGAGTTAGAAGGCATACTTACTGCTGTCCCTCCTTTAATTCAAATTATTAAGGAATCTGTGATATAATAAGCCCAGCATCAAAGTTGTGACAATTAAAGCTAGTAATTCTTTCTCCCTTTTTTTTTTTTTTTTTTTTTAAGTAAACCCAACTTTTTTCTTTTCAAGTGATTGGAACATATAACTGATAGGGAAATGTAAATGTCTTTTGCTGTTTGATTCAAATCAATGATAATATCAAAAAGCTAATACAGCTCCAAGAAGGTTTATGTTGTAGTTCATGCAAGCTTTTGTTTTTTCCTCAACAAAAATTGATAATCATGATTAAGAATCTTTTGCAGTTACTGTTATGAATATATTAAAGGTAGAACTGCTCAAAGAACCTTGAAGTCCCAAGTGAATTGTTGAAAACAATAGGAATCTTTCCATTAAATTTCATAGCTGTGATCTACATTTCAAGGTGAAGAGGTGTCTAGCCTTTTGCCATTGTAATTCAAGTTGTTTTGGGGAAGACAGGGAATGGGTTTGAAAATTCTCAGTTCAGAACTTTCATTCTTACTGCTGTGAGCAGCTACATGAAAAGTATTGAAACTCCTCATACAGCCACGGAGTCATACTGTTTCATATATAGTTTTATATATAGTTTTGTGTAGAGAGTTAAGGCAGGAAGCATCAGTTGAGCATCTCTACTCCATGGTCACAGACCTCAGAAGAAGACCACAGACTTGGCTGACCCATGTTAAACATAGCATCTCATCCAGCCAAGGTGTAACCTTCCACCTTGGTGCTCAGACTCTGCTATTAGCTACAGAACTGAGGTTTGTTAGCACCACAGTTGGCAGCATCTTGTCTACCTGTACCCATGGATGACAAAGCCAAAATTTTGGTCCTCTCCCATTCCCATACTCTAAAACCGGAAGCAGATGGTGTCTCCAGGGAGATATATCTTTACCAGTCAGTCTCCTTGGCTTCCTATGGGTCTGTTTTGGGCAGGCCCTGAGATGTCTAACGCTTACACCAGCACTGAGAAGCCTAGCTGGTGTTCTCTGGGCATTCATACAGTAGATGTTTCTTCAGCTGTTGTACTTGGAGGATGCAAACCAGCTGGCATCATGGTGCATCTTCTGGATTGAACCCTGGTAAACCACAAGCAGAGGCTTTCTCATACCCACCATCCAGTGTCCTAGAGATTGGTGATTCACCTGAGACGCTGGAGAACCAGCTCTTAGTTCCACCTGAGGTATTTTTTGTATCTGTTGTGTTTGTATCTGCTATCAACCAGGTAAAAGCTTTAATCAGTAGTCTACTGAGTATTCTGATATTTGGATTGCTCATTCCTTCCAAATGAAAACATTGCCTGGGATAAGCAGTAAATATTCACATCTAGGAAGAGAGAAAATGTGGCAGTGTAGTTAATTCTGTAGACTTTTAGTTAAAGCATATAGGAAAGAAGAGATCTAGAGGTCAGTTCAGGTTCAGTAAATACTTAATATAAATCTACAAATATCTGATATTTCCTGGATTCTTCTATTCTTCTGTCTCTCATGGAATACTTACTTCTTCCAAAACAAAAAAACCTGTAGAAGGTGGCTAGGACAGGAAGTATTTTAGAATAATCTAGCTCATAGATAGCTATTAGACATGCAACCAAGGTGATCTGCGGACTATCAGTTTGGGTGAAATGGCTACCTTCTTATCTTCCAGATATGATCTGTAAGGAAGGACTGGTTTATATTCCTGTCTCCAAGGGAAACCTGATGGTTGTGAATCCAGATGACAGAGCACATAGGAGAGACTGTTGTCTCCTAAGCATTTTGAGCTGGTTCATCCTTGCTCAACTTGCCAGTGGATTCCACAAGGCAGCAGACGGTAATTGCCGGAGGCTTTGGCATTGTTTTAGCTCTCCTTCTGTGAGTCTGGACATTTATTACATCAGTCACACTGAAGAGGCTCCTGCTTTCTGCTTTGGAGATCTTAGTCTAATATTTGGTTATGATAAAGGTGCTCTGTGCACTTATATGAGCAAAAGCTTGTAGGATCAAAGCTTTCTGTAGTTGTCGGAGTGAGAACTACAAGAGGGTTTTCCAATGTTTTGAGCTTAACATAAACAGCAATTCTATCTGCATCTTAAAAATTTGGCATAAACTAAGATATGGTGGTCAAAAAACATTGTAAGAATAATTAATGTAGTTAGGATGGGATGACAGAGTGATGTCTATTATGTCCAGACTTTTTCTGTATTAAGGGGAATTTACATTTTACCTCTACGCAATTGCTGAGACATGAAAACCTCCTTTACATTTTTCTGGCTTCTGTAACTTTTTTTCCCCATTTCCTTGCTGTAAAAATCAAATAAATGCTACCTAGTACATGCTTAGAGTTCATATGATTATTGGCCCCATTATAGTGCATTTCACCAAAATTCATTGGACTGCTTTTTATGGTACTGTACAGCTAGCTATTAAGGAACATAGCGATGAAATTGCGTGGCTACAGAAAATGCAGTCCTATCATTCCAGATTGGTAGATTGATAGGTCAATAGGCTTCTGCGCCAAGGCAGTGATTAGCTTTTTTGATATACTTATGCATCAAGTTTTCTTACTGCGGTCAGACCCGTTACATTTAGAGGCCACAAGAAGAACGGTAAAATCAGAAAAAAAAGACAGCAGTGGTGCAAACAGGAAAGAAACACAAAGAAGAAAGACTTGTAACGAGGGGCACATTTATATTTTTGTCCAAGAAAGACCACCATTAAATCTACACATGGTGTGGAGCTGCAGATATTGAGGAGCTAGAATAATTTTCAGGGTCAATAGCAGAACAGAAAAAAGTTCTCAAACCATTACAAAGCTGTTACTATACATGAGGTGTTACGGGACCCTGTAGCAGCATCCTCAATGAAAACTGTTTTAGGCTTCAGTGCTGTGAGCGTTTTGTTTATTTAACTGAACTCCTGCGAATAGTACTATTTATGTGAGCATGTGAAAAAAAAAAAAAAGAGGAACATTTGGAGTAGTGACTGGAAGCGTCAGAGCTTATCTGTGGAAGTGTGAATGAGCTGAATGAGCCATGCATGGGGCTTGGCAGGGCTGACTGTAGCACAGCTTAAACCCTGAGTTCCTCTCTTAGGTTTTTATGTTGCTTGCTTTGACTGTAAGATATGAACAGCTCCTACAGAGATAAACTGCCAAGTTCCTACAGTGTCTTTTCTCTCTTTTAGGATACAAAGTCTGTTTGAATTAGGAGTCTTGGTTTATATCTATATTTGATTTTCAGACTTTTATGAATTAATTCTTCAATCAACCTCTATATCTTGCTTTGCCTTTGACAAAAAGCCATTTGTTTTATTGTTGGTTGTTGGGTTTTTATTGTCCTTTTTGTGGGGGTTGTGTGGAATTTTATCATTTATGCATTTGATCAGTTCTGTTTTCTTCTGTATGATCCTGGAAAGGAGCATCTCATCTTCTGAACAAAAACATGCAGCTTTATTACTGCTGCTGTTGCCCTGTTGCCATGTGGAACTATTGGTGGTCTTTGTATAGCCAGAAGTTAATTGTGCAACAGAATGGTTAGATCTTTAAAATATGATGTGAACGTATGAAAAATGTGAATTTTTTCTTCATCTTGTTACTTTTATATTGTTTTTATTGCTGACATAAATTCAAAACTTTTTTTTTAAAGTATGCAACAAAAACTCTTCATTTTGATATTTTATAATATCCACCAAAAGTTAGTTTGTAAGTGTTGGCACTGAAGGGACATAAATATCCCATACCATAAGGTGCTTGCTTCTTCCAGACTTCTTTCAGTATCGCAAGAGTCATAACGAAATGTAATGTCATGAACCTCAAAAAAATTTGGGGGGGGAATAAAAAGATTAATTTTAAGCTTATAAGTTTTCCTGTCAGCTCATAATCTTGTCAAGATAGAACAGAGTAATTCAAATCCAATGGGGACTGCATCATTTACTTATGTTTTTGGGAGTAGACATAAGTTCTTCAGGTACTTTCACACATTTTAAAAAAGCTGTGTCAAATATCCACAAAGATCAAGCATTTCAGTACATACATTTGAAATGTCTGAGCTTTCAGAGGTGGCCAGAACCCAAGACTCTGCAATCCATTCCTTCCAGTAGGTTTTTGTCTGAAAAGGAGTATCACTGACCCTGGACAGGCTGGATCGATGGGCCGAGGCCAACTGTATGAGGTTCAACAAGGACAAGTGCCGGGTCCTCCACTTGGGCCACAACAACCCCATGCAGCGCTACAGGCTTGGGGAAGAGTGGCTGGAAAGCTGCCTGGTGGAAAAGGACCTGGGGGTGCTGGTCGACAGCCGACTGAACATGAGCCAGCAGTGTGCCCAGGCGGCCAAGAAGGCCAATGGCATCCTGGCCTGGATCAGCAATAGTGTGGCCAGCAGGAGGAGGGAAGTGATCGTGCCCCTGTACTCGGCCCTGGTGAGGCTGCACCTCGAATACTGTGTTCAGTTTTGGGCCCCTCACTACAAGAAAGACATTGAGGTGCTGGGGCGTGTCCAGAGAAGGGCAGCGAGGCTGGTGAGGGGTCTGGAGAACAAGTCTTATGAGGAGCGGTTGAGGGAACTGGGGTTGTTTAGCCTGGAGAAAAGGAGGCTGAGGGGAGACCTCATCGCTCTCTACAACTCCCTGAAAGGAGGTTGTAGCGAGGTGGGTGTCGGTCTCTTCTCCCAAGTAACTAGCGATAGGACGAGAGGAAATGGCCTCAAGTTGCGCCAGGGGAGGTTTAGATTGGATGTAAGGAAAAATGTCTTTACTGAAAGAGTGGTGAAACATTGGACCAGGCTGCCCAGGGAAGTGGTGGAGTCCCCATCCCTGGAAGTATTTAAAAGACGAGTAGATGAGGCACTTAGGGACATGGTTTAGTGGGCATGGTGGTGTTGGGTTGACGGTTGGACTCGATGATCTTAGAGGTCTTTTCCAACCTCAATGATTCTATGATTCTATGATTCTATGATTCTAACAGCATATGAACTTACTCCCAAATTTCATCTCAATTGATAAGATGTAAGAATATGCTTAAAGTCAAGGGTGGCCATTTTTTCTGTCTTTCTACAGATAGATTTAAATACAGAGTATGTTTGAGACGTGAAATGGAACTTGAATTCAGTCTTGTAATTGAGCTCAAACTTAAAACCTTTGCTAAATTGAAATAATAGTAGCCAGAGAAGCTCATTCAGCATGAAAAAGAAATACCTGACTGAGTAAACTTTTGTGTTACTGCCTCACTTACTTATCCTTATGCTTCAACCATATTCCAGAACAGAAGCAGTGAGGAACACATGGGCTTCACAGTGCAAAACCAGAGTCCTTTGTCTCTCTCGGAAACAAATTCCACTAGAACTATCTGTCTTCATATTCTCACACTTTCCTGAAAGTTGTACACTTGTACGATATCATCCTATAATTAAACTTTGTTTGCAAAAATATTAAGAAAAATCGCTTAACAACTTTTGAACTATGGAAAGATGTTCTGGGGAAGTGAAGACTTTTCACGTGATGAACTAGTTCTTTTGCAGTGAGTCGAGAGGATAAGCCATCCAAATTCTTCCTGACTGAAATGATGTTAACACCAGAAACTCTGAAAGAAAAAAAAAAAAATCCTGGTGAGAATCTTGTGTGGCATACACAATTTGCCTTGGCTTTATACTTTTCACTAGAAGCTCCTCTGGGGTGGGATCCACCTTCTATATTGCACTAAAACCTTTTCAGTGTCTACAGATGGTACTGCAACATCAGTCATTCTCCTTCACAGAGAAACAATCTGTATTAACGAATACAGTCATAGCTAACAATACAGACAAAGGGACAATGTGGGTGGATAGTTTACAATTCATTTACTCTCACAGATTCACTAAAGTATTTTTGACTAAATAATTCATATTAAAATATCAAGAGGGAAAGAAGAAGAGGGGGAGAAACAAATAACACATTAAAGTCTCATAAAGAAACAAATATAACAATCACAATGCTAATTACACATACGATCCTGCAATTCTCAACAGGCTGATTTGGTTTGAGTGGAGTAGAAATAGATGAGTTCTCAAATTGTGTTTGATTTGCTTTGCTTCTCATAAGTGTTGCCATTTGATCAGCAATAATAAAATGAGTGTGTGTATATATAATATATATTTTTGTCAACTCAGAAAAAACACCACGCTCTCCAAAGCCAAGATATGCAATACTTAAGATTTCTTGTGCAACCAGCTTAGACACATGCTCAAGTAAGGATGTCCTAATCATCTTAATGGGTTACCATATATCTTATTACCTCTTGCTACAGTCTGCACACACGATGTTAGCCCCTGACAAATGTGAAGTAATCCAGTTTGGCCCAGTCTGTGATGAAAAAGGTTTAAGGACAGTCATGTTACATCTCATCTGGGAAGATTTCACAGGCACAGAGCTGTTACATGACGATTTGATAACTCTTTTTTTAACTTGGATGTGTAACTGAGTGCTCTTTTCAGAACCATTGGGTGTTTGCATTGTGAGATAATAATTTCTCACCTTTCTTTTGCCCTGTCTTAGCACAGCTTGGTTTACAGGCTACCTCTGCTCTGTAGATGATCTGAGGTGATCAGACAAGCCTATTCTTTACAAAATCCCAGCTTTATTCATCCAGAGGTTAAAAGACATATAGTAAATGAAGGAAAGAAGAGTAGAAGGACAGATTACAATCTAAAGAGTCAGTTTCTGTTCCGAGCTGAAGTAAATATTCCATGGGTTACTGATAAAATTTTTAAACCATCTAAGTTTGCTATTACAAGGACAGTTTTCCTTTTCCAGGCACCCAGTCTGACATTCTGGGTCTGTTGGTAGTGTACTCACAACTGCATCTAGAGGTGGTTGGAATAGTGCTCTGAACAGAAGTCATACTGCAAAAAGGCTACATTTGTTGAAAAAGTAAATATGTAAATGTCAGTTCGTAACCCAAGAAGGTTGACACGTTTGGTCATTTTTCATTAAAACCTCTAAACTCTAATGTTCATCTGTAAAAAGAGAGGGATAAAAGCACCTCACTGACCATGCGGTAAGAATAGTTAGAGCCTACAGCACAATAATTTCCAGGGCTTTGAAAGGGGAGAACATAAAGGCAGCCAACATTAGCCAAACAATGCACATTTTCTGAGTGGAGCATACTGGAGGGAGCGTGAAGTAAATTTACCCCCATATTAGAAAAAACTGACGTCTTGCATAGTCCTTGTGTTCTTCTGTGTTGGACATGGAAACTAGCCAGATTCCTAAGGGCTAAGGAAGCCAGAGCTGACAGCATGTGAGCTTTTTTTTCTTTGAGAAAAGTGTCACAGTGTGACAGACACTATACAAATTATCTGTATATTATCTGATGACTAATTGCTAAAGATTAAGATAATATCCTGCAGTGTTTGTGATGGGAGAGCTGCTTCCAGGCTTACGACCAGCAGAAGTTGACCTTCTGATTTCACTTCGTGCTAACTATCATAATCTCAGCTGGAAGAAAATGAAAAGAAATGACTGGCATTATGCATTCAAGCAAAAGATTTCAAGGCTTGCCATGCAGGGATGCCTCACTGTTAACAATCCTCCACACTCATAGGTTGTTCTGGAGTATTGGGCATAGCCAAATATCAATGCCAAAGTTCTGTTTGGATAACCACAGCTCAAATAGTAAAGTCTTATACACATGTGAAAAGCAAACAAACCAACACCCCAACTCTCCAGTGTGAAAACAAACAATCCTAAATCTTCCTACCTCTATTCA
Source organism: Aptenodytes patagonicus (assembly GCF_965638725.1). NCBI lineage: Eukaryota > Metazoa > Chordata > Aves > Sphenisciformes > Spheniscidae > Aptenodytes > Aptenodytes patagonicus. The sequence goes on from NC_134949.1 coordinate 221,977,871, forward strand.
GACGGAAAAGCCATGATTTTACTTGCAATACACAAATCACAGAGAAACCAACTAATATGGCATAAACCTAAGATACTGAATTACAAACGATCTGGGTTTGCCAAAGATTAAATTATCAGTCAAGTGAATTTTACACAGAAAAGGAACATGAGCAGAATTTCTTTGGAAGGTTCCATTTGGATGGGCAAGTTAAATTAGTCTTTTAGAGATGCCACAGGCTTCATTCTTCATGACTTTGCTGTTGTGTCATCATTTGTACCTGTACAGTTTCGTTTTATTTTATTTAGTTTCTCGGTAGCCCTTGTAAAAATAGAAATAATTACAGAAATTTTTTCTACACAATAAAGAACTGTCCCACAAAAAAAAGAACAGATTATTGTTCTGAATTCCAAATTGCAGGTCATAGCTAGTGTTAAACAAGACTGATTATTTATGTTAAACACACTAGTAGTTTCTAAAATCTGAATTTGTTTACATGATGCTGTTGACTCCCTAAGGTAAAAATGCTGTTAATATTTAATTTGCAATTATATGAAAAGAAGTTATGTATGTGCATAAATGGAAAGCAATACATCTAACTGGTCATTTCTCTGGATCAATATATAGTATGAACATACAGTTGAAAATATCTTCCAAAAAATTAGGATTGCATCAAGAATAAAAATGGTGTGTTGGGGGTAAATACAACTCTGGGGACAACTGCACTGTTCAAGAGAGAGTCATCACTTTTCTAAACTATTCTAATCTCTTGTTAAGATAAAGTTTTCTCATACTTAAAGAATTTTCATGGTTTCCATCTTAAAAATCACTATGAACCTAAACATGAAGGAAATAAAAAAAGGATCAAATAAAAAGATTTCATTTCAAAAATTGACTCTTCAATATATTTTTAACAACTGCATAAAATAGAATAACACAAATTTCAGGTAAATGGTATTTGAAGCCAACATTGGAACTTTTTAGATTTAGAAAGCATTGAAGTGGCAAATTTCTCTTAGAAGAAGCTTGAAATGTGAGACTTTGCTCATAACAGTGGTCTCTGTAATGGAGTGAATGAATGAAAAGAATTTCAGGAAGAAACTGTCTTTGAAATGGGACTTCCATTTTCCAGTCAAGTCTAATTATATTTTCTCCTGAAAGTTATTTCTTTCTTCTAGTTGCTTCCTGCTATACCTGAACAGAACTGCATTCAAACCTCCTCTATATGCTCAGGAATTCCAAAATGTGGCCAAATGTTTGTAATATTTTCTGATGTAGTGTCGTGGTTTAACCTCAGTCGGCAACTAAGCACCACGCAGCCACTCGCTCACTCCCCCCCCCCTTCCCCGGTGGGATGGGGGAGAGAATTGGAAGAGCACAAGTTAGAAAAAGTCATGGGTTGAGATAAAAACAGTTTAATAATTGAAATAAAATAATAATAATAATACACAAAGCAAGTGATGCACAGTACAATTGCTCACCACCCACTGACCGATGCCCAGCCAGTCCCCGAGCAGCAGCCCCCCCGGCCAGCTTTCCCCAGTTTATGTACTGAGCATGACGTCCCATGGTATGGAATGTCCCTTTGGCCAGTTGGGGTCAGCTGTCCTGGCTGTGCCCCCTCCCAGCTTCTTGTGCCCCTCCAGCCTTCTCAGTCGGTAGAGCATGGGAAACTAAAAAGTCCTTGACTAGTGTAAGCATTACCTAGCAACAACTAAAACATCGGTGCGTTATCAACTTTGTTCTCATCCTAAATCCAAAACACTGTACCAGCTACTAGGAAGGAAATTAACTCTGTCCCTGCCGAAACCAGGACATGCAGGAAAGGAAGAGAGGCTGTACTATTAAACCCTGCTCAATTGCTGTTAAGAGCTAGAAGTATATTCTGAAAATTTTTTTTAGCAGAGACTCTGGCATGGAAAGGGATACGCGTGGCACAATTTTAACAGCTTTTCAGAGGTATACGTACCCTGTAATGTGCAAACAAACCTGAGGTGGTTCAGCTCTGCTGCATATGGAACCTCAAAGGCAGAAGCACATTTTAAAAAATATCCAAATCTGAGCATGTAGCTCAGACATTCGGTACTGCACCTAGCTAGACCTGAATCATGTTATTATAAACGACTGCAACTGGGATACCAGCTTTTGGCAGTGGCAGCTGGTTCTTATCTGTCTGTGAAGACTCATTGAGGAACACAAGGAGCAGAAGAAAGGAGTAGGAGTATTCATGAAAGAAGACACTCTTCTTGAATCCCTTAGGAGTCAGTCTGTGCCCGAAATTTCATCTAGTGAATGCATAAAATATAAAAATCTTGTTCACACCTCTTCAGCTACCCACATTTTCAATCCATGTGCAGCATTTGTTTCTGACCAGTCTAAATAGCAAGTCCCCAAGGTGACCAAATTCTCAGTATATTTCTTATATATATTCTCAATAATTATTTCCTCTGATTTACTGTAAATTTACCACAGTGGTACTGGACAGTCCATCCATCAAATCCATGCCTCTCCAGTTTAGAGAGAAGGATGTTGTGGGGGACCGTGTCAAAGGCCTTACAGAAGTCCAGATAGATAATGCAAAATTATTTTGTTTACTAGACTGTAAAAAGTGGATAAGATGATCCCTTTTAATTCTTGTCTGTGTCATCTTTAACACTTCAATCAGGTCTTCTAGATCTTTTTTTCAAATTTAGTCGACTGAGTAAAGATTACATTTCTTCACTGAACTGCTTTGGTTCCTTGCAATCCCAGACAGCTATTTCTTAAAATGAGACAGCTAGGAGAAGACAAGTCTTTGGATGATGAGGTTGTGTGTATACCGTTATTGTTCTCCATGATTCTATTGAATTTAATGTCATAAAATTCTACTTCAGTTAAATAAAACAAAACTAATTCTTGAAAAACATTAGGCATGCTGCTGTCTTGGAAACCTACTGTATTTACTCACTGCAAGATATCTTTTTCATGATGCTTTTCAAATGTAAGCAATTTTTTTGCCAGAAAATAATTTTTTCCTTTTTTGGAATTAGGCTTTTGCACTGGTAGGCATTCATGGGCATACAACATGTCTTTGTGAATAAACATTTTTTGAATAAACAGTTTACAAGGGTTCCAAGTCTCAAGCTGAATTTTCCTGGACATTAAATAGGGCTTTGTTCTGGGTAGGAACAAACCAACCTAGATTTCCATAATAAATCCAGATTCCTTACACTGGTGGTTTATAAATAACTGAAATTTCCAAAACAATTCCCAATAACCTTTCAGTTCTCCTTTCTGAATTGTAACAAGGAAAAAAAAAACAGATTATATATTCTAACACAGCTGACTGTGGAACTTTATCGACTATTGCCCATCTTCTGAAATAATCTGTGGAAAAAGAAGAGCTGGTCCAACAATTTGGCAATACACAGCTACCCATTCAGATGATGATTCTTCATCATTTGTTCCAAGGCTTTGCCTTTCCTCAATTTTCTTGTGTAACATTAAGCCAAACATTTTACCCCAGATTTACAAGGAGATCTAAGCACTGAAGTCTTGTTGCATGTTAGAAAGACACGTGTCCAAGGTAGCTTAAATTCTCTACAGTGTTAATGAAGAAGATGGGGTACCTAAGGACAGGATCCATAGACGCTAACTTGCTGCTTCAGGGACATCTGCTTTTGCCTTAGAGCTACTACATAATACAAAGACGACATTTTGGATTCTACGCCTTCTTTGGCATTCTTTCTTCGACTAGGTGTGCCTCCACTCAGTATCTGGGCACTTGACTCTCCCCTTTCAAAATCTAGAGGAACAGTGTGCTCTGCTAATAATGCCTTCTTGTCCCTTTTCTCTTAGGTAGTGCACACCAATGCCACACAGGCGAAGTGAAAACCTCAGGATTTTCTAGTTGTCCGAAAATTGCATTTATTGATCGCTCATTTTTGCAAATACTTTATAATGCCATATGCTATGTGTAAATCTGTAATTTCAAATTTTATGAGTATTGTCAAATGTGATTTTTGTGTGCAAAATGTTGTGTGGCTTTAGGGGAAAAACTCTTCTGAAGCTTGGCCCTTTCTGGGAGGCAGAGACGATGGTAGGGTTGGGTTGGGTTGGAATGTCTGTTGTCCATTCCTAGCACGATTGCAAGCCTGCAGGATTAAGCAGGACAAGGAACTTTGCTTTGATTTGCAGTCTTTTCCAGTATGGGATAACCAATGTTTCCTCTTAAAAAGAATTTCAATTTTACTGGTAAAATGTGCTAAAACCTGATACATAGAATCATAGAATCATAGAATGGTTTGGGTTGGAAAGGACCTCTAAAGGTCATCTAGTTCAAATCCCTCTGTAATGAGCAGGGACATCTTCAACTAGAGCAGGTTGCTCAGAGACCCCTCCAACCTGACCTTGAAGGTTTCCAGGGATGGGGCATCCACCACCTCTCTGGGCAACCTGTGCCAGTGTTTCATCACCCTCAGCGTAAAACATTTCTTCCTTCTATCTAGTCTAAATCTACCCCCCTTTAGTTTAAAGCCATTCCCCCTTGTCCTGTCACAACAGGCCCTGCTAAAAAGTCTGTCCCCATCTTTCTTATAAGCCCCCTTGAAGTACTGATAAGCTGCAATAAGGTCTCCCCAAAGCCTTCTCTTCTCTAGGCTGAACAACCCCAACTCTCTCAGCCTTTCTTCACAGGAGAGGTGTTCCATCCCCCTGATCATTTTTGTGGGCCTCCTCTGGACCCGCTCTAACAGGTTCATGTCTTTCCTGTACTGAGGACCCCAGAGCTGGATGCAGTACTCCAGGGGGGGTCTCATGAGAGTGGAGCAGAGGGGCAGAATCCCCTCCCTTGACCTGCTGGCCACGCTTCTTTGGATGCAGCCCAGGATACGCTTGGCCTTCTGGGCTGCGAGCACACATTGCCGGCTCATGTCCAGCTTTTCATCCACCAGTACCCCCAAGTCCTTCTTGTCAGGGCTGCTCTCAATCCCTTCATCCCCCAGCCTGGATTGATACCGGGGGTTGCCCTGACCCAGGTGCAGGACTTTGCACTTGGCTTTGTTAAACCTCATGAGGTTCACACAAGTTTTCTCGAGCTTGTCCAGGTCCCTCTGGATGGCATCCCGTCCCTCTGGCGTGTCGACGGCACCACTCAGCTTGGTGTCGTCTGCAAACTTGCTGAGGGTGCACTCGATCCCACTATGTCATCGATGAAGGTATTAAACAGTACTGGTTGCAATACAGACCTCTGTGGGACGCCACTCATCACTCACTGATCTCCGTCTGGACATTGAGCCGTTGACCACTACCCTCTGGATGTGACCATCTAACCAATTCCTCACCCACTGGACAGTCCACCCATCAAATCCATACCTCTCCAGTTGAGAGAGAAGGATGTTGTGGGGGACCGTGTCAAAGGCCTTACAGAAGTCCAGATAGACAACATCCGCAGCTCTTCCCTTGTCCACTGCTGTAGTCATTCCATCATAGAAGGCCACTAGGTGGGTCAGGCAGGACTTGCCCTTGGTGAAGCCATGCTGGCTGTCTCGAATCACCTCCCTGTCCTCCATGTGCCTTAGCATAGCTTCCAGGATGATCTGTTCCATGATCTTCCCAGGCACAGAGGCGAGGCTGACAGGTTGGTAGTTCCCAGGGTCCTCCTTTCTACCCTTTTTAAAAAATGGGTGCAATGTTTCCCTTTTTCTAATCACCGGGGACTTCACCTGACTGCCACGACTTCTCAAATATCATGGATAGTGGCTTTGCAACTACATATTTCAGTTCTAAAATACTGGTTTATTAAATCCTTTCTCTTAGAAACAGATATATGCAAAATATGGAATATTTACTGTGAGGTGTATGTAGAAATCAGAGTCCCATTTGCAATTCTATGGCCTAATTGCTGGGCAGAAAGACAGATATACTGAGAAGGTATGTGAGAGAGAAAGAGTAACAGATAGTGACTCTAACCTTGAATCTGTGCTTGTTCATTGAAGCTTAGGATGTTCACTTTATTTCTTGTTCCGTGAGGTTTTCTGTTGGGCAAACAATTAAATCATGCCTTTACATTAAGATTGGTTTTCTTTTGCCCTGAGTGAAAACTTTATTGGGAGTCAATATAATTGTCTGCCCAGTTACTCCTAAACTCAACAGTCCAGGTCTGTCAATATCTTCCTATCCTGCTTTTCACTCTGGATAATTGCACACTCTCCCTGAGGAATCCCCCAGCCAGTATCTCTCCATGGCTGTATTTTGTATTTCAGTGCTCAGAATATCGAAGATGCAGTTTTATGCATTTTAGAACTGGCTTTGAACGACTATCCCGGGGGATGAGGTAATATTGTATAACAGATATAAAACTAGGTGTAGAAGTAGCCAGCTTTGTAATGTTACCATCTTCACTATGGAGGATTCACACAGCAGGTTTGTCATTTTGAATTCGTACTGGAAAGTCTTCATCTAAGTGTCAATTCTAACTGGATGTGGATATGTTGGCATCCTTTTCTAAATAAAATGTGGAGTGTCAATCTGAATAATTTATTCAGGGCTTGCAAAATTTCGAATATGCCATGATTCATAATAAATAATCTTCTTTGGGTTGCAGCAAAAAATATGTGATACACAACAGGTACATTCAGAGCCAATAACAGAGCTGTCATTTTTAGGGAAGAAACCTTACAAGACAACAAATTCAGTTCCCTGGTATCACAGGCCACCACACCCTATATTGATATTCATAAATGAAAATAATTTCATGTATTTATAACACTATAAGATTTAGAACATTTAGATCATATTGGATTTTTTCCTGCCCTCACTACTGCAAAAATGGATCCTCACTGCTCTGATGGCTAAGCCTTCTGTTTTTTTGAATCATATATTGAAGCTGTTGCTTGCTCCAGGAGAGGCAAACATTTCATATGTCTTAAAACATATGATATATATAATCCACGCACCGATTAATTACGATTTCTATAGCATCTGACAGTCAGAGGTTTTCTTCCTCCTACTCTGAATATGAGAAAGACTGTCACAAAAAAACAGTAACAATTGCATTGCAAAGACACTTGGTCTTGGTTGGAATATGGGAAAACATCTGCAAATTCAAAGGGGGTTACATTTGCAGAAAGGAACAACTGTATTGAGAAATTTTTTTTTTCTTTTTTCCTTCCAGTTTTTAACATAATAAATGTGGAAAGTCATCGCTTCTTCCTGGCAGTCCCCACCAGGAGAAGTGAAGCTGGAGAGCACCTTCGGAACGGTTGTAGCACATTTTATTTCAATCAGACATGGCATTTATATGGGGCAAGATAGGAAGGTGTTGGGGCAAATTAATTGCATGCAGGCAGACTAACAGTCTACCAGACTAACCTGGTTTGGTCATCTAGTACCTGTCTCCAGCTAAAAGGACAATATACTATACTGAATTAGAGTTGGTCCTGTCTTTTGTGTTTTAGAATCATAGAATCATAAAGGTTGGAAAAGCCCTCTAAGATCATTGAGTCCAACCATCAACCCAACACCACCATGCCCACTAAACCATGTCCCTAAGCACCTCATCTACTCGTCTTTTAAATACTTCCAGGGATGGGGACTCCACCACTTCCCTGGGCAGCCTGGTCCAATGCTTGACAACCCTTTCGGTGACGACATTTTTCCTAATATCCAATCTAAACCTCCCCTGGCGCAACCTGAGGCCATTTCCTCTCGTCCTATTGCTTGTTACTTGGGAGAAGAGACCAACACCCACCTCGCTACAACCTCCTTTCAGGGAGTTGTAGAGAGCGATGAGGTCTCCCCTCAGCCTCCTTTTCTCCAGGCTAAACAACCCCAGTTCCCTCAGCCGCTCCTCATCAGACTTGTTCTCCAGACCCCTCACCAGCCTCGTTGCCCTTCTCTGGACACGCTCCAGCACCTCAACGTCCTTCTTGTAGTGAGGGGCCCAACACTGAACACAGTATTCGAGGTGCGGCCTCACCAGTGCCGAGTACAGGGGCACGATCACTTCCCTACTCCTGCTGGCCACACTATTTCTGATACAGGCCAGGATGCCATTGGCCTTCTTGGCCGCCTGGGCACACTGCCGGCTCACGTTCAGCCGGCTGTCAACCAACACCCCCAGGTCCTTTTCCACCAGGCAGCTTTCCAGCCACTCTTCCCCAAGCCTGTAGCGCTGCATGGGGTTGTTGTGGCCCAAGTGCAGGACCCAGCACTTGGCCTTGTTGAACCTCATACAGTTGGCCTCGGCCCATCGATCCAGCCTGTCCAGGTCCCTCTGCAGAACCTTCCTACCCTTGAACAGAGGGTAGCAGTTTGTATAAACATCATCTCATCTGGTTAATATATCAAATATCCCAGCTAATTCTTTCCATAAAGCTAGGCAACTTCTTTTATAAAAAACTGCTCTTATTAAAAAATTCATTATCAGGTTATATCAAACTAGGCATGAATGCTTTTAAACATTGTCCTTTATTGAAAACTACATGAATTATAATCACAAGAGAAAATGGTTACTTATATGATTCTTTTGACTTTTCTGGAAAGCTAATGTGAGATCTCTATAGTTTAAATCATTACTCTTATTTTAAATGACTGACACCTCTATCCACTCCTATCCATAGCCAGTGTCATCTTGATAGACAAGTGTTTCCCTAGCAATCCGGATACATAATTATGTACTATAGTTGTGGTATAGAGGTTAATTTACGAGTGGTTATATGGAACATTTCTTTTTAATGCATCATCACTGTCTAGAAATGTTATCATTTTTATGCTGGTCTTCCTACTTTTTCATCAAGTTTTTATTCAAAAGGAGGAAATATTCAGATGTATAAGCATACTGAGTATGAAGACTTACTTTCTGCAGCTTATATTTCATTCTTTGTGAACATACAATATATGTTAATCTCACCAGGAACTCTGCATGAAACTTCAGCATGGAAGTTTTAATTAAAATGAAGGGACAAGATTTTAAGCTAACCAGTGAATCGTATCCTTTGCCAGCTTTATTTCAGTGAACAGCATGTCCTGTTCTGGAAATCTCTGCTTCAGGGCTGGATGTCCCAGGAGCAGTCCTAGGCAGAAATGCCTTGACAATGAAACATTCCTGAGATTTGGGGTGAAGTGAAAACACTTGATAGATGAGTATAAGCCTCCAGCTTAACCCACAGGGGATGTATTCTCATATAGAAAAGCGAGTTATGGTTAAGGGGACAGTCCTCATTGCTCCATCGCAAGAGAAAACATGGCTGAGTAGGGAAAATCGTGCCCTTAAATTTGCCTAGAAAATGGAAAGAGCTGACAAAATCTTTTCTCCTCCTTCCCAGGATATATGTTGTTTTCTTTCCCCAGTTGCTGGTCAGCTAGGCTTTGGGCCAAAGTATTTCTTATCTGTAAGATGTTGTTATTTAGTGTGTTTTTAACATTGTCATGGCTCACTGCGTGAAGAAGAGTATTTTCAGCATTTTGTGATCGAACTTTTCTTTTTTTGGAGTGCATCCAGTTGGAATGTGAAAGAGGGAAAGAGAGCTGAATAATTTATTAAGGCAATAGTGCTTGGTTAGATTTTACTTATCATTATTGAAGGAGAGATCAATAAATCTGTGCTTTTACCCAGGATTTTGTTCTTTCCCTTAGGGAACCTGTCCTTCATTCAAAAACTATTGTGTCATATGCTTTATGAGTTAAAATGGAGACATAATAAGAAATGACTTTTATTGCAATCTACCTATGAAATAATGCTAAAAGAGATCAATAGAACAATGCACAAAAAGTAAAGATCCATAAGGATGATTGATGTCAGTTCACTCCTGTCTTTCTTTCTGCTATATAACTTAGGTTGGGAGAAGTGGTTCAGTGTGAAGGTGAATATTATCCCCAGCCTTTCTCCTTCTCTTTTCACTCCCCCTCTGTCCCCACCCCCATTTCTATATATCTAAAATGAAAGTCAAAGTGAAAGCCATTTTCAAGCTTTACTGGTTGTAGAAAGAAGTTTTTAGGGTGAAAAGCCTGATTAATTAGACTTAGGGATTCTTGTTCCAGTATCCAGTTTCATCTCTGTCTTCCAATACCATTGTAAGGAAAAAAAAAAACCTACTTAGCTGTTAAGTATAAATAAAAATTTGAGTGTTGATGGCAGGATAAGATTCTTTCTGTAACCATTAATAAACAGACCAATGACTATTCCTCCTCCTATACTCCAGTTTTCCTTTTCTAAATAGGTAGTGATAGCGGCTGCGCTTTTCTACTAGATGCTATTTATTTGGTTCATTCAGAGCTTCCAAACTGGCTTTCTCTGTTTATTATTTACCTTTCTGGGCAACACACCTGTCAATGAGGTTTCTTCTTTCCCCATAGGAAAGCCTCATGATACTACCATAATACAAGGTATTAATAATAATTTTCATCTTTTGGGGATCTGAATGCTTCTGGGGCAATAAGTTTACAACTGTAAAGCTCTTGATGAAGTCCACAGTCATCTTCCTTTGACCTATTTTGTACAGGTCTTCCTTCTTTCTCCTCCTCCACTTTCTTATTACAGAATTATAGGCAAATACCCGTTATTGCAGAAATTTGAAAAATCCCACCAGCAAATTATAAGGTTGGAAAGATTGCAGGTTGGAAATATAAGATGTTTTAGGGTGCTTATCTGGAATCTCAACACTCCTTTTAAGTGATGATTCTTTTAATTTTCCTTCTCATTATGGGTGGAACCCTATCATTGCTCTTGGGTAATGAGGTTTCCACCAAATTACTGAATGGCATGTTAAGATCCACTGAGAGGCAGCCAGAACGTAGAACCGCAGTAAGACGGGATAGGCTTGTTGATGCATTACTGTCATAGCTCTTCAATAATTACCCATATGTTCGGAAAGGTTTAGAATGTGCCTGTCATTCCCATGCTAATTACAGGCTGTTGCAAAGCTCATTTTTCATTACTGGGATCATGCCATGTTTATGGGGTTTGATGAGTTGTTTGTTCTGGGTTGATGCACTGCAGTTTTGTTGGAAGTTTCACATTTGAATTGCAAATGGATTAGGGGGATGTACTTTTTTTTTTTTTTTTTAACCTAGAATGCATTTCAGGTAACATAATGGGCAAAATCTTGACTCAAATAAACTAAACTCCCTATGTAGAAGCATAACCCTTTATTTGAAAATATTGGTCTCTCAATGAAAGAAGCAGAATTCTCAAACTTTTACACATTACCATTGTAGTTAAATTGGAAAAAAAAAAAATTCTTTCATTCTCCCATTCCACCCTTCTTCTCCCTCAAAGCTGCGAGATCCTCATTGCCATCAGAATCAACTTTCCCATTAATCCTCCTAAATGTTTAAGGGAATTGGAAATTCTGATCCCACTAAAATTAGTTTGACTGGATCTTCATATCTTCGAAATAATTTATACAATTATGTTTATAATATTTTACAGCACCTTTCCAGTACTATGCATGTCTCACATCTTATATAACATCTTACAATTAGATTATCCAGTGATCCTCTGAGTTATTGATGCTCATGTTAAAACCAAAAAGTTTATTCTGAACCTTGCATGTGCGTACATAGAATATAATGCGTGTATGCATGCACACACAGCTATACAAGGCTACCACTGAAGGAGAATGACTTTGGTAAAAAAAGCCATTTGATAAATGGATCAGATTTCAGGTTCTACATTTACAGTTAGTTTCCTAATTTTCATGCATTGAAAGAGGAAACTGGTATGAGATGATGTCGCTTGCAGTTTTCCTCAATGCTACGAGGGTGCTGCATGCTCTAGGGACCCAAATATATAGTGTTTTGTTGCATGGACTGCAGTTTCTGTCCTGCTGCATGTTGTGGTAGACCTTGCATGAGGGAGTCCATGGGCGATAACAACAGAGCTCTACATTGAAGCCGGTGTCCTGGAGGGACACCCACACACAAAATGGACTGCTGGAAGGTACTTTCTCCTGAGTGCCTATGCCAGGCACTTTCAGATGAGGAGAGAGCTGCCACATCTCTGTTGTATGCCCCAGTGCCTCCTTGCTTGAGCTGCCATGTGGCATCTCCTGCACTGGACTGGAGAAATATGAAGTCTAGATTCCTGTGTAAGATTTCCCTGGATTTGCTTCCCCTGGAATGTCTCCTCCACCCCTATGGTGTTAAGAGTTTGTTTCTATTGACTTGTTTAAATAAATGAAAATGAAACCCAAGAAAAAAAATAATCAAAAGTTTGTCCAGCTTTAGAATTATCTTTAAAAAAACACTTTTAAGCTGATACTGAAATGCAGTATATATTTTTTTTTTTTTAATTTCAGTGTCTAGGCAGGACAACACGTTAAAATAACTTGGTAGGAGATGCTACTCTTGTTAAGCTTCCAGCTGTGACTAAAAATGGAAATGCAAGAAATTTTATCAGTGATTCATTTCTTACAAGATTGCCAGGTTGAGGATTGCAAATTCAAAAGACTTGATAATTCATATGAGCATCTTTTAAACGTTAATTCGAAACTTGAACTTCAGATGTAAGCCTTGCAGTTAACTCTTGCCCTAAGTCCATTGTAGTGTAATTTATCATCAGGGAAGTGGTGCGGAATCACATACTACAGGGGTGTGAGGAGATGTGTTTGTTTACTCCTTTATCTGGTAGAGGTTATATTCAAGTGTTTGGCATTTTTATGTATCCTTTACATGGCTGAGCAACAGGAAGGGATATAAAGATCATGAGAAAGCAAGTATTCCAAGATAAAAAAGAGAGGAAATGGCTATGAAGGGTCGTTACCCTTTTGCCTTTCATGTTATTTCACTGAGATCGGTAAGGAGAAAATGAGAAGAGCAGCACAAGAAATATGAAGTCAGAGCACAGTGCAATGCAGAGCTGATAAATATTAACTCTTTTCCAAGGACCTGAAGTTGCTAGAACAATCCAGAGGGTGCTGAATATATGGATTTTCATTCTTTTGTTGTTTTTTTTTTTTTCTCCCCCCCCCCCCCCCAAATTATCTACAAATGGAAACAAGATTACTTTTGGTTTTGTTTGTTTGTTTGTTTGTTTTGTTTAATCCCACCAGGACACATTCCACACCTCATTGTTTCAATGCTGGTTAGTAATAGCGTTTAATAGCATGACAGATTTTTAGATTGCCTGACATTTTTCTCTCCAAGATCAATGTTTATTAACCATTTAATATTATTTTTAAAAATTAATCAGACTGTTTACAGGAACACGATTAGGGGAGAATGGATTATAAATTTTCAAACATTTGTCTCTTTTTTTTTTTCTCCCTTTCTTTTTTTAAGTGCTTTAGTGCAAGTATTTTAAATCTGGGAGGATAAAAGGGAATTGGTTGCACCCAAGAAAATCTGAGCAAAACTGGTTAAATGTAAAACCAGATTAAAACCATTTTCAGAGATACCTGGTAAAGCTTTACAGCTAATTCCCTGAAAATTAATCCAGATGTCATGTCTAGGCACTTGGGGCACTGCCTAGTCTGGATTAAAAAAGCAGAAGATGGAGCAAGGAAACTATAGGACCTAATTTATCATTAACTGTCTGGAGGGCTCATCTGAATGAAGAGGGAATGAGACCTGCACAGAGATGTTGTCCCATCTGACTATGTCTAGCCAGACAATAAAAGCAGAAACTCTCAGTTAGAAATACATTATTAGATATTTGAAGAGAAATTAAAAAATAAAGAGAAGAGGAAAAGAAGAATTGGAAACTGAAACTGGGAACTAGAAACAGAGTATAGACCAAAAGCCAGAGGAGAAACCAGATGGGAGACAAGACTGGCAAAGCAAAGACACTAGGATGTGACGAGAAAACGGGAAACAATGCCTATAAAACAATATTTAACATTATTAAGAATACAACATGAAGAACAAAAAACTTGGGGAACACCACAATGAAAGTTTCCCATACAATTTATGTCCTGACATATGCACTTTGAGAGAGATTTCATTTATCTAGTCACCTACTATTTTATTTGAAAACCTCCAAGGAACTTATGTTCTGTATAAACAAGACAAACCCAGGAAAATAGTAATAAAAGTCACTGGACAGTTTCATAAAGCACGTAGCTGAACTCTGTTACCCACAGCTTTTGGAGGAGCACAGTGTTGTAACACACAGGGCTGTCTTCCAGGAACTGTGATAGTGCTCAGGGAGGATAACAGACATCTGAGGATGGATCCAGTTGTCCAAAGTTATCTCTTATTATTTGAGATCCTCTGGGCTATCCCATCTCACCCACAAGTGCCAGTCCTTCAGGGCAGAGTTCATTTGTAGGTCCTGGGTTGTACGCCTCAGCCTGTGGAATTGATGTTCCACATACCAAAGTGTACCTCAATAATATGCAATGAATATACTTAGGTAATAAAATTGAGCTTATAATGTTCTTGCAGTGTTAGGGTAGGGGTTCCATTGCTCTTTATGCTCATGGGATAATCCAGGGAGGTGGATTAGGCCATTGAATCTCATGATATTGTATACTCTTCTTCCCTTTCAGAGATCTTTATGTTATTGTGATGATCCTTGTAGATCAATGAATATTTTCTTCCTCTTCTGTGAGCTCTGTTTACATGTAAGCAGGGGGGAAAAAAAGAAAACAATCTTTGAAATCATGTCAGAGTATAACAGGGAATAAAGACTTTTTTTTTTAACCCATTGTGTAATTTGTTGCAATTGTGCTAGTTCAAAATTATGAACTTAATTTGAACTATGCAAGCACAGGTGCTTCCTAATCACAGCCCAATGGGGAAACATGTCTTACATTCTGCAGGTTATTAATGACCCAAGTGGTTTAATCAGTGGTTGGCAGTTTCAGAGTCTGATGCTTAGTGCTAATGATGCATTATTGCTGCAGCTGAAGTTTTGAAAACTTAAAATACAATTGCTACTTTTTTTCCCCTTCCTCTGATGTGTGATGTGTGATGGGCTCAGTCGGTTCTGTACACTGTAGAAAGAGGTGATCTGTTTCAGTTTCATGTTCCACGGGATATAAATCTCTCATTTCCAGCTTAAATTTATTAAATGAGTTCTCATGCCAAGCTAATCCTTAAACTTCAATACTTTCTCTAGCATTTGTCATTTTTTCCCCTTATAGAGAAATACTGATATACAGTTTGGCATCATCTGCAAATTTTTTTTGTAACTCTGGCATTTTGTACCCATATCACCACGAAAAACTGAGCCTTGAAGAGCTTCTCTGGTAATCTCCCTTTTACCAAGGTTACCTTTTCAGCATCATTTTTCTAGTCTTCTTTGCAATCGGCTCTTCCTATGACTAAGAGTTCCATTTTGTCCTGTTTTAATAAATGGTTTTTTCTGTTAACTGTTTTCAAAGAGTCTAGATCTACTGCACTTCCTTTGTCAAAATATTATACAAAATATATTTCAAAAATATGGTATTTATCCATGATATTGATTAAGTCTGTACAATCTGCTTTTGGCAAGCCTATTTCTCATTCATTACCTTGTCTGTAATCATTATCTCTTCAGAAAGTATTCTGCTATCTTGCATGCTACTGATGTCAAATTCATAGGTTTATGGTAGTTGAGATCACCGCCTTTCCTTTCTTAAGGCACAGAGATAAGAGCTGTGCACCCTGTTGCTAAGCAGCTTTCTAATCTTCTTATTCAAAAAAAAAAAAAAAAAAAAGGTTAGTCATGACATGGGACTCAGTACAGATTAAAATAAGTGTGAGTTTAAAATAGAGGAACTGCAGTGCAAATATTTCAGGTTGTGGCCATTTTACTCCAGAACAAAAGTTCATTTTTCTGAGGGAGTTTAATCCCCTTTACTATTTTTTGTCCTTTCTTCCTTCTGTCCTCTCTTCAGTTGGCACTTGCACTGGTTTGATAATGAACTCTAGAAACACTTGCAAACTCCAGTGAACCCAGTGCAGCTCCTGTTGGTTCCAGTTCAGGCTGTCCTTTCCTTGACTTTCTTAGAAGAGCTGCTGCCAAGGAAGGGACAACTTCTGCGCTGCATTTTGCAGAAGTTATAACAGAAGGTACAGCTCAACGCAGGCAAGAAAGAAGATCCAATCCACTTCTGCATCCTCTGAATTCTGGTCTATTCAGTGACTAGTTCACAGTGGTCCTGACTGATCAACGTTAAGCTGCTCGGGACAGGGTGCGGGGACCCATGTGCTTGGGGCACACACAGGAAAAGCAGGACAGAAGTTTTCTCCAGCATTAGCAGCCCCCAGATCTGTCGTGTAAAGGGTATTCCCCATGCACCAGATTTAGCCCCTTTTGCCTCTCCTCACCACCATCAGTTGCTACACTCAAAAATTTTATTGTGGCAAAAGGGAATGTACCATATATATGTGGAGCCAAGAGTTTATTGTTAGTTTAATTTGTCGGTCTAATTCAAATCCAGTAAAGAGTTGTTGTTAGTCCAGCCATAATAATGCTACCATTCATAGTCCAAAATAATACAGAAAAGCCTCAATAATACAAGTAAAACAGTTATACATTAAAACCTTCTTAGTACCCACCCCTTTTCTCTGGTGTTATTCACACCCTCACAGTGTCCCTCTGAGACCCAAAGATGATGGAGCCAGAGGTGGGACGGGGTTTGAGCAAGTTGCCTTCAACCCAACCTATTTGTTGGGAGGATTTTGATGACTGCAGTGGGGTGTCCCTTCATCCTCCATCTTGAGGAAATAAACTTGAGTTTATTTTTATCATTTTCCTAACATATTCCGCATATGTGAGCTTTCTCTTCATTTCATAGAATCATAGAATCATTAAGGTTGGAAAAGACCTCTAAGATCATCGAGTCCAACCATCGACCCAACACCACCATGCCCACTAAACCATGTCCCTAAGCGCCTCATCTACACGTCTTTTAAATAATTCCAGGGATGGTGACTCAACCACTTCCCTGGGCAGCTTGTTCCAATGTTTAACCACTCTTTCAGTAAAGACATTTTTCCTCACGTCCAATCTAAACCTCCCCTGGCGCAACTTGAGGCCATCTCCTCTCGTCCTATTGCTAGCTTCTCTAGGAGAATGCTGTGGGAGACGGTGTCAAAGGCCTTACTGAAGTCCAGGTAGACCACATCCACAGCCTTTCCCTCATCCACTAGGTGGGTCACCTGGTCACAGAAGGAGATCACGCTGGTCAAGCAGGACCTGCCTCTCATGAATCCGTGCTGGCTGGGCCTGATGCCCTGGTTGACCCGCACATGCCTTGTGAGCGCCCTCAAGATGAACCGCTCCATAATCTTCCCCAGCACTGAGGTCAGGCTGACAGGCCTGTAGTTCCCCGGATCCTCCTTCCGGCCCTTCTTGTAGATGGGCGTCACATTGACAAGCCTCCAGTCGTCCGGGACCTCCCCCGTTAACCAGGACTGCTGATAAATGATGGAGAGTGGCTTGGCGAGCTCCTCTGCCAGCTCCCTCAGCACTCTCGGGTGGATCCCCTCTGGCCCCATAGACTTGTGAGCATCCAGGTGGCGTAGCACGTCATAGCATTTAATCTCAGTTATTCAGTTTTTTGTTCTTTTTGTTAGGTCTAAGCCAGTTTAATAAGACTGTGCTCCTGTAGGGGCTACTCGTTGACCACTGTGATTTGTATTAACAGTCTGAGACCTTTGGTAACATCTTGATTTTATGGTCTTGAAAACCATATTTTATTCTAGGATCTTAGGTAATTCAATCTACAGAGAATAACTACTTCTTATCACTGTGAACTAAAGCCAACCGTGCCTAAACCTGACAGCTAAACAATTGCTGTCACAGCTAAACAAATTAAAAACAGTCAAGACTAAGACAAAGCCCAGAAAGTCCTGAGAACCTGCACTGTCAGGTTAATGCAAATTGTGTGGCCTTTTGCTAGTAATTAAAAAAAAAAAAGTTTTGTTTACTAGACTACACAGTGGACCACGCCAGCAGCCTAAAATTGCAGAATGGTCTGGTGGGAGTGTAAACCAGCCACCTATACCTCTTTCCTTCACACTCATGGCTGTGACAACCAATTTATTCTGTCATCAAACATCATGTTGAAAGACACATTGGGTGCCAAGGAACAGCAGGTTGTGCAATTACAGGGGAACCTCAACCAAGACCAACTGTGCCTGACTACAGAGCAACTCCAGATCTGGGATGAAAAAAGGACATCCTTGAAAGGAGAGGATGGATGCCTCTTCAGGGGGTAGGACTCCAGAATGCGCCTAACTTCATAACCTGTGATGCATAATGTCTTTATTTTCAATAATTTGCAGCTGAAGCTACTCCAAAGAGTATGGCATAACGTTGACACAAAAAAGTGTAATTTTTCAAAACAGCTTGTACATTGCATTAAGGCCATCATGATTCTCTAAATTTTAACATTTCCATAATCTGTCGAGAATTAATGTTAAATACGGAAACAGATCATGCTTCTAGAGTATCCATTAATCTTTTTTCCCCAAGTTAATATATTCCTTAGGTAGATCACAGATAAAATTGAACATGCATGAAATTACTTTTTTTTTTTTTTAAAGTTTGTTAGATAATTACAGTAATGGCATAATAATAAAAAAACTATGAAAATAAGAAATATGAACACATACACTACTTATATGATAAATTTAAAATATTTGGAAACTGTGGGCAACAGAAATCTTTCAACCCTCAGTCTGTAGTACCTTATGTTTCATTTTTACAAAGGAGACAGGCACATGCTTAATTGTATTCTGTAATGTAGCCTTGCTGGATATATTATATGTTAACTGTTATCAGTTCAAGTAAGAAGCTAATGAAGCAGTTGTGAGACTGATGTACATTACTGTCTTCACTCTTCCCTGACACGTAGCTTCTTCACAGACAGTTCAGTTCAGGTCACAAAGTTTTTTGCTGCTTTAATAGTTCAAGTTTGTCAAGTCAGGAAAAAAACACAGGGAATGGCAAGGGCAAGCTCCAATCTCAGAGATTCATAAGTGCAAGAAAATGTTCATTTCATATTTTAGTTCTAGTTCTGGCAGCCCAGCTAAATTGTTATGAACTCAGAGATTTGATATTAGACCAATGATGATGTGCAATGAAGCAACTGAACAAAAAAGAACACTAGAAGTAATATTGCAATCAGAGCATTAGATTCATTGAAGAATATTAAGGTTTTATTAATTCAGAGCCTTTAGCAAATAGTGTCAGTTCTCTGTGCATCAACACTTTGACCGCCTGCTCTTTTCCACGGGAAGTGCTGAGTGCAGTAGATCTGGTGCGGAGAATGAAAACTGCTGTCAGAAAGCTGCCATTTCTTTGTGCACAGATCTACATCTTTATATTTTGCTTACAGAAAAATGGTGTGGTGCCAGAAAAACAGACTATCAGTTGGGCCCAAGCCAACAGAATTAAACAGACACATGGACTCCAGTATCAATTTTTTTTAAAAGAGCTACCCCTTTGATCTGTAGCAGATAGAAAATTATAGCCAATACTTTTAATGAACTCGACTAGCTTAAATTAATACCCTAAAGAAGAGTCCTCTATTCCTGTAATACTGAGTTCCCACAGATCCTTTGAAAGAGATGCAGGTGCTCAGCAGCTCTCCACATGAGTGTGTTTACTCTTGACTGGTCTCAACATTGCTGGAAGTGGAACTTCAGGTTCTGAAAGAGAAGATGGTGGAAACTATGTGAAGAGTAATTTCCAGATGAGAAACGTATGTTACGTTGTCTGCTGGAGTGGGCTAGCTTTTCTTGTAAGGTTATGGCAAACTGCACACTACTTGTACAGTGTTCTGAATTTCCCAAAAAAGTGTCTTATTTGGTGTTGTACCATTGGAAGGGAAGAAAAAGACCAAACCAGATCTGGTTTAGGGTGTTATGACTTTCAAAAAAGGGCTGAAATACCTTTTTCTGAAATAGAGGTCCTTGCCAAAGGACTTAAGACAGGCAAGTAAACCAGCGATCATTTTTTTAACAACAAAGATAAGTACATTTAACCTCCTGGAAGAGATCAAAACTGCAGCTGTGGGGGAAGCAGATTGTTGAGGCTGTCACAGCACTGACTGCTCTGTGCAATTCAAAGATTGGTGATGCAGTCAAAACTGCTCAACTCGTGGTTTGTATTAAACCAGGATCAAAGCGCTGTATCAATATATTAGCAACATGTAATTTACTGGCAATCAGTGAGCTATACATTCAGGAGCAATATCAGCAATACAACAGATAAACCATGTTACCAGGTGCTTACAAAATGTTAATAAGCACCTACGAATTTCAAAACATCATTCTATAACTAATTCCCATAAATTGTGATCACACACACGCAGAGTTATGTCCACGCTGCCCCACCAAAAGTGCAGGCTGCAAGCACACACTGGAAGCACGCCTCCTACTTGCTCACCCCTCCTGTAGGAGTGGTGGGTGCTCCATCTTCACGTGCACCTGTGAAACTACAACAATCTGCTAATCTACCTGCCGATAAGAAAGGCCCCCTTCGTGCACTGACACCATCACACCCCAGGTGTGGGTCCCTGCTTGTTGCCTCTGGCCTGTCAACCCATCAGCAAGGTGCAGGTTTTTGACAGCATCTGTCAGGGAGGATGCTCCATCAGGCCTTGGTTAGAGGTCATGGTGCCAATGGCATAACTTCTGAAAGTATCAATCTAGGCTTGACCGCCACTCTGTTCATACTCTAATGTATCTCCCCACGGTCACAAATTTTCATGCTTCTTTTACACTTCTTTTCAAGCGGGGTCCTTCGTTGCTTAGAGAGTCCCTTGGTAATCTGGTTTAGTATGGTTGGCGGTTGATTTATGCAAACTTTGTCATTTTAATTTCTTCTCAGTGTTACCATTTTTGTGGAAAACACTTTGTCAGGCAGTTTCAGATATTACATTCATATATGCTGTGTACACGCACAGTCTTATCATATCATCTGTTGTTATCCAAGCCATTTTGCCAAGACAGGATTGTTCAGACTCCCCCACAGACATAAAAAAAAGAGTTTTGTTGGACTGGACACTTTGTGAGTGTGTGTTTGTTCAGATAATTTTTTCCATTCTGAAATCAAGGGCAGAATATCTGCCCTGTGGAAGAAGAGAAACATAGGTAGATCTACCACCAAAACATATTCCAGATAATAGAGTTCACGTGGGACTTTGCATGTGTGCAAGACCAAGCCTTGCCCTGGATCACACAGTGTAGAAACTGTACCTTGGGGCTCTGCTGCTGAATATAGTCCATTCCGGGGCCTCCCTGTCTCTCTCTTTCTTGTTGTTCAACAGCCTGTTTTCTTGCAAATGTGAATAAAGCCTTCTCAAATTTCAAACCTCAATACATTCTGTGAATCAGAAATCTTGGGTTTGGGTCAGTACAACAAAGCAGCCACTATTTCTCCCAGTGACCTGCTCTCAGTAAATCGGCAATTCTGAGCTTTATGCTTAGCTGGCAATACAATGGTGAAGACATTTGGATTTTTCATAGCTACAACATTCTCTCAACTAAAGCCTTTCAGACTCATTATTACAATAGTTTTGCAGCTCTCCAATAACAAATTTCTTCACTTTTCTTTCTTAAAGGTTCATACCTGCATATCAGTTTCTTTTAAAATAACCTATAAATTATTAAATGCTGTCTTTTTTTTCCCTCTAATTTTTTCCCAAAAGTACAGTATGCCATAACTTCAAAATGAAAGTATAGCTATTTTCTATCCCTTATACACAGAACTTTGAGCTTTACACTTTAAAGGCTAAACCCTGATTCACATTACCTGTCTCAAACATAAATATTTCTTTAGTTTTAAACCTGGTCATCACCTCAGTAAAAATCCATCCATCTTTCATTTCTCTCACGAAAACTCCTGGTCCAAAGTCTCTGAGTTAATAGAAGGACTTCAGTATTTTATCAGGTGATGTGAGCTAAAACCTTTTTGTTCTCATATAACAGATTTATGGACTATAAAAGCCAAAAGTACCCATTAAGGTGATCTAGTTTTGAGTTCCTCAGTAAAAGAGACTGTAGTACTTCATCCAGTACTTCTTCCATGAAGTTTAACAACTTGATCAGATTATGGCTCCAGAAAAATGGCATTTAAGACTTGTTCATTTTTTTTCAACCTTTCCCTATCGAATAGCTGTAGATTTTAGCTGGCCCATGAGTAAGCTGGTTTTAGGCTAGCATATTAAGTACCTTGAGTATGCTGGGGGCTGTGAGCTCTGTTATGGAGAATTTAACATCTCTAATGCATAGTTTAGGGGGTTTGCATGACTGATACTCCAGAGATTCTGCTCCAGGAACAGGGCACCTGAAGAAAAATTTTGCATTTGCTGACTGTTTTGCTAGATCTAGCATTTTGCCTTTTGGAACTTCAAATCTTCATCTGAAAATCAGGAATAACAGGTTTTTGTCTCTTATTAGGACAGTTTGATGTAAAGCCATTAGAAATTATGTAGCGGGGCAATAGATGCCCTAAAACCACCCACCATTGCAATCTGGCACTGTGTTCAGAAAATTGATATTCCATTTAAAGAAATGTTGGTAAAATGCGTAAACAGAAAAAGCTTGCTGTTCAGAGCAAGCATTTCAAAATGATATCCTGTGTTGAAAGAATGGGTCTATGTCTTTCCAAGATGTAGGGCTTGTTTTGAAATTTGAAGTCCATCTTGATCCCTATAAAACATTTGCACAAAATTCAATGTGGTGTGCATTTTCCATTTTTTATTGAGAATCAGCACAACCCTGTGAGTTGTGGTAGTCTCTACAGTAAGTGTTGTCCTCTGACAGAGGAAGACAGAGTCTGTCTATCACATATACCATTATTAATAGCTCTGGTTTGGTTAGTAGAATTTGTGGGTATGAATTGACCATTTATTGCCCTTCAACTATTTTTACTCTGCTGTAAATGCAATCGATACATGTATTGTATTTTTAACAAAATAATAACTCTGTATCTTTTCTGTTACAAAGCATTTGATTGATTGATTGATGTAATTTTCTTTTTATTGTGTAGACAAAAGAGATGGAATGAAGATGGAAATAATGTTTTTATTATTCCTTTTGTAGGATGTTCATTTCTGGATTCACAACAAAACTGATACAAATATTGTTATGTCAAAATAAAGACCAGAGTTTCTCAAGGCATTCTGGGATTAGCTGACACATGTAAGATGCTGATAGGTAGAGGCTTTTCCCTTCTGCTGAGCAGAAGTGAAGAACTGCTAGATGAGCTGCTAGGTCTCCCTCTTACAAAGCTCCAAGCACAGAACATAGAGAAAAAAGGAGTTGTTACCTTCCCAAAGTCATGGGTAGAATTAGGATAGCGTCCCAGATCGTATTCACAAACAGGTTAGCTATTTTATTGAGGTATATATAGCCAGGTATGCTTCACTTAGGATATAAGCCTGGGAATGCAACTGAATCTCGTTAATGAATTTGCACAGTTGTGCTTTCTGATTTGTCTTGAAGTCATTCATGGGCCTAATCCTTGGCTTCTATTCAAGACCTCATCAAAACAAAGTGGAAATTCTCTTTGTGCAAATATTTTATGTGACTTGAAGGTAAGCTGTGAGTTTTGCATTTTTTCTGACTTTTCCAGTTTTCTTCCCTTTTTGAAGCTAGGGACCATGCTTACCCTTTTCCAGTACTCCAGTGCTTATCCTAGCTTTGCTAAATTCTCAAAAGCTCTGAGATGCCATCAGCTAAGATCATTAAATATACCAGGAATAATTGGCCTGAAATCACCCAACATGTTTAGCCACACCAAAACCTGTTCCTTTCATATTCAGGGTCCTGGCTCTTTGTCATTACTGTTAATTGTGACAGCCTCTGGATTGTAGCTGACTTGAGAAGAGAAATGGAAATAAAAATACAAAAAACTGTATAATCATCGGTTCAGATCGCTTCATCCATTGGTACTAGAGAAGAGATTGCCTCTCCCTAGAGATCTTGATCAAACATCTTAGCCTTTCAAGCATCTCTTGTCAGTAGTTGTTTTTCTCCCTCGGATAGATCAACCCTTTTTTTAGCCTTTCTCTTTGCAAAATACTTGTAGACTGATTTCTTGGTACTCTTGAAGAATAGAGAACGAGGATAGATGGAAGACCCCAATTTCAAGGTTGGAGGATGCATTTCATAAAGTTTTTTAGCAAAGAAATATGTCTTAAGGGTGAATTATGGAAGGGGAATAGCAGACTGGCCACCTTTTCTTAATTTTTTTTTTTTTTTTTTTTAACATGTTGCAATGAAAGATATGAGCCAGAATGCAAAATAAGGCAACACCACAAATGCAAATTAGAGCATGGTCCTCACCCAAGAAATCTCTAGTTTGTCCAGGCCAAGTGACTCCCCAGGAACTTCGATCACTTTCTGCTTTCCAGATTTTTTCTCCTCCTCCTTTTCCAAACGTTAACCCATTGTACACACTTGAAAGGTAGGATAACCTGTTATACATCAAGCCACAAGCTGTGTTCCTTTGCTTCCTTCACAGACTGGACATGCAGACAATAAGCACCGATGTTTTATCTAAAAATTGTTACAATTGTGTGTACATTTCTGTCACTACTTTAAAGAAGTGGTACCCTAAGTTGTGTCCCCAAAGACAGAGACAGATTCTGTTTAAATGTGTAAATCAGGAAATCATACCCCAGATGGTAAAAAAAAAGGTAACGAACCACAGGTATTTGGCTGATGAATGAGATTCATTACCATGCAATTTCTGTGCGGATTATAGGTCTATTTTGGGCTTAAGTTTTCTTTTATCACACCTTAGGAGTAACATGAAGTGCGCTGAAAAATAAATAGAATTTTTTAGTAACACAAAGGGAGATGAATTATTTTAATGCTTTAAATATTTTTCTTTTGGAAGTGTGCGTGACTTGGCAAATGTACCTAGTATCTTGTGTTGGCTCAAAGCTTATCATGTTAATGAAGCTGAGAGCCGGATAAACTATTCTAATGCTGCATCTTTTTTGCCCTGCTGCTATGTTGAAAATGCTGTTTCTTCAGCTACTCTCCATGTGTGGTACTGACATCAGTACAGGGCAGCTGGAAAGCAGCTTGCTGGAGAAATGGCCAGGAAGCCAAGAAGATGATAAACACTGTGGTAGGGAAGTGCAGGATGGGATAAAAAAATCTGTAGTGATGGCTTTATGTTTATGAAAAGAAAAAGGAATGTCCCTTTCCTACATTCCAGTGCAAATGTCTTTTTGAGAAACAAGTAACAGGAGGAGGAGAGAGCGGCTGGGGTGATAACAGAAGATAGGAGGATTGACACTTGTGATTCCACAAGGTGACTTCAGGATCAGTCTCCTCTAGGGTTTTTTTTTTGTAATGGCAGGTGGTCAGAGATGTGGGTCACAACGTACGGCAGCTGAGCAGGATCATTTACAGCAAATATACGATCCGGCTTCTCAGAGTAGTTGCAAACTCTGCAATCATTCACCTGTTATTGACCATGCGACTTTTGTTTTTCTTTCCTGTTGCCACAGTCTGGAGCTTTGGCTGAACCCCTTCCCCTTGTCTTGTTCAGGGAGTCCCATGTACATGAAAACACTGCAGCGACAGGAATTTATATGGGCTGATTCACAGTCCTCTTCCCAGAGGGCAGCGAGTCCAGACCATCAGCACAGGACCATGCTGAACATGAGGCATGACTGCCCGGTAACCAGAAGCATATGGCACAAGCATGCAATCGCCCCATGAGCTGAACCAGCAAAGGAGAGCTCTTGGCTGAATGTCAGGGTTGAAATAAGTAGGTGACAGCCCGTCAGGATGACCCTACATAGTAGAGGACGCACAAATAAAAAGAAAAGAAAAGCAAGGTGGTTGGCAAAACAGTGGAGTAACTGTGAAAAAAGTGTGCAGAAGTTTTAGCCTTTAACTCTGCTGTTGGTGAATAGAGCCAGCACTTCAGTAAGCAGTCCCAAGGAGGGCTTTATTCCACGCGTTAAAGCAATAGTGATTCACAGCAGGAAAAATCTGTGGATGCAAGCCATTTTAATATGAAAGCTTATACCCCATGATGGATCTTAAGATGAGACACACTGCAAGGGCTTTAGTGGTAGAGTAGACCAAAGCTTCTCTCTCGCAGCCAGCATTAGCCACTCAGCTGCTGTAAACCAGCCAAATTCCACTGACTTTAAGGAAAATTGTATGAATTTTCACTAGCTGAAAAGTTGTTCCAGATCTTCCAAAGCAAACCCTATTGCTTATTTTTCTTCAAATGACTATACTTTAAAAAGTGACTCTGTAACCAGTAGGTGACAGCATAGTGTCACCAGGAAAATGGAAATTATTAAAACTAACAAGGTGAAAATGCAGGGGTTGGTTGTTTGTTTTTTTTTTTTTTTATAATTATTTTTCATTATATAGTAAGACCTTGCTGTCATTACTTAGTCATGGGTTTTTTCTTTATTAAGCAATTTTTATTTTTTATTTTTTTTTTAATTTCTAAGTAAAGTTAACCCATGGGCTTTTGTTGGCAATGTATCTCAGGGGATATTTTCCTGCCAAGAAAGAACGAACTGATGGCATTTTCCCATAAAGGGAAACCTCATTACACTGGAATACATGTCAATAAAACTTTACAATTTATTAAAAAGGACTCTATATTGTATAAAATTCTTGCTAAATGTGTCAGGACATAAAATAATAAAAAAAAAAGAGTGTGTATATATGTATACATACATGTACGTATTATGTTAAAGCACTAATGAGAACCAAAAAGTCAATTTTTGGAAAGTTGCTTGGTATCTTATTTGTTTCCCAAAGCAGATGTTTGCCTTTGTTTTGTTTGGGGGATTTCTGAGACAGCATAAAAGGCTATTTAACAAAATTCATTTAGCAGGATTCACACTAGGTGAGATGCACAAAAAAGCAGCAGACAAAATGCTAAGCTCTCTGAACAATAACAGACATTCTGCAAAAAATGACAAATTTCATTCCCTCATGCAAATTCCCCCTTTACCTCTTTTTTTCCTTTACAATATCTGGTGTAATAATGCCTCTGAATATCTATTTAGCATCCGCTATGGTATGTGATTTTCTATGACAAGTGAATTGTTTCAGGCTTGGTGGAGGCAATACCTAGGGACTTGGAAATTCTGAAGCTGCCTGACTTTGTTATGTACCAAGCAACCTTAAGCTGTAGCATGGTTAATTAAATTGCATTTAAAGGCATTTCACACTTGAATTATGTATGCAATGGCATGGTAATATAGTGCTAATACAATTTCTCTACCTAAGGACCAAATTGTACGGCTGTGTTTAGCTTTGCTTGTTTGTTTGTGTCTTTTTTCTTTCTTTTTTGGATGGTAAATGGGCTTTGCTGCAGTCTGCATGAGGGAGAAGGGGAGTGATTAGACATATTCTACAGCCATATTTCCACTAACTTTTTAACTGGAGCATCTTCTGCCCTGTACCCAGTAGCTCTGGCAGCTACAATAAAGAATTGTCCAGATGTACAGGGACTACCATTCTGCCCCTTTGAGTATCTAAGGAGCAGAGGCTGATTTCTTGACAAAATGTTTTTTTGTGTGCGTTGCATTTCTCAACCTGCTAGCTCCACTGTATGTTTAGTCACTCTGGAGTTCCTTCATAGGGTAAATTATGATGGAAGCGAATCTCTAAAAGAAAACAAACCAAAACAAAACAATCCCCCAAATCCCACCCCTCTCTTCTGCAATGGGTGCATTTTTAAGAAAATACCTCCATGCAAAGCTGTATGTCTATATGTGTGGGTGAAAACTGGGCAGTTCTGTTGTAATGAAGATGAAGACCTTGAAGGTCACCTCATTACATCTTGGCAGGTTTCTCTGCGTACTGAATAACTGCAATGTGGACAATGGAGAAGGTATATAATGATTTTCTGCAGCTGTGTGCATCAAAATCCCTTTCACATTGATAATAGTGTTCCTTGGAATGAGCACTAGAGTGATCGTTCCTCTTTTCCCCTTCTAACTGAAAAGAAAGCATAAGATAAAACATAACGGCAAGGTAAAAATCAAAGGAGAGAAAACGTATTCAAACAGGAAGTGGTTTACAAGAAGCTACAAAGGGCTAAATTGCAGTTTTAAGAGCTGCCTCAGTTAGTGGTAGGGGGTAACTACATGGGTGCAGACACTGACTTTTTGCTCCCCCAAAAAAAATCTTCTCTGTAATCTCCTCTTTCATAGGGGGCTCAGCTTTCTGTGTGGGTCAGAAAGGAATGAATGAGTGACCTCCATGTGATCAGACCCATGCAAAGTCTCAAAGGTGAGAGACAGGGTGGTATTTGCTTTCTTCCAGTCTTCGGGAACCTCCTCCATTTGTCATGACCTTTCAAAGACAGTAAAAAGTAGCTTTGCAATGGCACCGACCAGCTCCATCAGCACTTGTGGGTGCACCTCATCAGGTTCCACGGTCTTGTGCATGTCCTGTTAATTTAAATATTCCCTAACCTGATTGTTCTCCAACAAAGGTAAGTCTTCCTCGTTCCAGACTTTCCTTCCTGAAGGCTGGTCTTACTAGTACAGACCAAGGCAAAGAAGGCATGGCCTTTTCTTTGGCCTTTTCAGTGTCCTTTCTCACCAAGTGAGAGAGGAGGAATGGCTGGAGAGCAGCCCTGCAGAAAGTGACCTGGGGGTGTTGGTTGACAGCAGGCTTAATATGAGTCAGCAGTGTGCCCTGGCAGCCAAGAGGGCAAACCGCATCCTGGGGTGCATCAAACGCAGCATAACCAGCCGGTCAAAAGAGGTGATTATCCCACTGTATTCAGTATTGGTGTGGCCTCACCTTGAGTACTGTGTGCAGTTCTGGGCCCCACAATTTAAGAAGGATGTGAAGGTCCTCCTCCAGAGAAGGGCAACAAAGCTGGTGAAAGGGCTGGAAGGGACTTCCTATGAGGAGTGGCTAAGGACTTTGGGTTTGTCTAGTTTGGAGAAAAAGAGGCTGAGGGGCGACCACATTGTTCTCTACAGCTTCCTAAGCAGAAGAGGAGAGGGAAGGGCTGATCTCTTCTCCCTGGTATCCAGTGGTAGGACATGTGGGAATGGTTCAAAGCTGCACCAGGGGAGGTTTAGACTGGACGTTAGGAATCATTCTTTACTGTGAGGGTGGTCAAACACTGGAACAGGCTTCCTAGAGAGGTGGTCGATGCCCCAAGCCTGTCAGTGTTTAAAAGGCATTTGGACAATGCCCTTAACAACATGCTTTAACTTTTGGTCAGCCCTGAAGTGGTCAGGCAGTTAGACTAGATGATCCCTGTAGGTCCCCTCCAACTGAAAATATGCTGTTCTATTTTGTTTTGTTCTGTTTTATATAAGGTGTTTTTCTCCATTCAGCAGCTGGCCCACATTTTCCCTAGTCTTCCTTTTGCTGCTGCTATAGCTGTAGAAGTCATTTTTGTTGCCATTCATGTCTCTCACCAGACTCAACTCCAGGTGAGCTCTGGCTTTCCCAACCACGTTCCTGTGTGCTGAGACAGTGTTTCCATATTCCTCCTGGGTCACTTGCTCCTGTTTCCATCTCTTGTAAACTTCCCTTTTATGCAGAAGTTTAGTCCTTGAGTCCAGGAGCAACTTGTTCATTCATGAAGGCCTCCTGCTGCCTTTGCTTGACCTCCTGCTTGTTGGGATGGACTGCTCGAGCTTGGAGTGGATCCTTGAATATTAACCAACTTTCCTGGATCCTTCTTCTCTCCAGGATTGTATCTCATGGGATTCTTTGAAGCAGTTCTTGGAATAGTCCAAAGTCTGTTTTCCTGAAGCCCAGGGCCATGATCTTACTATTTGCCTTGGTCCCTCTTCTCAGGATCCTGAACACCACCATCTCACAGTCACTGCAGCCAGAGCTGCCCCAGCCTTCACATTCCCAACCAGTTCTTCCTGACTGTAGGTATGAAGTCTTGTAGAACACCTCTCCTCATCAGCTCCTTGATCCCCTATGTTAGGCACTTTTCATCAATGTACACCAGAAACCTCTCGGATTGTTTTTTTTTTTTCCATGTGTTGTCATTTCAGCAGATACTGGGCTGGTTAGAGTCTCCAGTTAAGTTTGAAATGTAACTTACTTTCTTATCTGCATGCATATCCGAGAACTGAGGCAGCCATGCCTTCTTCCAGAATATTTGATTTACGGTCATAAGGAATTGTCTCAATATTGCTTCCTAATGGAGTTAACGAAGCACATTACTATCTTCCACAGCCTCTTTCCAAACTTCACTCAATGTATATATTAACAATAAAAGGCACCTCTTCTTTATATGAAGAAGGTAAACACTTTCCCATCTACCTAAAACACAAATTAAAAACTAAACATTATAATATCACCTCCTGTGACTGTATCAATAAATTTTCAGTAAGTAGGTTCAAACTCATTAACTTTCAATAGCAGGTGTTTTACCAGAAATGGGATATTTGTCTGTAAGTAAGAGGAGATCAGTGCTTTGGTAGCAAAGATTATGGCATCACTAATTTGGTGTGTGAATTCATCTGACAGTGTTTGTGAAGTAACAACACAATGTGTATGTCTATGGATTGTGATGTATTCTGACTTGTGAGGTCCCTAAGTAATAACTTTCAATGTTGCTTGGGAAAGTACAGTGTAGAAAACACAGCATTCCCTTCCTCTGCTCAGAAATTTCTTTCAGCCCATGTCTCAAAGGTCAGTGCATGCAAAGATACTACACCAGGTATTGTAGGCTGGATGAATTGCTGAACTCTGTAGGAGAAAGTAATCCCTTGCTATCCAAATGGGTGATTAAAACTTCCATAATGCCATCCTACAGGTAAGAGAAGTCTAGGTGAATTCACAGTTATGAAAAAACTTGCTTATGAGATTGTATATATGTAAAATATTAACTAGGGCAGATCTGAGTCTAAAGTTTTGGGGGAAGAGAGGCCTGAAAAGATACTTGAAACTGAAAGAAACCCTCATTTGTTTCCATAAGAAGAATTTTGTGGACATTTTTAATCTGTAAATAGGATTGCATAAAAGAACTACCTGACTGTATTAGCACTGGGGTTTTTTTTGCCATATTTTTTTTAGGGAAAAAAAAAACCCAAACCAACAAACCATGTAATTTTTCTGTGTGTTTGCCTTTTTGTCTCCCTTTGTCTCACCTCAGTAATTTCTCAGCTTTTTGGTCATTTTCAAATAAATTTAATAGAAAGTTAAAGTTCATTAAGATAGTGATTTTTACCAGTTTCATGAAAATCAGCAGTCAAATAGGAGACTGTCTCATGGCCCCATTGAGCAAAAAGTAGTAAGAAATCAACCAAACACACATACATATATATTTGGCAAGGTCCAGATAGCAAATCAGTGTTAATGCAGTTCTGTATTGGCATGGGGCCGAGGTGAGGACTGAAGCTATTAGACGTGCTGGACTCCAGGATAAACTTGGAGGTATTGGAGTACATAGGTTCTTGAGAAAATGTGGGAAGTTTGAAATGTCTTGGAAGAAATATAGGAATATAGGAGACAAGTCTTGAGGAAGGTAAGCTTCATTAGTTTTAACAGTCATTGGAGTGTGTTTTCTTGCTAACAGAAGCAACTTGTAAGACCTTGAATATTGACTCTGGCTGTAAGTGATGTCATTCAGGTGTCTTGCTAAAAGGACAAAGACAAGTTGGAGTTGCCACCGTAGGCCACACTGTGAAAACGTCAGGTCTCATCAAAGATGTAGGCAAGACTACTGGAATATACATAGCATGCATGCTACTGCTTTTAAAAGGCTGCATAATTTTCTATCAGAATTTTGTATTAGTCAAAAAAAAAAAAAAAAAGGTCTTCCTTCTATTTCCTAGCACTGTTGCTAAGGGAAGGCAAATCTGAGGACTTCTAAGACCCAAGGGATTTTTCCACCTCAGTCTTTAATACTACGGCATCTGTTTGCAGGTTTGGACACAAGCAAGGCTGAGTCTACTCTAAAGATGCCAAGATGTGCAATACACACACGTCCAGCCACACAGACCAACACAGACAGGGAACGGTGCCTTTATTGTCACCCACATAAACACCTACGACACTTTCACAGACATGGACAAGGCAGATGGCTGACCCTATTACTCCTCTCTGGCTGATCAAAATTTACGACATGCACACATCCTCAGTCTCCTGACCCACAGCCACATGCGTGTCCACAGGTCCCTTGAAAGCAGACCACATCAAGTCCTTTCTGAATCCATGCCCGGACTCTGTGACCCTTTTCCAGCCCTCAGCTATGGTCTTGCGAGTTTCCTAAGACTGGTCTCCACCTACCCGCTAACTAATCCTGCTTAACTTCACTGGCGAGTCATCCTACATACCCACACATGTAATAGAGAGCAAGGTCATCTAGAAAATATGATCATTCAGGTGGCAGTAATCAGGTGTGGGGCTTGGCCTGATCTGCAGCTTGTTTACATACAGCTTACTCCTTTAATCCCTTTTTCCTCCATTTTTTCCATGGTTGTTCCTACCCAATTGTCTTTGATCCAATCCTTTACCCACATTTGGCTCTTCCCCTAAACATCCCAGAATTTTTGCACATTACCACAGTCCCAAAACATCCTATAACAAATTTTACACTATCCCATCAACCTCATCAAACATCCAATAATAGTTTGGGATTATATCCCAATAAAGCTTGCTTTTTCCCACAAGACCCATGGTAGTCAAGCTACACTTGAGAGGATCCTTTACTGGCCCATCCATCCATGACCTGAGAGCTCTTGTCCTTCGTACTGTCTCCATTGCCTCAATGTTGTCATGGTTCAAACACTTGAGTGTTTAATTTATTATTCTTCTTGTCTTTTCTTTTTAGTTTTGTTTCATGTTAAATGGTTGTCAACCTCACTGACTGGATGTCCTTATGTTCAGGATATCCACACATCTTTCCATGCCACACACCCTTACAACTACAACTGCCATCTTCACTCTCATCCTCTGTGCTCTTTTCCTTTATTTTCCACCTTTGTTTGTGTGTGTGTATGTTTTGTTTCTCCCCTTTTAAAAAAATTCTTCATGGATCTTTTCTGCCTTTAGAGGCTATTAGAAACATGATTCTCAATTACAGTTATTTTAAATTTATTGGTTTGATTACAAAGTGTTAAGAAGTATTGAATCTGACTGTCAGGGGGACAATCATAGAATAATAATCATAGAGTAATTTAGGATGGAAGGAACCTCTGGAAAACACTCTGTCTAAGCTCCTTTTCAAAGCAGAGTTACTTTCAGAGTTAAATCAGGTTTCTCAGGGACACATCTAGTCAAATACTGAAAATCTCCAAGGGTGTAGCTTCCACAACCTCCCTAGGAACTGTTCCAGAGTTTATCCAGTCTCACTGTGAAACCAAAGCTGATTTCTCCCCTCCCCACTTGTTTTAGTAATATTTACAAAAGTGGGAGAAAACACTGGCTTTTCAGCAAAAATCCCAAACAGCTTCAGTATTTGTGATAATATATTGTGACATGTCCTGTAGAGAGAAGGAAAAATCTGAAACACAGTTCCAGTAAGAGTTTTTAATCTGTTTTGTCATTTAAAACAAAATTTTTAATTTCTAATCTGTATACATAGCTATATAGTTAATGTTTTATTTTTAAAGTCAGACTTTTCAGGAAAAAATGTCAATGAAAGCACTTTTCACCTTCAGAATTTTTTAAGAGTGATAGACAATCTCTGGGGGTGGCTGAAGGATTTTAATTAACCAAATAACAGTTTCCAGGGATTGCATTACGTCCACACTTATATCTTTTGAATTTGAGTTGATTTGATTATGCATTGATTTAAAAATCAGTTAACTCCTTTTTCTTCAATAATTTGTGTTAGGGAATCTTTACAAGCAGATGGTTTCTCTGAACTACGTAAAAATGACATAAATTTTTTGAAGGAATGGATTAAAGTAACTCCTGGTAAATGTAAGTACAGTTTTTACTTTGATAACATTTACTGTAAGAGATTAAAATTTATTTTTCAAGTATTTATTTTAGATATTTATATTGCCTCCATTATCACAGTTCCTAAGTGCACCTAACCCTCCAAGTTTATTTTGACAATACTTTTTGGATGCTCAGATACTATCCTTTTACAAGCAGTCTGGAGAGCTGAAGTGAAGAAAGTCAAATGGCATTTCTAGGACAAATGAACGAGTGTGCAGATCCTGTTGCACAAGTGCCAGTGAGACGACCTTAGATCTAAGACCAAGATGGTTATTCCAGCTTGTGTATAATGTCTGCTAATGAAATTAGAGTCATTCAAGTTGTCTGTCTTCTACTCAGGACACACAGTGTCCTGATAAACCTTGCTAAGAGAAACCATGTGGCAGAATGTGAGACTAAGGTAAAAAATGGTATCATCTGGGTTTCTCTTTAGTAGTATAAAGATGCATTTTGCATCGTGCTCTATTGTGTAGTGCTGATGCATCCTTAATACATTCCTAAAGTGTCAGACACATGATTGTAGTGGACCTGGGAGCTAGACACAAGCCTGCTAAGATCCAGGCTCAAACCCTATTTAACTAGTCCATCAGATACAGGCCACCTGTGCTTTCCAGGTTAATATTCACATTCTGGAATGATTGAATGTATTTGTTATGTAGACTTCAGCAGATATATTGGGTTGTGTCATCATCTTTTCCCCCTCATCCTGGGAATTAAGTAAAAAACTACTCTAGTGAATTAATGGTAAGTATGGAGCTCTACCACTCCATGCACAGAGAGTAAAGTTCAGTGCAGAAGTTCACAGTTACTGACTTCTCAACCTTCCATTGAGAAAGGGGTAAGTCTCCTTCTTCCTTTATTTTGTGATCCTGGTCAACTACTTTGGCCATTGATTTTGGAGGATTAGATGAATTAGGGTTTTTTCATTCTTCTTCACTTCAAGCCATCACTGTATGAACCTGCTAATGGTATAATTAGCAAGCTCTGTAGTCGAAGTCAAAACCTGAGCAGAAAATTAAACAAGGACCTTCAACCTACTGCATTTCAAATAGGGCTGTAGAGAGAGAAAAGGTTGTTTTCTATGGGAGGACACAGGTGTTGGGTTCATCTTGTGGCAAAGATGGTGATATTAGCCTGGGACTTAGAGTCTTCTGTTCTATCTCAAAGTTCCTGTGTGACTTTATACATTCCTATAAATGAATCTATAAACCTATTGCCAATGCAGATGAAAGTCTAGTGTGCTTTTCAGAAACCTCTGAGTAGTTATGGAAAACCCTTGAGATTGCATCTTTGTCTGATCTAGCTGTAGCAGTCAGATGTGTTATCAGCCATACATTTAGATTTATACAGCACAGGTTTCTACATTTTCACCTTAAGCTAGCTTTGTGTTCAGCTGGTGAAAGTCCTTTTATGGGTCAATCCCTCTGACTGATTTTAGGATGGGACACACTGTGCCATAGAGTACTATTCTTCCTCCATGAAATCCAAAAGAAGTCTAGCAGGAGGAGAGCAGTTACAGAGGTCTACATTTCCTCCACTGAATTTCTAGGACACCAGGTTTTTTGGATTCTTTCTTCCTAAGTATCTTAGTTGTTTTCTGTAAAAATTAAATAACTGTGTATTTTAAAAATGATAACACTATTTCTCTATCTCACTGGGATTTTGAGAGCCTAGACAGCTAAAAAGGATAGGATAATAAGGGCAAGAAATCTGTTTTAACTAGATCTTCAGCCTATTTGGGTTTCCTGTATCCTTACTGAGATATTGATAAAAACTGTCATAGTTTAGGGGTTATATTTAATATACATAATCACTAACCAGAAGTTATATTTCTATATGTAGTAGACAAAGTATGGTTACATCTGATGTATATTCTTGCCCTTAGCTGAAATATTCTCCTCACAATGTAGTAATCTACCAAAAAGGTAATTTTAGGATAAAATAAGAGACACGTAATGCTGCTTTTGTTATAATTTTGTTAAGCATTATGGTCTGCTGGGTGGAGAACTGACCTGGGCCTTACGCATTGGTCTGACATTCCTCCACAATTCTGCTAGTGATCTAGAAATAACCTTGGCCAAATCACTTTGTCTCTTTGTGTGACTTTTCTCATCTGTAACACTCATAATTGTACTTTTCTCTTTTGCAAAGTGACTAGAGATTACCAATTAAAAATCTACTGTGCAAGTTATGCAATCTATTATTACCCATTTCAGGACAGGTTTTAGTTAATATTTAAACTTGATTAGCTTGCCTCTTGCTATGTAGTCAGTGGGACTACTCTTGCTTAAAGATATGTATATGCTTAAGTACTTTACTAAACTGAGACTTAAATTTTAGTTTATGGGAAAAGCTGACATTTAATGTCACATAGGGGTGTACTTTCATATTGATTCTGCAGATATTCATAATAAAGCTGCTGTAATTAGAGTGAAGGAGGTAGACCCTAGTGCTTTGGCAAATGATTTTAGTTTAATTCTTCCATGCCATCAGACAGTGTTTAACTATTCATCAAACTGTGACTTACATAAAGGCCACAGAGAAATTCAGCACTAGAAGAAGCATCAGGTATTCTTGGCTTTCGGTTTTGTGTCTCATGCTATCCTTTTTTCACAGTATTCAGATGTGTTTGCAAAACCAATGAAAAGCATCACTATTTTGTGAAATCCCTGTAATAATTGGCAAATATCCTTAAGAAAGCAGTATTGGTATTTTTTAATATTTTGGTTCTGCACTGATTTATCTTAAATCTTGTTTAAAAGCTCAGATTAATTTTTCATGCTGACTATCACAAAATGTAATGCTCCCTAAATTACAGCCTCTTACAGCGATAATTGGAAGGTATATGGCTGTCCATGAATTCATTTTGGGCTCTCAGGAGATGGAGGTCATGCCTTATCTCATCAGAAAAGCAATTTACACCAGATTTGTAATAAAGTTTCACATTAAACATGTGATAGTTTGATAGCTTGAACACGTGTTGTACACCTTTCCTTTAAAGAGTAGCTCACTTGCATGCTGATAGGTACCACGACTAGGAAATGCCTTCCCCTTATTAAGCTTTATTTTACAACTCTGTTTAGTGGAAAACTATTCTTTATTCACATTATGGTCCTCCTAGAATATGCAAATGTATTCTCACATTCCCAAGGCAAATATCAAACAGAGACATGAGCAAAGCATTTTCATCATCATTATATTCCTATCCTGAACAGATGTGGATTAGTGACGCCTTATTGCCAAGATCACAATCTGTAGTGGAATAAACTGATGTTACTCTGAAACTCACCATGTCATTTAATTTGTTATTTTCCTCAGTTTTTCCAGCGACTGAGGAAGAATAAAAACAAGATAATAAAGTCTGCAGCTGATAATGAATACTTTGGGATTCTGTTCCAAAGTCTTTGATCTTTCTGACATCCAACAGTTGTCGCTTGGGTCAGTACACTTTATAATATATACTTTATTTATTTATAAACTTAAAGTTTATAATATAAACTTTATCATTACACTTAAGATTATAGAGTTATTTTAATTAGTAACTTTCAACCCACTTTTACTAGTAGGCAATAAGTCCCGTCATCACCAGATCATCAAAGTAGGTTTTAGAAGCTTTTAACTCTGGAGGATAAAGAACAGTTTAGGTAAACATCTCTTGGAGACTTTCTAAGTATAATTAAATTTTTCTCAAAATGGAAGGATGAACAAGGTGATCTCCTGAGGTCGTTTCTGTACTTACTTGGCTATATTTGCATCGTACCCATAAAAATTGATAATTTGGAGGCGAGACGATTGGTTTAAGGTCATCAGCAGGCAAAGAGCAGAGCTGGGAATACCACTCTCATCTGCCCCTACTTCATCTTTTTTTTTAATGGATGTTTATTTAAACTATGACTGCATTTAAAGATAGCAGAAGTATTAATTCTGTGGAATGTAAATCAGTCATATGAAAGGAACATTAAATCCATCTATCAGTTTCCCTTCCTCTGTCATTTCTTAGTATACAATGACTATAAAATACTGGCTAAACCTGAGTGTTCAATTTGGGAAGAACAAGGACAGTAGCAATCACTGAGTTAAATTTATCATTAAA
Source organism: Aptenodytes patagonicus (assembly GCF_965638725.1). Lineage (NCBI taxonomy): Eukaryota > Metazoa > Chordata > Aves > Sphenisciformes > Spheniscidae > Aptenodytes > Aptenodytes patagonicus. Next base: position 222,015,738 of record NC_134949.1, read on the forward strand.
TTAAGAAATACGTTATGTCTGAGATTCACTATATTCTAGGATATCAGCAAACAAAATCTTTATTGTAGATGGGGGAAATTCCCAGAAGAAGGGCTGTATTAGAAGTAGATTGTTTTCTACTGACATCTGGGGTATCTTTCTACCCTCATTAGCCCTTCCAGTCACTTTCATGTTTGCATAATGGAAGTTTGTGCTAGCTTTGAGTCTGACATTAGATATTAATGAGTGGTTCTTACACCTATAGTCAAATTAGGGCAGTCACCAGAGCTTTTTTTGGCATAACAAAGCAGCACTAATGTGCCTCGAGTTTTACTTTACTAAGTATCATGCATAACTACAAATAATATGAATAATACAATCTTTAAGCCCCATTGCAACATATTGCTGAATATTGGAAGTTTATTGAACTATAAAAAAAATAAATCTTGGTATAATCTGAATACATAAACATGAGCAGGGAATCTGGAAGGAAAATGGGGAAATTTTTGAGGACTTGCCTTTAAAATATATAGTTTAAGACAAAGTATGTGGACCCAGGTGAGTTTTGCTTCTCCAGAGACACTGACATGAATGTACCGACATTGATTACTTGACTCCATATATTAAGGATAAATTTAGGCCTGTTTCCTATCTGAAGATATAGAAACTGTACTCATGTTAATTAAGAGAGAAACTAGGAAATTTAAACATTAGAATTTGCTACAAAGACAACAAAAATTAAGTCTAATAAATCTATATAGTAATTTGAAAACTATAGGGCTGTTCTGTTTCTGCTTTTATCAGAACATATTGAAATAATTCTTCTCATTTCTCTCCTGGTATTCCTGATCTTCAATCTGGCAAGAGACATGAGTTGCATGTTCCACTTGATTTATGGTGTTTTATATTCTTGCAAGATATAAAGATCTCCAATACTCTTGTAGAATTTGAATGAACTGAACTGAATTAACTTGTAAATGGAAGCAGGATTTCTTGAAATCTAGATAACTAAGAAAATCTGCAGATGTTTAATTTAAAATTACAGAACATTCATTTCACATCCTGTGTCATAAAAATGGTCCCAGGACACATGGCTTTTCAGGGACATCTGTGAGTAATGCAAATGAGGATGCCGACTGACAGCCCTGAAAATTATCCAGAGAGCAGCAGGGAGGTGGCAGCAGGCAGTTTCTGCAAAGCTGCTCGCAACGAGCCTGCCGCACAACTCTGTCAAACATCTCGCCTCCAGATCTGGCCAGTGCTCTCTCGTAATGCAGGCTGAAACTTTGGATGGCAATTTTAAATCTGATCACTCTGCTCAGTCATCAGGAGACCACAGAAGTTTATACTTTCCTGCGTGCCTGAAATTCAAACAGGGAGACATTTCAGACATGGAGGTTGCTATTCAAATAATCTCTTGTACTCTCGGGTAATGAGACCTGCCCGTAGCTGACATGTTGTAGTAATACAGTCTGAAAAGACACCTGCCAAAATGCAGCTATTAAAAATTTTAGTTGGAGGATTTTTTCCTGTACTCAAAAGTCAAAACAGGTTTTTTTTAGATTGCTACAAAACCTGTATTGCAAAATTAATAAAAGTGTAATCTTCCTTAGCAGTCTTAATTATTAAAGAAATAAAGTAATAAGCATTCTTTATTGTTTTCTTATCATTTATGCACTGTTATGTATTAAAACTTTGTGCCTGCTCCATGTCACACATTTGAAAAAACAGGCAAAAAAGATGCTTAAAACTTCAATGACGAGGTCTTCTGGAGTCATGGCATGTAAGAGGGTCTCACTCTTGTTAAGCATCCTACAAGCTTCATCATGTCTTCATCTGAAGCTTTATTTTCATCAGTGTTACAAGCTTGTTTCATTTCTAGATGTAGCGCAGTTTGGGCACAGCCTCTTTTCTTTTGCATTGATGGGTAATCTTGTTCCACAAGTGAATGAAAATGTTTTGATCCTTTGATAATCCAAACCATCCCTTTCCAGTTTTAATGTCCAAAAAGCCTGCAAAGACAAAGTTACTGTTTTTAGAGGACTAGTAATGCAATTAGGATAGCATATTGAAGAGAAGACAAATACTCTTTACTGAAAGATTTAACCACTTGTGCTGGAGATCCAGACCAAAGTCAGACAAACAGTTATATGAGAGAGTACAAGGTTGTGTCTGACAATGGAGAAGATAAGACATATGTGACTATTTAAATCTCATTATTGGGCTCTCAATCCAGTGTTCATGGAGTAAGACTGTCATAGAGAGTAAAGTAACCAGAATGAAGAGAATAGAATAGTTATTTGATGTTCAGGAGGAAAGACTCTTTCAAACACAGAATGTAGCTGTGGTGGGTTGACCTTGGCTGGATGCCAGGTGTCCACCAAAGCTGCTCTATTACTCCCCGTCCTCAACTGGACAGGGGAAAGAACATATAACGAAAGGCTCGTGGGTCAAGATAAGGACAAGGAGAAAGTATTTAGCAATTATGGTCACGGGCAAAACAGACTTGACTTGAGGAAAATTAATTTAATTTATTACCAATCAAATCAGACTAGGATAATGAGAAATAAAAATTAAATGTTAAAACACCTTCCCCCCACCCCTCCCTTCTTCCCAGACTTAACTTTACTCCTGAATTCTCTACCACCTCCCACCCAGCGGCGCAAGGGGCTGGGGAATGGGGGTTGTGGTCAGTTCATCACACATTGTCTCTGCCGCTCCTTCCTCCTCAGGGGGAGGACTCCTCACACTCTTCCCCTGCTCCAGTGTGGGGTCCGTCCCATGGGAGACAGTCATCCACGAACTTCTCCAATGTGAGTCCTTCCCACGGGCTGCAGTTCACGAACTGCTCCAGCGTGGGTCCTTCCACAGGGTGCAGTCCTTCAGGGACAGACTGCTCCAGCAGTCACGAGTTCTGCCAGCAAACCTGCTCCAGCATGGGCTCCTCTCTCCACAGGTCCACAGGTCTTGCCAGGAGCCTGCTCCAGCACAGGCTTCCCATGGGGTCACAGCCTCCTTCGGGTGCATCCACCTGCTCCAGCGTGGGGTCCTCCACGGGCTGCAGGTGGATATCTGCTCCACCATGGACCTCTATGGGCTGCAGGGGGACAGCCTGCCTCACCATGGTCTTCAGCATGGGCTGCAGGGGAATCTCTGCTCCGGCGCCTGGAGCACCTCCTCCCCCTCCTTCTTCACTGACCTTGGTGTCTGCAGAGTTGTTTCCCTCACATATTCTCACTCCTCTCTCCCAGCTGCAATTGCGCAGGTTTTTTATCTCCTTCTTAAATATGTTATCCCAGAGGTGCTACCACCGTCACTGATGGGCTCGGCCTCGGCCAGCGGCAGGTCTGTCTTGGAGCTGGCTGACATTGGCTCTGTCAGACATGGGGGAAGCTTCTAGCAGCTTCTCACAGAAGCTACCCTTGTAGCCACCCTGCTGCCAAAACCTTGCCATGCAAACCCAATACAGTAGCATGGGGAAGACGTGCTCTGTGGTGTGTGTTTGGTGTTGGCCTCAGCTGCCCAGCTCGGGGGCCTTTTTGGTGTGCTCTCACCTCCTGCATGTCTCATGTGCCCAAGCCACATTCTGATGGAAAGCTGGTGGGACAGAGGAGGATGGAGAGAGGAGAGATTGGCCTGCATCCTCCATGTCCCCAGCATGTCAGCTGGAGGTAACCAGCTATACATCCAGCCCCGGGAGGTGGGGAGCACTTCTGGGCCTCACAGTTCAAACCAAGACTTTTTGCATCCTGACTTTCCCTCTCCGCTTCCCAATGAAGTTTTCTGCCTCAGCAGAACAAATACAATTGCGTTAAGATTCCTTTTGTGATAGGTCAGCCCTGTTGTACAGGAAAATCATCTGTGCTATTTTATTACCCACATTGAAATAAACCAGTGCTGCTCAGCAAGAAAATAATGCACCTGGATATACTCATCTCTCCTATTGAACACTAATTTTGTTGAGATCTTCAAACATCCATCAACCAATTGTTTTTGGTCACTCGGTATATTTCTTCCTATAATTTCAGCATTTAATTCTATAACTACATTTTAAAAGGAAGGAAGGAAGGGAGGGGAAAGGGTGGGGATTGGTATTGCAGAAACTAATCTGCACAGAATTATTATCATCATTATTTTCAGACATGGAGATGGAATAGACGATGCAGTACATCATCCCTATGTTTTGTTTTTGTTTTGTTTCTAATGTTCATTATCTTTTTTTAAACTTTCAGTTTCTTGCAGAGACAATGAAGCAATTGCTGGATTTTACTTTAGAATAGCTGCTGTCTAACAAGATAGAAATCATGTCTTACAAGTCTGATTTCACACTAATAGTAAAAAGTTCATGGGAATTTTTTTCCTGTTCACACAAAAACATTATGAAAGAAAACTTAAACTGAGAAATATGATGGATGAAAAGTGATGGGGCCTGTGGGAGTACTGGAGAGCATGCAACTTCTTCAGAAATTATTGCATCAAATAAATTTTAGAATCCATTTTGTGCAGACCAAATGAATCTGCACAGTTTTTATGTTAAGTAAGCTAACTAAAAATATATATATATATTTCTTACGCTGTTCCTGGAGATATGACCAGCTGAGGCATGTGCTGAACTCCTTTATATAAAGGAGTTGTCAGTGCGTATAAAGGGTTCTCCTTTGTTGCCCTGTAACTTTGAAACTCCATCTTTTCCCTCTTCTTCTGTATATAAACCAATGTTTTAACCCTCAGGAAGTACTATAAAAAATGATTTTCTTTTCCTTCTTCTCTGTGATAAGCATAAGTGTGATGGGTGAATATGAGATGACAGTGATTGTTATATTGGCATGACCTTTTAGGCCTTTGGTATGAGTATGTTACTTACAGAATATGCTGTTTTGGAGATGCCACTAAAGTCTCTCCTCTTAAAGTACCATAGGGCTGAGCTAGGTGTTAGGCATGATACAAATTTTAATGAAGATGTAATACAGTCTGGGTAGCATTTCCAGCTATACAGGTGTCTGCAAGATATCATCTTGGTTTTTTTCCTAATCAGATTGAGCAATGAACATTAAGACAATGCTGGTTACTGCCTTCAGTAAAGCTTCCATTGCAGAAAGTCCTGGCGAGGGCTCTTCCTCTTCGTTGCTTTTATGCTTTACAGAGCATACATCCTCTAACCTCCTCTCTCTGTATGACAGGAACACCACAATGATGGAAGATTGATTCACCTTTTAGGATGAAAGATGCTCTGGCTGTATCTACGGCAGTAAATTAAACAGCGCTAGAGAACATTGCTGGGCACTGGAACATGACTGTGCGGACTGCAAAATTGCTCAAGCAGTTCCTCGCAGGCTTTTTGCCCTTGCCAGCTTGTGCTCCCTTAAATAGCTCCTGAGCTCAGTTTGGAAGCAGGATCCTTTCAGGGACCTTACCCAGGAGGCACTTTCCATGCAGACTTTCTGTCCGCAGGCTGGGATTTTACTAGAGCAGTAAAATCTGGGCTCTTCTGTGTCAGCCGGCCTCAGTGCCAGGCATGTTCCCAGGCATGTCTGCCATACCTGAAGAGGTAGATATAAAAAGTGCCCATGGGTTTCTTTGTAGGTAGAATCAAATAGTCTTTAGTACCTTTGACATGTGAGGCCATTCTTTTCTTGTGACCTGTTTGGCTAAACTAGGAAATTTGTATAACACCTGTGGCCAACATTTGGCAGAAACCTAAACACGTATGTTGCAGCTAGATTTCTCAGTGATGCACAGCTAAAGACTATGTTTAAAGATTAACTGGATTTATTTTTCATCCTGTCAGTGTGTGATTGTAGGGATTCATTTTTTTGTGTGAAGATTTTAGTTTCTCCACCTAGGTAGGATTGCTTATCCATGTCCGAAGTCTGCTTACACACGATGTGTTCTTGAAACAATATTTGTGGGAGCAGGTATTGCCTTCATACCTTGCTTCTGTCCAGGGATGTTTTCAAGAGACTTCAAGAGATTTCAAGATGGCCGATGTACAACCAAGACACCATAATCAGGGGCTATGAATGAGAAGGCGTGCTTTCTCTCTCTCTGCCCTAACCCTCTCCAGTTCCTTTGTGTGTTTCATCTGACAATAGCAATATTTTGGAAAGACAAATGAATGGTGTCTTCAGTAAATACCCTGGGGGTGGTCTCTGGTGATGTGGCTTACAAAAAATCAGAAAAGTCTCCAGAGGAGCACCTTCATGGAAGTGCCCTTCCTTCCCCACAGGACGATCTCACCTCTCTGGTTGTATCAAGCAGTGTTTTTCGCAGAGAACCAGAACACCAGGCAGCTCCCTTGTGAGCTGATGCAAATAGTAGCTCCACAAACCAAAGGAAGTCCAGCTGGCTCTAAATTTGCATGGGGTTACTGAACTACCGAACCGAATGGTTCTCTAGCACAAGGTTCATATCCGTTATCAATACTAGAGCCAGAGGCTTTAAGGGAAGGTCTAATGGTTAGTGTAGCTTTCTGTGGATCCAGATGCTTAGTACTGCCTTTTAAATATAAGTTGATATATCAATCGATCCAAAATGCTCCTGTGCACACTGACAGGTGATTCATTTCTAATTCATGCCATGGGTTGCATCTGAAAATTAGAAGTTACACTGGAAAATTTCCCAAGTGCCTGTGGTTGGGAAACTCAGTGGTTTGTTTTGTTTTTTTTTTTAATTAGGTTTTTTTTTTGTTTAGCAACAAGAAATCTTAAAGATCCAAAAGCACTCTGGGGGTGCTGGGTGGAATTCATCTTATCTAACCATAATGCAGATGTTTACATCTCAGGCAGTCTCCCAGGAATATCTTCTTTTGTGGAGGGAAGTAGGCTCTGTAAGACGTGCTTCAGCTCGTCCTAATGTAGCTGTCTGCAGAAGACAAGTGAAACACATTCTACAAGTGCCTGTTTCACTGTACTGATGATGGAAGAAGGCTTCAAGAAGTATGTTGTAGGTGTCTAAAACTGAGATGAATCCCATCTGCTGTGCTTATAGGCTGTTTGGCCAGACTAATCATGAGCTCCAAGTCAGCAGAGATTTGTTTAAAAGGCTGTGGATATCCCATATCTTATATTTCCCTCTCAAATTATATTTTCTTGATTTTGGGGAAAATATCAAAGTTATGAAAGACTTCTATTTCAATACAAATGACATTGACATGATGTATATCAAAGAATGTACTGTAGAAGGACACTGGGAAAAAATGCCACAAAAATACTGCCTCTGAGGATTAGCCAAATTAAAAAACAATCAAACAAACACACACCAAAATCCCAAACATGTTAACTAAGACCCCTAAATAGTTGCAAATCCTTAGGAAAGGGACAGCAAGAGAAGAGATGAAAAGTGGATTACCCTAATTTTGGAATATAGGATTTAGGGGAAAAAAGAAAAAAAAAAAAAGAAAGAGATAATTTAATTCCTCATGTAATTAAGAAATAAAATATTAAAAGATCTCTAGAAAGTATTTTACTTGAGGTTATAATTTATAGGTATAAACTCACATTTTACTTAATTTAAATATGTTCAGCTGTGCTTGACATAACTATTTTGCTTGGTATTAATGAGTCTTAAATAATTGAGAACAGTGGTGTTTAAATGAACATATGATTTTTGTGCCAGGCACTCTGGTCATGGACAATTCCAGTGCTACAGAAACTGCTGATGTCAATTTGTCATCTGAACTGATGTGAGCAGAAAGCACATACCTCACAGCAAGTAACCTCCATGTATTCAAAAATCATGATTCAGGCCTTCAAAATCCACAAGTTCTGAAATCACACCCTAAAATAAACACATAGAATGTATGTTGCAACTTTATGTGAGTATCCATTTGTGTGTATGTGTGTTTAAAACTGCTTAAAGGGAAAATGTCTTCACTGAAGCGTGTATGAACTTTCAAGGGTCCAAAGCCATCTTCAAACACAGAGGAAACAATAGATCTCTCCACCTGGCTGTTTTTAGGAGCTGTTTTTCCTGTTGCTCTCTGCTTCAGCCAGGATCTGCTCTGAGGGGTGACCTCATTGCTCCCTGCAGCTTCCTGAGGAGGGGAAGAGGAGAGGGAGATGCTGATCTCTTCTCCCCAGTATCCAGTGGTGGGACACATGGGAATGGTTCAAAGCTGTGCCCGGGGAGGTTTAGACTGGCCATTAGGAAGCATTTCTTTACCATGAGGGTGGTCAAACACTGGAACAGGCTTCCTAGAGAGGTGGTCGATGCCCCAAGCCTGTCAGTGTTTAAGAGGCATTTGGACAATGCCCTTAACAACATGCTCTAACTTTTGGTCAGCCTTGGTCAGGTAGTTGGACTAGATGATCCTTGTAGGTCCCTTCCAACTGAACTATTCTATTCTATTCTATTCTATTCTATTCTATTTGATTCGATTCGATTCGATTCGATTCGATTCGATTCTATTCACATGAAGCCCCTCATGCTCCCATCAGTGTTCTTCTCTCCCTCCATCACTTTGGCCCCGCTAGCATCACCCTGCCTATACCATTCCTTTCTCCTGCTGTCTGTCATCCACCCCTGCACCCATTAAGAAACTAATGATGCTGAACTGCTGCAAGATTTAAATTGTTTGTGTTAAATAATGTCTGGCGCATATACAAAATGAGATACACAGAGAAACTGGGAATAACCGGCTGTTATTTAAATGAGGCAGAATCCTATGGGTAATAAATCTCTGAATGTATAACTTGAGATCATGCAAATGCACACACTTATGGAAGCTGAGCGGAAGTTTATGTTATACTTTATTTCTGTGATTTGACTTCGCAATTTAAACCTTTTAATACATTTTTAATATATAAGGAAGAAAAATGGAGTGTGGAGCAAAAGCAAACTACCGCTTTTTGCATAATACAGCCTATATTCTTGTTAAAGATGTAGCACCCAAGAATGCCTCAGACAAGGTGTGCCCCACTTGATTTTTTTGAACACACACACACACACACAAACACACATATTTATATGTGATATGGGTATGAAACTGTTGTTCAAACACCCTATTTTCTTTTCCTTTATATTGGCAAGGTGGTACAGAAAAAAAAGGGAAAATAAAGAGTTTACCTCTACAGAAGAAAAGCAACGTGAAGAGCATTTAGTGATGTAGGTACATAGATGTATGTATATGAATATATAATTAACATAATAGTTACCTAAATATCAGCCTCACCTGACTGCATCTCAGGTTAATTGTAGGCCCTTGAAGCATCTTTAGAAGATACTTAAAGCTGTGAAATGACACACTTCGGACCTGCTTTTCTTCACAATTAGGGTTTGATTGCACTATAACTTTCAGTAGAGATGTGACATGTCAAAAGCGTTTTAAATTCCAGTGATGAAAGAACATAAGTGGTTGCTCCAGGCTGGCTGCAACCTGGGAAAAGCTTGGCACGTTTCTATGGTTTTTAATGGTGCATATTGCACAGCGAGAGATCTAAGCTGGAGTTTAATACAGCTAGGAGCAAATACCAATTCCGTTTAAGAATTTAAATAGCTTAGCCAAAACATGATTACAAGATTCAGTACAGGCCAGCTCTTGACATTAGTTTGCTTGTGTTGGGTTAAATCATGACCGTTCCTTCACATTGCCAGACATCAGTGTAAGGCAACAGAGCCATGATTTTATTTTTCCCTGCTTTCCCAGCGGTGTGTGAAGTGGGGTCCCCTTTGACACAGTATCATAAGAAAAAGTGAGAAGAGGTTTTACTACGCTTGAGAAAACTGTTTTTTTCTGTGCTTTGTCCTGTAAAAAATAGAAGCATTTATGTGAAAATGTCCCAATAATTTTTAGTGAGTAGAGTTTTTATTCTCATAGGATTCTTTAAAGTCAAAAAGCTTTTATATTTCTTTCTTCCTTTTCTCCGGTGGCAGTTCTTAGCTTTTCCCCATGTTCTTCTGCTGCAGCTGTTGCATTATTTCACACCAACTTGTATTAATTTAGGACTAGAAGTTCTGGCACAAATAATGAGTGCTTTATATGTCTTTCTTATTCTTTCTTTTTCTTTACATTAAATTTTCCCATTTTTCACTAAGGTACTGCATGTTAAACCCATCCATATGACAGTCAAGCCTGAATTATCTCCCAGTCTATTAGGTAATGTTACTTTTTTTTTTTTTTTAATTCTTAGAAAAAGACAGGCATCTTTGTACCAACACACACAGCAATATTATGTACTTCACAAGTGAAGTAAGGAATCTGATTTACTTCCTTCCCCACTGTTTACTGCCGTCACTGAAATCAGAGTTAAAACATGGACAAATACGGAAAAAAAACATGATAAAAGGACTGTGGCAAGTAAAGACAACAAAAGGACAGCCCTCTGAGTTTTTATGTGAACAAATATGGTTTTGTTTATCTGGATAATACTAAGATATGCTTTGGTGTCACTATGAGATGATAGGATATTGAAGAGGTTAATATTTTTTTCTTAAGATGCCTGTATGGCAGTTATATTTGCATTTGGCTTTGGAGGTGTTTTGTGGTGTGTTGGGTTTCCCCCCCCCCTCTTTTTAGGAATCGGTTATTCCTCGTTACACTTACACAGTCAAAACAACTGAGTTGCAACATAAATTGCGTAGATTTGACAGTTAAAATATATTCTTATATGTCTGACTTCATGTAACATAGGATTGAATTTTTTATGATCCGTAGAATTGGTCTTTCCTAGCAATAGAAGTAAAAAATTATCAGCTCTGAAAGTTCATGGCTGAATTAGAGTATTTGATATGTGTTCAGAAGTTAGGCTTGAATGTATTTAGTGCAATTTTGCTTTTCTTGCTTTCTTTACATGACACAATGTATAACAAGTGCAAGCAAACAGCTTCTCGCAAGGATATTTTAGCTCCAGTCTCATAACACACGCTTCAGCTGTACTCTCTGCTAAGGGAAGCTGAAGTTGGGGCACTTCAGCGTCCAGGCAAATCCTTAGACATGACAGGTAAAATAATTCTATTTAAAACATCTGGATTTGCATTAGACTTTGGTTTAGGAAAGGTCAGATATTCTCATTTTATAGTATGCCAAACATCCAGTGACATGTGGAAAAGTGTTTGAGCTTCTGGCAGACAAAAAAATCAGAAAAAAATCTGATGCAATGGATTTTTTAAAATATATTTTGGCTATTCATTACCCAAATACCTTGAAACTTTGTAAGGATGTACTTCATAATTACACAGGATGTAGTAAACAGTGTTTTACCAAAGCCATTTGTTAATTTTAATGTAATTTCTTTTTAAGACCCCATGAAAGCTAAGTAAAATATTTTACAGTCTGTAATCATTAGTGTTATATGGAGAATCTGAATGTTCTTTCTTCGCTATAATTCTTTCATATTTTAGAGTAGATAAATCAAGCACATATTTTAACAAAATGATGATCATCTTAACTATAAAAGGGTTTCAAAAATACATCCCAAGCATTAAAGTTAATGCTTTCAAAATGATTTATATTTCTGCCATTAAAAGCCTATACAAGGCAACACAGTGTTAAAATAAATTCCTTTATGACCGGTCGCTAAATCCTTGATATACACATCATTAAAATAAAGTATGGGAGGAAATATGTGACTCCATCAGAAACTGAGGTCAATTAGTGACTCGTTATGAAAGAGCAGTGAAATTGATTTGTAACTGTATCTCTTCAGGCTGCTGCCATTCTGTAGAGTTAATAATAAAATCTGAATTCTGACAAGGAGAGTCATTAAAGCACTTCATAGACAAGAGTTATTCATTACTTTAAAACTTATTATCTCACATTTATTCCCTTCTGCTAAAAAGATTTGTCATGTCCAAGAGATTAATGATTCTGAATACGAAAGAGATGGCTGACATCAATTGTAGTGCTCTGTGTTTTCAGGTGATTTACATGCAATCTGGGCCTTTGTACAGTTTTTAAAAATTACTGCTCCTGAATCTCACACCTTTATTTATTAATTTTCCTTCAAGAGTGTGGAACCACAGGGCCTATTTTACAGACTGAAAATCTCTTGCTTATACTTTATGAGGCACTTGGAATATACCATATTTTAATCAGTTTTATTTCACCTGCATTTGTATTTTAAAATATTCAATCTGTTTAATTTATTATTAGCTTAAATGTATCAGGAAAGCTGTCTTTTTATCTGTCTGTCTATCTGTCTGCCTAGGAAAGCATTCGCTAAGTAGGAGTAGTAAGAATTTAGTGAGTTTTTTATCCCTGACTTGTAAAACTGTAAATTCTGCCCAGTGTGTGTTTATGATTCTTCCCCAATTATCTATCTAGAATGAAACTTGTAAAGAAGCAAAAAAACCCGTCCCATTTAAACATAAATTATCCAAAGCTTTGCAAATTTTGTGACAAGCATGAATAACATCCTTAAAGAGAATTAGAAAATTACTGGTCAGAAGTGCTCAAAGAGGTTTCTATTTAGCACTATTGCAGTGTATCACGCTGCAATGCTTGTTTTTCCCAGTAAAATAATATCTCACACTGAGAAGTTGGCTGAGTGTTTCCATTAGGTGGCTCATCCATGTAGGATGTTTACGAGCTTCTTAATACTCCCAACTAATGAACTGTAGCTCGTTCAGGAAAGGTGAGCGGTTTTAGCACCCAAAGTCTGCATTTAAATTTTGCTGTGAACTCAAGCAGATTGGTTACAACAACAGCGTACTTCTAGTGTGACCATGTATGTAAGAGAGCAGGGGACAAAGTTTTTTTTCTCTTAAAATTCCCCCAAATGGACCACATGTGCATGATAAGGTTGAATTCACTGTTCCAACCAGTTACACCGTGTGGTGTTGTCTTTTGAGGAGTGCTTTGGGGTTGCTTTCAAGACCCACTTGGTTGTACTAACAGACAATGAACCTGGAAGAACGCGATCTGCAGTTTCCAAGTGGCCAACACTACAGCTGCGAGATTGGGAAGAAAGGGGAGAATCACCGCTCATTAGACATAAACATCAGCTCTGCCAACATCTTCAAAAATCTCATGCTGGAGAGCACCAGCAGAAGTATAGACCATACCAAAAAACAGAATAAAAGGCCAGAAGAAACAGTCAGCTGATGGCCAGAGTTCAGTAGACTCAGCAGACCTGAGTGACACAGCTCAGCAAGGAAATAGGAGCTACTTCTAGAAGCAAGGCTTGGTAATGTGGCAAGGCAGGAGATTTTAGCCCTTGCTAAAGGGCTCAGTTTGGTCATGGATAATAACCCCTGAAAACCTATCCTGCTATAGCAACGGACTGTATTTTTTCATCGTTGTGTATGCACAGTAACGCTGTCTGTGTGTGTGCATGCATGCATGTAGGTTTGCATTTCTACAGGTTCATCTGACAGCTGAGGCGTCCAAAACATGATGTTTAGAGTCTTTTACCTAGTCTGCTTATCTCCATGCCAAGGATGTGGGCAGACCTTTTTATGGGCTGATTCCTTGGAAACAGGAAATCATGTATGCTTGACCACTTCCATTAGCCGTCTGTAAATATTCCGTATCCCTTTGTGAAAGTTGTTGCGGAGGATAAACAAGATTTTGAGAGAAATGGTCCCCTTGTGCTATTGTGCTCAGTACAGCTTCCTCTTACATCTTTCATGAAGAGTGATTGCATTTACCGATTTCCCTTTTTTCTTTACTGTTTGTTTCAGCTCAGCACTATTTTAGTAAGTTTTTACATAGTATTTTACTAACTTTTTACATGTAATTAGTCATACATATCCCGAGTCACATCTAGAAAGGGCAAACCTGGTTACCTATAATGAACACAGGAAAATTATGAAAACCCATTCCAGCTAGAGCTGAATTTTAGTACAACAAATCCTGATTATAACCCACTGTTTTTTAAAAAAACAGTCCTGGGCACCAAGAATCAGTTTTTTTCTTTCTTTTCATAGATGATTAGTTCTGTCTGAATGAAAACTTACACTAAGTGATCCAAGTAGAGTAACATATTTTTCTTCTGTTTTTCAGTGTGATGGATTTAGGATGTATGTATGTGAGTTTTCTCTTTTGTGAATGTGATTTCTGTATAATTTCTGAATCTTGGTCTTAATGTGAAGCAATCTCAATGAAAGTACACTAAATCTGTTCATGTCACATAAGATTGCTGTTTCATTATTCTTCTGCAGCAACTTTTCCTCTTACCCTGATCACCCAGACAAAATGACACTTCATGACCATGAACGTACACTATACAGTGCTGTATATATGAAAGGCAAGTGGCATACTTAAATAGCCCACCAGATTTTCAGTTTCAGTGAAAGAGAATAGTTTTTGTACACCTCTACATGGGTCCTCCTAGCATGGAAGATTTCTTTTCCATTTTTCATGTCCAGAGTGCCTTCTTTCTTTGAAGAAGAGAAACCTTATTCTTAAAATATTATTCCCTGTACTAGCCTGAACCTTACTTCTTCAGAAATGAGACAATACTCAAAAGCAGTAACTTTCTTATGCTGCCAGTAAATCTGCACACCACAGATTTACTCAGAACAGCTTGGAAACAACATGACCTGGATGCATTGCCCCTCAAAGAAAGTTAAAGCAGAATAAGAAGAGTGTACTGAAAGTACGCTGCCTGTTCCATATAAAGAGCTTGTGTGGATATTGCTGTCTAACATTGAGGAAGTCTTTGGGTGAATTTTCTTTATAGATATAAAACAATCATTTTAAATTACATATAGGTGTAAGAATGCAATAATTTTGTAAAGAATAGTGGTTGCACTGTCAGCATCCCCCACATCCTTTTTCTGCAGTCTTACCTCTGTCCTTCTTCTTGTGCTAATAATTCTAATGCAAAAGTTACTGTTAAGTTTCTAATAAACTGAAATTGTTGACTAGAACTGGGCTAGAAGTCTGCTAACCTTCACTTGTTATGATTGTCTACGGAGAATAGATGTGCACTAAGGAGAAAGTAATTCTTCTTTTTTAAATGTTTATATGAGATTTATATACCTGGGTTTTGAAAATAGAACATTTTTCAGGTCAGACTTATGCAGGGAAGAGAACAGAGAACCTATTTATCATACTTGGCCTGTAACTATTACGTGGATAAAATTAAAGTGAAAAACGTCTAACAGAAATAAATTATTTGCTTCTTGGTTTAGTTTTGTGGTAAATATGATACTTAACAAATGGGAGTTTCTCTGTTCATTTGTACCATTTTATTAATATCTATCAAATCCAACTGCTTACTTTGTCATATTGTTTCAGTTGAATAATTTTCTTTTAATTAGTTGGACTTTTTATGATCATCTTCCTTAACGTTTTAGTTAATCAATTTCCAAATGTCTGGGAAAGTAGCAAGAAGGAGAAAGAAAAGAAGAGAAGAAATAACACAATTAATTTTGTTTAGCTTCAGTATCCTCTAGAAGTATCAAATGGAGAAAGTGTCCTTCAGGAGCCCATTCACCTTCAGAAAAGGGCTATCATATCTATATTCTGATATGGTGCTGATTCTAATCAGTGGATTCTATTATAGGCCTTTAAGCAAAAAAGAAAGTGCTGATGAAGGCCATAAAAATAAATGAGGCTTATTGCTTCTTGACATCTTTAGCACTTTCTGAGGTTTCCTGAGTGAGCAGGGGTAGCAGACAATAGCTGGGAGATTGTGTGTAAGATAATGAGAAAAATAAATGCATCCTTGGAAGCAGCCAGCAGGAACTACGGCTAACATTCATTACTCAGGGTCTAGGCTGCTCCCAGTATGATATTATTAATTTGTGGAATGAGCTAAGAGGTGTGAAAGAAAGCTGATGTTTGCTCCTAACCTTCCTGACCAGCATTTTGAATATTAACAGAGAGGTCAAATGCATTATCTCCTTGAAATTGTCTCTCTCTCTCTCTCTTTCCTTCGGTGAGAAGTGAAGCAAAACGTACTACTTCAGAAGAAAGGGATGTGGGAAGCACCTGCTGCCCTCGCTTTGGTCACAGAAAAAGAATAATTAGGACTGAGTGGAAAATAAGTGATGGAGATGAGGGTGTGTTTTAGAGAGAATATGGGGAGGGAACGTTCTTCAAATTCAAAAGGCAATCTCAGTTCCCTTTCCAGGACTGTTCTGGGAGTAAGAGTTTAATAGCGGGATACATGAGAAAGTGAATATAGTATTTGAATGTTCAAATAGCAAATTCCAATATTTGCATTCGCAGTCCCTCAGGCGTAATCTGTACCATATCACTTTAGTGTGTGAGTCGGTTGGTATTCTTCTCTTCTTGGGATACAGATCAGCCTTACGACTTAGTGGGGTTTGCACTTCATGTACTTTCATTGCACTGAAGGCCAGATTCCTTGCAGGGTGTATATATGCTATATATATGCGTGACAGTTTCTGCCTACTGTGGAGTTTATGTAGTTATCTAGTTATTTATGAGTTAAATTATCAGAAATAGATTCAGACTGTGATTACTTACATAGCAAATGAGCACAATCTTAATCACAAATTGGAGTATTTTGGAGGAAAATATGTGATTTGCAATTAAAGCGACACTGGCTATGCATGTAGGTCATTTGGTGTAACAATAGCATGAGCTATGTTGTTGAATTTAGTAGGCAATTTAGTGAACAGGAATTCTACACCAAAGACATTTTAACTCCTTCCTGTAACAGATCTCCAGAGAAGCACACACACATTTAGTCCAAAGTATTGTAAATAGCTCTGCTGACTTCACTGGGACTCTTAAACAGTTTAAAGTTAAGCATACACGTTTCCAAGACTTACAATCTGATCATGGGAATGTCACAATCAGAATAAAAGGAAAATTATTCTGGTGATTTAATTTCTGTTGCTTATTCACTTCGTTATACTTGAATATATGAAACAGAGGTGTAGATGTGGCAAGAAAAAGTGTTTCCTTTCCTTTTACATCTGTACCTCTTCATCTTGAAGATTCAGCAGGGAATGTTAACAGCGCGTACAATAAACTGGGGCAAAATGTTAGCATGTCAACCTTACAAAGTAATGGTCTTGAGAATGTAAAAGAAACCCAGTCCTTTCGCTCACTCATCTAACACTGATTCTGTTCAACTGACATTAATCTGTTTTCTGAAACAGACAAAGTGCAACAGGAAGGTATTTTTTGTTTGTTCAAATATTTTGTGACTGTATTTTGGCAGGTTTATTTTGCTGAGCTGTGGAAGAAGCGTAGGTATGCTCTGAAGCTGGAATACAGAATGATCAGGAAGCAGTGAAAGCTAAGGCCAACCAGAACATTTGAGAAAGAAACCCAGTCTTCTCTTGAAGTTTTCTTTAACTTTTTTTCTTTAAAATGCACTCAGATACGAATATCTGCTAATTTGCAAATGAAGTTTTCAGGAGGCACAAAACCTCTTCTCCTGTTTTGTTTTGCGTAAGAAGGCTTAACCATGCCTTCAGCATCTTTCCAAATTCTTTCTTGGCTTTTCTTTCACACTTTCACAGAATTTAGGCTGGAAGCCACTACTGAATCAGTAGTTTTACTTCTGATATGTCAAATACCTGCATATTGGGTCCACGGACTTTTTTTTAATTACAGCTTTTCCATACTATAATAAGCTAATAATATACAAAGCCAGTGAGACACCAATTCAATCAATTTGAAGGAAAAAATACTGACATTGCGTAGAAAAAAAAAATGAAAGCCAATGCAATATGAGCTTATTGGGGGTAGATTCCATCACACTAGATGGCTTTTACTGAAAAATAATTAATAAGCAAAAGAAATATACTGCTAAATACAGAAAAGAATTTGGCACTGAAGCACATTTAAAACTATTATTTAAGATCAAGGTGATAGTGTTAGTGCTGAAATTATAAAAGTGGGGAGTTGACAGCAAGCTCAACTGAAGGGGAAGCATTAGCCTAGAAGGAGGTTGCTACTGAAATTTCTCAAAAATCAATTTTGAGAACAGTCGTGTTTAATGTTTTTATTTATGATCCTAGCATAGAAGCAAAAATTGGAAAACATCATTTGGAGGACAGAAAAGTATTGCTTCATCATAGTGAAAGAACTAAATGACCTTGAGAGCAGAAGTAATAAGAACAGGATGAAATTCATAAAGTGCAAGGGGATAGTATAAAATAAACTTGGAAGCCTAGTTTCAAACCTGTCCACTATTGTCTAGGAATACATTAGTTAGAAAGAGCTGGAAGAGAAGGCCTTGGTCATAGGAGTTCATCAATGAAAGGCTATTAAGTTTCAATATGATCCAACTGTGAAAAAGTCAAACATGCTCCTAGGACATACAGGTAATTTTTAACATAGATTGCACAAGACTAATTGTACAAGACTCTAAGGAGATTTAATCTCAAGTACAGAGTATAATTCTGGTGATATTTGTTCAAGAAAGATGTATTAAACTATATAAAGATTTGGGGTTTTTTCATCATTACAATGTTCAAACATTTGAACAGTGGCTGAGAGAGCCTGTGGGATCTTCATCCTTGAGATATTCAAAGCCTGACTAGACAAAGATCTGAGCAACCTGATCTCATTGAGCCTGATCAGGAATTGGATGAGATGACCTCCAAATATCCTCTCCAACTTTAAATTGTCTATTATTCTATGATTCTAACTATGGCTTCTTCAGAGAAGGATATTTTTGACAGTCTAGGGACACTAAAAGTGGCACAAAACACAACAGGTTTGCAGGTAAAGCCTGATAAGTGTATGAAAGGTATTGTATGGTTTCTGGCTGTAGAAGCGGAGGACTTGCTTGGGCATGTTCCCATCAGTTCCTGCTCTGAAGTTTCCATGATGGTTGAGGAATTCATAATGACAAAGACATTAGCAGGTCCTAGCAAGCAAAGTGCCCTGCAACAAAAATGTTTAGGATTTTGGACATTTTGATCAGGAAGAAGATCCTTCCTGATCCCAAATCAGGCTGTTATTCTGACCGAAGACATCTGCAGAAGACATAGTCATCAACAAAAGAAGCTGTTGGGTTTTTTTGTTAAAATATACAGAACTAAACAAAACCCCATTCCATCAGCTACAACCAATACTGAATGTTTCTATTCCACTCAAACACTCCTTACCACAAAGCCCTGAAGGTATAGAGTAAATCTAACCAACTGCAGTGTGATCTGGTAAAGAGTCTGGACTTTGCGTGTGACACTGGGAGCAGGCAGTATAAAGGTAATTAGTGTTTTCGTAAAGACAGTGTGAGAATTAAGAGGTGAGAAAGGCAGTTGCAATCTCAGCGAGCCCATATAGAAATTAACAGATCTCTGAAAAAAACGGCATGACCAAGCCAAGTTAAAGCATGTGTTGGCCAAAGATACATCATTTCGATGTATGGGTTGCTGACTGAAAGTAAGATCAGCATCTACCCATTGTAACCGTTTTCCCACATTGATAAGAAATTGTGCTTAATAGCAAGAGTGAAGTTTTTTAGCTTAAGCTTCCTACCACTGTTCACTGCATGTCTTAGATAGGACTTTTATGAATACGTTTCTTCCACAACTCCCCAGTTTTGGTTTTTTTTTCAGTCCCTATTCACTTATGTAAATTAAACCATGCTTCACTGAACTGGGAGTATATCATTTAACTCTCTGAAACAGTCATCTGCCCTTCTTTCAATTGTTTTACAAAGATATACAAGCCCTGCATATGTCATCAGTAAAGGTTACCTTTTCTGTTGATGGGCTGTTGACACAAAATGTTCCACATGGTTGGACTAAATCCCAACTATTTAGAAGACCTGCTAAAACTGTCTTGGTACACCTTACAGAAAGTCTGTTCTGTCAAAGTTGCACTTGACAAGTGGAAGCGGGAATCAATATAACGGTTGGATAAGCAATGTTGATCTATTATGTGGTGAGTAATTTCCTAAATATACTACAGTTTGGGTTCTTTTTTAATTTTTAAATACAAATGTCATGTGATATTATCTGAAAGCTGCAGAGAAACACAAGTACAGAAAATTAAAACGGTTTATTTACTCAACCAGATCTCTAACAGATTGATGCAACAAAACATCTCCTCCATGACAGATGCTGTTCATAATGCTCACAAGCATTAAGAATTTTTTAAACCTTTAGTTCTTTATTGATAGAATCATGAATTAAGCACAACTTTATTCACTGTATTGATACCAGTTAAACAAGTTAATAGTTCTCTGATTTACTTATCTTCAGACAAGGTAATTATATTGATTATTATCAGTCATAGAATCATAGAATCATAGAATCATAGAATAGTTTTGGTTGGAAGGGAACGTTAAAGGTCATCTAGTCCAAATCCCTCTGTAATGAGCAGGGACATCTTGAACTAGATCAGGTTGCTCAGAGCCCCGTCCAACCTGACCTGGAAAGTTTCCAGGGATGGGGCATCCACCACCTCTCTGGGCAACCTGTGCCAAGGTTTCACCACCCTCAGCGTACAAAACATCTTCCTTATATCTAGTCTGAATCTACCCCCCTTTAGTTTAAAGCCATTCCCTCTTGTCCTGTCGCAACAGGCCCTGCTAAAAAGTTTGCTGCCATCTTTTTTATAAGCCCCCTCTAAGTACTGACAGGCTGCAATAAGGTCTCCCCAAAGCCTTCTCTTCTCCAGGCTGAACAACCCCAACTCTCTCAGCCTTTCTCCACAGGAGAGGTGTTCCATCCCCCTGATCATTTTTGTGGCCCTCTTCTGGACCCGCTCCAACAGGTCTGTGTCTTTCTTGTGCTGAGGGCTCCAGAGCTGGAAGCAGTACTCCAGGTGGGGTCTCCCCAGAGCAGAGGAGAGGGGCAGAATCCCCTCCCTCGACCTGCTGGCCACGCTGCTTTGGATGCAGCCCAGGATATGATTGGCTTTCTGGGCTGCGAGTGCACATTGCTGGCTCATGTCCAGCTTTTCATCCACCAGTACCCCCAGGTCCTTCTCGGCAGGGCTGCTCTCAATCCCTTCATCCCCCAGCCTGTATTGATACCGGGGGTTGCCCTGACCCAGGTGCAGGACCTTGCCCTTGGCCTCGTTAAACCTCATGAGGTTCACACGGGCCCACTTCTCAAGCTTGTCCAGGTCCCTCTGGATGGCATCCTGTCCCTCTGGCGTGTCAACTGCACCACTCAGGTTGCTGTCATCTGCAAACTTGCTGAGGGTGCACTCGATCCCACTGTCTATGTCATTGATGAAGATATTAAACAGTACCGGTCCCAATACGGACCCCTGCGGGACGCCACTCGTCACCGATCTCCATCTGGACATTGAGCCGTTGACCGCTACCCACTGTATGCAACCATCTAACCAATTCCTCACCCACTGGACACTCCACCCACCAAATCCATACCTCTCCAGTTGAGAGAGAAGGATGTTGTGGGGGACTGTGTCAAAGGCCTTACAGAGGTCCAGAGAGACAACACCTGTAGCCCTTCCCATGTCCACTGATGTAGTCACTCCATCACAGAAGGCCACGAGGTTATTCAGGCAGGACTTGCCCTTGGTGAAGCCATGCTGGCTGTCTCAAATCACCTCCCTGTCCTCCATGTGCCTTAGCATAGCTTCCAGGAGGGTCTCTTCCATGATCTTCCCAGGCACAGAGGTGAGACTGACTGGCCTGTAGTTCCCCGGGTCTTCCTTTTTTCCCTTTTTAAAAGTGGGGGTTATGTTTCCCCTTTTCCAGTCAGTGGGAACTTCACTGGACTGCCACGACTTCTCAAATACGATGGATATTGGCTTAGCAACTTCATCTGCCAGTTCCTTCAGGACCCGTGGATGGATCTCATCGGGTCCCATGGACTTGTGCAGTCCCTGGAGGTATTTCCAGTTTACCAGTTTACCAACTAAAATTTACCAATATGTCATTACAAATGAACAACTTGATTTCAGAAATCTCCTTCAACTAGTTCTCTTAGGACTTTTGCTTGTAAGTCAGCTGATTGTGTTGAAAATGCTTATGGTCTTTTCTCAGAACTGAGAAACTCTCTTTCTTATCCTTCAAATGGATAATTTTTCCTTCCTGGTTTTTTACAGATAATAAGTAAAATTATCTGTTGAACGTTTCTGTCTTCTTTGTATTGTTTATAACAAAGTTTTCAACAGCATCTTCTCTTGTACTTCATCTTCTTTTCAGCCAAAGGTGCCATCTTTTGACAAACACTGGTAGAAAAAAAAAAGTACATTAATTTAAAAAAAAAAAAAAAAGAGTGGATAAATGAAAATAAGAACAGGACCAAAATGATGGTAGCAATGACTTGTTTTTCTTTGAAGTACCCAAAATTTGTGGTCATCAAAGAACTGGCAGTATAGCATATTCGGTGTCATATGAGAACAAAATAATATAGTAACATAATTTTAACTACTTTGCACATTCTGTATATTAAATTTTCCATCAATAGCTTTGTAGTATTACAGTCCAGAACAAACCATTAGATTATCTTGCTTCTTTTGGTGCTGTAAAGTGTACATTTCACCAAGAACATTACACTGAGAACACTATTATTTATATTGCTGCTCTTTTTTTTTTTTTTTTTAGCTAAATAAAGAAGTAGTCTCCATGCCTGAATGTACCATGCTAAGTAAAGAGTAAAGATGCTAACTCAAACATTGAATCCCTGATCAGCCCTAGTACTTAATTGTTAGGTCTCTCTGGCACAGAGATGCCTACCAGCCTGTCCAAGACAATGCTAAGACATTATTCATAGAATAAGATGCACCAACAACCATTTCCAAAAGCAATCTGGGAAAAACATCAAAACAAACCTGCACTAAATTTGTCTCCCTTCATCCTACCCAATCTTTCCTTCTATTTTCAAACATCCCAAGGTCATCCTGGCACACCTCATAGCATCATAAGATCATAGGACAACTCAAATTGGAATTATCTTCAGGTCATCTAGTCCAGCCTCCTCCTCAGAGCACACAATGCATGGCCCCAGATTCATATGATGAAAATCCCACCCGTATGGGCTCCAGCAGCACTCTCAGATTATTTCAAATACTTTGAACAATCCTACAAAATGAGCTTAGAGGAGATCCAGGGCCAAATGTTATGTATTAGGAAAGGAAAGGAATAATTATGTATTAGGAAAGGAAAAATTTCTGTACTGAAAGAGTGGTTAAACATTGGAACAGGCTGCCCAGGGAAGCGGTTGAGTCACCATCCCTGGAAGTATTTAAAAGACGTGTAGATGCGGCGCTTAGGGACATGGTTTAGTGGGCATGGTGGTGTTGGGTTGACGGTTGGACTCGATGATCTTAGAGGTCTTTTCCAACCTTAATGATTCTATCATTCCTGTGATTCCTATTATGGATGTGGCTAGTCTATGCAACAGGTCTCAGGGCTAAAAGAGTCCCTGCCCTAAACAATTTAACAGTGTAAAAGTATCCTATACTTTTATATATGTATTGCTAGGATAAGACAACTGTTTTAAGATTTTTTCATCATTGATTTTGAGAAAAACAATAGTTTTCTAAGTGGGAAAGTCAAACTTCCCATGTTAGACAAGAGCACTGTGTATAACTTTTGCATGCAGTTTTTCTTGGTCCCCCTTATATGTGTTTCTGTCTCCATCATAATCAGATTTCCTGTCTCTTACTAAATATAACGTACCTCTCACTTGTAATATCTATCCCAGCATTTTGCAAACACAGGGCCAGTTAATCCAGGATAAATACCCAGAGAGGCCATGTCAATACATAGGCAGGCCAGGTAGATAGGAGCTAACCATATTTCTATTTTTCTAACATACAGCCATAATTTATTTTGAAAACCAATTATTTTTTATAAATTGCACACTGCATGAAAAGTTCAGCTGAGTCTAAATCCTGTCCGGAGAGAACAATCTGAGCAGCCAATCTGTGCAATGGAGAATGCTTCATGAATTCATACCCAGGGGCTGTAGAGGGAAAACAGCTACGGCTGTGTCCACAACTTCAGCCTCATGAAGGAACAGATAGTGGATCGAACAGATGTAGATGCAGAAAATCTCCACATGCACAGCTGACACTTCCCATCACCTGCAATGATCCAGACCATGAAATGTAGGAAACTCTCTGTACCAGTTTCCATGCGCAGATTGTAATGCAAATTCCTATTTATATATGTGCATGTCCACAGCAAGCTTCATTTTCTGCTTTAAATAAGTAACTAAATAAATATATATGTATGTGGAACTAGCCAGTCCCACCTAAAGTGATATAAAGTGGTATATATGTAAAGCTAGGAAATGTCTAGATTGACTGAAAATTCTTTGTTGCTTTCTTCACCAAAACCTCCCTAAATATATGTCATACAAATGCACTAAAATTCTGAATAGAGAATATGTTTGTGTATATTGCCTATATACACTGCATTGTACTTTATTTATATATAACATTTTGTTTCTGTATATATTAGTGCATACACATAGTAATTGTTTTAAAGGTATGTTTCAGGTAGTTGGAATTCAGAAGAAATATAGCATTGGTGCCATAATATTAATGCATATTTCCCTAGAGGTTTTTTGTATTAATTTTTTATATGGTGTAGTTTAATCATATGTCTAAGACATCAGATTGAAACACGCAGTTCTGAACTCTGAATGGATTGTTTTATCAGGAATCAGGGAACAACACAAAGCCGTAAAAATATTAACCTGGGTGTTGCTAGATGGCTAGCCCTGGGACTAGACAAGGAACAACCACGTTAGTGTGGTGCTGTATGTGCCAACGAACTCTGGCCTTTGAGTCATACTTAACACCCAAGGCGTAGTATCCCACTGGCATGGCTGTGCTGCCACTGGTTCTGGAGCTGGGTTTACACTTTGCAGTGTGTGCTTTAAAACTCCTAAATCACAAATATTGTGCCATATTTACCGAGCGCTACCTTAGGCCTTTAGTCACAGTCTAGAGAAAAGGGTGAGGTTAAAATATTTTATCCCAGGAGTAACATCAAATGATACTGCAACTTAGAGGGATAGATCGTCTTGACATCAGCATTCTGGTTGACAGAAACTGGAGAAGTATTATCACATGAAAGTATAACCCTCCCTTCCAACCAGCCAGCCATCCTGGCCAACCCAGGGGAGATGGTGCTGTAGAATTTTAATTTCCCACTTCCCTGCAAAGGAGGGTTCAGAGTTTGCTTTTTGCTGTAGTTAGAGCCATAATCAAAGCAGCACTACCATGCAGAAGGGTTGGGGAAGTCATCATTAAGCCTGCATGACTGATACATTTTTTATTTCTGACGTGCATGAAATGGAAGGTGTTTTGTGCGATTTTCTTCCAAGAGACTAGGGAAGGCAGTTTTATTTATTAAACAGGGAGCTGGTGTTCCGTATATCAGAAAACAACAAGGCTGTAGTTGTTTTCAGAAGTTCTTAGTAGTCCCAATATGTGGTCATTTTCTGTATTTATAGAAAAAACCTGGTTGCTTGACCATTATCTAATTGTCCTTTTGTGTACCTCTGCATTGATTTGTCCCAGTCATAATCTCAAGACGGTGGGTGCCAGGACATTTTCTAAATCGGTCTTTTGTTCTTTGAATTCATTGCCTACCTCTTATCAGCATCTGATAGAAGGCTGAGAAAAAAAGAGGCCATTGTTTTCCCTCATTGTTAATTGTTTAACATTTATGGCATTTAATTTGTATGTCTTCTGTGAACAATATTCTGTGGATGTCCATTGTATTAATGATGTCCATTTCCCTTATAGGAAAACTTTAACATGTTTTATATGATTCTATAAAACACACAATACTGAACAGTAAATAGGCTCCACAGGAAAAAAAAATTGTTAATGAGTCCCTGTCCAATTAGCTAAAAATCAAGAAAAAAACCAATTAATATTGAATACAGAAAAATCATTTGGACCAATCTTGCAAGGTTTAGAGGCTCTTATTCACTGTAGGTATTGCACATGGTCACTTATGCTTTGTAATACTTTGCATTAAGTCAATACTATGTAGTCATTATGGACCTAAGACAACTTCTGCTAAAACTCATTAAAATGTTGCTCATGTACCAAACTACTAAAAAAATCAGTTAATACAGAATACATCAGATTCATATTAAATTAGATAATTAAGTCCAATATAAAATTAACCAAATGAAACTGATAAAAATAAAGCTCCCAATTTTCTTCTGGTGTTTCAAAAAGGCCATATTCTCATTCACTTTTTTAACCAACTATGAACTGTCCACTTAAGCAATCTAGTCCTGGGTTACAGCAGTAAGCCTCTATTCTACTCTTCCATCTGCAGGTCTAGAGTCTTGTTAATGCCATCTAAAAAGACATTAACAGGCAAATTCTCCCACCTTGATTCTGCTAATATTTTGTATTGTGTCTATCCTTGAAACTCGAAGACAAAAATAGACAAAAATGCTCTTTATTCTAGTACTCTATAGCAATACTGCAGTTAATTCATTTTAAAAAAGTGTGGTGAGATACTTAAAGCAATTGGTGAGTAAGGAATTAAAAGAAACCCCATGTATTTGAAAACAGAGGGAATGAAAGTTGTTCACAGCTCTTCTGTGCCTCTGCTTTTGATTTCACAGCAAGGCTGACTGAGAGAGATTATTGCACTTCACCTGAGCTTTTGTATGGGTTTCTGTAAAAGAAACACTATCGAGCAAGCAAAATGTAGCTTCCCACATGACTGAACACAGGCTGATGTGTCTGTACATGACACATATTGAAGGCATGTACCTCAAGACAAAAGTAACTGTGGTTAGATGTTGCACAGACACTCGTGGAGAGAATGTTGCTAAAAAAACCCCTAATATACTGGGATCTTTGCACAGGATAATGCTTGCATGAGGAATAAAATCTCTTGAACAGGATGGTCAGCCACTATCTGGGTGGTGATGAGAACCTCTGTTGCAAGTGTCTTTGTAATGGTATCTGAAGCAGGGTTGGACAAGACTCCCCAAAACATTGTTCTGCTGAATTCCTATATCCAACTGGCCTGAGGTCCTGTGTGATCATTTCATCACGTGCCTAATCCATTCCTGTTGATTGTCTTAAATTATCTACCAACCAGCTCCTAATGATCTTAACTGTGCACAAGAGACTATCCTGCACGAAGATTTCTGCATATTTAGAAGTTCCTGCTGAGTATTTATAGGTAACTTGTCTATACACAGGTTGGTGAGCTCTAGAGTAGGAACACCCTGGGGAGTCTCAGGGATGGCATTTTCTTCACGTGGGATATGAATCAACACGCTGGAAAGAAACAAATTGGTTGAGGCACCGACATGAGCTGCCAAGGGGATTTGTTGTGCCTGCCCAAAATTGCCACTAGGAGAGCTCCTGTAACAGTTAGTCACGTGCTTTTTGAAGACAGTGGCTAGAGGTTCAGTCCACCCCTTGTCTCAAGTTGGTCCGCTGTTTAAATTGCTCATTGCACCATCAATGAGATAACTAACCAGATTTATGCACAGGGACAGCCCCCATACACAGTTACACCACAATTATAACGATAGGCCAAACTTGAATTTCATCCTCATATCCCATTTATAACTTAAACTCCACATCTCTTGCCACACCAAGAGGGATGGTCAGGAGTACTTTTAATGAAAAACTTTTCACTGAAAAATAACAACTTGCCAAAAGTGTTTGCAAACCTTAGAAGAAATGTAAGTAATTGTTTCTCCTGTTTTGTTCTTACTGTATTTGTCCTACATGCTAATTTAGGACTAGTGAGAGTCAATCGAAAAGTGAGTCACTGACTTCAGGAGAAGCTGGAATGGATCCATAATGAATTATTGTAAGGCTTGTATTCACACTTTAGTTTGGCCACAATAATTAGATAAGCAAATTCTGGAGCTGATCCAGGCTAAGTACACAGTCACTAATAGGCCATTAAGATGTGGTTTATTTGTGCATTAGATAAAGTGACTGGACCTTCAAACTAAATCAGAGGGCTTTGGCTTCTGAGAAACTCCAGTTATGTGCACATCCACAGATGTTTAAAGCTAGAGTCGATATTTAAGGAAGTGGCATCCGTTACTAACTCAGCACACACTTTTTTGTTCTACTCACAGGCATATTATTCAGAACTCACTTTTGCACACTTAAAGAAAAACTGATTCCATTTCCTTACTGTCTGGCACATTAGAGGTAAATACATTGAAAGTTGGTGGGGCTTAGAGTCTGCAGATGCAAATGTACATGCTGGATTCACATAACGGAGCACACTCTTTTCCCATGATGTGACTAATTTTCAGTAAAGGGGTGCTTTGCTGCTAGTCCTTTCTGAACACCTCAGATTACTAGCCACTTGGTAAAAATCATGGCCATGGATTTTTTATATAAATTATAAATCTTAGTAAGACCATCAAAATTAGAGCTGCAAAGTTAGGCTATAGTTACACAAAGTACAATGTAAAACCTTTTTTTTGTGTGTGTGTCTTCATCTTGGTTTTCATTTGGTTATCTACTGAGATTTCTAAAATGATCCATGTTCTTCTGGCTCTTTAGAAGTGGAAATAGCACATGGGGATTTGAGAAGTTCATTCCAAGAACAGATATTAAGCTGTGTTTGGTTTTTGGGTAGTTTTTTTCTGTTTCATTTCATTCACACATGCATGACCTGAAGACAGTTTAATATCAAAGTAAACTCTGCTGCAATAAACAGCTTATGTTCAGTATAGGGATTCACTGATTTTGTTTGAATCTTAGTGTCCAGATCGTTTTTCTGTTCCTTTTGCTTGATAGTCCACCTCTCTATTCTGTATATGGAGTTTGTGTCATTCACCTTTTAGAATTATTTTTTGCTACATTAAAAGCAAAAACGTTTTTATGCTCTGCTTTTCCAAACGATTGCTCCCACAGGCATTAACAGCGGTAGAACAGTAGTAAGGCAGCTGAAATGCTCTGGATAATTCATGCATGGACTGAGAGAGACCTTGGTCATAACACTGTGAATTAGACCCCTCGCACATTGTGCTTCATGCACAATTGTCATGCTATGGAGCAAAGTGAAGGCCTGTATGGGGAACCTAAACATGGTTTTCTTTCATGGAGCCTGATTGCATTTTGTTGTGTTGCAGGATTCAAGTTGAATTAGAAAGGCAGAGCGCATGTGAGCATGGTGTGTCACATTAAGGGTTTATGTAACCTGCTAGTCATGACAACTAACATAAGAAATTTGTATGTGTGGTTCCTCTGCAATATTAAGGTGCTCTGCATGTGCATGGGCAAATTGTCCCATGCTAAACCCTGCTCTGAATCTAAACGAGGCCCTGGCAGCCAGCTCTGGGACACACTGACATGGAACAGTAGTCATCCCTGGAGACTCACACCTCTCACTCTTTGATATCCACCTCCCCTGGCTACGTTAGCAGCCAGACTCATGCACTCTGAGGAGGTCAAACGCGGCTAAACGTGGCAGCTCTATCTACTCTACGCTGGTCACTATAACCTTCTCCTTTAGTCAAGAGGGAGAGGAAGGCATTTGTAGTGTCCAATTCCTGCAATGTATCTTAGAGGTCTACCATAGAAAACAGCAAGCTCTCTTGACCTAGATGATCAGCAGAGATGAGATAGCCTCTTCCTAGAAGTCTATAGGTGCTTAAATGGACCTCACATGTTATGAGGGTCTCCTAAATACATCGGCTGAGGTCAATGAAAAACTATATCTTATCAAAACTAAAGCTTAATATTTTAGTTGTCAAAACACAAACTTCTCATTCCTACCTAAGCATCTAAATCAGACAGCTCCCTCACAGTTGAAAGAATATTTTAAAATTTATTTGCAAGTGTTTTTTCACTGTTTTGAAGCATCCCAGCACAGAGTGCAAAATGACAAATCAAATGCTGCGCTGTATGTTATAAACAGCCTTGCCCTAAATATAGCAAGTCACTTCTGTTCATGAAGGAATTAAACTTTATATTCACTACATTAAAGCCTACGTTGATTTACAGCACTTTTTGATCAGATGATCAAAACCCACTTTAACGTTGCTCACAGAACAACCTTACTCCTCACACATGTATCATTCATAGCTGGCACAGATACTGAGCATCTCAGTGCTTGCTAGAGCTGTGTGTCAGCCTTTGGCATCGAGGATCATAGCTTTGGTTCGAGTACTTGCTGTCTGAAGTAAACAACAATAAAGATAAAATGAGTTTTCTTGAGACTGATTGTGCCAGCTCGGCCTGG
This sequence comes from Aptenodytes patagonicus, assembly GCF_965638725.1. Lineage (NCBI taxonomy): Eukaryota > Metazoa > Chordata > Aves > Sphenisciformes > Spheniscidae > Aptenodytes > Aptenodytes patagonicus. The sequence continues at coordinate 222,045,725 of NC_134949.1, forward strand.
GCATGAGGACTGTGTTTTTTCCCCTTGGTGTTAAGTGAAAGAGAAATTAATTTGAGCCCTAGGAGACAGGTATGTAGGGCTCACTGAAATTACAGGCTGGCTGCTGGATTAGCAGAGGTAGACATGGGAGCTTAACTTTGTTAAGCATTTGTTATTGCACAGAAGAGGAACAATTAAAACATAAGAGAAAGCAGGACTGTATAAAACAGGGAAGATTAGAATATTGTAAGTAAAAGGATTTAAATTTGGATGGGTTTTAAACAAATCTGGTGTACTGAATTTCAGGCATGGAAACAGCTGCTGCTGTTGATAGGGAATTCAGGAAGACTTTTTAGGTGTACTAAGTCTTAAAATACAGTTTTATGATCCTTTCCTTTCCTTTCCTTTCCTTTCCTTTCCTTTCCTTTCCTTTCCTTTCCTTTCCTTTCCTTTCCTTTCCTTTCCTTTCCTTTCCTTTCCTTTCCTTTCCTTTCCTTTCCTTTCCTTTCCTTTCCTTTCCTTTCCTTTCCTTTCCTTTCCTTTCCTTTCCTTTCCTTTCCTTTCCTTTCCTTTCCTTTCCTTTCCTTTCCTTTCCTTTCCTTTCCTATACACTGACCATATGTTGTCTGTGGAAGTTCAGTTGTTTGGTGCAAACTGCTTCATGTGACAGTATTTAGATGAAAGCTATTAGATCAGTTTTATGGGATTTCACTAAGATGGGAATGAGCTCAGCCATTCCAGAAGGACACCAGCCTTTTGAGGAATGAAAGCTTGTGTTGCCTTTAGGTCCTGACTAAATTCTGGGTCCGAGACCTGTTTGCCTGGCAAAAACAAACTTTATCAAGCTTAAATAATCTGTGGAGTTAAATCCAGTTGATAGCAGGAGTCTGGAAAAGAATTGAAGGGCAGAATAGCAACATCTGAGGGTCATGGAAAGAGGGTAAGGATGCACTACACTTGTGCCCTGAGGAGGGTGGCTGTATGTGTATGTGTAGCAAGGGACATACACTGTTGACAGATGCACAAAACTGCCCACCAGCAATGAAAATCCCACCTTTTTGTGCACATAGGCTTTAAATTGACATAAAGATTGTGTCCTGTAAAGGAACACTATCTTGTGAATTGACATAAGGCTCAGAAGCCTGGTGGGTCATTGGGTGCTGGATGAGCAACACACTGCAGCAGAAACTATTTGAGCATGTACTCTGAGTTCACCCTGGTCTGACGATACTGCTCTGCCAATGACAGAGGTTTGAGCTAATGTGTTTTACCCCACAAAACAGAAGTCTAGTAGTATCCACAAGCTCAGCTACCATGATTTAGCTGATGGAGGTAGTTAATACGTTGTAGTTCAGTCTTTCAGTCCTCTAAATACAGCCAGTGAGGGCACCGTTTTTGTGTGATGCTTCTACAGTACCCAGATTTATTGCTGTATCTCAATTGCTGTGCATGGTTTATCCAGAATTTTCTTGAAGTCTTGAAGTCATATCTGTCATACTGCAAGCAATACCTGTAACTGGGTCTGGGGCACAACTGCCTCAAGTCTGGATGGGCACCTTCTCCTCTAGAGTAGCCTCCATATGTGCTGCTCTGCCAGATGGAGGAACTTAGCACTTGTTGCCACCTCCACCTATGCCATCTCTCTTTGTGGCGGTCACACCAGGAAGATACAATTATCCATTGTCTTGCCTTGGAGGACTCAAATATTTCCAGCCAGAAAAGAAGATGGCAGCCTGAATTTAGGCTTAAGTAGGGACTTCGGGTGTTGGTCCCCAGGGTGGTCGGGACTATTGAACTATTTGAAAATTGTTATTGATATGATTCTATAGTATTGGAAGATAATAAATGTAATACATATAATAAACTAGAATTATAAAGAGAAACTAAATAGGAATAAAAGGATATTCGATAAGCATAATGAAGCAATAGCAGATGCAGATTTTAGTATAAAAGGATTATCAGAGATATTCCAAATTTTTCTTGCTGCTATTAGATATCCATTTTAAATTGTTGCCTTTCACCTCCTCCAACATCCTAGTGTGTTTTGTTTAAATGTTGTGTTTAGATCCCGATCCACTATAAACGTAAATATTATAAACATGTAAGTATTATAAGCCATGCAAATTGAAAAAAAAATCCACCACACCCAAAACAACTTGATATTATCCACTGAGGCCCGATCTCACTGATGAATTGTAATGGAGGTACCTAAATTGTGAATAAATAAATAAATAAATAAATGGTTATGTGCTAAAGGTGTGATGAAAGAAATCCATGCCCATCTGGCCACATCTGTTGTTTCACTGAAGTTACCAGCACAGGTGCAGAACACCAGGGAATGGCTGCAAGTCTCTGTTTGTACATACTTTGTTTGCTCTGCTTTTCTGGGGGCACCAAGGACGGCTTCCTCCGTGACTGATCATATGTGCATAACATCCCCAATAACCACTGCCAAGAGTTCAGTGGTCCTTGAGGTATTTTAGCTGATCCTCCACGTAACTGGCTTGGAGGCATGCAAGCGGCTGCTTGCACCCACCGCGATGATCTCCCCTGCTCCCAGCTGTGACTGTTCTTTGTGTGTCACATCCTGCTATTGAAAAAGAGGATCTTAATGGAAATGCCAGGATTACAAAGTTTCTGCTGGAGTGCACACATAGAGCAGACTGGATAGAAATAGATTGCAATGTGCAGATGGAAAATAAGCATTTTAATTAATGCTAACTTTTATGTACTTGGAGGACCCACATGCTTGTAGACGTGATTCTATCCCATTTGGTCATGCAGAAGCTAATTCTGATGAATTCGCTAATTTTGCCAAAGAGAATTCATAGCTGCCTCTTTTCACCCTGGTACTTTCTTGCAATTACTGTTGTTTGACAGCTGTTGTTTTCATGCAAATTTCACAACGTGGTGCGTGAGTCTCTGTGAGGTGATAATAACTGTGCAGATCACGCTTGAACAATAGAAATAAGAGCAGACGATACCATCATATTTCTGAGCTGCAGTTTGATTTAATGTATTTGCCTGCTGTGGCCATATAAACCTCACAGGCAATACTGCCAATTTTCCCTTGAGATTAATGATATTCAGTGGATGTAGATGAAAGCAAAACTGCCTTACATGTATTAGCTACAATTAGCTGGGATACTGAGTAGACTGTATTCTTGCATTTTATTTAGTCATTTCACCTAGACAAAATGATTTTTCAGTGTTTTATGCCCACTTTACAGATGTGTAAATCCCACCATGCAGATGCAAAGGAGAGGATAAGTTGGCTGTGTGCCATGATGTCCACAATTATAGAGCTGGGATGGCTCTCCCAGCCTGCTTTCACCGTAGGACTGCTCCCAGAAGCCCCTCAAGCAGAAAAGAGGAGATACTCAGCTTAACTGATGTGTGTATTAATTCACTTGACAAAATTAATGTACTCTGCTTGTGGAACTGGATCTAACACAAGGATATCTGAGGCACAACTGTACAAATGTTCTATTCTACTGCCTTTTCAACATTAGATGCACTGTGAAGCCACACTTTGCAGTTGTTAGCCACATTTAAGTGCTGAAAAGATGTTGGTAATAGGAACACAAAATGACTCACTCTTAATGAATAAAAGGATATCTGATTTTTGCCTAAGGTATTAGTGCTTACCCAGTTCAATCTTAATAAAATAATAATGCATAGGCACTTTGAGATCCTTCAAGATGAAAGGTAATGTATCTTAGTGTTGCGCATAATGTTAGGCAAAGAGTAGACATCAATAGTACTTCATCTATGGATTATTTTGATCTTAATATACAGGAAGCAACAATAGAAGAACAGATATGAAGTCACTGTGAGAGGACTTGTATGTTTATCAGTTGCAATGGGCCATTTTGAAATAGCTTATTGCAAAGAATAGAGGTGACTTCTTGTAATGGTAAAGTACCGTGGAAAGGAGACAGTATTTTAATTTCATGATTACAGACCCTTTGGTTGTAATGCAAATTGATTTTAGCATTGCAAACTACTTTCTTACTCTAATATATCACTCCTTCTGAACTATAGGTAAAATTAATCAAGGCCGCTGACAGCAAATCACCTTATTATTTTAAGAAATATTAGAGTACTGCCACTAAAAATAATTTGCAGTGAATAAAAGCATTAATTGTTCAGCTGCTTAGTGCTATGTTACATGATGAGGTGTGTCCATAGCTATCATTGTCCATGCACATACACACACACACACACACATACAAAGTTTGCTTTCTTTTATATTGCACTTCTCTAATGTGTAGCTTGAGGCAGTGTCTTTGATCTGCATTTCATAAGCATCCAGCCACCCCTTCCCCATCCAGCTGCAGAGTAGCCTGTCCCTTTGGTGAAGTCCTGGCTTCCCTTGTCACCCCACGACTCTTGCTGAGCTGAACCGGCACTTTCAGCTTGGGGAATCAGCGTAGCTGGCACTGAATTAGCAGTTCTTAGTATTTCTATTCAGCTACACTTTGTGAAGTAATTACTTTTGGAAATGCCAGTTCAGCACAGCCAGGGACAAGCAGAAAAAGAGATGCAGACGTCCCCAGCAGGGACAGCTGGGGCTGCTGATTAAGGATGGATGAATCTGTTTGGGAAAACAAATCTGCCTAAACCCCAGTTCTGCAAAACTTCCATATTAATTCCAGTGTTTGTGAAAATGTTTGTCTCCTTTCCAGGCAGAGGGCTGGGATTTTTTTTTTTTTTTTTTTTTTCATTTGTTTCTTTGCTGTTGCCACCATCCAGTTCTCTTCCAAGAACTGTGGTCTGGTGACTGCAAAATGTTGAATTACTTGTCTGGTCACATCCATGTGGAGTGGCTAAAGGTGCTGTTCTCTGATAGCATCTTTGGCAACCCCATGCAGCATCTCCTTCAGGAGCAACAGTAAATGTCGCGGCACAGAGAATAATGGTATGCAGTGAACCAGCAGAGAGATTTAGAAATTGGCAACAGCTTACGTTGTTTTCAGTTGCATATCTTTATCAGGGCTGTTATTTGTACCTTTTATCTTAGAAACAATACAGTTGTATATTAGATTTCCGAAACCAGAAGGCTGCCCAGATTACTTGGAGAAAGTGACATTAGTGTTGTAACGAAGAGAAGTAACAAGGAGCAGTGAGGCTGTGCATAAAGCCGTTCTATACTGTAGGCAAACTTCGCTTAACAAGCACACTGTATATGGATTTCAAGCCCACATGTGCAGGGCAGCTGTTCCTTGTCCTCCGCTGACGGGAAAGGGTACTGTCCATTTGAATCAGGTGGCGACTTCAGATTATTAGTACATTTAAGCAACTCTTCCACAGTCCCAGAAAGTCTTAGCTTGACTATATATCTGTCATTTTCCCTCAGAATAACAAACCAATCAGACACTAAGAAATTTATTTTTTGGAAAAAAAAAAACCCAAAACAAACAAGCCCCAAAACCCAGTAGCTGTTAGTGAAGACTACCTTGGGACAGATCACTGAGATGATTGCTTGTTGCGTCATATGAAAAACTCCAGAGCCTATTCCTGAAAATCTGGGGACACCTCGCTCACCATCTTCTTCAGTATTTGGAAATTCATGTGCTGTCCATCGTGCTGATTCCTCACTAGTACGGGACTGGTATGTTAATGTATATACTGATGTCTGGTAATGCTCACCACTATCCTCACAACTTATGAAGCACTTTCATATCACAGTGGGTCTAAAAGGTGATTACAGAACAGAAGGAAAACAGTGAGTCCAAGCCAAGCAAGAACAAATGCTATCTCATTAACTGAATGGCACAGTTTGGAATAAATATCTAATGTTGTTATATTTGTAGTGTTGGTATTAATCAAAGACAGGCTTTTATAGTGTTGCCTCTGTTTTAAGGGTGCTTAATAATCAGTTACCATGATAAAAACATTTTTAGTCAATGAGCTTCTCTGTCATCTAGGTTTTCCCATCAACTTTGGCAGATCTGGACCTGCCCAGAGCCCACATAACCATTTTTTGGAGGGATTGTGTAGTCCAGAGACATTTCATGTACTGGTGACGTGGCTTCTGGAGGTCTCACTAGAAGTTAGTGCCTAAGCAAAACCAAAGCAAAGACAATTATCTTAATGTGCAGTTATGCTGAATTAGAGCCCTGAGTGAAAGAAGCAGTTCAAATGCCCACCTTAGTGTAAAATCAGAATTATTTCTTTATGTGGAAGGAATAGCAATCAGCTCCTGCCACAGCATTTCCCATGAACACAGGAGATCTCTCTGCTGTTTTTATAAAAGTCTGTTATATGGACATTAAGAGGAAAGGGCCTGGATGAATTCGGTTAAGGCCAAAGTCAGAGTCTGAACCATCCCAGTAAGTTTGTCAGCAGCTACAGGTGACACTCTCCTCTCTGCCTCCAGTGTCTGCTAGTTTATACATGCCTTTTTAAACACAGAAATAATTTTTAGGTGCCATGGTAGCATGCTGGGGCCTTCCCTTCTCCCTCCAGAGACAGGGTGAGAGTGGCACTGAAAGTCAGATGTACTGAGGAGCATGAGGAGCGTATGGGACATTGTCCTTTAGCTGCAAGGGAAGAGGTGAGGAGTTTGCAGCTGCCTCCTCCTCTTCAGGCTTAGTGCTGTAAGTATGTCCAGGACTAAAAATCCTTTTGCTTGCCTAAATAAAATTGCTCATCCACCTTCTTCCCTTTGTTCTGCTCAGGAGACTCTTTGCAGCATCGGATACCCACCGAGCTCTTAGGGTGAGAGTTCCTCTCCCCAAACCCTCAAGAGAGTGGCTTGATTCTCATTTCCAAACCCTTCTTTTAGTGTGTGGAGGAATGTCTTGCCAATAACCTCTGCAGCACCGATATTAGGAAAGCAAGGCAGAGGGGGCCATTTAGAGAGTGGGATTAGATTAGCATCTTTCCCCAAAACCCTTGCTGTGCCTCCCATTTTCCAATGAATTTTCTACATAACAGGTATCATTGGCCACCTGCCGTCGTGCTGATGGAGGCAAAGTCACTACTGATTTCTGCAATAACTAAGCCCTGTGGCAGAAATCCTGCCTGGGTGAACTCAGCCCGGATATAAATATCTGTGGTTGAGAGCAGCACAGAAACTTGGGCTCTTCTTGCAGACTGAAGTCAAAATGAGCTTGACTCAACTAATATCTCAGAGGGACAGGATTAAGAAACTTTTTTTCCAGCATAGAAAAGGGCATGTTCTAAAACCAAACTGAAACAAAACAAAAAACCCGGACCAAATAACTGGGAATGCTGCAGGAAAAGAAGTCAGCGCTGCAGGAGCTGGATGGAGTGGAGTGAAGCTGAGAGAAGTGAAGTATTTGTCACTAGGGGGCAACGTGGTATCAGATAAGTGGATGGATGTTCCCCTGGAAGACAGTGAAATATGGGAACAAGAACATGTCACCATATGGAGGAGAGACTTAAAAATGAGAAGGCAGCCTGGTGAAGCACAGCAGAATGAGAAATTGAGTTTTACTGCCCTTAGTCATCATATTGACTCTCTGGCTCAGCCAGAGAGGGGAGTGGGAGTTGAAAAGGAGAATGTAGCTGCTGCTGTGATTCGATCAGCGATGCCAACTACAATATAGTCAGACACAAGCTCTTCCTGAATGAAGGAGACATGATAGAATCATATTCATGATCAAGGTGCAGAAAGGGGGGGGGAAAAATAAATATAATGTACTGGCTGTCTGAGTTTCAAACAAACCTCTGGATTTGTGACATCTATAGCTTATATCAGAAATGCTGTTAGTCTCTCACAAAACAAGTCTAGAAGCTCTCAGTCCATAAATTTTGAGTTGATCCAAATCTCGGCACAACACACATAGAAAAGTTACCCCTTAAATCACTCCATGTCTGTCTAAAAGTGACAGAAAGAAGGGGAGAAACAGCATTTTTGTAACTTCTGATATATATTTTGTTAACAGAAGACAATATTAAACTACTGAATTGGTGAAATAACACTGTTTTAAAACCTGTATAAATAAGCTTTTAAATTTGGACCCCGTATTTGACCAGCTTTGATCGTAGAGTAGATGGGAGATGAATCTGTGATAACAGACTGCTGAGGGTTAGACTTAAAACAGCATTTAAAAGCTTCTTTACAGAGGAAGTTATTTTTAATCCATCCAGAATATGAATATATTGGCTTAAGCTACCTAGTACACGGATGGATCCCTGGCCTTACTGCAAAATAACCAAAACAACCTGGTGTCTTCATCCAGAACAGATTGGCTGCATCTATACCACGGAGCATCTTTCTTCTCTGGGCCCCATGGGATCCTAAGATAAAATAGTTAATTAATGTGTGAAATTGTTTATGAAATTGTCGTGGTTTAATCCCAGCCGGCAACTAAACACCACACAGCCGCTTGCTCACTCCTCTTGCAGTGGGATGAGGGAGAGAATAATAAGGGTAAAAGCGAGAAAACTCGTGGGTTGAGATAGAAACAGTTTAATAGGGAAAGCAAGAGGCACACGCAAGCAAAGCAAAACAAGGAATTCATTCACTACTGCCCATCGGCAGGCAGGTGTTCAGCCATCTCCAGGAAAGCAGGGCTCCATCACGTGTAACAGTGACTTGGGAAGACAAACACCATCACTCCAAACGTCCCCCGCTTCCTTCTTCTTCCCCCAGCTTTATAAGCTGAGCATGATGTCATAAGGTATGGATATGGTATATCCCTTTGGTTAGTTGGGGTCAGCTGTCCTGGCTGTGTCCCCTCCCAACTTCTTGTGCACCCCCAGCTTACTCACTGGTGGGGTGGGGTGAGAGGCAGCAAAGGCCTTGACTCTGTGTAAGCACTGCTCAGCAATAACGAAAACATCCCTGTGTTATCAACACTGTTTCCACCACAAATCCAAAACACAGCCCCATACTAGCTACTGTGAAGAAAATCAACTCTATCCCAGCCAAACCCAGCACATTCTCCACCCCTTATTCCATACCATTTACACCATGCTCAGGTCCCACACTATCCAATACAACCTCATTAACCACCTTTCCCATCCTTTGATGTAATACACAGATATCATTCCCCTAGTCTATGGACCCCCCCCTGTAAAATGTCCATAAACTGTCCATAAATGTCCACAAATGTCCACTTGCCTGGGTATACCAGCTCCAAGTGAAGCCTTATCTATGTGCCACAGTCTCCTCAGGGCTATACCTGCTGCAGCATAGACTTATCCACAGCCATAGTTGCTTTGAGGTGCACCTGTTCCAGCATGGCCTTCTCCATGGGCCACAATGCCTTCAGGGCTATACCTGCTCCAGCGTGGCCTTACCCACAGCCACAGTCCCTTCAGAAGTAAACCTGCTCCAACATGGCCTTACCCATGGCTGCAGTCCCTCCAGGGGTGTACCTGCTCTGTCGTGGGCTTATCCATGGCCACACACTTTGAGGTGCCCCAGCATGCCCTCATGCACAGCCACTGATGCTTCAAGGTGCACCTGCTGCAGCATGGACTTATCCTTGGGCCACAATCCCTTCAGAGGTATACCTGCTGTGGCACAGACATAACCATGGCCACAGATGCTTTGAGATGTACCTGCTCTGGCATGGACTTTTTCATGGTCACAGATGCTTCTGGATGTCCTGTTCCCTACGTGGGAGAGAATCGGAAAAAAAAAGTAAAATTTGTGGGTTGAGATAAAGACAGTTTAATAGGACAGAAAAGGAAGGGATAATAATAATAATAATAATAATAATAATAATAATAATAATAATAATAATAATAATAAAGAATATACAAAGTCAGTGATGCACAATGCAGTTGCTCACCACCTGCTGACTGATGCCCAGCCAGTCCCCGAGCAGCGGCCCCCCCGGCCAGCTTTCCCCAGTTTCTGTACTGAGCGTGACGTCCCATGGTATGGAATGTCCCTTTGGCCAGTTGGGGTCAGCTGTCCTGGCTGTGCCCCCTCCCAGCTTCTTGTGCCCCTTCAGCCTTCTCAGTCGGTAGAGCATGGGAAGCTGAAAAGTCCTTGGCTAGTGTAAGCACGACTTAGCAACAACTAAAACATTGGTGTGTTATCAACATCATTGTCATCCTAAATCCAAAACACAGCACTGTACCAGCTACCAGGAAGAAAATCAACTCTATCCCAGCTGAAATCAGGACAGAAACATTGTGAGGATTGTGTTGCAAGCTGTGAGAACCATATTTTCGTATATTTGTGTGGTACGGTTGTGTCTATCTAATAATTTGCTGTGAATGTAAAGAGCAGCCCCATTTTGCCCTCCTTCCTCCCAGACCCTCCCCAACTCTTCTCCCACCTGTGCCACATAGGATCTGCCTCTGGCACTCATCTTCATGCTTCCACTGAGCTGATTTAATTTGCTAAGTTTGCAGAATACACATGCTTGTTTTGGTGTGTTAATTTTCTGTCAGTTCAGTGAAACAAAAAAACTCATGATGGAGGCCGTTGGGCACCAGATCTGGCACAAGCAAACCACCAGCAGCTGGTAGGAGCAGGATGGCCCGTTCTCTGCCACAGGGAGACATTGCATTGTCTCAGCTGTATCACTGAAATGTGCCCTTATTCCACTTTAAATTAATGAATCATTGATATGTAACCTATGTCACTGAGAAGATCTTGACAATCAGACCTGTCCATTCATTAAAGCTAGTTACAGTTTTTGATATTCAGAATTTGACAAAAACTGTCAATATTTTTGGGGTGTTCTTCCTTTCTCCTCATCCCAAATAATAATAATTTTGAAAAGTTGAAGTCAGGTAAAAAAAAATCTGTAGCAAAGATCCTGGAGAGATTTTTAAGTGTTCTGCTTCTTCCAGGGAAAGCCAAACTTCACCTTCTTGGATTTAGTCAGATCTGCATAGTAAAGCTAAATGCAAAATATGCAATGAACATCACTGGAAATAATAGTCAGGATCTAAAACAAAAATGAGGTGTTCTGCAATAAAACCACTTATAACAGTTATTTCTAAGTGGGAGTGAAGTGAATAACTAATTGCCATTTCTGAAATGAGCTTTATTCTCTTGTTTACTACACTGTAAACCAAGAATAATTCCACTGTATTTTACTGTTAGTCATGTGAACGTGATACAACTGAATCAGAATTTGTGTTTCTGCTTTATTACTGGATATGAAGATTTATGAGTTGAAACAGCAATGTGAATCCTTCTGAACAGGCATCATTGTTTCATTTGGGAGGCCATTCTGGATCCAATAAAATTGTGTTTGGAACTAATTTTCTCCTTATGCTACGTGGGACAAAATTGCTCTTATTGTTGTGTGTGTATTTACAGCCTTTGGCACAATGAGATTCACTTCTTTTCTGGGATCCAGGTACTTCACTAATACAAATAATTACAGCTGTGGCACGGGGGCTATATTTTGTAGTTGGACATAATTGAAACCATGAAAGAATTATCATAATTCATAAAATGTACGGTGAAAAGACATCGTGAGGCACCGTAACTCACTAACATTAATTCAGTCATACTGGTTGGGACCAAAGGTCTGTCTGTCCAGTGGCCTCCCTTTGATGGCAGCAGAGAGCCTAGGGAAGATTGTGCAAACGGGGCAAACATGAATTCTACTTTCTCCTGATACTCTCCCAAGCATTAAACTTTTACAGGGACTATGTGAACCAGAAATGGTTTTTATGTATTTAAGTAACACCCAATTGATTTCATTCCTATGGGCTTGTCCATTCATCCTTTGAATCCATGCAGCCTTTTAGCACTGGCAGTATCTTCTGACAAGGAGTCTCACATCTTCCCTATGTGTTATGTGGCAAAACACCTTCTTTTGTTTGCTTTTAACTCCTCTTTCATTTACTGGAAAAGACAGTAAATCATCAACTTTATTCATGTTCTTCATGTAAGAGATTTTTATGTACCTACAGGTTGTATCCTTCAGAATTGTCTATTTTCCCACCCTGAAGAGTTTAGTCAGTACTTCATTTTATGGAAGCCTGACTACAGCTGTCCCAGGAAACATCCGTATGCAGAAATTAATTCATAAAAGGATAAATTGAGGTTGTGTTTCTTTCATTTTAGCATAAAAATAGGAAAAAAATGCACAAGAACTTTGTGATTTTCAATGTGTTCCAAGTCAATCTTATGAAGTGACCGTCATTTGTTTCAGTGCTTCTCACTTGAGACGAATATCATTTGAACTCTTTGAATACAGTAAGCAGACATGTGTCATTGTGCTGAACACTTTCTCAAGGATTTGGCAGCTTTTTATTTCATGCATCATTCACCACTTGCTATAGTAATCACACAAAGTAACATTTCATTAATGCAAAGTTAAAAAGCTGATTGGATATTGAGAAATAATATCTGGACCCAGGCATGATGGTAATGGATTTCATTGTACTGTGCTACCCCAAGTGATGCTCACACCAACGTGACACCTACTTACTGCAAAATAAATAAGAGATTGAACTGGAGATTATTTATTAATTTTCCTTACGGCTGGGAACCCAGACTAAAAAAGCCAAGTGAACCCAACTCCAACATTGTACAGAAGCTGTAACTTAAATGGTGTGCATCAAAAAAAGATTATCAGAATACAGACTTTTGCGTTCTTCATACTGGCTATGAAGAAGTGCAAGGAGAGACTCCGGTGTGAATCTTTCTGAACAGACAACATTTTCTCTGTCCTAGAGGCAGTGCCAGAAATACTGCTGACTTCCGTGGTGAGTAGGATTTGCTGTGACATGTGTCACTTACATTACTCAAGAAGTGTAAGTAAGCAATGAAAATCAGGATTAATTTAAATTTGCATCACAGGTGGTGTAGAGTATTGACAAAGGGATTTGAATTGCAGTCGGCTGTCAAAATGGCACACTGGTTGTACAAACACGAGTGAATCCAGCATCATATCAGTGTGAGGCTGTTTGCTAATGGTGCTGAAATGGTGATGGCCTGCAAATGGTAATATGGTCTTAATACTTTTACGCACTAAAAAGCACATTTACATTAAAGGTATAGAGTTGGCAAAAGTAGGCACTTAAAATTTCATAATTAAAAAATATTTATTTAAGGCTGCCTATGCAGCATCTTGATGTTACAATCTTTAACGATATCACCACATAAAGTTTTTTTCACTGAATGCTTCCATCTGATAGATTCATTGCAACAGGAAACACAGAGATTTCTATTTGCTGAATTTCAGTTATGGCTTACAAAGAGTACAGGAACATTCCTAAAAGGATTGCAAAGACAACTTTTTAAAATGGAAAATGATATATAAAGCAGTTTAAATGAAATTACTCCACCTAAACATTAAAAAGTATTGTCATGTGGTAAATTGGTATTCCAGATGCATTTGGAAACTGAGGACAACTTTCTAATATTAACATATGTATTTTAAATATTTAAAATCCAGTATTATGAAAAAGAAAGGAAGAAAAAAAAATAACCCCAGGTTATGGATAAGCTTTGTTTCTTAGATACATTATTTAATATAGTTTACCTAAGAGTGGATTTCATTTTTTTTATTTTGGTAGCTTTTCTAATTCTTGGTTCCTGAGTCCATCTGGGGTTCAAATACATCCAATGACAAGATAAAAGTGATTTATTTCTGGGCATTAGGGCTTCCTTCACTGGCCAAATGTAGTAATCTGGTGCTATCAGCCACAGATATTTCTAGGCATCAGTAGAGAGCTGGCAGATATGCCTCAGAACTTGACAGAGACCTGGCAGCTACTGGAGGTCACCTCAGACTTTAGTCTCAGAGCAGGAGTTAATTTAAATGCCTACATATGAAAGCATCTTGTGTCGCTTCCAGCTGCTGCAGCAAAAAGAGATGGATCTTTGTGAAGTCCTGTAGCATATCTGCCTGCACTGTGCAGATGTCTTGGATATCCCTGGGCACTGTTGGTGGCAGTAGACATCTCTTCTGCCTTTAGTCATAACAGTTAATGGACTGTGCAGAAGGTCTCTGCTGATCTGCCTTTAGGTGCCTACTTCAGGTGAACTGAATCTCTCTACAGGCTCCAGTGACTATGCTGACCAGATCTTTGTCTGCTGTGAGACAGTAGACAACAACACAGATGTAGACATCGACATTTAGTGGGACTTGGTAGTGTTAAGTTTATGGTTGGACTCCATGATCCTAAAGGTCTTTTCTAACCTAAATGATTCTATGATTTAGGCACTGAGGCATTTAGTCATATGTAGACATTGACATTGAAACTCAGTCCTATCCTAAATGGTAGTTACTAACTTGATTCAGTGCCCACTGTTCCCACAATAAAAAGCATATTTAAGAAAACTACATGTTATTCAATAATTTTTTTTTTTTTTTTTGGTATTTTAGAAGGTGATTTAACTCTTCAACGTCTCCTTTGTTCAGTCCACCACTGCACTGTAAGAAGCTGAAGGTATTTTTTAGCACTATAGATGTATCTTCTTTTAAATAATGTTATTTTTATTGCAGTCACTCCTGAGTGCTTTTTTCATGATTTGGGGATAGTGAAGGAAGAGAGTTGGAATGGTAGGGAAAGTGAAGAGACGGGTTCTGTTTCATGCACTTTTATCTCCATGGACTGTGATTAAGTAAAATAGCTCAACTCGTAATAAAAATCCATCATAAGGATTGTGTTTATCTTTAATCTTGGTAGTCTATAAGCAATCTTAGCATCAGGTGTGTGCTAAAAAGGCTGTCATGAATAAGGACAACTTTTAAGAATGATAGTTCTGAACTGGGGTCATGAAATGGATAACTGCTGGTGATAGCGGGATATCTGAAATCTAACACAAGATAGAATAAGGGAAGTTGACTCAGAAAATATGCTCCAATGTACAAGCCTGGTACCTGTGCTAGAAATGTGTATTTATTCTCTGGGTGAAGCTAAGCACAAATTGTAAGTGCTGAGCCTGGTGCAATGATCACTTTGCATGAAGTTTCACTGTAGTCATTGACAACTTTGTGAAAAGGAAAATCCAGCTGTGTGGAAAGGAATACACTTACCATAAAGTGTAAGGGACATGGAAAATAAGAGAGCTGTTCTCGCAGCTATGGTTTGGGGAAAGAGGTGAGAAGCAGTTTTCTAACCCTTCGGGCTTGTTAAGAAACACATGAAAAGCAATTCCAATTTTAACAACAGAGTAGCTAGACAGACTTTAGGATAAAGCATCCCTGGAGGAAGAGAGAGAGGAAAGGAAACTCTCCTAAATCCGTTGAGAAGCTGGACCAATCAAGGAGAGTATATTGTCAAATGCAAGCTTGAGAAATATTCTATAATTTTACAACTTTGTGTCTCATTTTATTGTAATATTTTAACCTTTTCCTTAATAAACCAAATGCATTATCTTTCTTTAATCTTGTTTTATAGAAAGTGTGATCGTTGAGTATCTGACTCGGTAAAAAACTCCATTCCTTTGGATGTAGTGAGTCTCTGAATAGCAGGAAATGGCATGGTCAGGGAAGGTCTACCAACCAACATCAGTAGCAGATTCCTGGAAAGTAGATACTGGTCAGTGGTTATTTTATAGTCTCGTGACACTAGGATATGGATAAGTGGTCTTCCAAAGTGTTTGTGACAAGCAGTAAGAGTGGTGGTAAGGTGACTTCTGATGTTGTGAAAGGCTGTCCATGCATGTGAGACAAGGAGCAGTTATAGCTCTGCAAGCCCCTGAATGGACTGCAAAGTTGTTTCTTGAGATGTCTGATCTTCCTAGACCTCATGTGCTAAAATTGGGTTTATTACATCTTTGAAAAACAGTTTGGGGCTTGCCTATTTCTGTACATGCACCTTTTTTTGTTGTACCCTGTGATCCAGACATTTAACTTTATCGCTGGTAACCTAAAAAGGGGACTATTGAACACACCTTAGCTTGCTTATGATTTGCTTTTTCTATCAACTTCCTGACATCATTAGCTTTTTCCCCACCCTTACTTCCCTTGCTTAACAAGAAAAAGACATTTAAGTTGCAGTCCTCCTGGTGATTCAACGCTGGGTTTTTCAAAGCATAAAATGTCATCGTGTCCCCTGGGCAATGCAGGTTACCAAGGTCTATTGCTCTGACTGATGTAATTAGAGATTTTTCTTCTAGGTGTTGTGTATGATCACTGAAATTTTTACAAGTCTTCAGCTGAGTGCGAGGGAAACCTCCATGAAAATGACAAACTAAGAAGTTTAAATTATTCATTCATGCTTAAAAGTCTTTATTTATTTTAACAAGGGCAAGAAAAATACATACGCTATTGAAACCAAAAACTGAGGGTCAATATGCTTTCATTGAAAAGCTTTCCCTGAAGAGCAATGTTTATTATAACTTAAGCTTTCTGACTGATGCTGTGCAATACACAATGAAACAAACTCAGCCCAGAGGAGCTCTTCCAGCTGTAGTAACAAAGATCAGATAAAGATGTAACTATGGCTGCAGACAGTGATAATTCACAATGTTGATATGAATATGAAAACAAAAGCCTTTATTGTTGACCCAGCTAACACAATATTCATCCCTAGGAACAGTAGAGAAAGCTTTGAGTAGCCCTTTATTTGGGACTGAGGAAGGCATAAGTAGAGGTGAGAAGCTAGTTCCTTCATGAATTGAATTTAGGCAGGGGAAAGATGAGCAATCTTCTGGTCTCTCAAACTGATATGGGGCAAGGTTTTGGTAAGGCTCTGTAGAAAAGTGGATTTGGGAGGGAGTTATATCCATCTCCAGTGTATGGAAGGTGGTCCTCTTAGGCAGTGGAAGACATAAACTAGAGGGGAATGAAAGGAGGAAGTGAGAGGAAGTGGTGCAGGTAGCATCCAGCTATTACTTGGGAAATGAACACATTTCCTTTCATACTTTGAATGGTATAAACCACAAAGTCATCTTTACAAATACTGCCTTGAGTTAATGAAGGTGTATATTAAACTCTTTTAGTTCATGGCAAGGAACAACTGATAATCGTCATTAGTTTGTTGCTATCGCCTGCTCCTTCCTTTTGGGGTGTACGCGCTTTCTTACTTCCTTAACATTGTAGTTACATCTTCCTTTTCATCTGTGTTACATTGTTTGATCCTCTTGACCTCTTGCAAGTATTCCAGAGGACTCTTTCCATTAGTTGTGTCTGATGGGTCTTCTATTTTGACAATGTCTTTCTGAAAAGAAAAAAAAAAATGTGTTGTACTGAAATTAACAGTGCATTATCTCCAGTACCACAATGACGGCAGCATGACAACTTGTAAATTAATGGTAAAATAGATTATCACCCCTTCACACACATTTTCGAGATATTTTGCAACATTATTTCTTTGTACAATATAAAGTCAGGAATGTGTTAAATGGCAGCATAATTTATTGTTGTTTACCAGATACAGGATATTTTATTAAAGTTCACAAGCCTTCTATATCTTGTCAAATATGTGAGGAACACTTGATAAACCATTTTGGAAAGTGTCACAGATGCAAACAGCCAGTAATAGAGCCAAGAACGCTGCTTCTGGGCATGTTTCTTAAACCCAGATATTGATGGCTCTCCTATACAATTTTCTTTGCAAGTTTTCTTTTGTAGGCCTGTTTCTGCATCTTATACAAGAAGTATTGTCCCATGCTTTGTTTTATTCAATTATTTTATTATAAGGATCTTAGTAGTAGTAGTATTTCACTGTCTTACGCCAGTGCTCAGAGATTTCAATCAGAGCTGGACTTTATGATACGATGTGTTATAAATGTTGTGTGCAATTTACTATGGGCTGTAAAAAGTTTATTTGCTAAGGAGCTCATGATGGTGAACAAATGTCATGAGGCTCCTGTAGCCACTTACTCCGCTGGAATTAAATGATTGCCTGTAAAGCGGTGTTCTTCCTCCAACTTGAAATAAAACATTTTTCTTTATTTTTTTCTGTCACACAGTATGAGCAAACAATAATAAGTTATTATCATCTCCTTGTCTCCTTTTATTAGGAAACTGAATGTTTACCATCATGGTAATATTCATTCTTGCGTTCTTGGACTGTTTTGCAAGTCCTCCAATTTAGTTGTGGTAGATAACACACTGGCAGTCAACAAATGGTTAACACTTGTCAAACACAAAACTATAATATCAGTAGGATGTGGGTAAAAAGTTGAAATTCTTCCAAGATTTTTCTCTCTGCATATAATCCCAAAATGAAATTCCAGGATTACAGTTGCGTATTCTTTTGCTTTTAGACAGGAGACAGGTTAAATTTAAATTGTCAGGATTGGGGCTGCTTCCCCACACTCATGTTTAGATAAGAACCCTAACCTCATTTTACTCTGGGTCATGGACTAACCTTTACACGTCCATGTCTCCATGAGATGGGAACCCTGGCTCTCAGGTTGGAAGGGAGTTCAGATGCACAGACTTTCTATATGTCCATCTCTAACATGTTGGGGTTTTTGGTTGTTTGGGTTTTTTTCTTTATTTTCTGAATGTGCTGGAGCTATCACATTACAAAGCTTTAAATTTTGAAATTTGATCCAAATTAGGATTGGTGTTGATGAGGGCACCAAAAGACACATTTCAGCATGCAGAGAGATGAGTGAGGATAATGAGGGATGGTAGCAGTCTAACTACCTGTTATGTCACACCAAAATCAAAGCTCTTGCTTCAAAAAATAATAGCAACAACTTTATGAGAAGAAAAAGCCGGTCCTATGGAACATGTTCTAATTTTTCCTATCCCCAATCCAGCCATAGACAATTACTTTTCATTAAAAATTGTGAAACAGTGGCTGCAGTTGCATGATTCATCAGTGACATTTCCAAGATATGCATCTTCCTGAACAATACCAGAAATAAATCTTCCAGTATCATATTCATACACTTCTTGCTCACAGTAAAATGCCGAAAGATTAACCAGATACCAGTTAATTGGTGCTTCGTGGATCTCTGTATGAGCTGAACAGGCAGTGTTTTACAAGAGATGGAAACTGTTTGCTCTGCTGTAATAATGTCTCTAACTACTTCAACAATTAAGGGGATTGTGCAAAGTGTATTTATTACCGTTGTTAATTGGAATGCATGAATCAAGAGGAAAGCTCTTATCCTGTGAGCTGAACCTGACTTCTCTGAGTACAGTGAGATTTATCTTGCCATGGAAAATATTGTATAAATTCAGACACTTCTCCCCAGTATTTACTATTTGTGTCATGCTAATATAATTTATTGCAAATGGAAATAGATTAAGCTGAGGATTCTTCACGATATCAAATACTGTCTGAGAACCAAAACTTCTGTGACCACAGCACAAAGTTCTTGACATACAGCATCCTTCTGAACTATACACTCCATTCACCTCCAAATCTGTACATTTGTAAATCACTGTTATAAATTTGGGAATTTTAGACTTCTTGGAATGGAGAGGAAACAACAGACCTTGTAGTCTTTTTTTTTCTTTCCAGCACTGTGTGGATAATCCATGAGATCACTTCTACATCTCCCTCAGGTTGCTGTCAAGGATTTCCTCAGAGAAGGTCCCCAGACTGAAGGGTGCTATGCACATTTACACAGTGACCCATTCCTGTCTCATTTTACACTGTCACCACAGCTCGGCATATTGGGCATGACACCTAAAGCACACATATTTCTGGCACTCAATAAAAACCTTCTGGTCTGGCTTATCTGCAGTGTACATGCCCTATAGCCATGGCTCACTTATATGGGATGCTCAGACTGCCACCGCCCTTCAGTATCCTCACTCAGCTTTCTGCAAAAGCATGTTGCAACTAAATTCTGAGGTTAGGAAAGGTCAAGAAGGGGAACAAGAGAAGTCAAGGAGCTGCATACCAGAAGGTGAGACTATGGTGAACTCCAGTGGACAACCTGGTTACTCTGTTTGGGGCTAAATTGGAGCCAGCATCAGATGTGTTCATGTCCTGGTTGCTGTTACCCATAAACTGGCCTTTTGTATCTTGGTGCTTGCAGGTATGTGTCACAGCATCCATGAATAAACTCATTATCCTCTGGAGAACCTCTGAAGATGACAGTACCAGTACAGTCCACCAGGAAGCTCTTGAGCTACTAGGAGACAAAAGCAAGAGAAATATTTATATAGAAGCCATTCCTGGGAGCAGAGCACGTTAGGCATAGGTCACTGACAGAGCACTGAGGGACAGGCTATTTGGTTTACCTGAGTCATGAAGAATTAAACACTACCAGGGTGCACAGGTTGTGTGATGGCTTCTTTCTTGAGGAACTGGTGGGAGTCCTCAAGGCAGGAATGTTCTTTTGTGTCTCAAGTAGTTATTCCCATTTTTGGCCTTGCTTAGAGGAAAACGAAATGGGTAGGTAAAGATTAGAAATGGTTTTCTTTAAAATTCTCTGTTTTGATAGTGTATATGAAGATAGAATAGAATTTTGTAACTGTTGGAACAGCTAAGAATCCATTTTAGTCATGCATTTTTCTAGATTGTATCTTCCACAGTAGTTTCTTCTACTTTATAATTGCAGTGCTGTTTTTTATAAGTGCATAAAAATAAAGTGTTATTATCATGTTCCCTTGAGTAACTTACTTAATGACTACATTTTTGAGGTAAACTGATTACTGTAATTATATAATGCATATTTTGTGTACAGGAAGATTTATGCATATAACTTTAAAATACACTGTAGGCATTGAGTTACACTTCCTTTATCATTTTTTTCCTTAGTGAGATGTGACTTTTCCACTATTTTGAATACTTTTGGTGAAGAACGTGATAGAAAAAGTAAACATGCCAATGCAGTTTTAGTTTAGATTTGTATGTTTGCTTGTTTTTTCCCTTGGGCTTTTTAAAATCTGGAACTGATATATAATGTTTTGTAAATGTGTCTCAATTTTTTTGTTAAATTTACATTGTTGTGATGAATAAAGTATGCTCACTTTTTAAGAAAAAAAGCTATTAGTCCTTGTGATTACTAGAACCTAAACTGAAAGGTAAATTTAATATGAATGAAGTATTGACAGAAACAAAAGCTATCAAGATTTTAAATTTCATTTCACTAAGTTAATGAAGAAATGTACTGATACCAATCTAAGTTAACTTTTTTTCTGCTGAACAATTCAACAAAACTTTGAAGCCTGGATGTAATGGTAAACAGTTAATCTAATGGGCAGTTTTTACCACATTCAGATTAGAAGCTTGGCCTATCTTTTACTTTTAGGCATTTTACTCTGTTGAGAAATGGACTCCAGAAGTATATGTCAACCTTCCCACAAAAACAATAAATATTTTACTGCTAAAGAGCTCCCAGTCTTTTTCCATTGGCTAAATGATCTCAGCTGCTTCTTATCCTGTTGTCAAACTCTTCACATTTTGTTTCATATTTCTCTAATTCAAGAAAGAATATATTGACAATATTAATGTGCCAATACTGTATTCACAGATTGCATTAATGGGCCTGGGGTTGAGAAGGTGAGGACACATTGTTCTGTAAATCCAGACATATTTCTTTATAAATAAGCACTAATGCAGGATGCAGAGTAGTGGGTCCCACGCTGCTCCGGACTGCTATGCTCGTTACAGCATCTAGCCAAAGCTGACATAGGTATGCAGATGGATGACAGACTTTCACTCCAGAAAGCAGAACAGGTCTAGATCTACGGTCTAGAGGAAGAAACTGCTTTGGAGCATGCAGGTGGGATAGAGGCCAGGACAGGGAAAGCAGCTGGAGAAGGTGGGACTTTTAACAGGGTTCTGCTAGGTCGACTGCTCTGCTTCACTAGCCTGTTGTCACTGCTCCCCCCATTATACAAGTGGTTACTGTCATCTTTTCATCCCATGTATGTGACCAACACGAGATCTAACATATCAGTAGTAGCCAGCTATAAGGAGCAATATCCCTTGGGTAAATACAGCTTTGTTGTCTGGTGTGCTCCCCTAAAATAGGGCTGGAGGCTATAGAGTTTTCTCCATGTTAAAATGGTTGCAACTAATTGGTCTAGTTATAATTGATAGACCTTCAGAGCAGTGTGAAAGGTAATAGTTACAATATAAGACCTCTTGCTGTCTCTTGACGTATGCTGCTGATTGTGTTGGGTTGCATGATGCATCCCCTTCCACATTGTCAGGTACAGCTGTAACCAGAGAGCCACAGAGCTTTCTGTCATTCTAGGTAGGAATATAAAGAATTGGACAAAAGATGAGGAGGTTAATACAGCTGGCTATTCCACATCCCTAGGAAAAAGCATAGGCAAATCTTATGCATGTAAAAGGTTGGAATTATTAAATCCTTCTCTGATTTGCACATTCAGGAAGAACATCAACAATCATTTTCCACTATCATTTCCAGATGTCTTTTTGTTCCTAGATAAAAGGTGAGCAAACTGGGGCTTGGGCTAGTCAGTTACCATCAGGTCTGCCCAACTTCTCGCACAGCTCCACAAGTTAATCAGGCAGAGGTGACCAAAACAGCAAGATGTTGCCACCAGTTCTTATCATTTCAATAAGTATTGTAGCTATTGAAGTTGTTGTTGGACTTATTGGAAATGGATTTATTACAGCTGTTAATACCATTAACTGGATCAAAAGCAAAAAAATTTCTTCCGCTGATATGATCCTGATCTTTCTGAGCACATCAAGATTTATCTTGCAGGTGACCATACTGATGCACATTCATAGTGTCTACTTTGTGGATGTGTTTAAGTTAGCTTCTGTGTACAAAGCTTTTGGTGCTGTATGGATGTTTGTAAACCATGCCAGTTTGTGGTTCAGTACCTGGCTCTAGGTACTCTACTGTGTAAAAATAATCAATGTCACCCAATGGCTGTTGCTGCAAATCAGGCTCAGAATAACTGGGATGCTCCCATGGCTGCTTCTAGGATCGTTGGTGATCTCTTCTGTGACTTCTCTTCCTTTGATATGGATTACACCCAGCGCTTACCTCTGCAGCTCCACGGGGAACTGTAGAGAAAATAGCACAGCACGTATCACTGACTGGGACAGTTCACATCTCTATCTGCTTCTTCTTTACTTTGTAGGCTGCTTTTTTCCTCTAGTAGTATCTGTGGTAACCTCAGCCCTATTAGTTACTTCTCTATGGAAACACACAAAGAAGATGCAATGTTATGTAGATACATTCAGGGATCCTTTGATAGTTGTTCACCTAACTTCCATTAAATCCATTATTTCTTTCTTGATCTTGTATATTTCCAGTTTTGTAGCTCAAATTCTGTTGATATCGTCAACTTCTCAAAGTAAAGATGTTGTGAAAGTTGCAGTATCCTTAGATGTAGCTGGGGCGTATCCTTCCATACACTCTATTATCCTGATCATAATCAATTCAAAACTGAAATTGGCATTCAGGATGCTGTGCCAGCATCTTAAGTGCCATTTGGAAAATATGACTTTATGCCTCATATTATAGCTTAAGAGAAACACTCTGAAGTAACAGATCTGGAATCAAGACATCTATGCATTTATTGTTTCATTGTCTTTTTTCTTAGTAACTTTCATCTTTCAGAGATTTCTGTGATTAGACCTCCTTAACATTTGAGAACGTCTGAATTAACATGCATTTTTACCTTTTGTTCTACACCAGTCTTGCTCCCTCAATCTTATTAAATAAAGAGTGAGAATAAGAATGCACTGAAAGGAAACAATGCACTTAAATAATGAATCAAGTACAGGATGCTTTGTGATTTCAGATTCTCAGCTACTACATAGAAAATTAACTTTATCCCAGCCAAAACCAGCACAAAGACTGAGTTTTATGATACATTTGAATTGAAGAAAATGGGGCTAAAACAGAAACAAAATTTACAGAGCTCACAAATATCAGTTCTCTGCTAAAGGATATTTCACATGAGAAGCTTAAAATTTGATGAAGCACATGCTGTACAAGCCATAGCTGGTGTGACATACAAACAGAATATGCTTCAAAACATGAAAAACTACCTAAATGATAACCTGAGGGAAAATTAAGATATGGAAACATACAGCCAATTAATGTAATCAAATTATATTCTGAATCAGATTTATTTGTGTTAGGATTCCAGTACATATATAACAATTTAGTGGTTAAATACCTCTTTAAAACAGATCCTTTTTCTCAAAACATATTTTATGCTCATTCATTTTGTTTTCTTTAAAGTGGTTTGCTAAGGTGGTGATTACAATGTAAACAGATGTAGGTACATAGATCTACCTGTCCACTGTAGAAAACCTTCTTGTTGAGTTGACTGTTCTGATCACAAATTTGCCTTTTTACATGATTTGCTGTTGCTTTGAGTAGTTGTGAGTTGTTTCTAAGGTTGTTCTCTTTTAATATTTTATGCTAGTATGAAGTTTTACATGCAGTTGATGAAATATGTTCCTCAACAAATCCTGTCATGTTTTATCAAATAATGTGTTAGATGATTCTACTCTGAAATTCTCAGCTCAGCTCAAGTATTTTTATGCTGTATATCCTCTCTGCAGGCATTTAGATAACGCTAGATTATAAATCACTATGGTGAGAGTTTCAGTCTCATCTATAAAACTAATGAAGAGGGTGATTCACTTAGTGTTGGAGTGTGTCGGCTTCAGTGTTTGAAACATTGGAGTAAAATGCTTTGAAATCACTATTTAACAATATTAGACAAAGAATGAACATAATGTTTTTAACTGGTGTCTTAAAATACTGTTTACAATGAAATATATGTTAATAGGAGGCATAAATGCATGCATATGAAGTGATATGATTATTAGTATGTGTAAACAGTGGGGTCAAACTGCATAGCAGGAAAGGAAGATGGTTAGATTCATCAACAGAGAGTTTGGAGGCACAGTACAGCGTACTGTAAAACTGAGACTACCGTAATGTCCAGTGCTGTGCATGCTACATCAAGAGAGACCCAAAAGTCCCTCCAGAGCCCTGCCTGTGTAGTTCTGCAGGGCAGCAGATGGGAACTGCCCTGCTCACGCTGCAGCACCACCTTGCTCTGCAGCTGCGTGCCCTGCCAACATGGACCAAGATTAGAAGAGTCACACAGCGATAGCTCTTTTGATCCTTTTTCCACCTGGCAACATCATGAAAAGAAAGCTTCCTGAAGGAAATGAGGGATTCTTTGGTGCATTTGTTGTTTGTTGTTTGTTTGGGTTTTTTTTTTTTTGGGGGGGGGGCAGGGGCGGTAATGGTGTTTGTTTTATTTTAACCTGATCGAGAAGTTCTGGTAAAATTAATTTCCCCATAGAGCTCACTTCTCTTTAGGTGTCTCCAAACCCATTTCTGGTGGCAGTCTGAAGGAAAGGGATCAGAGCCAAGTATGGAAATAACGACCCCTGCTCAGCTTTTTCACTGCCTCCTCATCTTCAGAAGGGGGAGATCTGAAGCAGGTGCAGTGATTAATAAAATATCCTTCAGTGCTTCCAGGGGAAAGGAGGACAAAGCTCAAGCACTTGATGTCTTTATATTGTATTGAAGAAAGTTTTGTTACACACAGCATAGAGTGGGATAGATAGGTACATAAATTAGAATTTTAAATGACTGAATTGGTAAATAAATTATTAGTTTTGTCCTTTCTCTTTCCATCTTTCCCCCAAGATTCAATTTATTTTCATGTCTTCTTCCACAGTAGATACAGTTTCCCATTTATTTTCTGATCTTGCCCTGCTCTTTGGATTTCAACCTTTCCCTTCCTAAAATCATTATTTGTATTCTCTGCAGATCTAGACTTCTTTTTCTGGTACATTTTAAAAAAAAGCTTTCTGATTATTATTTTACAACAAAATATCATGCACCAAATTATAGCAGGCTTGTTTCTATATCTAGTTTATGCCACAAAGCAGATAAATAAATCTGATGAATGTTTTGGCAATTACTATTTTTACACAAAAAAAAAATTAAAAATAACATTGTTGAGATTTCATTGTCTAAGAAGTGTTTATATGGTGATTAAAAATAAGACTCAGCTCACCAGTACAATTCCATGGAACTTTGCAAATGACATGAAATGTAGACAACATGAATGGGAAAATACCATCTGCAGTTCATATAAGGCAGTAGCTATGGTGGCACCAAGATCGTTGTCAAGATGATGAAAAAGGTGATTAGTGCAGTTGTTCATACCAACTAAATACAAACCAAGCCTTCTCTCCTCCAACTTTTCCTTTTTTTAGTGCCACGGTGCTTGCTTTTCTAGGTCAGAATTCATCACAGTTCTCTTTCCAGGAAAAGCAGTATTTTGTTGTGCAGAAATTAAGGGACTTCTGATTGTAATCTCAGTGGCATCTTCATGAAGCTGGCAATTTTCTCCCTACCAGTCTTCTAGCATGTGAATCAGAAAGGAGAGCTACCACAGACATTCTGGGTTCCAACTGCTGCTCTGCTTTGTCATGTCTTTCCTTTTGCCTGGATTAATCACAGGCTGTACCTGACCATTCGGTCAGCAGCTGGGTGGTGGATATAAACTCTGATATCTCTAATATTAATATCTCTCTTCTGCTAACCATGGAGTCTTCCTTCTTCTTTCTGATATTTTTGTGTCCTCCATGGTGCTAATTACCTCTCTGCAGAGGTAATACACAAGGAAAAACTGCCAGCGCCAGGGATCCCAGAACAGATGTTCTTGTAAATGCCACTAAAGTTCTAATTTTCTCTGTTGCCAGTTTTCTAGCAGTGATCATGAAACCTTTGACCTTCTTTGCATCTGACAGCACCATGGTGCTAATTTATTCTGATTAATTCTGGTTAATCTCAAAAATAAAATGTGTCAATGAAGATGCCACACCGTACCTATCTTTTCTTGAAATATGACTTCCCACCTTCCTGCAAGGTCTGGAGAAGAGTTCTACCTTCTGGAAGAATTTATAATAGGATTATAACCTGGGATTAGTTTTATCTCTATTTATTTATTGTCTTCCTTATTGTAATGCTCAGCCTTCATTTCATTAATATCACAAGGACAGTTTCTTCAATGTTATGAAATACTTCTCAAAGCTAATCCCTCTTCCCCTCAATATTTGTTATCCTGTTTGTTTCTTGTTTGAGGACGTCTGTATGGGAGGTCATTGGAGCTTAGTTAGGTGTATAAATAATACTGTTCGTGAAGCTGTCAGACAAACCCTTCATAGAAACATGGCACTTAAGGTTTATTAAAAAAAGAAAAAAAAAGAAAAAAAAGAAAAAAAAAAAGAAAAAAAAAGAAAAAAAAAACCAAAAACAACCCGTTTGGTTTCTGAAGGAATGTGCAACTGGTTTTGACTATCCGTGAATATTAAAAATATAAATTAGCTGCATGTTAATATCACTTTTTAGCTGAATGCTTCATTATTTTCAAATTACCATTTCTCCTTCCCAAGGCCTATGCTTTTGCAATGACTCAAAAGAACTTTACGTTGGCCAAAGTAATCATATTGAATAGCAATTATTGGGCAAGGTACGATGGAAAAGATCATGGACATTCTTAAAACCAAAGTTCCTGAAACTCATAAACATTTCAGAGGCCAGAGGGTCTTGTCTCATTCTTAAAACTTTGCTCGTCTCCATCCTGAGAGGCCACACTAGTATTCAGCCTATCTGCCTGTGAAAAGACAGGGACAACATTTTCTTAGAAAACAAAGCATCAGTACAGATGGTGTCTACAATGTGATTTAGGTGGGCTTTTGAGAAGGGAGAGAAGCGAGGAGAAGCTGCACAGATCCATGCCATCTACTTTGGCTGGTGTCTTTTCACAGTGCAGGTAAACAACCCAGGGCAACGGTGCACCCTTCCAAAAGCAGATATTGCTGAACTGAGATCCACGCACTGAATGCTCCATTGCAGATCAGTTTTTTCGCTATCACAGGAAAAGCAGTGGCAAACTGTTAAACAGGAATAATGATTTGATATCATCATCCCTCGGTTGCCTGTTGGGGAGGAGGAGTGAAATTAAACTCTTTCTGGCCTTTAGGCACTCAGATGTGATATGGTGATGAGATTAAGATGGATGAGCGAATTCATAAATTAAAAAATGGATTGGTAGGTGATTAGATTAGATTTTTTATCCTTTTCCATCCCCTCCCTCCCCTTTGCCCCAGTATCATATTTGCATTTCATTTTTTTCTAACTTTATATGTTCTTTTTTTTTTTTCCCCTCTCTTTTGGAGTCTTTCTTCCTTTCTAGAAAAAAAAATCTTTAGTTCTTCATTTATCACCCTGTTTTCTTACAACTTCCTCTAAAAATCTTGGCTGCTTTTTGCTGCTGTTGTTGCTGTTATTGCAAATGCATACTAATGAAATCAAGCTGGGTTCATTCCCATATTTACTTTATTCTAATAAGCGCACATTACAAGACAGCTTATTGGTTTTGGCAGATTTATACTTTTTCCTTTGTGACAACATTGAAAAAAAAAATTCCTCCCTTTCCTTGTGAAGGTGTTTAAAAAAAAAAAAAAAAGCCCACATGCTGAGACCTTGAGATATTTGAAGTTTCCCTTTCAAATCCCTCTTCAGTCAGTTCTGCTTTGTTGTCCTTTCCCCGTCACTTGTTTTCTCTTACCACACATGCCAATCCATTTTTCTTTTACAGACTGCTGTCTTTCTATTTTCTTTCTCATTTTTTCCTGTCTCCTTTAAGATTGTTCTTAAATTCTTTTTTCTTTCTGCTTCCTCTCTTTGGTTTTAATCCTCACCTGTTAGTCCCTCATTCTCGTTCGTTTCTATATTTACACTGTTTGTTTCCCTTCCAGAGAAGAGATGACCATCCAAATATTTTCATTGCCTAGGATTAAGATAAGAATTGAAGAGAGGAAATAAAATGTAGCTGCACGTATGCAAACAGCAATGTGGAAGATTATTCAAACACTGTATGTATAAGATGTATGCTTAAGACTAAAATGATTTGAAATACTTGCATCCTAAGAAACATCAGAAAAAAAGTAGGTATTTATAGACTTGCTCACTCTCTTAAAGAAGACAACAGAAGTCTATCTGTTATAATTAACTCTCACTATCAGAGCAGAAGGAAATCAACTTTTTCCTGAGGAACTTCTGAATCCCCCCAAGAAAGATGTATAATAGGAATTGTGAATATGTATTTGTTGACCTCATTTGGTAAATCATAAGAAATGCGTTATGAAATTTTATACAAGTGTTCAACCAACAGAGGTGCAGACCCCTAACATACCATATAGGTATAATTTGAGCATCAATGGACAAAAAAAGTCATGCTTCTCCTGATTGAGATACCCAAGACTTCCTCTAGGAATCTGAAGTACTGTTATTGGACATGTAGAGCAACATACCTGTCCTTGCTGAATAATTAGGTACCTATCTCTCAGCTAAATTCAGGAAGAATGGAGAGAAGATGTAGTATAAAAACTTTATTTGATTCCTAAGTCACATTTGGACCACAGCTGCAGCCAGTCTCCTTTTTCATTCTTTTTTTACAACTGCATGAGCTTGTGCATTTTTCTTGTGCAATGGCTCTGCTCAAGCAAGAGGAATAGAGAGAAATTTTCCCAAAAGTATCCCCTGCAAGAGATTATGCTGAGATATAATATCTCTTGGCTCAAATTCCCTGAAGCTGTGATGAGGTAAGATCTTAGGTCCCCTGCCTCCTGGCACTTACTACAGCATCTGCAATTATTCCAAAAATCAGCTCTGAAGCACATTCTCTCAAAAGAGAGTTCAGCTTTTTCAAAGTGAATGAAAACTCAGAAATCTATTTATACTTCTCCTTTTTCCCAGTCCCTTGGCCTACTGCATCTCATTGGCATGGAGGTGACTTGATTTGCTTTCCAAAGTCGGTGGGAAAAGGTTACAAGCAAATCAAGTCCTGGTCCTGTGGAAGCTTTCAGAAATATTTTGCTTTTCTTGCTGACTGTAGAAAAAAGCCTGCATGCATTACCAGGTTAAGGGACAAGATGCTTAACAGTCTTTGGTTCACCTTCTGTTTAAACATCTTCACCTGTGTGAACATCTCTAGCTCCAAACTGCTGTTTTGAGCAAAACTGAGAACCCTTGGCTGATTCCCAGATTACCCCTGGGAGCATTTCTGGTCTCTTCTGTCATTTCTTCTCATTATACTTTGGCTTACTTTAGCTTTTACTTTTTTACTTCAGTAACGAATCATCTCACAGACTTCAAGGTGGCAGGTGCTGAGGTTTCTCAGCTCTCCATATCAGTCTGCTGAACACTGGGATGTTCTTCCCTTTCATCATCCCATTTTGATGTCATCTACTCAGTTAATGATCTCTGTCTTCAAACTTACCAGGAGGAGAGAAAAAGCCTTCAACTCCAGCAATTCCAGGACACATGTGCATGCAAATATAATTCAATTTCCGGCTTTTTCCCTTTCATTGTACGTTCTTAGTTTTCTATTTAAGATCACACTGCTGTTATTCAACTGCAGCAGCTAAACCTCCAAGTTTACCTGCATTGTCTTTAGGGATCGCTGCTTCTTGTTTGAATACTCCACACTCAGTTTGAAACAAATCTAAAACGAATCATTGATCCAGAGTGTTGCATGTCTTCCCTTAGGTCACCCTAGTGCAGGAAATTCTTGTCCAGTGCCTTCCTCATTTTGAGGGGTGAATCCTAAGAAGAATGAGACACACACTAGGGCAAACACAAATAGTAGGAAAGCCTCTGGTGCTAACCTTGTTCTTATACACCCATACTTTGAGGCAAAATTTAGTGACACAAAGTATGAATAGTTTAAAATTAGTGAATATGCAGCATATTTTCCTCACTAATTTCTGAGGCATTAACTAAATATAATTCTATACTTTAGTTTGGTGATGAAGTCCGCTGTATCCTTTAAGTTTCCAACTGAACAGGCTGAAAGCTCTTGAGCTTTCAAAAGTTAAATTGCTAAATCTCATATCAAAGTATGAGGAGTCAAATAGCTCACTCAAGACACTTTTTCCCACCAGTGTGTTGGGTTTTTTTGGTATTATAGCTCATTATTT
Organism: Aptenodytes patagonicus; assembly: GCF_965638725.1. NCBI lineage: Eukaryota > Metazoa > Chordata > Aves > Sphenisciformes > Spheniscidae > Aptenodytes > Aptenodytes patagonicus. The sequence goes on from NC_134949.1 coordinate 222,076,487, forward strand.
TAAAGTTGGCAGCCAAAGCAGTAGAGTTGTCTATAAACCAACTTTCATGATTTCTTGAGAAAATCACTTTTTGCATTGAACTGGTGTTGTGATCACATAGCTTGCTGTCATGTTGCTTGATAACTGATTGCTTGCTGTGAACAGCGCATTAACTGCTTCTAGCACTTGAGCTTCTTACAATATATTTTCACATGCGGTTTCAAGCATTGTACATTCATAGGGCTGGCTGAGCTGTCTTCATCCAAATACATTATTCAACAAATGTTGCTATGGAATAACTTCTTTCCAGAATGAATTTAAAAGGAATTAAACTAGCTCTGATCCTCACAAGGTTTAGTAGGTTCTGTGAAAAAGCAGTGTAAATGGGGGGCTTCTGATAATTCATTAACCATCTGTGTGTTTCATTGTCCTGCAATAATAAAAAGCTCTTTATCCACCACTCTAAAGTTGTTTGAAAGCAGTGCATAGAATTTGCTGTATAGATACAGAATATTTTATTACTTATTTTTATTTTGTTCACCTACATTTCATAGAAACAGATTTATTGTTAAATAAGTGTGTGCTTCAGCCCATGCCTGGAATGAAGTGATGTTGCTATATAAACAATTGATTTTCTTGCCTTTCAACAAAGTCCCCAAAGAGCCTTTTGAGAGAGAAACTTCTTCTGAGTATTTTCTACATATATCAGGCAGCTTAAAAAAAAGCAAATAAATAAACCCTATACTCTTCAGCTATATGTCTCAGCCTGGATGTGCTGTATATTTTCATATGCCAACTTTTTGGCAAAAACATGCACAAGAAAATTCAAATTGTAAAATAAAAATGTGAAAAGCTTGTGAGGTTTCCCTTCAATCAGCTCTTTTCCATCTGTGAAGTTTCAGATGTCCAAAGACGGGAAAACTAGGATGAGAACATGATAAACAGGTGGAATGATGGTACCTAAGAGTGGTGGTGGTAAATTACTGTTCCCCATGGTTCTCTGATGACTTCTGTTGTGCTCTGAAGATGTCTCACTTTGTTTGGAATTATTTTGGGGTGGAAGGACCAGGGAGAGGAAAGGTTCAAAAAGGAGGCCGCTTGACTAAACATCAGGAACTGGAACATTTTGGTAGAACACTGAAAGACTGAAGTAACTGAGAAAATGAATCTTATCAAAAAGAAAGTCAAGAGCATCCTGTGCACAGGGAGAAGTTCTCCGGTAGGAAAAGGCTCTTTAAACTAGTAGAGAGAAGAGCAATAAGATACAGTACCTAGGAGGTGAAGAAAGACAAAATTAAACTAAGAATAAGGTCCTTATTTTATCTGCAAGTATAACTAACACCCTGGAGCAAAGTACATTAAGTTGTGATGGTTTAACTACCATCTGAGGTCTTTTAAGCTATGCTATAACTCAGCATGAGGTTGTATTTTTGATACAGGTGTGCCTTACTGAAATTCTGCTCCAAGTGACATGCAGAGGAACAGACTCGTTTGTCCATATGGCCACATACACTGATGGAAACTCCACTCACCGTTCCAGCTCTCAGTCTCTGAGAAATAAGTTCTTGTTCCCCAGAGTCAAACTCAACATGCACAGTAGGATCCTACGTGGTCACAAGATTAGTCATGCACGGGCTAATTTCTTACCTGGTGAGCAACATCCATTCCTCTTGTACTCTGGTGTGCAGCTTTTTTTTTTTTTTTTTAAGTCAGTGGAGTTATAGGTAGTTTTGCAAGAAGATGGTTATATAGAGTGAGAAAGTGAGTGTGATACAAATGGATTTGTGGGGGATTAGAGATAGAAGGACACAACAATCTTCTTTCTTTCCATCTGAATACCTTTTTTATTTTTGGGGGTCCAATTCTCTCTGGTGATTCTGAAAAAAAAACCCAAACAGCCTAGATTATATTTTTACTTAATCCACAACAGTTATTTGTTATTATTACTGAAAGAGAAGTTGAGAAGCCATAGACTTTAGGTCAGCTAATACAAGGCAAAATTTTCCATGAGCCTGCAAAGAAATGTGGGTGTTTAGTACAGCCTTGAAGAAAAGTGCTATAGTAGGGATACATAAAATATGCTGAGGCTTAGTACTGTGGAGTAAATGAGAATCTCCGATATTGTTGATATTGTGTAATTATTCTTAATTATAATTGCTAAAGTGATCTACAAGCAAAGTCTCTCCTTTGTTGTTAAGTGTGAATTTTGGGAATTAATTGTTAAGAGAGAGTTTTGGGAAGCAAAAGGTTCTTTGAAAACCTGGAGCAGTAATAGGGCAGGCTAAAAACTGAGTGGAAAAGTAGGGATTCTAAGTGAAAGGTTGACTTCTGTGAAAACAAAATTCAAACAAAACAGAGAGGAATGTACCTAAGTAGCAGCTCCCTGGGGAAGTCCTGAACTCCTATTTGTCTTTCAGGTCAAATCAAAAAATGGTTAAAAACCCCAAGAATCTTCAAACCAAAATTCTGTGTTCTAGTATAAGTATTCCCCCCCCCCCCGCCCCCCTCCCCCATTAAATGCATCTATCATATATTCAAATACAGGAGGGGAGAGAAAGATGTGATAAGGAAAATCTCTGACCAAATCCAGTTTATTAATAGTTTAGATTTCCTATTGCCTCGTACACCTGTTGAGCTTTTAGATAACAGCTTTGCTTTCCATGTTGTACAGATAAGCCAGGTCACTGAGGTTCAGAGAGGCTCCATCCTCCAGCGCAAACTCACATCATTGCCAAGGGGCAGATTCACTCAGCAAGCCAGAGCTTGCAATCTCCTAGGCTCAAGTTTAATCCATTAAATTACAGCTGCTCTCCCTGTACAACAGGTTCAGATGGCAAAACTCTACTGCTTAGCTTCAGAAGCTACTTAAATCAGTTTACCATTTCATAATACCTTTCTTTGTTTGCCAGGTTCTCCAAGGAGGAAATGCAAAGAAGTATCTCTATTGTTAAGAGCTTATTACAAAATCCATTCTTGATCTGTATTTTGCTTGCTTCTATTTCAGTGAACACAGAGCAAGACAAATAAGTAACAGTCAGGTTATGTCTTCAAAAATTCAGGCTCTCTCAACAGCATCACAGACAGACTCTCATTATAGTTCCTTTCCTTCTGGATATAGCTGGGGATTTGGGGATCAAGGCATTGAACATAACATCCCGAGCATTCACTCCTTTTCCTTTTTATAACCCGTTAATTCCTTCATTCCCCATCTTTGAGAGCCAAATGTAAATAATACCTGTATGGAGAAACCCTACCCTCCAAGGATTAAACGTGTGCTTTCTGTATCATTCAGATGATTTAAGGTTTGCAACTCTGCCTGCCGTGGAGATTGGTGCTGTGAGTTTAGTGCTTGTGCCTATGGTTTGAAAATGAGGCCGAGACTTCTCAGACGACCTCAGATGACTGAGGCTGGTACTTCTCAGAGAGAAGATGACCGTGTGGTTAAGGCACTGAATTTTAGTGTGACTTTGTCACAGACTTCTCATGTTGCAGTGGGCTGTTTACAATCCTTTTTTATGGTTATCCATATGCAAATTCCCATCCAGTGGTATCTTGGCAGTAGAAAAACTTAGAAATCTTTTTCCTGATTTTTTTTCTGTCTGTAAAAGGGGACTATAGTACTTCTCTACCTTTGAATGGAGTCTTCAGGGTGGGGTCAGATCCTGTAGAGACAGAAAGCATCTATTCCCAGGTTTCTTGAGCTCCGGTTAATATTTTCTAGATTTGCCCAGGCACATCAAACCAATGCGGTGTTGCTGCCCCTGCTTGTTTTGTTTGGAAAATGAACCTGAAGCACAATGTGCTGTGATTACGCTATCAGCACCCACAGCAGCACGGGGCACAAGCCTTCAAAGGTAAAGGAACAGAAAAGCAGGTGGTGGTGGGTGAAGTACAAAAAAGTTCTGTCCTTTATGAATGAACAACCACTTATGAAAGTATCAGATTCTTTCTTTTTCCTTGTTCCGATGCATACCGGATAGTTAACTTATTTTTTTTTCTTGCTATACTTGTAATGTGGCTTACATCTACATTTGACAGTTACTGTTCCTTTTCCATTTTTTGTACAATGTGACCATATCTCAGCGAGCAACACTGTAGTGAGATCATTTACTACTTACCAGATTCAACAGACAGAAAAATAACTTGAAAGTCCTGACATTGGGGAAGGAAGTGGTATTTTTGCCATAAACGTTAGAGAACCCAAGACATTACATTGTGCGGCCATTACCAACAAAACCATATTTTTCTTTATAAAATGCCATTACTTTTACACTTGTGAGCATATCACACAAACTCAATTAGTGTCACTTATATTCTGTGCAAATGACTCTATGCAAACTACTGGAGCTGTGACAAATCACAGTAGCCAACAGTCTGTCAATAATCTTTAGCCAAAGTACACGCCATACATGACAGGCATCACACTGAATCAGAAATTAAACATAGACAAATCCTTGAAAGATGTCTGGTCATCAAAAGTATTCAGCAAATACTATAATAGATAATTAATTTAGTAATTAATCTAATAAAATAGATAATAAAGTAATATTGTCAGCACATAAAGAGGTGTCCCTCTGAGAAATTTTCACACCTGTAAGTGAAAAAATTTCATAACTACAAAGTGTTTGGTTGAGAGATATGGAAGATGAAGAAATGTGCAGATACAGTTATAAAATGGCTTATTAATTGATTAAAAAAAATAGCATGCCATTCTTAAAATAAATGTGTATGTACTCACAGACAAGTGAGAAAGCTGAATAGGTTTTGAGATAGCTCATTTATCGTGCAAAGGAAGGAGATTTGACTCTTCCCTGAACGGGTTAATCTTCCAGTCAGCCTGGCTCTAACTCTAGGCTTCAATACCTGCATGTTCAGAGTACATTGGATTTTGTTTCTCTGGAGACAGAGGAAGATACTTGGGACACCTGAGTACCATTGCTAGCTATTTTCCTGTCCTCATCACAGATGAATTTTGAGGAAGAACTTTAAGTGATTGCATGCAGATGACCTAACTCATAGGTCAAGTTGGTGAAAGCATCTTTAAACATCAGTTCAGGATAGGCGAGCGCTTGAGTTGTTCGCTGAAGAATACAGGAAATCTGGCATCAGTACACACTTAAAAGCAGCCCTGCATGGAGCGTCCAGTACAGCTCTGGATTAAACTCAGTCTGCCCCTTAAAAAAATACCTGCAGGATAAATTCTACCGTGCAGCTTCTTACCGGAATAGATATTCCCTGTTGTCTTTCAGCCAACACAAAGGAGACATAAATCCTGTATCGGGTGCTAATTTGACAAAGGCAGTCAAGTGCGTGGTTCAGATCTGGAGCAAGCAGTGCTGCTGTGTGTGTTGTGGCAGAGCACAGATCTACTATTAATCATTACGGATCCAAAATGTCAAGCTAACGCAGACAACATGAACACAGAAATATATTTGCCTGTATAATTCCGTACATATTTTGAAGAAAACAAATGCAAGATAAGTGACTATTGTTACCTTCTTTTTTTGCTGCAAGGCTGACTCAAATGTTCTGCTGAACAACATTTAATACGTGGGGTGCTCTATTTTTAACAGTAGAGCAGAGCTTTTCATACTGACTGTACTGAAAGGGGAAGAGAAAGGTCACAGATGTCGTTTTGTGGTGAAAAGATGCAGAAGCTTATTGTAAGCGCTGTCTAGCATGCATTAGTTTTCTTATCCTGTTGTTACATAGTTTGCTAATTCAATATGAAAGCTACTTACATGATAATGCTCTGAAATTGTGTTATCAAACTGAGCCACTATCATGGCAATAAGAACAAAATAGAAAAGACATTAAAGTCTATTATAAGTCTGTCTTGACCCGATTAAAAGCCATGCAGCTCAGCCCTGAAGGCAGTCCAAAAAATCACACACACCTCATGAACACATCATGGGTCATGTCAAGGTCTTGGACTAAGATTTTGCTGCAGAGTGTTACTAAACAACAATGAAAAAAAGGACTTTGGAGGCTCAGTACCTGCTGCCCTAAATAAAATGGATATTTCTTCTTTTCACCCACTCCATGAAGTAGTGCTGCTATAAACAAAGTGGAGAGTAGCTTGCATTGACGCCACTCAGGGGTACATTCTTATAAAGCAGGATGGTCATGTCCAATCTGCAAAGCTCTTTGCTCAGGTGTCTCCTTTCATGCATGTTTATGTTGGTAAGTCCTTGAAATAAAATGAGGGCTGTGTTGCGACCTAGCGTGATGCCAAGGATATGTGTTGCATGATATAAAGCTGTGTAGGGATGTTTAAGGATATAAAACCTGCTGCACTGTTTCAGGATGAGTAAGTCTGGGTAGGATGTGGTCTCATTCATATTGTCTATTAAGGGTGGTCTTTGGGGAAAACTATTTCTAGAATCTCATCCAGGTGTTATTCCAGAAAGAACTAGTCAGTCCACTCCAAAAGAGAGCCTGGAACTGAAATAAGGCAATGTGGGCAATGACCCAAGAGTAAACCAAGGAGTTAATTTACGTGATAATGGGGAATTATGTAGTACACAGTATATAGTTTGAAACTGTTAGGAATGCTCTCACATAACCAACAAAGGAAAAACTTTCCCTGGGTCAGCCACTGTGGGGGGTACTGGACTGCTAATGCAGAAAGAGGAAACACATGAATGTGAATCCATCCACTTCATCCTCCAGGAGAGCTTTTCTCCCACCCTACTTAGGTCTGCAGTTTTTTCTTATGGACAGCCTCACCTTTCAACTTTCTCCCCACTACTGAAAGAACAATGCCTGATATCCAAAATCTGGAAAGCTCTCCTTGATCCTAAGATGATTATATTGGGAAAGTCCTTAGGTTTGAACTCAGTAGTTTAAAAATTTTCTTCCATCAAGGTCTCTTTTATGTTCTGATGTTTCTTCCTTATCCAATTTCATTTACTGGTTGCTGACCCACCACCTCTTTTCCACCTGTCTGGAGATACACTTCACTTCTCCCAGAAATCTCAGCAGTCTTGAGGTGCAGTCTGAGGAGGAAGAGAAGCAGCATGTGATTAAATCTGCTGGTCTTCCTGACTTCTGGTGTTATCACCCATGAATTTAGGTTCATTATGGACAAATAGTTTTCCAAAAGAAACTTTGTGTGGGATTCAGGTTCAGGTTAAGACATGTACAATTAGGTATCGACATGTAAGTTACAGGGATCTAGCCAATAAATTAAATGATCCTTGGAAAGTAATTCTGTTCACCCCAAATTGACACTTAGTGTTTAGTTAACTGAATATGGAGTATATTCTTGATCTCCATTGATTGGAAAAGGAACATTGAAACCTACCTCACATGTAAATACCTAAACAGGTCTTATTCAGGACCTGAAACCTGCCTGCCAATAAACCCACTAAGTTTAATTTGCCCCTCGTTTATTCTACCTTTTCATCCTCCCTAGTAAATAGTAACTTCCATAAATGTTTCTCTAAGTCTTAAAAGTGAGGCAGATTTTAAAATGAAAATATTTCTTGAAATTATATTATAAAAAGAAGGGAAGGGAAGGGAAGGGAAGGGAAGGGAAGGGAAGGGAAGGGAAGGGAAGGGAAGGGAAGGGAAGGGAAGGGAAGGGAAGGGAAGGGAAGGGAAGGGAAGGGAAGGGAAGGGAAGGGAAGAACAAATAGCTATATTTTCCTCCTTAGTCAATCAACATCAACTAAAAACCTTTCAGTAACATCATATATTCACCTGGCAGTCTATAAAATATTATTAGATATATTTTCTTTTTTGTTGTTTTTAAACTGGCATATTTTATATGTACATGTGCAAGATATAACCACCATGGTTTTAAACCCAAAAAGCATGTGACTGTATTGAATAAATTGATTTAATCCAATGTGATCATGACAAGGCAAACCTGTACTTGAAATTTGTCCTGGTTTCAGCAGGGATAGAGTTAATTTCCTTCCTAGTAGCTGGTACAGTGCTGTGTTTTGGATTTAGGGTGAGAACAATGTTGATAACACACCGATGTTTTAGTTGTTGCTAGGTAATGCTTACACCAGTCAAGGACTTTTCAGCTTCCCATGCTCTACCAACTGAGAAGGCTGGAGGGGCACAAGAAGCTGGGAGGGGGCACAGCCAGGACAGCTGACCCCAACTGGCCAGAGGGACATTCCATACCATGGGACGTCATGCTCAGTATATAAAACTGGGGGAAGAAGAAGGAAGGGGGGATGTTTGGAGTGATGGCGTTTGTCTTCCCACGTAACCGTTACGCGTGATGGAGCCCTGCTTTCCTGGAGATGGCTGAACACCTGCCTGCCGATGGGAAGCAGTGAATGGATTCCTTGTTTTGCTTTGCTTGTGTGCGTGGCTTTTGCTTTACCTATTAAACTGTCTTTGTCTCAACCCACGAGTTTTTCTCACTTTTACCCTCCCGATTCTCTCCCCCATCCCACCGGGGGGGAGTGAGCGAGCGGCTGCGTGGTGCTCAGTTGCCGACTGAGGTTAAACCACGACAAAATTGGACACAGGTACAATGAACCAAATGCTGTTTCACCAAGGTTCATTTCCTTCCTAAAGTAAAATTTGGAGCAAGAAGTTGAATGCAGACTGCCATGGCAGCTGTACGATACCTGCCTATTACCTTAAACTCTTCAGGAAAATCAGTCAGTCAGGAGAAGTTTTGATCTGTGGAAGGTACTAGTGCTCCTGCAAGGGCTGGGTGTCTGACTTTGCCAAGGCAGTGACAAGAGCTTTTCGACATGGGAGGCATAGGAATATTCTTCCAGTTAGCATGTCTTCTGAGGGGCGCAGTGTTATAAAGCGTGTGACAGGGCTTTAAGCCAGGAGCATAATCAAACTTCACTGGGTGCAATTTCCTTCCTTTTTGTTGTTGCAGCTGTTTGGGAGGCTGTTGGTTTCCTTGTAATTACGGTGAGTAAAAGTTACTATGCTTCATTTGTCCAGGAACAGCAATTGCAGCTGCCAGTGAAGGGTCAGGATGTTTTGCAACCATGTTTTGTATCCATATTATTTTTAATCTTATCATTGTGACAAAACCAGCTTATCTCAAAGCAACTGATAAAAGCCTTTCCTAGTTCATAGAATCATAGAATCATTGAGGTTGGAAAAGACCTCTAAGATCATCGAGTCCAACCGTCGACCCAACACCACCATGCCCACTAAACCATGTCCCTAAGTGCCTCATCTACTCGTCTTTTAAATACCTCCAGGGATGGGGACTCCACCACTTCCCTGGGCAGCCTGGTCCAATGTTTAACCACTCTTTCAGGAAAGACATTTTTCCTTACGTCCAATCTAAACCTCCCCTGGCACAACTTGAGGCCATTTCCTCTCGTCCTATCGCTTGTTACTTGGGAGAAGAGACCGACACCCACCTCGCTACAACCTCCTTTCAGGGAGTTGTAGAGAGCGAAGAGGTCTCCCCTGAGCCTCCTTTCCTCCAGGCTAAGTTATTTGCATATATCCTTCACGTACAAGAGGGTATGCACAATAACAACCAAACCCCGCTGCAGTGTGGCATAACTAGGAAAGGAATTCAGACAGTGGTGGAGAAAGCTGAAGGAAGCTATTGGCACTTCTTTCAATCTAACAGTAGAACAAGTTTAACAATCATACAAAATCTATATGTGCAGATTACATATAGTCTGTCCTATAGTAGAGTAAAACTTGCAGGTTTATAGCCTGCAAGCTAGTACCACATAAAATGTCTGTAAAGTTACAAGCAGTACCTATCTCTTACCATGTTCCTTTTCCTCCTTTCTACTCCTCCCTCTTTCCCTAGAGTATATCCACTTCAGACTGAAAAAATAAACCAAAACAAACAAAAAACCCAAAACACCTTTGCAACTTCAGTCAGATTTGGGGCTTTGAGCTTTAATTCTGTTGGTTTTCTTTTAGATGAGTTTCTAACTTCAGACCACAGGGACTGGTGGGACCATCATTTTGGGATCTCTCAAGAGACACTCATAGGAAGTAGTTTTCTCTCCCATCTCAACGTATAGGAGACATCTCAAATTGAATCACGGGATGGACAGGGAGGAAGTGTTTTTCTCTACCCTTTAAGTTTTAAGAGGTTGTAATTTAGAAACATAGGGCTGAGAAGAAATTAATAAGTCAGGGTCCTATTCCTTACCACCTTGGACTGTACCATGCTCTATATAAACTAATCGAGCTCCATTTTAAACCTTGCTAATTTTATTTTTACTTCTAATACCATGATTGGAAGCTTGTTTGAAAATCACAGTGTTCAATGCTTAGACTGCCTAATTTTCAGCGTGTATTTATTTATAGTCATTTTATAGTGATTTCTTCTTATATGAGGGTTTGTTTTTTTTTCATCTCACATATCTCATGTCCCTCCCTGTGGTTTATCCCATTGAAATATCTGTAGAGAGGAATTATAGCTCCACTTTGCCTTCTGTTTGCTGAACAAAACAATCCTTTTTAGTAATATTCAAGAGGCTTCCCAACCCTGGCCTATGCTATTTCTCTCTTTTTACACTTTTTTCTGGAAGATGATGATCAGGATCTTACCTATGAGGAGAATAGCTATGACAGACACCTTGTTTGATTTGTCTTCAGTTACATCTGCCTTTTCCTAACCTTGTTTCATTGGCAATCTATAAATTTTCTCTTACTAGTTAGTATGACCATTTTATTCTCCTTTGCAGTTGGTGAGCAGATAGAAAAACAAACAAAATAAAACATTGTTTCTCATTCACTGACCGTCCTTGGAAATTGCGCTATCAAGTTTTGCCATTGCTATCAATCTAATAATCCTCAAGTTGTGACCCAGACAATGGGATAGAATGCACCCTCTGCAAGTTTGCAGATGATACAAACATGGGAGGAGTGGTTGATATACCAGAGGGTTGTGCTGTCATCCAGAGGGACCGGCACAGGCTGGAGAAATGAGCTGACAGAAAACTCAGAAGTTCAACAAAGGGAAATGCCAAGTCTTGCCCCTGGGGAGGAATAACCCTAACCACTCCCACAGGCTGGAGGCTGACCATCTAGAAAGCAGTTTGGCAGAAAAGGACTTGGGGGTCCTGGTGATCACCAAGTTGACGATTAGCCAGCAATGTGTCCTCGCAGCAAAGAGGGCCGTCAGCTTCTTGGGCTGCACTAGGAAGAGCATTGCCAGCAGGTCAAGGGCAGTGATCCTTCCCCTCTGCTCAGCCCTGGTGAGACACATCTGGAGTGCTGTGTCCCTTTCTGGGTTCCCCTGTACAAGACAGACATGGACACACTAGAATAAGTCTGTCAAAGGATGGAGAGATGATTCAGGGATTGGAACATCTTTCATGCAGTATCAGGCTGAGAGAGCTGAGACTCTTCAGTCTGGAGAAGAGAAAGCTCAAGGGGGATCTGTCCTGGTTTCGGCAGGGATAGAGTTAATTTCCTTCCTAGTAGCTGGTACAGTGCTGTGTTTTGGATTTAGGGTGAGAACAATGTTGATAACACACCGATGTTTTAGTTGTTGCTAGATAGTGCTTACACTAGCCAAAGACTTTTCAGCTTCCCATGCTCTACCGACTGAGAAGGCTGGAGGGGCACAAGAAGCTGGGAGGGGGCACAGCCAGGACAGCTGACCCCAACTGGCCAAAGGGACATTCCATACCATGGGACGTCATGCTCAGTATATATAAAGCTGGGGGAAGAAGAAGGAAGGGGGGGACGTTTGGAGTGATGGCGTTTGTCTTCCCAAGTCACCGTTACGTGTGATGGAGCCCTGCTTTCCTGGAGATGGCTGAACACCTGCTTGCCGATGGGAAGGAGTGAATGAATTCCTTGTTTTGCTTTGCTTGCGTGCGCAACTTTTGCTTTACCTATTAAACTGTCTTGATCTCAACCCACGAGTTTTTCTCACTTTTACCCTCCCGATTCTCTCCCCCATCCCACGGGGGGGAGTGAGCGAGCGGCTGCGTGGTGCTTAGTTGCCGACTGAGATTAAACCATGACAGGATCTTATGAATGTGTATAAATACCTGATGGGGAGGAGTAGAGAAGATGGCACCAGACTTCTCTCAGTGGTGCCTAGTGACAGCACAAGAGGCAATAAGCATAAAGTACAGGAAATTCAACTTAAGTATAAGATAAAAACTCTTTTCCTTCAGGGTTGACCAGAGAGGTTGTGGAGTCTCCGTCCCTGGATATATTTAAAACCCAACAGGACCCAGCCCTGAGCAACCTGCTGTAGCTCACCCTCATTTGAGCAGGGAGACTGGACTAGATCTCCAGAGGTCCCTTCAACCTCAACCACATGGTGGCTCTGTGATCACCCAGTTCTTCCTAGTTGACATATTCTACTGAATTGACAGTGGATTTCCATTTTTTTTCATTAGTAAAGACTCACAAGAAAACTAATGTGTCATGGACACAAGAACATATTTAATAATGTCAGTCCCAAGATGATCATCCTTAGCTCAACAAAGAGCCATCCCTTCAGCTCAATTATTTTTGGGGCAACAACCGACTTAATGAATCATCTCAACCCAATAAATACACAATTAATAAGGATGATGGAAAACATATTATACTTTCAGTACCCTAGAAATCTTAAAATAAGCACACTCAATAGCATTCTAATCCAAGGGGTAATCACATTATCTGTAAAGTTAGATCTTCTTTAGACTTGTGATATCACACTATTTTGTGAAGCAAAAATCACTGGCTTTTTTAGAACTTTTTTACTCTGGTCAAAACTATTTTTAGATTAAAAAAAAAATACTAATAGATAAGACTGCAGGTTGGGTGTCTGCTTAAATCCATAAAAAAAGACAATGAAAAAAATTCCATTGATGTCCATGACCTTGGGGTTAGCCCTTTGTATTCTAGGCGGTAGTCATAGGCTTTCAGTGAAGAGTGAGAATATGGTGATCTTCAGCTGCTCTCCTACTGCCTCCTCTCCAGCCACCAATATATCTTATATCTATATCTATACTTATCTATACTTATCTAGATTGGATTGCAGCCAACTAGCCCTCATCCAAACCCGAAGCCTATCTAGACTGTTATTCAATCAACTGCATCAGATATAATAAAGCTTCATATGCACCTATTTGATGCATGGATTCATGGTGAATGCTGAGAGCACTTGTGATACCATCCATCCCTTTTGAGATGAACTAACCCCTTATAAAACTATCTAGAAATGTTCTTTATTTGTTAGAAGTCTAAATCTGACAGATTCTGACAGCCTGTCAGCCTCTTGTGTACAACTCGGTTGGAGCCTGCTTCACTTCCGTATTTTGTCATCAGTTCATTCAGTATTTCTGAAATGTTAACGTCGACTTCTAGCTGACTGACTTGAGGAGGCAATAACCAAGCTAAACTAATTAAAGGTGATAGTATAGACCACCTGTTATTATACAATACATTATAGCAAAGTTTGAAAGGTTTTTATTGTGTAGTTTTTCCTTCAGATAGTCCAGATTGTCAGAAATATCTCATTATATCAGTAGTACAAAATATTGAATATTGTTGTTAGACAATAATACTAGCATGAATGAGATCATTAGAATGGAGGTTTTAACACATAATCATTATGTGATCATCCGGGAAGACCTGTTTTACTTTTAAATTGTTTGAGCAAAATCGGAATACTTGTATTCTTGATGAATAAAGAGATATGAATGTAAGGTTTCAAAAAAAAACCAAACAAAAAGCCCTGTTATTTTCAGCTGGGAAATAGTATTTCACACTTTTGTGCCTTCTCTGAGCTTTGATAATAGAATCATAGAATCATAGAATCATAGAATCATAGAATCATAGAATCATAGAATCATTGAGGTTGGAAAAGACCTCTAAGATCATCGAGTCCAACCGTCAACCCAACACCACCATGCCCACTAAACCATGTCCCTAAGCGCCTCATCTACACGTCTTTTAAATACCTCCAGGGATGGTGACTCAACCACTTCCCTGGGCAGCCTGGTCCAATGTTTCACCACTCTTTCAGTAAAGAAATTTTTCCTTACATCCAATCTAAACCTCCCCTGGCACAACTTGAGGCCATTTCCTCTCGTCCTATCGCTTGTTACTTCGGAGAAAAGACCAACACCCACCTCGCTACAACCTCCTTTCAGGTAGTTGTAGAGAGCGATGAGGTCTCCCCTCAGCCTCCTTTTCTCCAGGCTGAACAGTCCCAGTTCCCTCAGCCGCTCCTCATAAGGGTTGTTCTAATACAACATTTTGTGTTCCTTTTTTTTCTTTTTTTTTTTTTTTTTTTAATAATCCAGTGCTTATAATCAATCACGAAACTCATGCAAAACGAGTGTCAAATTCAGTCCTGTAAAAAGCATGGTATTTTTGCATATGTTTAAAGAGCAGGTGACTTATGGGTCTGTGAAACATGGGGATCTCCAGGGTTGGGCAATACCTATTCAAAGGGCTTGGGATTGCAGATTTAAACATAAGTGGCTACAACCCACCTAAGTTCCAAAGAGATGCCCGAGACTGTTTTTGCGTCTGGAGTTCTCTCTTTATTCATGAAGATCTTAAGTAGGACTACTTACTTTCTACAACCCACTTCCACAAATGCTTAAAATATGACTGAAGAAAGAGTAAAATGTGGAATTAGTCTTGACAGTGCTGCAGACCTGTAACATTACACAATACAGTTATCTAGTCATGTCCACTTGTTGGGAGATAATTATGTCTTGTGTACTCTTTTACTTCTGTAGAAATGTCTTTCATTTTTCCCTCTTGTCCTCTGTCATTTGCTGCACTGATTTAGCGATGCAAAGGGGATTCAAACCACCTGGGCATTTATTAATGCTGGGTAAATAGAAGTTTGAGCTGTTTTTTTAATGTACTTTCCAACCTTGTTTGTTGTCATTATGCTAGCTTTCTGGCGAAAATGTTTTTATTGGCAAGAAGATATGCAGGAAGCTCAAGCTCTGTAAATAACAATGGGAACAAGTTTTCCTGAGAGAATTAATTCTGGGAATTCTGCCCTGCCCGTACTGAAAACTTAATGGACATATCTGCATAGTACATTTTGATGAACAATTGTGACTTTTTTCAAGTGGAACATGGTGTTGTGACGGTCACAGTTCTCTGAAGAATGACTTGTGTGTCCAAGTTCTAGTCTGTCTCTTCCATATATATCTACTAAAAGATATTACCCCTCACTGTAAACCTTACCCTGGAGACAGAATGTGAGTTCTGACCTTGAGAAATGAGAAATACTTGATATTTCCCTGTTACCACAATTCACATGAAAAGAAGGTCTTAGGATTAGCTATCAAAATACATAGTAAGAATAATAATTATGACCAACAGCATTCATACAGATGGGTAAATTGTCCAGAACAAGTAAGCTTGAAAAGATCCTAACTGACAATCAATCAATCAATCAATCAATCAATAATCCACGGCATCAAGTATCTGAGAAAGTTTAAAAGGATTTTATCTCTATGGCACAAGCAATATAGCATAATTCTACCTTGAAATGGAATCCCAACAGTCTATGAAGACTAGGCTATGGGAATGTTTAAGTGACCCATAAACTTATCTATAAAAAAATTAGCTGCCAGCAGCAACGCAGGAGTTGTTACAAAATCACTTTAATGTGATTTGATGGTCCATTATGGCAAATACAACAAAACAATTTCCTATCAAACTACTGAGTTTTAGATTAGGTGGACCTTGTTATTCCCATACTTCACCTCAGAATACCACACAGCACCATGTCACTGAACACCAGTTTGGTAAGAAAGAGTGACCTGAAACTTGTAGTAAACAATACCCTCATTTTCCAGGAAAAAAGAAAATATCATCCAGGAAAATTTTCCCTTGAAAAAATCAATATAATTTACAGCCAGCATCAACTATAATAATCAGTTATTAATATATATTGGAAAACAGTTTAAAGAAGTGAAATTTATCTGGCATTTTGAGCTTATGCATTAAACCATATTTAACAGAGAAAAAGGGACATGCACTGAAGCTACTTGGGTGAAACATGTAAAGATGTTCCATGTATTTAAGCAAACTTCTGCATGCTTCTGAGCAGTTAACTATTATCCCAAATGTTGGGAGAGAATGACATTATAATGAAGGGGAGTGAAATTACCCAATACATATATTTAAGTCTGAAGTAAAGTGATCAAAAGGGAGCATTTCCAGGGTACAACTCAACTTTTCACTCTTTCCTAGTAAGTGGTATTTAAAATGCCTCTGCACCTATAAGAGTAGATGAGACGAATCTTCTAACTGTTCTGAGTATCTTCCTTCCCTTCCTAGGATTTCTTCCAAGTTATACAGGTCAAAGGAAGAACAGAAATGGAAAACTGAAAATCTTGCTTATGAGCACATTACTAGTCTAAGAGATACAATGTTCTGCAAGGTCCAAAAAGCCTAAAATCCTCAGGATTTGAGGCTGGCTTTGGTTTACTTTTTAATAAAGATGAAGCAAATTCTGAAGATAAAGAGGGGTAGCATGACTTACAATCCATTTATTTTAAGGCTGTATAGAAACTTTCTGTAGGAAGATTTTTTTTCTTTTTTCTTTTTTTTTTCCTTCCTCCTTCTATAAATTCTGCAGACCAGTAGGAGATTTTTGTTGTGACAGCTTATCTAGTCTCAGCAAATGTAGCCTAATTTACTAATTCTTTTACATAGTTTCAGCATAACGTACTAACATCTGCCTGTAAATTTATAGGTGAAAACAATTGGGAGAAAAAGAAGAAAGGAATTCAGAGGAAAAAGGAGGAAGTTGCTGTAATAAAATCCAGAGATTGGTCTAAATCTGAGTGAATTTGGAGATTGCCCAAAATACAGAGGAATTATGATACGATTTTGACTCCAGTTTCATATTTTGCATGGGAATCCATTCTGTAGTAATGTGTGGTAATAGAAATGTCAGCTATCAGAGATAAATATACAGAAAAGAAAGAACCTCAGATATCTAGACCCACAGTTCCTGAGAGTTAACCTTTTATGAAAACATATCATTAACTTATTTGGTCAAAGACCATTAATCATGCTGAATTATTTTTGGTAAAGCTTGACATCTGCATACATGTAATCCTCAAGATGATCTTTATGAACAGCCATTTATTCAAGAGGCAACACAACATAACGTAAATATTTGGCTTCCACGTTGCTTTTACATTCAAGTGTTATCATTAAATACAAAATTAACCACTATCATTTGAGAGGGTAGTTTAACAACAGTGTTACTCATTTCTCATAAAGCAGCTATTTTCCAACTCACATAATTTACTAAGGAAATAATATAAAAGTCATGCTAGATGTTTGTACTGAAATAATAATAATCTATTAGATTTTCAGAAAAGAGCTGATTTCTTCTGTAGTAGCATTCATTAATGCTGCATTTCCCAAGGTCTTGAGAGCCAAGGGTTCTCATTCAAGAGAATGGAAACCACTGCACCTTCTGGGACCCTGTTTTATGTAATTAGATGCCTACCCAAATGGACTGGTCATTCAAAGAGCTCCATAGTATGATTCTTTTTCAATACTATTGCTCATGCAACTGTGCAATCATGGTTTCATTTAAATTGCCACTACAGGCCTCTGAGTTTTCATGTGAAAAACTCTGCAAATGCAGGAAGACATAAAGAATTGGTTATCCTTGGGATAACTAAATTCTTATTTGAAAGTACAACTGCTGAAGATTAATCGTGAGAATTTGGGAAGCAATGGAACGTTGCTATATGTGCCCAAGAATGTTTCTCTGTCTTTCCAAAGTTTAGGGACAGCATTCATGAATATTACGATATTTGCTTTACCTCTCTTCTATTGTGTTTTTGTGTATGTTTTACAGAGGTATTTAGCACTTCTTTTAATTGAAAAAAAAAAAGAAAAATAAAAGATTGCTTACCTGATATATTCTTAAGACTGTTTAGTCCAATGTCAATGCCCAAACCAAACCCAAAATGTCCAAGTTTCAACATAAGTCTTTTCTCCAGCAATTGGGGAAGAACACTGAAGAAACTAGGGGTCTTGTGAATTAGAGATCAAGATCTCTTAATCACAGATCACTTATTCCTTCATTTTATGAAACACCTCTTTCATATCAGAAAACTACTAGCTGAACATTGTTTCCACTCTAGATGTGTCATCCTGTAACTTTGCTCTGAAGGTCTAGGTTGTGTGTCATGAATCTTACTTTTCTTGTTGGGAACGCAGAGTAGGGAAGTAAGGAAACTGCAACCACCTCCAAAATCTAATATTGCTATACCCTAACATTCAAAGGATTAGCAGTCCTTTGGAATAGCATTAGGAGTCAGGACTAAGAATACCATCTTCAGAACCTGCATCACCACAATGCTTACTTATTCGGAAACCCTACTTGCCTCTGCTTGCAAACCCTGCACTTGGGATATATATTCAAACAAGGAGTGAAGAGGTAGTGGTGTAATGGCTTTTCCTATTAAGTCAATTTTAGGTTTTATGTTTGGGTTTGCTTGGGATTTTTTTAACAAATTGGAAGAACAGAAAAATAGTCTTAGCTTTCGCGAGTTCTAAAGGAAACCTTTAAATGTAAAACCTCGCTATATGGAAATAATTTTGGTGGGTTTAAAACTTTAAGGTTGTCCTGGTTTCGGCACAAATAACACGTAGTGTTATTGTTTCAGATATCATTATATTTACATAGTACTATCACATTTTTAGACAGGTCTGGATTCTAAGAGTTAGCAAAATGTGGTAAAGTCAGTTTTCCTCCGGCATGCTTCTCCATTAATTCATACCGTGTTTGACTATTGTCTTCTGAGCACTTAGCTATGTAATAATGCTGAACCAGAATTCTCCTTTTTTATGAACTCCCTAACATGCTATCCACTGACAGGTCAAATTATACATCTAGAGGGAAAAAGGCAGCCGTTGAGCCCTCCTCCCACATTCCCAGGTGAGACTCCCTGCCGGCCAAGAGCTTAGTGTTGGAGTGGAGGGTTATGTCAAGATCTAATTCACCTTTGTTACCTCTGATGTGTTTGGTGTTTTCAAATACTGATCTGTGTTCGCTGATAACTAACAAGAGATAATAAATCTGATTAATTCTTTGCACATAGGTCATTGAATAGTCAGTGAAGATAAATAATTTTACTCATGAATCCTACTATTGAAGTAGGGCAGCAGAGCTGGGGTTGGCTGGGACAGCCTTCAAACCATCAATATTCCCAAGGATGGCATTGCTTTCCCATTATCAATTTCCCTTGGCAACTGACATCTAATGAATACTTTGATATATTCCCTGAAAAGAGTTATTAGAATCCAAATTACAGAAAGATAAAATGCCTTGACACGTATCTATTTCTATGGGGTTTTTAGACCCAAGTCCCCAGCGAAGCAAAGAGAACATGTTCTCCTTTCTAACACTGTCAACCTTCACTATCACAAGCACCCAAAATTAATAATTATTTAGCTACTGAACAATTATGACAGATGATTAATTGATCACAAGGAGCTAGTTCTCGTGGTGCTATTAATCAGCATGTCATCAAGCAGAAAGGGAAGGTAAGCAATCTATATCTGTTACAAACCATGTAAGGGACACATTACTCAGTCACCATGAAAAGGTCATTGTGCAGCTGAAAGCAGGATGAGCAGACTTAGCCAGATTGATGAGAGAGTGTTACTTTGTGTATTTATTATCCGGGAAAAAAACCACATTCTGTCTGTACAAACACTGTAAATAACTGGTTTACCGAAACAAAATGCTAAGAAAAGAGCAGGTTGCTGAGCTGTCAACAATGCTTTAGTCTCCTGTTGTTCAAAAATTAACAAATGTGCTATGGGGTAAAGGAAGATGCTTTCCCCTCCCACATCTCTCTGATTTCTTGCTAGAAGAATATTTTGCAGCTGTGGTCTCCGGACATGACAGGCCTCTATCACTGCCTGTCCTGATGATTACCATGCAACTCGTTAAACACTGCTCGTTACTGGCTGCTGGAGGGGGATGTCTGTTTGGTAAAGGAGTGCAGGAAGAGGAGTAGACTGAGAAGGAAAGAGTAAAGGCAATTATGTATGCTCCATGGAGTGCTGGAGTCGTATGCCAATGGGAGAAAACACGGATGGCATTGGCTGTAGGACAGCTAGGACAGCTTCCTTTCCTCACTCTTTCGAGCTTCTGCTTACGTATGTTTGTGCACAGCAACTTTGAGTTTTGCTTACAAAGTTAACCACAGGCAGATGTGATCTCTTTCTGCCTGTGTTTCAAGATAACCAGAAGCTATTGTGTTCTTGCATGGCAATTAACAATAACCTTGAACCAGGAGCTTATAAATATAAAGAACCTTTAAGAAACGTTAAAGCAGGGATGAAGAAGGCTTATATGTCTCCCAGGCACTGACAGCTGCAATACCTTTTACCCAGTGGGATGTCCAAGGACAGGCACAGCATATATCATGTTCTAGTGTGTGTTTCCTGGTCCAGTGTGCTGTGTAGCCAGGCTTGGTGATGGTATGAGCACTGTCTATGCTTTATGCCAGAGGGAAATAATGTTCAGAAAGTTTTTCCCTGGGGTGTATGTGTTAAATTTCTGGTGGATATGGATACCACCGTCTCCAAGGTGAAAACTGTCTTTGTTTTCAGGCTTCTCTCACCAGGGGCCAGTGGTTTAAGACAGGGGAATCCATAATTAGTTATGTTTTAACCCATGCTTACCCAAGGGCCGGGTTTTCATTGCAGATGGATCCAGTTCAGCTATGTAGATGTTGTACAGATAACTTAGTAGAGAGCTGTGTTTAGGCTAATTTATCTTGCTTAGAGAGAAAGTTTATTAGCTCAAACACAGCATCACACTGTTGCAGGTGTGGTTTCTAGATCTGGCTGCCGCCCAGCTGGCTTGGGACAATGGCAAAAAGAGCCTGAGTCTGTCTGCAATGAATTTACAAAGCTCCCTTAACTACTCCATAAAGATTTTTCTTAATTTCTTTTAATGCCTCAATGTGGCATTGTGAAGAAGTATGTGCAATACATAGTTGTTTTGGATTGTAGAAAAGCCTAGGTAAAGGTTTCCAGGTGTGACATTCTCTACTGGTTACATGGCTTTTTTTCTGGATTTCTGGAGACGATGTGGAATGAGGAAAAAGAGGCAACAGGAAAATACAGACCCAGTTTTTGTGCATTGATCAGACAGCTCAGCCCAGCAATTCATTCAAAGATATTATATATTCTTCCCTCTCCACCCTTCACCTATTTTAGGCATTACATTATAAAAAAGAAAAAAGCATTATCTTTATTCTACTGATTACCTCATCTTGAACTTCAGATCAGTAGACCATGATACTGGTAGATATCTATTTACTTAATTCATTTATTTACTGATTCAAAAATATTTCAGTTGGTTTAATAAACAGAACTTTAGATTCTTTCCTGATGGAAAATGCCAATTTCACAGGCATTTTTTCCACAGAAACGGCTACTGTATAGAAGCTGCATTTTTCACTGATGGAAAATTTCCAAGCAGCTTTGTTATTTGCTTATTTATTTCTATCAGACAATTTGTTTACTGAGCATTTTACAAATATTTAGATAGAAATTTATAAACACATTACTGTAAGAATTTTAATCATTCTTTCACTATGAAACATTTTTACTTATCTGCAACTCTCCAGTCAAATAACTCTTACATAAAGAGTCATACTCTTGTTCTTAGCCATCGTTCTTTATCCTGACTTTCTCTTGTGCCTGGAGTCACAAAGAGGTGTCATGCAGTTTGCAGAAATTTCAGATTGAGAAAATGCAGCCACTTGCCTCATGGAGTTCACACATCTGCCTCCAGCCAGGAGTATGTAAGTAAGTTAGTGAGACCTTGGTATAAAAATACTAACGAAAATTGTGAAAGTACAAGATGCAATCAAAATTGCAAAATACAGGAGAGGATAGGAGAAAAATCCCTTGAACTCTCAAGGAGAAACTAGTGATGAAGAATGTAAAGTCAGGAGATGATCAGAACCATGTAAGCTCTGGCATGGTTACAAAATGACAGGAGATGCATTGTAATCCACAGGACCAAAAAAGCAGTTAGCAGAAAGGAAGGATAAGCACCGAGTTCATGGCCTGAGTTTTGGCAAGCAGGGGGTTTCACCAGTGTTTGTCATACAAGTTTATGTGTGATTCCTGATAAAGCAGGAGAAGAATTCATCTGCACATGTGGACAAATTTGAAGGTGCAAATGAATTTGCACATACATATGAGTCCAGCACTGAGCTCACCTAAAAGTTGAGCAAATTGTTTTTTTCAATATTCCAATTGAAGCATGTTTTCATGGTATGCCTTAAGCTAATGCAGTACAGTGTCATCTGAAAACACCGCGATATAAATCACGCCACAGAGTGAGCTCACCGTGATGGCAGTTTTACAGACTGTATTTTTTATTTCTCATATACAAGGTGTATATAGATGCCTCTGATGGGAAATAAATATGGCACTGCTTTCTCTAGTTAGATATTTTTAAACTATTAGGATGAATATATTTTCTCGTTCAGTGATCATATTATCAGAGAGCCATATGAACATTGCATCTGCTTTATGCTGCTGTAATGAAATGTACAGGACCTAATTCACCACTTGGTTACTCCAGTCTAATACCACTGTAACTCCACTGATATCTCTGTAATGAAATCAGGAGAGCAGAGGAGAACGGACTTGTTATATTTGCTTAGGAGGAAAAAAAATGGCGTATTTTTGATCTCTTTAACTCAAACTTCTGTAAGTTTTCCCGATCCTTTTCATTTCATAGACATAAACTTTCCAGGTAAATAAAACAGATCCAGAGTGAAACATGGCAAACACATATTTATTGTTTATTATAGGGTAGCTTGAAGTCACTTCAGTAATTAATGATACCACATTAGCAACATGTAAAGGAACTGAGATACTTTTGCCAAGTACACTGCTAGGATTTGGGAGCTATGATATGGCTTCCAAGTCCATATGCTTCTCTGAAATAGGTATGGGGAAAGCCATGCTGATAAGTTTAAATTTGTATGTTATTGAATAACAGGCATTTTTTGGTGCAATTGCAATTCAAAATTTGCAATAAAATGTTAGTATCTGTGGACAAAAATATCTGAATTTGGTTCTTTTCAAAATAAGCCTTTAATAGGAAAACAACTTGATAGCTATGTAAATGTTTGGAAAACAGGAGTTCCGTTTGCTGTTTATGTTCTAAAGGGCAATAGGGCTTGTGTCCTTCCTTTCTTGCTAGGGGCAAGCTTATATGAAAACACAAAAATCGCAGCTTATATTCCGTCCAATATCATAATCTTTTAAAAAATCACCAACTGAGATGTCAGAAACCCAGGGTGATGTAGCTTCAGGTAGAGCATAAACAGCAGGAGCAAATGAACTTTTAAAAAGCCAAGATGCTGTTTTCCTACAGCTCAATTTGCCCCTTTCTGAGCCAGAGCATTACTTCTCCAAAATTGTGTTGTTTTGTTTTTCTTTTTTTTTTTCATAAGCACCTGAGGGAGGTATTTAAATTTAATCACATTCAGGTTTAGCAGTCATCATGGTGATAGTAAAACAGGTGTGGATTGGGGGGAAGGCAGGATTTGCTGATTTGTGAGATTCTATCACTCAGCATCTGTTAGCCAAATTGCCAGCTAATCATCTGTGAAAAAAAAAGTCTTGTTTTGACAAGGAAAACATTTCACCACCTGTGGAAATTGCATTCTGAAATCCATAGCCTGGAGCCCAAATCTCTGCAGGAACTGAAAGGAGAAATCACCATCTGTATTTCCAGTCCCTTCTGTTCAAAACTCAGGTGATTGAGTGGATGCCCTCATTGAAAAATTCCCTGGGTTTTATTTGTTAACCTTGTTTTCTGCCCTGAAGGTGGCATTTGGCAGCACCCATGAAGGAAAATGTCTGCTCCATAAGGGAAAGCGTAGGAAACTTTACCTGTTGTTTTGGTCAAATTGAGACACTCTGCTCTGTCCATCGTCCAGCCTGGCCAGGCACAAGGCCATTCTGGTCCAGCAGCCAGGCTGCAGCGATGCTAATGAGCCCTGCTGAGAGAGCAAGGTCATTAAGCGTGTTTGAAAGGTCTCTGGGTTGGAACTTGTTCATACATCTCTGGCAAGGAGCACGGGTGAACCTGGGAAGCAGCTGTCTGCACCTCGCTGTAGGAACATGTCCAGAGACCTGAATAGTTTAACAGGTCACTGTAAAGGTTTAGACATTTTTATGGGAAAGTGAAACAAGGACTTAAAAAAAAAGGGAAAAAAAAAAACAACCAAAAAACAAAACAAGAAAGTCTGAAAGATAACATACGCTCTTCCTAATGGGAGAGGTTTCATCATTTCATACCGCACTAGCATCTTCCCCTGAAGCATCTACTATTATCCACTGACAAAGTGAGAATACTTCACTAGATGGTCTAGAAATTGCTGTGTCCCCTTCTCTGTTGGTTGTAAGCTCTTTCATCTTCACAGGTACCAGTGTGTGTGAAAAGCAAGATAAATAGAAAGGGAATTTCACATCTTATTAAGAGAGAGTAAGAGCAAATCCTTCCTCAGCAGTCTGTTGTGCTGTGTGCTTTTCTTCCTCTCTGCCTGTGTTGACACTGAGCAAGTGGTCCAGGTCGCTGGTCACCGTAGTGTTTGTACTGAATGAGATGTACAAGCAGCCTTGTAGATCCTCACAAGCACAAAGGAAAGCAGAAGAGCAGATTCAAGAGTGTTATTGCGATGAAGTGCACAGTCCCTGCACTTCAAGCAAGTAAAAGTCCAAAAACACAAAATACGGGAAAAAGGGCTCTCTGTGAAAGGTGTTCTGCCCCCAAAGTTGGGTAGATGCTCATCAAACTGCCCATGTGTTAAGAACGATATGTAAATTCCTTAGCTGGTCTCCTGGGAGCCATCTGCTCCACCCCTACCTTGGTAGATTGGAACAGAAGTCAGTTCAGTATAAGCATATTCTTTCTGAAAACAGCTATTTCTTTCAAGAATTAGGGGTCAGGCAAGGTAGTATTGTAGGTTTGGGGGCATTTCCTCCCTGGTCTGACAAATAAAAGCTTGTCTGTTACCGAAAACATGAATAGTACAACCGGGTAAAAAAAGTCCTTGCTCAAAATGACAGGCTGTCTGCAGTCCTCAGAGCACGTTTTGCAGCCAGAGACCACTGTGCGGGACTCTGCAGTCTCAAGCTCGGTAGGTTACGTAGGAGCAGCAAGCTGCTCTTACGTCTCACACCTCCAGCCCTCACTTAAAACGGGTAGGGCTGCAGACAAGAGCAGTGTGGAACGTGCACATCCATGAATTTCCAGACGCAATCTTTCACGTATTCAACAGCCGCAGATGGGAATCACACGTGGAAAAGATTGCTGCTCAGAGCAGGTCACCTGGGCTGGTTTTCATGCTGCACACCCCAGATGAGCCTTTGAAGTTTTGGTCCCTTTTTTGGGTTGCTCTCAAAGTCAACTGAGTTCTCTTAAATAGCAAATTTTTGTGTTCTTGTTTATAACGAAAGACATTTGAAAATACTGAAGAAAGAAAATGGGCTTAATTCATTAATGTAGAGCAGCTTTGCAGCAGGTGATGTAAGTACCGAGACTGACTTAATTTAGTGGCCATGAGGAGCAGATTATTATGGATTTAGCAAAGGATATTCCCGACAAGCATGAATGCAGTGTATACAAATAAATTTATTTGATTGTTTCAACTATTTCTCACTTTCCGGTTAATTACTTAATTTACACTGTAAGCAGCCTTCCCCGAGAAAGCCTCTACTGGGGACAAAATTAAACTTCTTTATTTAGTTGGTAAAATTTCAACAAGGAAAGTTGAGTATCGAAAAGACAATGTTGTCTGTAATTAATCTGAGATTCTTTACAAACTCATTCTCCACTTCTCCCTTAAATAGGTACAGAATTAAAAAAAGGTGAGATATTTTTTATTGTTATTATTTTTTATTTAAAATATTTATTTATTATTCATAAAATATGCATAATTTGGTTACTATATATTTCAGATGCCTAGATTTTTATAGCATGCAATCAATTTAATTCCTGAATTTCCATTTTCTTCAGATCTACATTTCTGTTTAGCATGCTTCATGGGTAAACTGACAGATTTCACTCCAGAGGCAGATATATTTCAGTGGTGGAGAACTTCAGAAAGGACAGATAGTCCTGTAGCTAACATACTCATCTGTGACTAAAGAAATCTTTTGATTGATCTAAGTCCCTTTACTTCTCCATCTCAAATATCTCATTTTTAGTATAGGAATAAAAAAAGTTTTCCGGACTCACCAGGAATTTTTTTCAGGGAGTTGCTGGATGAAAGTGTACATAAATATTGTAGTTATAGGCATTCATGGAGATAAAACACCCTGTTTCAAAATGTGTAACCAGTGGTAAAACTGTATTGCAACAAGTATGTTTTAGCACCATCTAGCGGTCTTGTTAGGTAAGTCACTAGCTGTATAACACTCATGAAATCTGATTCTATACTAGAAAAAAAAAAAACCACTACGCAATTCTGTATATTTTTTTTCCAAATTAGTTGCAGAAGTCGATATTGAAATATCTGTAAATATGTATACATTTTCAAATGACCAATGTTAAAATTTATTAGTCCTCAAATTGGTGTCTGTGTCTTGGTTGAAGATGAAAGATGGCAGAGTGTTTACAGTTTGCCGCTCATAGTTGTAAGGATTTAGTAGATATGAGTGAAATAAAATAGTTTTCACCGTAAAGCACTGCCGCAGCTCAAGCCACAACAGTATGTCAAGCATAGTCAGTATGTGCTTTTAGAGCCTGGTCTCTCATCTGTACAAGCTCTTTGAATTCACTCACTACTATCCTTTGGTATGACTTTATTCTGACTGAAACCCCCCTGAGAGGACATGGTGGGGAGGAAGAGGGAAGCGTTATCACTGTGTTACAGCAAGTGTGCATGGGGACTGGTTTTCCTAGTAAGTCCCTGCCTGTAAGTGTAACCTCTATAAACTATGGAGTTTGAAAAAGTTTACCAATAAGCAGATCATAGAATCATAGAATCATTGAGGTTGGAAAAGACCTCTAAGATCATCGAGTCCAACCGTCAACCCAACACCACCATGCCCACTAAACCATGTCCCTAAGCACCACATCTACACGTCTTTTAAAAACCTCCAGGGATGGGGACTCCACCACTTCCCTGGGCAGCCTGTTCCAATGTTTCACCACTCTTTCAGTAAAGAAATTTTTCCTCACGTCCAATCTAAACCTCCCCTGGCGCAACTTGACGCCATTTCCTCTCGTCCTATCGCTCGTTACTTGGGAGAAGAGACCAACACCCACCTCGCTACAACCTCCTTTCAGGGAGTTGTAGAGAGCGATGAGGTCTCCCCTCAGCCTCCTTTTCTCCAGGCTAAACAACCCCAGTTCCCTCAGCCGCTCCTCAGAAGACTTGTTCTCCAGACCCCTCACCAGCCTCGTTGCCCTTCTCTGGACACGCTCCAGCACCTCAACGTCCTTCTTGGAGTGAGGGTCCCAAAACTGAACACAGTATTTGAGGTGCGGCCTCACCAGGGCCGAGTACAGGGGCATGATCACTTCCCTACTCCTACTGGCCACACTATTTCTGATACAAGCCAGGATGCCATTGGCCTTCTTAGCCGCCTGGGCACACTGCCGGCTCATGTTCAGCCGGCTGTCGACCAACACCCCCAGGTCCTTTTCCGCCAGGCAGCTTTCCAGCCACTCTTCCCCAAGCCTGTAGCGCTGCATGGGGTTGTTGTGGCCGAAGTGCAGGACCCGGCACTTGGCCTTGTTGAACCTCATACAGTTGGCCTGGGCCCATCGATCCAGCCTGTCCAGGTCCCTCTGCAGAGCCTTCCTACCCTCGAGCAGATCAACACTCCCACCCAACTTGGTGTCGTCTGCAAACTGACTGAGGGTGCACTCAATCCCCTCATCCAGATCATCGATAAAGATATTGAACAAGACTGGCCCCAAAACTGAGCCCTGGGGAATACCTCTCATGACTGGCCGCCAACTGGATGGAACTCCATTCACCACAACTCTCTGGGCCCGGCCGTCCAGCCAGTTTTTGACCCAGCGCAGAGGTCAGTGCCTGTGAGCTTAGTCTATCTGTCAAGATCAAAGAGCACTTTCAGAAAAATCATCAGATAAACAGCAATTCTCAACACTAAAGACAATGGCACCAGGCAGCTGGGTCATAGACGGGCCCTCTTCAGGAGTATAAAAGTCATCCATCTCTCCTTATTGCTGGCACTGGGATGGCTAGTAGGCTGCCTATGATGTTCTCTGTGTGCAGTGCAGGGTTTTTGAGGAAAGAGGGAACTTAAGGTGAAAATACACCAAGCTGATTAGTTTCCAATGATGTGACTTAATGTAAATCATGTATAAAAAATAGTAGAGCTAAGAAGAGTCAGCAGGTGAATACAGATGTCTGACACAAATATTGCCTGCTGTGCATCTTCTTCTGTGAAGTTTCTATGCTGATTTGGGAGTTGTGATGTTAATTGATCTGGGTCCTGATCAAACACCCACTGTGTACAGCTAGAGTTTCCAGAGACTCAGATGGTGTGGGACTTCTTCTATCATTTATTCACTTGTTTTGTAAGCATTTATTTTAATTTAATAATTGAAATTGCATGGTTAGTACTGGGACCTAGCTACAAAACAGCTTTGAGGAATCTCTTCAGGCATCTGAAACATAACACTGAATTTGTGAACAGTTGAAAAATGGGTCACTCAGTTCAAACTCAAAATATTTGAACATTTGTTAACACTGGTTAAATATGCAATTTTTTTTTTTTTTACTTTTTTTTTAAAATAATGGTTCTATGAAATAGCAGTTATAAACTAGTCCTTATTTATACACTCTTAGCAGTATGTGGGGGCAAAACAACAAGAAATGAGATGCAATGGAGCCTTCAGTACTGAAGGAGAACTTTAATCGAAGCTGGCTTCCTGGCTATTGCTCAGCACAGAAGCAGTTTATACTGCTCTGAGATCCATCTGTGCAGGTGAATCATCAGGCAAAACCCACCAAGAATATGTAAGTGAAAGAATAGCCATTGTCTTCCTTCATGAGTAAAAACAGGAAACTCTCAACCATAACAATAAAATTATCTTGGATCAGAGCCCAGTGGTCTTTCTTCCTACTGGTATTTCTATATGTTCCTGTATTTTCTTTCAAAAGAAATGTTTCTGTTACTATTTCTTTGGTAGGGTTCTTTCATTTATTTGTATATATTTTGTTAAAGAAAATTAACTCTACCCCAGCCAAAACCAGCAGACCCTTTCTTCTCATTCCTCATGTAATCCACCCAATGGCTGTAGCTATTTTGAGTCTCCATTCATGGAGAAGGTGAGCAAGGACAATTCCTATTGTGTAGTTGTTGCTTTTTACCTGCAACAAGTCTTTTTTTTTCAGTTCTGGTATTTTATCCTGGGTGGAAATGATGTTGGAATTCTTGTCTTGTGCATTAGTTGCACTGTATCTGATATTTGTCATCTTCCACTTCATTTTCACAATTTTTTACGCATATGGTGTCTTCCAACTATCAGTGAGAAAGTGCAATGAAATAGGGAATGAATCCCTATTACACCAGCAGGGACACCACTGAGTTCAGAGTGCACTCATTTTTAGGGTTGGCTTAGTCCGCTCAGCCCAGTTCTGTTTTAGGAAGAAGTAGACTATGCAGGATTAATTTTATTTGGGGAAATAAAAAGTTATGCTGAGGTGTCCCTATTAATGTACTGTTAGGCAAAAGAGGTGTATTTTTAGCATACTGCTGAGAGCTAAAACAAATTTAAACAGGCTTTGCTTGCCATATGCTTTGCGTTAGCTCTTTTAAGCCAACAGGATAAAGAAAATTTTTGTTAAGAATGGAAACGAGGCAGGTTATGCAACTTGGAGGACAGCTGCTCTTTCCTCCCTCTTACCTATTCACCTAAACTTAACCTAAGAAAAATTTCTCACCAAGCATTGTTGGTGTTGCTATCATTGGATGACCACTGCATAGTACATTTCTGATCTCAGTTTTGGACCTTTGAAGTCTACATCTGCCTAACTCAATTCTGAGAGCCAAGAGCTTTCTCTGAGTATGAAAACACCACTAGCTCCACAAACTGAGAAATCTCATACGGCATGCAGTCGCTCTACACTCGTTCTGCAATTAGCAGAGAGAATAGATGGGGGCTGAATCCCTTATTTGACTGTGACTGATTCTCTAGGCTGACTGTAGCTTGGTCAAGGTTGCCTTAGGTACTTCAGACAGTTCTTTGAATTTAGCTGGGATTTGGCTATTAGATTCCAAATCCAAACACCATGTATGGGGATAAAAACATTTCTGTTACTCCACAGTTGTTCTGAAGGTAAAAATGTTAATAATTCTAACTGTGCCTTGGGCGTCTTCTAAGGTGGTACAATTCTGTTTTGTCCTTAAATACAAACTTCACATCAGTGGAATGATATTGCCCAGAGAAACTGTGGGCTAAAGTTATTTCATGGGAGAATAGGCAAGAGCTGAGCTCTGTATAGGTTACAAAACTGATGGAAATTTCCCAGTTGTCCTTTAGACAAAATAATTTCCACTCTTCATGGAATTTAATTGCCTTATGGTGATTTCATTTATACCAGCTCCAACTCCAATGACTTCAGTGTACCTGTTCCTCCCAGGAACCTGCATGTCTGAAAGAATACCCAACCTCATGGAGTCCTTCTCATTTCTTGAAGAGCTGAGATACTTAAATATGAAAGCTGTTGAGGGTCTTAGGAGGAAAATACATAATAAATGGGTCACCTAAAAACTGATTCCATCAGTTACATGTTACAGGTGTGTAATAGAGAGATCCAATACTTTTCTTGCTGTATATATGCAATGTATTTTAATAATTTCCTCCGTGTAGATGCTGTTATTGAGAAGAGGTTCTTTGCTGTCAGGATAACTATAGGATTATAGATATTCAAAATGCATGTAATGTCAAATTCTTCAGCCACTAAAATGTTATGCCTGAGGCATTACAAGGCTCATTCATTTCAAATTTGGTGATTCACATTGTTGCACTGCAGTTAACAGAATTTCCCCACATCGCGTTGGAATTTTCTGTTACAGCAGCAGGTTTCTGAGAACAGAACTTACATTGTAAATTATCCTGATTTACTGAAGGTTACTGCGTGATGAAAGAGGGCAGTGTGCTTAAAAGAGCACCTGTTAAGCAGATCAGAGAGCTACAGGGGATATCTTTTCTGGGCACTGAACCAAGGAATGACCAATATTTGTATAGGAGAATGCTATTTATAGAATGGAAATATTCTCCCAACACTTTAAGAAAGCCAGATAAATCCCATATCTAAATGTGAGACAGCACTCTTCTTTTGGGAATGGGGGAAAGGGCAAGCCTGTAAGTGACAGATTGTCAAACCTGTATTAAGTTTGAAGTTCATGGCTTTTATAGGTTGAAGAGATTAATCTTTTAAAATAACATTCATATATATCATTCTCATGTAGTTAATCTGGTGCACAGGAAAGCATTAAAGTAAACATACATCTGGTTAACAGCAAAGAAAATATTTCGTATGAGAGATCTCAAATGACCCAAACCCCATTATTTGAGCCTGTATATATGATTGTTCATTCATGTGGCAGCAACAGTTTAATTCAGTATAATATATTTTATTAGTTTTCATTTCTTCTGCATTCTGAGTTGTAGGGTTTTTACATTGTTCAAGAATACTGCTTGCCAAGACAACACCTTAGTAAAATTGGTGCTTTGTGGGCCAATTTCTTGGTGAAGATCAAACAAAGTGTCAAAGCGTTTATCTCCAATTTTGGGATGAGTTTTCCTTCCTAATGAGAACATTTGAATCCCTACACAGTCAGGCACTAAAATGATCGGAGGTCTATCTCATCCCCATACTGTATCTTGGCAGTGAACAACAAGACTTTGGAAACTGTATCCAGACCATCACGTTTAATAATTGCTTGTCGACCTTTTTGCCACTAAAGCATTTAATAACGTTCTGAGCTTGAAAAAAAAAAAAGATGAAACCTGCCCATTAGCAGGAAGCACGTCATGCTTCTCAGGGCTGTCCCCAGAAGTGGTTGTCTCAGACAACACTTCCTTTTGAGGACCTGCCTTTTTGCTTTTCCCTTCTCCTGTGTCCAATTTTCTCACCTGATAAACTCAGATTTCCCTTTTGCCCTATAGGCCGGTGTCTAGTTGGTGCAAAGGGAGAGCTGTTGCACTAGCGTACAGCAAAGAAGCTTTCCAACAAATAATGCTCTTGCTGACTAAATACGTTTCCTCTCTCGTGCTCACCTTTACCTCCTCTGCAATGGTGTGTTACAGGAGCACAGTGGTAAGAGAGGGAAAGGCCATTGTACTGGGCTATAAATAGATATAAGATACAGGTTTAGTATATTTAGGAAACGTATATTAGTAAATTTAGTATATTTGTATATTTAGTAAATATGTACAGATATATATAGATATATATGTATGTATAATATATATACTATATAATATATATCTAATATATATAATACATAGAGATACAGGTGTAGTTTTGAGGGGAGACTCTGTTGCTCAAAAGAGGATCTTCCATCCAAGACAGACAGAGGATGTAAGAGATGCCCCAGCCTGCAATGACTATTAGGAAAAAAAAGCCACATAAGCATATTGAGGGATTCCTTCATTTTTGGGGTTAGTCGCACTAGCCTTTGTCCGCAACAAACACTGGTTCTGTGCTGCGACAGACAAACTCTGGGGGATGTTGTGGAGTGACAAAGCCCTGAACCTTGCAGGTGAGTTTTCCAAACCAGAAAAGAAATCCTACTTGGTCGTCAAATCACACAACCGCTGAGACTAGAATCTTCTTAAAAATCCTCATGCCATCACCTGAAACGGAAGACTTCAGTAGTGACAAGATGGCCTTTGAACATCTGAGAAGAGCTTAAATGGGAGGGAGGATATATACACACACACACACTCTATATGTGTATATTTTTACTTTTATTTGTATATTCTTTCCTAAGAAAAATAGCCTTACAAGCAATATTTCCAAAGTATGTGTGTCTTGTACATAAAATTACTTTTAGTGCAAAGTGTATTTTATGCAAATAACATTTCAACCACTTGCTACCATTAATCAAATTGAGCTGTCAATGTAAAGGAGTCACATGCCATGTAAATATATGACTGCTGCTCCAACAGTTGCCAGTTGCTGATGTCTGCTAATGCACAGCACGAGCCATGCAGGCTTGCAGCTATCCATGCTTTCATGGCTTTTCACAGTGACCCCATGCTCAGACGTCCCTGGCCTTCTGCTTTCGCTCAGGGTTGTAAAGTCAGCTTCACCTCCAAGCTGCTCTGTGGGTAGGAGAGGTCCTGGGTCGTTCAGGAAAAGAGCAGGCATCATTGTAACGGCATTAAAGGAAACAAAAATTATTTCCTTTGAGCAACAAATTATATCAGCATTAAGCAACAATTACTGTAATGAAAATTATTGAAGCAGCAAGGTATCAGACAAGCTGTGTACATCTGGTCTGTTCATCTGCTTCTTTGGAGAGTGCTTCGTAGACAGAAACTAGCACAGTGGTTTTTGTCATATTTTACTAGAAGGAAAGCAGAGGATGCTCTTCTCCCTCATAAGGTTCAGTTTTGGTCTCTTGAAGGAAAAAAATCATGAAGTGTAAACGCATCCTTGTTTTTCTGTAAGTACAGGCTAAGCGTCTTCATGTTGTAATTGCAGCAGATGTAAGTGAGGTTAGATTGAGAAAATCTAGGTACTGCAAGAATAAGTCTTTAATCATTTAGTAGTTGAGAGCGTGTTAGGAAGTCCCATGCTGCTAAAAGATGCCATCTTGTAAATGAGATGTAAATTGGAGGTCCTGACTGTTTGTGATCATTAAAGATTATATGAAGAATAGTGGTGATTAACTCTAATGTCCTGCCAAATTCTGGTGTGAATAATTATTTTTTTCCGAATGGAGAAATTCCCTTTAGAACTGAAGTCAGATTATTCATCATCCCTGTCCTAATGTTTGGTAGTGTAAATTGCTAGCTTTCGCTCCTTAAATTAATGCAAGTTAGTGGCTATCAAATCATATGAAAGCCTTGTTTCTACATTCAGCTGGCTAAACAGGTAGTTTGACGCTTCTTTGCGCATTTGGCTGAAGGAGTTGAATACCTTACAGACTTTCCAGCCAAAGAGCAACGCTGGACAACACAAATATTCTTAGACTGCTTCTATGCTGTATTTTCCACCACTGTTGAAGGTAGCTGGCAGTAACTGGATTTGGACTAGTGCAGATTAAATAGTACTTGCATGAACACACACATGCAGTGTGGCTGGAGAACAGGAACCTGTCTGACAGATGCTGATGAACGGCATGGCTTGGTGACATCTTGCATCATATCCAAAATGGTTATGTCATTATGCTTTAACAAAACCTTCAAGGGTAATACCTGACTGAAAAATACAGGGGGGGGAAGCCCAAAACAAAAACTTCTAGTATATTTAGTTGATTTATTATGAGACTGCAGATAACAGTTTTGTTTCACATCTTAGATTAGGGAAAAAGTATTACCAGTTAAGCCCAGACATCACTGTCTTTTTTTGGTTGTTTTGAAATTGTTTCTGATGAAAAAGAGGGAGACCTATGTATTTCCCATTGAGGTTTCTTTTGCTTTTCATCCCCTAATGATTTTCCCTTGTCCAAGACTGGGTAATGGCTCAAACTGAAATGTCATCCTGTCACTGTTAATATCACTATTTGAGCCAAGAGCCTGACTATCTCTGACTATCTCTGAATTTTCTAATATTACCTCCAGACTAATTCTGAACTCAAATATGTTCTTGAAGATAGTCCCCTGATTAAATACCCTTCTAATTATCAGCTATTTATGAATTTTAAGGTTCAGCTGTAATCCACATTCAACTTAATCTAATTTAAACTACATGGAGTACAATAATTAGGAGCGAACAAAACCACGTCTGTCCACCATAGGCTAAAGAGTTGCATACATCCTGTAGAAAACTGGAACAAAAAGCGATGACGTGCAACAAATGCACAAGACTCTTACAATTCATATATTCAAGATTAGGTATGATCTTTGGCCAAGATATCATCCATCTGTCATTTACACGGGCTGTATGTTTTAATCCAGTTTCTATAATCTCTATATTCCTTTTAGGAACATAATTCACCTGACTTTAATAATTCCAGGAAAAGCCAAGGCCAACGCTTTCCTGATAACCTGATCTAAGTATTTTCACTGCTAGAAAAATTTCATCTTTTAATTATTGACCCTCATTACAGTTTTGTCAGCAAGACTGAAAGATCTGTCACCATTATCAGATATCTTTTTAAACACTAACACTGTGCAATGACTGATTCACTTCCTACCTTAATAAGACGTACTCCTGAAATTTCACTTTCTAACTGGCTGCTTTCCAATTCCTGAACCACTTTTTGTGGCTTTCCTTTGACCTCTTCATAACACTGATGTATTCATCTTCCAGGGATTGGAAGATTTGGCAGATTTTATTTTCACGTTTTTAGTCAGCAGCTTTGTAAAACCCTTTGTGGACATTGAAAATTTGCATGGGCATGCATAAAAGAGCATTCAAAGAAATTTCTTACCTCATGTAACATCCCTTCCTGAAAAATGTAACTTTCAGTGTACAGACTGTTCGCTTTCACTGATAATCTAATGTCTTTCATGCTGCAAT
Organism: Aptenodytes patagonicus; assembly: GCF_965638725.1. NCBI lineage: Eukaryota > Metazoa > Chordata > Aves > Sphenisciformes > Spheniscidae > Aptenodytes > Aptenodytes patagonicus. The sequence goes on from NC_134949.1 coordinate 222,112,120, forward strand.
TCAAGAAATGGACCTTGAATCTCTCTGGATGGAGTACAAAAGGAAAAATAAAAGCTTTGTGTCTTTGGATGAAAAAGTTATTTACTACTAAGCTCAGGAGCTGTAACGCAGCATCTTTTGAATTAAAACATTAATACCTGACTGTTCATGTAAAGCTTTCTAAAAATGTGTGATGGTCTAGCATGACATTGTTTATCCACTCCCATAATTTTTCATTCCACACTGACGCCATTCCTCCCTCTGTCTCAGAGCTGTCTTTTGCCTCACCTTTGGAGGCAGATGTGCTGCCCTGAAGCAGTGCCGTACCTGGTACGCAACTGCGGGGTCAATTGTGCTGATTGTTACCAGATTGGATCAAATAGAAAATGCATAGTACTTCAGTTATCCTTAATTAAAATAAGCATTACGTGTGCTGTGTTCCAGATGAGACAATCTGATGAAAAAAAGCAGCAGGTAATCATTATGAAGCAGGTAAACAAGGCATTGCCGGAGCTACAGAGAAAACAGCGGAAACTCTTAGGGATAAGACATTAGCATTAAGAAGTGGGAAAGAGGAAAGTGCAAAGTGATGTTTGTTCAGGAACCAATTAGTAAGATGGAACTTTCTGTTTTTCCTACCTTTCACATAGACATAAACATTTAAATATATGTCAGGAATTTAAAACTCTAGTTAGAAGTCAGAATTATGCCCCAGGTAAATAGCAATCCAGACATAAAGCAAGAAAGATCTATATAGATACAATCAAAAAAGCAATTATAGCAACTCAGAGCCATTTTGCATGTCCTGATGAGCAAGTGACCAAGTGTTGAAAAGCAGGTTGGATAGAGGGTAGTAATTCGGGCTTCAAAGTCTTGCTGGTGGCCAGTTACAAGTGGCAGTCTTCAGGGGCTAATATTGGTCTGCCACTCATCATCAGTGACCTGGGCCATGGGACAGAATGCGGTCTCAGCAAGCTCGTGGACAATGTCAAACTGGGGAGAATAGTTAATACGCTGGAGGGCAGGGCTGCTCTTCAGATGGATCTTGACAAGCTTTAGGAATGGGCTGACAGAAATGTCATGAAGTTTAACAAAAGTAAATGTGAAGTCCTGTACCTGGGATGGAGTTAACCCCGTACAACAATACAGGCTGGGGGACAACTCGCTAGAAAGCAGCTCTACTAAAAGGTCCTGGGGATTCTTGTGGACAACAAACTGAATACAAGTCACACTGGGCCCTTGGTGATGAAGGCTAACTCCATGGCGGTCTGTATTAGCAAAAGTATAGCCAGCTGGTTGCAGGAAATTATTGGTTTTTTTCTGTTTGATACTTGTGAGGCCGCACCTGGAGTACTGCCCGTGTTTGGGCTTCCCAGCAGAACAGATTGACAAACTGGTGCAAGTCCAGTTGGCTGGAGGGCTGGAGTACATGATGTACAAGGAGTGGCTGAGGGAGCTGGGTTTGTTCAGTCTGAAAAACAGATGGTAGAAGGGGAGTTTTATCACTGTCTTCAAATACCTAATGGGGGGTCAGAGAGAAAACAGAGCCAGACTCCCAGAGAGGCACAGTGAATGGATAAGAAGCAATAGGCACAAATCACAGCAAGGGAAAAAGGAAGGAAGAATTGCCCACAGAGGTTGTGCATCTCCAGCTGTGGAAATAATTCAGAACTGAAGTGGAAAAGGCCCTGAGCAACTCCATCTAACATTGAAGTTAACCCTGCTTTGAGCAAAGGTTGGAATAGTTGACATTATAGTTTCCTACCAATCGATATTAATCTGTTATTTTACCTAATTCAGATACACCTCGTTCAAACAGCATTCTCAAACTTGTGAATTAAAGGCTTTGTTGCTGCTTTAGCCATCGGTATTAAATTCAGGCGTGGAAATACTGCTATAAGCTAAGAAATAAGCACTTATATGCTGTCAGTAATAAAATAGCCAGTCCTGTCCTGACATTTTAGAAACCTTGGTATTTGTATTTGAGCAAGTGAATTCGGGAAGACATGATTCTCTAGACAGTGATAACTGAAGAGCAAAACTATGAAGTATATCTTGAGTGGGAGAAATACTTTGTAAACGTCTTGTCTCTGATGTTTCTTGTTTAATTCTGTTTTCTTGAAAACCTCAGGAGATAGGGAAGGTATCAAAATCAGCAGACTCTGGACATACATACCCACTATGAGGTAATGACAGTGATCTTTGACTAATTGTCAATAGCTAATGTTTTAGTAAGGTCCAAAAAATGAACAGAATCATAGGAATTATCATAACCAAAGCATGCATGGACAGCAAACTGTCAGTGGGGACATGAAGGTAGGGAGGAGCAGCTAGAGAGAAAGGTAGGAGGGAAGCAAGAAGGAAGAACGTACCATTTGGCAAGCATAAAGGAGGACACTGTTGAATCTAACAGAGTGTTACATAAAAAATTGTTTTCATCGCTGCATGCTACAGAATGCATTGAGAGTGTAGGTGGGAAATAAATTGCAGGAGTTGACCTTTTGATCTGGGTGGTATAACTTTAGCCAGAGGGTCTGGAATGGAGGTCACAGAAGTGAAATTGCTACTTTGCAGCTGTTGTTTGTTGTTTATTTATTTATTTTTTTTTAAATCCCAACATCAACAACAAAAATCCCCAAAAACCCAAACCCCCCCAAAAACCCCAAACCACTAGTACTTTTCCAGTGATTCAGATGTGCAATTGGTCTCAGTGCATAAAACTTGTCTGTATTTGTCTTCATTAGGATTGTGTAACAAAGCACAGATGGCTCAAAACCTTCAGGGTCTGGCCTTCCCTGCACTGATCTTTGGCGGAGGTCTTCTCATGAATTAGACTGGCGTGTGTTAAGATCTTTTTTTTCTGAAGTAAACCTCCATGCTGCTAGAGAGAGAGGGACTGGGTCTCTGCTGTATATTCCTGTCTCCTGCCTCATCTGTGTCAATACTTATGTCCTTTGTTACTGGCTCGACCTTGACCAGATCAGTCAAATGACTGTCACCGTACTGTGGTGCCTCCTGTTTCTTCCATGTGCTTGTCTCTAAACATACAATTGATATATATATCAAATCCCAACTCCCCTTGTTTGCCTTCAAAGTTGTAAATTATATATATTCTCCCTACATATCCATCACAATCTTCTCTTCATGCTTCTTTTTTTCTCTGCCAGTTACACCAGGCTTTTCTCTTTCTTTGATGTCCATATAAATGGGTGTTCTCAGCCCCTCTAAAGCCTATTCCCTTATTAACATGAACTTCAGAAATTAATTTCCATCAGCCTGTATGGATAGTTAGTCACTATGGCATATGTTAAAAACCCTAATCATTCTTGTTTCCAGTAAAAAGCCAGACCACACGGAGATTTTTCCTGAAGAGCTTGATTTCATACAGTTACAAGAGAGATCTTTGAAAACTATTACTGACTTTGTTTCTCCTCATCCCCATCAGTGGCTCAGCAACACACAACAGTAGGTTTCCTCCACACCAACTGTTTGGGGACTTACAAAAGTGGGTAAGCCAGACTGCTCGCATATGTTTGGGAGCTGATTCCTTCCTATTTAACCTCCCAGCTAGAAAATTAGTAAACACAGCTTCATCCTTTAAGTTGCCAAGCACTTTGCATTTTGGATCAACAATTGCAAAGTCTTTGAGCATTGTAACATTTGTTTCCTTGGCATCTCTGTTACATATACAACTATTTGTAGCACTTAAATTATCAATGCATTCTGAAAAACGTGTCTGTCTAATTTATTCCAATGACAAAAATAGGGTTTGAGGAAAAATATTTTAGAAATTTTTAGCAGGTTGTGTTCATATTGGACAAACATCATGGTTATTCCTGGGGAGTTTGGTTGCAGTTGAAAGCTAATATCTTATTTTTTCCTTCAAGAATATTTTTAAAAGATACAGCCTTTAAAGTTAGTTGTTAAAGTGATGGCTGTTATTGATGATTTATACTGTATTAATCCTGATTTATTTCAGTCAAGATATGAAGTTATTGCAATTGAACTATAAGTGGATATATGATTTTTTACCTCACTTGTCTTTGAAATTTTGTAATTTTTCTTAATTTCCAGTGTGAAATATTTAAGACCTTCTAATTTGTTTGTTTGTTTTTGTTTTCTGGGAAAACTAAAGAGCAGAATACCTTCTTAGTAACCTCTTGTCCACAATACTTGCCTAGGATATCAGGAATCCAGTTTGTCAAATTTATATCAGGGAATATGAGAGTTTTGTGAATCTATTTCTCATTGGTGCAAAATTACTAAATTATTGGGAAACTAGGATGTTATTCTCTGACTTTCCTATTTTTTAACAGAAATTCCACCGTAGCCAGAGAAAATCTCTGATGAAAAACGATTAAACCAAAAAGGATAAAAATGTTATTGTAAAATGTTCATTTTGACGATCGGAGTTTTCTAAAGGAAGAGTTGGTTGTAAAGAATTTCCAACCAGCTTCTACAAGGAACTGAATGAAGAAATACCAAATGGTTGACCTGTGCCCAAAAGCACCTGTGGTTTCCAAAGCTAATGGCAGCTCAATCCTGTGGACAAGTTAACACAAAGCATAAGTACACAAGTACCACTGCAGTTATCTTAATAATTATTCGATGATACCAGTAAAGAAGCTTTTTTTATTTTTTCGGGGGGGCACAGGCTCAGTTTGCTGAGAGAATGTGGGAGAAGATCCTACAATTAAAAAAAAAAAAAAAAAAAAAAGTATTATGAATGAATATAAAGAATTGCAAATCTAGCCCTGAATTATTGCTGTGTGGCAACTACCTCGAAAATTCCTAGATAGCGGAGTACAAAAGCATATGTCATGTTGCAGTCTGTCTCAGCGACATGAAGACGGGAAAGCTGTTTGTACCGTTAACCAGTTACCATCACCAATCTGCAATACGTCGCAGTGCTTATGAATGCCCAGTGTGTTTCCCAGCTTTCAGGAACGCAGCAGGAGAACGTCTATTCCACCAAAAGCAGCATAAAAACATTTTTTGAATCGTGTCAAATACACTTTATGTGGGGGAAATTTGGAAGGCCACCTCAAAGCCTGTACAATGCGTAAGACCCATTAAACACTCTTAAAGACTTAAGTGGAATTTAAAAAGCTCGCAGGCCTTGTGAGTGAATTTTGCAATTAAAGAGCCAATTATGAACTCAGTACTGCTCCCACTGAAGTCATTGGCAATGCTGGCATTCCTGTTACTTAACGTTTCTTTTTAACTTAGTAATTCAAACAATTAACTGCCTAGTTGCCTAGGAGAATAAATATAATTAAAATGGTGCAGATTTTCATTTTTGTTGTCTGCACAAATTAATAATCCTAAAGAATTTATCTAGCAAGGGAAAAATGGTTGACTTAGAAAATAGTTAAAAGAGACCATTATTTCTCTAATTTAAATTGATATTATTAGGAACAAGGAGGAAAAAAAAACCCACAACTTTTGACTATGAAGTATTAATTCTCTAATGAGTTAAAAGGGATAGATATGCAATTATATGAATGTTTTAGGCATTAATGGAAAATAGAGACAGCATAGATAAGGCACTGGAAATTAATCTTATGCTGTGTTGTCTATGATCTGGGAAAATATATAGGAAGCAGCTGATAAAGCAAATGCTTTTTGGATTACGTACGTGATTTGGTAATTCTTCATTCAAGAAAAATAACCATACGTCACTGGCTGATCTCTATCAACATGCAATGCAGTATATTTTAAGCAGTTCTTTAATAATTAATTATTTAAAACTCTTAAATTACACAGAACAGCAAGGTAAAATTAACAGATCATTTAACACATTTCAATAATTTGCATGATAATAACAAATAAACCTACAAGAAAAGCACAGTATCTACAGGGGAAAAATGCCATAAAAGGGTATCTGAGAAGCCAGACATCAAAGTTTTCTCAGGGCAATAGAAGATTATGAACCAGATCTCTAACCGAAGAGCATTCCTTATACTTCTTTTAATTAATAGCTACTGGCTACTGAAATATGTAGGAAAATTAACTAGGTGATTCTTTGATTTGGACCATCAAGCCCATGCATAAGAAGAACCCATGTTCTTCTCATTCTTAGGATTTTCAGAGGAATCTGGTATATAAAAATTTAGCAGAAAAGCACTATGAACTTATTGATAAGGTCTTCAAAGGGTTATAACATTGCTATCTAAATGCACTGTTTGGTATTTTGGAAGTGGCCTATGGGTGAGGTCAGATGATGACATATAAATTATATAATTGGCTTTACCACAGCATTTACCAAAAAAATGCGTGTCTGTTGTTGGAAGCAATACGACCCCACGGTATACTTAAATTTATAGTGTAGTTTACCAAATCTACTAACTAAAGGTGCAACCTGAAAAATAACTTGAGTATTTAGTTGTCATATTTAGACTATTTCTTTACATGCCATCTATCTATTGTTGATTAAATTAATTGTAAAAGTGCAATTAAAAATTGTTTTTATTTGTAAATTATGAAACAGTTCCTTAACATATCCCATAATTTTGTGCATACCTTCATAGGATCTATCTCAGATGAGTGGTAGAAGTAGCGATTGGGAAAAGGAAATAATTACTACCGTTATTCTGTGGATGAGGAACCTAGAGTAAATCCTGAAAAGTTTGTAGGCATCCAGTTGGTTCAGTGGGCGACAGGCACACAAGTACTTGGAAAAATATGGAGCTAAATGAAATGCCCACAGACTGAATGAATGCAAGTCTGCTCAGTAAACCCTGCTAGCAATAAGAACTTACTCAGTTCGATATTTTGATGTGTCCTGACCTTTACTCAAATTGGCTTATGTTCCTGTGTGCATACATCTGCAGGAGAAATGACTGATTGCTGATGCTGGACTGGTGGAAAGTTATTATTGCTTCTCTTTCTGCGTACAGACCTTTCTAGACTGATTAGAAACGAAAGTTAAGCTGGCTTTCTTCTTGACAACAGTCTGGAAGCACAAGAGGTAGATAATTCCAGCTGGTTTTGAAGTAGATGCAAGGAGAATCAGATGTAATGTGTATATTCTTAATGGAAATCATGGATTTTAGTGAGCCTGTGCAATCTTCCCTTACACAAATTTCCTGCTTGATAGTTGGGCCTATGTTTTATCTGTTGTTTACCTGCCTGGCCACAAGGTATTTTCTAGTCTTGCATCTATTGAAGGAAATCAGCATCCATCAAACATCTAATCGAGTTTATTAAATTTACAATCCTGACTACCACTTTGGAAAATTATCCAGTATCTTAATGCAATTGGTGTTAACTGGTAATCAGAGAGCCCTTTTAATTAGCTCTAAGTATGGCTTTTCATAGTGTATTACTCCTGTAACCAAGGTCATTTAAACTGTAATTTCTTGAGCAGCATAAATCAGGAGCATACATTTAAAAAAGAAAAACAAGCTGAATCTATAATCAAAAGTAGCATTCAGCAGCTACTGTTGGCTTCTTATCCATTAATTAAGGGAGGTTTTCTGTTGGGTTGTAACACAAGTCAGTTTTTCTAGATGGTTCATTAAAGGCCAGATTTTATTACATATTACATGCTTTATGCTTTTCACACAAACTTATTATATTGCTCAGAGAAGGTGATCTTTTAAAGCACATTAGACTAATGTTCCCGAAACTCCATCTAATGTAAGTTTTATTGAATTGCTGTAACTAAAAAGGTCACCTAATGATTTGTTCAGATAATGGATTTAGTGAAAGGAAAACAAAATGAATGGGTTATTGTAGTAACTCTGACCTTGAGATACATTTATAGTTACTGAGATTTATGAATTTAGCTACAAATGAAGAAACTAAAAAATGTTTGTAATACCACTGCCAGTTTTTAACAGTGGGTGTAATGCAAAGCAAATGAAAAAGATATTTGTTCCAATCTTGTGATGTGTATTACATACTGTAATAGCTAATAACCTGGAGCAGCTCAGTAATGGATTTTTTTTTTTTTAAGGTCACTATAGACACTAACCATAAATTTATATCTCATAAAGCAGCTTCTTCTTCAGACAACTGGTCCTGACTTTCTCTCGCTGTTTTTGCTCTCTCCCTCTTTTCTTTCTCTGTAAAAATGAGGACAATTGTACATCTCCACCAAGCACGTGAACTGAGTAGATAGGTAACCATATCTAAAGATTGTAATGTGCTCAAATGCTACAGCAGTGAGGCAGGAGAATACAAAAAAAAAGTGACTCGCCCTGCTTCAGTGTGAAGTGGGTGAGTTGCTTAATTCCCTCATTGTCCATTCTTCCAAAATGTAGATAACACATCTCAGTTTTGTCTTGCGTATCTAGATAAAGGCTCTTTAGCAAGAGAAGCTTTGTACCATCTGTGACAGAAAATGAAACATAGGGCATCACTGTTCTTAAAAGTGACCCCTGGGCTCTATTCATGAATACTGTGAATAATAAATGAGTAAACATGCTAATATTATCAGAGTATAGGCTACTGACTGTACATAAGTAAAGGAGATTATTTTACAGGAATCTTTTTGTTTTCCTAAACCTGAATGGAAGGGTATGGTAGAGAGTAGAGAGAGATAAGAAAAACATCCCACTGGTTCTGCTAGTAATGCTTCAGGCATCTCATAAGAATTCTCCCCTCTGTGGCTTTTCTATAGGAACCTCTGCTATCAGCAGCTTTCATTTTCTCAAGAGTGGAATTATAAAGGAGAAATTTTGAACAACCCTGGGGAAAAAAATCAACAACCAGTAATGACTTTAAAAATTAAAAATGAAAATCATCAACACTTCCATAGTCCCATTTTTACTGTGTTTATGAAACTGGGGACAGGAAAGTTCCTTACAGTCTTAACACTAAACTTTTGCTTGATTGGCAATGCAATGTACTCGAGATGTATAAAGGGAAACAATATACAGAAGATGATGCTGCACAAGGTAGAACTGGAATTTAGTTGTACACATTTACAAGTGACTGCCATAAGGCACTAAAAAAAAAGTGTTGAGATAGGTGGTAAATCCTCTCCATCTCACTGTTTTTAAATCAAGAATGGATGCCTTTCTGGTATAATGATTTTGCTAAACACAATTAATGAGGCTCCATACAAGCTTACTGGGTGAAACTGTGGCATTTAGACATCATGGTTCAACGGTTCCTTTCAGACTTAAAATTTATGAATCCTTTAAGACGGTCATTTATTGTTTAAATATTACCTTGAAAGATAAGGTCTGAAAGAGATACATTATTATGCCTGTGCATTGATAAGGTAGGGGCCATTTTCTGAGAGAGGACAGCTAATCAGTGATGTTGAACACATTTCATAGCTTACTTCTTAAACATACAAAAATGGCTTTAACTTTGAAATAGAAAATCCTTTTTTTTCCCTCATTTTTTGTTAATCAAGAAGTAATAACTCAAGATCCAGAGATAACGGGGAGGCTTATCAATTACAGCAGCTAGAGAGAAAACAACAGTTGAGTGTAGTTATGGAGCTGCCCAAAGACTTAATTCTTAAAACTGCAACACTAAAGATCGGCAAAAGCTGCATGGCTTTCTCCTGGTTTTTTCAACTTCAAACAGCTGTTTGGCAGATGGGCACCTTTAGCATAAATTCACGATACACCTGTGCTTTTCCTGCTGAAAGCACTCGCTGCCTTAACTTGGATCCTGTAACGGGGGGGAACCATGTGGAGCTTGCTGCAGGGTCAGGTCCTGGAGAACCCCGAGGGCAAAGGCATTTCTTAACACATTAATTTCATTTGTTCTTCAGAACCCTGCAGCCTGATGGTTCCTTGTGAACATTTGCCACTAAGGAAACGGGATGCAGCATTAGGTTTTGTTCCTAGCTGTGCTGGGATATATGTGATTTTCTATTGGCAGTAAGCTTTCTCGGTGCTGCAATGCTGCACATCGATACCTGTCCCTAGCTCACATACTGGGAACAGTTGAGCCAAGGAAGCAGTGAGCAACACATGGGTTAACTTGCTTTGCTTCTCAAAAATTAGCCCATGGCCTTCTCCGGGTGCTTGGGGCCAGACTGCTCTGGTACCTGAGACAGCTTGTTTAAGGCAAGCTCACATCTTCCTGTGCTACACTGGATCTTTAGTCGAAACATGCCTCAGGACTCCTGTTCCCTCCAATTCCTCCCCTGCTTTTTCTTAGAAGACTACAAAATATTCAGGGTAAGAATTTTTCTCTTCTCTTCTGGCTGTAAACTGGTTATGCACAGACATTTCAGCAAAAACCTCCAGCTACCATGATGATAACGAGGAGAAGGATGATTAGGCCAATAAAAATAAATAATCCTCTTACAGAAGCAAAAAGATGGGTATGTATATTTCATGGTGTGGGGAAAATATCAAAAAGGACCAGTTATTTTCTATTTCTTACAATAAAATAAGCAAGCTCCAGAGGCAGAGCATAAGAGCTTACAGAGTGAGTCAAATCTTGGGATCCTCAGGGCCCTGCAGTGAGTTACCCACCCCTGGAAACAAGGATATAATGCACTCAGCACCCGCAAGCCTGTGTGAAAAACATAAAATATCAATTAGATGTTTATTCCAAAGCATCAGGAAAGAAAAATACTTAAAAAAAATAAAGATCAAAGCCATCAAAGCAACAAACACATCTGTTTAAAAGTTTATACAACCATAAGAAGCAACCTCCAGAAATCCCCGGGTTGGAAAATTAATCTAACTCTGAAAAAAACCACTGCATGAACCAGGCCTTAGTGCTGAGTAAACATTTTCTTTTTAAGCTATTTGTATCTTTTCCTTGAATGGTTCTAAAAGAGGAGGAAAAAGTTGTAAGCAACATTTCCATTGGCAAGATAACATCACTGCTTCAAGGCACAAAACCAGATTTAGTGCCTGAAAGAACTAAAGGTCTAATGAAACAACCAGAAAAAGGATGAAAATTCAGTGTAAAGCTCCATTTTAAGTCCTTTAACAATGTTTTTGATAATGAGAGTTACTTTTGCTGAAGCGGCTGTCACGAAAAATATAAAAGTGCCTGCTGTAGGATCATAGTTGATTACTGAATTAAGGCCTGCAAAAAAGAAACGTGACAAAGTTTCTGAGGATAAAAAAACCAGGGTGTTTTTTTGTGGAGAAAAAACAAATAAATGTAAGACAGTAGCAACCTTTTGGCAGTCTGCATCTATTTGTGTCCGCTGCCTTGCAGGAGGAGCAGCTGCTCTTCTAGACTGGGAAACATGGTAGAGAGATTCAAAATAAAAGTGGGGGCAGATCTGTATAAGCCCAAGGTGAGAAATGTCCATTTAAGGATCAGGTAGTCAAGCTCTGAAAGTGCCTATTTCTCTCCACTGCCAGTGGTGGAGGCCCAGGTGATTGTCCCAAATGCAGGTGTCTTCTCTGAGGACATCAAAAGCTAAGTGAGATAAGTCCCACCGTATGCGTCATAGCACATTGCAGAAGTGGCTGTTACACCTGCTCCACGTCAACCGGGGGCTGCTGCCACTCCGTTATCAGCCCCGGTGGCAGGGGAACCATTTCTTCCCGCTTACCGGTTCAATGGAGAAGGGGAAGGGAATCTCTGCTTGGAGATACGTGCCTACAAATATTTGCAAACCAGCACATAAGAAAAACTATAAGTGAGATTTAATCAGATGTGACGTGTCGACTTAAGAAAATCTGAGTTTCTGTGTTCTTAGGATCTTGTGTTGTGCCTTGATAAGGTGCTGTTCCTTAATGGTACGTCAGAATATGTTATTTAGCTTTTTTCCTCCACTGTCCTGTTTACGTAAGCTATTCCTTATGAGCTCATAGGTGCTAAGCAGAAATAATTTCTTGCATCAAATCAGATATTTTACCATACCTGTTGTGGACAGCTGATTTTCATTTTGCATTTCCTCATTCTTGCTGTAGTCTTCAAACCTCCTCAATTTAAAATCTGTTACTCCTGTATTACTAAATGCAAATAACATACTTTTTATAATTTCCTTCTTTTACACCTTTCTGGCTGGGATGTTTCTAGGCCAATATTTTGATTTGAAGAACAAGGCCTGCTGGTGATTAAATCACATGAAAACTTGCAATATGCTTCAAAAGACTGAAAAAGCCACTACGCCACATAGAATCATCGAATCATTAAGGTTGGAAGAGACCTCTAAGGTCATCGAGTCCAACCGTCAACCCAACACCACCATGCCCACTAAACCATGTCCATAAGCGCCTCATCTACACGTCTTTTAAATACTTCATACATTCAATGCAATATCTGGGTTTGGTCAGGTGCATCCCCACACTATATAACTTTCACTTATAAATGGAGACTTAATGCAGAAGTTTCTCAAATGCCACTTTGGTTATTGCCAGTATACGGATCTCAGGCGTCTAAGAAATAGCTTTTGCTTTACTCAGGCACAGTTTTGTCAAAACAGTCATACTGAAGGTATATGTATCACCTTCTTGGATGTGGCAAAATGTTGGAAGCCTGTCCCTGTAGCTATACTGGCCTCTCCTGAGGGCTGCTGAGTGGTGGCACAGCCACAGCTGCCAACTCCAGTGCCCTGTGAAGCAGCTTAGTAGCACGGGACTGAGGTTATGCGTGAATAGCCTGATTTAATCGGCATGCTTTTTGACCTGTATCTTTGGAAACCGACTGAGGTTTTCGCAAAACTCACAGCTAGACATGTTTTTTTCCCCCTCTGAAATCCGAGGTTTGTTTTTGTTAAACGGTTTATCATTATTCCTAATTAGCTAGTAATGGGCTGCCAGTTACTTATGTATATTAGAAGTAATATGCAGAAACCCTCCTTTTACTTACTATGCTTTGATATATTTGCATTTTAATTTTACATATGTGTGCTTCTATAGCACTGAGAGCCTACAATAGGCTTACATCAGGATCATTGACTGTCTGATTAGTAATAATTACATATTCTGTTCAGCAGAGATGATTATTCAGTCTTAATTCTAAGACCAAATAACTGTTATAATGGAATAGCCATGTCCCTCGCTGACAAATGGACCAGGACTTCCTCACTTTTCCTGCATGGTTTTATGAGCACATCTATTGCACTATCCTTATGAAAATGCCTGCAATTTATTTTCATCAGGACACTTAATGCTCCCTTACGAACACATGGTAGAACATGGAAGGAAAGTGAGATCTGTGTATTCTGAGGTAGAATCAATCATGTCTTATTAACCATATAAATGTTAGGGGTCTTGTCTGAGCCAGTCATGAGGTCAGTTAAGTGAGACAGGATTGTTCAGACAGTCTTTCATCAATCCTAGTTGTCTATTTCAGGACTGAATGAATCTGGAAGTGGTTGTCTCTCTCCATTGCTTATAGAAAGAAATTAGAAGTCTGGTTTAGACTAAGAGCCTAAGTTTTATGTGGCTAAAGGTAGGTGAAATGAATCCCAGCCCTGTGGTCTTCCGACTGCAAGTGGATAATCTCTGGATTACATAGTTTAAGAAGTGAATGACTACTTAGAGCTTTCCCACCATCACCAAAATTTCTTGGAATTTCAGAATAACCAGATGAACAGACCATGTATTCTTATGTCTGCATAGCAATGTGGTGGAGGAGTGATCTGAAAAAATCAATAATCAGTTTATGCAGAAAAAACCTGCCTATACAAAAGTAATTGTACTTTCTTATCCTTGTTGTTTGTTCTGTGAACAGAATGAGGCTCAGGTAGTGTAATTAAGGACTTTCATAATATGTGTGCACAAGGAGACTGATTCAAGGCTGTATAGGCAATATAGCATTAAAATAAATATAGCATATTCTAACTGTAAAATCCCCAGTTTCTCAACTTAAATGTTTCTTATGTGTCGCTAATTAATTTAAGCTGTGGTGCTGCTGATACAATAATACAGATTTTGAAGCAGAACTAGTATTGCTGCATGACTGACACACCGTTTGGGGCTGGTGGTGTACTCCTGCCTTTTCAACAGACTCTCTTGCATATGGCAGATTCCCCCAAAACATCCTTCTTTGTGATTTCTTAATCTCAAGTGTGCTCACTCCAGCCAGCTGGCTGTTTCCTCGTCATTGCAATGGGTCGAATGTAACTTCCTCTATTTGGACCTTCTTCATAACACATTTTTGATGTGTCTACTATTTTATCTAAGCAACTTGTGTGTCATCAATATATAACTCAGTCCTAAATCTTATTTGGCTTTAACAGAAACTATTTTAGTAATAGTAAATTTGCAGGAAGAGCATCGTTTTCATCATTCTTGGTTAAATACTGTCCTGGTTTCGGCAGGGATAGAGTTAATTTCCTTCCTAGTAGCTGGTACAGTGCTGTGTTTTGGATTTAGGATGAGAACAAAGTTGATAACGCACCGATGTTTTAGTTGTTGCTAGGTAGTGCTTACACTAGCCAAGGACTTTTCATCTTCCCATGCTCTACCGACTGAGAAGGCTGGAGGGGCACAAGAAGCTGGGAGGGGGCACAGCCAGGACAGCTGACCCCAACTGGCCAAAGGGACATTCCATACCATGGGACGTCATGCTCAGTACATAAACTGGGGAAAGCTGGCCGGGGGGGCCGCTGCTCGGGGACTGGCTGGGCATCGGTCGGCAGGTGATGAGCAATTGCATTGTGCATCACTTGCTTTGTGTATTATTATTATTATCATATTATTATTATTATCTTTTTATATCAATTATTAAACTGTTTTTTATCTCAACCCACAAGTTTTTTCTCACTTGTGTTCTTCCAATTCTCTCCCCCATCCCACCGGGTGGGGGGGAGTAAGAGAGCGGCTGCGTGGTGCTCAGTTGCCGACTGAGATTAAACCACGACAAATACCAACATTTGCTTTTGCAGAGGAAGGTGAAAGAGGTGGCAAAGTTTGACTTGAATATCTCAGTAATGCTTATTGGGAAAATATGTCTGTATGAATAGACAGGATAACAGTTACTACTAACAGCTAAATGTGAGACACAATACCAAAGCTGAAAGAAAAGGCAGAATGGTGGGAATTCACATCTTGTTTTCTCTGAGTTACATTTAATTATAATAATAATCACAAGGTGCTTCAGAAACCACCCTTTCCATGGGCTTACCAGATACTCACCTAAACACAGACACTTCATGATCCGACAGCAGGAGCTAATTCTCCCAGTCAAAAGATTTTCTATTTCTTAGCCCTAATTACGTTCATAATAGATCAAAAGAGTCAGAGACAGAAAACACTGTTTAGACATTTAGGCCATTTCTTGGGGAACAAGACTGTTCCATAAAACCTTGTATTACATTTTTCTGCCCTGCTTTCAAAAATTCCATGTGCTGGAATTTTCCAAGAAATTCCAAGCTGCCTTTTGGGAAATATTGCACAACATAAACCAGCTGTCCATCAATACTTAATTTTTGTGTAGGTTCTATCTTTGTGCCTTTCATGCCTCCATTCAAAGCTTTTCTGTTGTATTAGGTGGTTCTTTCCTGTTTGATGCTACTCCTACCCCATTAGTTTCAGTGTGTGGTTAGCCGTGATGAAAATAAGTGGATTTGCTTTGTAAATAACTATGTGGGGGTAAAAATGGAGAGAATCGCTTAGTGTGAGTTGCAGAGAAATTCAGACTAATAATGACACACATCCACAACCATCTCGTAAGCAGATGCAGCTTCAGAGTAGGTTTTCAAATCAAAACATAATGGATAGTAGGAATAAACCAAACAGCAACATAAAAACCTCCTCAGACTGATGTTGTCCTTAAATTTAGTGTCTCTGATCCTGATGAGAATAAACCATCACTAGTAATAATTAATCAAAGTTTAGCTCTTAAGTTGGTAAGTAGCCAGGAAAAAAACTTATTATTTACATGAATTTGTTATGTTTACCTGTCTGTTTTTATGATGTGATCAGCTTGTTTGAAGGAAAGAATTTGTAAAGAGCTTGAAAACATACAGTTTAAGTAGATATTTATTTGACATTCTTATCCCATAGAGCTTCCTACTAGAAATGCAATCTAATTCATTAAAGTTCTGAACCACAGAAGCATAAAATGATGTTGGAGTAAAATCCCATAGTACTTACCCGTGTTTGTGAATGACTAATGCTGTTAGGAATATTTCCCGACATTATCTGCTTGTGAAGGAGACTGAGTGGGATTTCTTCAGATAAGGTATTAAGCCTCTCTACACAGAGTACAGCCCAATGCAGTGAGTGGTATTAAAGGAAATCAGAGCTGAGATTACATTGGGTGGAATGCCATTTTTTATTGTTGTCACTGTTTAAAGTATCATAATTATTTTAGTGACAGTTGCTTAAGCGCCCCCCCCCCCCATATAGAACATTTAATCTTCTCATTTAACAGCCTTTATACACTGAAATAGTGGGTTTGAAGAAGCTTATTTGACCATTGCGTTTACAAATAATTGACATTTTAGTCTGATAACATTTCAAATCTTCACTGGCCTCATTAATTTTGTTTCAGTTAATTTAAGTATTTCAGTGCAGCCTAAAGCTATGTTGAGTTTAGCTGTGGTTTCTTATCTGACACATCAATTTTGCTTAAGCTGAGCAGTTTTTTAATAGAAGATCTTCTGAGAAAACAGAGAAACAGCTTGATTCTCTCTGGGATGTCTGTGCATTATTAATGCACTAATGCCCACTAACATCTTGGAATCTTATTTTTATTATTATCATAATTCATTTTCCAATGAAGAGAATTACCAGACTCCCAACAGCTTTGTGGAGAGTTTAGACCCAGTAGCTTTGCATATATCCTATAAGCCAGGAATGTCTCACTCTGTTACTATAAACACTATTTTTTGGTCACAATTTAATTATGACCATATATGCCACATTTCAGAAGAGTTAAAAATCTAGTTTTCATGTGTTGTGATCAGTGAATACAGTATGACATTCATTAAAATATCCTGGCTCCTCATTTATGGTAAAATTCCATCTACAGTAAAAATTTTATTTTTCCTAAAGAACTTGCAGTTTAAATATTGTCTATTTTTCCTAAAAAGAGGACTTGGATCTTCAATTGTTAAAGTCAGTGGGAATTTTTTTTATAAACTTTTATATCAGTTTAGTGACTTTCATTCTTTAACCCCTGAGTTGATTTATTTTTTTGTAATTAATTTGTGAGTTTAAAATTAAAAAATGTGCTGCAACGTTTCTACTCAGATGGCCTGTTTTCAATGTATTTTCAAATGCTTAAAGTATGCTTTAAGTCAGAAGTTACATTTTTGGACTTTTTTTAAGGTAAACACTTCATATTGGCTAATGTATATTTATGTAAATATATGTAAACTGATATCTATCCATATATAAATGACCACATACATATATAAATATAAGTTAATGCATATATTTATGCATGCATGCATGTATGTATGTATATGGATTTCTCTCTTTACATGCCAGTGTGTTTCACTGTATCATAGAAATTTAAGAAATCTAATTTTGGGTACTTTACTGCAGTTTCATAGTAGATTATGGATAGCTTACGCATTTTAAACACAACTATAGAAAAGATAAGACTGCAAAAACATGAGTATCTGCAGTAATACTTGCTCTTGGATGCCCTTCTGGTGTAAATCTGTGTCATCACAGAGGACTTGGGAAGCTGCACTGATGTGCTGGAGGTGACTCCACTGACCTGAGGCCTCTGATCCACTGGAACCCTCCTCTGCCTCCTGCCCTGCTGTTTAAAGCCACTGAGACAAATCTCTCTGCTTCCTCTTTCCCCAGGCTCCAATCGCTGTTCAGAAAACTGGCGTTAAAATATTACTGATAGATTGGTAAGTCCTTTTGTTTTAAGTTATTAGAGTTTAATATTTTCAACTTGTTATGTTTGAATGTTTGTTTTTCTTGGGTTGTTCTTTTAATACCATCATAACATTTAATTCAAGCGATAATTCAAAATTCAATGCAATACCAGCATAACATTCAGTCATGGTTTCAAAAACAAATCTTTGCCCTTGCAAATGGGTGTCCACGCGGGAGGAAAACGGTTTAGCTTTTGCCTTCTTCCTTTCCAACATACCTCAGTTTTAAGTCAATTGAACATGTCTCTGAACATAGTGGAAATGAGGCCGCCTAAGTTCTCTCAGTGGTGCAGTTCATCCGTCATTCCTAAAACTCATACTCTGTACTGGCAGGAATATATGTGGTATCAGCGCTATGGTACATACACAGAATTCCAAATCCGATGTATTTTAGAGATGTTGTCGAGGTGTCAGGGTGTTTTTCAGGACCAGGTTGTCTTCCATCCAAGACAAGGGAAAGCTTTCTGTCCACTTCAGTGGTATCTGGCTCATTCTGTCTTAAAGTCGACACAAAATTTGCTGAGTGTTAATGGATTTATTTATTATACTGGAATGATTCCTGTTATCCCCAATAGAAATTTTCTACTGGGTTTAGCACTGAGGGATTTAGCCATTTATCACTCTACTGTTTTTACTGTGTTTTGTTGTATGTTGATGTAATGGAAAGTAAAATATAGACCATCAAATTTTTATCTTATTATTCGACAGAAACAATTTTTTAAAAGCCTAGCAAAAGAAATAACAATAAATTCGAAACTGCACAGGTATGCACCAAGTTGTTTCTGCAGTTTAATATAGAATACTGTATGTTACCATACCAGGGTACAAAAATAGTTATTTTAAGCTGCTCTTTCTTGCACCTATAACGTGAGCTATCTGTCATTGCAATATGTTTATTCAACAAAGTTTAACATGTTATGTAAAGAGAGACCATCAAATCAGCTTGCCTATGGATTCTTGACAAAATATTTGCGTACAATAGCATTATGTGACTTTGCAGTGAAAAATGTACTCTGTAGTAAGTGAATGTCAGAGAAACAAAACAGGTGCAACATGCTCTTCAAAAAACATAGATCTACTTCTATGAAATTGCCTCAATTAGGGAGCATCTATATTTGAAATTTCTATTGTTTTATTCATCTTTTTAGAGCTCTTTTACTAGTGAAATAATTGATGAAGCCAGTCAACCAAATCAAAGGAATAAATTTATATGCCTGTTAAAAAATAAAGTGAAAAAGGAAGGTAACACAGGTGGCTCTATTAAAACACATACATGAAATGCCATCAAGAAGATGCTGGTTTTAACCTTTTTTTCTATTAAGTTCAGCATCTGTACAAAGTAAGATTGTAATCTTAAACTCATATTGAGAAAGGATTATGTTTATATCAAATTATTGAATGATATCAAGAATGGGTCCTCACCATGCATTTTTAAACGCTTTGTTCTTTCTGTTTTCCTAAAAGGGAATCATTATGATTGAACTGCATCACATAGTTGAATTGAATATTTTTTTTTCTTACATTGTGTACAGAGCTAGAGCTGGCAAACCTTTTCCCTTGTGGCAGTCCCAGGTTAGCAGAATCTTATTTTATATGCTGAGGAGGCAGCTATAGGAAATGTCACAGTTCATTTTGGGGAAATCATACCACTGACCAGAAATCAAATCAAGCAGTGAATAATGTAATGTTATTGGCTTGGTCTCTGCCTCTCCAGCCTACACTGTGTTCGCCTCCACTTTATAGGCAGGTACTGAGTCCCAGTGCAGCTGCAGTACCTTTATATGAGGAAACTATTCCCCTGGAAAACAGCTTACAAAAGACTTTAGGAAGGAACAGAAATTTTGCCAAAACCAGAATAAGACAGTTCCTTTGAAAAAGTGGTATTTATATAAGGACAGTAAGCCTTACATCTTACTATCTAGTTGAACAGCGTCTAGGACCTGATTAGGGAGGTGTCCAAAGCTAGATGCCACAGATCATCTTGCTTAACCTTGATTTCATCCAGCATAATTTAGAGAAATCTGTGGCAGTACAACATCCCAATTCTACAACCTCTACGCAAGCACTTGCTGTCAAACTGGATTTTGTGATCCATCTGTATTACTAAGCTAGAAAGGGCCTGGGCTCTGGCATATGCTTTGTTGTGCGTTGTGTGCTCCCAACAAATGTCCACCATGGGCTGAAGAATATCACGTACCACAGGCTGCTCTCAGCTGGCAGCATGGTAGAAATCATCCTATTTTATTAAAGAAAAGAATTCAGCTGCACGGAGAAGTGTGCTGTGGGGCTTGTCCTCCGTAGTGGAGAACGGCCCTTGATCCGTTGCATTTACCAGTGGAGAGGTACCCACAGGTATGGACTTAGATAAAGGGTCAGGTCCAGGTTCTAGCCCTTGCTGTGTCTCACATTTTTGTTATAGCTGTACTCAAGTTTTAATGGTATAATTCTGTTAAATAATGTTGTGCCTCTGCCAATAATTTTTGTGTAACTAGGTAACCGTTTCAGCTTTTATCCCATTAGAATTTGTAAAGTTGCTTTATACTTGTTCTGCTCATTTCACTTCTTGAACTAGGAAAAGGCTATTCCATATGATAAATTAAGCCTTGCTTCATCTCAGTTAACATGGAAATCCTAAGTGAGGAGTAAGCTCTTTTCTTAGCTAGTAGGGTTAAAGAACCATCTCCAGAGGGCAATTCATTCCACCTCTGATGTGAACGGCTCACTGGAATGGTCTCTCTCTCCCCACTGATACCTCAGATAAATAGGACAATTCCGAATACTCCATTCTGTTAGAACTGCTCATAAACAGGACACAGTGATCTGCTGTTTTTAATCATGTCAGTATATTCATACACTTTCAGTTTCTCTTAGTTTCTATTTGAACATCACCAGCTTTGCGCATCTTCCTTTAGGCATTTGTAAATTCATGTTAGAACAGAAACTTGCACTGTTTCTCAAAATAGATTGACTTTCAAGAATTATATTTATTTCCTTATTTTGTGTAAAGCGTTAGTGATCGTGTTCTCTTCAGATGGCTTAACCTCTGCCAAGCAATTTTGAATATCATACTATAGCAATTCACCATGTGTAAGCCAAAAAGAGTAAAATTAAAGTTTTTGATACATCACTGATAGCATTTCAGCTTAAAATATTAGAAAATATTTGCATAAAAAGAAAACACTAAGATTTGAAACTATTTCTACTGTGAGACTTAGGACTTTTCTAGCCTTCTGTGATATTTTTCAAAAACAGAGGGAATTATTTTTGTGATCATGATGAGTTCTAGTTTTCTAGTATTAACCTCGGACCATCCAAGTCCAGTTTTCTGGGTTTTTTAACTTATTTTCATCCTATATATTTTATTACTAAAATATATTCTACATCTCCATCTATTACTAACATTTGTCAATCATTTGTTAAGCTTTTGTCCCTTCAGTAAATGCTTTGAACAGTTTCATTGCTAACAGTTCAAACCAATAAAATTTTAGGGTGGGCAATTCCCAGATGAGTAAATGAAACTCAGGCACCTGATTTCAAAAGTGTAGGTGGGCAGGGACTTCTGGAGATCATTTGTTCCAAAGTTCTTCTCAGCTCAAGACTAACTTCAAAGATAGATCTGGTTGCTCAATGCCTTGTTGAGGTGAGTTTTGCATATCTTCAGGGATGGAGATATCACATCTGACCTGGGCAACCTTTTCCAGTGTTTCACCACTCTCATTTTTTCCTTAGAGCTAGTTGAAATTTCTCTCGCTTCAACTTGTCTGCATTGCCGCTTGCCCTTTTACTGTGCATCTCTATGTGGAATCTGACTCCACCTTCTTTATAAACGCAGTAAGTTCTACTCCCATTCTCTATAACCTAGATACCACAATAGTTATCACAACCAGCTTTGGAATGCTTTTGCCAGCAAAAAATGCTGTTTCTTATAATAAGATATATACGCAGAGGTTTTATTTATAAATGGAATGAAGTGATTTTCTGATACATCTGCAAGCATCTGTGAACAGGATTCATGAGTGATCCAAACTAGATTAGGGAAGATGATGAGACATATTAGTTTAACCTGCTAAAAAAGCAACATTAAAAAAGGATCAAATCAATGTTATGATACACAACTTTCTGATACTCAAGATGATTTTATAAAACAGTTGCCTACCCTACACAGTGCATTCAAGAAGGAAAATAATGTAATATATCAGTGGCAATTCAGAAGAGACAAGTTCAGTGCTGAGTGTGCCTTTGTAAATCTATGTTAGCAGTGGAAATAGATTTTATATCCTGCTGCTTCTTTGTCACATCCACAAACACTAGTGAAAAGAAGAATAGTTGTTAGCCGTATCTGACCTAAAAAGTGCAAGGCGCAGCTGATGAGTGCTGAGTCTTACCAATGAAAAGCAACGGCAAACAAGTTTATCGATCAATTTATACGAAATAGTGTTTACAGTGCAAAGTGGAATAATATACTTTGGAAAAGAGACAATACCAACTTTATCTGGTGTACTTATTTCCACTAATTTTAAAGAAGCAAGGGTAGTTGATGTGTAGATGCAAACCTCATTTGGATAACGTGATGGTCTACTAAAACTTCACAGTCATTTTTGGGACAGAGGTCTCTGAGATAGTGGCTCTCTCCCAGCTTGCCAGGACTGCAGTCATCATAAAGACCCCAAGATGGGTCCTTTGCACCTCAGTTTGACAAGGTGGATAATGAGTATGCCATTTGAGGTAAATGCTCCTGAACGCTAAATCATGCTTTCTCTGCCTTTGTAGAAGTTGTCAAATAACCCGTATTTTCTGCCTTTCTAACTAACCTGAAAAATCCCATCTGACAGGATTTTTAGAGACAAGTCTGGTCTCTTTAAACATTGTGAAATCAGAAAATGTATCTGGCTGGATATCAGTCTGGATGACTGAGATTTGTCCAGAATCTATTCTAGTTTGAAAGAAGTTGGGTGCCCAGTGTGCTTTATAAATGTCTTGTTCTTTTTCTGTAAGTAACTTAAAATGTAAATGTAAATAATATTGCTGGATTTATAAGCAAGAATCTAGTCCAGTAACATTCTATAAAACAGCTACTGTTTACTATGTATATATATTTAATTTGAGATGGGAATTTAACATTATACTGGGAAGACAATACAAAGAATGTTTAAAATCAAGCTGCAGTTCTGTATTCAGAACTCAGTATGCACACTGAGGTCCAGAAAAACGATACAGTTTTGCCTAATCTGTCCTGCAGTTGATCACTATATCTGAATTGCTGAGATAAGACATAAACCTTTGCAAGAAATAAGTTCTTAATACTTGGAAAACCTTTGCAAGAAATAAGTTCTTAATACTTGGAAATCCTGGTTGTTGCTTGGGGTGTTTTTTGGGGTGTGTTGTTTGGTTGGTTGGGTGTTTTTCATTTCCTTTTTTTCCCTCTCAGCAGGTTGTTGTCTAGGAAACTGTAAATCAGGAGTATATAATATTGTATTACAGAAGTCCTACCTGAATTTAAGGTCCCAATATCTCATTAAGTAATTCATTCTCCAGAGGGGAGGACCAGTGGGAACACAAAGACAGAATGACTTGCCTGAGATTAATAGGATAGAGACTAGAAGAAAATGCTCAGAACTCCTGAGTCCTAGTCCCAGCTACTGTTGCCTTTCACGCTGCTTCACTTTCAGTTCCGTGACCAGGACTTTTCATGACTTATGCCTCTAATACGTTGGGGAAGGATTTGTAAAACAGGCATCAGAGTTAGGAACAGCTACAAACTGAAAAATAAACCATTTAATGTGATTCATTAGGACTTTGATGTCCAGCAGGGGGTAGGTGTCCACACAATAAGGTTTTAAATAAAAAGGAAAATCATCTGGGTCTTTTGTCATCGCTGCAAGCCACCATTATTCATACACTGTTAATGAGTATAATTTATGATAAGGCACAATGACACAGCACGAAGGATTCTTGCCTAAGGCACCAACAATCCTTGTGTTGCTCGTGTAACAAGGTAATTGTGGTGCAGCTCATACAGTGTTTGTGACGACAAATCCTAATCTGATATGATTGTCCTGTGTTATGAAAGAACAAAGCTAAATTGAAATGATAGACCCACAAGACATTTTGATATAAGATTTGTGTGGGTTTTTCCTGGTGTTCTATCCATAACGTCTTTCATGTCTGTTTAAAAAAGCAACAAGATATTGGAAAATATAATCCCAGTAATAATCATTTATATTTTGTCTGTGCTTAAAATCATTTAGTACATAATGTTACACCTCTAATATGGAAATAAAACTAGGAAAGAGGTTTTTTTTTTCACTGGTCTATTTTTAAGTCTTCCCTTGTGGTCATTCTCCACCCTGTGAGATTTGAACTAGAACTGATTTGTGAGTAGCATCAGTGCTTTAAAAGTAACTCAGAAATCCTGGTCCACAGGTAGCCATGCACAAAAGGAGTTATAATTAACGAAGTCCAGAATGAGCACTCATCACAGTCTAGTTTGACCCTCATCCCTCATAAACTATAGAAAATTTACTAGTAGCTGGAGAAAAGCATAACATACTCTAATCCATTCTTAGGGACTCCAGATAATGGTAACCACACTACCTCAATTTGCCTGGGTACATCCCACTTAATTTTAGGCACTACATTGGGATCCTTTAAATTAAGACTGTAGTGACTCTCTTTACAAGCATTGGAGAAGGGTGATTCAGCCCATGTTAGATCTCAGTCCTCTTGTGGGACAAGATCCTTCTGAGGATCACAGGATAGCTCAGGCTGGAAGGGAGCTCAGGAGGTCTCTAGTCCAATCTCCTCTTCAAAGCATGGTCAACCCTGAATTCAAACTACACTCAGGAAGAGACTTGAAAGACTTCAAAGAGGGAGATAGGGCCAAAAGCCTTGCTGAAGACAAGGTAAATGACAGCCACTGCTCCCTCCTCATCCAGAGATCCAGCCATTTTTGTCCAGATCCAGACAATCAATCAGTTGGGTCAACTGTGAGTTATCCTTGGCAAATCTATGCTGACTGCTCCTGATCACCTCCTCCTTTCACGTACACTGAAATGTGTTCCAGGAAGACTCACCTCCATGGTTTTCCCAGGGACTGGGGTGAGGCTGACCAGTTTGTGGTTCCCTGCATTGTCTTTTCAACCTTTTTTAAAGCTGGGTGCAGCATTTGCCTTTAATTTTTTTGTAGAAAAAAATAGGATCGTGAGGTCTCCATCTCAAGTTATCTTGGTCAAATATTAAGTATTTTAATTCTTTCACTCCTCAGAACTTCACTTTACTGACGTAAAATACCTCAAATGTTAATTTTCCAGCTTCCACTTTCAGAAATGGTTTTGTTAGGCATTTGTCAAGCAGAACTTCCCCAACATAAGTATCATTATTATTGTGCATTATTAATGTACTTCAACAATTATCAGGTCACCTTTCAACCTTCTCTTTAATAAGCTGAATAACCTATGCAGGACCTTGAAAGCAAAGGCAAGAAGTTTGAACTTGATGTTTAAATGGCTGTTTTGATGTTCTTTAGCCATGTCTTAATCCTATTTCCAATGACTTTCAATATGTTTTATTTGTAAAATTATTAAAATTTATTCTTTAGTTATGCTGACTTTGCTGACTTTACTTTGATGGCATGAAGAAATGGCAAGATTATAATTTCTATTAATTGGCTTTAATCAAGAATTTCTACAGACACTAGCCAGATAATGATAAAACTGCATCTATTCCACTGTTACATCCTGCATTTTAAGTGATGATGCATTTTCTCTCTGGTTTTGTATTATTAATATCATATATTTATATCAAGAAAATCTGTAAGGGTCCCAGTGGAGATAAGAGACCTAAAATATCTAGGTGTAATAATGAGCTCCTACTCACAAAGACCTCCTAGTCTAAATAGAAAAGTCAGACTAAAGTTGGGGAAAAAAATCCATTTCTGTCTCCATTTTTAATTGGGGAAAAAAAACCCAAAACACCTCAGAAAGACAATAAATAGTATGACTAAGATCATGTAGGTAGTATCTTGAAATCCTCTTATTAGTGTCTTCATCCAAAACCACACTCCTTTCACTGAAATTACAAAGTTGGAAATTGAACAAATAATCTCATTGTACATTCAGAAGTGCTTTAATGCAAAGGAAAGGAAAAGAAAAAGTCCAGTCAGTGCTCATCCCGTGTATTTGTAACACTTTAAACAGACTTACAATGAAAATAGAAAAGCTGCCTACTTACAGATATGGGATTGATGGCTTGGATTAAACCAGAAAAATCTCTTCATTGGTCGTTTGCAGCACTCTTTAGTCAAACTAAAGGACCTTATTAGAAGAAAATTTAAGGCAGGATTTTTATCAGAGGTAAAAGGCAGCACTTTAGGGAGTAACAATTACAGACTGGTAACAGAGGACTTTGATGTATCACATATTACTGTTACATGATGAAAGGACTAATAACAACAACAGTAATATCATAATGCAGTAAGACAAGCATAAGCTATAAATACCAAACACATTAAGTTTCAATGAGGTGGGAATGTAGATGGAGGTATTCGATAAGCTATAGCAAAATACAGTATCTCAGTATACAGGACTTCAGGGCAGAACCTGCACAGATAGAAATGCTCAATTGTAAGGAAACAGACTGTGAGGATCGTGATATTTTCTTTTTGATGAAACTGTATAAACTGTTCATTTGTTAAAGACCCTAGAGGAACAATTACATTGTTAAAAATTGTTTATGGGATACTTTTAAAAACCTGTATGATAACTGGCTAATATTCAGTATATTATCTAATACATTCAGGCATCTTAAATGATACTCCATAGCCCTGGGAAGGGAAAATCAGCATGTGGTTTCTCTTAGAAGCTCATGGGAACTTTGGCAGAAACTCATCTCACCAGAAGATTAAACACATTTGCTGTAATACTTAAATTATCATGGAGTGCCCATGAATATTACTGAGTCATTCATTGTGCTTATGCTAGATGAGAAACAAAATCAATACTCGTTCCCCGCAACCACTTCCTCTATATGAAAAAAGTTATATGACATTTCCAGAAATACCAGGTGGAAATCCAGTTCCCACTGAAGCTGGTAGCACAGGTTGACTGTCATGGTGCTCAGATCTCATTCTGAACAGTTCCCGTCACTATATGTAATAGAAGGCCTGGTTGCAGACATGTTATCTATGTCTCACTAATTACTTAGAATTAAATACACAAATAAATTTGTGTCCCATGTTATGCTTCCGTTGCATGAGTTGAGTGGTGATGAACCACTGCAAAAGGCTGCTGGGAAAGAGTAACCGTGATGCTCATGCAGTATCCGCTGATATCTGAGTTGACAGCAGTAAAAACTTTGGCCAAAATTATTAAATTGCTATAAGAAGACAGGAAACAAAGAGAAACCTAAGAAACTTTGGTGGGGAGACCTTTGAGACCAAGACTGTTTTATAACATCCCATTTCAAAAAAAACAGTATTATGAAATTTTACAGCTAAATGCAGAGCAGACTGTGACAATATGTCATGGCATATCTTGTGTGTCAATTGTTTTCTCTTTTGGGAAGTAGAGCAAAAAAGGAAGTGTTTTGTGTGCCATCTGTTTAGCGTGATCCTATGCTTGTTGCACAGATCAACCATATGACCAGTCCATGTATGTGCCAGAAGAGATCACTCTTTTCCAATGCTCATTTGATTGTGCATTAAAAAGAAGTCTCCACAGCCTTCCTTTAACAAAGAAGTTTCTTGAAATAAATTGCATACTTCTAGTTTTATGCCCATCTACTTTGGCCACTGAATTCATGACTCTAAATATGTATCAGTAAGGCAATCTTCTTCCACTGGAATGTGTTTCATCTTGCTAAACTAACAACTGCAAATATGATTAATCGCTTTTCCCTCGGGGTCATTTATTATGAATGGCTCATGTAGTTACTACCTAGAGCATCCTTGGTGTGATAAAGTGAAGGTTTTTACAAATTGGATTCTTGCTTGGCTGGTGCCTACTGCCATTACCTGTGTGAAATTGCATGGCTGCCTCTTGCAGACTGTAATATTTTGAGAAACTGTCCTAATAGCTCAAAAAACCACCAACAACCAAAACCCACCAAAAATCCAAAACAAAAAACCCCACTCCAAAACCCTTATCAACCAAAAGTTTCTATACCATCGGCTAGTCTCAAAACAACCTCCCTATCCACTGCGTTTTATAATTCCAAAGGATAAGATGATGTAACTAAAACATTAAAAAATTGATGCAGTTTAGTCACTGTAAAAGTTCCGTTGTTTTAGGAGTGCTGCTTAAAAGCGTTTTCCAACACAGAACACTTTAATTTAGGAAAAATGACTGTCAAAGGAAAATATTCTTCACAGGAAAACAAGCAGATGAAATTACACTTCTGTTTCTAAGACATCACAATAGACAAGAAACATGCATGCCTGCAAAAACAGTCTATTTTAACCAAATTCATCAAGTTCCTCCCAACTTCTAAGAAGTTGTCTTTGAATATGATGGAAGTGATGTGTCCATTGTGATAAGACAAATCTTGAGAATCAGTACAGTAAGCATATATGTTTTTCTGTATTTTGTTTTCTTGCACCCCTGGGTTTTTTTTTGAGTCATTATCTTCCCAAATATAATTTTTGTCAGAATATTTTTTCTCGTTTATAAAAATACTCCATATTTTATTCAAATGTGCTGAAGGAGACTTCCATAGAATCAATTGGCGGTAGTGCACCAAGCTGGACTGTGGCAAACTGGGAAAGCGAAAACTTTTTAAAAAGCTTATTCTAAAAGGTCTCTCCAGGGACACGTTACTATAAATGTTTGAACCGTTTCCTCAGGATATCAGACCTCTGGAGGTTTGAATCTTTGTCTTTGAGGCAGTAACAAATAAAACACAACTGCCAAAGCCTGTGGCCTTCATTCCAAAGTAAATCAGTTTTTGATTGAGTGGAATGAGAATAAAATCAATGTTTTGTGAAAAACGCAAAAAATATTAAAACTACATCTCCAAAAACCATTAATATTTGTATTCCCAACACAAGAAGTTTTTACATAAACAAATTAGTTTCCCCTGCTATTTTAACTGTAAACCTGAAATATTATATTAATTGGCATAAATTAAGATCCTAATGCATGCCCTTTCAGTTTGTTATGAACTTATGTTGACTTTACATTTCTTAGAAACATCCTTATAATAGCACTTAAAGCTCTTTAGTAGTAGCAAACAGAAACATTAATGCCATTAATGTTGTTAAAATAGAGAAAAGGTACATGGCAAATATCATATATATTTAATAACCTGATTTCATCTCTTACTTTGAAAATAGAATGTCATATATTATGACATTTTGGAGGCATGCTGAATTAAAGGCACTTTAAGTAACTCGTAGGAGCTGTCTTGTTGTGAGTGGCAGTGGTGTAAATACAGGATTATGTTAAATTAGCACAAAAGAGAAGTCAGTCTGTGCAGAGCAGCGGTACCTCTAACAATTGCCCAATGTAACATGAAATAAGTACACTCCAAAAGTATTTGTAGTGAAAGTCAGAAATATGTAAAAATTTTACCCAGCGTTAAATAAAGAAGGATAAGAAATAATGATTTCAGACCTCAGTAGAAGTCTAAAGTAGATGAGGTTTCCCCTCAACACAGATTTTATTATTTTCCCAAGAATCTACATCAAACACGTTGAAGAACACAGGCTTCCAAGACCCAAGATGAACTTAAGTAGGTTGGTTAGGGTTGCTTTGCAATGCAGAATCAACCTTCCTTCTGGGCTTTTGGCATCTCTTTTCTTGCAGAAGGGATCTTTTCAGTCAGAAAGCTCTAACTATAAATAAATCATAGTCCCTTGAAATCTCTTCTGCATGAATAGCTTTGTAGTTAGTTTACCACCCCTGCTTTTATAGCCTGGTTACTTCTGTATTTCTGCAAGAAGAGATAGGGGAGGTCCAAAATGAATGAATTTTCTCTGATTTTTATAATTCCTTAGGACAGTTGCTGGAATACGATCATGTCATTAATGAAAAAAAAAAACAAAACGAACAACCCAAACCAAAATCAAAGTAGACAGTTGCCTCTATCTCCTTACACTTTCTAAACTTATCAGTAATTTAAGTCACCATAAGAAGGCATTACCTTCTGGAGAGGCCCAGCTACCTGAAAATTTGTTACTTGCTACAAAATCAGTGCTGACATGTGTAGTTACTTTGGTGAATATTACCCAAAACATCGGTGCTTCTTTTCAATATATTGGCTTTTATAGAACAATTCAACATATTTCTGTTTAACAATACCAACAAGCAGTTATAAATGTGGATACTGAATGTTATTGCATAATAGATTTTTGTCCTGGTTTAACCTCAGCCGGCAACTGAGCACCACACAGCCGCTCGCTCACTCCTCCCCCCCAACCCCCGGTGGGATGGGGGAGAGAACTGGAAGAGTAGAAGTAAGAAAAACTCGTGGGTTGAGATAAAAACACTTTAATAATTGAAATAAAATAATAATAATAATTATAATATAATAATTATAATGATGATAATAGAATCATAGAATCATAGAATCATAGAATCATTGAGGTTGGAAAAGACCTCTAAGATCATCAAGTCCAACCGTCAACCCAACACCACCATGCCCACTAAACCATGTCCATAAGTGCCTCATCTACTCGTCTTTTAAACATCTTGAGGGATGGTGACTCAACCACTTCCCTGGGCAGCCTGGTCCAATGTTTCACCACTCTTTCAGTAAAGAAATTTTTCCTTACAACCAATCTAAACCTCCCCTGGCACAACTTGAGGCCATTTCCTCTCGTCCTAAATAATAATAATACACAAAGCAAGTGATGCACAGTGCAATTGCTCACCACCCACTGACCGATGCCCAGCCAGTCCCCGAGCAGCGGCTCCCCCAGCCAGCTTTCCCCAGTTTATGTACTGAGTGTGACATCACATGGTATGGAATGTCCCTTTGGCCAGTTGGGGTCAGCTGTCCTGGCTGTGCCCCCTCCCAGCTTCTTGTGCCCCTCCAGCCTTCTCAGTCGGTAGAGCATGGGGAGCTGAAAAGTCCTTGGCTAGTGTAAGCATGACTTAGCAATAACTAACACATTGGCGTGTTATCAACATTATTCTCCTACTAAATCCAAAACACAGCACTGTACCAGCTACTAGGAAGGAAATTAACTCTATCCCTGCTGAAACCAGGACAATTTTTTAAGCAATTAATGAAAGGTAAGTAAAAAATATCTATAGAATCACAGAGTCATTCAGTTTGGAATGGACCTTGGGCAATCTCTGTTTCAACATTCCACTCAAAACAAGGTCAAGACTGAATTTGGAGCAGGTTACTTACAGCATTGTGCAGTTGGGTTTTGAAAACCTCCTGGGATGGAGGTCTCACAGCTCCTCTGGGCAACCTGCTCAATCTTTTAATCCTCATCATGAAGTCAAGCTGATTTCTCATGTCCCCACACTGCAATGCCTCAAAGAGCTTGTCTTGTCTTCTTGATGACCTCCCTGTAGGCACTGGGGTGTTGCTGTTAGGTGCCCCCAAAGCTGTCTCTTCTCCAGGCTGAACAAGCGCACCTCCTATGGCATCTCCACACAAGGCGAGTGCTCCAGCCCCAACCATCTTGGCGGTCCTTGAATGAACTCACTCTAATTTGTCAGTGTCTTTCCTGCACTGGGGTGCCCAAAAGTGGATGCAGTGTCTACGCGTGGTGTCACAAGTAGTGACTATTTCTTCCCTGGATCTTCTGGATCTGCTCCTGCTCTTAAAGCCCAGGATGCTGCTGCCCTTCTTTGCTGCCAGGGCACACTGCTGGCTCATGCTGCAAGACTTTTCTGCAGAACTGTTACACCGTCAGTCCCCAACCGATAATATTTGGGAGTGGGGGGTGTTAAAGTCTCTCACATGCAGGACTTTGCATTTGTCCAGGCAAATGGTTAAATATATGGGAGTGGTCAAAGCTCTTCTGTAAATAGTAAAGCTTTTCTGTTATTAACTTAAAGTTGTGTTATCACTTTAGTTAAATCTGTTAAAGCAGATTATATAGTGCCGCTTTATCTCATTGTTTCTTATTATCATTGGTGAGTTTTTAAGTGGAAGACAGAGGTGAAGTAAAAATAATAGAGTGAAATAAAGAACATTTAGTGGCAGAAAGGAATGAAAACATTAGAGGAGAAATCAAGAAGTAATATAATAGCATCTTGGGAGAAGATTCTTGGAGTGTCAGACTTCTGGAAGTCAACACAACAATATATGAAGATTATCAGCATTTCAATATTTCATTGTTGAAATACCATCCAGGATCTTTATAGAATTTTCCTGATTTCATCCTTGGGAAAGGAAAACCTAGTAGCCTGGAGGATTTTTACTTAATAGAAGGTCTTGTTTTATAAGACATATTCCAATGATGCCATATTCTCATGCAATAATAGATACACTTTATCAACTGCTTGGATGAGTCGTATTAGAAAATTGCTCATCCTGTATTAAATACCACAAGTCCCATTAAGCTGGCTCTCAGAGATGCTCAGGCATGCTTTCACTGGCTGCTTTGTCTAGAATATGGAAGCAAAAAAGCCAATCAAACCTAAAAACGGAGCATGGCAAAAATCAAGAAAGTAACTGGACCGCTCTAAATTTCCTTTTCCTAGCAGTATAGGTATATTGTACGTTCAGGGAAGGAAAAGACCCATGCACAAATAATCAGTATTTGACATCATGGATGTGACTGATTATTTGTTAAAATTTCAGTCCCCTGGTTTGATAAAGTCCATTACTCATCATTATTGGCTTTCTGCAAGCACACATGGAAATAAAGCAGAGGTTCTGTAACACAGAAACCTCACACAAAAGTTCAAATACAGTTGATGCAAGCAGAACTGTAAGTAAAAGTCAGAAAATGTGTTTAAAAAACCACATTGACTTTTCCCAAAGCCAAGTACTTTCAGAAATCAGGCTATTGTGTTTTACTTTAGTCAGTCGGTATTCCTTTTTTTTTTTTTTCTTAGTCTCCCAGTGGGAATTCCTTTTGATTCCATTTTTCAGGATCTGTGCAAACCCCACAGAACATGCCACCTGATCAGATATATTAGACAGCTTATATGAAGAATCAATGGAAGGAAAAAAACTGAGCTGGACAACGATGTGCCAGATAATTCAGAGACTGGCTAGTTCACCTTCATTTGATGCCTTCATTTAAATTCCTCACTTCACATCCTTTTTCTCTCCTGTTAGACAACCAACTTAATCTTCCTCTGTTTCAATTCTCCATCTGTAAAATAAGTATAATAATGTTTCTCTATCTCAAAAGGGTCTTGGGCAGCTAAAAAAAAAAAGAAAAATTACAAGAGATTTTCAGATGCTGCGGCAATGGATAACACAAACATGAGTGTGATAGAAACTCTGCTTCATCTTAAGTGTTTAAGTGTATGCCTATTTTCTTGTGGTTTCGTAGGGAGATGTCGTTTCCTTTGTGAGCGTATATAACCTCTGATAATACTCACAGGATTTAGGAACATTCAGTGGGGTAAGAATACAATGACAGATAAAAAACTGCTGCGGCTACCGCCCCTTGAAACCTTCTTTTTACATAACAGTAGTTTGCTTTTCACTTTGTCTCCAATGGATCATCACAAACTATTTCCTCGCCTTTTGAAAAGATGAAAAATATATTCCTTTGGAGTTTACTATATTCAGGAGCCTAATTTGCTGCTGAATACTCTATTTTGTGTATGGACTTCCACTAGGAGATCTTTATTCAGCTGATGATTGCTGCCAGTATCTTGTCTTCATTTTCAGTGCTGAAAAGGCCTGAAATTATTCTAAATGCTTTGCTGTTGCCAAGGTGATAAAACACCAGCTAGGAAATTAATGGTATTCTCTCTTGGGGTGTGTATGTGAGAGAGGGTGTGAGTGTGCGTGCTCACCCACATGGGCTTTTTAGTCAACAGGCTTCACATACATTCAATTTTATAGGATAAAGTCTTTTTCTGTCATGACGTCTCAAAATTTTAGGTAGTTCTTGTCAGATTAGCCCCAGCCTTAAAGCAGCTTCACTGTCCTGGTGAATGCTCCTGAGTAGTGGCACAAAACTGTAAAGGACTTCTCACATTAATACCTACATTTGCAACGGTAAATACATTTTTAAAACATATGCTACGGTGTTCATGCACTAGACTGCCCTGCGTACATTACACACACCTCCTCTGATTGCAAGCAAGCAAGTAAACGCTAACCAGTTCCAGAGTTAAAGAGGGCAGCACTTGCACGAAGGCAAACAAGGCAACCCGTGTTTTATGAAGGTTTACAATTTTATTTTTAGGATCCTACTAATTCAGTGCCACAAGATGTCAGTGCAGTTTAAGCAACAGCAGAGCACTCTCAGAATGTGAACTGCATTGAAAATGGGCAAAGAAAAAGAAAGAGAACATCCACAGTTAACTATAAGACCTGTTCTCAAAGAAAAATGCCTACAATGTATATGTGGTCTTTTTATTTCTATTTTTTTCTTTTTGACTGACTTCTGGATCATCCTCTGTATAATTACAATTATAATGAAAATACATGTAAAAACTCTAAATAGGAGCTGGTTTATATCCATGTCTGCATTTCACTTTTCTTCTAATTCAACAGCTAATGAAAAAGCTGCATCTAAATACATTTTATTGCTCAGCAGAGCGGTGTTTTCTTTTCAGCAGATTGTTGAATTTTAATGATTTTTTTCCCAAGCTTTGTTTTGCTTTGACTTCATAAAAGAAAAAGGAGGAGGAGAAAAAAATGACAAAATCAGCTCACTTGTAGTGACACAACCACCCCACTTGCAGCAGGAGCTAATACCTTTCCATTACAATGGCTACATGTAACGGGTAGTTAATCATCAAGAAAATTCATTAGCTGAATGTCACCAGGAACCTACGTACTGTAGCAAAAGAACAATGGACAAGAGTTTGAGCTTTAATTCAGCAGTGAGTTCCCCTCATGAGGCTGCTTTCCTCTTTATGAAATTAGGCACAAAGTTAATGGTATGATATAAGGGTGTTTGAACTTAGGAGGCTTCCTTGATTACAAGGACAGCAGTTATTCTTGCATAAGTGCCAGCAAATATCTCATATCGGGTGTTGTTTCGTATGTTTTTGAATACTGTGTGCTTTCACAACGGTGGAGCCATCACACAGAAAGCTGAGGCAGGAGCAGTCTCCCACCCCACAGGCAACGTTTGCCTGATTTAACTTTTGGGCTATACGTTTTGCTGATGTAAATTGGCCCTTTTGTGTAATGCTCAAAGCAATGCCGTAGTTCACGTGGCTTGTGGTCCATGTAAGCTTTCATAGTGCTTAAAATGCACTCACGCTTGTACCGCTCTCTTAGAGAGTTTGGGAACTTTGTAAACAGCCTTTTTCTTTTTTCAGATTGAAAGCACACCTGTATGTTTCAAAGCCACCTTATGGACAGCACACATGGTCTGGCACAGCTCTGAACTATGAATACAAATCTCTGCCCGAAAGAATCAGCAATTTAAGAGTAGAAATGGTGTGTGTGAAATAACATCACTTGGATGTGCATGTTGGAAGCTCAATGAGGACCTGAAGGAAAAGGGTTGACTGAAGGTGCTTTTGACTGCCCATGGCCCGTTTCTGCACAGACCATCTGACCGGGTTTATAAGGGGTATTGTTGTGTGCAGGCAGCCGCAGTGTTAACCCTCCACCTGTGCCCAGCTTGCTGAAGGCTGAACCCCCGCAACTACCCTTCCAGCTACTACTGCCAGCTATTCCCCAGGGGACGGGAGCACCACGAAACACCTTCCAACCAGAGCAGTGAGCAGCAAACACCACTTGCCATTGTTCCCTTAACTGGGACCCATCCCAAGAGAAGGGTGTCACTATCCCCTTGGAAAGTCAGGGCTCAGGTTGTACTCAACACCCTGCTTCCCCCCCGCCCCAGTATTGTTTTCATAGAAAACTAAAAACAGCGTGAGGGAAGTAACTGTAGGGCAAGAACTGAGCTCTTGCTCTGTATCTCACTCAGCATCAGCCAAGCCTCACACGACAGCGACAGCTGGCCCCAAAATACTATGGAATATTTCTTTCCTTCTCTCATCTATTACAGTTTTTCCCAGATAATAAATGAAGAAGTAATTTGTTTACAAGACACATTCTCTTTTTCTCTGCTGGGTGCTTCAGGTGTCAGCATGATAGAAGAGCGGGGGATTTGTGGTACATCTTTGTGCCTTGGCCAAGGATCTGCTGCACAATCCATTATTGCTGGGGACATTTGCATGGAAACAGGGCATCCAGCAGTTGCTTTCGTAGGTTCATATCTATCCACGTAGACAAATAGCCCCAGTCTCAGCAGTAATAACCTCTTGTGTTGTAACCCGTGGCTTCCTCCGTCTGCAAACTAGGTGGGTGGGGGCTTTTGGGGAAAGGTTACTTTTGGCTTGAAATATGTATCACACTGCAAAATGCTTTTAGAGACAGAGGCAATTTTTGCTTCAGCGTAACTCACTAAAATTAAATCTATATGGAAAGTACAGAACTGATCTGGACTAGCAACATCAAGGAAGGAACTGCCTTCTCTTTGTATCTTATAAAATTTTAAACTGAGATAGCTAGAGGTATCTAGTCAACTAATTTGATACAACCAACAAAATTGTGCAGTGTTTTGTTGAACTTCTCTGTTTTATTAACTTCCAACTCTGATGACTCCTGTTATTTATTCTATAGACAAGATTAAATTCTTGTCTCTGGTTTGTAATCACATGAAGCAATTTGGAATATTCATTTTTCTATGCCTGGAGCAGTAATTAATTGTGCCCAGATGCATAGGAATGGTCCTTCTTTTAAACGCCTGTGCCATGATAATTACAATCCTAACATAAAATCAGCCTCCTCTTAGTAGAGAAGCCAACAAA
Source organism: Aptenodytes patagonicus (assembly GCF_965638725.1). NCBI lineage: Eukaryota > Metazoa > Chordata > Aves > Sphenisciformes > Spheniscidae > Aptenodytes > Aptenodytes patagonicus. The sequence goes on from NC_134949.1 coordinate 222,148,747, forward strand.
AAAAAGCATTTATAAAAGAATTATTTTCCTTCCACGGTCCCTATCAGAACAATAGCTTAGGAAGTATCTAGCCTGTTTATATTTGGATACAGGGTTCAAATTCTCTTGATTTCAGCAGCCAGCAATAAATATACAGTTATCTGAAGTCCCTTTCTGCAGTCCAGGATTTCTGAAGCCCTCCCTTTTGGTTTAATTCTGTTGTCAGGAATTTAACTTCTAAAATACATCAGGAAAATACAGTGAGAGACAGCCAAATTAGCAGAGTAGTGAATACCTTGGAAGACTCTCCCACTCCAACATTATATAAATATGTGTAAAATTATGGCAGTTATGGGAATAAGTTTCTGTGGATAGCCTCAAAAGCTATAAATCATACTATTTACTTTAAAACTCAGGAGAACTTTCTGAGTTTTCTGATTTTGTCACACTACTTAAATCAAGGTGAAGGAACGCTGTTCATTTCTAATTGAAAATCAATTCATTGTTATAAAATGAAGAGGTTGACAGAGATCTTGAGTCCGAGAACTCTGACTGAGAATGTCAGTCTTTATTTGTCTTCATGATGCAAAATTTCTGCGTTATTTATAGGAAAACATGCAGAAGACAGTTTTCCAGATGGCTCTCTTTACAAATAATTTTTCTAGTTACAATATATCACACCCTTCCTCTTTATATCCAAGTGATTTCTTTTGATTTATATAGCATGGAACTTTACTGTAGAAGGTCACTGGAGAAATTTAACTGCAAGATACCCTTCTTTGGAAATGCCTTGGACAGCTCTCAATATTTATTGGTTTAGTGGTTTATTTTCTTTAAACCAAGTGCTATTGTAATTTATCTGTTTCAAACATTACTATAAATTATTTGCATCGCCTTCAAAATAAGAAGTGACAACTTTTTACAGTTATCTGAAAGGGAGATTGAGACAAATGCTAACTTTTGGGAACTAACACTCATAAAAATTAAAGAATAATTAGTTCTTATTTCTGTGCTACTCAACAAGCCAGAATCTGTCCCAGGTTAATTCAGTTCTTATAATAACACCAGGTTAAACTGTATCACAATGCAAAGGACTTGAACCTGTTAAAAGAAACCAACTGAGTATTTTTCCTATACTGTCACCACCATCTCTATCTGTTTATATGGATTCTTATAGGAAAGTAGAACAACTAGTAGTGGGCCTGTGTGAACCTCATGAGGTTTAACAAGGCCAAGGGCAAGGTCCTGCACCTGGGTCGGGGCAACCCCCGGTATCAATACAGGCTGGGGGATGAAGGGATGGAGAGCAGCCCTGCCGAGAAGGACTTGGGGGTACTGGTGGATGAAAAGCTGGATATGAGCCAGCAATGTGCACTCGTAGCCCAGAAAGCCAATCATATCCTGGGCTGCATCCAAAGAAGTGTGGCCAGCAGGTCGAGGGAGGTGATTCTGCCTCTCTCCTCTGCTCTGGGGAGACCCCACCTGCAGTACTGCGTCCAGCTCTGGAGCCCTCAGCATAAGAAAAACATAGACCTGTTGGAGTGGGTCCAGAGGAGGGCCACAAAAATGATGAGGGGGATGGAACACCTCTCCTATGAAGAAAGTCTGAGAGAGTTGGGGTTGTTCAGCCTAGAGAACAGAAGGCTTTGGGGAGACCTTATTGCAGCCTATCAGTACTGAAAGGGGGCTGATAAGAAAGATGGCGGCAACCTTTTTAGCAGGGCCAGTTGCAACAAGACAAGGGGGAATGGCTTTAAACTAAAGGGAGGTAGATTTAGACTAGATAGAAGGAAGAAATGTTTTATGTTGAGGGTGGTGAAGCACTGGCCCAGGTTGCCCAGAGAGGTGGTGGATGCCCCATCCCTGGAAACCTTCAAGGTCAGGTTGGAGGGGGCTCTGAGCAACCTGATCTAGTTGAAGATGTCCCTGCCCGTGGCAGGGGGGTTGGACTAGATGACCTTTAGAGGTCCCTTCCAACCCAAACTATTCTATGATTCTATGATACTGTGATGCTGAATGTCAGAAGTTACTTTAACTTCAGTAGGAACAATACAGCGCTCAGGCAGCCCTGAGGATCAGAAAAGCATAGAGTTGTTATACAGACATCTGTTTGATCCTGAAGGAATGTATTACACAGTTTGGCCAAACCCTCTGTGTGCGTTTGTGCACGCACTTATATGAACAAAGTGTTATAGAGATTTATGTTACATTCGTCAGCTTCTTCATCTTACGTTGTTTTAGATGATGGATGCTTTTTCTGAAATTATGGATAATAGTTCCAAGGGGAAAATCTACAACTGGAGGAGAAACAAGCATTTAGACTTGTGCCTGAGAACTGATAAAATATTGCAGCATACACATGAGATGAACTTTGGGATGATGATGTGTTTTGCTATTTGTGCAGAAATATTTCATCTGTGTACTTTATCTGCCTCCCCCAGTGAATGCCAGTGAGATTTTTGTGGTGAATCCCATCATTTACCTGAGTCTTAAAGATGGAGAATGCTCTCCTAAACACTGAGAAAACACCACAGTGATAAACAGGCAGTTCTGTAAAGTTCAGTCGCTAGTTGAACAAACACCAAAAACATAAAGTTGAGACTTCATTACGTGACAGCTTCTGTGAAGAGTGTCATAAAGGTAAATAAAATCCTCTCCCAGCCTTTCCAACAGGACCAACGCTTAAGGAAACATGAATTCATTGCAAGTTTGGAATTGAAAAATGCCATTTTAATTTGAACTTTTAATGACTTCTTTTGCTTTTCACATTTGGTTTTCAAATCTTAGGAATGAGTCTTAATTTTTTTAATATCTTTTGCCCCAGTCTAGTAAAATATTTCAGTATGTAATTAACTTTAAACATTTGATAAAACCCACTGATTGTTTAAAATAAACAGGTGTGTAAGTGTTTCAGATGGAGAAGTCTCAGGATGCTCAAAGACTTTTACAAAATATTCTGGAGAATACATAAATAATACAAATGAAGTGTCCTTACTTTGGATTGTATACTCCTTTTTGGGTTATGGGACTATTTTTTATCTCCCATAAAGGTTTAATTCTGTCTCATTTACTCTATTTAATTAGAAATAAGGTAACCCTCAGAACATTTTCCATGACAGCAATGTAGACCACATGAAAAGAGATTTTTTTTACCCTAACAAAAATTAATTTAGTCTTAGATATTTATTGAATAGAAAATGTATGGTCACTCCTGATTGGTTTGACTGAAATATAAATCATAATTACAGATTGTGTTTTCTAACAGCCTTCACGTTTAACATACACATAGAACAAGTTGAATTGTAGAGACAGAATTTTTGAGTAAGGAGTATAACTTCTGTTCCTGTGAACACAAAATTTACAATGTATAGTTTATTGGTGGAGATGCAGGCAGTAAACTACTCGACATTCACAATGGCTAGGAAGCCTAATTTCTTTCAGTAAGCCTTTTTGCCTTTGGAAATACCTTTTCCCCCATTTTTCATCAAATAGACCAAAAAGTTGAAAATTGTCATACTGGTGACGTTTCACTTTATTTCAGTATTAGCCACAAGAAATTGTGGCTTTTCTGAAAGGGCAGGTAATCCCCATAATCTTTGCTCATGCTCTAATACACTGCATCACGGCTGTGGACCTCAAAATCCCAACAGCTGCTGACTGAATTGTCCTGAATCTCACCAATTTCACTTCAGCCCATCAGAGAATATGAAAACTAAAACTGATCAGGCTCTTATGGAGTGGCCAAAAGTCCGCTCGCACAGTTTCACTACTGCTATCCAAAGAAGGAAAGTTATAAAGTGGAGAAAAAAAATGTTTGTTTCAGTCTGTGGCTCCCAGGACTTTTGCAATCCCATTGCACTGTTGGTCTTACAGTCAGAAAGCCTTGGTAGCTGCAGTGGTGAGCTGGAAAGGACCTACACACAACCACTGGATTGCAAATAAACTCTTGTCTGAAGCCCATTGCACCCTCATCAAAATCAAGCAAGGACTGTTAAATATTCCAGTGATACCATATTGAGAAATTCCAGAGTAAATGTGTCTTGTCAGAATTTTTCCAATCAGTTCTGTTTAAAACATAACCTGAGGAGTGTTGTGATTTAAAAAAAAAAAAAAAAAAAAAAAAGGGACTCGGGGATTGGAAACCAATTCTCTTGGGTAAGGCACAGCCAGTGTCACCTAGGTCCATGTCACATTCATTGGTGGTGTGAAGTCTCATAAGCTGCTTCTCTCTGTGACATTTTTACCTCTTGAATTTATGTCTTTGTATTCTTTGAGCTGTAAGGTCTCCGGAGTATTAATGACCTGCCACTATACAATTTTATCATACCTCAAAAAATAGAGCCACAATTAGAGTACAGAATATTAAATGCTCCTAATGCATTAACGTACGCAAATAACCTAGCTATATAAATAGGTTATACAATAAAAATTTTCCAAATAAGGTATCCACATAAAGTAAGTTCTATACATGTGTGTATGTATATGCAAAACTATATAAATATTTGCAAAGGCAGAGATATGAAAGCACATTCTTCAGTAACATTCACAGCTGTATATTAATTAAAGTGCTTTGGTGTCTGCAAGTTATTATCACATTTGCACAGTACTTTATACTGTGTTCATATTTATTATTCTTCACTGACTCCAGAGTAATTTGTTAATTTATAAATCAAAAAGTAGGTTTTAACACTGGAATGTTGCAGGGTTTTTGGTGTTTCTTAGTGAATAGTTGATTTTACTTTTGTTTTGTTTTTCCCAGTTGGCAACCCTGCAAGCTCAGATCAGGATCTGCTCAGGAGATGTTAATGAAACAGTTATTGTGATTTTGTGATGTTTATATGTCAATAAAATTAAACAAAATTTAGTTCCTTGCTGGCATAGGAGGGAAAACAAAAAAAGTAAAGATACGTTTCTTATTCATTTTAGTAGGTCTTATGCTAAAGAAATATAGTCATCAGAATTGGTTAGTGTTGTGTTCATTTCACTAATCTTATCAATTTTGTGGTACATGTAACTCAGTCAAGACCACAACAAACTATTTTTCTTAATTCTGATAGATTTGTTGAGACTAAATTTTTTAAAGTTGAAGATGGTCTGATAAACTCTTCTATGTGCTCTAACTTGGCTAAACTAATGTTGAATAACTTTTAGGTTTGACCTTGTACACGGCAAAATAATCTAATGGATTTTAATAAAATATAGGATGATAAAAAGATTGAATTTATAGTTTCATCTATTCTTCTGTTAATACATTGTTAGAGTGTATTAACATGTAAGTGTAGATGCTAGGAATTTGTTATTAGAGGTACACTATGTGGGTCAATATTCCATCAATAATTTAAGATGTAATTTAGAAGTATAATTATATTTAATATATTACTATTTGCTGCTTTGGTTCAAGAATATCTTAAGATTCACAGCAAGATATTTTTAATTATTTATTTGGAAGCTCATAAATTTGTCTTGATCAAACTACAATTCTTTGTGAGTCAAATAGATAGTCACTAGAATCCTTTTGCATAATTTGATCCTTAAACTGAACAAAACTCCTTTTTCACTAGATAATAGGAGTATGAGATCTTGTAACCCACAGTGCCAAAGATCTGGTAGAATCAGCGAGGCACTGAGAACCTCTTACATTTGCAGTGTAGGAAAGAAAAATCCTTGCTCATTTACTATATACATTTTTTCTGTTCCTATCTATCAACTATGGTGTTCAGATAAGCTGTGCACATCTGGTCTAGTTTCTTTAAGACCTCCTTCGTCACCACATTACTAAACCACCACAACAAAATTAAGAACTGCGCAGAAGCTGCCAGAAAAGAACCATATTGTCCTTTTATTTGATTCAGTGATTTTTATTCAGGTGCTTTTCCCCTCCCTCTCCATTATGTCCCTTCCCTTGTCACACAGCTAGCCTTGATTATTGTGGCATAATTTGTTCAAGGGGGGGAGGAGGAGGAGTGTTCTGCTCCAAAGATTGCCAGGCTGAGGCTGACTGTTTTCTTGTGATAAGGAGTTACACTCTCTGTATTCCTCCACTAAGCCATTTCTCATTCACAGTTGTGCCCTGTCTTCCATCGGTCTAGGTGGCTCACAAAGGAAGGAGTGAATTCTTGGTACCTCAGCCTTGGAGATTAAAACAGGCGCACTGAATTGGGTTTGAACCTTTTTAATTGAGAACCAGCGGAGCATGTGTGAAATACTTTATGCTTTGCTTCCGTGTCATGTGTTGCACACTCTGCAGTGTGTATGCAGTGTTCAAAGTCAATATCCAGTACCGAAGTTCAGTTTTAGAACCTGAAATGTAGTTACAAAATGGCAGGGAGACTGGTACTTGCAGCCATTTTTGAGAGAGATGGGCACAGCTTCCTGGGAAACTGCAAGCAAGAGACGACATCGCTCTACCAGTTTGACTTATAGCTGGATCATGTACAGTGGTAACATCTGAGAGATTTTAAGAAAACGCAGAATTCAACTCACAGTTCCTAAATTCTATAGTTCTTTAGCTGAACAATTTAATTTCTCATCTGCTTTTTCCCCCCTTGTCTGTTCAAAACATCTGCCTTGGAGAAATGTCAACATTAAGGGTAGGCAAATAAAACAAGTGCCTTCCCATTTCAACTCTCTACTCAATTCCAGCCATTCTAAAAGACGCAAGGCTTCTGAGTTTAAAAGTCTTTTTTTCCCCAAAATATTAAATTTTGAAAGATTCTCTTGGGGTTCTTTTATCTCCTCAGAACAAACATCCTTAACCTGCATTTAGTGTTCCTTCAAAATGCAACAATTTCTTAATAAATTTCTTCAGAACTGCTAAAGTCAAAAGTGTTTGAATGAATTAGAAGAGAGAAAGAAAGAGAGAGAGGAGAAAAAACCCAAAACTCAGAGGTTTCTCTCTGGGTCTTTCTTATGACAGTGAAATTTCATAGATGAAAAGATTATGTGAATGATATGAAAAGTTTCTACGCAAAGGAAATGTACTGATAGTATGAAAGGGATCGGTCCCTGTAGGAAATTAGCTCCTATCCTGAAATAATATTGGTTAAATCCTCTCTTTCTTTTCATCTAGTCTTGGTCTCTTTGTACAAGTTCTCAGGGGAATGAACATCTATTCTGCTGAGGTATTTAATCAACCTCAAAAGCAATTTTATTGCTCTGTGTACTTTTTAATGCTATAAACTCGATCCTTTAAATAATAATAAGTCAGTGCCACATTCACTAAATACTGAACATCTTGAAATTAGTATGGCTGACAGCTGTAACCATGGGAAATCCAATATTTCCTGCTTCATGGTAAGATATATCTCTGAGTTTCAATTCCAAGTATAGTAACAACCTGGTCATGGAGTATGGCTGAAGTAACAGAGCATGATATGGTTTCTGTCTATCTTGCCACCTTGCCTGAAATTAGGCAGTTCCTTGTGATAGACCCCCAAACCTGAGGCAGATGTGTGGGGTTTGTTACGCTTGGGTCAGGTGGAGAGCACTGGCATTCTGTAAGAGCTAAATCTGCTGTAAAGGGTCACTCAAATCTCTGCTAAATGTATATGTGATTTTTTACCTAGTTGTCTTTGACACCCAATTTCTCCAAGAGTGGCAATCTGGCTTGATTTCTAAAAGCTGACCAGCAAATATCTGGAGATATTAATAGAGTTCCTATTCTTTCCTCTTCCTCCTTCTCAGGTCTTTTGAGACCTCAGACTCCATGTTTGCTTTTTAAAAACAGAAGGGAGGGATTTTTTTTCCTGCAAACATTAAGAATGGTACAGGTTTGTTTCCCCACCACACACACTTTAATTAAAAACTTAGTATCCTGTAAGGGAAGTTCATTTGTTTAAATATTTTCTTGTTATTCATAGAATCTTAATTATTAATTACCAGGTCACATCACAGTCTTTAAAGTAATTTTTTTCCATATCACCCCTGAAAGATATTTAAGTACTGCTCTAATACTAGGGAGAACTGGGACTAAAAGGCATCCCTTTATTTTCTCTCTGTAGCTTGAGCTCAGACTTCCCTGCATCCCTATAATCTACAGTTTAGCTGGAGTCTGGAGTGAGCTAAACCGCCTCAGCCGGCCAGGAAACTCGGGCATAGGACGGGATTGACTGAAGCATGAACCCAACATCTCTGGCAATGTGAAAGCAAATGTCCCCAGAAATTGGCAGCTAACATGGTTGACAAAAACTGTTGGCGTGGCAAGAAAAATTACACCCGGATCACGCAAAGCACTGAAGCACTTAAAATGAGATATTAACAGTTTTCTCTTGTTACCAGTGTGCTATCCTGAAAACCGCAAACTATCTACTTAGACATCTGAAGCCAGCAGTTGCACACATGCTTTTGTTATAGCCTAAGCAGCATACAACACCTACTTGTAGCAGTACAGTTATAATGATACTACCACTAATATTCCAAATAATCTGGTTATTAAAGAGTAATCCTAATGGTATTAGAATTGTTATATGAAAACTTTCCAGTTTGCACCCCTTTTAACTGGTGCTGTGCTCACCCATCGTCCTCCCTGGGATCCTCAGTTGGCAGTACCTGCCTTGGGCAAGCAGAGGGAACTGCAGCAAGTCAGCAGCATCCTGCGCTTTCTCCTGGGAGGAGTTTGGTATTGATAGTACAAATCTCTTCCTTCTCCCAGTTTGAGTATATTTTCTAACACTTTCTGCTTACGTGTCCTTTCTTCGAAGTTTGGCTATGTTCACCCACTAGCTATTAGCTAAACCACCATGATATCCTCCCCCAGACCTAACTTAAATGAAGGTTTCGTGTTGGTTCCTCAGGGACTATATGGGTTAGACCTTTATCAGATACAGTATTCAGAGAACTAAGCTAAAAACAAGTTTGACAATACTCACCTGACCGCTAGGCAACCGTTATCACAGCTAAACCAACCCAAATCATCTCAACGCAAGACAAGTACAGACAGATCCCTAGACTCTGCACTGTTAGGTCAATACAAAGCCTTTGGCCTTTCACTAGTTACGGGGTGTGCAGGGAAGTGTTTACTGAGCTACACAACAAAAAGGCATGTTTTCTGTATTGAAGCTACCACCATTTCAATTTCTGCTGCAGATTTTATCCAGAGCTGCTGCCAGCTTGCCTGCACTTAGCAGCTTGACACCTGCCTGATGCCTCTCTAGATATCCTTACAACACTTGTTCCCATCAAAATCATCTGATGGTGTCTGAGGCAGTCTCACCATGTAGAGGCATGGTCCAGGGCAAGCACAGCACAGTGATGTTTGCATTTGAAAGCACAGGAAAGGTGCTTCCAGAAAAGCGTCTTATTTTTCTTATGTTTGTTTGCACTGCTGGCTGTCTTCAGTCGTGTTGCATGTTTGCCTGAAAGAAGGATCTGCAAAAGTCTGTAGTTGCTTCTAACTGGTTGGTTTGCAACTAACCCACATCTGGTGCAGTACAGATTTATAGGTCCCAGTCTAAGGCATTGTATCATCCTCCATCTTCCTATGGACTGGATGGGAGCTGGGGCACCAGTTAAGAGCTCTGAGCTGTGCTGCAGCAGATGCTGGGAAAAGAAGTACAGTGTGATGTCTGAGAAATTTGGTGGGTCCAGCCCTGAGGAGCTCACTGAGATCTTCCAGTTAATGTGTGGTGGAGCAGAGAACTGATCAGAGCTCTCCTGAACACCCGACTGCAAAGACACCAACATCCTTTCCCTTGCTCAACTTCCTTTATATTCAAAACTGTGAACTTTTTGGTTTGAGAGAGCCACTCAACGTTATAAAGTGATGGAATTAGAAGAAAAATCAAGCCCTAATTCTCAGACCTGTGATCCAGACACTGACGAAAGTTGCAAGGCTCTGCTGTTTGCAAAAAGATGGAGATCTTATGACATGTTTGAGAAGAATTGCAGGTTTTTTGGGTTTTCTGTTTTTTTTAAATTAACATTCAGTTTCATACCGAACAATTTACTTTTACAAAATACTAACAGGAAATTAGTTAATTCTTTAACCTGCACTTTCCTATTTCCCTGAGAGTAGATCATGTTAACAGATTTAACTAGGAAGGAAGAGGAAACACGGTTAACAGCAGCATACACTTTGTTCAGGTGTAATTGTAGCTGCATTATGATTCTTCCCATTGCTGGCTGTTCTGTACTGCCACACTAACAATATGAAAAAGGAATTAGAATCCCTTGGAAAGAAAACATTTTCAAAGAGTTCTGGATTTAAAAAAAGAACAAACAACAAAAAAAACTGGTCTGAAACATTTATGCAATTTATGGGAAGCCCTTAGAGAACCATGTGTTTCCCCTTTTCCTCCAGCACACTGTAAATGAACTGTGTATGATAAATTCTAATAGTCCATGCTGGGAGAGCTCATGCTTTGTGTTTGTTTTAACCATTTATCTTAATCCTTTGGCTGTTTATACCATATTACTGTAAATGACCCCATTACCTGACTCTGAAGGACTTGATTTTCAGTTACGTTAGTGTTCCTTAAAACCATTCTGAAGAACTTTTTTCCTGTCTCTTTTTCTCTGCCTCTTCAACATAAGATCTTCTCTTATTGTTTCACATATTGAGATGTAGAATCTAGAACTTCGAAGATCAAAGAGGTTAATAAAGAACAATATGAAATATTGTTCTGCTAGCAGGGGGCCTGAACTCTCTATGTTCTCATGTGAAACCAGTTCAGAGAACTCTATTGAGTTTGAGCAGAGATATGTGGTGGGAGAAGAGCTTAAGAAGCCTTTCTGAGAGAGAGATTGCATTCATTTAGTGCTGTAGATCTTTTGTGCAGTCTAAGGGTGAGTGACGTGGTTTTTCTAAGCACCACACAATGTAAGTGTTTCGCTGTAGTTTACTGCTTTGACTGTAGTCATTATCACTGACTGTGTTTCAAAATATTGTTCATATCTGAATATGTTTTTTGCAGAGAAGTGCCATGTTATTGGGAGTGTCTTATCTTTTTGAAAAGTTTGGGAATCACTATTTTATTGTTCTTTCTGACACTAGCCAGTAAGTGGTTCTCAGATGTAGAATCTTTTGTTGAGATCAGTTAGTGGTAATAGGCTTTGCCTTGAGGTCCCTGGTGTTCAGGAACTTCAGAATTATTCCATGTGGAGAACAGTAATGAAATTCTTGTTGCAACACTGTGATGAACCTGGAATTGTTGAGCTAATGGAAAGAATGAAAAATGACACTTGAGATTTGTCTGTACTATCATGTCCACTACCTCAAAAATATATACGCATGTACTTAAATGAACCTTCAACGTCAAAACTTTTCCCACAGCGTTCTCCTGGAGAAACTGGCTGCTCTTGGCTTGGACGGGCATACTCTTCACTGGGTAAAAAACTGGGCCCGAAGAGTTGTGGTGAGTGGAGTTAAATCCACTTGGCAGCTGGTCACAAGTGCTGTTCCCCAGGGCTCAGTATTGGGGCCAGTTCTGGTTAATATCTTTATCAATGGTCTGGATGAAGGGAATTGAGTGCACCCTCAGTAAGTTTGCAGACGACACCAAGCTGGGCAGGAGTGTTGATCTGCTCGAGGGTAGGAAGGCTCTGCAGAGGGACCTGGACAGGCTGGATCGATGGGCCCAGGCCAACTGTATGAGGTTCAACAAGGCCAAGTGCCGGGTCCTGCACTTGGGCCACAACAACCCCATGCAGCGCTACAGGCTTGGGGAAGAGGGGCTGGAAAGCTGCCTGTTGGAAAAGGACCTGGGGGTGCTGGTCGACAGCCGGCTGAACATGAGCCGGCAGTGTGCCCAGGCGGCCAAGAAGGCCAATGGCATCCTGGCCTGTGTCAGAACTAGTGTGGCCAGCAGGAGTAGGGGAGTGATCGTGCCCCTGTACTCGGCCCTGGTGAGGCCGCACCTCGAATACTGTGTTCAGTTTTGGGCCCTTCACTACAAGAAGGACACTGAGGTGCTGGAGCGTGTCCAGAGAAGGACAACAAAGCTAGTGAAGGGTCTGGAGAACAAGTCTTCTGAGGAGCGTCTGAGGGAACTGGGACTGTTTAGCCTGGAGAAAAGGCGGCTGAGGGGAGACCTCATCGCTCTCTACAACTCCCTGAAAGGAGGTTGTAGCGAGGTGGGTGTCGGCCTCTTCTCCCAAGTAACAAGCGATAGGACGAGAGGAAATGGCCTCAAGTTGTGGCAGGGGAGGTTTAGATTGGACATGAGGAAAAATGTCTTCCCTGAAAGGGTTGTCAAGCATTGGACCAGGCTGCCCAGGGAAGTGGTTGAGTCCCCATCCCTGGAGGTATTTAAAAGACCTGTAGATGTGGTGCTTAGGGACATGGTTTAGTGGTGGACTTGGCAGTGCTAGGTTTGCGGTTGGACTTGATGATCTTAAAGGTCTTTTCCAACCTAAATGAGACTATAATTCTGTGATTCTGACTCAAATACGTGGTTTACTGAATCTTGTGCTAATTATTAAAATCCTTTAAAAAGGACTGGATTTAAGGTCTATGTGGAGAATGTCATAGATGAATCTCCACAACATCAATAAAGCTTGTGAGAAGCTTTATGAAAAATCTGCTGGAGATCACAAAGGCTGTTGTTTATACATATCACCATGAGATGTGAGAAAGAAAACCACAGTTTAAAACAGTGCATGTGCCTATTCTAGAGATTAATGCTTGTAAAGATGGAAAATCCTAATACATGTTAGGAGATAAGTTTGCTAGACTTCCAGATTGTTCCACCATTGTTCAAGTAACCGAGTAACTTAAATAGAAACCTTTTGTTTGGAGCAGAATACTTTGCAGGCAATTTCATCTCAAATAAGAAAGTATGTCTGCGCTGTTATGAATCCTATTAGGAAGGTCTACATTGAGTTTTAAAAACAATATCACAGTAATCCCACTTAAATTGACAATTAAAGTGTGTTTTGCTTATGGCTGGCTTCAGACACACTGTGCAATTTACTAAGTAATAGGAAAAATGTCATTTGCTATATGCAAATTTCTTTTAGCATAAATTAAATATTAGTATTCTTTGCCAATTTAAGTTTACAACTATAGGAAAGACCATTAGTGAGATTTTCGTAGAGCACTACAATCTTGCACATTATTTCTGAAACTATTCTATATAGTGTCAGAATTGCAACACAAATACCTATGCACAGCTTTCCAATATGCTATAAAAATAAACATGGATTGATTTGATATAGAATAAATTAGGGAAGACTTGAGAGTAACAGAGTTACATCTTACAACTTTACAGAGGTGATGAGACTCATGTCTTTTCAATGTAGAAAACAGTAAAGGAGTATAAAATATATCTGCTTCTCTTAAAAACATTTCCACTGTTCTTTGTGAAAACAGCCTTATGCATCTGAAAGTTGTATAACCATTGCTTCCTAAATTCACCATTTCTAGGATCCAGAGTTTCTGATCAGGCATTTATGTGTTCCTTAGTGTGAGTCCAAAGATGGTAAATCCCTTATTGAATTATAGAGGATTGCAGCATATAAGTAAATGGAATGGTTAAACTTCTCGGGCTGTTCCTGTTTTCCAGAGTAACATAAAGAACAATTCTCTCTGACATGTAGGGACTATGAGTTACCTATTCCAGAAATTAGTATAATAGCAATGTTAAAATTACCACAAAAGAAATCAAATAAGGGTCACTGTTAGGAACTTAGCTCACAAAAAAGACACTGTACAGTAATTTTCTGTTCTCATCTGAGACTTTCCTGCACATCTAATGGAAATGGCATTTCCATGGCCTTGCATAGCTTTTGCTGCAGAGCAATTTAGAGAAAATCTGAGCTGAAAACTCTGAATGAGCAATTTACATTATATGTGAATATTTCTTTCACCTTCTGCAGGTGTGTTTTTTTTTTCCCCATGAAACAAACCAAAAATTTGTATAACCTCATGGAGAAGACATTATTTGTGGATTATTTTTTAAAGAAAAAAACCTTTAACACATTTTGTAAACTCGTTTACAAACATATCAGTACATCATTGTCATGAGTAGAGTTTTGTAAGAAATATATGAACTATTTTCTTAAGGAAAGCCACAAACCAGTCAACTTACACAACCTAATTGCTATAGTATAGTTAAGTTAATCATAACAGTTATTCACAGAATGTTGTTATTTATTTGGACTATATTAAAATCTATGCATAGATTTCATTTTACCAAATCTTTAAATATTTTTCTGAAGCAGCTAATTTAGGGAGGTGAATCGAATTCTGTCTTCAGTCAGTGAAGAGATATGAGCACTACCCGAAGAAGATGCCACACTGAAGGCTCTCCAGTGAGGTTTCTTATTTTCAAATTGTTCTGTGTAGCTGTAACCGTGAAACTCCTTAACTGCCTACAGTACAGTAATATTTTGCTGTAAGAAATTGGGTTGCTGTATCTAGAGTTCACTGTATTACCACATGCAGACATCAATCTGTTTTTCAGAAGGTATATGCCATATCATTATAGCATTGCATGCGTGTTAACAAGTCTTGCCTAATTTAACCTGGTGCTGTTTGTAAGTCAGGTGTATGTCCTGTGACTCCAGTTCAAACCCATTCAGAGCTAAGTGAAGGACCCATCCTACGTCACTGCATCCCGTGGGGAAGAAATACCTTGGAAGTTCTTGTAGACACCACAAAGTCATCTCCAAAGACAGAAACATTAAGCAGTTCATTAGATTTGCACTGTGCTCGCTGAGTACTGCTCCCTATAATAGCAGGATGCTGAGATATACCACAGGGTATGCTTTCACCTACGCAGCTGTTGAACAGGTTTGTTACTTCCTTGCGGATATAAGAGTGACAGTGCAGGTGCTAATCAGGCCTGTGGGTTTGAGCAGGATAACGGTTGGCTCGTCTGCTGCAACCTGACAGCTGAAATTGCTCAAAGAGTTTCAGGCCCTAACAGAGATACGCATTGCCAAGAGAATGCTCTGGTGCCATTTATCTGCCAATCTGTTTGGGGACCATGTTGTTGTTTTCCAAACTGCACAGAGAGCATAAAAAAATACCATGTTCATATTCTAGTCAGGTTCTGCTCATTACAAAACAAGGCTGAGGGTACCTGGCACTTCAAAAGAGGTGACCCAAAGCAGTTTACCTGTAACTCATTGTACGTTCTTGGTGGATGAGAAAAATAGCAAGCTCCTAAGCACCATGAGACAGTGAACTCTTGCAAATAGGAAAAAATTATTTTGTACTGGAGCATTCCTACTAGGAGGTGTTGGCTCTGACTGCTCCATGATTTGCTGTGAACTTTTCATTGCTCAAATATCACAGGCTCTCAGTTTTGAGGTTTCCGTTTTAAATCCCAAAGTCCAGATTCTGCTTTCTTGTTCTGTCACTCAGCTCTATTTTACTCCATAAGTATTTATGCTGACTTCTTTAACTCTTAGGGTAATGACAACATTCCCCATGATGATTAGAAGCACCAGGATCTGGCTTTTCTTTCTTTGCAAGGAGCAGGATATGTTTAGGTTCATGCATTCTAGTTTGGGAATTTTCTAATCTCTCAGTTTGCAAATAATAATTCTGAGAGGTCTAATATTTAAGACACGGGACTATGTTCAGCAAAATTCAATGTTTGCTACTAAAATTCTGAAAGATTCTTAGATGTTTTTAACAAAGGAAGCTAAGTACAGTTCAGTGGTGCTATGTCAGGATAACACATATCCAAAGATCTGGCTTAATGAAGATAAATATTTTGAGTGAGATTTATCTCAGCCAACTTTCACCATGTAAAATGTGGGTGTCCAGTCAAAGCTAAAGGGCTAAGGATATTCAGAGAGAAATTCATATCTGATTTCTTAGAAACCCATCCGGCAGGGCATAATGACACTGGCCATGCTTGTCTTGTTCTTGACTATGTAAGGTACTGGAAACCTGCTTAACACGGATGACGATCTTGTAGCTTCAGAAACCTGAGTGAAATAAATATTGCCAGCTTCCTCCTCCTCCAGCCTCTACAAGCACATCAGAGTAACCCAACTTCAAGAGAAAAAGTAATAGCATCAGTCCCAGGTGGAGTGTTTGCTGCAAAAACAACAGGTGCAAAAACAAATCTAAAATTCCTGGCTTCTTTATGCTTTTGTCTTCATCATTCAGACTATCAACACATTTGCCAGCAATATGTCCTAATAGAAACTATGTGTTTTCAGATAAAAAATTGTACAGAGGTAGGGAAGATAAAGAAGAAAAAAAAAAAAGTGCAAAATAAGAGATGGAACTTTATCAGGATCATAGTATTCCAAAGCCAGTTTTTTTCTCACTTGGTTAGCTTTGTGGCATGTAAAAAATCTGAGGTTTCCCTGTGTCAACTAAAGTCAAATATTGATTGTGAAATGCTGTAATTTGCACTCACCCTTCTGGTCCACAATGCATTGTATAAGTAGATATTTGCACTGCTAGTTTATTATAAATTCAGGCTAAAAACAGTGTTAATCTTTAGCCCATAAAGTATGAGATCTCACACCAATTTGGGAAAAAATGAAGTAGGAAACTGAAACCTTCTCTAGAGCTAGAAAGATGGGGCAACATGAAATGTTAACACTTCCTCCATTAGGTCTTTGGATTTTTTTAGTACAGCATAATCTATTTCAATATTTTTAACAATTCAGTATGTATTTCAGTTATCTTCTGTGGGATACCAATAAAGGCAGTCTCCTTTCTGGTCCTTTCTTCCCTTCTCCTTCTCTCCCTCTCTCGCTTTCCTTCATCTTCCTCTCTTTTCCTCCCTGTTTCTCTCTCTTTACTTCTCACAGTGCTGGGATATTACAGGCAGATGTATTTATAGTTTTATGGGTATCCCTTTGATACTCATTTTCATTAAAACTAGCAATCATAAAGTATCTCATTTTCAACTTTCTTTTCTTTTCCCGAAGAATGACAATTTATTTCACGATACTGTTCAGATTAGCAGACTTCTACTCCAACATTAGGTCTGTTATAACAAATTTATGATAAAGAAATGACCACTATTAAATGGTCATTTGAGAATCTGAATGGATCTGTGTTGGCAGAGCTTTTCTACGGTGTGGAATAAGATGACCATAAGACCTGGCTATCAAATCTGACTGCAGGACTAACATGGTAGAGCAGACCATTTAGGGCAAAGGAAGCCAGATTCTTAGCATGGTGTAAATTATCATGGCTCCATTGAAATCAGTTGATATACAGCACCTGGAAATCTAAACACACATTATTTATAGAAATGCAAATAATTTGTGTTGTTGGGTTGTTTGTTTTTTTCCTTTTGATTAGCCAAAGGAAGGAGGAACCTGAATTATATTAAAAAAAAAAAAAATCAGAAACGTTTTCAGTGTCTTTCAGATTATTAAACAGGGCTCCTGACACTTCATCATATATTAACTTTTCATATGTAAAGAATAGTAATGTGGAGCTTCCAGTTTTTCACTAAGACACATTTGTGTGATGTATTGCATACACTCAGGATGGGACTATAGCACTCAAGGGAACCTCCCACAAATTTCCTCTACTAGTTGGGCTGGACTGCACCTATTCTGCAAAGTGTGTTAGTCAGGTGACATGATATTTCCTGTTATTTTAAACAAAAGATGGATTTAGTCAGGTTGCTTATCAAACCCAAAGACAAAAATCAGCTGTGTAGCTCTACACAGTATTTTTAACTCATTTTTGCTGAGTTAAAGGGTAGGCGGCTTCCTTCCCAGATGTTTTATTCTTGGCAAGTTCATCAAAATACAATACACCAAGCAAGAGATTTAATTTAGACTTAATAATTTGAGTCTTTAGAGCCAAAAAATGCATGTTACAGACAGGATTCAGGTAGGCCTTAAATGTTACAGTACCTGAAATTTTTGGAACAGATGAGGATGTCAGGTATGGTCTGCCCATAGCAGCTGGTATCGTCTCCAAGTTACAAAGGAAAGCAACCCCCCTTCCCCTTTCTGCCAACAAACTTCCCCAGAATTGACAGTAGACATTTTCTGGATCCAGTATGTCAGCTTGGCCCACACAGAGTGACAGTAGCCAAACACCTGAAAAAGTCAGTTTTCAGTGCCACAAAAGAGTGAGCCTTCACTTGCTGATGTGGTGCCTCTAACACAAGCCAATTTCCAGAGCTGGCAGAGAGATCAACCTCCAAATATGTATATTTTAAATTTGGAGGGAGAAAGAAAGAAATAAGTGTCATAATCCTGGTAGGAAGCCTCTGAAAAAAGAGTTGTGCAGATCTTCCAGTTTTATATGTGTGATGAAGGCAGCACAGAAGATTCTGTTTTCCCTGAGACTCCGGAAAGCAGTGAGTAATAAGAAAATTGATAAGTTAAGAAATTCCTTAGCCAAAGTGATCATCACATCCATCTGTTTAGCCCTCTCTTTCTTCATGCACACAGACACTAGGTTAAAACGCGGTTTTAAGGCAGATACTATAATTTCATTTTTAAAATGCTAAGTGGTGGGAGAAGCGTCCACCACTTTTCCAATAAACTTTTCTAGTGTTTATTTATCACTGCTGCCTAGTATGGTGTATTCTTTCAAGTGTCAATTTGTCTCATTTAGAAAGAGGAAAAAAAAAACCAAACAAAAACCAAACACTGGAATATCTTATGTATTGTCAGCAGAGCTGAAAAGTCTACTAGCACAAATCCTAGCTACGGATAAATTTAGACAGGAAATTAGATCTAAGTTTCCAACTATCAGAGGGGTGATATTCTGCTACTTTTTATATATCCAAGGATCATACTGTTTCCTGTGTGTTCCTGGTGAAGCATTATGACCCAAAATGCATCTCTGAGTCACTGCTTTTGAAAACAGAGTTCTATATGTAGACACAGCCTTTGTTATTCCCAGATACATTTTCTTGATTTATAAAATATTTTGTTGGACTACAACTCTCACTATGACAGTAGCTTTTCTTCCTTATTATTTTTCTATTCCAACAATATTTAAACACTGGTCCATAAAGACAGTACTTCTTCTTAGCTGCTGGTGAATATGGGAAATGGTTTTGTATTAGCCACCAGACAGGGAGTCCCATGAGAAAAAGCCTAACATATTGACATTTCCCCCTAAGTACTTGTACAGACACTTGCTCTGTTGTCATTGTCCATTCCTACTCAGAAAAGCACTTACGCACCTGTTTTGGTTCTGTTGACTTCAACAAGAAGGAACCACGCTCGGAATGAGAGTTCACAGCGGCTCAGTTCTTGATTCCTGCAAAATGACTGAGATATGGAACAAAACAAATTATTTGGAAACGCCTAAGGGGGGGAAAAAAAAGAAAAGAAAAAAGAAGAAAACGCAACTACAACAACAAAAGGAAACAAGGAGAGGACAAACAGCCAGTATGGATTTGTCAAGAACAAATACTGTAAAAACAGTCTGCTTCCTTTCTGTGATAGGGCAACAGGTCTTATATATAGGGCAGAAATAGTAGATGTCGTATCTTTTGACTATAATGAGTCATTTGACATTGTTTCACATGATATTCTCCTGAAGTAGTCACAGATAAACCAATGATTCTACAAGAAAATTAGCTGAGGATCATTTGGAAAAGGGAAAAAAAAAAAAAGCTTACCGGTCTGGAAAATTAGACTTCTGCAGAAAAATTCAACTGCAGTGGGGGAATGACTGTTATTTATAGAAAAGACCATACAAAGTAAGAGAATTGTAAAAAGGAAAGGACTTGCCTTATGCATAACAGCTCTGAAGTATGGTCCCCGCCTCTTCATCTTCTATATTCAGTATTAGGTTAGAAACTGTGAAGAAACCACATAGAGTCACAGTGTGCAATTAACTGATGTTAAGTTTAATTCAAAAGACATTTAAGCTCTGTAATGGTCCCTCATAATACTCGAAATATGTAGTAGGTCTAAGATTCCTCTTATTTAACCATAACCATCTAACAGTAGGTTCTGACTAGGTAGTTTTCCTGACTTTGCTTGGCATCATATTTGTATAACTGAACATGATCCTTGAGCTAGGACCAGGCCACTTTGCCTGTTTCTGGAGCTGTAGAAATTGCTTATTACTACTTTGAACTTGGAAACCCTAGCAATTCTGATGCCTAAATTAGGTAGTGTAATAAGCAATCTGAATTCAGGCTGCTTAGCATTTGGAAACCTGAGCCTTACTGTAAGGAAACAGGACAAAGCCATTCTGGGACTTTTGGGAACCAGTCCCATAAGATTTAAGTAGAGCTAGTCAAAATATGACCATTGGTAATTCTCAGAAAGGAAGTGATTTCTGAAGACAGATCTGAAAAAGGTCCCCACTGTATTTGGAAAGCAAAAGGACTCCAAATGTAGGAAATACCATCGAAAGAAGATTAAAAAGTGAGTCAAAGAACATGCTAAGACAGTACTATAGTAATCATTTGCATTTTCAAAGCACCACTGAAAAATATTAATAGAGTAAAACAACAAATAAAATTCTGCAGTGAAAATTGTGGTAAACCTGGAATATAATTAGTGATTTTTTTTTAGTCGTCTGACCAAAATATGTTGGTTTTTACTTACAAAGAACCTTTAAACCAGACAATGCCCAAAGTATGTTTGTAACTAAGTGTGTGTGCATGTAAAAGAACAGAGCAACAATAAAGCTCTGCTTTAGAAAAGAGGTGAAAAGAATACCTACTTAATCAGTGAAAACAGCCTGAAATATTTAGTACCTGACTGAAATCTGGACAGGCTAGTAAGGTTAATGCCTCTGCTTTTTAGTGACATGATTTTCTTAATGTGCTCAAGTGGTCAGGACTGCAATTTTATAACCGTTCAGAAGGCAGCACTTCCAGGAGTAGAATGACCTCTATGACCATGCCTGCAGCAGTGATTAAATGCTCAAGACAGAAGAAAAGTACTTGCTACTGAATAGACAACACCATGACTTGCAGCACCTGGATTTACTTTGTAGGTGTCCTGTTTGAGTATTGACCAAGTCTGACCTTGCTTGTCCTATGAGACTCTAAGATCATAACCCAAGGTAGTATGGCTGCAGGCCATCAGTATTAACACCCAGAGGATCTGGCTGTCTTTCCAGTTTTTCTTTGGATGTGTTTTCTCTTTAAAAAATTGCATCCCTTTTTATTTACTAAGATACATGATTTCAGTTGATTTTTAGAGAGGCCAACTGTAGAAGGATTAATTAACCTTCCTGCAATACTTTCAGCTGTAGAAAACATTTAGTTTTCATATTAAAAAGAAACATGCTTTCTTAAGTTGTCAGGGACAGAACTGAGATCAGAAAGTATTTAACTTGTTAGCAACCTTTATCTTTTCTGTAAATTCACACCTAATCTGCATTTTTGACTACACCAGTTCTGGCTCTACCCAAGTTATGAGCTGTCCTATTTTCCTAAGATTGTTTTTGGTGCTTATAGTTCTGTTGTTCACAGATGTGGTCTTTAAACAAGCTAGTTTGAGATGCATTGCTAAATATTCCCCGTGAAAAACAATAACACATTCTCATAAAAAAATAGAGTCTTAGTTTTCGTTCCTTCCACTTTCTAATTAACCTCTGAGGGCACAGAGCACACACACAAAAAAATTGATTCCTCATTATAAAAAGATAAGCATTTTTTTACACATATTGACTTGGAAACTTAATAACTAGACCGTACACACTTAGTAGATTATACAGGTAATTTTCATGCCTATTAAGTGTCATTCTGTTGTACGAAAATTGACTTTCCTAGATCTCATTTTATAGCTTTGCACTGTTACGTTAACAGAAAGACAAGGTTAAATTAAATATTTTATTGTTTTCTCCAAATGCCAAAACAAGATAATTTTCTCCTAGAAGCAGATACATAGTAAAAATATCCAATATCAATGTATTACCCTTCTTGGAATATTCCCTTTGAATCAATTCTCACAGATCCTGCAAAATTTCCGACTGTAATGGACTCTGGTCACTGTTCATTGAGATAATCATAACTCAGAATTACCTTGTGTTCCCGTCTTGTGTTTGTAATATTAATCTTGTTTCATTTGTGTTTCATGTGTTTAGGCTGAATGAAGCTAGGACATTTGTGCATGTGTACGATTCGATTGCATAACATGGAGGTTGTTAGCAAATGTCAATATTGTCCATTGCCTACCAAGAGAGGTCCTAAGAATTGGACATGGACTGTATTCGAGCACTGCCAAAAGAAAATGGGTGTGGTAATGGATGTGCTCTCCTCCAGGTTTGGTGGCCATTTTGCCTAATGGGACAGGAGAATCATAGAATCATAGAATCATTGAGGTTGGAAAAGACCGCTAAGATCATCGAGTCCAACCGTCAACCCAACACCACCATGCCCACTAAACCATGTCCCTAAGCGCCTCATCTACACGTCTTTTAAATACCTCCAGGGATGGGGACTCCACCACTTCCCTGGGCAGCCTGGTCCAATGTTTCACCACTCTTTCAGTAAAGAAATTTTTCCTCACGTCCAATCTAAACATCCCCTGGCACAACTTGAGGCCATTTCCTCTCGTCCTATCGCTAGTTACTTGGGAGAAGAGACCAACGCCCACCTCGCTACAACCTCCTTTCAGGTAGTTGTAGAGAGCGATGAGGTCTCCCCTCAGCCTCCTTTTCTCCAGGCTAAACAACCCCAGTTCCCTCAGCCGCTCCTCATCAGACTTGTTCTCCAGACCCCTCACCAGCCTCGTTGCCCTTCTCTGGACACGCTCCAGCACCTCAACGTCCTTCTTGGAGTGAGGGGCCCAAAACTGAACACAGTATTCGAGGTGTGGCCTCACCAGGGCCGAGTACAGGGGCACGATCACTTCCCTCCTCCTGCTGGCCACACTATTTCTGATCCAGGCCAGGATGCCATTGGCCTTCTTGGCCGCCTGGGCAGTTATAGTATTATAGTATAGTGTGTATATATATATAGTATAGTATAGAATAGTAGTTACTCTTTTGTGCACAAATACCAGGAGGCCTAAATGAGCTTTCTACTAAGGGTCTAGAAATTTCCAGCTTATACTAAAGATATTTTTATAATAACCAACATTTTATTGATTGTTAATAATAGTAAACTGTTCCTCTCCCTGGCCTCCCAGTTGTAGTGTCTTTTTTAAATGATATTTGCTTTTTCTAGAAGGTTATTCTAATTATTGTTCCCTTTTCCCTTCAACCATTTTTTATATTTTTTTCAGTCTCCTGCTCCCATCCTTCAATAAAATACATGTAGGGACTTTCTTTGCAAGACCAAAGGAATTAAAATTCTGTGTGAATCACTGAAGCATAACACAAAGAGCTACAGTTACCAGCTCCCTTTGGGGAGTAGGAGAGGAGGAGGCAGGAAGGCTTGGTGTGCTTTATAACAAAGTGTATTTCTGAAATCACAACAAATTCACTTTGTTATGGGGCCAGCAGGTCTAAGGACAGTCTGTTAGTTGAAGACTGTCAGCAATATAGACTCAAAGTAACAAAGTAATAAATGCTATTTATTTTTCCTTTTTTTTTTTCCTCCTGGTTCATTCTGGTTTTCCCTTTCTGGAAGAGGGTTGAGCATAAATAATTAAGCCGTTCAACTTAGACCTTTATACAGTTGGCATGCTGCTCTCTAAAATACCTTCAGAGGCACATGAAACCCATGTTAAATTTATTCTATAGACTAACAATAAAGATGTTTTTAATGTTATTTTATTTATATTATTATCAATACAATAATTTAAATTAATAAAAATATAGCCATCCCTTTGGAGCTTGCTTAGAAATAACTGGGGTGGTGGTGGTGTGGTAATGAAGAGAATTAAAAGGTTCGGTCTTAAAACGCCCTGGAAATTGGTTGGAAATTAGAAAAGACCTGGAAAGAGGGTAGGGTCTAATAGACTTTATAGATGGAAAAATCCATTTCTGTGTTCCTGTAGAAGCCATAGGGCTTTATCCTCTCCAAAACCCCTGAACGTAATTAGAGGCAGATGGCTTTACTGGCCCCTAGTTTGGCCAAAACCAAAGCAGAAAGGGAAGTGTTTTGAAAATGAATAAAGAGCAAATATTTGTGAAACTTTATTTACTACTCTTGATACTTATTTTGTTTCACTAACTGTGGAGAGCAGGACTAATTCCTCTTGTACTCATTGCCGGTGTCAGTCAAGAGGAACTGCTGCATCAGCAGATTAAACTTGGCATAAAAGCAAAATAAGTGAAAAATCTGGGCATGCATGAAGCCTGAGGGACGGGGTGCCACCCAGAGGGACATGGACAAGCTCGAGAAGTGAGCCCATGTGAACCTCATGAGGTTTAACAAGGCCAAGGGCAAAGTCCTGCACCTGGGTCGGGGCAACCCCCGGTATCAGTACAGGCTGGGGGATGAAGGGATGGAGAGCAGCCCTGCCGAGAAGGACTTGGGGACACTGGTGGATGAAAAGCTGGACATGAGCCAGCAATGTGCGCTCACAGCCCAGAAGGCCAATCGTCTCCTGGGCTGCATCCAAAGCAGCGTGGCCAGCAGGTCAAGGGAGGGGATTCTGCCCCTCTGCTCTGCTCTGCGGAGACCCCACCTGGAGCACTGCGTCCAGCTCTGGGGTCCTCAGCATAAGAAAGACATGGACCTGTTGGAATGGGTCTAGAAGAGGGCCACGAAAATGATGAGGGGGATGGAACACCTCTGCTGTGGAGAAAGTCTGAGAGAGTTGGGGTTGTTCAGCCTGGAGAAGAGAAGGCTTCAGGGAGACCTTATTGCAGCCTGTCAGTACTTAAAGGGGGCTGATAAGAAAGATGGAGAAAGACTTTTTAGTAGGGCCTGTTGTGACAGGACAAGAGGGAATGGTTTTACACTAAAGGAGGGTAGATTTAGACTAGATATAAGGAAGGAAGTTTTTATGCTCAGGGTGGTGAAACACTGGAAGAGATTGCCCAGAGAGGTGGTGGATGCCCCATCCCTGGAAACCTTCAAGGTCAGGTTGGAGGGGGCTCTGAGCAACCTGATCTAGTTGAAGATGTCCCTGCCCACGGCAGGGGGGTTGGACTAGATGACCTTTAGAGGTCCCTTCCAACCCAAACTATTTTATGATTCTACATGCAAAAGGCTTAGCAGCCCTATTCAGATAGAGATTGTGGAACTTCATTTTCTTCACTGAGCACTATCCATTGCAAACTATTGACATACATTGTGCTAATGACATATGTCAAGAGCTTTAAAATAATTAAATAATTAGAAACACAAAAGATAATGTAATCTAAATATGTCATTACAAAGTTTTGGGTTTTTTTGTTTTGTTTTGCTTGTATTTGTTTTTCTTTTTTTTTTTTTTTTTTTAAGCCATCAGAGGCCTGATCCAAGGAATGCTACAAGACTGTTCTTTTAAGGAAGTTCCCTATCATAGGTAGAAAAAGAGGGGGGTGGATCAGAGGCATACATTCGTGCTTCCAAAATTAGCCTAATTTTTGGTTTTGGAAATCAGGAGCAACTTTCAGGTGAAATTGACTAATCCTGATTTGAAAGACATCTGAGATGAAGACAGCACACAGTTTAATCTCAAAGTGTTTCTTACTTGCACAGTATTTAAGGTCAGAAGGGACTTGCTCAGAGCCCCGTCCAACCTGACCTCAAATGTTTCCAAGTAAACATTCTTGGAATGTTTCCATCCACCACCTCTCTGGGCAACCTGTGCCAGTGTTTTACCACTCTCAGCGTAAAAAATTTCTTCCTGATATCTAGTCTAAATCTACCTCCCTTTAGTTTAAAACCATTCCCCCTTGTCCTGTCACAACAGGCCCTGCTAAAAAGTCTGTCCCCATCTTTCTTATAAACCCCCTTGAAGTACTGAAAGGCCGCAATAAGGTCTCCCCGAAGCCTTCTCTTCTCCAGGCTGAACAACCCCAACTCTCTCAGCCTTTCTTCACAGGAGAGGTGTTCCATCCCCCTGACCATTTTTGTGGCCCTCCTCTGGACCCACTCCAACAGGTCTATGTTGTTCTTATGCTGAGAGCTCCAGAGCTGGACGCAGTACTCCAGGTGGGGGTCTCCTGTTCGTTGAAGTTGCTACTAGCTTTTTGAACACTGACCTCCTTGTTCATTTGCAAGCTGCTAAGCTTGTTCTTATATTGAATTATTAACCACATACAGAAATGTCTTGGATACAAATACATAATTAATGTCTATAATACAAGATGCTAAATTAGGATCTGTGAATTCTTTGGGTTAATGGTGAAGAACATTAGGCACATTTTGAGGGAATGAGAACAATTTAGAGTGGAGGGTGTATGTGTTCTGATGAAGGGCCCTACATAGCTAGTGAACCCTCCCAGCTGTAAAGAGTTAATACTTTTCTTGTGAAGGTAAGGTGAGTATACAGATAAATTCTTAATAAAAATATAGTTAAATGGGTAGGGCTTAGCTAAAACAAATAAATTTCATCTGGTCACTAGATTAACAAACTCTCAGATTTGTGCAAATGAAAGAGTAATTTTTGATGCTATGATGAAAGGGAAGCTAGAGTAGGCTCTTAAGTCACATGAGAAGTCATTTAAGACAGTACAACATATGGTACAACACGTAACACATGCTTATTCATTTCTCTATGCCTTTTGCAGCATGACATAAATATTTCTCATATTGCCCATAAGCAAAATGAGTTATGATAACATTTGGCCCTCTCTTATGAAACATTCATAAACCTTTCTGTGGGGAAGTCATGTTTTACTTGGGATCCATTGATTTACGGAACATGATATTCTGCATGTACTTGTATATCCTGGTGAATCTTTTTTACTGACTATAACCAAATCAGGCTTGTAAAAAATTAAGTAAATTCTGTGATGGTAAAACTAGGTTTCTGGTGTACAGTTAGACCTGAGCCAGACATTGTTATGTCAGTGGAAATCTCTAAAATACTTTCAGGTTACTTGGTTTAAACTCTTCTTCTGTAATTAATAAAGCTCAGTAGTGCATAAAGGATCTCACAGTTACAGTTATTTTCATTTCTAGAACAAATTTATTCAACTGCAAGATCTGAATAGATGATTTGTTTCTTTCCCTGCCTTGTTCCAGATCCCTTGTCCTCTGATTATCCACATAGCAAGCTTCTTCCTGGTTGGCTGCCATGGTCAATTCTGGAGTAAGCCAGCTCATTCATTCCATAAAGACACACAAACTCAGCCATTTCTTCAAAGAACCTCTCCAGCTAAACAGGCTGGATGAGGACTGTACTACATTTCACTCCCTTCACACAAGAGTCCTCCGGCTCTATCCCAGCAGGCCACGGACACTTAAATATTCAACATGCTTTCCTAGCATGAGAAGGTAATGAACCACACCTTCAGCGTCATGCAACAAAACATCAATGAAGCAAATGCAAGAGTGCCATTTCATTGCTCTGAGGACTTAGAATAGAATTATCAAAAAAAAATTATTTTCAGTTAGGCTACAAACCTCTAGTATGAAGTTAAAAGGAGGTCAGATCCAAGTGCTAAAGTATGTGGGGCAACTTTGCTCCTCAGAAACCTGAGGAGTGGGTGGCACCGATGCAGGGTAGGCCACTTCAACGGGCCAGTGCTCTCTCGTTGGTGGGGGCCATGAGACAATAAAGGCAGAAACTGCCTTTCCATTATTATGTGCCTTCACACAGCCTTGAAAAATGAAGTTCCAGTTGTAGTTGGCTTTTCTCAATGTGGCTTTAATAATAATTGGAATTAAGATTTTTCGGAAAAAAAAAAATAAATAATATATATGTAGATAATGCACTCATGCAAATGCATGGAGATGTTAATTCTGAACTAAATTTTCAAGTTTTTATAAGAATAGTTAAGAGCAAAAGAGGCAAAGAATTCTGTCAAGAGGATGTTGGAAACAGAGTTGGAAGCTGACTTTCTTGGCAAGTTCCCTCACTTAAAGTTGTCTAGTGTTTGGCATTTGACTCCTAACAATACAAATCTGACGGCTCACTCTAACGATTCTTTTATCTAGCTGAAATGTATCTTACATCAGAGCTTAAGGTTTGATTTGGCTGGGCTAGGGGAATACAGTGATGTAGGGATGCAGCTGCCAGGAAATAAGTGAAAGGAAGAAACTGGAGCTTCTTGGCACTGTGAATTGGAAGCTCTGACCACTGCATAACTGTATGGAAGACAATTTTCAGAAGTTTAACAGATCTCTAAAGGCATGCTGTTATCTTCCAAAGGAGGACTCTGGGGCCATTCAGTTGCTTCAGTTTTTAAAAGCGGAGCTGGTTTTAAGGCTATTTTTAAAACTGTACTGGACCTGAGTGTGGTTGAAACAGTAGGTATGATATTACCTTGAGACTTGAATTAATTCCCTGCCTTATCCTGTATATTTCCTGTTTGGCCTTGGATGTGTTTCCATTTTTGGTCTCCCATTTATAAAAGTAGAATAACGGTGGTGTCATGATAGGAAGCTTGGTTATTTTAAATGGGGTTTTATTACTTTATAACAAAATCTAGAGCTATATAATCAGCAATGAGAATGGAGAAAAAGTACTGCAAAGAATGATAGCATAATTTAAATTGGAAGAAATCTTGGGACATCATGTAGTCTAATTCCCTGTTCAAAACAAGGCCGATTTCAAAGTTATCTTAGGTTGCTTAGGCCTTTGTGTTAATTGAGAACTGCCTAAACTGTTGTTGTGGTTTAACCCAGAAGGCAGCTAAACACCACACAGGTGTTCGCTCACTCCCCCACCCCCTCAGTGGGATGGGGGAGACAACTGGAAACAAAAGAGTAAAATTTGTGGGTTGTGATAAGGACAGTTTAATAGGACAGAAAAGGAAGGGAAAATAATAAAAATTATAAAAGAATATAAAAAAATAAGTGATGCACAATGCAATTGCTCACCACCCGCTGACCAATGCTGTCCTGGTTTCAGCTGGGATAGAGTTAGACAGTCTTTTATCTGATCTGCATTATGCTCTTTTTTTTGCTGTACGTGTTAAAGATTAGTGTTGGGTTTTGCAGTTTGCTGTGGTCTGCAGTGATTAGTGCCTGGGAGATTTGTTATTAAAACACTGGCCTTGAGCTTTATTTGGTATTTGAGCTTTGTACTGAAGCAATTACCGTACTTTGGGTACCACTTCGTGGAGACAATTAGCAATCATAGTTCTTTCTTTGAGAGATTTTTTACAGAGGAAATACAGAATGGCAGCATTGCTACCTTATTCTATGATGTTTCCTCCTTCATTACCGTAACTTTTCAGTATCTTGAACATCCTTGGGTAGTTAAGATACTTCTATTGGTATTTCTTGGGAATATTGCTTTAGTTTTGTCTAAGGTTAAGAAGCAATTTAAGAATATCATCCAGAGATCTGCCCCACGTTGGGCGCCAAAAAAGACTGTCGTGGTTTAACATCAGCCAGCAACTGAGCACCACACAGCCGCTCGCTCACTCTCCTCCCCCCCGGTGGGATGGGGGAGAGAATTGGAAGAGCACAAGTGAGAAAACTCATGGGTTGAGATAAGAACAGTTTCATAATTGAAATATAATAATAATAATAATAATAATAATAATAATAATAATGATGATAATAATAGAATATACAAAGCAAGTGATGCACAATGCAGTTGCTCACCACCCGCCGACTGATGCCCAGCCAGTCCCCGAGCAGCGGCCCCCCCGGCCAGCTTTCCCCAGTTTATGTACTGAGCATGACGTCCCATGGTATGGAATGTCCCTTTGGCCAGTTGGGGTCAGCTGTCCTGGCTGTGCCCCCTCCCAGCTTCTTGTGCCCCTCCAGCCTTCTCAGTCGGTAGAGCATGGGAAGCTGAAAAGTCCTTGACTGGTGTAAGCACTACGTAACAACAACTAAAACATCGGTGTGTTATCAACATTGTTCTCACCCTAAATCCAAAACACAGCACTGTGCCAGCTACTAGGAAGAAAGTTAACTCTATCCCTGCTGAAACCAGGACATCTGTGCATGGATAAATGCCAGGCTTCTGGGGAAAAGTGGTTGAGATCACATAAACTAGGCCTATTGTGACTTATATGTGCAAAGAGGCAAAATTTATAGTAGTGTAGCAAATGGTAATTTCTAAGTGCTTTCCTTGGTGGATTTAATGGTATTCTTTTAACATACTTTTAGCACAATTATAATTGTTTTGCAGTTGTGTTGCTATAAAAGTATTATAACAATACAATGATTCTTTATGAAAAGTGATTAGTAGTAATTCATATAATCAGGAGGATTGAGTTTACACCCTTTAATTTACACTGTGCTTTCTCAGAAGTTTTCTTTCTGTCTTCACAAACTGACTCTGTAGGGTCATTATCAAAAAGGTATAATAGTATATCTCTTACACTTTTCAGTAGTGTAATTACAGTGGTTGCCTGTATTATAAAGTGTAGGAGATCTGCTGGGAATCTGCTGGGTTTCAGACACCTTTGTAGCATACTGCATACCAAACAGCTCCTGGTTATGGTAGTTCATAGCAATATACTTTTCCTACGCTGACCTATTTATTACCAGCTCCTAAACTTCTGTGAATAGCTAAAGAGCACTCCTTACCTTTTAATACCCTGGTGTGTTATATCGGGGTGCTGCAGAGTGTGACAGTAATTCAACATGACTGTCCCAGAAGAATAAAATATGTTTTTCCTTACCAGTTGTTCTGAAATATGCACAGGTAAAGGCGAACAAGAGGCTTAATATGTTATTTGCATCCTAAATATCTGGAAAATGCTCTAAACAATGCCAAAAGAACTTGATGTGTATGCAGAATATACCTTTGACCTCATTCATCTGCAAAATAGTCTAATGTTTTGGCATACAGAAACCTTTTTTGCCATGTATAAATATGGACATAGACAGTCAATCAGTCACTGAATGTAACATGTAATGATCTCATTAAGGATTATACTTTAGAATCATTAGGACCATTCTTAAAAGACTATCCTTTAAGGGTCTTTATCTTTCCTCCTGAGAAAATTTACTCCAAATTGT
Source organism: Aptenodytes patagonicus (assembly GCF_965638725.1). NCBI lineage: Eukaryota > Metazoa > Chordata > Aves > Sphenisciformes > Spheniscidae > Aptenodytes > Aptenodytes patagonicus. The sequence goes on from NC_134949.1 coordinate 222,179,553, forward strand.
TCCAGTAAAACTGCAGAAAGAACTGAAAACATGAGGCGATCTGCATACCAAACACTAGCCTTACCCTCTAATAATAATAAAGCTACTAAAAGTATAACAATTCAGGAAGCAAATGTCATCTTCCCTTCTTCCAGCTTGTGGCTGTGTGTGAATGGGAAGAGATCAAAGCCTTATGAGAGAGCAGGTTATCTTACTGAAGCAAGCAAAACAAAACAAAAACACCCAAAACAAAACACAAAACGAGGAAAAGATAAGCAAATGAGAGCTTTGAGATAGTAATATCTTCCCCTGGGCAAGAGCTAATCTAGGTTACAAAGAGATTCTGGTCTCCATCGTTAACAGGTTTAAGAACGCTAAATATACTATGGGATTTGGGTCTCTGAATGCATATGTGCAATTAACAGCCAAATTGAATTGAAACCCACAAAATGAAGACACCTCAGTCAGCCCTGTGAAACTAAACCGGAGAAGTTCAGCTTTGTCCTAAGGGACCAGATCAGTTCCGTACAGTCAAATGCATTCCTCCCTAGTACGTAACGAATAGCAAAATATACCTTCTGCAGAATGTGAAAAATTGGTGGAGTTTACTGAAGTGACTTGTGATAGCATGCTTTCTGCTATCATGGTGTCAGCAGCTGTTTTGCTCTTTATTACAAAAATTGGCTTAGTAGGCAATAAGCAGCCTGGGAATGGTTCTAGTCAGTAGCTATATAGTGAAGCGGGGACAAATAGAGAGAATAGGTTTAATCACTCGACCCCTCAGCACTGGGCATCTCTGTGCTGTTCATCAGGTCTTGTCTCACCTTGGATATAAAAGATCGGTATCTGGGCTAGCCTGGTCGTTGAACTCCTGTATGTCAGTGAAAGAAACAGCTGCATCCAGGAAACAGGTCATCCCATTCACCTCAAATACCAGTCTCAGAATGAAATGAATAACTCTCTGGAGTTGTTTCTAACTTTCTCTTCAATTTAAAGGGAGCCTCAGTGACTAACCTGGGCAGGACACTGAACTTCAGACAGCTGATATCAGATAAGATGGATAATTATCTGTGTTCTTCCTTGTCCTGGTTTCAGCTGAGATAGAGTTAATTTTCTTCCTGGTAGCTGGTACAGTGCTGTGTTTTGGATTTAGGATGAGAACAATGTTGATAACACACCGATGTTTTAGTTATTGCTAAGTCGTGCTTACACCAGCCAAGGACTTTTCAGTTTCCCGTGCTCTACCGACTGAGAAGGCTGGAGGGGCACAAGAAGCTGGGAGGGGGCACAGCCAGGACAGCTGACCCCAACTGGCCAAAGGGACATTCCATACCACGGGACGTCACACTCAGTGCACAAACTGGGGAAAGCTGGCCGGGGGGGCCTCTGCTCGGGGACTGGCTGGGCATCGGTCGGCAGGTGGTGAGCAATTGTACTGTGCATCACTTGCTTTGTATATTTTTATTATTATTATTATTATTATTATTATTATTATTATTATTATTATCGTTATTATTTTATTTTGTTTCAATTATGAAACTGTTCTTATCTCAACCCATGAGTTTTCTCACTTTTACTCTTCTGATTCTCTCCCCCATCCCACCGCGGGGCGGGGGCGGGGGGGGGGGGAGGGTGTCCTGGGGGGAGTGAGCGAGTGGCTGCGTGGTGCTCAGTTACCAGCTGAGGTTAAACCATGACATTCCTAATTAATGATAAAAAAGTTAGACATCAAATTGCACCCTCCTTCCAGTCATGCATTTTGTCTCAAAGAGTGGCTAATAGGTGAAGCTTTAGAGGAGGGTGTAAGAGTCCTAAACCAGGTTTATCTATGTTATCTGCGCCATGGAGAAGACCCCTTTTAATACTGAGAAATCAGTCTAAGATCTGAAACCTGAAACTACATCCCTGATTAAAAAAAAAAAAAAAAAAAATCTTTAATATTTGTTTTTTCATCGTTTTTTACAATAAGTGTAACAATGTTCTTAGACCCTTATTGGACTGAAGTCTCCTTCCGATCTTTGTAAACAGAACTTCTGGGAAAACAGACCAAACTTGAACTTTGATTTTCTTATTATAGTTTTAGTCAATGTCTCAGCTAAAATATATATCCTCTATATTTGCCCTTAGAAGCTTTTATTTTACTATATTTCTAGACTGTTAAAGAATAATTTTGCCTTTAAAGATGGGTTTATAACTTGCATTTCAAATATATGACTTTGTTCGGTTGCATATCTGCAAATTCTCATCTTGACCAACCTGTAGCATGACTTAGAAATTATAGTCAGTCATGTCTGTTAGGAGGTTTGTCTCTTTTTATTCTAGGCTGGGCACTGTAACTTCTTGGTGATTCTTCTGAGACCAGGGTTTCCAAAGCTCCCGTTGAGGCTCAGAGGTACTTTTTCATTAAAATGTAAAGGGAAGAACTAAGCTGTGGAATGAATGTAGATGTGAATATTTGCCTGCTCCAGTATAAGGTCACTGGAACCATAGCCAAGAAGGTCTTCTGTAGAAAGGAGAATTTTTATTGAAGATGTGCTTTGAGGAACACTCTGAGCCTGTGGATAATGCTGCCTTCTCTTCTCCCAGAACAATTAACTCTGAGGTGTAGAAAGTAACTGTGTCCAACCTTCCTTCAGGCCTGCGCCATTGGTGTCTTTCAGTATTTCCTAAATCTTTGCCTCTGTGATGCAACTCTGGAGTCCTTCAGAAACTGGTAATTCCTTTGAAAATCTAGGAGTGATGCAGTAGACTGCAAGGGAGAAAAAGGAATTGCAAGAGGCAGAAGGTGAGGGATGAGAATAAAAAACTCAGTTTCCTAAATCTCAAAAGTCTTTCTTGTAGTAACTCATTTGAATTTTCCTTTTTTCCAATTTTTGTTTGCACATGGCTCCACTTCCTATATTTCCCTTATTAAGGTTAGAAGATGAATGAGCTCAAGAGGGACATAATCGAAAGCACTATGCTTTCCCTAGTTACATGCACCGATCTTTGAGCCTGTAGCAAAATCCTGTGTTGTGCATCTTCCCTGTGGTTCATGGAAACATTTCTAGGACCATAAAAAAACCCCTTCAAGGTCAGTGGTCATCTGTAACTTTATTTCCATGCACCATGAATCACTGCCTTGGGGAGTCCCTACCAACCCAACTGATATGCCACAGCCTTGGCTTTGATTTTGCGTAGTCCATTGTTCTTTTTAAAAAGTGCATATGAGATTCAGGTTATAAAAAAATGTCCAATCTCACTGCTTTGAGCTAGGACAACTTGTCAGTTAATTTATAAAACAAACACTGATTGATAAAAGTAATAAATAAACTGGAGATAATTGGTCTCTGTTTCTATCTTATTTGAAACATAAAATCCAATTTACCGTTTGTGATTTCAAATTAAACTGGGGAAATGAGACTGTATGCAATCACAACTGCTCATGTTCTGTGGCCGGCATGCAGCCTGAAACTCTATTTTCTTATCTAAAATATGACTGGTGTCTAAGAAAGATCCTTTGACAGCTGTCACTGAAAATTAAAAGTCCTTGACAACCATGTCCCTGTTTATTCCAGCAGCAGTGACACGGTTCAAAGAAGATTAGGTCCAGTAAATATGACTTGAAAGTATGACAACTTTGTTAGGATTGCTTCAGACATCTTAACGGAGGTGCACCAGTGACCTTTAGCCATGAGGAGACAATATATTACTTTGTGTGTGCTTGATATGGTTTATTTCAAGTTTGAATGAGTGCAGAATAAATCTGTCTGAACACCTCTATACGAAACTCCTCTGTGAACTGTCATGAATGTTGTTCACTGTCATAATCTAAGCCAATGGCCTTGAAAACCATGAGGTAATGCATGCTTAGTGACTGTATGAAACTTTGCACTTTGAAAAAAGTTTTATAACGGGATCTTACAGTAAAAATCAAGGGTCTCTCAAGGGTCCCCTGCATTAATTATAGTATCTTTTTTTTTTTCTCCCCCCCCCCCCCCAAAGAACATGGCAAACAATATCCAATTAAGTACTGCAAAATCGACGAATTGGATATTTCGAGCACCAGGCTGTAGGTGTGGCTTTGCAGACTTCCATGAGCACAAAAAAAAGACATTGTGCCCTTACTTAGAATGGATGTATAATTTACAGCAATAGCAGTGTGCTGCTTTTTTTAGCTTAAGCATAGTTTTGCGTTGACTACACACCTTCCGGTCACCTCAGTGAAAAGCCTGAACCAGTCTCTGCCTGCTCACAAAAGCTAATGCGGATGTACTCATGGAGATGTGGCTGAAGGCAGGAACAAGCCATGTGACAAAGCAGGGCCAGTTTCTCGTACCTCATCGAACAGCAAGGGGAAGTGAGTGTTGATGGTTCTGTTCTAACAACATAAAAGAATCTGCATTACTGAAACATTTCATTTGATTTTTTTTTTTTTTTAATACAGTCACATTAAAACTGGCATACTAGATTTAAACCTTTCATTTCAAAAACCTGCATTTTCCAGAAAGGAATTTTTTTTTTTTTTTAACCTCATCTCACCCTCATCTTTATTGCTTTTCCAGCTCTCCACTGTTAAGAAGTGTCTGAAGATGCCTCATGAGTTTGAGCCATCCAAAATACGATTACAATATCCACTGTTTTTAAGAGTAAACAGTAAAGACGCATTTCTGAAAATCTCCAAGTATAGAGTGCATATGAATCTCAAACTACATACAATAAATCAAAGTAAACCAGAACAGTGCTTTTCTCTTTTCTATTGTATGTATTTTAGTTTTAGTTATGTGTTTTAACTGTCAGCCAGTAACTCTGGGTGTTGCAAAACCAAACACATATGGAAGTATCTAGACTATTTCCTGCAAATTCACACTGGTAAGTAAAGTTGCTTTATAGGGCAAGAGATATTGTTATCTCTACTTTTAACTTTGTAAAGAATGTGGATAAATTTCAGGGAAATTGTATTGAAAGCCTTCTTCAGTCTTTCCCTAAGTATTTTAGGAAAAGCAGTTTAGCAAATGCCTTCACTTTCTCAGAATGAGGCTATAGGAAAGTGAGAGGACATTTGAAATAGAGATAGGACAGGAGTGTACTCAGCTATTACATTTGAGCTCAAATTAGAAAAGAAATTGTTCAAGTACAATGGTGAATCATATGTCTTTCTGAAAACCAGGTTTCTGCTTAGAGTCATTTATCACATGCTTAGGGATCCTTATAATCAAAATGATGAAGAAAGTAGATTCTCACTAAAGTATGTGGAATTGTAATATCCCCAAACTACTGTATTAATTTTTTCCACCCTATATTTTCCTATGACATTTTCAGTACATACATTGACTGGAGGCAATAATTTCTCATGGACTTAAGAGTTATTGTAAGAATATGTGACTCTGCCAGACCATGATGTTGACCTTAAAATATATGGCTATTACAGTATTTGAAAGTTGGTTTTAAATGTCTTTAAAAGTTTACCTAACTTCATAAATGTTGGCAGCCTGAAAAGAAACACAGAGATTCGTCTCTCTCCCTCACAAACACCTTCCTCGGATGCTCACTTGTTCATTGTTTGAATAAACTCTTATCATCATTACAAAGCTTTAGATGAAAATCCCTTTAATAATTTCTTTACTGGTGTCAATGGTTTTGGTTCTTTGGCCTTAGATTTATTTCTGTGTTATGTAGCAGGTAGTACAGTTGTTTCAGACCAACAACAACTGCCATTTTTCAGAATAATGTACAGACAGGTTGTTTGTCACTCCCAGCATGTATATCTTCTCAGCAGGGTACAGGGTTTTCCTCTGTGGAATCATCATTATTGGATATTTTCAAGACTTGGCTGGATGGAAACATGCTTACCCAGTCTAGTGTTGGGAATAGCCCTGCTTTTATTGGGAGGCTGGACTAGGTGTCCCCCAGCTGCTTGTTTTAACCAACACCTCAATGGTTGTTGTCTGTTTTGCTTTTGGCTTTTATCACTGTTGGTTAGACAAAGTCTCCTAGAGGCATATTCAGCCACCTCTAGGTGACCAACTTAGCCAGGTAATTCAGCTGGCTTGTCTCCCTGAGCTCTATCTTACTGGTGAAGAGAGGCAGGATTTACCAGAGCAATTCATTGAGCTAAATTTTGGATGCTGAATCTGGAAGACTCTGAATCCCCTGTTGACTATAAACTGTAGGAATATTCGGCAGGCAGCGTAGCTAAATTAGATCCTTCAACTTGAATGTTGTGAATATTTCCCATATCTTCAAGTACATCCATGTAATTATGCAATATTCATTGCCTTTATATTCCTATATAATAGGAACCTGAAACCTACAGCAAAGGTGTGAAGGTTATCACACCATAAGACTGTGATGGGGCTGGGAATCAGAGTGACATACAGAAAATAATTTGTGAGGAACAATATTTCCCCATACCTGTCTTCCCTTGAGTCAGATCTTTGTAAAGACACTTTTTGTTTGTTTGTTTGTTTCGTTTAAAATGATATCAGGAAGTCCTGCATGATCTTTAAAAACATATCCACAAAACATCAGGTTTCCCTGGTAGAGTCCTACTGCTTTGGTCAGGTAAAAGAAGTTATAGATAATGGCTTATCTGACAGCACCTCTTTTTTTTTTTTTTTTTTTCTTCAGTAGGCACAGTGATCAGTTATCAGAGCTTAATCTTTCTAGCAATTGAAGAGTCACAACACATGGCATAAAATTCTCAGCGATACTGAATGGGTTGACAGAAAAGCTGACCAGAAGTTATCTGCAACAGTAACAGAAACTTAGCACCTCAGGAAGAGTTATGAAAATGAATAAAAAGTTGCTGCCACTGGCAAATACATTTATCCAGGGATTTGCTACTATGTCAGTGTCTGGGGACAAACTGAGAAGTCTTCCAGTTATAAAGCTTTGTACGTGCCTGACTGCCAGGCACGCTGACTATGGCATAAAAACTATCTATAGATGTTTTTTCCCAAGTTCTCATAAAGCCTGAAGACAGCACTTTTCCAGATGATGGTGCTTATGCCCTACAGGAGGCATCCATCATACCACAATAAGCTCTTCCTGCCTGATTTATTTCTTATTCATCTGGCAATTCATTCAATGTAAACTTCCAAACTTTAGTAAGCAAAGTATTATCTTTTCGTCCGTCATGGCAAATTTGTTTCACTGTCCTGGACAATTAGTTGTTTTGGACAGTGTTCAGGCTAATGGCCTTAAACTTCCAAGATAATACATCTCCTGAATATATTGTCTGTTTCCCTAAGGGCAACCTTGGAAGTCTAACAGAATTAGCATTTTCTTCTAGCAGCTTTCTTCATGTTTGCTACAAATTTCTCTTACATATTTCCTAAGTTTCATATACAAATCATTAATGCATCAACATCATTGTGAAGCATATATTTGTCTGTGCTGCAGCAAACACTGCAGGTTCCCACCCATCCCAGAGCGTATCCAGCAGAGAAGAATTCATACAGCCACAGGATAAATCATATTTCCCGCAGAGCAGTCTCTGCAACACAAAACTTCCTTAAAAACATCAGCACATGAATAACTTGCAGCTTTGCTCTGAAAAAGCCCACAGTAACCACAGCGACATGCAAACTGTGTTATAAAAGTGCTGTACTCCAGCACTCCCCTGTATTCCCAGGGATTTCCTAAATACTCCAAAGGAAAATGATGGGGTATATTAACACAGTGGTACTTCCTCACTGAAGTCATTCAATGTCTTCAAAAGGTGGCACATAATTTTCCCAAAGCAGATAGAGACAGAATCTGAATAAGAATTCAAGTGTCTTAATTTCCCTTGTTTCATCTTAATTACAAGATTTTTTTTTTTCCAACTTCTTTGTGAAAGAACTATTGTGACAATTTCATGCCAACACTAGTGAGAATTTGTTCAGAACGTACACGAGCAGCAGAACTAATAAAACATGATTTCAGGTGGAATTATGTCATGAATTACTTGATTTTCCCATCCTAACTACAACATCCTCAGCTTTCCCAGCACCTTCCTTCTCTATTATGTTATCAGTCCAGCCCATCGTTCCCTGAATACCTCTGCTCCTCTGCAATGCCCCTTGTGCAGTGGTGCAGCGAAAGCAATAACGGTCAGCTTATATAAATGTATTGGCTGGCTTGATAGCAGACAAACAAAATATCTAAACATTGAGCTCCTTTTGCAACTTTTCCCTCGTTGCAGTCATTTTGGGAGGTACAAAAATTGAGGTAAATGAGCATGAACTTGTGCCTTTCTTCTCAGCGGCGCATTTTCCCCAGACTTAAATATGTACGAGCTCTCCGCTTTGAGACTGAATAATCCTAGGGAGAAGACTGACACTGAACAGACAGTGCAATTGCACAAGTCACATTTCCTTATGAAATGTGGTGCACAGTAGCAAATCCTTGACTAGTTTGTCCATCCCCTGTAGCTATTTTTACCCATTTTCTTTTTCATGTCGACTTCAAAGATTTGGTCATTACGAGCTACGTCGCACTCAGAGTCGGACAAGGAACAAGTATTTTCCTTTATTCTACTTTTCACCACTCATTTCCAAGACATTTGTCTTACTGAGTTTTAAGAGGCAACTTCCAGCAACTTCCTAGTAAACAAGGAGGAATCTGGAAGAGTGTAATTATCTCCATTTCTACTCTGTAAGAATATGCCTTAACGTTAGTTTAGGAGGGTTTGGGTTTGGTTTTTTTTTTCAGTTTTAGATTCTTTTTTGGCAAATATCTGTGAATTGCACAGCTCAGTGCTGATCCTGAAATAATTCAGACCCACTGTTTTACACTAGTCCCAGTTCCTATTGCAGACCCTGTCACTTGTCCCTGAAATTCTCACTTATCACATCAGCTTGGCTTTTGGCAGGTTTTAGCTGCTGCCAAACAGTCACTGAGAACTACTTTCAAGTGTGGGGTTGATGCCTAACTGAGAGCATTCAGGAAAGAATTGATGCAAGGCGTTGAATCTTTGTTATGTCAGTGTCAAGACTTATAAATCTCATATATTTTGCAGTGAAAGACTGGAAATAAAGGACAAAAAATTAAGCAAAAGTCAAGATTTGGAAAATCTGAGGTTCTTGCATACAAGCAATTTTGTATGTGAGGGGCTAGAATTGCTCGTTAAATTATGTACTTGCCCAAGAGTACAAAGGCAAACCACCTGGAGCTCAAAGAAAAATCCAACCAGACTGCTTGATGTCAGTACTAGAATGTAAATAGTAAGAAAAAGGGGATAAAGAATGAATGAAGATACCAAATTGGATCTGACACTTGGTGTAGGAACTTCTTATTTAAAGAAACAATTAGTGCATTCAGTAAGTTTAATAAAGTGGTGTTAAGAATTGCCAAGGAAAAAGAAGAAAGTCAGAAAACACAAGCAGTGACCAGATACAGAAGCTATTTAAAGCAAACACAAACAAATAAATTCCTGTACACAAGAGCTGATCTGTTTTGCAAAGAAATGTCCTGAAGACATGATACAGACCATGAGCTATAAATGATATTTAACTGTTGCAAAGATCTTTTATACAAACACGTGTCCTAAGGGAATTTCTTCCTCAGTGCCAAAAGAGAGAGACCTTTAGACAGAAGAAGGATCAGATTCACGTCCATGTTCCCATTTGAGGAAGTTGCTGCAGTATCATACTGCAGTGTACAGAAGAGGCAGCATCACTGTACATGGGGATGCAGCTGCCTCCCCAAAGCCGAGGTCTGTATCAACCATGCTTCAACAGGGCAGCTCTTCTCTACACCAGGTTGGCCTGTCCTCGCAACTAAGTCTTGGGCATATTGAGTTATGGCTGTGCAAGCCTTTTCTAGGCAAACATGGGCTTTCTCTTTTCGCTCTCCTCAAGTTGGCCCAAAACTAAGCAAGTATATTATGGCACTGGAGAGCAAAGCTAATGTACTCACTTTCAACAAGTTTATTATTTCAGACTCAGTGCTGTATTGGCCAAGGTTAAATGAATTCCAGTTCAGAGTAAGCTACCGTGGGTGTAGGTTTTCTGGATTTTAGTAAGGCTTTTTGATACAGTCCCTCACAGCATCCTTCTGGACAAGTTGTCCAACTGTGGGATGAGCGGGTTCACCATGTGCTGGGTGAAGAACTGGCTGAAGGGCAGGGCTCAAAGGGTTGTAATGAATGGGGCTACATCTGGCTGGTGACCGGTCACCAGCGGTGTTCCTCAGGGCTCAATACTAGGGCCAGTTCTGTTCAATATTTTTATCAACGGGCTGGATGCAGGAGTTGAATGCGCCATTAGCAAATTTTCTGATGATACCAAACTGGGAGGTGCTGTTGACTCTCTTGAGGAACAAGAAGCCTTGCAGAGGGATCTAGATAGACTGGAGCATTGGGCAATTATCAGTGGCATGAAATTTAACAAGAACAAATGCTGGATTCTGCACCTGGGATGGAGTAACACCAGGCACAAGCATAAATTGGGAGAGGAGTTGAGCTGCTGGTTGACAGCAGGTTCAATGTGAGTCAGCAGTGTGCCCTGGCAGCCAAAAGGACAAACCGCATCCTGGGGTACATCAAACACAGTATAATCAGCCGGTCAAAAGAGGTGATTATCCTGCTGTATTTAGCTTTGCTGCAGCCTCACCTGAAGTACTGTGTGCAGTTCTGGGCCTCACAATTTAAGAAGGATGTGAAGGTCCTTGAATGTGTCCGAAGGAGGGCCACAAAGCTGGTGAAAGTGCTGGAAGGCATGTCCCGTGAGGAGCAGCTAAGGATTCTGGGTTTGTCTAGTTTGGAGAAAAGGAGGCTGAAGGGTGGTCTCGAGGAAGAAGTGGAGAGGGAGGTGCTGAGCTCTTCTCCCTGGTATCCAGTGATAGGATCTGTGGGAATGGCTCAAAGCTGCATCAGGGGAGGTTCAGACTAGACATTAGGAAATGTTTCTTTAGCGAGAGGGTGGTCAAACACTCGAACAGGCTTCCTAGAGAGCTGGTCAATGCTGCATGCCTGTTGGTGTTTAAGAGGCATTTGGACAATGACCTTAATAACATGCTTTAACTTTTAGTCAGCCCTGAAGTGGTCAGGTGGTTGGACTAGATGATCGTCGTATGTCCCTTCTAACTGGAACTATTCTATTCTACAAGAGACACGTATCAAAGCACCTTGCAAGGGATGCTTGTCCACTCTGCAGAAGTGAATATGAGAATGGCACAGATTAAAAAGTGCTCTTTGCAAAAATATTTGAAAAGCAATAGAAGAGCACATCACCCTCACCTGATACTGACCCAATGGATGTGAGATAATCCACTTCTACAAGCATTCAGTCACCAACAGTGGTTTTATGTTAATGCCTTGGAAATGTAAAAAGATAAGGTTAAAAGTTAAAAAAAACAAAACAAAACAAAACAACAAAAAAAATCAAATTATGGGAGCATGAGGATAAACTCTTAAAAACATCAGAGGCTACGGATATGATGATCAAGGACATGATTTGAACAGATGATCTAGCAACCCAGCATTTTTCACAACACAGACACAGAAACACTATGTAATTTGTCATTTCAAAAAATGTTTACATCCCACTGCTCACATGGCAAATATTCAGTTGATGAACTTGAGGAATAATTAGAACAAAAGTAAAAAATTATTTCACAGAATCATAGAATAGTTTGGGTTGGAAGGGACCTCTAAAGGTCATCTAGTCCAACCCCCCTGCAATGAGCAGAGGCATCTTCAACTAGATCAGGCTGCTCAGAGCCCCGTCCAACCTGACCTTGAAGGTTTCCAGGGATGGGGCGTCCACCACCTCTCTGGGCAACCTGGGCCAGTGCTTCACCACCCTCGTTGTGAAACATTTCTTCCTTATACCTAGTCTAAATCTACCCCCCTTTAGTTTAAAGCCATTCCCCCTTGTCCTGTCGCAACAGGCCCTGCTAAAAAGTCTGTCCCCATCTTTCTTACAAGCCCTCTTTAAGTATTGAAAGGCCACCATAAGGTCTCCCCAGAGCTTTCTCTTCTCCAGGCTGAACAACCCCAACTCTCTCAGCCTTTCTTCACAGAAGAGGTTTTCCATCCCCCTGATCATTTTCGTGGCCCTCTTCTAGACCCACTCCAACAGGTCCATGTCTTTCCTGTGCTGAGGACCCCAGAGCTGGACGCAGTACTCCAGGTGGGGTCTCCCCAGAGCAGAGCAGAGGGGCAGAATCCCCTCCCTCGACCTGCTGGCCACGCTGCTTTGGATGCAGCCCAGGAGACGATTGGCCTTCTGGGCTGCGAGCGCACATTGCCGGCTCATGTCCAGCTTTTCATCCACCAGTGTCCCCAAGTCCTTCTCGGCAGGGCTGCTCTCCATCCCTTCATCCCCCAGCCTGGATTGATACCGGGGGTTGCCCCGACCCAGGTGCAGGACCTTGCACTTGGCTTTTTTGAACCACTCTGCTTGAATCTGTATTGCAGTAGCTAGAGCTATTCAGTCTCCTGATAACATGGCTTCTGAAATGGCTTCCCTCTGTTTACCCAGTAACTAATCTTTTGCATTTGCTTCCAAATTTCTTCCTGTGTTTTCTGTGACACATTCCTTCAATATGATTTTCACCTCCAAAGCACTGAAGTTCTTAGAAACCTGTATGGTGTAATTTATGTCTCAGGGCTGCAAGCAACATTGAGAGAAATATGTAGTATTAATAATACAATCATGTTCAGCAGGTTAATGGCTCAGACAGAAACACTGCTGAGTGCTTTCGTACAGAAATCCACTGTATTTCATGTTCTCCTGATTGTTAATAATCAGATGCAGCCTCGGTTTGTGAATCTTGTGATTTAGTGTTCAAACCTAGATGAAGAAACATATCTACAATGAGAAATTTTTGAACCTATCTTTCCTCTTCGGTGTAGTATAGGGCATTTTTAATTTTTTGTAAAGCTATTGTCCTCTGATTTTATGTTTAGAATTGCTTTGTCCTCAGTGAAAACAATGTCTTTTCCATATCATCTGCAGTTCTGATTATAAGAATCATGAAGTAGTAGTGAAGAGTGTAATATGCATTTTCTTGCACAAAGATACCAGCAGTCGTGCCCTGTCATCTTGCTCTGCAGATGTAGTTTTTATTCCTCTATTATAAAGTGCATATGTTCCCTCTGTGTATTATGGATATAATCTAAAACCCACTGAAATGGAAAAACTCTCACTTGGCTTCAGACACATCTTATATCTACAAAAAGAAAAGCAACTACAAAGGAAAATGTCTTTATATGCTCATTTTTGTGCAGATTTAAAAAGTCCACAATTCCAGATTGTATCTCCATTTTCAAACATAGATGTGGGTTTCAAATTAAAATTATATATGCTGCCCTGTTTTATTTACGTGATGAACCTGTTTGCTGTTGCTGGTTTGGGCAAAGGTATGTGGAATGGAAAAGGCTGCAAAAAAGCTGTTTACAGAAACTGCTCCTTTGCTAGTACAGCCTGAAAACCTTTGCCCATCACTGCAGGTTTATTGGTACAAACTGCTTGGCTGCGCCTTCTCTGAAGCACAGACCCTCTGAAATACCTGTGCGTTCCTGTGAGTTAGCTTCACTAGCAGAAATGACATGGTTGGCTCTCATTCAAGATGTACACCAGTTGAAGTTCGTCTCCTCTGCAGGTTTTAACTGATAGGGTGGAAAATGCACTAAAAGGTAAAGAATTTTTCCCTGAAAGGTCTACCGCAGATTAACTCCTCCAGGATGGAGGCTGACCAAACTGCTGTGTTTGGACCTCAGTCCATTGTGTTTGTAGCTATTACATTCTCTGGACCTCAGCAGCTTCCAGTGACCATCTCTGATCTGCAGCCTGTTTTGGGTAGAAACTCAGGATGCTACTTCTGCATGAAACTGAGATGCTACCACCCAGCCCACAAATGTCTCATGCCTAGAAACGACCACCGAGTCTGGACAGGAGTTTTACTGAATCTCCAAGTCTCTAATGCTTTGGTTTTCCACTTCAGCTCCGAACAGCTGAAATGGAAAGGACAGAAAGATTTTGTAAAGTTTTCTGAACAAAGCTCTTCTTTACTTTAAAGGTATCAGAAAAGATGTACAGATCTGGACAAATTAATAACCTTGCCTGCAGTTCCCCGCCTTAATTTCCTCACTGCTGTGAAGTCTTCAGTGACTGTGACCACAACGCAACAAGCAATCTCCAATTTTGCATTATGCAAATGGATACTCCTCCAAATCGTGGATGCTATCTCCTTCTCATAGATATAGTACTCAGTTTTTCTCAGCTAATCTTATAATAAAATAGAAGCCTAATCTGTAAAAACATCCTTATATTCCTCCATCCTAAGTATTTTTTTCATGTATTTGTGAGTAGTTCTGAGCTTTCTTTTCACTGCTCAACCTCAGAATTTTAAGATCTAATATATATATATAACATTTCCTTGTGCTTTAATAAGGGGATTTTTCCACTTTCTGGCCCTTTTAGATGGACTCAGCTTTCATATTTTTACATGGAATTCACCCAATTTGTTGTCCCAGAGTGCTCCTGAGGAGTCATTATGGCTTAATACCCTCTCATTACCCCTGGTCTTAGAGACATCACATAGTTGTGATGGAAAACAGCGGGTTGCTACAAGGTCTGTTCAGGCATGCAAACCATGAATTTCCCAAAAACTATTGGCATTAGAGGTATATTTTATAAAGCTTTCCACAGGTACGATAAACCTAGAATAGTACTTCTGGAAACTTTTTGATTAAAATTCATCTTTAGATGCAGCCAAAAGAACTTGAATGATTTACAGTAGTTTGGGATCTGAGTGACAAATGATGGAATGGAAAGAAGATTTAAGTGCAATGTCCTGCAAATTATTATCTTTTCTAGTTCCCAGCTAGGGGTATAGCTGATGTTTTTTTTGGCTTTAGTGTAGCATTTAAAGCAGGGGATAAACAGACACATAGTTTAATGAAAGCAAACTTTCACCATGCTTATCTACTATATTACACTGCTTTTAGTAAAGCTGTATCTGCTCAGATGCTCACAGATGCTTTCCAGACTATCTGCCCTAACTTACAGTATTAGTAGTTTGTGCAAATTAGCTTTGGAGGGTAAAAAATAGCACATAATTTTTTCCAGAATAGAACAGTATTGACCTTGGATGGCTTTCAGACTCAAGACATTGATGGCACAGTGCCACGGACAATCATCCTCCTCTACAGCAAGGGAACACTGGAAACTTGGAAAAATGCCTTCACAGAGGGATGCATAAACCGGAGTGGTATCTACAGAGGTTTTACCTCGTTTTAACTCCTGCTTTTTCAAAAATATGAAACCCACTCTGACTTTGAAATCCACAAGAGAGAGAGTTTAAAACCCCACACCAACACCTCCCCTCCCCCCCCCCCCGACCAGAAAAACAGTCTAGAGAAAGATACAGTGGTAAATAGGGAAAATGTACAATTTTAGATAAAAATACAAAAGCAGCTGGATTTTGATGGGTTCCTGCTAACATTTTTGCTCCCTGCTTCTCTTGCCCCACTTTCCTAGTGTGCTTGAAGACTGTACTAGCAATCTGGATTACAGTAACAGCAGAGATCCCTAGTCATGGAGGTACAATCCCATTTTGGGGGGGTATTTTGTAGTCACATACCTACATGACCACCAACACTGGTACTCCTGTGCTGGAGAAACCAATTCACACTACAAGATATTTTTGTATATCCCATCCACCACCACCGCAGCTGCCTCAATTCCTGGACGTGTAGCACAGCTCTCAATGCAGGGGCAAACTGCAACACAAGACACTACACTTCATACTGCCCTTAGGAAGAAGCCCCCTAAACAAATAGCTTCTATTCCACTACAAAACCTCAGTTACTCGGGCTTCAACTGAGTGAATCTAGACTATTCTTCCTTTAGGACACAGGCAAGGATGCTTACTGCCACTCTAATGAAAAAGTACTTCAATCAAATCACATTTAACAGACTAACGATAAAAGGTCAGGCAAGCCTGCTGTCGCGGATGGAGTGAGACTGCACTTCACTCATAAGAGAGAAGCAACAATACTTTATTGATAGAAAACAGTGAGTTAAAGTGTGAATTAACAAAGTTCAATGGTAAATGCAACAGTGAACAAGATTTGATGGCAAGGTACACTTGATTATTTACTGCATAGAGGACAGGGTCAGACATTACTGTCAGGGAGACCCTCCCTTTGAGTCACGAGGTTCAGAAAGGATCCCCTTGCTTTCTAAACTTCTCAGAGAGGAGTTTAGGTGCAGCTGGATCCAATCCTAGTTCCAGTCTTGGTCAACAGTTTATGTCTAAAGGATTATATATGCACAATCAATCCTTTATATCACTTAACTAAGATTTCAAAGTTTAGCATGCTATTAGTCACTTACTGAGTATCTGTCACAGCAAGGAATCTCTCAACCTTGAGGAGTAACCTTGAGAGGCATCCCTACTCAAGGGGCAATCCTGGCATGCAGCCCACTGCCATGCAGGAAAGCTCAAAGGGCTCTTGGGATGCTCGCTATTTATAGGGGTAAGATGATTGACTCATAGTCATATTTACATACTGATAACTGTGGTTAGGTGGGCATATTTCTCACAATAACCAAGGGCTATTGTGTTGTTATCTGGCTCCTGAATCCACTTCGTTGATGGACGAAGTATCAGCATCCATTAACGACTGCCCCTGGTAGTTATCACTTAAGCAGGGTTACAGGAGATAAAGGTCAGGTTGGGCGGGGGAGCACATCGTCACACCTGCCTTTCATACAAAAGGGTAACAACAACTCTTCTGGGAGTTGATGGCTCTTCAGTTAGTTAGGACAGAGCTGTTTCACCCAAGAAGTCTTCTAGCTATATCTTTAACTGAACCTGGTAGTTCTTCTTACCAGTTCCTAGATCTAGGGATACATCCTACCTATGCCCAGACTTAATATCAGGGCAATACCAGAGCATCCACCCTTCTTCCTTTCCCCATGCTTCGGTTTCCAAACCAAAGAAGTCTAGACCCAAAAGACATACCAGAGAATTATCATCCCCCAGCAGGGCTTCAAAGTGGACAGCAACCCAGGGCGTGCCCCAGTGTGTCTCCCAGGTATCCCTGATATAGACCTACTTTTGGGGCACTTCTTCAAGAGAAATGCGATGAAATAGGTCATGCTGTGCCTCATCTAACTCCTTCACTCCGGGCTGGGATGCAGGTAGTTAAATTCCTGAGTTGGAAATCATGCCCTTTGGCCATTTCATTAAAGAGCTGAGCCAGCTGCTTTCCTGATCCTTAAAGAGTCTATATACTCCATTACAGTGAACTGAATATCTCCTAACAAGAAATGTTGTATTTGCACTTTGACTGTAAAAGGTCACAACTGATAACTTTGACAGCGTCTGCTATTCTACCATTAAATCTCATTGAAGATTCACCTACATTTAAGATAAGAAAGTTTCTAATCAAACTCCTGGGGTTTTTGGGGTGTTGCTTTTTGTTTGCTTGGTTTTGGGTTGGTTTGTTTGTGTGTGTTTTTTTTTTTGTTGTTGTGGGTTTTTTTGGGGTTTTTTTGTTTGTTTGTTTGTTTTTTTCATTGGGGAACCTGTTGCCAAGAATAATTCATTTATCATGAGATCTTCAGAGCGGTGTCTCATTTCTAGTCCCTGCCAATCTTTATAAATCATCCAGCAACTCACGCAGACCATGAATCAAGGGGCAATAGGCACTGTAGTGGTGCTGTGAGGAAAAGAAATATTTATTGGGCATGCTCAGTGGATGTCTTTCACGCATCTGTGAACAAACAAATCAGGCAGGACACTTGATTAAACAGCACAAGTGTGCACTGCAAACCAAATTATGATAAATTGCTAATATTGATTACTTTTAACCAGAAGGATGAGATTGTCTGGTGTTTAAATTTAGGAATGCAGCCAAAAGATACCTTGACCTCACCTCTGCACTGAGAACCAATACAAAATTAATTGGAGCTGTCATTCAGGTAGAAGTCACAATTATGTGACAGTTGATTTATTAATTTAAGAGCTAGCTACAAACCAGATGCATTCTCCACCGGTACGTGATTTTTGTGGCTTAGTTTGTTAATGCAGAAAAACCTCCAGGATGTTGATAGTCTTTGTTTAGTGCCTGTAATATAATACATTTTCATTTGAATTAATGCACTTCTGATCAGCAATAAACAGTTTTAGCTTGTTTTCGTGATTACATTTCCCCTTTTTTTTTAATTTTGTTTTTATTTTGCTAAGTAGCTTGTACTGCTGAATTCATAAACACATAACCAACTGGGACTTGGAGTGCTTCCGTAGCATGGCATTTGCAACAGTCATCTAAAACTGCAAATACTGCGTCTGCTGGTACTGTTAATTGCATATGTTGCACTCTAAACAAAAGTATATATTGTCTGACTAAATTCTCAGGAGTGTTGAGCTACCCCCTTTCTTTTCTGGTTTTGTCCCAAAAAAACTGATCTGTGATGACTGGCTATCTGCTTGTTCAGTGTGAACACAGACTTCAGCTTAGGTGGCAGAGCCTACTCTTACAGATGCTTTCCATGTTTATATATATACACACACCTAATGTTGTGTCTAAGGGCAAATTATCAACATTTTTATTTCATTAACTGGTCACCTTTTTGGTTTTTTACAAAGTCATTGCAGTCTTTGCCTGGTGTCTCTCTTTTCCTCTATATTAATGCAGATATATACATTTTATCTGGACTTAATGCAAAGTTTAGATCATCTTTATCTAGATTCATAAAATTACTCATGCATGAAGAAATATCTCAAAGAGACAGCCTAACAAAATCAAAGGCAGGGAACCACTTTTCTGACAGATAGGATCTTAGATATTTAAATAAAGGCATTTTAAATAGTTCTCTTCTGTTTTTTGACGTGACATCTGTAATGTTGGCATGATGATATATATCTTGCCCCACAGTGCTTCCATAGGGCATTTTGTTGTGCGCTCAGCACCGGGATAATAACACTATACTGCTGCCATGTGTGGAGTATAGCTGTTGAGTATAGGCAAAAGCTTATACCAGATCATATAGCCATGCCCACAGATATCAGAGTTACATTGAAAGCGAGACTCTAGTACACCCTGGAATCAAGGTACTTTGATTTCAGTCCCGTGTTTCAGGTCACATGCCTGAAACATTGAGTCCTGTGTTTTGGAGAACATGATGTGACCTCAGTTTCAGGAATTAGATTAGGGATCTGCTGGGTCACTGCACCTGCTGCTGGTGTCTTCTCAACTTCATTCCTTTGTAGCATCTTAGGTATTTATGCACTGTCTTATGTGTTTCTAATTGGAATAATGGTAGGCTACAAACAGCATTGTGTGATAAAACCCCTGGGGCCTCCTGAAGAAAAAGAATAAGGCGAAACACTGTAGAATACAATGCACTCATATACTACAATGTACAGCGTACTAATGTCATGGCTCCACAGGAGAATGTCATGGTTCTGCCTTCAGGCCGAGAGAAGTTCTGGACCTGCCCAAACCACATCTTTCCCCATGATCTTAGAAAAAGAAACTAAAAAAACCCTCAACCCAGCACTGAAATAAATGTGTGGGGAGGGGATCCTACCCTAAAACTTGGCTGAATAGAGATGTGTAACTAAATGTAAAAGACTAGCTGGCAAAAACCATATCAAAGGAACATTAAATAAATTGTAATTATTTTCCACCTTCTTTGCCTTCTGTTCAACTCATTCTTGTGCTATAATGTACAACCATCTATTTGTAACATAGCACTTTGCTTATTTTAGTACCTGAACACTAAAAAAAACCAACAGATAATGTTACATCTAACAACCTACACAATTTCTGCCCCTTTGTCTGCGAATGTACCTCCCCTATTAAGAAGTATCATATATGTATGTGCACCAATATAATTCAGATTTTCAAAACATATCTCTTGACATTTTAATATGGGGGTGGTGGTGGTGGATTTTTTTCTTAGTCCTTTTTACCCATCTCTTTCCCTTGCTCCCCTTTTCTTTCCTCAGTGGTGGGTCTACTAAAAGTAGAGCTTGGCAATTATATTGCTAAAAGTTCTATTAATGCAGTATTCAGCCCTGTTCTACTGCTAATTTTAAGGTTCAATCTCCTGAGAATTGTCAGGGTTAGAAATAGGCTTTCTGTTTCATTGGAGAGCTGGGAATTTCAGTTTTTCAGCTATATCAAGTGTTATGCAGCATTTATTTAGAAACCTGGCAGATGATGAAATATTGAACCTTAAAACAGGAGTGACATTTTGATTTATATTAAAAAGGACTGATCCTTCTCTGTTTCCCATTCTTCACCAGTATCTTTCTGTCGACATGAGAAGCATTACTTCTCTATTTTCACCAGAAAGATAACACAGAATCTGGCCTAAATGGTTTTAAACATTTTCTATGGGTTTTAAAAGAATCAATGCCTTTTTTTTTCTTTCTTATTGACAATATAGTTAAATACATGATATCAAGGTAACCGGGATTTTACAGGCATAGAAATATAAATTATGGTGCCAATACATTTTTTAAAGACTCAATAAAAGAAATTGTAAAATAGCTTTTCTATAAAATGTGAGGCTTAAGCAAAATACAGGATGGAGTTATAAAGCTTTTTATTGGAAGAAGTGTGGCCTGGCCAGTGTAATTCACTTGGCCATTCCAAATTTGTTGTAATAAAACTTTTATGTCGTCACATAACATTGTCTTCTGTATAGAAAGCCAGATTTGTGAAAACAGGTTAAGATGCAAGCTATTCTTGATGAAGGATTATAGGCACTATATATCCGTAAACTGGTGCGATGTTGTTTTAGTATTGTAGCTATTAATTGTGTGAGGAATTCAGTCTTACATCAAGGCAGCGGTTTGTTGTTTAGAAGATTTTTTTCCTAAATTCATGTATCCCAAGGTACTTTTGAGCTACATTGAAGACTGAATACTCGTATTCCCCTGTTTGCAAATGAGATGGGGGAAAAAATCAAGTCTGATACTAAAAGGGAGGAAAAAGTACTTGGAGAGGGCTCTCCAGTTCAGTTCCAGGTCTCTTGTGGAGTTAATCTGATGTTGGCATCTGTTGGACAAGCGACTTCACCGTCATAGATTTATGTTTGTCCTCCTGTCTAAGTCTCTTTAATCTGTCCAAGTTTTCACAGAGCTCAAGGGTTCATTGTCTGCTGGGGTCTTTACCACCACAGTTAATAAAAAAATTGTTCACATTGTCACTATGAATGTGAAATAGTGAGTAAGATATATAGCCTGTACAGCAGGATAAAATTTACTGTAGTAGAACAAACTCATTTATGGTGGGTGTCTCACGTCTTGGCTTGATTAAATGCTTTTTAAAAAGAACAATGATTTCATACTTATTCGCTGTTTGCAAACATAATTATAGAAGTATCTGTTAAGAATCAGATGTAAAAGAAAAGTTTTTGATAACTCTGAGGGAAAGATATGTAAGATGCACTACATACGTTGTTAGAAACAGATGTGAATCCAAGTTCCCATTTCAGTAATGTTAACATTAATAGACTTCAGCAAACTCATTCTTGTTCTGCCCAAACGCACAAGTGAATACAATTCAGGCCTTTCATACTGTGTTTCAGCCTGTCATAAATATCTTTTATCAATCCAGATCATCTGTGTTAACAGCTTATCTGACATCTAAATCTTTGCTGTTATTATTATCTTCAAGGCTAAATAATGCCTTCCACCAGCTTTGTCTCTTTTGATACTTGTTCATCTTCAATTTGTTTGTTTTTTAAATCTTCCTGTTGCACAGAAAATTGTGTAGCTGATGAGATCTGGTATGTGTCGTCGTCTGCGAGCATGCAGCAGAACCAGTGAACAATGGCAGACTGCAGAGCAAGTGGCATAATACAGTTTTAGCACATAACTTTGAATTACTTTGTCAAAAATCGATTTGAGAAAGTCAGCCACAGTATGAGTTCCAGATAGTTTTGAAACATTAAATCATTTTCGCACTCTGTTATATACAGTTACCGATATGGTCTTCTATCAGTGGCATTTAACAAACATTAAGAGGCAGTTCATTCCCTGGAACAATTGCAATGAAGGGTCATTTGGGCCAAAATATTGAAACAGGTCCCATTCATCCAGCATTATAATTGCATGTTTATATTCCTTTCTTATAATCTCTTGAGCACAGAGGGGTCTTGGAAAAAAAATAATTGAAATCTGTAGAAGCACGATGCTGAACTAAATAATACTGGTGTGAAAGCAATCTAATGAAGGGGAGGGTCAGGTCTGTTCAAGGAGTCTAAGAACATTTTTAGCAGTGAAAACTCAGTGTTGTCTAAGGAAAGAGATAATCAGCAGAAATGGCAGAACTCTTGAGAAATGTTTGCTTGTTGTAATCATTTTGTGTAAGTTTGTGCAACTACCATGTGTCCTGGTTTCGGCAGGGATAGAGTTAATTTCCTTCCTAGTAGCTGGTAGAGTGCTGTGTTTTGGATTTAGGGTGAGAACAAAGTTGATAACACACCGATGTTTTAGTTGTTGCTAGGTAGTGCTTGCACTAGTCAAGGACTTTTCAGCTTCCCATGCTCTACCGACTGAGAAGGCTGGAGGGGCACAAGAAGCTGGGAGGGGGCACAGCCAGGACAGCTGACCCCAACTGGCCAAAGGGACATTCCATACCATGGGACGTCATGCTCAGTACAGAAACTGGGGAAAGCTGGCCGGGGGGGCCGCTGCTCGGGGACTGGCTGGGCATCGGTCGGCGGGTGGTGAGCAAATGTACTGTGCATCACTTGCTTTGTGTATTATTATTATTTTAATTATGAAACTGTTTTTATCTCAACCCATGAGTTTTCTCACTTTTACTCTTCCGATTTTCTCCCCCATCCCACCGGGGGGTGGGGGGGAGTGAGCAAGCGGCTGTGTGGTGCTCAGTTGCTGGCTGAGGTTAAACCACGATACCATGTTTGACTGCTCCTGGAAACTTCTGAACTGTGTCCTCCAGCAGCCACTACCACGGACAATTGTATACAGGCTGACCTTCAGCTGTGTTTCATTCATTATTTCCTCTCCCATTTTTAGCCTTGCCACTCGCTGAAGCACCGGAGATCATCTGGATGCTCCAGGCAGATTGCAACCAAAGAGGAGAATTTGTGTACTTAGTGGATAGTCAGAGGCTAGGTGAAAATACGGGCACTGTCGTTGCTCAGAACTGCCATTTTCCATGTTTTGGGGGAAATGTTGTAAGATAAATGACTTTGATGAAGAGAAAGTATTGCATGTTGTTACATTACTTGAGAGTGTTCTGTTGCTGTTTACAAAACGGGGTCTCAGTATAGGTGCGGCGGTACATGGAACCTCTGTGGGTCCCACAATATTGGATCCCTTTCCCTTCTGAGAGTCTAAGAATGGCTATCTTTAGATAAATGGTCAAATATAGAGGCAGTTAGGGTTATTTTAATACTCAGGCAAGAATTATTGTGAAATATTCTGAGCACTCACCATATATTTTGTGGATTTTATTTGAGCTATTTGAATTATTGCAACATACTTGGAGTGAAGGACTGGCACTTAAGGCTTGCTAGAGTCCAATACGTTCTGCCCAGGTTCTTTTCGATATTGTACACATGGAGGGTGTAGTGTTTAATATCAAATTTATTTATTTAAAGATAGTTGATGTTACACAGGGTTTCTGATTTAGCAGAGTGATACAAAATGTATCGCATACCATAATACAAATGTAAGTTACACTTAGCAAAATATATATAGCAATTGCAAAACACAGTTTGATCATAATACCAATGTGATTCCCGTTACCAGTCTTTATTATCTGTTCACCGTTACAATTCTGGGCATCCCCAATCACTGGGAAGGAACACGTGGGTTGAAGCCAGCCCAAGCCTGCTGTTCTCCCCGCAAGTCCCCTGCCAGTTGTTCAGCCTCCATACTCTACTCGGGGCTGAGCCACATATTCACTCTCCCCATGTTGGTCTGCCTAACTCATGGAGACATTCACATTTTTAACGAACTCAAGGAGAAACACCACCAGTTGATCCACTCAACGGCAAACAGATGTCCACCTAAAACAAAGGCCACCCTCCAGTCCCCTCTGTGCCAACACAAAGGCAGCATCTCCGCAACAGCTGTGGTCAGCTACAGCCTGCACCATTCCCCGACCTTCATGGGCACATCGCCCTGGCCCATCTCCACTGAGCCCTCCTCCACCGTAGGGGTTTATTGGTCAGTCACAAGGATTGAAAGAAAGAAATGGATAAAGCTCTTCTTTACCACTTCTCTGTGAGATCACCTCATACCTTCTTGAGAACTGTCCTGCAGGCTTGGAATAAACCAACAGAAATAACAGTAGCCATAACTACTATATAGCTGATATTTGTCCCGGGATCTCAAATTGTTTTACAAAGATGGCAAACATCCCTGTTTTCATGGTCTGTCCTGCATTGTGCTGTTCAGAGATGACAGTACATTGGCTTGAAAATGTGGATAATGGTCTCATACTCTAATAACGGGCATTCCTATTACCAAAAATTTGACACTGATCGCTAAAACTGGTGGATCTTGGTATATTTTTAAAGGTTATATGTTTTTAATGGGAAGCATCATCAAGATAAAATGTTAAAGTATTAGCCAAATTTTATTTGACATTTTATTTATGAGTAAATTTGTATTCAGTTGTAACTTCTTGATATGACTAAAATAAACACTTCAGGCTTCACAACAATTTTGTTGTAGGGCTTTAGTAATTTATAAGAATAATTTATAAGAGCTTGAAGAACATTGTTGTAACTCTGCTAAGTATCAGTACAATGGAAAATCTCTTTAGAGATGTCTTTGAATGGCTTATTTTTACTAATTGAAAAAATAGAGATTAGTAGCTTATCTATTTACTCTGACAGATGAAGATCTTGTGTAAAATGATGAGATCCACCAGAGACATCTTGACTTGTGATTGTATAAAGTGTCTTTAAATGCAAGATTTCTAATACTATGGGAAAATAAATTAAAAAAAAAATCTTAATAAAAAGAGATGAAAATCTATGCTGTAAGTCTTTAACATTAATAAATGTACTACTTCAGAAAGTATCTTCTGGGGACCTGCTGACAGTTTTCATGTGAGATAATTGCAGATCAAAATGTATTATGCTGTTAACTTCAGCAGAGGGATTTTCTGTTTATTGATGCAGCTGGTAACATAGTCATAATAGAAGGTTATATGAAATTTCTCACTTTAATTTTCTGGTTTCAATTATTACTTATTTTCTCAAATGCTGTTTGCCTGTACTTGAGATTCTCCATGCTGGACATCTGCTATGAACTTTTTATGTGCAGAAATCTCAGTTTATCGTGTTCAGTAGAAATCTGATGCAGTTCATGATGTTTTGGTGTGGTTTTTTTTTTTTCAATTATGTCTCAGTTGAGTACAGTCCTTTCCAAAAAGTAGAGAACATTCAGGGAAACCCCTGCTTTAGGCTGCAACAGGGGATTTGCTAATCCTGTGCTCATTGTCCTATGTCTGCCTTTAGGGTGGCAGCATGGAAAAAGAATCAAATCTGCTATGAGCGCAGAAGAAAATCTAGAATTAAAGCCAAACATGTGGCTCACGCAGATGTGGATGCGGCCAGGGTTGGGATGGGATGCCTGACTGAAAGTTTTAGTTGTGATTTATGGAAGTGCTGATCATTCACAACTGCTGCTGAAGTCTTTAGGATTGCTGCCATGAATGTATAAAGCAATAAAATGAGTGGAATAGCCTAAACCCAAACAAAATCCAGATAAAGAACATAAATTGGCAATTTTGATCTTGGGCTTTTTCTTTTTTCTTTTTTTTTTTTTTTTAATATGCCACCAGTCAAGATGAGCTGTGGAAATATTTTCATTACTGTTTGCATTGCATTCTGCAACTGCAGTAGTGAGCACCACTGGGAAAGGAATTGCTGCTTTGTCCTCTAAGCCACTTTGAATAATGTGAAGTAAGCAAGTTGAATGACACTTTAGGCTTTTTCTCTATCTGTTGTTTCTGAAGTACAGCTATTTTTCCAACTGTCCTGAATGATTAGGAATGGGGTTGTGGGAAAAAGGATGTAATTCTTTAGTTGTTGAGGAACTCATTTTACTGATTCTTTGCACTGCACTTTACTGCGCTGTCAGTGGGGCTACAGGACGTTAAAGTGAAACCCTGAAAACATTATAAATATTTCTTTGATAAGTCTGATGTCTGTCGGCAAAGTGTTAATGCTATATAGGAAATCAAATTCATATTAAAATGTTACACTCCCAACTGAGAGTTGGAGAGTTTATTCAGTTGCACCCAACTGAATAAATTCCAGATGTGTGAAGATGTGCAGCAAACTCTGGATGATGTTCGCAACCAGATGTTCACCCGGTTTTGCTTTGCTTTTCATTTGCCTCCAGAAGATGCTCAAAAGTTCGATGGTGATCAGTAAAATCTTAACACAGTTTTATTATGGTAGAAATATGTCGGGAAATATGCAAAACATTGCAACATTTGCAGTCTTTTGTTCATATTCAGCTGTGCATTTGTAAGTGTTATGAGAATAAGTGACCAAAAATACACTTGCAAGTGTTGCACTTGTAACTTGTTGCACTTCTTTGTTTTTATTTCTGAGGCTCAGTGAAAGGGAATGAAAACTCTGCATTCTGCATCTGTGAGATGACCTAATCAATGCAAGAGGAAGAAAGATGTAAATATAGAAGTTAAAGACAGTCATGTAGATTCAGCTGATGGGTAGTACATGAACAAGGCTTGTGTGTGCACTGAGTCCTGTGTCTCGGTGTATGCGTCATTCATGATACAATATATAGATTTTGTTTCAATGACTCTTGTTGAATTGACAGCTTTCCATCCATAAGTTAGAGGGAGGCCATGTTAAGGTCCTAAACCTATTCTTTTGGGACTGTGGTGTTTTTTTGGGGGGAATGGAGGCGTTTCCCTTCTTCTCAACCTCTGAAGATTTAAGTCGACCAAACGCTGACATCTCCATATGCCTTTTTATCAGTTGAAAAACGCAGCAGTCCTATGATATGCTTCGTCTCATCCTGGAGTATGTCTGAAAAAGTTGGCCAGATTACACACTGGAAGAACCTACTTTTCCCCATTGATGATAAAAGGAGCATCTGGTGACCATGTTAGGCAGAGACACCCACCTTTCAGATGTCTATGTTTAAGCAGGATAAACCTCTCCGTGACTGATACACATCACACATGACTGGTTGCTTTAACAACTTTTAAGTATTTTTAATACTATTAGAGTGTTTTCTGTACATGAAGATTTTTTCTGTCTGTGGTGCTCTCTGGAAGCTGTTGCTTATAAGTAGTTTTGAGGACTCACAGAGCATGGGTTTGTTATTTAAATCTGTATACTGTTTTGTGGATAATACTGAAGTTAAAGCACCTTTTTCCCCCTGTGGTTGAAACAGTTAAACTGGTACTCAGAAAAAGCAGAGAGGCTGAAACATGGTATTACCACAGTGCCTACCTCCTCGTGGTACAAGAAGAGGGAGTTGACCCTGAAAACTTGGCACAAGCTCACTGCAACCACTCTGACTAATGTCACAGAAAAATAGAGGCTGATGTATTTTTATAGAACAGTACTCAAGGTTTATTCTGATTAAAACCAGGGGAGGTAAAGAGGATGGAAAATGTAAGACACTGGTGATGCAGCATTTTAAACAAGCCCCTTTTAAAATGAGGTGAGGAAAGGAAGAAAAGAAAAGAATGAAGATTTGAGCTACAGAGAAGAGTAAATAGCCAAGGATTTTCCAAAACATCACCATTAAGACTGGATGGATTTGTTGGAAATCCCATCCAGATCTGGCCATTTGTGTTTTAACTTGAAATTGCCCTTTTCAGAGCACCTGGATGAAATTTTGGATTGAGACATCTCATGTTAAGTTGTCAACTTCAGTTGCATAAGCTGACTTAGTCTGCTGGGGAGAAACTACTATTATTTATTTATATAATACTATATAACATGAGCTGAGAGAATTTTCTTTCTACACCGCACGTGCTGCTAAAAACACAGAAGTAAATTTTAGTCTTACATGATGGTTTTGCTGACATTCATCAGAATCAGACTGAACACTCTGAAATAATTAAAAGATTCCTTTTGACTTTGTCCAGCATTTTACTAGCAAACTAATACTGATGTTGATGAAAACATGATTGCAGTGTAATCCTGGTTACTATTTCTTAAGTTACCAGCCATTAGTCTTCTGTGAAAAGAAAAAAAAAAAAAGAAGAAAAAAACCCTTTCATCATACGTATGAGAGGTGCTCATATTTCTAATAATTTATCTGAACACCAGTTTTGAGTAGTTAGGTTTGTTCAGCACTTTGTGTAGTAAACTAAAAAAAAAAAAAAATCCTAGATTTAGGACATTTGGCAGAACTCTGGTGCTTGCTTTTTGATATTGACCTTGAGGCCACCTGCTAATCAACCAGGTTTTCAGGTTCGTACAAAGAGGGGAAAGCTGTGTACAAGAGAAGCCAGGTACTGCTCTTCTGAAGATCTAGCTGAACCAAAGGGAGAGCGTTCCTCACAAACTTGATGTACTCAGAGTTTTATTTTGTACCAGGAGGCAGTGGTACACACTAATACAATATTTTCTGATCCTGCCTTTCTCCCTTTTCTTTAACTGACTTTTCCTAAGGTGCATGTCATCCATGTTTGGGCACATGGAGTAAATGTCAAGGCACAGGTAGCCTTTGCAGAAGGAAACATTGACATTTCTAGCCAGTGACAGAGAACAAGGCTGTTTATTTTTACTTCCAATCGGAATCAAGAATGTAAATGAGAAAAATATAAAGAACTGATTAGCTATTTGAAATCTTAATCTTCCATCCACACACATATATACTGAAGTTTTTATGCCTCTCCTTATTAATCCCGTCTCAAGTTTCACCAAGATTCTCTACAAATGCACATAGTCTGTCTCACCTGCTTTCTCCACACATGGGCTGGATCCACTGTCTCGTGAGTACCTTGGCCTTACTGGGTGAAGGTGAGCGTCAGATGCCAAGAAGGATCTTGATGACATGGAGGTGATGTTGGACGGAGCCTACTGAAGCAGTGTACCCTTTGCAACTCAGGTTCAAGTCCAGTAATCAGCATAATTAAATTTAAATTAATTATCACAGGTGAAAGCAAGTATTGGGAAATCTGTTCTTGTTTCACCGTGCTAACAGAGACTCCAAAAATCTCTGGAAATCTAGTTCTTATTTCATATGCATTCACATAGGTTTAGATATTTTGCAAGATTTATGTTGTTTTATACTTCTGCTTGGGACACACTCTCTTTTACAGCTTTCAGGATATCTCAGGGTATTTAAGATCACTGAGACTAACCAACTGAAATGCAAACACCTGGGACACTAACTACTCCCGGTTTGTACTTCTAAGAAATTTTTAGAGTTTCTTCATATCTTTCATTTTATGTCATGTATCGTAGAAACGATTTCCAAATGCTTCAAAGAACGACATTGGGGTGGTACTTTAGGAGAATATAAGCTAGGATGTCTCTGCACTGTTAGAGTCTTAAGAAGCTGAAATATGAATTCTCAGTGCTTACGTGAGTGATTTTAATGCACAACACCTTCTGAGCAATATTGTAATTGCACAAAAATTGTCAAAGGCCTCCTTATAGC
Source organism: Aptenodytes patagonicus (assembly GCF_965638725.1). Taxonomy (NCBI): domain Eukaryota; kingdom Metazoa; phylum Chordata; class Aves; order Sphenisciformes; family Spheniscidae; genus Aptenodytes; species Aptenodytes patagonicus. The sequence continues at coordinate 222,209,112 of NC_134949.1, forward strand.
AAACTTAGAGCAAACATCTCTAAAAGACTTCCTGCTATAGAGCAGGAGGAGGATTCTGACACCTCCAGTAAAGAAGGGGCTTTTCCATAGTTTCTAACTTTTCTGAAACCTACCTTCGAGGACTAAAAGATGAAAAGAAAGAGCTTCCAGGGTGGGAGCTAGTTATAATGGTTTCTTTTATAGTCCTTGAAAGATATAGGCACTTCTAGAGTATGATTTATCTCAGCCAAAAATACACATCAAAACTAGATATGTTTAAAGACACCTATTTCTTTTCATTGGTATAAAGGGAATATAGGGCAACCGGCTGAAAAGTAGGTATCCACAGCCTAATGATCCATATGAGAGGAATCCTGGCTCCAGCGAATGTAAAAGCTTTGTTTACCTTGCCCCTGTGGGGCTCCAGGGAGTCCTTACTGTGTCCTTTCAATATATAAAGGGAGCTTATAAGAGAGACGGAGAGAGACTTTTTACCAAGGTCTGTAGTGACAGGAGAAGGGGCAACAGTTTTTAGGTGAAAGAAGGTAGATATAAGGAAGAAATTATTTTTTTTATTACAAGGATTGTGAGACACTGGAACAGGTTGCCCAGAGAAGTTGTGGATGCCCCATCACTGGAAGTGTTCAAAGTCAGATTGGATGGGGCTTTGAGTAACCTGGACTACTGAAAGATGTCCCTGCCCATGGCAGGGGGGTGGGACTAGGTGATCTTTAAGGGTCCTTTCCAACCCAAAATATTCTATGATTTTGTGATTCTATGATTTAGTTTTTAACTCTTTGTGCCTTCAGCCATAGTTTGCTATGGCTCGCTGCCTGGACAAAAAAAATAAATAATTCAGCAGTGTTCTTATATCCATGAGTATTCTTCTTAGAAAGATGCTCACATGTAAGTTGTTACTTATTAAGACCTCAGGAGGCTAATAGAGGATCTCAGCTAAAGAAAATCTGTTGAGGAAGATACCGTTGGTGAGGTTATCTGAGGAAGTTTCAAACTTCATAACTTGACACCAGTTACTGAAAATATTGACCGGGATCATTACTCAGAGACACATCAGAAGTATCCAGTTATTCTTAGCTGGGGAATACAGCTCTACTGAAGACAGTGCTACTGTATCACTTCGCACCAGTTGAAATTCTGGCCAGAATAACCATCAATTTGTTTGAAACTCAATGCTATTCTGTCTGGCATGAGGCTAAATGCAGAATATCCTCTGGTTGCTTTTGGTTATTTTTTAAAAATGGAAAACCTGTGACAAATAGATCTGAAGGCCCAAACATCTGAAGACCTTCAGATGAACTTCAAGTTACTTTGTCACATACCGCGTGGGGCTCATGAATAAACCAAGGCGACACATTTAGCAACCCGAAAGCTCGTAAATGAACTTTAAAAGCAAGATTAACACGTAGTGCAAAGTGACTTTCCCCCATGATGACACAGATATGCATTGAACTAGAACACAGTAATAGTTTTTATTGAATGTGAAAAGCCAGTAACATTTAGCTTCCTTATAGAAGGCGTGAAAAGGTCAGCTGGAAGTTTTCTTTGTGGTGCTTAAAGGAGAAGTTTGCTTGCTGCAATGCAAAATTGGAAATCGTATTAAGAAAACAAGTCCTGCTCCATAGGACAATTACATTCTAATCCCTCTGTGTATTTCTATTGCTGTTCAGTGCTCTGTGCCCATGTCTCAGGAGAAAAATCTTTTATGATATCTCTTATAACTTATCTAGTACCTGAGCTTCATTTATTACACATTACTGATTTAGTTTTAATGAGTGATACATTCCTATAGGTTTTCAGAAAGCAAGAAACAAATTTATATGCTTATCACTTATTAAGCACTTATTTTTACTGTCTTAAACATGTCTTGGAAATACAAAGCTCATGTAAGTGTAACATTTTAGACTGAAGATTTAGCATCTTAGGGAACTTCACTTTATGGTCCATTATAACCTCAGTATAAATGTATGTCATTAAGACCACCTGACAATTAACTTTTAACAGTTGTTCTCTAAAAGACAGATGCTTTTTTGTGAAAAGAATCATGAGCACTACAAACATCTGATCTAATGGCCATTACTAATTATTATTAATACAGCTAATAATAATAGTCATGTTTGGAGTGATTTTCAATGAAAGTATTTAATGATTCATGGAATGTTTGTCTCCGGCAGCCTTTGTGAGGCAAATATTTTAAATGATGGATGGTTAAATGATGATACACATAAGTCAAGGGACTTGATTATGGTCATAAAATGCGACACATGGAGAAATGGAAATCAGGGAAGAAAAGTGATTACGGCATTGGTCTTGTCATTAAGAGACTAGCAGTCTGGATATGGTTATTGGTGTGAATCTGGGTGCTTAACTTCACTGTTTCTGCTCTCTTGTTGCAAAGTGGAAATGATCATTCTCTATATTATTAGCACATTAATATATGGGGCAGGGTTGTCTTACTGTATTGAAATAACTGGATACCAATATACCTTAACTGTAGCATCTCGACCTCCTGGTTTTAATATAAACCTGTTCTACCCCTTCCTTGTGCAGAATATGTAAGGAACCTGACCCTTCCTCTGGGGCTCAATTCACAACAGCACAAATTTTTTCTGTTGCTTGGGGTTGCCACCAAATTTTTTTTAAACACTGTCTCATTCTGTAACTTCCCCTTGCTTCAGTTTCAGTCCACTCTTAGTTTCTTGTCCATGCTCAGAAAAGTCTAACTCTTAAGCATATTAATCTGCTCTCCATAATTGGAGTATTTTATTTTTCACATTTTGAGATTTTTTAGACCCAATTTTGTACCAGCCTCACTGGTTGCTGATCTTCCTGGCCTCACCAGCCTCCAATAACCATTGCCTCTCTGAGTTTTGTGTTTTATCTGCTCCCACACCACAGTCATCAACTTTCCTGGGTGCTTGCTGAGTTCACCGGCTCTGGTTCAGCAGTGGCCACCCTGGCCAACAGTGCTTCCCCCAGAGAAGCTCCTCAAGGCCAGGCTCACCTCCAGCTGTTCCAGGAGAACAAGAAAAATAAATACTTAAAAAACTTGGTTTTCCATTATGTCATTTTTATTTCCATTTATAAAGAAAATGAAGAGCTTTAACAATACTGGTTTCTGATGTCGAATCAGGGAAAGAAAAATGAATTCCCACTTTCGTTTTAGAGTATGTTTATTCTCGTTAGCTTCTTATGAACTATGCTTATTGGTGATAACAGATGAGACTTTGATATTACAGATTTTCCATTTAGATTGTAGAAATGGGCACTGAGGCTATGCTGAGAAAAACTATTTGGGTTGTTGAATATGTTAACATTTTTTTTCCCCCATAATTTGTATAATTTTACTCAAGTTTTATTTTATTAGATAGATATTTGGGAAAAAAAAAAAAGTAATTTTTCTTTCAATCTGGAGCTGTCTGTACATAATATGCTGTAAGTACTAGACATAAGCAATACACTTGAACCAGAAAAAGAGTTGAGACAGCTTAATGTACAGTTTGGTAGTGAATATGCATTTGGGACTCTGAACATAATATGAGATAATTGAAACACTGAGAACTATTGTTAGTCCAAACACAAATTGTCCTGTTTTGCTAGCTGGGATGCCAGAGGCAGTTTAACGGAATTAAATAATCCCATGTCCCAAAACGATTTTGCAGGCTTTAATTTCTCTGGGTGAGGTATCACACCAATATCCTATTGCTCCTTCTGGCTGAGCTACTTCAGAAAGCACTCAGATACCTTTGCCTGGCACTGTGTTGTGCTACCTAGACAGGTGTCAGGGGGCAGATGCCGGTTTCGCCTCCTCTATTTGCACATACTTCAGAGTTAGTGATGATTAAAACTGTTCAGGATCTCTTCTGAAGCATTCAGGGGCTTTAAAGATCAGGCCCCACAACTGTGCTTAATTTAAGCATTTTGCACAATTTACACTGATATGGTCCTTGCAGGACGCAGTTCAGAAGAAGTCCATAGTCCTCTACACAGCTGAGATGTAATTTATGTATTTTCAGTAAATCACGCCTCCTTATTATTATCAAATGTGACATTTAAAAAAGCCTGGCGATGAAAAAACTTCCCCTCTCTTCTGAGTAGCTGAGTGGAAGGATATGTTGGCCTGGGTTATTACTGAAGCTTTCAGCATTAATTTACATCATTTTCAAGTGCTTTTGGGATACTTTTCTCACCATATAATTTCCTTCTTTTCCTTCTTGACTCCAGACTCTCTTTCCTGGTCAGAGTGACTGACTTGAAACCACTTAGCACATGCTTGGTGCAAGGGACAAGATGTCCCTAAGCCAGCTTCACTGCCATTAAAAGCATTTGTCACCCTTTTTCTATCTAAATTTGTACACTTCTTTTCAAGAGAAGCATTTTTTTTCCCCTCAAAGAAGAATTTGCCTAAAATCCATTAAAAAAAAAAGTAGTCCAAGGTTTACATATAGATTGAGGTGGTTACTTTAGAAGGCACATACAAACTTATTCTTGAAAGATATTGGCTCACAACAGTCTGCACCACTTTTTCTTTTTTAAAACATCTTTTATGCGGTAGACTCATATCCAGTATGGACTCTCACCTGTTGTTGGTTAAAGCAGTTGTGTGATAAGGCTAAAATACATTCCTACATTTAATACAATCAGCAAAATATGTTTTTAATACAGAGAACTTATTTAAGATACATAAAAATATCTGTTTCAGTTGATGTTGCAGTTCTCAAATCCGTACTGTTAGAAGGAGTGGTTTTCTAATTCCTAGTTGGCACAGATGAATACAGGTTCATTGATTTCAGGAGAATTAAGGTTGCCGGTGCCAGCTGAGAATCTGGCCCATCCAGGTGTGCTATGACATTTAGAAAGAATCAAACACACTTACAAGGCTCTTTGGCATGTCTTGACAGAGCAGTCAAAAGTTTTATCTGAGGCTCTAGGACAGATAGCCAAAAGAACCACCACTTCCCTGTTTTGGAATGAGATAGAGGTTGTGCTGAGATTTCCTGAAGAGCAGTTTCCTGGGGTACATGGAGAGACATGTATCGCTAGAATGAAAAACAGAACAAGTGAAAAAATGATGATTCCCTTCCAGACAATCACAATTCATGATTTCAACGTAATGACCAACCATTACTCAATAAATAACACCAAAATATTTTACAAAAGATTTAGGGAGGAATAATTCCAGTGTAACACCTCATGAATGAAAAGGGATAGGGGTGGCAAAATAAGGATTAGATAGCAACGCAATGTCAGCTGCAAGCAAAATTGTCACCGTGTTGACTTTGGCAGAAGATCAGCTACTGCTTTCAGTGCAGACTAGGACAAATACCGTATTTTCGTTAACTTGACTGATACATGAAGTTGTCTTTTGTTTGGTCTATTTTTGCTCAACATTCAGTTTTTCCAGGCATTTTACACCGCTGAAAATTGTTATGACTTTTGCTATCGAGTTAGTTACTAATGAGATTAATGTATGAACATTTACATGAATCCATCCACATGGACTAGGGTGTACATGTTGTTAGTGTCAGTCTGCCACACTTGAAAAAGAAAAGACAAAATCCTTTTTCTGTGTACTTTATCACAGTTCATGGCCTCAGGCAAAAATGGAGAAAAAAGGAGTGGTTTAAGTGTTTATACCTCAGGGAGGAAACACTTGGTTTTTAGACCAGATGGGTGAGAACTCTCATGTCCAGGTTCCTGCTGAGAGATTAATCAAAATAAAATAAAATAAAATAAAATAAAATAAAATAAAATAAAATATTTTTGATCTAACAATGCAGTTTTGGCTGTTGTAATGGATATGAGGTTTGTCTCATCTTAATCTATGCCGGATTGATAGAACTGTGTTCATTTCCCAACCATGTTATATATTTTTTCACATATATTTCAGATTTTTTTTCCACACTTTTTTCACATCCTTAAACTCTGAGATTCTTTGTTGCTGACTGCAGAATATGAAGGGAATTCATAATGTTTTCTTTTTGACACATTTTTCTCTCTTAACTTTTTCAAGGATAAGGTTTGGAAACGAGTCTTATTTTGGAAACTTGGGTCTTATTTGCATAAGTAGACTGGTATAAAACTCAGTCTTGATTTTTCCTTGCTACTTTGAGGGATTATTAGAGTAGGTATAATAATAATAACATTGATAATAATACAAAAAAGAACACAATACTTGCATCTCATGTCTGTTTAACCCTTGTCTCAGCACTAGAGCAAGAATAGGCACCCATACAGAAATTTCAGACTTACAGTCCACATCTAGGGTGATTCCTTTGAGCTTGCAGTGGAAAGCTATAAAAACATATTTATGTTCACCTGAACACCCGCATACAAGTTATGAGTTGTTGACACTGGCATCACCTAGTGTAGTAAAAGCTGCCTGATAAAGAGCACTCGGCGAGTTGATGACACGCACATTTTTCCTACTGGTAGGTAACTATATGTGATGTGAGTTTTCTTTTTTCTTTTGTTGTGTAATATCCTGCAGAGGCCACTTTTGAAGAGAGCAAGTTCAATAGCAAAAAAAGATTCACAGGCCTCTGAAAGCAAAGAGGCAGATAATAGCCTTGGAAAATATATGTAGATGTACTTCTGGAGAGAAAGAAAGCAGGAAAAAGAACTTGTTTGTTTGAAAGCTTTGCAAGAAAAAGACATTTAAAGGACTTATGACTCAGAGCAATGTGCTGACTGACATTCAGAAACACAAAAACTGAAGTAGCCCATGAAGGAAAACATCCTGAAAATAAATTTTTAGTGTTCCAAGGTATGATCTTGGTCTTATTGACATAATTTTGGTGATTTCACTGGCATCTTTCCTAATGCATGGAGTTTTAGATGAGAACCCAATTAGGATTCAGCTCCAGAAATAATAACTTACTAAAGGACTTACTCTGACACTGTCAGTTGTCATTCATTCCCGCTTTAAGTGATTTGAGACCCTGTGGGAGTAATTCAGGCGCCTAAACAGAGGTACGTAATGACATTTTTAGGTATGTTAAGAGGTATCCTGGTGTATCTGAGGCATTCACAGGGGCTGGCAGACAAAACGTGGGATTTAGGGAAGACCCTTTATGCATCCCCTAAGTGACAGCTGGAAGCAAGAGCATCTCAAATGGCAGGAGATGCCTGTGTTTACACAGGCAAATCAACCAAATCCCTAAATTACTTCTTCCTTCTTCAGACCATGTCCTGACACAAAAAAAAAAAAAAAGAAAAAAAGAAAAAAAAAAGTATTCTGGACTGGGACTGAACAGGTGAGCTGTTTTGAGATGAGCATATCAGTTGCTGCCACTTACACAGAGACCTATTAAGTGGTAATAAATATTAAGGACATGATCAGGTGGGGAGAAGTGGTCAAGCAGGGACATTCAAGGAAGCAATTTCCTCTTTTCACAAAATGTTACCAACCTTCAGCTAAGCCTGAATAACTCTTTTTGGCATGCCCTTAATGAACTGAAATATGAATTGAAATATATTAGTCTAAAGAAATTATCATTGCTTTCTGCATTTCACTTACCCATTTTACTTTGTGCTACAATAGATGGAGAGTGCACACATGATTAGTGCCTGCATTTCAAATAAGGAATGGTGACTTAAATCTCCTGCCACCAACAGTTATTTTCAGAAGTGGGAGCAAAACACTGGCAGCTTTTGTCTTCAGGTGAAAGTACACACTGTTAAAATGTCTGAATGAGCTAAACTTGTGGTTTTCCATCGCCCAGTGGTTATTGTCTTCTCCATTTATATTTGTATTTTTTTTGCTATGCTTTACATGAGCTACTTAGTTGATTTTGGTTCTTTGTATCACAGCAAGCATAAAATGTGTCTGTAGTTATTTTTGTCTACAAAATTATGTGTATAAAATTGATGCCTAGTTAAAGATGAGTTGAAAATCTTACCTCTAGATGAAATTTAAAATCAGTGATGCACCACGTGAGAAATATTGCTCTTAGAGTGCTTCTGTAGTTCCTATTATATGTCTCGCGGGGCTTTTAAAAGATTAATTTTCTTTCATTCTTTTGTTAAGTTTTTTGGAGATCATGCATTATTGTTTTGGGCACAATACAGATTTCATTCCAGCCAGTATAATTCAGTTATTTCAGTAACTTTCATGTGAGAATGTTACACTCAAAATCTTGTTTATGGGAAAAGAGTAAGCATGCTTTTTTATATATATGTATAAACCCAAGAATTTATTGTTTGTATAAGTGAAATCTCACCCCTCAAGTCCTGGAATCATTATTTATTGAGATCTAAATGTTACAGAAAAAGAAGGAATTATGCAGTTAAAACAAACACACACCTCTCATTCTCTACCCCTTGTCCTGGTGGTGGTCTCACCCTTCCCCTGCTCCTCTGGGTCCCAAGGTTGGCAGTTTCATGCTTGTGGTTGTTTGGGAGGGTGTTACAGCAAATAGTCAGCATCTGGAGTCAATCACTAGACTGCAGTGTAGCGGAATACAACGTTCATGTTGATGGTTTCCTCTTCCTTGCCCTAGGATCCACCTGGGGTCCATTTTCAGATGTTAGCAGATGTTAGTAAACATCTGTTTGCTCACATGATTTTACCTAGTTCTTCATTTGTCTGCAGCTCCACTTTACATCCAAATTTACTGTGTATGGTATCTATGTCAGATATGATTTCATTCTCTTTGTTACCCCTAAACTCAGTTTTGTCCAGCTCCAGGTCTGCATTTCTTTAACTGACCATGGGTGATGTGCCTCTAATGCCAGCCTGTGCCCCACCTCTTATCATCCCCTGTCTGTAATCCTCTGTGCCATGTCCTGTGTCTCCCCTTCTCAAGGCCTCTGTTATCCTACCAGGCCTGTATTTCTCTACACTACATCATTGTGTTAGAATCGTAAATATCTCATTCTACATGGAATAATTGGTCGTTATTTCTGTTTATATAAAACTACAATTGCACCGTATAAAGATAAAGTATTACAAATTACATAGAGACAGACACCTGGTCTACTAGAGAAATTGCTGACACAGCTAAACCAAGTAAAGTGAAGCTTAAGCAAGTTGGCAAAAGTTCGGTCAGAGCAAGCCTGACAAGTCTCAGTCCTGCGGCCTTGTAAGCTCAGCACAAAGCTTATGGCCTCTTATGAAGAATGGAAGTGCTGTACTATGGAGCTACAGGGCTCCAAGAACTATCAACAACTGTTTTCCATAGCTAATTTATATAGAAACATCTCTACTCTTAAAGAACTAATAATCATCTAAACCATCCAGAGCATAAACTTCCATGTTATATAAGGAAGAAAAAAACCCTAGTGAATAGATAATGGAATACAAGTTTTGATATTGTTCTATATTCTTTTTTAAATCTGTTTTGTAGCTCTGGATGAGCCAGACTCTCTATTAGCAATTGTGAAATCTGTGAAACCAGCAGATGCGAGGATGCCACAGCTTCCTGTTCCCAACTCTAGCGAGGAATCAAGCTGAGCATGTATTCCCTACAGGTACACACACAAACACATATATACAATACACATATGTACACATACACATGACCAGGCACACAAGCAAACACTCAGCACTGACACAAACACAAACACCATCCACAGTCTCATCCTGTTCCTTCATCTGGTTCATCAGGATCAAGGTCTGTTAGTGGGAAATATATCCATGTACATACTTATGTGCAATGTGGATCCCCCCAGCAGCTGGGCTCAGACCCTCTGTCAGCCCAGTAGCTGCCCTTAGATCCCAGTCTCCTCAGTTGCTGGCACCTGAACAGATGAGATTCTGAGGCTGCAGCCCCAGTCCAGCTGTTGGTAGAGACCCCTTCACTCATGCACACACACACACGCATGTGCACGAGTGTGCTGTGGGTCTCTCCAGTAAATTACATTAGATGAGGCTACAAAGTAGTTTTCCCTGGATCCTCTTTTCTCCAGTTGCCTCATGCACAGGGATATAAGCTTGCAAACGGGTCTTCCATTTGGTCCTCAGATACCATGGTCACAGGCTGGGACCCCTCCAGCATCCAACTCGCAGCCCCTTGCGTCCCTCCTGTATCCAGCCCAGACTTATGGCCACCGCAACACTTGGCTCCCAAGCGCCTAGTCCTACTTGTTGGCTAATCTGCCTTGATGTTTGCTAGCGATCACCCGCTGACGTACACACCCACGTGATGTGCATGTGCTCCAGTCACTCCAGTTGGCACCACAGACACATGGGCCTCTATGACCCCTGGTCCCATCCCATTTGCTGGCACTCAAAGCCCTATGCACATGCATGCATGCAGAACAGAAAGCCCCTCACCCAAGAAAATAACTAGAAATGGAGTTCAGTGAGAAGACAGGATGACTGCACCTACCAGCTGCAGGGCATAGCCAGACAAGCACACCGACTAGCAGCCTGTTCATATGCAACCAGCCCTTATCCCTCTTCTCCCTCTACTTCCCCACATGTGTTTACCTTGATCCCTCTCTTCCCCCACCTTTAATTGCTCTCCTAAATATCCCATGATAAGTTTTGTACAAGCCAAAGACTGTTTTTCCAGCCCCCCACAATGTGCCCCACCCCTATAGGTAGTGAACACCCTCCGTCCCAGTCTGTAAGGTGCGCTCCCATTGACTCATGGTACTGGGTGAGAATGTGACATTATTATATACAAAATTATTTAACCTCTCTAAAACTCTTCATAGGAACAAAATATATTATTAACACTCTTTTGCCTTCTGGTAAGGTTCCAGTTGTATCAATAGTTCTATAATTTTATCTATGTGCAGTTGCCTTCAGCTTTCTTATCTTATTTGTTATTTGTCTTGTAGTGTAGAAATAGAAGCGTGGTGAGTCTCTCTTCTTGTCATTAATATTTCCATCTTAGACCCCAGCAGAGTAAACTGAGATGCCAGTTAATAGGATGCAGGTAACCCAACTACTGAGCAGTTAGATTATAGTCAAGCCATAGGGTGAGTGAACGTCAGAAGATGAAGACCCAGGTAATAAAAAAATAAGTAAACAAAAAAGTCAGATTTGTTATCAGATGTAGGTGCTGGTGGATAATACATAATGGCACTTATTAGGGTCAAGGTCATACTCCCAGTATGTCAGCCAGTGTCACCCTTTTGATCTTATTTTCAGTCTACAGCTAATAAGTAAAATGCTAGAGGGATCTATTTTAGTTAGCATTAATTACATTGTGGTCAAGTCATTAAAGAGCCAAAATAGTCACAACAGGATATAAAATTATCATTAGAAACCTCCAATTTCTACCCTTAAAGAAGTGTATATCATCATCTCTCAAGAGACCCAGAAGAAAACCAAAAATAGATTAAAAATTCTTATTTGGGTTTATTTACATTTAGGGTATTGAATATGTGTAAGCCCCTGTGTATTAAAATAGTTGACCTCTTAATTGCCTCTGATTATGAGGTGAAGTATGCATTTTATCAAATTTTATTTCTACCACACATGGTCTGGGAGTTCCTCGACATTTATTACAGAAAGTTAATTACACTAAAAATGCTCGACCATGAAACTGAGGTTATAGAAAACATTATACTTGTCAAAGGAATTAATCTCATGCTGACCAAACCTTCCTTCCCCCATTATTTTTCATTGTTATTCACTTTAGATCTTTGTCACCCATTTTAAACCCAGTGGACTGCAAGCTCTGACCCTTGACTTACAGGGTTAGAAGTAGCATAAAAGTTTTGACCCATCCAATCCCAATTTTTGTGTTTTTGGTTTTTTTAATGTGCTTATTTTGATTGTCATATTAATCACCTGTCAAAGAGCATTTCTTAGCTTTGAAAGGAACTGCATCCATTTTCTTCAGTTCAATAACCTGAAACTGCCAAAAGTGAACTGCTCATCTTACTGTGAATAAACTGAATTGTATTTGTCATTTCTGAGCTTGCTGATGGTTTCTCTTCCTAGCAAAGTGCATCTTTTGTGATAGAAGAAATATTGTGTATTTAACTGTATATTGGGCTTTGTTGTTTTCTTTTCATGAGTGAGTTGATTATCGATGTACGTCTCATGAATGAGGAGGAAAGTCTGTGGTCATTAATGACTCCAGGAAGAAAAAACAGTATCTTATGCAGCACCTTTCACATGAGTGCTGTTTACTAGTTCTGCCAGATCTATTCCTATATCCTTAATTATTGATCAGAGCTCTGTTTTGTTAGGTGCCTAAAGGTGCAGGGAAAAAAGTGCCTTTTCATTAAGATTTTCAGACTTCTTTCTTAAGCTCAACTGTTCTCAGCTTAGCCTAACACAACATCCAATGAAATAAGATAGTGACCCAGTAGAAGAGTTTTTTCTTGAAACTTAGAATTGCTAGAAGTTTAGGAAAGATATATGAATATATCTTTCGGCATACACAATTGTTTTTCCCCAGTCAGAGCTGGATGCCTTCAATTCCCGACCAATGAAAAATGTCAGATGTACATCAGGATTTGAAGGACATGTTCTGACTCTAAAACAGAGCCTTTGCCAAGTTTTTTTTTTTTCTGACAAGCTGATCCCTTAAGTTAGTATCATTGATTTAACATAGTTATCTACCATCTACTTGGTTCTCAAAGACCAAATAGTGGCAGCTTCATTTGTGTTTGTCTGATTAATAGAATTTAAAAGAAAAAAAACCAACAATGCACAACCAAACAACAACAACAACAAAACAACAACAGATACTTAGAAGAGAGAAATGCTCACTGGTGGGTTAGCTTGTTTTTCTGTGCAGATATGGCTAACTTAGCAACTAAATGACCAGGAAAAGGCTAGCATAAAACTGACCTATGTTGTGCTATAGGTACTCAGAAGAGGCATTTAAATGAGAACAAAAGCAACAGGATTACTGATGAATGAGGTGAATAAGGTGTCTCCACTTTTAGAATATAGTATTTCTACCTGGTTCTATGGAACATTACTTAGTTGTCCTCCTCCGCATTCATAAAGGTCCTTCTGTCTTTTTTTCCTTCCCATCCACCATATTACAATCTTCCCGAACTATTAAAGAAAGTCAAATGTATTTGAGACTAGATTCTGGATATATTAGAATTATTTTACTTTTTATGCCAAACAAACCTTAGGACTATGGCATAGATTAAAGCATCGTGATTCATGTAATTTTTGAGGTTACCCTTGCCATCTGCCATGCACATTTTAAAGTAAACAGAGCTGCAGGTAGGACCTTAGAAGTGATTAAAAGGACCATGACAGAACGATATCACTTATGATCAAGCGTACCTGGCAGGTTATGATATAGGTGATGGAAGGGACTCAGCATCCCTTATAGCAGCTGGAGAATCCAGTCTTCCAGAGAATCGTAGACATAAACATATTATCAGTAGTACACCCCTCATGGTCACGCAGATCAGAGTGTTTCTAGAAATAGAAGTAAATATGGCTTTCTTGAAGTGAGAATTTGTAGCATAGGACCATCAGTACAGTTGTGTTCAAAATGCAAAGAAATAAAATTCAAAGCCTCAGTGAATTTTGGATAAGATGTTTCTTACTGCATGTCAGTATCTCAAGACGAAAGTGAAGATGTTTGAAGGTCCAAATCATCCATCATACTTTTCTTCATTTGCAGGTAAGTATATGAACTACTGGGTAGAAAACTGGCTGGACGGCCGGGCCCAGAGAGTTGTGGTGAATGGAGTTACATCCAGTTGGCGGCCGGTCATGAGCGGTGTTCCCCAGGGCTCAGTTTTGGGGCCGGTCTTGTTCAATATCTTTATCGATGATCTGGATGAGGGGATTGAGTGCACCCTCAGTAAGTTTGCACGTGACACCAAGTTGGGCAGGAGTGTTGATCTGCTCGAGGGTAGGAAGGCTCTGCAGAGGGACCTGGACAGGCTGGATCGGTGGGCCCAGGCCAACTGTATGAGGTTCAACAAGGCCAAGTGCCGGGTCCTGCACTTTGGCCACAACAACCCCATGCAGCGCTACAGGCTTGGGGAAGAGTGGCTGGAAAGCTGCCTGTCGGAAAAGGACCTGGGGGTGTTGGTCGACAGCCGGCTGAACATGAGCCGGCAGTGTGCCCAGGCGGCCAAGAAGGCCAATGGCATCCTGGCCTGGATCAGAAATAGTGTGGCCAGCAGGAGGAGGGAAGTGATCGTGCCCCTGTACTCGGCCCTGGTGAGGCCGCACCTCGAATACTGTGTTCAGTTTTGGGCCCCTCACTCCAAGAAGGACGTTGAGGTGCTGGAGCGTGTCCAGAGAAGGGCAGCGAGGCTGGTGAGGGCTCTGGAGGACAAGTCTGATGAGGAGCGGCTGAGGGAACTGGGATTGTTTAGCCTGGAGAAAAGGAGGCTGAGGGGAGACCCCATCGCTCTCTACAACTCCCTGAAAGGAGGTTGTAGCGAGGTGGGGTCGGTCTCTTCTCCCAAGTAACAAGCGATAGGACGAGAGGAAATGGCCTCAAGTTGCGGCAGGGGAGGTTTAGATTGGATGTAAGGAAAAATTTCTTTACTGAAAGAGTGGTTAAACATTGGACCAGGCTGCCCAGGGAAGTGGTGGAGTCCCCATCCCTGGAGGTATTTAAAAGACATGTAGATGCGGCGCTTAGGGACATGGTTTATTGGGCCTGGTGGTGTTGGGTCGATGGTTGGACTCGATGATCTTAGAGGTCTTTTCCAACCTCAATGATTCTATGATTCTATGATTCTACTGTTTCATAGACTCATTTGTGGTTTGCCTAAAAAAGAATAGCATTTTGGAAAACAATATTACTTAAAAATCCCTAAGGACATAGTCACTAACTGTAAAATATGTACATGAAGAGATATGACTTATGAATTAGTACTATGAATAAGACAGCCATGTACATCAGTATTCTCTCCAGCACTCAGACAAAGCAAACAAAACTAAATAATGTAGTGAACTTCTTTCACCAGCTACTACAGCTACATGCAGATTGTTAGCTCAAAGGGAATAAAACAGGGTGGAGGGAAAGAGGGTTGAAATGTTAAATACATACTTTAGCGTATTGATAGGGATAGGAAAGATCTGACAGGCCTAGTATACAAGGTCAGAAATTATGTAAAAAAGAATACCCGCAGGCAGTGTGCTGAGCCTGACTCTGGCCAGTCACCTGTTAGGAAACACTGCTTTTTTTTTGTTTTTAAAGTGTCTTAGATAATAAACAGGATCACATCCCAAAGATGAATTCCGATGCATTGATGCTGAGAACAAAGAGAATTTCAAATTCTGAAGCCACAGTTATATTTTTGATCAGATTAATGATAGCTATGAAATGATAATAAAAATAACCTAGGAATTTGGCCGATAAAGGTTTTATCTGTTTCTATTACGTGTTTAGTTTAGTTAACATTTCTGGGATATAGCTTTTTTGACACTGCTGAGATATTTGCCGGCTGAGCTCAAGAGAAGAAACATCTGCTGATTTGATCAGAGGAGCATATGGTTAGCAAATTAAGATGTGGAACCATGAAGTAGTAATAGGAAAGCAAAAAGATTGTGGTTTTAGTCAGAAATGAAAAGCGTGCAAGGTTCTCTAGGAAAAGGGGAAAAAAAAAAATCTTTTTTTTGGCAGAGATTGAATCACAAATCAGATTCTCTACTAAAAATGCTTCACAAATGTAATAGTTTCAGCAATTCTCTCTTCTGTTCCTGCAAGCGGAGTTTGTCTTTGCATCAAAAAATCCCTTAGTCTCCGAGTTCCAAGATGTAGAGTATCTGTATGGTAAAGGCTCCAATGTATGCAATTCTTTACAAAAAGCTTTTGAATACCCAGATTATATTGTGATGTTTAAACAATGGCAAAAATATAGGAGAGAGGTAATGGCATCAGTCCTTCTATTACCTATTTTCAGAAAACGTATGCATAGATATCTATGCCTCTCTCTGTGTTTACATACACAAACTTCTGAGCTGAGTGGATGATGAAAGACCTAGTAGAAACCTGCTGTTTTAATAAGGAAAAGAAGAAAGCAGTTATTTAAAATGAAAAGGTTAGAAGTCCCCTATCATAAATTCTGTTTCAGGAACTCAGATGAAATAGTCCCCTCCTCTGTGTCTGCATGTTAAACATGCTCCTTTGGATTTCCTCTTGATTCACTTTGGTGTAAATTTATTCAGAAGCAAATTCATAGTGCAGATTTGGTATTGTCATTTTTGTTTTCAAATATTGAACTGGTGGTTTGTGAAATTATTTCTTGCCCTGCCTATGGCAGATTTTTTTTTTTTTCAATATTTTCCCCTTCAATATTTATAACTGTTATTCCAAGTGCCTAGAAAACTTTTAAGTATATAAAACTCATAGTAATATAAGATTACTTTCAGTTGTTATTTGCAACCTTTTGAAAGCTTCTTATTCTTCTGAAAACCTTGAAAACTTTAAAAACTTTAAACTAGTTTTACCTGTGAAATCAAGTGTTGCATTTAGAGAGGACTGATCAGAGGGATGGGAGAACCAGACCCTTCAGGAATATTCTTTTTATGTTGCTATAAGTAACAGTCCTCATATCTGTTAACTCTGAGTTTACTAGCACTGGGGAAGAAATTCCCTTCAAAATACTTTTCATTTAGGCATATTTATGCAATAAATTCTATGTTTTGGGGAGTTTTTAATGTCAGTATAATATCAGAGTTTTTAGGTAATATCTTTTCCTCTGTGTTTATAAAAATGAGATTTTTCATTCAAAGAAGGATTCCTGCCTGAATCTCTGATCTTTCCCTAAAACACTGGAGTTTTTGTATCACGTGAAGGAAGGATAAATATGAACCCGTAATTATTATCCTCTTGAGATGTGAACTGAGATAGATGACACACAGAGTTCAGTGATCTTTCTTTTCTTTAAACTGTTCCATAATAAATAAGTGAGATGAATCACTGCATAGGGACCTGCACTCTTTGTTCTGTGCAGCAACATCCCACCCTGCTTTATCACATCAAGCTAACAGAAGAGGTCCAAAGCAAGAGAACTGACTGGAGATTTTGGTCCTTTTAAACAAGTTATCGGTTGTTTGGCTATTTTAAGAGCTGTTTATGTCTGCACTGATCATGACAGAACACATATTAATAATTTAAAGATGTGCTTTCTCACCTGGCTGATGCTAGATATCAGCAGAATGTAAAACTCAAGGTTCACGATCAAACATTGCTTCTGTAAATGAGTCATTTCCACATTAATTTCCCCAGTGTATATATAATTTTAAACTTGCCTGTAAAGTTAAAAGTTACTTCCATATATAATACATTTTTGACATAGCTTTTCACAAGACTGTAACTTTCTTCTGGAGATGATAGAAGCTGGGTAGTCTTGGTAAAACCTAGTCTGTGCGCTGGAGTGTTAAGATTTTCTCCTCTTCTCCGTTTCACACAGGACCAGGTGCCAATCTTGGATACCTCTGTCCATTCAGTCGTACCGTATGAAACATTTAAGGAACAGTAATGGAAACCAGTATGAAATCAGGTGGCTAATGATACCCTTCTCATGCTTGCATGGGTAGAAATAGGAGAAGGTCTCAGAAGGTTAATGCTTCAATCAAATTCAAAATCGTAACAGGAGTGAATCTGTAGATCTGTCGTACATGCTCCAGATGTTCTGTTTTGGTGCTCTGTATAGTTTAGCTTGGGACCTCACTCCTGTGAGCTGTCAGAGGATGTATGTTAGCAACGTGTAGAAGCTACAGCAGCACTGTGCTCTCTCTACCCTCAGGCGTCAAAACAAACTTTCTTTTCTGAGCACCATAGACCTCAGCAGCACTGGATGGCAGCTCTTCCTGAGGTTCCTTTAGTGAGAGGAACCGAAAAGGGACTAAACAAATATAAATTAACAGAACTGTGTAGAAATAACCAGATTGTTTCCTCTTCCAAGAAAGCCCATCAGATTTAAAAATAAGTTCCTGTGGATTTCTAGAACCCTTCTTTGATTCAGTAGCATGCACACTTTAAGTAATTCTACAAAAATCATCTATCAAAGAGAAATGTTCTACAGAGCTTTTCCCTAGCTCTTTTTTTCCACCAGCCTTCCCAAAACTGCAACGAAATGTCCCTCACAGAGCTGACAGTGGGGTATTCTCCAGTATAAACTGGTATTCAATGTTTTGTATTTTTAAGCTTTCACCCTTATTGGTGTAAAAAAGATAAAGTCAATATTGCGCTCGCAGTAACAGATATATGGGATTACCAGTAGCTATCCAGACCTATGTAATTTAACAATACAACTCAAAATTAATTGTACCATAAAACGATGCTGTTTGTTTCTCTCTTTGACCATTTTGTGACTAAAGATACCTGTTTTATTGGGAAAAGAGAAAACAAATTTGACAAATTAAAATTGTGACAGGGTTATTTGTAGGTTACATTGCCATCCAGTTTTATCCTCTCTTACTGTAGTTCTTTTCTTTGAACAACTGGAGACCAAAAGGGGCCGGCCTATTTATTGAACTTGCTTCCATGACACCACAGGAACAGATGTCCATCCAATCATTCCTGTTTCAAGCCCATAGTTTAGCAAAGTGCACTTCCATGTGTTGAAGTAGGTATTCAGTCTTGATCTCAAGTGCTGAAGAATGCATGATGTGCTTTTATTAATTGCCTTAATGGTAAATTGTCTTCATTATTTCTAGCCTGAAATTAGTTTACGTAGATTTAATTTTCACCTCTGGATCTTGTTATGTCTTCTCCTTCTTAGATTAAAAAAAACTTTGTTATAAAATGTATTTTCCCCGAGTAGACTTTTACTAGCCATGATCAGGCCACCATTTCTCTTTATCACTGGCAGGTATTTACATGGCACCATAAATGTAAAGAAATTTTTGACATGCTAGATGAAAAATAAAAGCCTTTTTGACAGAGTAGATAGATAGAATATCGGTTCCCCAGGCTGATCTTCAGAGAAGAAGACAACAGAAGTCCTTTAAGAGACTGAAGGATTACTAATCCCATGTTTGGGAGTTGAAAGCTATATAAATCCAAACTATACATAAAATGCATTTTCTAAAGGTGATGATAAGGAGTCACTGGCAGAGACTTTGAGAGAAGGTGAAAGTGTTTCTGTCACTTGGGATATTTGCACAGAAATGGAGAAATTCTGAGAGGACCCAGACCAACACAGAGGTGAATTGTTGGCAATATCCCCTTTAAACCCTGTGGTTCAGTAATGAAACAAAATAAATTAAAACTAATCATGACTCAAGGAAATGGTAAGAGGAAGACAGTGGTGAGATTGTCATATTAATGTCAGTATTTTTTAAAAAATCAAAGAGCCAGCCACTCTCATCAAAACATCTCAAAAACAGTGAGTTGGTTAAGATACAAACCACGCATTTTATGTGATTTTGTTTGAGCTGGTTTGAAAAAAATCAGAAACAAAATCTCATTGTACTGTAATAACACCTTATCAGAAACCATTAACCCCTCTACCCTCTAACCTGTGAAACCTTCTCTGGAACTTCAGAATATGTGACAGAATACCTGACACTCTGACACTGCTGCATTAAAAAAGGGGGAACTTCACATAAAAATCTTGGCTTGTTTTGAAGCTTGTTAGGGGATTTTCAGTGCCAATTATTCAGAAAATGCCGCATAGCTACTTTGTCTATTAAAAGTGTTTAGAAGTTTTTGGTTTGTTTTCATTTTATTTTCTGTGGGAAATATTTGCTTTTAAAATAAATACAATTCCCTCATGATCCCGAGATACTCTTCTCTTGATGTGTGTATACAGATGAAAGAGAGTAGGTTAGAAATATAACTGCATACAGTGGTTGAATAATAAAACAGTGAAGTTTGAACATTGTGTGTGAGCTAGTGCCATGCTGGTTTTGCACAAGATACAAAGATCTAGTGTGTTAATAAATATTCAGAAATGTGTTTCAGATTCTTCTGATAATGGAATGTTTACCTTACTATTTTTATCAGTGCACATTACAGTAAATATGATTCACAACTGTCATACAAAGGGTCAATATTGCCCTTGCTACTGTATACTAAGCTATTGCTGATTTTGAACAGGAGTGCTGATACATTGCATGAGGGAGACGTGGATCCTAAAGGAGCACTTGCATTTCAGCTTGCAGTTCCAAAAAACATCACTGTTTAAGCCAACAATTCAGTATGCTGTAAACTGAAGTCCCAGGGACATTAGAGAAGGCCTTCAGTTCTTTAAAGCTTAAATGCTGTGCTGGGTAAGGCCCCTAAAACAAGCTATTAAATATGGCTTTGCACTTAAAGTTCAGCCAAATAATTTGATCCTCTCAGTAAATAAAATGCAGACACTCATCCAATGTAGTTCATTATCTGGAATTAAAATACCTCCAAATTTCAAGTAGACTTGCTTTGGGGCTCTTTTTAATGGTGATCGGTGGCATCATTTATATATAAAGATGTCTTCCGAATGTCACAAAATACAGCCTTCATACACCTAAGTTGAGGCCAGATCCAAAAAAAGGGATATTAATGCCTCATATTATTCTGCCTCAAGTTTAGGAAGAATTTTAAAAATATTTTTCACCTGGTCTCTTTTAAACATCTATGTCAGTATGTGATAAATTATCCATGACCTCTTTGGGCTGTATGGGAGCCTAAGATGATTATTTTCCTTATAGATGCCTACATGTGAGCAAATAGACCCTACTCCTGCAGTCAGTAGGCACCTGTCTCTGTGCATTTGTGCTTATCTATCTTTCTGTGGGTATTCACTGGTTTAACTAGGTAAGGAAGTGAATGATTACAGCCAACCTTAGCCCATATGGAAACATCAGCTGAGCCACTCCCTTGCATGAAGAGCCTTGGAGGAAGTCTACCAAAGCAAACCTAACCTCATCACTGGAAGGCCTAAGCTCTCTGCAGATCATAGTACCAAGGTGACTGTCACTTGAAAATATCAAAAAAGGAGTATGGTGCCCTCCTTTATAAAACGGTTGCTTTGCAGAAAAGCACTCTGCCTTTCTCAGTCTGAAAGTTTCAGAGCTCCTGCCCAGGTCTTCTTGCACAACAATGCACTTGCTGTGGAAGATCACCGTTCAGAGGAACTTTCCCATGAGTCCTTCTGCAAACGGAGAGTTTGAGTAATCAGACAGAGACATGGAGTGCATGCACAAAACAGAGTGGGAAAACTAGTTTTTTTTCTTAAATTCTTCTTATCAGTAAATTAATTCAAGATTAACTGAACCAGAAGGGAGAGAGAGAGATTGGAAGAGGGACCATGACCAATGATTAGGGCACTCTTCAGAGAGAATAGAGTCCTGAGTAAATTAATCTGACATAATGTTGTGGGTCAACCCCAGTAGGCAGCTAAGCCCCACACAGCAGCTTGCTCTGTCCCAGTGGGATGGGGAGAGGATCAGAGGGGTAAAAGTGAGAAAACTTGTGGGTTGAGGTAAAGACAGTTCAATACATAAAGCAAAACAAACTAAGGAATTTATTCGCTACTTCCCATGGGCAGGCAGGTGTTCAGCCACTTCCAGGAAAGCAGGGCTTCCTCACGTGTAACGGTTACTTGGGAAGACAACCGCCATCACTGCGAACGTCCCCCCCTTTCCTCCTCCTTCCCTCAGCTTTCATTGCTGAGCACAATGTCATATGGTATGGGATATCCCTTTGGTCATTTTGGTCACAAATCCAAAACACAGCACCATACGGGCTGCTATGAAGAAAATTAACTCGATCTCAGGCAGACCAGTACACATAAGTAGAGCCCCAGGACGTGCTCAGGGGACAGTGAAGTGGAGGGTTTATCATACGCTCCTCTGGTTAACATTTGGCTTTTCTGAATCTGACTCTGAGATGCTGAGCTAACTCAATGTTACAGGCTTCACATCAGGATGCAGGCAGCCAAGAAGTATTAGTAAAGATAATTTATCACCATATCTTAAACTCCTCTATGGATCTACCTTTAGGGTATAGTTTCACAAGACGCTTGCTTGGCATACAAAGGCAGCTTAGGATATTTCTACAGTCCTGTCTTCCAGCAACGCTGTTTGACTCGGTCTCTCCTGTGCTAGTGCAGCTGCTTGTGGGTTTGTGGTTAACTGCCTCACTGGAATGATCAAATTACAAGCAGTGAACAGTGAGGGCTGGACTGGGGTTGTGAACTTCTTGCAATAGCTTTGCTGCCAATGCTATCATGTTTTAAAACTGCAGCCTATGTTTCTTCTTCACAAAGGCTCAATAAAATTGATCGTGAGTTTTAAGTGAACTTCTGTTACTATAATTAGTATTTGAATCTCATTTATAATTATCCATATGGTTTTCCTTGTGTTTATTTTTTCCCCCACATGGTACATTCATTAACTTAGATATCCTTTAAGTGATTATCTTGCTTTTTAAAAGCAGCAAACATCCACTTTTACCCCAAATTCTTCAATACCATGTCACTGCTCTGTGACTATTGCGTGCTCCCTTCTTTACAGCAGATATATGCTCCACAAATGTTAGCTAGTGGAAGCTAGAGTATATGAGATGGTACTTTTTAATAAAATATGTTAGTGAAGATGTTTCCAATACTTCTTCCCAGTGCAGCCTATTTTTGAAGTACTGCATTACTTAGGTGGGAACATCAACCCAGAGGCAAGAGTGCCTCACCGGAAAAGGAACCAGCGTTGGTGTGAAGTCAAAGTACCAGTGAAGGAAATCCCTTAGGGCTACAGGAGCTGGAATCTCCATCTTCACTCCATTTTATGACCAAACTTCAGTTCTGCATATCTCACAGGCAGAGAACTGGTGTGTTAGTGGATGTGATGAAAACTGGGGCTGATGATAAGTAAAAAGAAACCAAACAATAAACTAAACAGGATTATAACAATGGAAAAAGATGAGGAAAAAAAAAAATTATAGAAAGGTATAATTTTACCCTAACTTAAAACTTTCCCAGTGTTAAACTGATGAATGACATAACCTTTTTTATTTAAGTAGGGTTTTTTTTCCCTGATTTGGTTTTTGAAGAGCTACAGGATAAGCTCCAGAATAAAACTGAACTAAAAAGACCCCTCAAAATTCCTCTCATTTTGGATGACCTATAGGAAGTGCTGGTAGGGGTCAGCAGGAGTGCACTAATTTCACAGGTTATTCTTGAAATGTCAGCTTCTTACACCATCAGAGAGCAAACCGCTGAGCTTGTATGTACCTGGGTCAAGGCAGAGAAATACAATGAAATGAAAGAGCTTCTTGTTGTTAATTCTTGAATAATGTAACTTTTATATATTATTACTTTTTGTAGTATTTGTTTCTGAAACCTGAGTTGCTCTCAGGACTAGATGTTTCCCCCAGTAATAAGGCTTTCTAATCAAAGTCTTTGCTCACAAGAGCAATTTATTGACAACCAGAGGTCATTACTGAATCCATCATAAGCTGCTTGATTCATAGAGTTAGGCACAATTTGAAAAGTGCCTTTTGCAAAATCATACTCTGTTGTACACCTCAGAGTGTTTAAGGAGCTTACAAATGTTGTTAACAGAGGATCAAGTAAAGCTTAGTTTTAGTCTGATGATGAAAGTACCTGGGTGTTCAGCTGATGCGATGTGAACTTGAGCTGTTCAGCTTCTTGTCATGAGCTAGTGTGAGTATTTTGATAATTTTTCATTGCTTCTTCAAAAAATGTCTGGATTATAAGAGTGTGCTGAGAAGATCAGGAGCCCAAGTGATCTCCATGGCACTAACATCAATATGGAACATTCATGCTCACACAGTGAACAATTCCAGGATTGTCCCAAGATCTGAATCTGCAACAGCATCTTGTGTTGTTTACAAATATTATTAGTATCAGCAAACATAAATATCAAAGAGCACAAGCCATGATAATCAGAGTTTACAGAACAATTTGATTCCCTCAGAACATGAAAACTTTTTCTTTTTTTTTTTTACAGTTTTTACAGAAAACAAAGGTCAGAGTATTGCTACTGCTTTGATGGTATGACTTGCAGTGGTAACGTGCCATCTGACAGTCCGTGTAGTGTGAGGTTAATAAAAAAAACATCAGTAAGATGAATGAGAGGAAGAGAAAATGGTGGGACAAAAAAGATATGAAAAATAGGTGAAAAGAAAAAGGAGGGAAACCAGAGAAAGAAGGAAAGAGGGAAAAGTCCCTCAGGAAGGGACACCAAGTGAAGCAAAGAGATTTCTTCTAGAGAGATCTAGTAAGAGAAAAAATTGTGGTTAATGAAACTCTCTTCCACGGTGCCTCTCTACCCACAGGCAGACCTACACAGACATCATCAAGATCTACTTGCAAGTTGATGTTTAATTGTAAAATTTTTATTGAAACCATATTTTTATGGAAAAAACCCCCCGTTATCACAGCTCTTGCTGAATGGTTTCATAGAGTTTTTAGATTGAAGACTGCAGCATTTCATGTCTTTGCAGAAGGAAAGCTGCCTTTGTAACTAGACTATGAACAATTCACAGTCTACAAAAGGCAGTTAAAAGTAAAGGAGGCAGCCTAAATGCATAGAACCAGGATGTTTTTGGAGTCTGCAGTTTTTAATATTGCCTGTACCTGTGGCTTTGTGTTATTGGGTGCTATTAATCTCAGAAGAAACAATTCTTTGGTCTAAAGAACAGCATCAAGAAAAGGTATTACTGCTGAACTTGCAGGAAAAAAGCCAATAGGTTTCTTCTATCCTTTTATATGTAGCTTTTACACTCTTAAGGTATGCAACACCATGTAATTGTGCAGATGAAATTAGAGAGATGCAGCAACTGATTTAAAATCATGATCAAGAATATCTTCCACATTACAAATGAAATAAAAAGGGAAGCTATATATAATACAAAGGAAATAAGTAATATACTCTTATCACACCATAGGGATTTTTTATTCCAAGACCAGGTTTTTTTATGCCATTGCTGAATATAATCTTGGCAGTTTTATCAAAAGCTGGTCCAAGTATAATACTGTAAACTGGCCCTCATGTCCTCCTCTTTCAGCTGACACTTCAGACCTAGGAAAAATGGAGAGATCTAACCAAAGGTGGCCACTTTGGACATATTTTGATACGTTTGCTGTGATGTGCTGATTGCTACATTTCCATTGCCTTAAATCTTTTTCCCTTATTTCACGGTTGGCTAAGTTGCAAACAAACAGGCAGGTATTCAGGGAGATACAGGTTCTTTCCCTCACTTTTCAGTTTGGATCTCTGTTGAGTTATATAATCTCTTTCTGACTAAGCTTACCAATCTGAAAGGAAAGTGATAATAATGATAATTAACTTCCTTTGTAATGCATTTTCACATGTAAAGACGAAAATTGCTCTGTCAGAAACAATGTTTGGTATAATTTTTCCCTGCCTGGCTTTCTTGTTTCTCTTCTGGGATACGAATATCGAGTTGGGTTTTTAAGTTAACTTCCAACAGATTTATTAGTCATTTATAATTCATATTCAAATCAGGAATTAGTGACATTCTAAACAAGATCTTGAAGATTTCCATTAAATTAATAAAGAAAATACGGTACAGTATGCTACAGCAGTTTTCCTTAAGGAGCAGAGAAATAATAAGAATGTTCCTTTGTTTGTGTTGATGCAACGTGATCCTAAAGCAAAACGGTTCTGAGAATAAAGTTTGTTTTATGGGTGAACAATTGGAAGAGTTTATGGGATAACTTATGTAAAAGTTTAAATCTTCAGTAAGTAGATGGGAATATAAAAAGGCCAGGCTATAGTCTCTGTTGGGAGCTTTCTTGGCTGTGCCTATGTTATATCTGACCCGGCCCTGAGTCTGCTTTGCAGTCTGAGCCTAGGATGTCTATAAATACTATGCCTATGTATATATACTATGCTTATAGGCACTTTCTGCTTATACACTTTTCTTAAATGCTAGAAGGTTAAATAATATTCATATGTCTCTTCTGAGAAAGTGCAATAGATAGAAATGCTTGAAGAAGATTTTTCTTTCATTTGGACTTTAAAAAATTTCTTTAAATGGTGTCTTTATTACAAGCACTTTTTGCTTGCTTAAAACAAAACAAAACAAAACAAACCCAAAAACTTTCAGAAATTCAGAATCTTCTTTCTGCTGTTATTTGAGAAATTTCCTTTACATTACATCTAAAGATGCAGCATTCATCATTGCCACAAAAGCACTCTTTTTATTTTTGTGTAACTAACTGCCCCTTCTGGACACTGTCATTTTATTGTGAAAGTTAGCAGATGCCACCTATCCCAGAATTTCTAACCTCACCACTGTCACCTGGCTTAGGAGGACCTTGTATTTAACTTCGGATTGAATGAAATTAGACTGAATATAAAAGCCACACCTCAGCCTTGGGGAATGGAGTCAGGGAAGAATGGAAAGGAATTCTCCAATTGTTAATTAGACTCAGAGTTTTGTACTAATGCAGCTGAAGTCTCCATCAGATCCTTTAAGTAGCACTGGAAGATCTCCTGAGATTTTGGCCTAAAATATCAGATTACAGAAGGCCTATGTCCTTAATGTTCTCTAACTCTCCCCATTGCCATGGTTATTTGTATAGAAGAGGGAGAAATGCACAGGTAATATGTAGATTACTAGCCAAACCATTTAATATAGCAAACTCAATGTCAGAAGAAAGTGCTAAGCTGCAAACTGGAGGGACACGTCTCTGAAAGACAGAAAAAAGGGCATAGGTTGTTTTTTCCCCTAGGATCCCTCTTACATGATGTAGTTGTGTTCTGCCTCATACACAGTGCTGGATGTCCAGAGTCTTCTAACTCAGGAGTAATTTGCTGCAGCTTCCAGGAGTCCTTAAGCACTGTATTAGCTATAATTTACAACATTCTTTCCCTAATATTTTGTAATTGTCTGTTGGGACCCGATTCCTGTGCTGGAGACAGGTGTGTGACTACCGGTATTGTAAAGCTTCCCCAAAGCACTTCTCCACTGCTTGTTACAATAAAAGATATTTTTCCCTGAAAACCTGAAGGGATAGATTTTGAAGCAATTGGCCTTTTCACATGTTGTGGCACTATGGGCTAGACAATGTTTGAAACACAGTTTCCATGCAATTTAAGATTTCCTTTCTAGCTGTTTCAGAAATCTGTTTCCTCTTTTTTTTTTTTTTTTTTGAGTCAAGGGGATTCAGCAGATTATTGTCTATCCTTCATTTTCTGGCCTATAGCCTGTTGCCTCCTGGCTGGCTTTAAATAGTTCCTTATGACAACTCACTGTTCATGGGTGATATATACACTTTCAACTGCTGTCCTGATGCATAGGAAAAACTGGTTTGGGCTCTGGTCTGACAAGATCTGTAGCATGGTTTTTTTTTTTTTTTTTCAGAGAGATGTGAATGAAAATCACTGGTATATATCATAAAATATATGAGGGGAACCAGCTGATAAGATAGAAGTGTGGCTTTTATAAATTCCAGAGCTCATCCAGTTGTGTATGGATTTTGGAACTGCTTTAAATGTATTAGTCAATGGTGTTTAAAAAAAAAATGTAAAATTGCCCTAGAAACATGATCTTTCTTAATTGTCTTAATTAGTATTAATTACCTATTAAACACAGTGCATGTCAACTTAGGCAGATTACAGTCTGGGTACTAAGAGTTTATTAATTTGATATGACACTGAGACACAATAATAGCTGCAGTTTAGGAGCTAATATTTATGGGTCTAATTCAATCAAGAAATACATTCAGCTTCTGTGGTAGACAAGAGGAAACAACTCTTACAGTGTCTGGTATACTGCAACGTGTTCCTAGTTGAATCCAGAGTGCTCGGGTAAATATATGAGAAGACCCATTCACAGTCAGTGAAAGATCTTGAACTGCGAATGGAAAAAACTGAAGTGATAAATGGGAGATTCTCTTCTCTGCATTTCAAGTATCATTAAGATATAGGGAAAACAATACTCACTCATCCCTTTAATAAGTTAATGGAGTGACTACATCAGTGGACGTGGGAAGGGCTACAGATGTCGTCTGTCTGGACCTCTGTAAGGCCTTTGACACGGTCCCCCACAACATCCTTCTCTCTCAACTGGAGAGGTATGGATTTCATGGGTGGACTGTCCGGTGGGTGAGGAATTGGTTAGATGGTCGCATCCAGAGGGTAGTGGTCAACAGCTCAATGTCCAGATGGAGGTTGGTGATGAGTGGCGTCCCGCAGGGGTCCGTATTGGGACCGGTACTGTTTAATATCTTCATCAATGACATAGTGGGATCGAGTGCACCCTCAGCAAGTTTGCAGATGACACCAAGCTGAGCGGTGCGGTCGACATGCCAGAGGGATGGGATGCCATCCAGAGGGACATGGAGGGACCTGGACAAGCTTGAGAAGTGGGCCCGTGTGAACCTCATGAGGTTTAACAAGGCCAAGGGCAAGGTCCTCCACCTGGGTCAGGGCAACTCCTGGTATCAATACAGGCTGGAGGATGAAGGGATGGAGAGCAGCCCTGCCGAGAAGGACTTGGGGGTACTGGTGGGTGAAAAGCTGGACATGAGCCGACAATGTGCTCTCACAGCCCAGAAGGCCAAGCGTATCCTGGGCTGCATCCAAAGCAGCGTGGCCAGCAGGTCGAGGGAGGGGATTCTGCCCCTCTCCTCTGCTCTGGTGAGACCCCACCTGGAGTACTGCATCCAGCTCTGGAGCCCTCAGAACAAGAAAGACACAGACCTGTTGGAGCGGGTCCAGAAGAGGGCCACAAAAATGATCAGGGGGATGGAAAACCTCTGCTGTGGAGAAAGGCTGAGAGAGTTGGGGTTGTTCAGCCTAGAGAAGAGAAGGCTTTGGGGAGACCTTATTGCAGCCTATCAGTACTGAAAGGGGGCTTATAAAAAAGATGGTGGCAAACTTTTTAGCAGGGCCTGTTGCAACAGGACAAGGGGGAATGGCTTTAAACTAAAGGGAGGTAGGTTTAGACTAGATATAAGGAAGAAATGTTTCACAACGAGGGTGGTGAACCACTGGCCCAGGTTGCCCAGAGAGGTGGTGGATGCCCCATCCCTGGAAACATTCCAGGTCAGGCTGGACGGGGCTCTGAGCAACCTGCTCTAGTTGAAGATGTCCCTGCCCGTGGCAGGGGGGTTGGACTAGATGACCTTTAAAGGTCCCTTCCAACCCAAACTATTCTATGATTCTATGATTCTAAGACTTTTAAACCACTAATAAAATTGCTATCTATGCATGCCTATTTCTAGGGTAATCACTTTGGTTCAGAGGTGTGCAAATCAACTACTGGTCTTGCAAAAAGATTGTGATGACCATCTAGAGGCCTTATACAGGGCTGCTTTGGATGTTAAAGTGAAACTGTACAGAACTAGATATGTAAAAACCATGCAACCTCGAGTACAATACTTTTCCATCCACTTCAACGGATTTTGGATCAGGATCATAAAATAATCTCCAACACGGCTTATTGCTTTTCATTTCAGAACTATTCTTCATTGACTGGGGTTGCTCAAACAGTGAAATTGGACTGCGTTGTGCACTGCAGTACAAATTTGCAGTTGTTTTCTGAAAACCAAAATGGGTACAGAAAGTGTATCATTAACATCTGAAAGCCAAGAACTGTAACATAAAAAATGCTTGCAAAGGATGTATTGACATTTAACCTCACAGTTTCATTAAGTCTTAACTCTGTACATAGAAAAAGTTAATTACATGGTGCTTTAAGTCTTTGTAAAAGGTCAGTTTGCTAGTACTATACTATGTAGCAGCAGTGGTTGGAAAGGTAGTGCTCTGAGTAGGAACATGCTTTTAATAGTTGTTTGGGGTAAATCGTAAGAGCTTCATAGTGCATGCTTGGTAATGAGATTCAATTATTTCCAATGAGAATTTTAAGCCCCCTGAGAGACTCATCTTTTGCTTACTGTAAGCAAAACTAATCTTTGCAAGTATAAAAATGACACTCACCTTTCTATTGTGTTGGCTTAGAGAAAGGTCAGATGTAATAAAGATCACTCTTCTTGACAAATAACACTTAATGTTTCTTTTCATCCAGCTTATATTATATTGTAAAATCAGATTACTGTTGCAATAGCCTAATGGTACTTGACTAATAAAAAGTGGTCCAGTACAACTACAGTATGCATATGGAAGATTCTTGATTAAAATATTATTTCAAATAACACTTGCTGGTGCTGAATCTTGGTATCCTGATACAGAAAGTCTACCAAAATTACTAATACGTGAAAAATGGGGGGAAAAGTTCACCTCAGCACTGAGAAAGCATGAGATAAAGCTAATAAGAAAAAACTTATTTCCATCGAGGCATATTCCCTGCAATAGCAGATCGTCATATGGAATATGCCTACTTGATTTCATCTGACAGCATTAGGGGAGAAAAAACAAAACAAAACAAAAACGTCACAAGTCCCCTTTGCTAATGTGATAGAGGGAAGGATGAGCTAGTGGCTTATGGTTTGGTTATTTGTGTTCAATTCTCCATTCTGCTATCAACTTCCATTGTAACACTAAGTCACTTAAACTTGAATCCCTAGAAGAGCTTTGATGTAGGATTATTTCAGGCTGGAGAGGATGCTGGTACAAATGTGCCTATAAGCCTGAAACAAGTGAAAGTCCAAAATAGCTGTGTTTACATTAGCAAGTAGTGCAGCCCAGAATAAAGGACTTTTTATAGAGAAAAAATGTCGAAAACACAAAATCAAAGCAAAAAGTGCTTCCAGGAGGGGGTAAATTCAGATTACAGCTAGATTGGTCCTTCCTGTGATCTTAAAGCCAGGTAGTAGCTGAAGCACTTGGGCTCACATGTGCTCCTGGGCACAGCTTCCAGGCGAGTTTCATCCTAAAAAATTCATAGAATCATACAATCATTAAGGTTGGAAAAGACCTCTAAGATCATCGAGTCCAACCGTCAACCCAACACCACCATGCCCAATAAACCATGTCCCTAAGCGCCTCATCTACACGTCTTTCAAATACTTCCAGGGATGGGGACTCAACCACTTCCCTGGGCAGCCTGGTCCAATGTTTCACCACTCTTTCAGTAAAGACATTTTTCCTCATGTCCAATCTAAACCTCCCCTGCCGCAACTTGAGGCCATTTCCTCTCGTCCTATCGCTTGTTACTTGGGAGAAGAGACCGACCCCCACCTCGCTACAACCTCCTTTCAGGTAGTTGTAGAGAGCGATGAGGTCTCCCCTCAGCCTCCTTTTCTCCAGGCTAAACAACCCCAGTTCCCTCAGCCGCTCCTCATCAGACTTGTTCTCCAGACCCCTCACCAGCCTCGTTGCCCTTCTCTGGACACGCTCCAGCACCTCAACGTCCTTCTTGTAGTGAGGGGCCCAAAACTGAACACAGTATTTGAGGTGCGGCCTCACCAGTGCCGAGTAGAGAGGCACGATCACTTCCCTCAGTGTGTCTACTCTGAGACCACGCTCTGACGATAAAAAAAGCATGATAGATGGAAATGCTTGGAAATCCACTTCAAAATTCATCATCCAAACTAAAATATTGATATAGATTATTTGGTGTGTTATCATTGCAAAAAAGGTGAGTTGTGGGTACAAATATATTAATAGGAATGTCAGGAGGTCAAAGGTAATTATTCTGCTTTTATTTAATGGGATATCTCTGCGAATAAGCTGAAATACATTTAAAAATAAAATTATAGGACTGCCAGAGAGGTCTAAAGTAATTATTCTGCTTCATTTGGCACTTGAATACTGTGTCAAATGTTGGGAAACATATCTTAACACAGATGAAGACAAGTAATAGAGAAAACAGAGGAAACCACCAATGATCAGCAAATCAGAAAACACGACCTAACGAGAAACACTGAAGTGAATTGCATTTCTTTTTTTCCTGAAAAGTAAAGAGTAAGTAAGCATAATTTAAGTCCATTATTAAACAAAGTTTTTCTGTTGAAGAGAGGAATAAATTGTTCTCCATGTTGCAAAGGAGAAAAAGAGGAAAAAACTATTTTTTTTTTTACAGGAATTTTAATGATAAAGGAATGTATTGGACTAATGGATAGCTGGTATCACAACATTGAAGAACTTTCTTCATTAGAGATTTTTAATAGGTGTGACATATAATTGTCAAGGAAGTTTTTATATACTTGTTCCTACTCAGTACAAGGTACTGGACTGACTGTACTGCAGATTATCCAGCCCTATGATGGATAGTTAAAGTATAAAGTAGTTAAAGATAATTTAGCTGGGAATTAATGGACTCTTAAGCAATCCTTCAGAAGGTGTAAGTAGTTGTGAGGAATACTGAGATTTGGATCAATAATACATTGGGGCCATGAAATCAATGACAGCAGCAAAATCCACAAGCCTGGAAATCAGGCTCTGCATGTCGCAAGCTACAACCCAAAGCAGAAGTACTTGCTTATTTTGAAGATTTGGTGTAAGTGAATTTCCCAAGCAGAGGCATAGAGAAATTTAAGACTGAAAAGAGAAATTGAATCTTGATTCCACCTTCTCTTTCCCACCAGCAGCTGTTGACTTTTAAGTTGTTGTTCCTTTATTCCTATGACAGATTGTATTCATATATAAACAGTATGTCCGGCAAACTCAAGTACCAGCATCTTTCAGAACTGCTCTCAACTTCAGAGTTGCTGTTTAAGTCACAGCCAGTTCAGTCTCCAGCTGCATATCAGTCATTTTCTGACCCCAAATTGATTATCTCCACTCACTTGAGATTTCTTCTGGACTTCTTTTTTATATGTACAATTATTACTGGTATAGTATATATTATTTTTAGTTAAGACCACCATTGAAATTTATTTGGATTCTTCCACATGGTCATAAAATTTAGTACATCTCTGTTTTGTTTCAGTGTAAGAGCCTTAGTTCCTTCTGATTGTGTCCTGATAATGTGTGTTTTTTTTTTTCCTGTCTTTCACTAAGGTAATTGCTTCCATAAATGTAGTTTGATGAAAGGGCTTTTAACATATACAGTTCAATTGTGAGTTGTCATGCTGTTCATGTTAACTAACCAGAGAGGAAATATTTGATAGGTTTCAAAAATGGGAAAAACTGACTTTCTTAAGGCTTCCTTATTTTCAGCTTAAGTCTAAATTTGCTAAAATGACAGGACAGAAGTCCTGCTTCCAGGCCACTTAACAAAAGTGTCTTCAAGTGTAAAGCAATATTTCCCAAAGCCTATAGAGAGCAGAAGTGTGAAAAGCTGCTCAGAGTGCTAAAAGATGCATGCCCCACGGACATCCTTAAAATTAGTCGGTTTAAACACCTGAAGCATGAAACAACCTCTGCACGGGTTGTGATCAAACTCAAATGGAAAAATTAAAAGGAAAAGACATTGCTGTTACTCTGGAGGAAGCACAATGTTCAATAAACAGAATACAGATTCCTTTCCTTTTATCTGCTCCCTTCTGCTTCTGCTCATCTGTTGAATGCTCTTTGCCTACTGAGCTGATAACCCATTAATATTGCTCCCTCCACAGCAAGAGCATCGTGATGTCTGACTGCTGCCCTACATGTGACAAGGGTCAGTTGTAAGTGCATATCACTTCTGGGGGCTCCGTGCAGATTTCTGTCAACCTGTGGGTAATACAATCTCTGCCAGCAGGAGATACAGGGATTTATCTCCATCTAATCCCCCCTGCCAGGAGCAGAGCAGCAAGGGAAGACCCCTTAGTATGTGATCTCTTGTCTGGCCAGTAAAAAAAATATTCTAGGAAATGGAAACGTCTGATCATGGAGTTAGTCAGTGCTGTGAGGTGCAAGGTGTACACAAAACACTTCTAGCAAGCAATATGATATTAACCTCTATGAATAGAGCTCTAGTAAACCTTATGGGATCTACAGAATTATTAAGTGCTCATGTTCGAGTAGAATTCCTCTTCAAATCACTCTCAACCAAAGCAATAGTGAACCTGTGCCTCTGGTAACTTATTTTTTAGCCTGATCTTGCCAGGTGTTGCATTCGTTCAGAACCCTTGGATTTCAGTAAGAATGAATAGATGAAGCTTAGCTCGTTATGCTATGAGGACTGTTATTTAGCGTATTATAATCAGTACTTCAGGCAGCTCAGAATACTGCTAGGGCAGCTTTAATGAAAAGTTTGAATCTGAGAATACATAGTGGGCACTGTTTCTTTTTTATGTGTTAAAATTTATAATGACAACACTTTTACAACAATCTCATTTTTCACCTTTGGTTCTATACACCATCCATACCACTGACAGAATCAATGATTATATTTTAATAGCAAATCATTGCCTTATTTCAGCTCAGCTTATGAAAAAAGTAACTGTAAAAGGAAAGTCTCTGTTAATGGGTTTCAAGGACCTATATCTAACTTGAAAAATGTATTAGGAAATAATAGGTCAAAAGGTTTACATAAGAATGTGAGAACAGGTTTCCTATGTCAGACTTTAGTTCATTTAGTTCTAGTGCACCGTCTATGGCAGTGACCTAGAAAAAATGACTAAATATAATAACAGGGCAAACACACAGGTACACTTCTTCCACTATATCCTCCCAGCAACCTGAATTCTGCATCTTACAGACTTCTGGAGCAAAATCAAGAAGGGTATTTTTGTTTTTAGCAGCACTTGTGTCTTTTTTTTTTCCATTAATTTTTCAGATTGCTCTTTGAATTGATAGAAACGTTTGCGGTCCACAGCTTTCTGCAGCAATGGACTCCCCACCTTAACTCCAGCTGTGTGGAAAAGCTGTTACCTTTGTTTCTGCTACACTTTTCATTCTAGTAAATTCATTTAATGTACCTGGCTGTGCAGTAAAAAAAAAATACAGTGAATGATAACTGTCTTTTCACTTTTTTTATGTCACTCTCTATTTCATAGGTTACTATCACAGTCCCCTCCACCCTCTTTTTTTCAGACTGGAGCCTCCTGGTCTCATTCTGTAGCTTGATCATCTCTGTCACTTTTTCTGAATATTTTCTATTTATAATCTACACTTCTTGGAAAGAAAGGAACACAACCAAAGATGATATTCAAGTTGCTGAGGTTACACAGTGGCATGATGATTTCTGTTGTATTCTCTATCTTTGTCTAATAATTGACATTTGATTTGGTTTTGACTGCCCTTGAGCACTGAAATGACACTGCATGGAATTATGGACTATAATATTAAGATCTCTTTCCTGACTGGTAATAGCTAGTTGATACTCC
This sequence comes from Aptenodytes patagonicus, assembly GCF_965638725.1. Taxonomy (NCBI): domain Eukaryota; kingdom Metazoa; phylum Chordata; class Aves; order Sphenisciformes; family Spheniscidae; genus Aptenodytes; species Aptenodytes patagonicus. The sequence goes on from NC_134949.1 coordinate 222,244,086, forward strand.
ATATCGTGTATGCAAAGTTAGGATTGTTTATCCTATACCCCTCTTTGTAAATAGCTGTATCAAATTTCATCTGACATTTTATGTCCAAATCTTTCAGGGTGAGATTCATCTGGTGACATCTCAGCTCTTTGCCTTTGGCTCCCTTTATAATCAATGGAAACAAACTGGCGTGTTTAAGGGATGATTTATCCCACCCTGCGTTACAGTGAGATAAGTCACTCCATGAAAGTACCTATTTCCTTCCACTGATTGTAAAAAGGGAGCAAAGGCCTCTCTGCATTGCAGATGCACAGATTTGGTCAGATGAATGGCACTCTCGGTATCGTGAGGTTTTTCTGCAGTTCTTCTCAACTAGTGTTTTAGTTTTATTGCTCTAAATGGGTTAGTTTGATCAGCAAGCTTTATTACCTCACTCCGGTCTTGTGAGACCCCTCCTGGAGTACTGTGTTCAGCTTACTCCTTCCCAACATAAGAAGGACATGGACCTGTTGGAGCGGGTCCAGAGGAGGGCCACGAAGATGATCAGGGGGATGGAACACCTCTCCTGTGAAGAAAGGCTGAGAGAGCTGGGGTTGTTCAGCCTGGAGAAGAGAAGGCTTCGGGGAGACCTTATAGCAGCCTTTCAATACTTAAAGGGGGCTTGTAAGAAAGATGGGGACAGACTTTTTAGTAGGGCCTGTAGCAGTAGGACAAGAGGTAGTGGTTTTAAACTAAAAGAGGGTAGATTTAGACTAGATATAAGGAAGAAATTCTTCACTATGAGGGTGGTGAGGCACTGGAACAAGTTGACCAGAGAAGTTGTGGATGCCCCGTCCCTGGAATTGTTAAGGCCAAGTTGAATGGGGCTTTGAGCAACCTGATCTAGTGAAAGATGTCCCTGCCCACAGCAGGGGGGTTCCAACCCAAACTATTCTATGATTCTATGATTCTGTGATTCTATTAACTTGTTTTCTAGGTAATTTATGAAGATGTCAGCCAGTATCAGTTACTAGCACAAGTCTCCAACATTCTAGTGGTCTCTAGTCTCTGTGGGACTTCAGTAGTAATCTTCCTAACACTCTCAAAACTGACAATCTATTCCTAAACTTTATTTTCTGTATTGTCACCTATTTATATTAATTTAGAAGATAAATTTCTTCCTGTCCTACAGAAGCTTAGTTTCTATGGGAATCATTAGTGGGAGATTTATGAAAAGCCTTTGCCATCAAAGAGACAAACAATAGCAATCGACTCTTTTTTAGCAACATGCTTCTTGGTACCTTCAGAGAACTGCAAGTGGATTGTAACACATGCCTGCCTTTGGCATATTCTCTGTTTCCTGTTACCCAGTATTGATCATATTCCAGAGTTATTCACTAGCTCTGGTCAGTATTATACTTTCAACCAATCTGTGCTTCTTTGATGTCTTAAATGCATACTGGCTCTACCAGCTAGCAGGAGAACTTTCTGCTTTGGGTGTGTTTGGAAAAAAAAAAGCAAACCCAAACAACCAAACCACATCAGTTTTTATGCCTTTAGCAAGTTCTTTTTCAGAATTGGTTTGGCCTGCCTTATATATTTTTCCTGCTAATATTTATGTCCTTTTCTGTTTTCCTTGGTTGAACATGAGTATAGCGTTCTTAAGGAATGTCATATTTTTAATAGCCTCCTTTGTCCTCCTGTCCAGTCCTACTGCCTTTTTTCTTTTTCTTTTTCTTTTTCTTTTTCTCTTTCTTTTTCTTTCTTTTTCTTTTCCTTTTCTCGTCTTTCTGTAGTGGTTTTTGGTTGCCATACAACTTTCTGACTGACATACACTTGCTTAGAGTACCTACAGTAATGTCCTTAATATCTATAACACCTGCAAACATTTAAACCTTTTAGCTCTTAGTTCCTTTGTAAGAAGCTTATGCACTAGTCACCCTTTTTGAAATTAAAAGCTTTTGTAGTAGATTTTGGTTCTTGATTCACTTATGAGGATTGTTAACTCTAAACATCTTACATGTACTGTAACAGAAATGTTCTTTAATAATAAAATTTTAAATCAGCTCCTTTTTTCTACCCTGGGTCAATTCAAGAGCTGCTTCTTCCCTTTGGTATCTTTAGCTACCTGATCCATGAGGAAGGCACTTATGATACCTAAGATGGAGTTTCACCATCACACTGTCATGTGACATTTACATAGTTAATGAGGATAATTGTAGTCTTTTATTTTTATTGTGTTTCCTGTCCTCACAACTCTAACATTTCTTAGTCTATTACCATTTTACCAGAACCTTTTTCATCCTAGTAATGAAGTATTGTTATACATTCTTGGGATTTCAGTGCAAAAAGATGTCTGTACTAATTCTTGATCAGTCAAGTTATATATCTGGTTTGACTGTAAAGTTTGGGTTTTTTTTTAAATGTGTGCATTCCTCAAAGTATATAAGCTACTCTGTCCTTCCAATATATTTATAAACTGATAGTAAAATGCTATGGATTGGCTGCCCTTCACCAGTTTCAGACATCCCTTCTGATACATGAATTTAAAACAATATCTTCCAGTATCTCTCTCTCTTCTCTTCTCTTCTCTTCTCTTCTCTTCTCTTCTCTTCTCTTCTCTTCTCTTCTCTTCTCTTCTCTTCTCTTCTCTTCTCTTCTCTTCTCTTCTCTTCTCTTCTCTTCTCTTCTCTTCTCTTCTCTTCTCTTCTCTTCTCTTTTCTCTTCTCTTCTCTTTTCTCTTCTCTCCTCTTCTCTCCTCTTCTCTTTCCTCTTCTCTCCTCTCCTCTCCTCTCCTCTCCTCTCCTCTCCTCTCCTCTCCTCTCCTCTCCTCTCCTCTCCTCTCCTCTCCTCTCCTCTCCTCTCCTCTCCTCTCCTCTCCTCTCCTCTCCTCTCCTCTCCTCTCCTCTCCTCTCCTCTCCTCTCCTCTCCTCTCCTTTCCCTTCCCTTCCCTTCCCTTCCCTTCCCTTCCCTTCCCTTCCCTTCCCTTCCCTTCCCTTCCCTTCCCTTCCCTTCCCTTCCCTTCCCTTCCCTTCCCTTCCCTTTCCAAACTTTGTATCTGTTTACCTGTTTTTCTATGCTTTAAACTTCTGAAACAACATTGTAGAAACACCGGAATCTTATTGCGTCAAATATTTCCTTGAGAAACAGGACTTTAAGCATGTCTTTGACTGTGGATGTGGAGATGGTGTGTAAATGGACAGGGTAAGTAGAATAATTTGTATCCCTTCTGGGTGGACAGGAACCACTGAATGATCATTCACACAAATCCAGAGTTCTTTAATAGGTATGTAGGTGCAATAAAGGACTTGCGTAACTCTAAGGACCCTGACCTCTTGTGATCCTTGTGCAAATGTTATTTCTGCAGTAGTACATGAGAAGTGGGTACTTCAGAATAAGGCTTAAAGCAGGACATTAAGTAACCTGTCACTTAAAGTCAAAGTACTTGGTCTATAGCTGCTTCGTGTTAGCCATAGAGAAATGCTAAAAGCATAAGCCTTGAACCGAGCTGCACCCCTCCGGGTTGCAGGGGTATGCGTTTGCCCATCAGAACAGACAGCCCTGAGCCACCAGCTCCAGGTACGTGCCTATTCCTTTCCTTTAAAGTGTTTATGGTTTTTTTTTAGAGTGCAGCAACTTCATACAGTATCTCGGTCTCTTGTATGCAAGGTTAGTGAGCATAAGGGAGAGGAAAAGAGAGGATTGCTTGTGTATTTTATTCCAGAGTGGAAAATATTTTAGAAGTTCTGGCAGCCCCTGCATCTTGTGTAGGTGTTTGTTCTGAGGACAACTGATGAAGCTCCTTGGAGAATTAGTGGGGAGAAGGGGTATGATTTTTTAAAATTTTATTTATGTAGTTTAATTTATTAATTTTAAGCCATTTAATTCTTGCAACTAGATATGAATAAAGCTGCACTAGAGATCAACTGCCACGTGCAGAGGTAGCTGATGTTAATCTAAGTGAGAACTGGTGATCTGCTGGAAAGTGGCCACACTACCATTTCTTGCACAAGGAGCCATATTAACCACACAACACTACCGTCTCTGGTGCTTTTTAAAAAAGAAAAAAACAAACAACTTTTTTTTTCTTCTCCAATCACAACTTCCTTATTCCTTTCCAACACGAAAAATAGGCACCTGTGGGAAAATATGATTAATTGTGCTATCACACAGCAGGAGATGCAAGTTATCCTTTAAATTATAGACAAAAGACTAAACATATACTATGGCTCTGGTTTACTTGCCACTATTATTTTGGGCAACTCAACAGGGTTTGTATTATAGAACTGTCAGATACAATCATCCTACTTCTGCTAATTGTCCTTCTGTGAATTTTTAGCACCTGAGCGGAGTTTTGCCTAAACCACTGCATGCTTTAAGAAAATGATGTATTGCAAAAGGCAAAGCATTATAGCACCTGGATTTGTCATCCAAAGCTGAGCAGACAACAGCTTATTTATAATGGCATTCTGTCATCCTTCAAGCCTCGGTGGAACCCTTACAAGTGAATAGCTATTTTAGGAGATATATCTCATGCTTCTAGTCTGTATAAATCTAAATTTTACTTCTAGCCACATACAAGGCATTTTCGTGGTACCCTACCGCCACATTGCAAACACTTCTTGAAACTTCCTCATACTTCAATCAGCCAAAACCTATGTATGAGTCTAAGCTATTTACTCTACACTGATATTTAGGGTCAAAGGTGGCTTCCTGGATTAGCAAATCTACCTCAGGTAATAAAATAATATCATGTATTCCAAAAAAAGGCCATTGTTTTACTTTTATCGGTTTCAAACAGGTAGGAATACCTGCCTGCCTACAGCTGCTGGCTGGACCACAGTGTGAACATACAGTAACTGTGGCTGGTGTCCTCCCACTCCCGTACCTAGGTAGACGGCCAGATCTCAGGACGTCCCTTGTGGTTGTTAACCAGTGCAAAACATTGAAACTTTTTTGACATTTATGTATCAGCTGTGTTATTTGTAGAAGTTGAGTTGAATTAATGCAACAACCCTTCCTAGCGGAGACATGATGGCAGTGAAGAAAGAAAATGAGCCTTCAGCATTACCCTTGTACTTCTCCCTGTGTTGAAATCAGTAATGTTCAGGATTGTTTCTGTAGAGTAGTCCCTTGCTCTTTTCATCACAGGATGCAGCCTAAATCCACGAAAATCAGTGCATTCTCCAGCGACCCTGGATGCATTTTGGATCAGGCCATGAGCCCAAGCTGATTTTCCATGTATTCTTTCCTTCTGCAAAGGCAACAGGGGTTCCTCCCTGCGCTCTCAAAATGATGCCATGCAAGCATTGAGTAGATACACTGCTGTTAACAATAAACATTTTAGAGTGCACTAAAGACCGCATATGTTAAGGAGGCCTCTCTGGACCACTTTGGAATGCATTCAACTTTTGATGCTTTAAGAACCCTGATTCCAAGTATACCTTCATTTTCAGGTGGCTCAGCTGACTAATGAGTAGATGCTGTTAATGTGCAAGTTCTTGTGCGTGGCAGTTCATTAGTCAAATTTAAGAGGCCTCTGCACAAGTACCCTATATTATGTTGTTCTACAATGTAGGAAATGCTCTAAGACTGTGTGACTAATAAGAGTCAGGAGCCTTCTCCTTTTGGCTGTCTCACGGTTACGCCTTTTTACAGTATCTCATGTCTGCATATTAAATAGAAAATACACATCTATGAGATGAAGCAGTTTCATGAAGGGTAACCAAATATAGACAATTCACATAAGTTTTACCAAAACATTTCTCTGATGCTCCATTATTTTGGCATTCCATGGGATTAATATGCAAAATTATAAATGTATATCTCCTTAATACTGCACTCACTTGTTCAGGTTACGTAGCCTGAATCACCTCTTTGCATAGTTTTGAATGTGGCATGAACCTGAGTGTGTTGCAGTGATTGGGAGAAAGCCAGTCTGAGGCGATTTTGAACGCACTGACTAGAGTGAAGGAGCTGCTCCGAGACCCAGAAAATCCAGTTCCATCTCCTGGTTTTTGTTACATGACTTTGAACAAGTCGCATAATCCCTTTGGGCTACGGTTTTCCACTAGTAAAATGGTAATTACATTTCTTTTGTTGTTTGTCTGACAAGCTGTCTAGCCTGATGAGACTCTAAGCTTTTCTGGGTAGGATCCTAAAGTGCTCCTGGAGTTTATGAAAAAGAAAAGTAAATTGTCTTACAATTTGGACAAGCATTATAAAGTATTGTCTAATTCCTTTACATTAACCAGGAGTTTGTGATAGAGCCCTATTCACTAAAATAAAATAATGAAATAAATAGTTACTTTTCCGCTGAAGTCCCTACAAAGTCAGGGAAATTTTTGGAATACACTTTATATTAAAAGCTTTACCACCCACCTGTCACTCACACAAAGCATATAATTTTGACAAATTATGCAAAAAAACCTAATTACATTTTAATTTGCTAATCCTTGCTTAGTTAAACTAGTGACATATGCAAATTACCTGCTGAGACCTAAATTGCTTCTTTCAAAGGATAAATAAATGCCCTTTAGTATTTTCAAATATTATTAAAAGAACTTCTTGATTGACAGATAAGAAGTCAGCTCTGGGATGTAATATCACTTTTATAAAAGTGAATTCATGTGCCTAGACATAAATGTCCAAAGTTTCACAGCATGGAGAAAAATTTAGGAGTTTGGATCCTTTTCTGAAAAACTTGCTGGAACTCAGTTGAGAGTCTTATGGATTGGAAATCTTATGACAGCTGACTTCCCTATAGGATTGCTTACGTTTTTTCTTGTTTTCCATCCAGCAGCAATATAGGAACATGATTATAAATCTGCACCCAGGCCTGCCCTTTAAAAGAATTGCTCTCAACTGAGTAAGAAGAATCATGGGTATGACATTTAAAAGATAGCATATGACCAATTAGGGAGAGATTTTCTAATGTTCCCAAGAGCAGGAACAACTGTGCAGAGAGCCGGAGTCTGGAGATAAAAAAATTGTAACTAGAATCTTCGCTAGGCCTGGGACAATGTTAGAGGAATGGCTCTTCAGAGGTGGGGGGTGACAGCATTAATTAAATCTAGGGACAGACCAGACAAGATTATTTTTCACTGTTATTTAAAAAATAACAAAATTAAATTAAAAAAATTAAGCATACTGAAGGAGGGTATGGTTACTGTGTCCATTACTTAAGATATGGCATCCTGAGTGGGAAGACTGAATCATTACTGAAGGTTTCTGGTTAGGGGCTGAGCAAGCTACTGCTGCAGTGATTGGATTTGGATCTTGATTTAGATTTGCAAGTATCATGCACGAATTAAGTGTGGTGGTATCTGTGCATACACCTTAGTCTGAAAACTGTTACAACTACCCCTATGAACCTCCACCGCCTCTAAGAATGCTGCAGAGCTTTCTAAAATTTGGTTTAGTTCTTGAACCAGACACAAGCTGGAGTGTTTTTCTTTGCCTTACTTAGATGCTGACACCACACTGTTAGTGCATTTCACCAGATATGGCCCCAAAAGGCTTATTTGAGTCACATAATCCCACAAAAGCTCAGATATTTCTCTGTGGTGTGGATTCTACTTTAACCAGTAAGTTGGAGAAAATTCTTCTGGCTCTGTATATGATGGATTTTAGTCAGTACTTATCTTCCTTGCTCCCCATATAATTTCAGTTTAACAGAAAAATTTGAACAGTCCTAGGAACAGAAGCAAACTCTCAAAATTCCCTGATCTCCAAAGACTTTTATAATTATTCAGCTGCTGAGTCCGTCTATCCTTTATTTTTCTGGCCACTTGAATTCTTCATTCCTTTCTGCTCAGGAGCAAGAATTCAGCAGAAAGAAATGGCAACTTCCCTACTCTAAGCCAAATCTCTGGTTTGCTGATTTGTGAATTCTCCTGCAAATTGGTTTTAAATTCCTGGAGGCTCTGACTGGTTGAACCTACACCTCCTGTGTCCTGGTTGAGCAACCTGAGGGTAGAGGGGGCAACACCATCACCACCCTGGAAAGAAAACAGGTATATTTGTGTTTTATGGGAGATCTGTTGGTAATAATTCTTGGCAAGGTACTTTCAGAAATCCCTTGCTGGATTGGACCTTTTGGAAACCTCAGGCATCTACAAATATGTTAAAATATCCTTGAAAACACTAGACAGTGTCTATCACACTTCAGAATTTAAGCATTTTTGAAAATTGGTAGCTTTTCTCTTCATCTGCAGCTGAGTTATACTCTGGGATAGGGACAAAGGCCTGGCCAAATTATTCTCCTAGTTTTCTATTTACATGTGTGTGCACTAAACTGGGTGGAGTTAAGAAGATACTTTCCAAAGAGTGTGTTTGCTTAAGACAGTCAGGTCTTGGTGACTGATCTGCATCTGGCACATTCACCGTAGTCAAATCCCTGTTGTATTTCAACAGTACAATTTTATTCCGTGCTTGTTCATCAAAGGTACTAGAGACAGAAGAATATGAATTGAGGCTGTCAGTGTAATCTGTGCCAGAGACAAGAAACAAAGCTAGGTATTGACAGTGCGATAGTGAAATGGATTGCGAGCAGGTGGGAGTATCAATTAATATGTTTTAGGCACTTCTGCAATCTGCTGTGTGGTCCTATACGTTAATCCTTGCCACCAGCTCCAACTGCAAGTGCCAGTTCTTACCAGTTGGGGATTAAAACATTAATCTAAATTTCTCTTTGAAACCATCTGCCTTTTCCCTTCACTATAGAGAAGCAAAAAATCTCATATGTAGAGGGGGACATGTAAGGAACTGCATATGTTAGCATGGTATTCATAAGCTGATCTTTCTCTTTATTAAAATATATTAATAGAAGCAGTGGACTTCCAGTGACCATTTCTTCCTATATCTACCTTCTTTCCCTCCCTAGATCACCTCAGCCTAAACCATTCCTGACAGAGGTTTGGCTAATCTCCTTCTCACAGTATTTACTGACAGGCATTTGATGATCCCCCAGATAAACTATTTCAGTGACTTAACAATAGATATGATGCAATGATATATGGGCATGCAATTAAAAAATAAAATAAAATTAAATTAAAAAGAAGATTATTTCGCTCTCATTGAGTGTTGACCATTTCACCCATGGTGATGGGTCTACTGTAAATTTCTTAGACTGAATAACAAGTCTGTCACTGTACACTGTATGCCATATGTTCTTTTCTTTACAACAAACATTTCCAAAACTCCTAACATCTTATAAAAACACTATTTAATCTCTGGCAAGCAGTTTTTCAGCATTGTATTTAAGTAACAAGATAAAAACTCAAAAATGGAGGTAAATTTATACTGGTTTATTATGTGAAGCTCACAACTCAGATAATGCAAAAGCCAATTAATCTAATGCCTCCTCCAAGAAATATAGGTAAAAATTTTAAAATGTCCCTCGAACAATGTAGCAGTATTTAGAAGTACCAATACTAAAAACCAGAGACAATGTTAATTTCTTTTAAGATACAGCTGTCTATAAGAAAGTCTCTACAAACTTATGTAGGCATCTAAATATATTTTATGGGGCCAACAAGATGAAAAATGCTAGATTATACAATTATTCTGGTTTCAAAATCTATTTTCAAAGCTGCTGAGTACTGTTTCCGCTGACTTCTGTGGAAACTCCTGGGTGCCTGGCATTTTATAAAGCAGATCACTGTGAAGATTTGAACAGTTAAACACATGGGAGCTAGGCTTTATTGGTAATGGTGAAAATACGAGCATGCATCACCTCTAATCTTATTATTAGCAGCATGCTTTGCAGTGACAAATAACTCAGCTTCTCTTCTAAGGAGGGCTAGTCACTGTGGCAAGCTGTGCACGAAAATTAAGCACTGATAACATAATTTTCTGTTCTCTAAGGAGCTTACAGTAGACTAGATCGTGGGACTCAATCTCAAGTAAAGTGCTACGGAGTAAGAAAGGAAATGTAATACTTCATAAAACAAATCAAATACAAATAGACAATTATTACTTTGAAAATTATATATGATGTAATTTTTTTTTCATTCTATTGAATTTTTGCTTTCATTGACAAGTCTTCTCAACACCTACAGTCGGCAGCTTGGCTGCTGTCACATACATCTGTTAGACCTTATGGATAACCTAACCCCATGATAAGTATCGCAGTGCAAGGCACCAGACTGCACGTCGGCTCTGGCTGATCAGACGATATTCTTCCATACTGTTGGACCCATTAGGAGTTTACAGTTACAGCCAGTTTCCAGGGCACTGTCTTATCTCACACCTGTGATCTAATGCTAAAGGGAATCAGGTTCAAGTCAACATTGATGGGACTCTAGTATGCAACCAACTGTTTCAGTGCGTTTTGGGATAAAAGGCTGGCACAAACTCGTATTGCATTCACTAAGGATCTGACTTAACAAGGGATAGATCACTGTGCAGCTACTAGAGGTTGCAAAGGCTCTGGCAGGGCAGTTGGGCAGAAAGGGAACCCAAGAGAGAGAAGACTGTCCTAGCGGAAGATTGCCTCTGGATATAGGCATGGACGAGTGCAATGTTAGCAGAATGTCATCAAGCTGGGGTTGGGCAATCTAATAAAATGAGAGATAGATGTAAATTTGTACAGCATCTCTGTGGGTAAAAGGCTAGAGTATATGGAGATGTGCGTATGCAGTTTTCCAACAAGGAACAAGATCAAAGAGGAGTGAAAAAACTAAAAGAAAGTTTTAGAAAATAGGGCAAGAGTTCATACTTCTTGTTTTCCTTTGAAATGCAATGGTGTTGAACCATCTCACCAACCTTTAGGCACCTGGATGGGAAAAGACCTGATTCTCTGCAAGTGAAAGAGAGAGAGAAAGGAGCCAGATGTCTTCAGAGGGAGTTTCAGCCCACCTATGATCTTACCTGGGCCTGGAGTGGTCTGTCTTTACCCTTCCCTGCATTAAGAACAAACTATTCCTAGTGTCGGCACTTCAGACCAAGTGAGATGAATCTGGGCAACTGTTCAAATCCTCTGCTGAGTCAAGAGAGAGGATGTTGCCTCACTAGTTCTGTGTGGATAAATAGCAGTGCCAGAAAAAAAATGTTTTCCTAGAGATTTCTGAAGATGGTTGGGAGAACATCCCACCTGACACCATCACTGAACGCTGACTGGGCATTTTACTTTTCCATCTTTTGCCACAGTTGGCATATCTATACAACAGGCATATTTCAATACTATTTTATCCATTTCTGCTCTTACGAAGCCATGTTGACCTTTTAGAAGGAAATTCTATAGTATTTTACTTCTCTACAGATGTACAAATGTTTGTGTGCGTAGCCACTTAGTCATAAGTTAGTCATATCTGGTTACACAGGGTGTTATTTGAAAACAAAAATAAAATCACTGATCTACCCAGAAGACTCTTGATATTAGTATTTTAAAATACTAGAACATTGCTTCTTCAGCACTAAGAAGTAAAATTTATTTTTTTTTTTTTTAGTACATTATATGACAGATTCTCAGAGGACATAAAGCTAGCTATGCCTCTGTAGATCTTGCTGACTCGTGTCAGCTAATGGGTGACCTGGCATTGATGTTTCTCTTTCAGTCCATTAACCATCTCACTATTTGCATTAGTACCACTGACAGTTGCAACATTATAGAAAAGAGCTTTTCCAGGCCTTAACATGACCTTTCCATTTTGAATTCAGATGCACTGACACAGATCTTAAAATGAGACAGTTTTGACTTTTTACATTTTTCATATTCCATTCTTGCAGTGAACACCTTGTTTTGTGTCTTCATCTGCAAACTTTCATCAAGTACCAAAGGTTGACTTGTCCAGACAGGTTTGTGCAGCCCATTTCCTGATCTTTTTTCTTGCAAATAGTGAATATGAAGCAGGACCGTGGGATTAGCCCAAGATATTATACTACATCAATCAGTGTAACTCCGTTTTTGGCAATGATCATGCATACAGATCTTCTGTAGAAACATCTTCAACTCTTAATAAAGAAGCAGCATGTTTTCATTGGTTGAGAGTGGTTACAATTGCAGTTTCTTACTGGCCATCGTATTTTACTGTCCAAATAACTTCCCAAATAAACCTTCCAGCTCATTGGCATGAATTATGAATGTGCCAGCAGTGTTGATTTTAAAATGCATGTCAACACTTTAACATCTGAACATCTATGTAAATGCAAGCTTTTAGCAGAATTTCAATTTAACAAATTACAGTTTGTGACTCTAATTTATGAGAACTATGTAAATACCTAAGATTTTTATAGCTGCTCCCGCTTAAATTAATCACAAATTACTAATTATGCCTTTTTCAGCTGCAGGATATGCAAATTTAGTTGCATAAAGAAAGGAAGCGTTCAAGAATGGATTGATTTTAGAGACATTGTGCAGTATCATTTTTGAACAGTAGAGTGCAGCCCTTTAACCTGCTACAGACCTAACTGATCCACATCTGTTTTGTTTGTATTGAAATCCAAAATATGAAGGAAAAATAATATATAAAATATAAAGTGTATTCTTCCTCAGAGAATAATTCATATCCCCATCACTGGCCGTACACAGTGCATGTCTGTACACAACTGCAAAGCAAACACAAGACAGAAATATGAAAATATTCTAAAGGATGGGCTAGTTTGTCATACTGCAGCTCCAACACGCCAAGTGAGGAGGAAGTCTGAGAGACACCTTACTCACCTAGAGCCAAACCAATCTTCTGATGTCAACAGAAATATCGGCTACAACAGGATTTCTGCAGCCAAATGGACTGCAGGTAAGCAGAACCAGGAAAGGTCTGTTATTGCCAGCTGTTGCGGTGAGAGTCAGGAGTTGAGCCCTGATGTATTTACAGCGGCTCTTCTTGCACATTCATCCTCCTTTCCCAGGTGTCCCACGATCAGAGTGTTGGATGTAAATACCTTTTTTTTTTTTTTTAAATATTTATTTATTAATTTACTTATTTTTACTTTTGTGTTGCTGGTCAGAAATTTCATTCTGTGCTTCCTGTAAGGAAGTAAGTTGTGGTTACCTACAACCGTAGAAGAACTAAAGCTTCAAGCTTCTTTTTTTAAGGCCATTTCGTTTTGGCTGTTTTTGTGATTCTTTGGTGGATAGCCATTCTTTTTATGCTTGCAGTTCCTTCCACCTAGCCCTTCTCAGACTTCATCTCCAGTATTTTCCTCACTTTTGGGCTCTATAGTACAAGACAGACATCAATATATTGGCGAGAGTCCAGCAAAGGGCCACCCAGCTGGCCAGGATGTGGGAGGAGAGGCTGAGAGCTGGGTTGTTCAGGCTAGAGAAGAGGAGGAACCTTCTTGCTGTCTGCAGCTTCCTACTGGGAGCATGTAGAGACTAAGAGACAGACTCTTCTCAGAGTGAACAAGGAAAGAACTGGAGGCAATGTGCACATGTTGCAGTAAGGAAGAATCCAATTAGATATAAGGGGAAAAAAAAAAGTCACCATTTCAGGACAGTCAAAAAACATGATCTAACTTCAGAGTTAGATCCAATTTTGAAGTTGGCCCTTCTTTCATCTGGAGGTTGCACTAGGCAATGCCCTTTTCCAAATTAAATTAGTCTATGTTTCTAAGTCCAGGGTTGTTTTTTTTTTATTTATAATCAAGTTCTGCAGACAATGTCAAAAGCATAGTTAGGAAAAAGTCCTTACCAGACCCAGATTTAGGCAGGTGGTACTGTCTGGAGTCATTTGGTGTGATTTTGACTAAAGAATTTTGTGACTAATTGGAACAGAGTTGGTAATTGAGACTCAGGTGGATGATGTGATCCTAATTTGCCACAGAGCTGCAGAGATTAGTGGAATATTTGGCTGAAGCACACAATGAAAAATAGGAATTTTGGACTGTATTAGAAATGTCAGACACAGAGCGGTTTTATTTATTCACTTACTGAAACAAAAGGACCCGTCAGAAGCATCAGAAGGGAAAAACAGATCCAAAATCATGCTTCAGTATGTTTCTCAAGTAGATTAAGATAAAAAACTCATTTATGAAGTGCTGCTTGTCCCCATCCCTGGAAGTATTTAAAAGACGAGTAGATGAGGCACTTAGGGACATGGTTTATTGGGCATGGTGGTGTTGGGTCGACGGTTGGACTCGATGATCTTAGAGGTCTTTTCCAACCTTAATGATTCTATGATTCTATGATTCTATATTGATCACTGCTGGTAGTCCTGTCTCAGCCATCATAGTGATGGGGATCAAAGAAAGCAACATGAAGCTTTATGGCTTATGGCATGGATTTGTTGTCCAAAGGATCCTGTTATGTGCATTGCACCAAACCACCACCAGAGTTGCCTGTGGCACCCCTGTTATACATCACCCTAAGACTTGGTGGAATTGCAATTTGATGACACAAAACCTGCCCTAAACAAGTACACTTGTTTTCCTTTGTTTTGTGCTGCTGTTCTGATGTGAGGTTCTTGGGCCACTTTGTAACCTCTTCATATCACCCTCTAGGGTTTGCTCCTATATGGACTGAATCAGAATTCTTTGTAAAAGCTATTAGCCAGCGGCACTGGGTTTTAGGGTGTTTCTTCTTTCTCTCCCTCCCTCTCCCCTTTTAAAGACTCACTGTGCTTTAGTTTGTAATTGCTGGAATTGTAAGCAAGTGTAGAAACGCTACACAGTTCATTGCTCGTTTTATGCTTCATAAAATATTTAGATCCTTTCAATGCAATGTAGTCATGAGTCAGCAGGCTGTTACTTTAACACATTTCATCGTGTCGAGAGCTTGCATCCTCCAATAGTTTAGCGGCAATGAGGGTTGCCAGAATTTGTTCTTTAAATGCAGAAGACTTTGAGAACCAAGATACATTACTGCTCCTGCACATACCTCCATTTTCTCCTCTTCGGTCTTCTCACCATATGCCCAGTATCCTCAGTGTTTCTCTAATGGAAACTCCCCATTCCCAAACCGATGGGTTGGTTTGTCTCTCTAACTGACTTTAATCACATAAAGAACAATCATGTTATTTCTTCTGCTACTGTAAAATTCATAGATTTTGGTTTTGCCCAGTCATGAGGAGTTATGTCCCACCTGGGCTTAAGAAGAAGAGAAATACAAGCATTTCAAATATCTGCAGAGCAGAATTTCTGCTAATGCATTTCCCTAGCTGATATCTCTCTGTTTGCTGGAATTTTTTTTCGTTTTTAGGAGATGATGACTAATGTTAACAAAAAGAGCTGGTTTTGTAGTGTCTATCACTTGCAAAGCCACTGAATTAAATTCCTTTGGAGCTCCAGCTTGAGGAAGCTGGTATAGAAAATGTGGACTTTTGGGGCTGCAGTGAAGTATAGAGGGAGGTTAGTGCATGATCCTAAACATTCTCACTCCTTGGGTTACGTCACAAGCTCGTAGACATGCATCGTTCCTCCTGGGGAATGTTTTGAGGTCCACTTGTAGAAGATGTTGTGAAAATATCTTTTCATATGCATATCCACATTCAAATACTGATTTTTTAAGTTCTTTTTCCTCGATTGAATTTTGCAAGACAGCTTAAAAAACCCAAACCTTCTAGGTCATTCTTTGTAATCTTTACAAAAACATTTAGATCTATGTTGAGGTGTGTTTCAGCAGGCAGCAACATCTGAGTATCAAACATATTTATATAACCTCTGCTTTGTCTTAGAGATGCTGGAGAGCTACTGAAGGACTACAGACCTCCAGGCTCCTATCATTTCTAAAGATGTCCGACCTACTGAAATCATACTGGTCTTGAAGCACCACGTAGTGCAGAACTTGCATATCTTTTGAGTCTCTGAATCTAAGTGGCTTCCTCCAGGTCACAATCTGTAACGCAGATCAGTGAGCCTGGATTTATCACTTCATAGTCCCCCCCAGGTAGTGCAGTAGTCCTTTTATTCTAAAGAACAGAAGAGTTTTGTTGATGTTGCTGGTTTGAGGTTTTTTTGGTTGGTTGTTTTTTTTTGTTTTGTTTTTTTTCCCCCCTCTGTGCCAGGTTGTTTTAAATACTTTGTTGCATTGTCTATAGCTTTTTCATTTGATTTTCAGGTCAGTAGACAGATTCTTCACTCAATATTTCATAAATGTTAACAGTTAGTTAACAAATTCCATCATACCATAGCACTGAAGTGATCTTTCTACTTCTTGGTACAGTGTGGTTTGTTGGTTTTTTTCCTTCTTGTTTTTTTCCTCACAGAAAGTTCTCAAAGTTCTTATTTATAGTTTATTGAAAGTAAACTTAGTTGCATAAAAATATGACCACTTTGTTTTGTGTGCCTGGTCTGGAAATAGGTCATAAATATAAGCAGATCCCCTGAATATATTCTACTAGGTACCAGTGTGGGTAAACCTATCTAAATAAATCTGAGGCAGATAAATAAAAAACTGTTAGAGAGTAGAGCTGGGAGTAGACCAAGAATCCAAGAGGAATATCCATGAAAGCTGCTAAAAATTCAGACGTGTGGTAGAGCTTGAGGGGCCCTTAAAAAGAAAACAACAGCAACCCCTCAAAAAAAAAAACAAAAGAAAAAAAAAAAAGAAAAAGAAAAAGAAACTCCACTGCTCCTTCTTAATTTACACTTTTAACTGAGAGTGTTAACAACACTGTAAAGAATAACACAGTGCAAACACAGTCCCTCTATGGGCAGATGAAGGGACTAAAGGAATTTGTGGAGCTGGGCCCTGGTGGCTACTGGGACAAACTGGGCGGGGGGGGGGGGGGGGGGGGGGGGGGGAGTGAAGGGATTTGGGAATAAGGAGTAACATTTGCAGTAAGTGCTGGACTGAAACTCATCAGTTTTCTACCCACTGCCATGATGAAGTAATCTGTAGATGTTATGACAGCTTTAAAAAAAGGGAAAATATCAGGTTAATCACTTGCAAGACAGTTTTTTCCCCATGCCCTGAGAGCATTATGGAAAAAATACCCAGAAGCATTTGTGAGAGTGATGGAGAAGCAGTTGATCAAGGCTGCTGTCACTGAAACCAACTTGTGCAGATTATTCCATAGTTGTTGCAATCACATTCTTATTAATATTAATAGAAATGTGGATTGGGTTTTATAATGCATATTTAAATAAAAAGTTGATGGCAAGGATACACCAAACGATTCTAGCAACATTAGAAAAGAGCTAAATTAAAGCCTGTGGTTTGCAAGTGGTCACGTTTTACTCCGTGCAAAATGAGAATATTGCCCAGCCAAGTGCTATTGAACTCTGTCCAACAGGAGTATATGGTCAGATCAAGGATAACATACTCTGCTTATTGCCACACTGAAAGCCTCCTTTAGGATATGTTGCAGCTCAGCAGTTATTGTAAAACATTTTGCATCCAGAGATTTGCAATTCAAACATCAACAGCTAACATAAAAAATAAGCTATATAAGCTGTTCTTTCTTTCCCTGAATCCATCAGCAATCTGTATGCAACAAATTTGTGTCATTATAAATTTTAGCAAGTAACTATTTATTTTAAGGTCTTAAGGAAAGCTGATTTTGGTGGTGGTGTTTTTTTTCAGTAGCTGGTGCAGCCTTTTCTGTCACACAGTGCGATTAATTACTTGATATAACTGAAATATTGCATGGAATAATAGACATCGAAGTAACACGGACCTCGAGCTGTTTCCATTCAAATCAGGTTAAGTTCATATTTAGGGTCAAGCTGTACATATGCTTTGAGTTTCTGAAGCTGATATCTGCATGCCCAAGGTAAGTACAAATTATGAAATGAATGTTCAAATGCAAAATACTTCACATTCCAGGACTGTTTGCCGTTAGATAAAAATCATTGAAAATGTAAACCCAAAAAAAGTGTACTTTTACTTTGGCCAGATCTCTAAGTATTCTGGTGATATGTGTGTGCATTGAAATATCTTTGGGGTTTTTGCATATATGATGGAGCTTATCTGGGTGTCAAGATGTTTTCATAGTTCTTTGCACAGTTTGCATCTTGTAAGCCTATCGTCAAAGTAAATCACCTTCACTAAAAACAAGTACTGTTTGTGACTTTCTGTGTGTTTGCAGCCAGATGGCCCTGGTGCTGGCTTGTTAGTTTTATTTCTGTTTGTAAAAGGTTGTATTTTTCTTGCCTTTTTATGTCACTTTAGGTATGAGGAAATAGCTGGGAAACACTTGTGCGATTTGCAGGTCCTCCTTGGTGTTCCTAAGATTTTGCATTTATAGAATCATAGAATCATAGAATCATTGAGGTTGGAAAAGACCAGCTTAGTCTTGGCTTTCTCTTTTCTTTCTCTTTACTTTCTCTTTTCTTTCTCTTTTCTTTCTCTTTACTTGGCTTTCTCTTTTGAAAATTTTAAAGCAATCCCTTGCAGTAAAATTTCTATGGAGTTTAGATTTGGAATGCTATACACAGTTTAAAATACACAAAAAAAAGGCAATGTGTAAAGACTTCTTAACTGGGAGACTGAGAAGATCACTGCTAGTGCTATTTTATTTCTTTTAGATTAATCATCCCTAACATTCATTTAAAACACAATCCTGTATGTTTAAACACAAACTGGTTTGCAGAATAAAGGTTCAAAACCTGATTTCTTCTCTGACTAGCAACTTAAATTTAGGCTGAAGTCTCTTGTACACTCTGGCTTCATAAAGTTGATTACAAACGGATTATCGCAATGAAAAGTTATGCAACATTTTCAGATTTCAAACACAAGATGGCACCATTACTAATGCTTTTCACATATTATCTCCTACTTGATACGTGACAACTTTTGTCACTGCAAAATTGCAGTAGCGACGTAGCTTCCTTGCACACGTTGCATGCATGTTTAATATATAGCAACCTGGTGTGTGCCTAACGGCCTCTGTAGCATCTCTTCATTTTAGTAAAGTGCTGCATATGATACAATTGCTGCTATTCTTGCCAAGCCACGTCTTTAAAAGCTCAGGTGGGTCAGGAATGAATTGGTGCCTGTAGGTGCAGATTTGCTCAAGGGGCTGCAGGGGCTATAATTACCCCTACGTCCAGTCTTGCACATATTCAGGGTCATGCACTGCAAGAACGCTCGCTCCTGCTTTTCCCAGCACCCATCAGATAGATGTGTGTACAACCCTGTGCAAATTTGCTTTAGCCTCTCTGTTTGTATGCGTACATACATATTGTGCTCAGTCTCCTTTGAGGAAAATGCTGAGTTTGTTTGGCTTTTGGACAGATAATGTTGGGCAAATTTAACTAACTACTTTTTTAAAACAATGTCAAAGCAAATGTCTCAAACAAAAGCCAATTTGCCTTTCTCTAATGCCTTCCCCAGGCCTTGAAGATCTCACATATTTTTTCCCCAACTCAGATTTGAGAAATACTTTTTAAATTTTGATTATTTTGCCTGTTTATCGAAGGTAAATAAAAGACCTGTGGACGATGTTATGAGTTTCCTAATGCAGTAGCCTGACAGAGGTGAGGCTGCCGCAGCTCTGTTCCCAGGTCCAGCCAGGAGTGAGACTGAACGTGTATTCCATATAGACGCACACACACACACACACAGAGACATATGCATATTCAATACATTTATACACATGCATATGCCTGGTTGCACTTATCAACACATAAAGAAAACACAGCACTCACACAAACACAATCAGCGCAAATAGCCTCATCCTCTGGCTCATTAGGATGAAGGTCTGCTAGTCAGATATAAATATATATATACACACACACACACGTATGTGCAGTGTGGATCCCCCCAGCAGCTAGGATCAGACCCTCAGTCTGCCCAGTACGTGCCCCTGGATCCCAGTCTCCCCAGTTGCTGGCACCTGGACACAAGAGACCCTGAGGCCACAGCCCCACTCCAGCTGCTGGTCGAGACCACTTCACTCACACGCACACGTGTGCAATGGGTCTCTCCAGTAGCTGGTTCAGATCTATGGCTGTGACCTCTTAGACGGGACCCCCTGGTCCCTCCAGCAGCCAACCCACAGCCCCTTGGGTCCCTCCTGTATCCAATCCAGTCTTACGGCTGCCCCAATACCTGGCTTCCAAGTGTCAAATCCTACTTGCCACCTAGTCTGGCTTGATGTTTGCTAGCGATCACCCACTGACAAACACACCCACGCAAGGTGCACTTGCTCTGGTCACTCCAGTTGGCACCACGGACACATGGGCCCCTGTGACCCCTGGTCCCACCCCATTTGCTGGCACTCAGAGCCCGTGCACATGCACATAGGCAGAATAGAGAGCCCCTCACCAAAGAAATGGAATTAAATGAGAAGACAGGACAGACTGTGTCCATGAGGTGTGGGGTATGGCCACACACGTGCTGTTTACAGACTACTGGCCCTTTTTGTCCCCTTATCTCTGTTTTCCCACATTTGTTTACCTTGATCCCTTCTTGTCCCCACCTCTGGTTTCTCCCTTAGACATCCCATAATAAGTCTTGTGCAATCCCCAAATCTTGTTCCACTTCATCCCACAACTCCCACAGACAGTGACCCCACCAGTCTGTAAGGTGCTCTCTCACTGGTGTCACCCCCAGCCCACGGGGCTGAGGGTACCCTGAAACAGCCCCAGGAGGGACCAGGTCAGGGGCTCATGTCTCTGATGGGGCTATTGGGAACCACCCTGTGCCTGTCACCGTTCCTCTGTGCTCCTTTGTGTTCATGGACGTGATCCTTTAGTCACATAACCTGATGGGAAAATTTAGCCCAAATGCATAACATTATAAAAATATCCATAAAATAAAATCTCGTCCTTGTAAATTATTTCTCTTTGTAACTGTGTGGGTATTGACACCAGTTTGCAGTGTGGATTAAACAGATGTTTGAAAAGGCATGACTGTCAGATAAATATTTTGCCCTAAAAACATATTTCAGTTTATCTGTATGAAGCCTTATGTACTTAAATTCTAACTTAGACAAGTCTCTTACACACACATTAAAATTAAATGCAGATTTGAATGCTTAGCTAATTTGAAGCCTTAGGATTTGACTGTGCTCAGCCCTACATAGCAGAGTGTAAATGCATCAAGAAGTTAAGGACAGCAAGAAAAGTGTAAGCTAAACTAAA
Source organism: Aptenodytes patagonicus (assembly GCF_965638725.1). NCBI lineage: Eukaryota > Metazoa > Chordata > Aves > Sphenisciformes > Spheniscidae > Aptenodytes > Aptenodytes patagonicus. The sequence continues at coordinate 222,265,014 of NC_134949.1, forward strand.
GGACAACACTGGAATAAGAACAAATGGATACAAATGGCCCATGAAAAAAAAAGAAAAAAGAAAAGAAAAAAGAAAGTTGGAAGGTGACTTCTCTTCATTAGAGGAGTTGAATTCTGGAGCAGCTTTCTAATAGCAATAGTTGGAAAACTGATCTTAAAATGCTCAGCTTGATCAGAAAATAAAGAGAGATAGGATGGGGACTAATAAAAATTCCATTGGACCAGGAAATTACTTAGTTTTTTCTGTCTCTTTTGAGCAGTCAGATTGTGGAAGATGCTGCATTAATCATGGTCCTCTTTGTCACAGGAGATACAAAGCTGGAAACCGTAACTCTGAAGGGTGTCTCACACGCGAACCTAAATCCTGTGTTTGTCTATGAAGTGTACTTAAAACTGAAGGTTTGTTGTGTTATTGGGGTTTGTCTAATGTTATTGGACACTAAACAGTGCTTCCCTTGTGTAGTGGAAACATTTGAGAGGTAGTGACTAGAGCTAGGCAAATAATGAATATTCCATTCAGTGAATTTCTCTACTACTTGAAGGTTTTCCCAGAGCACATTGCAGTTCCCAGTAAGCCTTATTATTCTGCAAATAACTGCTTTGAAAAAGTCCTGGTCTTTAGATTGCATTTCATTTCCTTGCAAATGCTGGTTGCTTAAAATTCAAACTGTTGTATTTAGGCGCATGGCATGTGAAGTGTTTTTGTTCCCTAGAGAAACGGTGGAAGTCTTAAAAATCACATTTCTGGTGTTGAAAGAGTCATGATTATTCAGATGAAATTTGGCAGTTTAGGGTAAAACTCAAACTGTAAAAAATGCTGGAACAAGGCCAGTTATACCGGCTCTATCACAGGTAGGCCATCAGTATTTTTTGGAAAACCTTTCACTTTAGCTATTCCATTCTAATAGAGACAGCAATTTATTTTTATATGCAGTACTATGCATTCCTTGAATCATGCTAATGGCAAAGAACATAGGCTAAAAGGTTACTAAACTTCGTTGTCATACCTGCTAGCTACAACTCTATATATTTGCTGTGTACAATTTAGATACACTAACATTTGTATGGCTATAACAAACAGAGACTGTTCTTTATTCACTTTTGTCATGTCAAAACGTGAAATTTAGAAGGCATGTGACTCAATTTCCATTCTGATTTTCAAAAGATCCATTTGTATATATATTAACTTCACAGAATGAACAGATGTTGCAGAATAAAGAACTGCTGCAGTCATCTGCTGTCAGGGCTTAGAAAGGGAGTCCCTTAAAATATCCTCTGTCATCCTCTAAATTTCATAATGATGTCTGTATGATCCATAAAATATTGCTGTCCTTCTGAAAATCTCCTCGCTCTCTCAAACTATATCTCCTGACTTACCAGATATCCACCTCAGAGAAGTGTCTACTGGATGGCTTCATTACCCAGTAGCTATTTTGCAACACAGCTAACAGCATATAGATCTCCTAACTTTTAGAATTACAATGACTGCTTGAAGAGCTTAACACCTCAACCACCTGGACCTCAAAAGATTTGCTGTTAATGGGATTGCTACAAAACCCAGATGTTTGTGGGAAAACAATCATTAAGGGAAGAATAACACCAATAGGGTATCCAGCTCACAACAGCTAATGTAGTTTTAGAAGGGATATATTACCTCCATCTTGGAGACCTTTGAGCATTTACAGGAGATAGATACAAAAAGTGAATGGTCCTTTTCGATGGTTGCTGCTGTTAGAAGAACAGCAGGAAATCTCACAATGTAGCAACTGCCCAAGTATAACTACTTCTTTCTTTGTAAGTCTTAGAAAAACCTGATGAGCTTCCACCAAAAGTTCTGGCTTTTACTTGGGTAAGTGAGCCTGCCAAAAAGTGTTGCATTTTCCCATCCTCCCATCACCTGTAATTCATTCTTGGCCAGTGTTCCTGAGGTGATGACATCTCCCAGCTGCCCTCACCTGAGACACTGATGCTAAGGTTACTGTCCTGGTTTCGGCAGGGATAGAGTTAATTTCCTTCCTAGTAGCTGGTACAGTGCTGTGTTTTGGATTTAGGATGAGAACAATGTTGATAACACACCGATGTTTTAGTTGTTGGTAGGCAGTGCTTACACTAGCCAAGGACTTTTTAGTTTTCCACGCTCTACCGACTGAGAAGGCTGGAGGTGCACAAGAAGCTGGGAGGGGCACAGCCAGGACAGCTGACCCCAACTGGCCCAAGGGACATTCCATACCATGGGACGTCATGCTCAGTACATAAACTGGGGAAAGCTGGCCGGGGGGGCCGCTGCTCGGGGCCTGGCTGGGCATCAGTCAGCGGGTGATGAGCAGCTGCACTGTGCATCACTTGCTTTGTGTATTATCACTATTATCATATTATTATTATTATCATCATTTTATTTCAATTATGAAACTGTTTTTATCTCAACCCACGAGTTTTTCTCACTTGTGCTCTTCCAATTCTCTCCCCCATCCCACCAGGGGGGCGGGGAGTGAGCGAGTGGCTGTGTGGTGCTCAGTCACCGACTGAGGTTAAACCATGACAGTTACCAAACAGAGGGGTGGTAGAAAACAAGACCATTTCTAGAAGGACCATAGAGTTTCTGAATACCCTTGTGCACTGATGCAAGCAAAGCCACAGTTACCAGTTTTCATGGTAACCTCCAGTTTGTTCCTTTTTTCTTGGTCTTTGGCCAATACTTCTCAACAATTATTTTGAATAAGAAGAGCTCAGCTTGCTCACCAGAGCTGAACGGAATTAAGTGTGGTGCTTGGGAAGGTTATTCAGATTAACTGTCATGATAGTCAGAGCCTTGAGGTGTGTTGGTCAGTTTAACTCCCTGAAGGCAACATGATAGTAATTTAAGGAAAAATCTTCAAGAATTCTAAAGCTCAGCAAAGGCATCAATATCCACCTCTTTACACTTATTGGAAGGAACTAAAGTATCATGATCCAATATCCTTCTCGGTCTCAGAAGATTCATATCTGCCTGTAGAGTGCCTATCCGAAAGCTGCAAGTGGTGATAGCATTCTCTATAGCCCTTATGAATCTGGCCACAGCCAGAATGGAAAGCAAGATTCATGAGATCAGGAGAAGTGAGGGAACCTGGAGTCTGGTTTGGAAGTCATTCCCTTGGAAAGGAAGAGTCTTGGTCCCAGTGGCTTCTTCCAATGTTATTTTACTTGATGACTCTCTCAAGTAAATACATAAGTAATCGCTGGATCAGGGAACAGAAACAAAGATTTTATTGGATCATTTCCAAATTTGTTAGGTTGTTCATCAGGCCAGTGATGTGGCTTCGGTGTTGGTCCCATTCATTAAACGGTCCAGTTTCATTCTCTACAGATGGGTAGAATAAACCCCGGTTCCTCTAAATACAACCCACCATATGAAAATGTTAAATAGGCAAAATAGTTGTTACAATGTTTCCGTTCAACAATTTTGCAATTTCAGCTGTGGAATTGCACGTTTAATACCTTGTGGCTTGCTGGCTCCCAAAAAAGGCATAGCTTCTCCTGAAGTCTTCAGGGAATCCTGCAGACATGCCTATTCTTCCAGAAGACTTACCTTGAGCTCTCTGTAGGGGAGAAAGCTGCTGATCTTGATGCTGTAAATTAGTAAATCATTAGAGATATGATGCAATATTGGGAACAAGTATTAGTCTGTCTAATTGGCTAATGAATTAGGCATTACTTCTCATGAAGTGTCTAATATGTCTTAATCACAGTTATATCTTGGGCAAATCCATACGGTTAAGTTTTGACTTAATGTTTTTTCTCTTTCCCATAAAAAGGAGTAACAGTGTTGTAACTATGTTCTGGATACTTTTCCCAATAATGATATAGTGACAAATTCACTGTCACTGAAAGCTAATACTCACAAAAATAGACTAATTATATTTAATTTGTTTAACTGCCCCTATCTTTTATAGCTGTCATGAAACTTTCAAAGACAGCTGATGGATATAGGAATATCTTAACCTCTGTCTGTAAAGGAAGTGGGACATATTTGAAATTGATAAGAGTTGAGCTTCACAAAAATCCTCTCTCTATTCTGTTTAGAAAATTTATTTAGGAAAGGTGACAATACTCTGCTAGTATTCTGCATGGATCCCCAAATACTACATATGAGTATAGCATAAATATGGTATGTGGGGAGTATTTTTATTAGCACTGTTCTATCAAAATGGACATTTCTAGGCATGTATGCTTCTGGTTACTTTAAAGCTTTATTTCATTATTGATACGTATATACATATATATGCCTATACCTATAAGTGTGTATGTGTGTATATATATGTATTTATAGACCTTTAATGCATATACCCTTAGCACATGTAGCACATACAGCTTTTAGCTAAATCTTTGAAAGTTTTTGGACCCCTAGGATGGGATGCTTGCATTTAGATTTCTACAAGTCAGTATGCACTCAGTTGTGGTGGGTTGACCTTGGCTGGCCTCCAGGTGCCCACCAAGCTGCTCTATCACTCCTCTTCCTCAGCAGGACAGGGGGAGAAAATAAGGTTAAAAACTCATGGATCATGATAAAGGCAATTTAATAAAGAAAAGCAAAGGCCACACATGAAAGCAAAGCAAAGCAAAAAAGATTTATTCTCTACTTCCCATCAGCAGGTAATGTCCAGCCACTTTCTGGGAAGCAGGGCCTCAGTATATGTAGTGGTTGCATTGGAAGACAAGCGCCTAAATAACGAATGCCCCTGCTCCTGCTCCCTTCTCTTAGCTTTTATTGCTGAGCACAATGTCATATGATATGGAATATCCCTTTGGTCAGTTTGGGTCAGCTGCCTGGCTATGTCCCCTCCCAACCTCTCATCCATCCCCATCCTACTGGCCGTTTGGGGTGAGGGGGTTGGAGAGACAGCCTTGATGCTGTGCAAGCACTGCTCAGCAGTTGCCAAAACACCGGTGTGTCATCAACACCGTTCTAGCTACAAATACAAAGCACAGCACTATAAGGGCTGCTACGGGGAAAGTTAACTCCACCCCAGCCAGGCCCAATACATCACTGTAGCCAGTGGAGCTTAGAGCTGAACAGGATCAGCGGCTGGGATTCAGATGCATGAACATAACAGTCATGTTGGATTCCCGTAGTTATCCAAGCTGGATAGATGCTTGTTTAGATGCAACTTAGATGGCTGGTAGATGTTACGCTGAATGATCATCTGGGGTAGCAGGCAGAGGTCAGGGAGGTTAGCCCACTATTTCTAAAATAACATTAGTGACCTACTTTTAGACAAATGAATCTCTCTGTTGAATAACTCTCTTTTGATTGTAGTGGGAACTTGGACATTTCACTCATTTGAGAACACCTAAATGGAGTTGTCTGTCTCAGGCTGAATTTTGCCCTTAACCCCGCTTTTACCCACTGATGGCTACTCTCAATTACCCACACATGAGCGCTTAGTGTCATCTGAATTGACAGAGAACATGAGAGACATCCATGCAAGTCAGGCAGATATGACACTGGATCTATGGGAGACTGCACCCTTTTAGACCAGAAGCTGAAAGCCAAATAGGATATTTTACAATATTTCAAACTGCCCTAGACATCCATATTTGAAATGGAACCCAAAACTGAAATACTAAACACTACAGAGGATCGGACTTTTTCTTCCTAATCTTGGAAGACATCTGCACTGTAAGTAATCATGATGCCTTCATGTCTGGTCTCTGCTAGAACTTAAAGCTCAATAAATGGTTGAAAGTATCTGTGCTTCCAGTATTTCTTTTTTAGTGGATGACAAATGAAAAAGAGAGGTTGCTGCTGAGATGCTGATTCTGGAAACACTTATGTACACACTTAATTGTAGTCGAGCCTGGAATCCATGTGACAACTGAACCAATGCCCATTTAAAGCAACGGTGCCTGTATTAACTGTTAGAGGTCCTACACTGAAAAAATAATCAACGCAAGTCACAGCTGGATAATGGAAACCCACAGGGGAGAGGGATTACAAGTTTAGTGGGGCAATAAGAAAATATTAGAATTTAGAACAGTTCTTCAGTAAACATGCATCCATTGGTTACAAACCAGAATACAAAAATCCACTTATGGTAAATTAATATGTAGTTAATTGTACTTATCGTCAGGGAGAGTGATGTCTTGAGATAAACTTAATGTAAGAACTATGAAGCAAAACTAATTGATTCTGGCATCCAACATGCAGATGAGAGTTTCATGTTAAGATGTACCGTAACCATATGTATTAATTTATTATAAACCATTGGGGGCTTTGTGTGCTCAAAACTGGGTACAGCTGGCATATTAATTTAGCTTAATTTGAGAAGAGCTATTAAGCTTTATTAAGCAATGTGCAAAAAATAGAGTAGCACGAAAAATTTACAAACATTTTAGAAACATTCATGTTTTTTGACTCAATGTTAGCAAATGAAATGGGTTAGCTTATAAATATATGTTTAATTATTTAAGAGCAAGTTGGATACACATACAAAACATCTTCCTTTTAGGCATAATTCTGCTCCTACCACATGCTCCGTATTCATATAATGCTGGAAAAAACCATCTTACTCGAACTGCAGCATGCTAGAGCAGGCGCAGGTGAAAGGGTGCTGTAGCTTCCCCAGGGCTGCAGCAAGGGAAGCCTAGCAGTCTGTACCAGCTACGGTAGTGGCCTGGGATTCCTGTCATCCGTACAGATAAAGGGAAAACCCATGGGACTTCCACTAGGTATGCAGACGATGTCAATCCTGCACATTTTGAGTGTCTGTAGATTACAAAGCAGTGCAGCAAATGTGAACAGATCAGTAGCAGGAAATAATTACATTCTATTTTTCCTGCTCAGATTGTTATTCCAGCATCCTAGGTTTGTAGCCTTTTCTTTTTTACAAGGAAGCATCAGCATGTAACAGTAACTGACCTGTGCTTTTGGCTTCAGATGGAAATCACTGATGAGGCTCAGAGCCTTGCATTAAACCGACGCTGTGAAAGGATCTTTTGGAAGGCGATAACAGATTTTTAGGACAACCTTGCTCCAAGTCAGAGGTAGTTTGTATTTTTATTGTGGCTGTTCTGTTTCAAGTAGTACATCTCAGCCTTACATTACTGACATCACTACACCAGTAGATACCTCAAAAAAATTCTTGATGTTCACAAACCTTTTCAGTAAAGCTTCCCGAAATATATCTCCCTTGTCTTGTGGAGAATACAATGTGGCACCTATGTTATGTTAGACCAGAAGCGACCAGTCACAATCCTATTATACACTGCTTTAATTCTATATGTTAACTTTAAAGCCACAGATTCTGCTGTTGTAGCTGGACATTTTTTTTTTTTTTTCATGGAAGTAGAATTTACTCCAATGTGTTTTACTGAAGAGGCTGTGTCAGAGTCTAACATTGCCAATATGTTGCTGATGGCTTTCTACCACCTCATGAAGTCCAACAAAGGGAAATGCCAATTCCTGTCTGTGGGAAGGAATAACCCCAGGCACCAGGACAACCTGTGGACTAACCAGCTGGAAAGCATCTTGGCAGAGAAGGCCCTGGGAGTCCAGGAGGACACCAAGCTGACCATGAGCGAGGAATGTGCACTCATGGCAAAGGCAGCCACCGGCCTCCTGGGCTGCATTAGGCAGAGCATTGCCAGCAGGTTGAGCGAGGCGTTCCTTCTCCTCTGCTCAGCTCTTGTGAGACACATCTGGGATGCTGAGCCCAATGCTAGGCTCCCAAGTACAAGGGAGACATGGACATATCAGAGCATGTCCAGGGAAGGGCCATGAAGATGACTAAGGCACTGGAGCATTTGACATATAAGGAGAGGCTGAGGGTTGTGACTGATCACCCTGCAGAAAAGAAAGCTCAAGGGGGATTTTATCAATGTGTATAAATATCCAATAGCAGGGAGCAAAGAAGGTGGAGCCAGGGAAAACCTCCCAGTTAGCAGGACACCTGTGGATGAGAAAGTCTGAAAGGCAGCTTGTCAAAAGCCATTGAGTCACCATCTCATGGAATGGCTGTGCAGTCATGGGGCAGAGGAATAATTTTGGGACATTCTCTTTTGGATGGGCCATGAGAGAATTGTGGGTAACAGTACCATCGTATATATATATATTTTATTTTTCTTTTTTCACTCTTTATTTATTGCTCTTCATCTATAAAAACCTATGATCTATTACAAAAGACTTCTGTAAAGGGATTTCTGCAGTTAATCTGATGCAAATAAATCAAGTTATCTGGTTGTTTCATATTTTCACTTTATTAAAATATATATAAATAGTTGACCAGCAAAGATTTTTCACTCTTTGAAAGTGAAAAAAAAGGGACTAATAAGTTCTACAGATGAAAATCAGTGCAAACAATAACTCATTTAAAATTTTAATTTTGCTAACAATAACAAAAAGTGCTATTTTGTTTGAATTCAAACAAATGGAAGATTATGCATAATGGTATTTGGCCCAGAAAAAAATGAGAAGGGGAAATGAGGAGGAGGGCAATTGCAGAAATAGTCAGCAATGGGTGACAAGGAAGCCAAAATAATGAGAGGGAATCCAGCCACAGAAGGACTTGGAACATTTTAAAAGGCTAATAGATGAGAAAGGCAGTTCTGTGCAGATAAATGTAGTGTAATGATGACTTTGATGAGTCTTTGTTTCACAGCTCTTTGTGCAACATGAAATAGGGGGAGTGGAGGAGAAAAAAATGAAAACAGTCAAAGCCATGTCTGCGAGCGTCATTAATGAGTGATGAGGACTAGAAAGACAAAAGGCAAATCTCTGAGCATTTGATGGGCCTTTATCCCATACATCTGTGTGAATTTCAAAACCTGAGGCGTGACTGAGAGTGGGAGTCCAAGAAAGTTAAGAGATGAGTGGATATGTCGAGGAAAAACAGTACTCTCAGACTTGGTTTGGTTATTGCAATTCTGTCCGTAACCTTAATTACAACACAGGAACAATCCAGTGAGAATACTATCAAAAAATAATATTTTTATGCAGCAATTTTCATCTATGTGCAATGAGTTTCATTCTCACTGGGGACCGAATGCAGATCAGCTACTCCTGCAGCTCTATGCAAGGGAAAAACATGGAATAACAGACCCATTTTTAACTTCAGTGAACCTTTACTGACTTAGTTGTCATGCAAGCAGAGTCACAAGCAAATCCTGGGATAAATTTCAATGCAAACCAGTAAAATGTCCTTAATCACAAATAAAATCTTGCATTTATTATTAACTCTTATTGTATCTGTTTTGAGACAGCTGGTGGTCAGTCCACACAGCTAATGACATCCTTGATGGCAGTGTTTTTAGCACCTGTGTAGCATGCCTACTGCCTGTGTATGTGTGCTGTGTATAAATCCATTATTATTTTGCTCCCTGGTAAAACATAGCCAGGTTTGGGCAGCTGTTTAATAGAGCACTTTACAACAATTTAGGTCAGAAAGTGAAGAAAACCACATCCCATTAATACTTCAGGGCGAATTCTAGGTAGGCTGAAGGTAATTAGAATTTGGCCAGGACTCCAAAGAAAACAGTCTTATTCTTGCATAAAATACAATGGGATTTTTATCGACCCCATTAGGTTTGTGGAAATAGTCCGTGGGAGATTTGGAGGAGTTACTGATCTTAGCATTTTGAAGTCCTTGCATTCCTGGTTACTTGTACTTTGCACTTTCTTTTTCAGACTTTTAACTCTTGGGATACCTGAGAAATAATAAATGATATGGAAATAATGCAGTTATAAATAGAAAGCTTGCTGCTTGCTCTGGGTAGGAGCTGAAACCAATCCTGCCATCAGAATTGTCGTTATGCTGCCACAGCTTCTGGGTCTGAACTTGTTTGAAAATTAAACTGCAGTGATGTTCTGTATTTACTGTGAAGGTGAGATCTCTGACCAAGTGCTTTGCAAAGAAGATGAGAAAATCATATCAGTATAAACACGTCACTGATTTATCAGTTGCTAGAAGTTATTAGCACACATCTGAATGTTTGCTTTCAGGATTTGGACATAAATTAGAAACCACTATTAAAAACATCTTTATTTATGTGAAGTTTGTTAAAATGGCAGCAGCTGGAGGGTTTCAGATGTGCGGTTGTGCTGAAGAGGAACGTTTTGCACTTTAAGGGACAATACTTTCTCCAAAGAAGAGAAAGTTCTGGTGCAGATACAAATTGCTCAGGCAGTCTTGTAGGCTGGTCCAAATGATATGCTTTTATAGAAAAATGACTTGCACTGTCAAAAACAAAGCCTTTGTATCAAAGAGAACTTTTATCTTTCCCCTCCCTAGAACACGTTTGGGTGGAAACATGCAATTAATTCTTTTAGGGACTTCAGAAAGTATCACCTATTGGACGTACAAACTAGCCAAATTGCTTTCATTTGTATACAATTTGGAATTGGCTCAACTAATCACTGTTTGTTAATTGCATTTTGGAGGAAAAAGGGAACCTGAATGAAGTGACTGCTTCTCATTAAAACTGTGCAAACAGCAGAGTGCTTGATGTCTGCTATTGTACCCGGTAATTGTGGCAACAAGTGGCGTTTATTTTTGCAAGTAGCAGTAATTAAATCTGCTGCAGTATTTAAAAATAATGCACTCGCATTTCATTACATGCAAGCGATAGCGTGTTATACTAGAGACTGTAAACAAATATCACCCCCAACCTCTGCTCTCTTACAAAAAAGCTCATAAACATTATTAAGGAACAAAACACAACTTGTGTGCTTTTTCTGTAGCCAACATTCTGGCAGGGTAGTGTAAAAGGAAGGTGACAGAGAAGGAGCACATCCTACTGACATTGCCCAAGGGGAAGGGATGGGGGATGAGCAAGTTCAACATCTTGCCTGGAGAGAAGGGCGGCCAATCTGCGCTAATCTCAACAGTCAAATTTTCCCATTGGGGCAGAGGGTGACAAGGATGAAGACGCAGCAGAAGTGGGCAGAAATGTTCTGACAGAATGTTTTCCATTGGAAAAATGCCGATTTGTCAAAGTGAAACGTTCCCCGGGAGCATGTCGATTCCAAGAGGAGCGAGGCTGACAGCAAACCTGCCTGGTTTCCTGCCAGCTCACCCACCAATCTGCCTTCCAAGAAACTTTCTGTCTTAGGCAAAATGCCTCCAGATACTGGTGTGTGTCTGCAGAAGATCATCAAGCAGACTGCAGATGAGCTGAGGGCGAGACCCTCCAGGAACCCAGAGTGGAAATACACTCACCTGGGCAGGGCTGCCAGGAATATATTTCGGGATACAGAAGCTTGTTCTCGGGAACATCAAGACATATCATTGAATTTCCTTTCTATATATATTTGCCAAGCAATTTTATTCTTGTTTTTTGATTATTTTTCCCTCAACTGTGACATTTTTCACAGAAGTGAAATTCTGTTTCCTGGCTAGCTCTTCCAGTAGGGCTGGTGGGGCTCTTGAGAACTTCAGAGCTTGTTCAATGTGTAACTTTGAAAGTTTAGTAAATTTTCTGCTAAAGCATCTTTCTCCCAGAAGGCAAAAATGTCTATCTCAGAGCCATGGAGACCTTTGTAGGATCACAAGATCAGAAAGATAAGGATAGTGCTATGGTTAAGGCAAGGGCTTGGCATTCAGGGCTCCATAATTCAGCACAGCACTGTCAGACAGGTATTTTGCACGGCCTTACACAAGCCACCTAGTGTCTTCATACTTTTTTTTTTTCCCCTTGTGAAACAAAGCAGGCAAAAGAAAATATATTTAAAAGTTATTTATGACAGCGCTCATTTACTGTGCATCACAAATGATGGTTAGGACACAGCATATTACTAATAACACACAAACATGGAATCATGCAATATTACATGCACACTTCAAACGCTTGAACTGGCAAAATAAAATCTAGCCCTGGCTCTTTCTTCCTGCACAAAAATTACCGATGCAGGGTGTCACATCATGGTTTTCATAGCCTAGAAACAGCATGATAATTTTCTTTGCAAGTGACTTTTTAGCCTCACTTTTCTTTAGAAAGAATAAACCCTCCCTTTTTCGCTGCTGCTGGTTTCCTCTGGTTTTCAGTCTGATGTGAATTGGTTCAGCCAGAATATAGCTCTCAATATCCAGTGCTGTGCTGCTGATTAGTTTTCTGAAAGAGGACAGAGTGAAGAAGAATGACAGGTTGTATTGATTTACTTCTAATGATCTGTTTCTGAACCAGAGCTGGGCAAAGTGTTCTCCTGAAGGCACATACAGCTGTGCTCCTGGCTCATCTCTGCATCACTATCAGGCTTAAAAGCCAGTAATGGATTCTGTCATGTTACTGTAGCTTTCTGCATTTTCTTTTCAAGCCGCATATGGGTTAGCTGCTGAGGAGATACATGACTTTTCCTTGCCATCTGCTGAACAGTCTGGTCAGAATAGCCCGGAGAAGGGCACCCATACTACGTTATAAAAGAAGCATTTCAAAATAGCGTTGCACAATTGTGGGTTGTTTAGAGGGAAATTGCTACGTGTAATACATGCCTGTATTTTGCCGGTGTGGGTGTCTTTCCATGAGTTTGGGTAAGCCTGGGATCTGTGAAGCCATGAATACAGCATGGGTGACCAGGGGATACAGGACAAAGCACACTGTAGCACTTTGTCGGGGACCCAGCATACCTCTGAAGATCTGGGGAGTTTTTTTCCTGAAGTAACTGGTGCTTTAACAGGACTGTAATGTGCTATACAGCTGATAAACGATGCTCAACAATATGTGTGTCAGACTAAGATAATTTATTCTTATGTATTGGCTTATTTCTCTTTCTCTGTATATTTACTTTCAACATACTATCTGTTTTCAGGTCTGCCCATCATGTTAGCTCTGTGATTTGGCTTTAGAGTATAATGTACATTTGAAACTTATATAGTTTATATTTATATAAACACATACATTTATATACATTTATATAATGTAGCCCATGCATAGGGAAGACAGTTCTGAAAAGTTTGAAAACTGTGGACTACAGCAGGAATTCACTGGTGCCTAATTATTGGGGGGGCGGGGGGGTTGTTTGTTTGTTTTTTAACTCTTGTGATTGAAAATTGCTGCAGACATCAGGTATTGAAAATTGCTACAGACATCAGGTATTCTGGAAATATTCCAATGCTGACCCTGCTTTGAACAGGGACTTAATTCAGATGACCTCCAAAGGTCCTTTCCATATAAATTATTTTGAATTCCATTAATGTAGCTGTTTTTCTATCCTCATAGGAATGATAAGTAAAGTACAAGTGATTCTAGATGATAAATTTAAAGATACAACCACCAGCTCAAGACACCAAGAAGGTGACAGATTCACAGAAGGTGGGAGGATATTGCTGAGAGTGTACGATCCTCTAACTGTGGCCACTTCTTCTACTTTCCTGAGTCTCCACTACTGATCACCTGAACCAGTGGCCTAATTGAACCTCTGGTGTGACCCATACAGCTCTTATAGTCCATGTGCTGTCACACCAATCTGCTTCTTTCATTTTCTCTTGCTGTAGTTAATCACTCTAGACTATCAAAATAATGTGTTATTTATGGACACTTGAGGCATGTAAGGAAATAAACCAAGACAGTAGCAATTAAGAAAGCTTTGATACTCATTTTCAATAAGACTAACATTTTCTAGTGCAACTGGTCATCTAGATATGATATTTGCAACTAGATGAAGATATTTTTAGAGGCCTGTTTTCTGGGAGAAGGAGGGGGTAATGTGCAGCATTGCTTGAAAACCCAAATGATTCTCCAACTTCGTCTACATGGTTCAAACACAGAAGGGACCAGGGTTTGCCCACTCTTCTGAAAAACTGGTAATAACCAGCTCTGAGCCTAAATACTTTGGACATGGACAGGGTGTCATGGACTTTGGAGTAGTAAAAGACATGGTTATATAGTTCTCTTTTCAGAGCAGGCGTATGACCAGACAAATATGGGTGTCATCCAACCCAAAGTTGTCTTGAGGTTTTCAGTCAAGATCTCTGAGTACTTTAAACATTTTTGCGGCATTATAAGAAAGATGAGATTGTTGTGGCTGACTTGACCCTGTAATTAATAATGCTCCCTGGCTTCACTCAACTATGGGCAAATAGGTTTTAGGTTTTTCTCCAAAATTAAATGATTTGGGGAAAAAATGTATATTGCATACCTTCTGGCTTTTGTCACAGTAATGCTAACTAGGTTTTCTTTGCATTATTTTTCATATCATGCATGAAGAAAATATTACCCTATGATGTATAAAAGATGGATACTTTCTATCAATCAAACAAGGAGTTGTCCCCCAGGAACATTTATACACGCTCTTATTTTCGTTACGGTTTATTGATGGGTTGGTGTTGCTGAAATACAGAAAGTGTCTGAGTGCTCTTCTAAGAGTAAATAACAACACACACACGCACACAGATCCTTTGTTCTCTCTCTGCTGATGCAGAATTTAAAATGCAGAAACCCAGGCATCATCTTCTTTTGGGTTAACAGCTTGCAAGGATTGTCTATTCCCCTTGTGCTGAGCATACTCTCTTCCTCTCCCCTTTCCCTTCCTCCTCCTGGAAAAAAGAAAAAAAAGGCAAAAGAAAAAAAAAAGGAAAATAAAAAAAGAAAAAAAAGAAAGAAAAGAAGTACCCCAATAAAAGAATTTGGCCTCTTGCTGTAAACTCTCTCTCAGTCCCTCAGATTCAAGCTTGATCCTCATTCCCTGCCCATGGTGCAGAAAATTTTCCCGGTTGTCACTGATCCCCAGAGGACCCCTCTTCTCCTACTTTTGTGGCACCAGACATCAAACCAATCTATACAACCCTCCTGTGGTGGCACACACCGCTCACCCTTGTAGTATATGCTAAGCAGCTGGGCCCTTGCCAAGATGACCATTTAAATTATTTTTAAGACTCCCTACATCAATGGATATGGGATTGTGTGTCAGGTCAGTCAGGGGCATCTTCCATCCTGGAGAAGATTTAAGGCTAAAAGAATATGTCTACTTCAAAACATAAATTTACAATACAGGGCATTAGAAAAATAAATACATGCATACATGTATAAATAAAGCAAAGTACTAAGTTCTGTTAACATTATTAAGGTTATGTTTGATTAGTTATCTTTTAATAATTATTTAATTACTAAGTTGTACTCATCATCTAGATATGATATTGGCTGTTTCAATATGTCAGCTCTTTATCTGTCTTTCTCTTACAGTAAATTGAACTCTCCAACTCTCCTCTTAGAAAATGTTTCTCTGCTTAAGATGACTGCTGCTGTCCTCCCTGCCCTCCATCCCTATTCTCTTCCCCTTATTTCCAAGGGGTGTGAAAGATGCTTGGAAGGGACTCTTCTCTGCTGCCCCTTAGTCATTCCCTGTTCCTGTGACTGAGATTTCTGCTACCGTGATGGCGTGATGGGAGTTTTACCTTGTCTCCTCATCCCCCAGGTTCTTTTATTAGTACAACTACCAGCAATCATAATTACATATTTTCTGCTTCAGTCTTCTTGCTTCTATTAGAACTTTAAGAAGACATACTGTACAGCTTCATGCATTGTTTTATGAGAAATTGTACCATGTAGTATTACATTCATAACTAGTAATTTTCTGTTAACAAAGTATGAAGACTAAGCATGGTACTGCAGATGTTGAAATTAGGAGAGGAATGCTTTAACTGACCAACACATTCACTTCTGCCTGCCTCCAGATTTCTTCTGAAATATCTTTTATACTCCTATAATCCTTTTCTTGTAGTATCCATAAGGTTAGGGTCTCATTTCCAAAGCAATGCACAAGGTCTCCCAAGCAAAGGTCGTTATTGGCATATGGACCCTGAGACTGCCTTCTGCCTGCAGCTTCCCCAAGACACTTTTTTCTGAAAAGAAAGTGAGTTTTGCTTGTGAGACTCCTGTTCTGCATGCCATTGCATGTGTGCACTGTCCCCATGCTCTCATTGTATCCAACACTTGGTTTTGCAGAGTCTCTTTACTCTGTGAGTCAATAGAAGATACTACAAGTTTTCCATGAGAAAGATCCTACAAGAGATCCTTGGGCTGCATAAAATTGCAGAAGCGATTCTGCAAACTCACCTGTAGCAGCTCATCTTTAAAGATATGATAAAACTGTCCAACCATTTTCTGCTAGTATTAACAGGTATTTCTGTATTTCTATTTGCTGCATTTTTAAAGTAATTGTAGGAGTAATGAAAACTTGCAGTAAGTTATGAAGTTGAAGCTTTTCTTCCGCTCTGTTTTTTGGCACTATACCAATTCTTGTCACCTCATTCCTTGCGCAACAGTATATTAAGCGATATGACAGATGTTAGTCACGTGTGGTGTCTTTCTTTTTAGCTGCTCACTTTATGTTACTTTCAGTCCTCAGGTGCTGTAAATTAGAGCAGCGCCATAGATTGATGATGGCTTATGCCAGGGGAAAAATCTTTCTCTTAAACCTGAGCAATAAAAACTCTTCTGAGACAAATTTGAAAAATCTCCTCCCTTGGCTTTTTATTTTATTTTAGAACAAAAGGTTTGAAATAACTGTTTGCCACACTCCTTCAAATGCTAAGTAACTCTTTCACATTTCTTCCTAAGCATGTACGCACACACAGATTTTAGAACTAAAATAAAAAGATGAAAAAGAAAGGGTGAGTAGTCTTAAACGATTCAATAAACTGTGAAAGGCTATGAATTATGGAAAAGCAGAATGAAATGATTAGAGACCTAAAAGCCAGGAAGATGACACCCACCTTTTAATGTCAAAACTAAATGACCCATTTATAGTCCAAGATTACCTTTGGTTTTTCTCATGCTTGGTATTTTCACAAATTGTGAGTTTAAATGTACATACAGATATGTTGAGCTGTTATCTCTTCCCACTGATTTTCACACACATTTAGTGTGGGTCTAACCCCATTGCTCTTGGTAGTCTATTGACTTTATTGGCTTCCTGCTGATTTGAGCTGGTGTTAGTGAGACAGGAATCAGGTCCTGCCTTGCAGCGGTGTCTCTCCTGATGAAATTTTGAATGCAAACCTCTTCCTATTGTAGCAATGCCATTCAGTCATCTCAGATGGCATTCTGTTGAGCAATTCTCCCTCCTTCAAGCAACTGAGTGCACTGTGAAATCAGAAAGGATGAAATTGGGGCTGGAGACAATCTAATTTTTTTTTTTTTTTTTAAAAGCACAGGTCGTTGCCAGCAGAAGCATCCTCTGGTGAACACCTTCATAATCAGTAAGACTGGTACATAGTTGTCCCAGAACCAAACCAATTAACCTTTTTGGGGTCACTTTGGATACATTATACATATCTTTCCCCCCTCCCCACTCTGTTCTTGGTTTTGTTAATTTGTTTGTCCGATCCATGAAGGTTGCTGATACATATACATTCACTGGGAGAAGCCTGGGCTTGGCCAAATGTCATTTCATACTGTAGTTGGTGCTCCAAGGCCAAGGTCTTAATTATTAACATGCAGTGAAAAGGTAGTCCTTGTTCCCAAATATTTAAGAATTATTTTCCCAATTTACATGATACCCATTTAGGCAACCGCAGCAATTCCTTTGAAGCACTTTACCTTGCATGTCTCAGCAGTGAGGACGGACATGGTCTGTGCCATCTGCCGCGCGCTGTTGTCACGGCCATGCTGGGATTGCACTGAGGGCTTTGATGAACTCTGGGGCACAAAGAGTGGTTTGGTGCACTCTAGGGAACAGACACAGAGAAGCCATGGTATGAATGGCATTAAAGACCGCAGCTGGTCAAAGCACAGAAGATATAAACCAGAGATTCCCCTTTGCTGGTGGCATATAAAGGTTTGCTGGAGAGACCCAGGACTGCAGTGAGGGAATGGAAGTCTGGTGTAAAAAATGCATAAACTCCAGGGTCTTGCACTAGTTCTGATAAATAATTTCTTTGCAGCTTGCAGCTCTATTAACATAATTTAAACTGGGTTTTTATGCAGTAACTCTGCTCAGATTGTCTCAGAGGGGCTGCTAATGTGCCGTTCCCCTTTTCAAAGCTATTTAGTCTGGAAATGCCCAGAGGGCTGTAAGGAGACTTGAATTGGGGCCTGGCAGTAAGTAGTGTCGCTTGCCTATGGCTTCAATTCTGGGAACACATCAATGCGGCTTTATTGCTTTGTTGTGACTTCGGCTTTGTATTCCACCATTGTAGCAGAGAAAAACAACAATAAAAGATTTCACCATGGGAGGTGAAAATGAATTCCAGTCTAGTTTGTCTCTTCCTGTCTAGTTTATCTCTTCCCTGTAGCAAGACAACCACTCATTTATATGACTAAAAAGGGCAACTATACCCTTTTCTAATCCATACAGTTTATGCTGTTTGTTTATTATTTTAATTGGCAGCGAACGTTAGGCACTTATGTATACACTGGGGAAAAAAAGAAAAAAGCTCTTTCAATAAAGTGTTCCCTGTAACTCCGTCTTCATAAAGGACAACTCGTAGTGTGGGAAAGTACCCCTGACTACAGATGGATTGGAAAATGTGCTGGTTTGATGGTGCTAGGGACATTCTGGAGCAGGCTCTTCCCAGTAGGATATTGTTATTCACAGAACTTTGTGGAGTTTAGTGCACAAAACTTGAATAATAAATACTTGGGAAAGAACAGCCAGTTCTGGCTAAGGGAAACATCTTTTTCTATGATAAATGATATTTCAGACAAAAAAAAAAGAAAAAAATCTCATTGCTTTTTTTTCATAAAAAGTCTTACTTTTCCATTGAGTGGAGTGAGAAGGCATTGAAGTGAGAGCTTATAAAGCTCCCTTTCTGAGCAGCTTTACTAGCCACACTGGTAAAGGGTTCAAACTGGAAATGTTTATTAAAGATCTAGCAGCTTTTGCATTTACAAAATAAATAAATAAATAAGTCAAAAATATTGGCTGAAGTAGGCAAGTAGTGATTTTGATCATCTTCTGCAGATATTTGAGGGAGGTAAGTTTAAATCAAGGCTAGGAGAATTTCTATAAGCTGGCTCAAACAAAGGAAAAGCTAACTTACTATAACATAAGAAAAATGCCACTGTTGCCCACTTCGGGCTGCCTTTAGAGCCAAGGCGATATTTGGAAAGTGGTTGTTAGGTCAAATGTTAGAGGCTCACACCTGTGATTGTGAAGATCTTCAGGTAGACAGCTGGGTCAGTGCCGTGCAAGAGCAGTCTTTTGGTAAAATGACGGTAGGCTTAAACCACAGCAAAGCAGTGAACCTGCTGAGACCCTGGGTAGCTTCCAGCAGTTTGAATCTGGATCAACTAAAGAAAATATTAAAACTTTACACTGTATCATCAACAGTACAATTTCCCTGCCCTATTGCATAAACACTCAAAAAGGAAATTGCTTGGGACAATCCCATTGAGTAGAGAGAATTAATTTGGCAAAGAAAATGTTCTTAACTGTGGGGTCCTGGACCCTTGCTCTGTAAAAGCAGCAGCGAAAGCCAGGTTGACTGCTCTTTTCACTCAAGCAAGAGAAGACAAACTAAAACGGGCATTTTTAGATGTAGAAACATAGACTGTATGACATTTATAACATAACAGAAACTTATAGTATAAATATATGTGGTAAATATATATGTATAAATACATGTAAAATATATGCGTGTATCTGTACATGTATAAATTTGTGTATATTCTGTGCAATCACTAGTGTACATGTATGCTTGTAGCTAGAGCTGGAGACATACCGTACTGTGAAATTTAATTAAAAAAATAAGGCTTTGTTGATTTCTAAAATATTTTTAATTTCTTCTTAATTTTATTATGATTTTATGTGGTCTAGCAAAAGATGTCCCTGTCCATGGCAAGGGGGGGTTGGACTAGATGATCTTTAAAGGTCCCTTCCATACCAAAGCATTCTATGATTCTATTATTTTGTTGGTGTAAAATCAAGAGAAATATGGAAAAACTGGATAGACGTGGGCATGTCTATTTTTGTACTTGAAATGGTTCCTCTTGTTCTAGAATGTTTATTTTTTTAGAGTTTTTAATTTTCTTTTTTTTTCCTAAATTGAGGATTGCTTAAAATCAACATTTCTCAGGTCAAAGAGAAATTGTGTCCATTTGAAAATGTATTGATATTTGTGAGAAGCTTTATTTTTAAATTTGGTGTTTGGCAAAATATGTATATCAGTTTACCATATGTTTACGCCAACTGAAATAATTTTATTCTCACTTGCTGCAAATTGTCAGCAAACTGAAAAATCATGTACTCACACAGTAATCTTTACAACAGTAGCCTGGCTATTTGTCTTGAGCTACCAACTGGAAAAGAAAAAAACTAATAGCATCTATATAGCAGTTAATGTGCACTTGTGTTTAATTGGTATCAGCAACACTGTTAAAAAGAGAATTAAGTAAGTAGGCATTTAAGTAAGCAGAAATCTTCATCGTTAGGTTGAGACTGTTGTTATGCAGGACTCATAAGATGGGAATAACTCTAGTACCAAACCCCAACATAAATCAGTCTTTGAAAGCAATATTGTTCAACACCATCTTGCTTTTTACTTTCATTTTAGATCTACTGGAGCTTGGATACAAATAGATCATTTATATTCACACATTTATTTTTAAATAGCTTGTTAATGAAAATTCTGTTCCCTTCCATTGGTGTGTGCATGCTTCGCTATTATAAACCAGAATATGTGGAAGATTAGTTGCTCCTACTTGTAATGTAAATTGCATAGTGTACCAAAAGCATTGCTTATCCTCTGGAAATATTTTATTTGAATTTAATACTCTTGTAAAACTGTATTAACAGTCCTCCCCTGATTATTATTGTCTGTTTTCTTTTTCTTTTCTCAGCTCCCCAAGTCTGGGGGCAAAACATGCTAATTCACAGTGGAATTTGTATAAATATTTAAAATGGCTACATTTGGCATTAGTGGGACTTGCATCAGAAAACCTGGGATAAAGATGCACTAATAAACTATTATACAGGTAGATCACTTCAAGGTTAGGCATGTAAGATAAATGTAGATCAACGATACTAAAAAACATTTTATTGTTTATCAGTGCAATGATAAGAGATGATGAAATCATTTTAATCTATTGTTTTCAGATAGTACCAAAATTCAGACTGCTTTCAGTTATGCAAATTGAGGTCTAAAATTGTCAAGCTTCAGGCCTTGCCAAAACAGTTATCTGTTTTAAAAATGATATTTTAAAGAAAAAATGGCATCCCTTTGTTGTCTGTTCTGACCTATCCCTCCTATTGTAAATTCTAGACAAGAACAGCTGGACAAGCTCTGAACCATAGCATTACGTCTGAATTGGACTAACTATTCATATTTCCTCTATTCTTATTGTCTGTTGTTTTCCTTAGGGGGGGGAAAAAAAAAAAGATAGATTTTTAGACTGATTTGACATGAGGTATGACACAGGGTACATGTGAAATCGGAGTTTAAATCAGAATGGCTTTTTTTGTTCACTTGCCAATTAAATAAATAAAAAGTCACAGCTGAGAACTGGGAGAACTTTCAGTAAATTGTTATTTATGAGGAAAATAAAAAATTGAGTTACAGAAAAAAATGGATACAAATTTATTAGATTTCTCAAATGTTTAAAAGTTTTGAATTTCCAGATAATGGGATTTTGTTCAAAGCTGCTGAATAGGAAGAGTGGAATAATTTTGCATTGTTCATACCCAAAGACAACTTGAGAAATTAAATATACCAAGAACATAGTTTACTGGTGTTCAGTTTACATACTGAGCACTGACAGAATATTTAGCAGCCGCAAACGGTATCCTCATCTCTGTCAATTAAAATATAATAATTCTGTTTTGAACAGCAGAGTCAAAACTGGAAAAAAGTGAGTTATGGATCTGAATGTGAATGCTGGAAACTGGAAACGGGCTTGTGTTGAAGGGAATTGCTCAAATGGTTGAAGTGAGTAGTACTCAAGTAGTTTGAAGAACAAGTACGTAGCACTTTAAAAGAAGTGAGGTCTTCATGTAAAGAAGAATTATCAATATTATAAAAAAACTAGTGTAGTGTTTTACAGCTATTTTTTTCACACCATTTCAAAAGAGCAGTCACTGAAAATGGTTTTACTAAGAAAGTGCTTGTTGCCTCATACCGTGTGCCATAATAAATGTCTAACTTTATCATTTTGAAAGTGCTGTTTCCTTTTCCCCTCCTCTACCTTTTAAACACTTACACAAATTTATTTCAGTCCATAAGGGTGAAAAGGGGATCCTTTTTCAGAATCAGGTTTTGCCCGTGAAAATGCTTCCTGCAGCAGCATTGCCTTTGACTGATGCTCTCAGTGATCCTTCCTCAAATCGCTGAGGTTTCTCATGGGGTTTCACTGGTCTTGCTGGTGGTGTGGTCAGTGTTAAACAGAGGAGTCTGGGGATATATATTACTCTTCACTGCCTTATTGCTATATATGGTGCATGTGCAGAGATAAGGCAGGTCTGCTGTCAAAGTTTATAAGAAGTTTTCAGGAGTGGTGGGGGTCAAAGCTGCTCAAGCTGTAAGGCATTGCAATGCCGTGAACACGGAACTCCCCCTGCTAAGTGATAAGTGCTATTTTCAGAATAGTAACTCTCTCGGATTTGCCATTATTACGTATTATGAACCGTGGCAAGGAAAAGAAAGCCTCAGTGGTTCTGTTTATTAACTCCTTTGGCAGTTGCCATTCTGCCATTGGACGTTTCATGGGGCAAATATTTGCTTTTCAGTGGTGTATGCTGGTTCGCTTCAGCGCTGATTTTAGGAGAAGGCTTGTACCTGAGAATACAGTTTTAACCAAGAAAGAGAAAACTTCATAAATGTTGATGGATTTGGGTCTTTAATACAGACTATACCTTGGCAAATTGTCAGTGCACAATAATGTTTGTAGGTTAATTAGTTAGGGATCACTTGTGTCTCAGAGGTTTAAATTCAGCTCTGAATTGCTCATCAGGCAGTCCAATTGATTTTGGTGGAATTACAGAAGGTCTAAGAGTCAAATTTGCCCTAAGAACAGATAAAAAAAATGCAAGAGACATTCAGTGCGACACAAACTGTAGCCCGCTGGCTTATTACTGAAAACTCACTCAGCTTTATTGCCCGCAAGGGTGAGCAGGGAGGGCCCTGTTAGAAAAAGTCCCTCCTGCAACTAAGGAATAAGGTAGCACCAGTGCACTTTAAGTTATACAATATCACAGCTTGTTGCTAATGTTGCAAAGTTTGGCTTGTGATTGCATCGAGGCATGGTTTCTTTTTAGGGGTTTAAGAGTCATGAGCATTTCCTTGATTTGGAATAGAAGTATACAAACCGTTTAAAAGCTGTAGCTATTCCATCTCACGTGAATAAGAGCTGTGGCTGTCCAGAGGTACCTACAAACACCCAGCTGGAAATACTAAGCATGACCTTCATGCATGGCCCGACACGCTGTTGGGGTTCTGCTCCCTATTTCCTTAGGGATCCGAAGAGCACAAATAGGAGAAGAATTGCTCATGAGAGAATTTGGCGGGATTGGAGAGAAACAAGGACAGGGACAGAAAACTGTTAATGGTGCTCTCAGAAAGAATCTCACTAGCAGATGAAGCATTGCAGAATTGATACCTCCAAATATTGAACAGGCAAACTGGTTACGGTCTAGCTTCTGTTCATACTTTCAGGACAAAGGGAAAAGCCGTTTTTGGGGAGAGTATAAGAGAGGAGGTCCTCTCTTTTTAATCTAATCCTGCAAATAAACTGTGATTGGCTAAAATCACGGAAGATGAATTTACGCAAAAAACTTTGCAAGGAGGAGCATGATCACACTTGAGATGGCGTCCCAAGGGAACGAAGGCTGGATAACAGTAGCCAAACACATCTAACGAAACAGTCCCTGGTTGTCAGGACTTGTGTATGCAATCAAGTTATTCTGCAAATAATGCAGAACAAAACACAAAGCATCAGACCATTTTTTGACCAAATTTCCTGCCAAGGGATGAAAAACATCACAAGTGTTTGGAAAAGAATGGGGTTGCTTTACTACATCTGTCTCTCTGCTTCCAGCCCCTTTTTGCTGGAAAGTGTGACAGTTGTTTAGATTGGGATCACAGGAGCTCAGCTCAGTGGTCTAGTGGTCGCTCTGTCTCCAAGGAAACAAAAGCACCTGCAGTTCCTCGAAAGCTTGAATTTTAGTCCTGTTCAGAAACGAGTCAGCTTGAATATTGCAGACTTCTTGTCTCCAGGAGTCAGTGTCTGGGACGCTGATAAGCTGCTTGAAAGAGGAGAGGTGATATTCTAAGTACATTTGACACACTGGAGTAAATTGAGTCTTTAAAGTTAAGATAAGGCCTTTTATTTTAAGGGGAGCAAGTGATTTATCAAATCATGCTGAGGCTAAGGCATTCTGCCAAAAATAACATTAACTGCTTTCTAATTCGTACTTGGCATGTTAACTGGTAGGTCCCATATCTCTGCAACAGGCAACTCACCTCTTAAAATTACATTATGCTTGCTTTGCGTGGACTTCTAGCTGCTTCTGCAAGTGTCCATGCTTCTTGCACCTGCAGCTGCTGTGATTTTTATGCATGGAAGTCAGGACTTGCTTCTTTTTTGGGAAGTGGAAACAATGAGGAGGAAGTTTTTCATTCCAGAAAATGTAGTTTGTGTCTGTTTCCTAGAAGAAAACACCTATTAATTTACCAGCAGGGGGATCTTTTGTGGATCTTTAGTGGGGGAAAAGCAAACAAACAAGCAAAAAAAAAAAAAAATTATTTCTTTTTGTGACACCTAAAGTTAGTTGAAACTGTTATAGTTTTGGAATTCCACTCACCTTTTTTCCTTTGGTCTTCAGGGGGAAAAAAATGATGAAATTTTTTTCTTTCTTCTTTTTCTCTCGGCACTGCTTAATCACCTATTCCATATTTCAGAGGTGATGTGCACAAGCAGTGATCGCTGTGATGTAATGCCATACATTTACCCACTCATGTTAAAGGTAGTTATTTTTTGTAGGTTCCTCTCCTAGGTTTTGAGTCGTGCTGAAAGCTGCGGTGCAGCCTCAGCCTTGCAGTTTGTGTTTCCAAGGCGGTAACATAGCGCAGGAGGTGGGAGGATGGCACAGGGCAGAGCTGTGAGGACACAGAGACAAGTTGGCTGGAGAGTCCCAAGAGCATCCCAAAAGCGCGCAGGTACTAGAAGCAGGTTTATTATAAAGTCTCTGGTGCATCCTGCTGCAGAACTTTGTGTAAAAGGTTTTTCCTCCCCTAAGTGCTTTGCAACACATGGCCTTTGTGTATAAATAGCACACCTGAAGCCCGAGTTTGCTTGATCACTGTGTTGTAGGTTTTCTGAATTGCCCTGATGATAACGTCACAACTTTTTCAGGCCTGACCTCTCCACGCTTCCTCCCAGTTTTGCAGCCAATGCCATTGGTACGATGCACTGCCAGATAAACCCAGCAGTTTTCTCCCACTTCACACAGTTGTTAATATTTAAATAATTTGTCAGGCAGTAGCAGACCAGGGGTCTCCAACCCCACACTTTCCATTTTCATCATGACAGAAGGGATATCCATAAATGAAACACTTTCTTGCATTCTGTACTGAGCTTTTCTTTAAGACAAAGGAATTTGCATTCTCCTTTCAAATAAGGAACATCGTTACGTGAAAATAATTTACTGAAGAATCGACTGGGATAAATTCAGTCCAGTCTGACAGTTCAATTAATTCATGTAATCTAAAAATTAAAAAGAGGTCTCATAATCAGTACAGTGTTTCACCTCATGTTACGAAGGGAATAGAGAGAAGGAAGAGTCCTCAAGACTCCTTGACTAAATTTGCCTAATACTTTGGTTTATCAAATGAAGGGAACAGCCTGGTGCATGACAGTGAACAATTCATTTCCACTCCAATGAGTAAAGCAAGAGAAAGTGCCTTTTTTAATCAGACAGATTAAATAGGAGCTGTTTCATGCCAAATCAGTGACTTTGGCAATTATAAAAGAAACTGGACATGGACACGGAACCTGTTCCAATTAGTTTCCATTAACGAGTTCTTTGGAGTAGTTTGTGAAAGCAGTAAACAAATGAAAGTAAGAACATTTGCAATATGTTTTTCATTATCTTAAATACTTTACTTTCTTGAAGAACCTTAATAGCAGCTCTCTGAGTCTGAAACGAATTCAGACGCCCATACTAATATTATCTGCTTTTTTTTTCCTCCATAGCTGATGTTTCTGACTTGAAATCTGATTCTGTTTGTTGGTATATGCACAAAACATATCCTTTTCACATTTACTTAGCAAATTGCACTGCACTAGATAACAAGAGTATGAGCATTGTCCAGGTGTGACACTCATCAAGCTGCATTTGTGTGTGAGTGAGTAAGAGTGTGTGTGTATGTGGGTGTCTCTAGGGGTGAGGTATCTGGGGAGAGTGAGGATCCAGGAGCAGCTATTGGATGGACTGTGTGTCCAAGGCCAGCTCCTGGGGGATCCGTACTGGGGTGGGGGGCCTCTATTGCCTCTGTTGGGCATTTCCAAATGTCCCTGGCCCGGGCCAACCTCAGACCATCCCCAGACACTGTTTGGAAGACTGGTATTCATCTTGGGATAAAACTGCAGGAACTACATTAACAATCTGATGGTTGGACCATTACAGAGCCTCTGCCCCTTTTTTGTTTCGTTTAGGTATATAGATTTATATACCAAGGCCCCAAATGGGTACACCTGGATACCCATATCCATAGTGATTTCACCAGACAGCCTTTTCCTAATAACTTTCAGCTGTCATTGACTTTTCCATAATACAAATTGGATTTGTTTTTCTTGGTGTTGGCCCCCAGAGTGTCTTTAGACATATGAAAAAATTCTGCGTCTCTTCCTTCCTGGTTTGCTTATGTCTCTCCATGCTTCCCACCACTGTCTGCTTTAAAACACCTAATGCAAAAGCTGCAGCCACTCTTATGGTAATCTTCCTTTTCCCAAATTAAACTGAACTCCTGCTCCTTACATGTGCTTCCTTATTAGTTGCTACCTTATTGACACCAGTTCATTGTTCAGAGGGTCCTCTTGTACCGGTGAAGGAGCCATACTACTGCTCCTTCTGCTAAATTTCCTTCTGGCTCAAAACCTCTTCTTTTCCACTGTGCTTCCTTTTTTTTGCCTTTGATGTTATCTGTTTGTAAAAATGTATTAAGAACTAAATAGTTGTGTCTCCTACTGTATTTTGCCAACTTTATTGCAAAAACAAAATAGGCACTTCAAGTCTCAGAAATCTTTCTGAGTCTCCTCTCTTCTCCATTTGTCATAAACATTAACAAAGGATTTTTTTTTTTTTTTTTTTCTCTAGCCTTAAATATTTGGGGGAAAGAGGATTGAGGGTTTTTGTTTGTTTGTTTGTTTGTTTGCTTGTTTGTTTGTTTTTTTCCAAACCCCTATTTCAACACAAACAACATGACTGCAACCCGTTGTAGAAAGCAGCTTATAAGGTACAATAATTGTTTCTTCCCTTGATCCCTAAACCTCATTTGTGGAATAGCTTATTTTGGAAACACCCACAGAGGAGATATAGGTGAAATTTTCCGTACAGGAAATGCTCTGTTTAGGCTCAGATAGCACAAGGCAAGTCTAACCTGCCCTAGACCCTGTACAGGTGGACATATCGTGTTCTGCGAACGCAGTCGTCTTCCTCACCCTTCACTCCCAACACTCTTCCCTTTATGCAAATTTTCAATTCATTATATTCCCTGCTCTCAGACCCCATACATTCCTAGAGTTAAACAAACTTCAGAGCACAATCACGTTTTGTTCATGTCTCACAGACAATGAGGTAAACTTTGTATATGTATAAAGTCTTGATTTCAGACTAGACATAAGAGCCACCCTAGAATCCATAAGGTCCGGCACCAGCCCAAGCAAAGGACACCCATCCCCAATGCAAATTAAATTCCTTTTGTGTCAGCAGGAGAGAATGATACTAAAGTAAAATTCATTCATTGAGGTGCTTTTGTGTTCATTATGTACGGGGTAGGTATATTGAAGAATCTTACTTGAATATTAATTTATTTGAGTTGGGCAAGACCTTGCAAAAACTGAAGGTTTTTCCCAACATCTTTAATGCAAAAATTGAAAGCGTAGATGTTTTCAGCCTTTGACCAGTGTGCTCCTGTGCTGTACCAGATTCCAGTTTTTTATGCTAATTTTTCAGATTGTTGCTCTGTTTCTAATGCATATATAATATCATTTTAGCAAATTAGTATTATCGCAAATTCATTTTAAGACCCCAATTTCAGAGAACTACATCTCCGCTATTTCAGTCTGACCTGGGCTAGAGTTTGGCAGGCAACAGATCAATATTGGGTAATCCTCTCTTTATTTGGAGGAGTCTGTTATGACTGGGTAGAGCTACCAAATGTGAAAATTGCTAGTAACCCAAGACCTCTCCAGTGGAGTTGCAAAACTGGTAATTCTATTCAAGACCTGTTTGTTGTGGTTTGATCTGCACAGCATAAAATGTACCAAGCCAAGCATCTGTTAACAGAAATGTGCAGAATGAAAATGCAGAGCGCCTTCCTTCTGACTGGGGAGCTCTAGCAGCTGCATAATCCTGCTCTCAGTTTGGCAGGAAAGGTCCAAAACTGGGAGGAAAAGAAATAAAGCAGCTGTATCCTTTCTGTGCCTCACAACCCTCTACACTGCAATAAACTTGGCAATGCAATCAAGTCTTTTCCCCCTGTACCTCCGAATTCAGAGAGTTGAGGAAAATCATCAGCATAGTTCTAAAACATAGTAACATCCTGACTGGTGACTTTGAGTCTAGTAATGAATAATATATAATAGGGTTTAGAAAGGAAACTATTGATAGAGATTTACAGCTAAGAAGGTTCTCTGCAAGAGTGGGCAGAGCTTATAATAATAACGAAGCTTCTGTATGCCTGGACATAACTTTTTAGTTTTCCTATGCTTCTCAAGATTTCATTTGAACGTGTTGTGGGTGCCTGCTTTTGGCAGCTGAACAGTTTGCATTCTTGGCACAAGGCATTTGTATCAAACAAAGAATATGGGAATGCAGATCTAAATGAACCTGTATGCACCGTGTTTGATTTGATGTCGCTGGAGAAACCTTAATATCTGTTTTGCAGAGTACTGTGGAAGAATTCAGCTTTTAGCAATACACGTCTCTTAGGAATTTTTCTGTCTGTAATCCTCCTTATTTTAAGGAAAGAGTAGATGGAGATGGACAGTGTTCATTTTATCTATCAATGTAATCTGAAAAGAAATAGGGATAAGTGTCCCAAGTTTGTCACTGAGCATGAGCCCATTAATACTTGCATGTGTTGTGAGTGCCAAAAAAGCCTATACAAAAGAATATTTAATTCTTGTGTACTCTAGCACAAGGGATCTTAGACTATGCTATGGGACATAGCATCCCAAGAGATATATTCAAACTAGCTAGGGTTTCAGAAGAAGGCGTCAGTGCTTTACCTACTCAAGCTAGTATACCTTGCTTACCCTTGAAAGGAAGCTGTTAATGACACTATACACCACCAACTCCAAAAATTTCCTTGATTACACATCGCTTAGGTATTGCATAACAACTAGGATCCAATAATATCACTGGTAATGCTGAAAAGTTGAGGAAAAATGACTAAAAATAAAAAAGCTTCTGCTCTTATGAATACAGATACCAAATTGTATTAACACAAATAGAAACGGTTCACACGTTTAAAGTTTCAAAGTGCATTCAAATAGACCATGGAGAGAATTTGCTGAATTATCTCCGAAACAGGAACTGGGATAATTTTTAAAGCTTTGTACAGACACCTAATCTGTAATAGAACAAGGAGAATTATCTAATGTCACAAGTCCATTTATGATTTGAGGCCAGTTGATTTTTCTAGTGAGGTATCGTTACTGCCATAGACACTTGTATTACTAAATGATGTCTCCTTCCATTGCATGCTGCAAAGATTTTGTTTTCACATTTGCCTCCAAATGTTGATGGCTCTGGGGTTAATTGAATGAAGGATATGGAACAGAAATGCCAGAGAATGAATTGCTGACAATCAGCTATATAACTAGTTTTGAAAACGTATGCATGTACTTCTACCTCAGCATAGTAACGAAGAAAGGGCAGAGATGCTGTAGCGTTATAGCCTTTTCTACATCTTGTCAGCAAATTTTGTAATATGGTAATGCTGTACGTGTTTCTGAATTGTGCAGATAATGCATGCCATGAATAAATATTTTGGCAACATAAGATTGCTTTCTTCTGAGTCTTAATTTGTGCTTTTTGTCTACAAAAGCCATCAGTACACAAGATACCTTGTATACAACTTTTTTTTGGGGGGGGGGCAGTATTATTGTTGTTGTTATTACAGAGTGCTTAGCAATGTTTAGCTAGTCATATCACTCAGACAACTGGCAGGTGGTTTGTTCTACAGATGGATAAACACTAGCACATGTTAAACTGCAAATATCTAGAAGAAGTGTTTTGTCGCATATTTGTTGACCATCCAGCCATCTGCCTGATTTTCTTTGAAGTACGGCCCATGGTGGTTTGACAGAGAGTGAAAGTGGTGTAGTATTGGTACTAAGATTCTTAATCATCCTTGTAGCATCCCAGTGAAACCTTATTTGCTGAAATCTAAATTAGATGGGCAGATGTATAGACTGGGAAGTATTCCAGATACTCTTTAAATACCAAAAGGTTCAACACCAGCTACAGTAAAAGTGTGATCCTTGACTGTATCATCACATCAAGTACTACCAAAGAGGTGATTTGCATAACATAGTGATGAGGAATTCAGACACTTGAGGGAAAGGAAAAATTGTCAGTTCCCAGCAGACAGAGTCCTGTTCCTCAGTCTTTAAGGTACTGAAATCCCAGGGTGATATAGAACTAATTTCTACAGCAGTGTTGGTTAGCTTATGTAGTACTCATCCAGGTATCAGGAACATGCATTTCTAAAGGTTACATAGGCTTTAAAATAATTCATTTGGACTAATTTATTGAAGAAAAAAATTAATCCAGGAATATTAAACACAAAGACACCACCTGTGGCTCAGGAAGTCCTTGATGCACAGGAGGGTGGATGACTGTGTGTAGAGAGAAGTATTGCTGTATAGCTGCACTAGTTTAGACTGATTTCTAGTATATGTTGTTTATTACCTGTCCTAGTAGGGTATATGTCTTTTGATCTGACCTGATACAACTGGGTTTTGTTCCGATTCCACAGGTGAGTTACTATGTGGCAATAACCATAGTATTATGTATTATTGCTCTCATTTCTCCTTCCATTTGGAGAATATGGTCTCTGAGGCAGGAAGGATCTCCACCTGTGTATTTGTTCAGTGCCTGGCAGAGTGGAGCTGCGATCTCAAAGGGTGCTTAGGACAATATTAAAGTATAAAAGTTAGTTCGTGTCCCTTAGGCAAAGCTGTATACAGTGGCCTGGGAATTCCTAAGTCTGTTATGAGAAGAAAATACATAGTTAACCGTTGTTTAGGGAGTTCAGATTTTTTCCTGCCTTTTTGATTCCTAGGGGGAATTTTTTTTGCCATGATATAGCTCATTTTGCTAAATGAGGAATTGGGGATAGGAAGATCAGTTGCCAGGAGAGGACACAACGGCATAAGATATATATTTTTTTTTTTAATATGTCTTTTCTCCAATCTTTATCCTTCATTTTGGCTAAAGAATTATTTCTGGGGAAAAAAAAAAAAAAAGAAAAAAAGGATAGGTTCAGTGTATAACACTCTGCTGAATATACAGTTCTTACAGAGGTGCCTGACTCCAAGTTTTATGTGTCTCTAAACCAGCATAGTTGCACCAGGACTTTGGAAGCTGATGAAGAAACCACGTCCTCTTAGCTCTGGCTTCTCTTTTGTTCTCTTTTCCCAGCAAATCTGTGCCTAAACCAGCCAGTCATTCGCATGAGTAAGTGGCAAGCCTGTGAAGAACATAATCTGTAGAGATTTTCCTGTTTCCCCCGTTACTTGTTTCCTAGAAAAAACACATCATGTAAATGAAAAAATTGGAATCTAAAGAGCTGGTTGAACGATTTTGTTTCAGCAGCTTACCCAACTTCAGTGAAAGTGCTCGAAACTATAGCACTGAGCAGAGAAACAGATTCACTCCGCAAAAACACAGTACAGCTCTACTAAACTATGTCTAGATCCATTTTACAATTATTCTGTTTGAAAATGTGTTCGCCATATGATGACTTTGAGGTCCATTTCTCTGCAATACGCCTGCACTGTAGTGAATACAATGCAAAGGACTGTTGTCAGCCTCAGAAATTAAGTTGTTTCATATATTTAGCTTTCAATTATCACGCTGAACACATATTTAGCTTTTCCTCTTGCTTGTGCTAAGGGTCTACTTCATGCACTGATTAAAGAACTGCAGTTCCTTAAATCAAGACTCACCCCACCCGTGCTATTGGAGCTCCTTGATCACCAGAGGTGACCAAGCAATCTCACTTGGAAATGCTTGTACTTTAAAACAACTAGTCAGCTCTGCACTTTATCACTTCTTTTTATCACTATGTGCAAGGTAGCTGCAACTTTTAGATTCCACTTAGACTGGGTCAGTAAGATTCCAAGTTGTAAAGAAAATACATTCATTTAATAATTAATGAGGTAAAAAGGCTTCAATTAAATTACTAAGACACATTACAGAGCAGGCTAAAGTTTAAAACTGTTATTTAAATTGCTGTCTTAGGTCATTAAGTATATTTTTCTGTGTTCAGAAACTCAGAAGCTATTAAACATGTTTGTGGAAGCAAGAAATTGGGCCATTAAAATCTTTCCTTTCCCACAAAATAAAAAAGTGGTTTCAAGGCTTGGAGAGTTTTTGATACGACATTTGGGCAGCTTAGAGCTCAAACAAATGTGGGGTCTCTGACATCACTTTAATACTTGGATAACTTTCTATATGCCTATTTTCCCTTTTGAACTCGAGAGCACTACTAACTATGTGCAGGAGTGATTGGCAAACTGATGGCTTTGCTGAACAAAAACTTTACTACATCCTCCACACCTCTTCGATCACAGGATCTGGGTTGCTCCTCAGCTGTCCCATCTCCCTCTTTCCTTGCCCCTTTTCCAGTCCCAAATGCACTGATCCCACTTGATGACAACTGAAAGTGTCTGATTTAAGAAACTGATATTTTCCTTACTCATGCCCTTAGCTTTCCTCTGCTTTTACTGAGCAAATGTGGCTGTCCAGACCAATGTGTCAAGGAAACTGAAATTGCAGTCCCACCGAAATCACTGGGAGCAAGCAAGAGAATCAACTCAAGGTTCAGTTCTAATCTTAATGTAGAAATGTATCATTGCTTATGAACTGTATCATTGCTTCCAAAAATTATGGAATTAATCTAAATATTTGTATGTGCAAGAAACATAGGCTTCTTCTTAGATTCTAGAGAGTCACTCAAATAATTGGAACAGGCAGTAAATCATACTTTCATAACCTGCTCTAAAGGCTAAGAAAAGGTAGTGGTAATTACCTTATCTTTTCACTTTTCACTTTATTATCTCTATTAGAGCTGGGGAAATGGGCACCTGAGAACATATGTTTCTGATCTTGTTCATATTCAGTGTTTTGAAAGCAGAGGAGAAATTTAAATAGAAATCTGTTCTACAAGGTTGGCAATCCTGAAGGATGGAGCTCATAGGAGACTTTTGTAAAAAGATTGATTTTGTCTCAGATGACTTATTAAGTGCTCAAAGGCTACAGTTATCAGCAGGATCAGCTACAAATGTTAACTTTGTATGAAATTTTAGTGGACTGGGAAAGTCGGATTCTACCATCTTGGTGACTAATTAAAAAAAAAAAAAAAAATTACTTTGCTACTTTACACAATTCTTGACTGTCTGAATAGATGCTTATACTGGTTCACTGGATCCATGTATGGGTAAAAACTCAGGTGTACCATGCATATCGTCATGTGGGAGCTGAATGTCTTAAGATCATCAGCTCTTTCAGTGCTGAGACACTGAAAAATGACACAACACTAAGAAGTCCACCTTCCAGCCACGTCCAGAACATCGTCACAGGATATCCTGATGTACTGTGAAAGTTAGAGCTTTGGCAACGATTTCAAGACTTGTAAACTGTATTTGATTTCAGAAGGAAGACAAAAGACTCAATCAAAATATTATAATCTGACAAAATTTGCACATATTGTTGTGATAGTTTATTTTATACTAGAATGTAAAGTATTAAAGAATGTGAGAAACAGAATGTTCATTTCCAAATATGCTTTTCAACTTTTTTTTTGGCTTTTCTTTTTCAAATTTTCTTTTTTTCCTAGTAGAAGTAGAACTTTTGATGAAAATATTTAGGATTTTTGGAGATTTTTTGCACAAACTTCACTTCCAGATTAATTATCTCCAGGAACATTTCTTTCTTTCCTTTTTTTGTATTTTATTCCTCTCTAGGGGAAAAAAAAAAACAATCAAAAACCAACAAAACAACGAACAACCAACCTTACTGATACATGCAAGCTGTATCATTTTAAATATAACTTCATAGAAAAGTCGGTACAATTCTCTACTTGTGAATGTAACAGTGGTACAGTTCATTTTTTCCTATGAAACTGCACAGCGTTATGCACACAGTACTTCAGTTTTGTGTACACAGTTTCTTTTTTCTTTTTTTTGTAATACTCTCTACTGAAAGAGCTTTCTAACACCAGAAAGCTCCCTGCATGCCAAGCATAAGTAGCACAGATGGCATTTCTCACATCTGCCTTCAGTCACCAAAAATTAGATGCCTTCCCTAACCGTATCTTTTATGTTCCCTCTGATGTAGACCACTTAAATCAATAAAAAATCATAAGTACGAATGGTCCTCTTGAGGTACCTATTTGTTCCCGTTAAGGAACTTACTTAAACTAGATGTTTGTATTTGCAGTCAGAATATTCTTTTTGTGAAACATCAAAGGGAAATTTAGGTATCTTTAATCATTACAATCAGTTTCCTTAAAAAATGCCTACTGTTGGACTTCTCAATGAACGCTCCATGCAATCAATGCAGAGAGCCCTGCTAATGGCAGTGGCCTTTGCAGCACGCTTGGTTACAGTTTTTCTTTGTATAAGAACCATCATAATGTTCATGTATGGCATTTGTACATTTGTCAGGGTCAATTAAAGAAACTAATGTATTTTAATTTATTTTCAGTTAATTTCACTACATGTATCTTGAGTGTTAACAGGTTCTAGAAGTAAATGTATTCAACTATGCTGTTGCACTGGTTGTATAAAACAAGGACAATATTTTAAAAATGTATTTATGGGCGCTATATTGACTTTTCTATCCATCAATCAGACAGACTGTGATCAACCGCAGAACAGATTTCTCTGCTTCCACTGATAGCAGGATGGAACTCTCTTCTAGAAATATCTGTATTATTCCTTGTAAGCTAGCTAATAAAAATGCATTCCATTTACCTGTTTTCTGTACAACATGTATGAATCGATGATGTAAATATTTACTACTTCTAAGAATGCAGCATAATATTCAAGAACTTGACCAAGACTATGTCCAATCACTTTAATGGATTCAAATCCCAGACGTCCATGGTTGGCTCTGCGTTCATAGAAGAGAAATGTGCCAAGATGTTGTGTTCCTGCGCACAGGTTAGCCTGCTTCATGCGCTGACAAGATTAATTACAGACCTCTGAACTTGATATGTTTTCTTAATATCCAACATGGCTCTTACTTTCCTCATTCAGGCTGAAATATGTGGCTCGCTCTTGCATAATTCAACAACAGTCTTCTCGGTGGGTGGCACTGTTTTTAGTGGTTGTAAATGCCTGCAAATTACAACAGTGAGTGATGCGATGCACAGCAGTTTGTTTAGAGTTATTTCAATGATTATGGAAAGAAGGAAAATAAGCTTCTTTCCAAAATGTCAGAACACTGGAGAAGAAACACCAGTCATATAATTTCTAGAATAGTACCAAACAATTTTTCTAGTTTTTTATTTTGTGCATGTCCTCTTTACTCAGTGGAAAATAATACAACATGTAGAATCCACTTATTGGTGTTGCCCAAATTCACTTTTCATCTTGTTAATCAAAGTGCTCCAATTTTTTCCTCTGGAAGCTGATACTTTACATTTTTTAAATATTTTTTTTTGTTTCAAATAGAATGCTGACTTAATCTGTTATTTGATAAAAATACACATATTTAGTAACTGGCAGTGACATAACATATGAAAATACACTGCAAAACTTAATCTGCATAGTTGGGAGTATTCCAAACCTGTACAATGGTAAAAATACCTGGAAGAAAAAAAGATTATTTATGTGAAATATATCCGGCTTTATTATCCTATGAAATAAGAAGGAATACAAGTGTGCATGAAGACATAAGGCCCAGGTTTATCCTTTCTAATTAAAGGTATACATTGAAGGTGCTGAAGATATATAGGGGCATAACAGCCCTAGCATCTCTATATAGTCAAAACCGAGAGGCAGGTATTGACAGGAAGGCAACAAGCCAACCAATGATCTAAATCACTTGGTGGAAACGTGGGAAAAACATACTTTATTTTGAAAAAGAGATCTTATTTGGAAACTTTCACTAGACTTGGAGAGTGTTTCATGAGTCCCAAGATAATTTTTATTCAACTTTTAAAGGTTAAAATAATTCTGCTCCTTGGTTTCTAATATTACCTTCTGTGCTTCAGTACCTGATCTCATTTTTCTCTTAATCCTGCGATGCAGTATACCTGCAAAATAGTAAAATAGGGTGTGTGCTCCACGATGCAATTGTGTGCACAGTGTAAATGAACAGTTCATGAAATTTGTAGAGTGGTGTACCATAAAAGAAACTGGGATCGAAAAAGATTTGGAAGCAGGACGTGATCTGAGGTTGGACTAGATGACCTCCAGAGGTCCCCTCCAACCTAAAATGTTCTATGACTTTGTAATTCTGGTCTTGCAGGGTTGGTCTGAGAATATTAAAGACTCCAAGGTAGGCAACAAGATGTTAAAAGCAGTGGAGATTTGAAATTACCAACTGATCATTCAGCAAAATACAGGGGGGTCTGTATCCCCATGATTGTTCTGGAAATCCAAAAAGAAGTACTTTGTTTACACTTGTCATGAATGTAGAGTTCTTGGCAAATCTTAATTCCAGTGACTTGAATTTTAATTAGAATGCCTTGTGGTTTGCAACCAGTAGAAGTCAAAACTTCATTTTTAATGCTGGTTGTAAATTTTCTGACAATTTTCCCATTGAAGAAAATTAATTTCCACTAAAACAAAGTTCTCTATTGAAATACACCAACTCTAACAAAACTTTTATCCTGGAAGGTTTCTTCACTCCAGAATTGAATTTCCATATATAGGTGTAAGAGAGACAGATGAACTGCTGAATTTCAGCCCAGAATAGTTAATAAACTCACTGTTGGAGCACTTAACATAACTGTCAAAGACCAATACTGAAGTCTCAGATGTGAATTAAAAAGAAGAGAACGTTAGTCCCCTATATCACTTTAACCATTGCATAGATCTATTCCCTTTTCTTTTTTCTCTTCAGGCTCATGCTATTTTTTTTCCAGTAGTAAAACTGGATTTTTTTTTTTTTTTTTTTTTTTTAAATCCAGTCCTTTCCTACCTATGTTTGGTATCTCTTGATATTAGAAGTGAGGAATTATCTTTATATACTACCATGGCAGGAGAAGAATTTTGACTTTATATCAAAATGACAGGAAGACTGCAAGATATTTGACCTCAAAATTATGACATGACATGTAAAGTATATTCTAGATAGTTAGGGATATTATAATGTGTTAATTGGATTATTCCTCTTCCTTTCGCTCCTGTAAAAAAAAAATATTAATAATAACAGCAATTTAGTGTCAGGGTTAAAACTTAACCTATGAATATATTTTACCCATATTACAATGTAATTTTTTTTCCCACTTCTTGGTTATGTAGATACAACATCCAAAAAGTACTATATGCCTTGTAGGCATCTGTGTAGAAACGGTAGGTGAACACGATGTGCTGGATCCCAGTATGGGCTATTCTATACTATTATTGTCTGAGCGTGATAGATTCCTTTTTCATGTGATTTATAACTTGTCATTACAGGACACGGTAGTCCTCCAGACAACATTCATCTATCGATGACTCTGAAGTGAAGAAGTGATTGATGCAGTTACGGAAATTGATGACATAGGTAAGCTCTTCTTTTCTTTTCAAACCTTTCTTGCTGAAATGCCTAGTTGTACCTAGAGTGGGACCACAAAACAATTCTAACTTCTGAGGCATGGGATACAAAGTCCATTGAGACACCCATTTGTTCTAATGATTTTTCCCTTTTTAATTTTTAGATAAATCTCTCTCCTTTTTAGCTTTTTAAAAATACTTTTTAATTAAGCAAAAATATCTGGTTCGATAAATTTTACTAAATAATTTTTACCAAATGTTGGGTTGTTATCTCTAATCCATCTTGGGTTGATTTCTCTTTTGTATTTCTTACTGAAATGGATAGCAGCATGTCTCCTTCCACTTCTCTCAAGGATTTTATATTGAATTCTCTTCTGCTGTTGCGTAGAATTTTCAGAAAGATATCAATGAAGTGATTGTCTTCTCTTGTTCCAAAACCAGCAGTGGGAGTGACACAGATGTAAAGACACAAACAAGGCTCAGCTTTGAAATTCTGAAGTATTGTGTTTCTACCTCTAAAATGCTGTTGGGTTCACTAATAAACTTTTACACTATTCCTCCTAGAAAAATATGCCTTATATCCTGCACTTAAGTACTGAAGTAATTGGAACAAGCAGATAAGTACTTCTTAAATGAGTTTTGCAGAGGTGGTGGGGGGAGAAAGATAAATGTAAAACCAAAGGGATACCTTTAGTCTATCACTGTTACGCTGCGATCTGGTTCTGCATTTCAAGGCCCTTCACAGGCACTATATCAAAAGTTAAAAGGAACAATTCATATGATTTGACTGCACTGAGATTTTAACTTATTCAACAATGTAATAGAGAAAAAATCATTTTTGCATGGTCAAAACGTGACCTAATTCACTGACAGCATTGGAACACATCTCTATAAGCAGTACAGATGGAGTCATCTTAAAATTATGGGCACAGCACAAAAAGAAAAGATAGGGAACAGGAAAAGTTTACTGGCATGTAAAGCTCCTGTCAGAAGGGTTAAGTGAGCACAGAGAGAAGGCAAGCTGTATTTACAAATTAACCCCACTGAGGGAAACAGTATGAAAGGCATCCCATAGGCTACGGTAAAATGTGTAACTGCATAATGATCTCATTCTCCTTTCCACTGCCTTGTTGGGATCCTAATCTATCATATTATTTATTACATGGCTCCAGCTATGTCATTACTGCATCTAGCGGAACAGTTTATCCTATATTGAACGTACCAATATCTTCAGTCTGTGTCTGGTGCATGCAGAAATGTTGTCAGCCTAAATGCTGTTATTGTATATGTGGTGGGTTGACCTTGGCTGGACGCCAGGTGCCCACCAAGCCACTCTATCACTCCACCTCCTCAGCTGGGCAGGGGAAGAAAAATACGACGAAAGGCTCGTGGGTTGAGATAAGGACAAGGAGATCATTCAGCAATCACTGTCACAGGCAAAACAGACTCAACTTGCAGAGATTAATTTAATTTATTGCCACTCGAATTCAGCATAGGGTAATGAGAAATAAACCCAAATCTTAAAACACCTTCCCCCCACCCTTTCCTTCTTCCCGAGCTCAACTTCACTCCCGATTTTCTCTATCCCCTTCCCCTGCAGTGGGGAATGGGGGTTGCAGTCAGTTCATCACACGTTGTCTCTGCCGCTCCTTCCTCCTCAGGGGGAGGACTCCTCATACTCTTCCTCTGTTCCAGCGTGGGGTCCCTCCCATGGGAGACAGTCCTCCATGAACTTCTCCAGTGTGGGTGCTTCCCACGGGCTGCAGTTCTTCACAAACTGCTCCAGCGTGGGTCCCTTCCACAGGGTCACAAGTCCTGCCAGCAAACCTGCTCCAGCACAGGCTTCCCATGGGGTCACAGCCTCCTTTGGGTGCATCCACCTGCTCCGGCGTGGGGTCCTCCATGGGCTGCAGGTGGATATCTGCTCCACCGTGGACCTCCATGGGCTGCAGGGGGACAGCCTGCCTCACCATGATCTTCATCACGGGCTGCAGGGGAATTTCTGCTCCGGCACTTGGAGCACCACCTCCCCCTCCTTCTTCACTGACCTTGGTGTCTGCAGAGTTGTTTCTCACATATTCTCACTCCTCTCTTCTGGCTTCTCAAGTATGTTATCGCAGAGGTGCTACCACCATCACTGATGGGCTCGGCCTTGGCCAGTGATGGGTCCATCTTGGAGCTGGCTGGCATTGCCTCTATCAGACATGGGGGAAGCTCTTAGCAGCTTCTCACAGAAGCCACTCCTGTAGCCCCCCCACTAGCAAAACCTTGCCATGCAAACCCAATACAGTATATCAATAGCTCTCAAAAGTGATCTAGAAAAAAGCAAACAAACAAAAAGACTGCTCAACCAAAAGAAGAGAGAAAGTCCCTGAAGGTGGAGACACGCCTGTCTGCACAGTCATTGCAGACGTATGTTTACTGAATTCTGAATGACCTCTTTCAGTGATATTCCCCAAAAGTAATGACACCATATTCCCATGAGTACTGGTCTAGTTAGCGGATGGAGGCAGATTCCTCTGTGAAATGGGGAAAGTTTCAGAGCAGGAGCTTGATTTTGGGCATTGTCCTTTGGAGATGTTGATCTTTCTCCATTGGCCACAATTAAACTCAGGGCTGTTCAGCCTCCTGGAGCTAAAGCAAACGTTTGTGACCGTCTCCTCTTCTCACCCCTTTGGCTGTTGGGTTTTTTATCTTTCTGCTATTTTCCATGCATCAGACATACAAATAAAAATCAGGCACAGAGTATCTGAGCTGTAATGATGACTTGCATTGCAGATCGTGGCTATACAAAGTGGCAAAATCTAGAAGCTTTTAACTGCATTTTCAGTCCTTCTGACATATCAGTATCTTTTTAGGAAGGAGTCTGTTAATCTTGCACATGAAACACATTCCAGCATAATGCAGAATGCTGCAGTCTTGCCCTACAAATTCATCCTAGCAAATGCAGTGTTGCCACTAGCAGTCCTTGAGGGATCAAGGACCTCTCTCTTTCAGAAGAATTTTGTAGTAGATATTTGGCAATATTTGCCCTGCTTTGGCTGAGTGCATTATGCTCTGGTCCTTGGAGAGGGAACCTTATCAGAAGTGACCAGCTTCTCGCAGACTGTGCAGCATAATCTGTTCGCTCAAAAGTGCATTAACAGCTGGGAAACTGAGTGTTTGAGCCCTGGACCTGTTGCTGAGATTTTGGTTTTTGCTTTTGGGGATTTTTTTCTCATTCCTTAGTGCAAATATAATTTTCTTTGCTAGAGCTTTGGAGCTCACATTAGGTGTCCTGTGTGCATTCTCAACCCTTTCTCTGCTACGTGAAGGCAAGTTTTTGGTAGCACCATCTGTCCACGACAAGGAAAACCAGAGGCACTAGTGGGGTGGAGATGCAGCATTCAAGAGTTTTCCAGTATGACTAATTTGGGAATGAGGACAAATTCAGTTTCCAGTTCACTTTCTTCAAGTGTTTTGCAACTCTTTATCTCTCTGAGCTAAATCAAAGAATTTGGAATTCACCTCTGGGTTTTTTTTCTGAGAAAGTAAAACAATGCTGACATAGAAAAATATCTTCCAAGATTTAGACCAAGATGATAAACATGATGCAAAGAGAGTTATCTAACCAGCATTGTAATTTTCTACTCATTATTTAAATTATTAATTCTAATCATTCTTATAAAATTGTCAAAATAATTCTTTATCTTTTAAATCAGACAAATACTAGACAACATTTTTAATAACTTTCAGGATATTATCTCAGGTTCATGAATATACATCTTCTGGTATTACCTTGTGTGCTATAAGTTTATTTTTTCATTAACATAAGCATTTTGTGTATTCTGTCAGTTAATAAAGGTTGGTTCTTGTTCATAAATTATGGAGGTTTATATATTTGGGGGAAAAATTCAGTTATTTCATCTGCTGAAATTTGAAAATATATCAAGCCATTTAGTTTCTGGTGAATGAATAATTAAATGTAGACTTGTTTCATACTTAGAGCATGTAAATCATAGAATCTTAGAGTGGATTTGGTTGGAAGGTACCCATGGATGTTATCTGATCTGAACCACTCCAGATAAGGTCAATTTTGAATCAGAAGTATCTTCAAAGGGAGGGAAGAAGCAAATTGTTAACTATTTTGCTTTTTGTGGTTTTGTGTGTTTGCTTGTTTTTTTTTTTCCTGAAATGAAAAATAAAACGTTCTGTATTTTGCAGACTTTTTT
This sequence comes from Aptenodytes patagonicus, assembly GCF_965638725.1. Taxonomy (NCBI): domain Eukaryota; kingdom Metazoa; phylum Chordata; class Aves; order Sphenisciformes; family Spheniscidae; genus Aptenodytes; species Aptenodytes patagonicus. Next base: position 222,307,282 of record NC_134949.1, read on the forward strand.
TCTTAAAGATATAATTTCAATTCACCAGAATTACTATAAAATGTAAAATTCATTGTGTTCTAGGACCAAGTTAGTTGTGAAATCAGAATTTAGAATTTTTAAAGCTCTTCTATGTTTTTAGAAATAATATTTCTTGGCTTTTCATATTCAAAAGAAAAAAAATTCTGAAACTAGGCACAAATGAGTCACTTGGCTCCATTCCAGCTTGAATGAAGATGAGCAACAGGATAAGTACCTGAAATGAACTTGAAAGATTAACAAGTAAAATGTGCAAAGGAAATATTTATTCTTCAAATTAGCTCATGTCTCTGCTAACGACATGGCAAGCAGAAATCTATGTTTCTTTAATGCAAGTAACTTGACATTTTGACGGCCAGAGAAGCCAGTCATTCCTAATGAAGCCACTGATCAGTACCTCTTCTGCTTTTAGTACTTTAAAGCTTTTATCTGTAGTTAAAGAACACATTTCTAACTAGAAAACTTAATGAAGAAGAAATGTTTATCCTAATGTGATCTAGGACAGTACCTTGTAATCTGCCTTGAGGGAAACATAGAAAATTACTCCAACTGGGAGTGAGTTTATGAATCAAAAGATGTCAGATAAGTTGCTTCTTACTTTGTCACATCACATCTCTGTCCTAAACAGAACATGACGAACAAACCCCAGCACTTCTTTTTATCTACATGTATAAAAAGAGCGGTGCCAAAGTAGTAATAACTCTTTGTTATGGCATCATGTTGTTTCTAATACAGAGACGTCTTACAGGTAGTTATAGATGGGTCATCCTTCCATGCTCCTTGCCTCTGTGTAGTAGTGTGCTCATGATTATGACTGGACTCCTACTTACGAGTTAGTCACTGTGATCACCAGTATCCCGTGGTACACAAACCTGGAAAGGAATGTAGTTCCTGAAAGAGTAATGCAAGAAAAATGACAACTTCTCTTGTTAAAAAAGTTTACTACTTCCTATTTCTGTAGAGGCTAACGGTTACTAGACAAATTCTATTTGCACAGTGAGTGGCATCTTCTTAAGAGGTATTTTGGTGCTTTCCTTGGTAAAAGGCTTGTGGCCAAGAGATGTTTCCTTAGGAGCAGGACCTATGCTGGAAGCACGATCCAAAGTACTGTGAATTCTCGGGAAGTCGGTATTGATCTTCTTTTGCTTTTTAGCCATGCGCATTGGACTTGTCAATTTATTTCTGAGGACTATAACCATCCTTGTGGACCACTGACAAAAAAGATGTTCTACTATAGCCAGAATCTTGGATTTGAGATTAAAAACATATTGGGACTCTGTGTTGTATGATAGAAAGGAACATTTAGCTGTACTAATAATTAAGTATCTATCACAAAATACAGTTCCTGGACTTCCAACTAGTTTTCCAACTTTATTAAGGGTGGGAAAGATTTTCTTAGTTGTAAATGGAAGAAAACTAATTAGTGTTAATTTGTGCACTGCATGTTGATGCAGTCAAACTCTTTTAATATCAATTAAACATATTAAAACAAAGTACGATGCTAAATTAAAGATTAGTGTCTAAAAAAATAAAATGAAAACCATCAAAATTTTTAGCTCAGTTCCTGATTGACCTTCTGTGTTTATCCTAATTTATTCTTACTTTTAACTTGGTTTGTAATTATAAAATATCATCGGTAACAATCATAAAATCATAACACAGGACTGCAGAAAAATTTTCAAACTAAAGGCATAGACTTCTATGCCATCATCACCACAGATTAACAAAATGAGAGTAAATAAAAGGTGACATGCTGTCAAAGTATCCAGATTATCCAGAAGGGCAAGCTGCCCTCTTATTAAGAGATGTTACCTCAGGAGAAAAGAAGAGTCTTTGATTCAGTGATTGCATTCAATATAGTAAGGTTGGATTACTGCAATCACTAAATAAATGACCATAGCTAGAGATATAATGAGAATACAGGGCTGAAAAGGAGCTGGAATAGCAAAAAGAGAAGCTAAGTGAAGTCAAGGCAAAAGGGAGCAATATCATGCATTTGAAAAGGGGTAGCTGTTCTGGCCAAGACTTATAGACATGACTTGTGATCTGTGGATTTTTTTTCCCTAGAAATTCAACAAAATTATCTTAACAGTTTCAACAATGGATGTTTCACACTTCTAAAACAACAGCTGAAGCTGAACGCTTTAAATCAGATGCAAGTTGCTAGAGAAATATGTGTTATTATACACAGTATTTGTGAAGGAGGTTAATGTCCAATTTCCTGCAGGTTAATTTTTGAAATAATTTTCGTGTTGGTGCTATGTTTTGCCACTTACTCTCTGTCACACTTTATACATTAACTTATAAATGAATATTGAAATGAGCAAGAGGCTAATAAATAAAAATCTTCGCAGAAGCTGGCATTTACTTAAATGACAATAGTGTTAATTGGGAGGTCTGGAACTAATCCAGAGCTGAAGCGAAGCAACATTTCTTTTTCTTTTTCTTTTTTTTTTTCTTTCCTTGTCTTTTGAGAGCTGACAGTGTATAGTAGTGACTCATATATCAGGAAGATTTCTGCTCTTTTCAAGTAGGTAAAAAAAAAATATAAGGAAGGCAGCTTGTGAATACAATTAACGTGAACATTGATGAAGCAAGCTAGGTGAACGCAAGCATATGTACCTGACTTATAACCGCATTTGAACACTCCACCCTTTGACTCCACCATTCTACGAAAAATTCTCCTACAAGGTCATTGCACTGTAACTGGTGATGAGGATGTCCCAAAGGGAGAAAAATGTCAGGCACTAGGCAAACTGTAACCTTTTTTTTACACCTTCATTACTCCGATGCAAGTCGGGAACAATATTCATTCCGATGTCATGGCTCTGTTTTATGCTCTGTAATTTCACCCTTACAATGTCACCACTGTTGGTTTATGTTTCTTGAATTTGTCAAAGATGAGGCTACAGCTACTGAAGTAAAGCTGAAACTGCATCTCTCTCCAGCACACATAATCTCCTTTGCTGCTAGGGGAAAAAAAATAAATCTCTTACACTGGAGACTTTTGTTTGGTGTTTTCTGTTTCTTGTTTTTTGGTTTTGCTCTGTGGGCTTTCCACGTCTCAGTTAAAGTTGCGGTAGTGTTCTTACATCTTTAATCCTCTCTTCCTCCATGGACATGGATTGCATTTTATTTTCACTTAATAAGGACTTGCTTTATTTTATATAATGAGAGAGATGCATTCCTTTGCAGAAGAACAGTGCGGAATATGTGGCATTACCGTAATCCTCTAATTTTGCCTTTGTATTCTAAGCTCTAAGGTGTTACTGAGGGAATCTGATGCATATCATCTTCATTCTTAAAAGTCCGAAGGATACATGGGGGGAGCAATAGGGGGATGAAAGACCATACAAAAGTGGGTTCAGATTTGCCTTTTACCTCACAGAGATTGCGTAGGGCCAAGGAAATAAGCGTGGAAAGAAATCTGTTGATTACTTTATGGTGATCCTCAAGATGAACCTCCAGGGGCACAGATTTCCAATGCAGAATATCTGAACTTTAGGTGCTGAGCAGTGCGGGAGGATGAAGGACACTGGGGAGGTACTGTGGCATAGTGTCTACTAGCTGATGCTTTCACTGGGGGGGAGGAACTATATTTCTCCCCTTTGCTCTGACAATTCAGAAAAATCCAATGAGCTCTTTAGGTGATACAAGCCAAAGTGAAGGGACATATTTTGAAGTCTTTCACTTTTGAAACCACAACTAATTTTTTCCATCAGACCTACATACAAATTCCTTGCAGTCAGCCACCAAGGCAGAAGGAAATCTGAGAAGAGACTGCACAATCCCCTCTGCTGGCTTCTCCTTCTAACCACCGATTTATCTTTCTTTTAATATACAACACTCATCCTATATTGCTTAAATTGCCGGCTACCCTTAGAGTGGGGAGATAGTTTTATATAGCACCATTCTGAGCCCGGAGCATCTCTCAAAATGCTTGAGAAAGTAATGAGGTTAAATGGTGACCATGCTGTGATCCTGAGTACAATGAAGAGCCATTATGCATACAGCAGTGGAAGAGTAAAGACACATGCTTGTCTTTAAATCTGGTGACTTAGTTTAAATTCTGTGCTGAATGGTCAAAGCATTACAGTACCTGTGCTTGAAAAAGACACAGACTTGACCTTCTTTGCAGGCAATCTTGCCCTTTTGTAAGATGATCAGAGAAGCATGAACTTCTGCACTGGGAAAAAGATAGTAAAAAATTACCTTGTTATTACAATCTGTGCTGGTAGATTACTTGTAGTTAGAATGACTAAAAGCAGGATGCTGAGTGACTATATGCCGTACCCTTGGTGAAGTGTGTGTATTTTATGCTCTTGTTTTTAGTGCATTCCCCAAACTATGGTGGGCAGAATAATTAAATTTGGTTAATCTCAGTGAGCCAGAAACACATCTTTTGCTGTTTATTTTCTTCATTCTTTAAACATAGTCATGTGAAACAGCATGGGAGAGGTCTAGGAAGAAGTGCATCTATCCCGTTTTGTTTTGCACGCTAAAGCCATTCGATGCTGGAGCAAATTATCCAACCCATCCTTCCCTATGGCCTTGCAAAAGAGGATGCAGAGCTGAGATGAGCTTGTAAAATCATAATACAGTTTGTGTTTGTGTGGGGGGTGATCAACATAAATAGATTTTTTTTCTTCTTGGATGATTTTGTGTTGAAAAATGTCAGATCTAATATGAAATTCTGATCTATGTGACACTCATAAACTTGAGGTTATTCCAGAGAAGCCATTAACCTTTATGCAGAGTCTTCTGAGATCATAATTTGGCTTGTCTTCAGGGTTTTTTTTTTTCTACTCCAAAACTCGTGCAATGAATTTCATTGACTTACACAAGATATCTTGGAATTTCTCCTTCAACATAAAATAGATACTCATAGATATTTTTAGTGAAAGATTGGTATGAGAAAGCAAGCTCTTAATCAGTTGCTTATGGCCCCCATACCAGATGATGCTTACTAGCAGAGAGCTGAATGGGAGAGGTGCCAAAACTCTTAATGTAATCTGGGCTATCCTGCTTTATACAGTCAGACCCCATACTAGCTATGCTTTCACTACATAACCTTTTTCCCCAAAATTTTTTGGCAGCAACTGGTTGCAGTCACGGAGAGTAAATTTGTATCTTTACAGGATGATGTCAACCACGAAAGTGGCTATAGCAGACAAGCAGATAAATCACAAGTATGCACTAGGTCCAATGCCAGGTGTGCTGCATAATGTTCAGGCATAAAGTAGCACTAGATGGCCCGGGCAATGAGTCTGAGACATTGGACTGACTTATTCATGCACACTTACATGTGCATGCATGATTTCCCTCTTTGGGCATGGATTTTAATATTTAAAATTTGGCAACCATGCTGAGCAGTTTCATTTATTGATTATTCCACTTGTTTCCATCTGGAAGAGACCCAGGGGGGTACACAGGATGAAAAAGGCCTGTTAATTGAAAGCAGAAAAAATTGTTGATAATTTTCCATCAAGAAAAGTTTGCATTGAAAATCTATTTTCACTTTGTTTTTGTTAGCAAACCAAATATTTAGTCGCTTTTAATTTTTGTCATGGGAATAAACATGCTGAAAAATGAAAAGAGGTTTAAGTATTGCATTGTTTCTAACAGGTCTAATAACTTGCTTAAAAAGAACAAGAAACTTTTACTGTGAAAAAAAAAAGAAAAAGGAAAAAATTTTGTTAACATTGCTTTTCTATGGAAAAAAAATGTCCACAGAAATAATACGGGATTTTAGACAGGAAGTTTCCTGACTTCTGAATAGAAGCACAGATTGTTCCTTCTAATTCCAAAAGAGATGGAATGGGTCTGTCTCTAGCTCTCTTGTTCTTGTGCTCTCTTTTTCTCTTTCATCCCTCTTTCTTCCTCTTTGTCCCTTCGTCTCCTTGGTTATTTTATATTGGGGGGGGGGGGGAAGAAAAAAGAAAAAAAAGGAAAAAAAGAAAGAAAAAAGAAAGTAAAACTGTTCTGAAGGAACCTCAAAGGACTTAACTATTTTAATTTGGAAAATAAAGCAGCAAATATTTTTCCTCTTTCTTGTGTCATATTTCCATCAACATTCAGCATGCTGAAAAAGCAGAATCTTGTTGGTTTGTTTGTAGATTACACCTGTTTTCCTCCCATTTGGCCCAGAGGCCAAGTTCTTTATTTATTCCTTGGTAGATGGAGTAGCCCAACTTCACTGAAAACAATGAATTCTGTTTAATGTGCAAAAATTTAGACAGTAAATCAGAAAATATAATAATCTCATATATTAGGCTATGTGTTAGCCTGGTATTAATATATTTTTTAGTATTATTTTTGTTGATCTTTGGTTATGCAGTCCTTTCCTGGGAACAGTATGAATCCAACTGACCAATATGATTTCATTTTTTTCCTCGGACTCCTCTTCCTGTCTCTAACCATCTGTTTGTCTACTGGTTTTAGCTCTGAATAGGATTTGAAATCTTTCATTTATTTAGCACTATTTAATAGCTTTTCCTAGCAGTTCAAGTAAAGAAGACAGGTGGCAGACTCTCGAGAATTTACACTTCTTGTTTTTCAGCCATTCCTGCTGTTTTTGTGATAACAGATTTGTGTATAATCCATATTAAAGAGTCAGTTATTTGCAATGTGGAAAGTGAAGGAAAAAAAACCCAGACCATACATAAACCTTAAAATTAAATAGCAATATGCTGACTTTTGTTGTATAACCACTAGCACTGCCATGAACATCGTGAAATCTTTGTTGGCATCCCAGTTTGTTGCAAAATTATTACTTAAAATTATGCAACAGTATATATGAGACAGGAAAATATGAAGGACAATTCATGTTTTCTGTCTTCTTGCTGAGCATACGTTTAATATTTCAGCATTCAACTCTACTTGAAGCAGGTGGCTGACTTTTTTAGCATTATCATTTTCATGCCATCATTATTATTTTGGGCAATATACTATCATCCAACCTGCTTCACAAGAATGTGAGCAGTATCATGATAACGGAAGTCTATTTACTGTCATTCAGGAATGCAGATCAGCTCTGGAATGGACTGTCTAAATGTTTATAGGTCAGCTGAAAACAATTAAAGAAGTTGCCAGATAAATCTTTTAAAAGTCTGTTTTCATTTATTTACAACATGAGAAAACTTTAATTAGTGGGACTATTTTTCTGTTTTGAAAAAAAAAAAGATATAAAAAACTGACAAAGAATGTATACTCCTATAGACATTTTCAATCCAAGTGGTTCAGTAATTTTCTGGAAAGGAGTTTGAAACACAAAATAATTGTCCTACTTTCACAAATAACAGTAACCTTATCCTGAGAAATAAAGGCAGCGTTTGAAAGCCAGAGCTACCATTGGTATCTGAGTATCTGCTGAAATTTGATCAAACAAGCAACCACTGAAAAAATCGGTAGCACCTTAGTGTTAGGCAGAGGCTTCAGGGTCAGACCAACTGTATTACTTTGAATGGGATATATCATTCCCAAAACGCTAATCTATCTCATCATTGAGCTTATTTCCATATTCACTAACGGATTTCCACCATAATAGATCTGGGCTGGTCGTCGGCCATGGGATGGAGGGGAGGGAGAATGCTCCCAAGGTCAAAGGTGTGTCCAGCCTTCACTTGGAGGTGAAGTTCAGAGGCACTGCCCCCTCTCACAACCCTAAATCATAAATTTATGCAGCCTGATTGTGAAGATTTTGGAACTGTTACAGTTTAGAAAACACAGGAGGAAATCTCACAAAAGCATTGTCATAGCTGAGTTTATTTCCCCACCCTCCTTTTGGAGCTGGGCTCCATATCTTTTCCTCATTAGTGTTTTTACTTTGATATATTATTTTTTAAAACACGTTAATTTTCTAGAATGAAAGGGATCACATCATATTTCAAAGCCTTTACTGTGACATTAAACCTTTGAACTAGTTACAGACATTATTTCCCTAAGGCTATAAGTTTGAAAGGTTATTAAAAATTTAATTTTAAAGATGATACCCAGAATAAAAAACAATAATATATAAACACCACTTAAAATCTTGATTGCCTAATCTTATAAATCCCATTGCTACTTACTTTTAAATAAAGTAGAAATTACTGTTAAAAAATACAGAAGCTTAATTTTCGTAGCAGGATTTCAGAAGAAGCATGGAGATGCTAGCTCCTGTATCTTTTATGTTGGTTGAAGCTGCACATTTGTTATATCTGTGGCTGCTACATGGAGTGAGTTTTAAAATTCAGTTCTTTTAAAACAGTTGTAAAGAAGGCATACTTCCTACCTTTAGGGCATGAACCCACATAGGAGGCCATGAGTGGAAATAGCTGAATAATTGTGAAAAGGTGATTTAGGTGCTTAGGTTACATGATCCCAGGCCTAATTTGATTGAGACACTCATGTTAGGAGTATAGTCTCCCTTGACTTGCCTCCAGACATCAACTTTTCAATCATTATCTGAAGGATTTTCCTGCTCTCCCTGACTTAAGAAAACCTAAAACAGGCTCCTCGCTTCTAGACTGCTAACCTGATGGAGTATTTCAAGTATGTGTGACAAATTTCTGTCCTCTGAAACCATACTACCATGCTATCAGGGCTTTTCAGTAATGTTCTGAAATCATATCCTTAATATCTTCTCTTTTTTCAGCCATTTATTTTTATGGATGTCCCCTTTGGTTTATGGCCTCTGGTTTAGTGTAGCTTTCAGGATTTTTTCCTTCTTGTCCCTGCTATCATTTAGGAACCTTGTACTTTACTGTGTTGTGAGGCATTATTTCCAAAGCCCTTCTCAAAGCCTTCAGTCATCCTTGTTCCTCTTCATTTCTTAATGTACAACTTGTGAGTTGCCTTTTCAAAAAACAAGTGTTGACCTTTCCCAAAAGCAATGTCCTCAGACATCCTGAACGTGAGGTATGTCTCTTCACTTTTTTTCTCTCCTTCTTTCTTCCTAATCATTTTTCTTACAATAACTAGTACTAACAGCGTGCTACACTGTGTGCTAAGCAGTTGCATATCTTTTTAATACTCTAGCATTGTCTCCAGAGAGTATGGGCAAGCCTCAGGTGTCCTGGCTCTGGACTGTGACTCTGTTGGGTAGATGTGCCCTTGTGGCCCTCCAAAAGGCAGCTGGAGCTTAGGTCGTCCAAAAGATTACTTTTGAGAGTATCAAAAAGTTTCTGCTTGTGAACTTATTCTTGCCTTTGTTAACAACCTGAATGACCTGTTAACCTCCCTGCACCAAGCTGGAGGGAGCAACCGATGTTCTGGAGGGCTGCCATCCAGAGGAACCTTAACAGGCCGGGAGAAACCTCATGAAATTCAGCAAAGGTAAATGCAGAGTCATGCACCTGAGATTGAATAACCCCATACACCCATGCAAGTTAGGAACTGACTGGAGAAAACACGGCTTTGCAGAAGAGGACCGGACAGTTGCAGTGGAGAATTCACCAGCCCTCAGTGTGTCCTCACAGCAGTGAAGGCCAACAAAACCGTGGGCTGCAGTACGAGCATATCCAGCAGGGCACGGCAAGTGGCTGTTTCCTACTATTCAACACTTGTGAGAGGACATGTCACAAAATATGTCCAGTTTGGGGATTTTCAATACAGTGAAGACATTGGACCAAGTGACCTCCAAACCTAAATTACTCCCTGATTCTATGATTCCACTTTGTCTCCATCCTACCACAGTGTACCAGGAGATACAGCACAGAAGGTAATCCAAAAACCTGAAAATTAGTACTTGACCTTAACAAATTGTACTTGTACAATTTAAGTACAAAGAAACAGAGTTCTTTTTCTACTTAATGTTTGATTAGTTCATGATAAACTTCTCAAACTTAATGAAAACATTACCTACTTTTAATTACTGGCGCACTGTATTTGCCTTCATATATCTGCAGTAAAATAAAAAAAATGACAGAACCTTATAGCCTAAATTATGCTTTCCGGTGTGATTTTGACACTACAGAGATGAAACACCACAAGAATAAATTAATGAATAAATTAATAGGAATAAAAATAATAAATTAATGACTAAAGGTGTTGCAACAACAAAGCCCACACATAAATGTAGCACAAACAGAAACATTTCCAATGACAGCACACATATGGGTGCATTTCTACCCCAGTGTTCTTATTCGTATTTTAAATCCAGATTCAAAATCCAGTGACAAACTTTAACCCCTGCTGTATATAATTTTATACTATAAATTATAATTTAATAAGTCATAAAATATATATTTATTCAAAATTGAAGATTCTTCCTTTTTAAAATCATTTTACTGTGACTGAATGAAAATGCATATGATTTGATGCATAGTGTGGCATTTTGTGTATGTTTAGACATTTTCTCTGTCTGTAATGGGCTTTGCATAATTACTGGTCCAGCAAATCATCAAGCTCCATGAAAAGCGACTACAATTTGTCTAGAACTATGTGTCATATTGTCGGATTTCTTTGTGTGCACAAATGTGAGCAAGGAAGATTTTTATAAACAATTATCAATGTTAGAAATACATTTTCATTTCTCCAGGATTTCATGGCTATTCTGAATATTCTGATGGAAAGGCAGGGCTAAGGTTTATCACTGTCCATTAAATAAATTTAGTGTGATGTTGGTGTCTGAATACTTTGGGTAACCTTAGCAAAGGCCTGAATTTGGATCATGGCCACGTTCAATTAATTTAGTTGTCTGGAGTCATACTTAGGGATTTTTTTCTTATTTTTGTGTGCGTTTCTATGAGTTGTAATTGTTTACCTCATCCACATGGACCACATAGACCACATTTCCTTAGGGAAACCTCAGAAAAGTTTACTGTATTTCACAACTGGATAACTTTATATAAATTTGCTAGTTCACAATGAAGAGAGCTGTACAACGTGTGTGATGCGTAAATGTTAAGTTACAGTAACTTCGGCTTTTCCAAGTGCTTGATATGCAACTTGAAAAGAATTGTCTCATTATCCTTAAGCATGGCAACTTGTCATAAGAGAAAGGCCAACTATGAAACTGCATGAGAACATTAGACTGACATCATTTTACTGCTGTGGCTTTGCCAATTAGTCTGTGTAAATATCACCTTCTTGAGAGACTGGAAGAATGAAAGATGAACTCATGGATCTATCACTCATGAAACACACAAGCCTCACATAAATAAACACCTCTTTCAGAAGACAGGAGAGGTCCCTGGGAGTATTGATTCTTTGTGCATTTTGAAACCCTGTCATTTCAAGTCTTAAATTACTTTTATGAACCAATATAATGATGAGGCTGTGTAGATTCTACTTCATGTTGCAAAATTATGCGCCAGGAACTGAAGTTCCTTTAAAACAGTTTTCTGCACTGAAAGTCAATGAGATAACCTTAAAAACAATGAGCAAGCATAATGTTAAGGTCAGTATCTTGATGCTTCAAACAAGCATAAAACAATATATTTGGAAGGCACTGGAATATTTTCTGGGATACTGTCCCCGTGAGGAAATTTTTGAGAACTGACATCACAACTATTGGAGGCCAACATATTTTTATTCAGTGAACAGTTTCTTCCTGAAACCTTGGTCCTGAGTCCTGTTTTTATCCCATTTGTCTTTCCACCATGGAGGTTAATCCCTCTGATAGGAAGGGTTGCTTCATTTAACAATTTTGTATGTATCTACAGTGCAGACCTCTACAGCTGGGCTAGATGCCTCAGCCTTCTTTCATCATCCACAGAGAGACTGAGATGAATCGTGTCTTGATGTTCTTGTTTCTTTTATTTAGTCTAAGAAGATGCAGGATGAACAGTTCAGAGACAGAGATCTACCTTAGAACAGACAACTTTCTCAGAAAACCTCATATGATTTTTTTCCCCCTAAACCTTCATATCGAATTTGGGAGGACTCAAGACATCAGTCAAACCACCCTGTTTATATAGACTAGTAAATCTCAGGCTGGGAAGGACCCTCACAAACACCTGATCTGATCCTTTCATTAATGTGCCTAAATGTCTTACCCAAGCTTTTCTGAATCAAGCCTGTACATTTATTTGAGGTAGATTATATCTTTTTGAAAGATATACAGGCATTGACATTATTAAACAGGGAGTCCCAGGTGCTATTTACTTTTGTTAGAAAATGTGTACCCTGTCTCTCATATGAGTGTGTTTAACTTCCGTTTCCAACTGGTAGATTTTACAAATATTTTCTTTTTTCTCCTAAATTAAAGAATAATCAGCTGTCAGAAATCTCTTCACTGTACACATATTTGTTAGCAGATCACAGACTACTAGATAGATGGAGTTTAACTATTAAATAGGCAGAGGGTTTTAGTTACTCATTATAAGGTGTGTCCATCAGTCCACGGGGGAGTGGTGTGTGTTTTGCTTTGTGTTTTTCTTTTTTCTCTCAACCCTTTTCAAATGTTTAGCTTTCTTTTTCAAGTATACATGGCAGAATTTAACAGATTATATATCAGGGTCTACAATTTTTTTTGAAGACTAGTTACCTTTTGAAGTCACTAGATATGAGAATGCTGGGATCTTGCTTAGCTTGAGAATGTGGCTAATATTAATTGTTCATAAAGGATCAATTTTTCATATGCCTCAGAAATGCACTACGTAGAAATAATCCCCACTTGCCAATCTTTAATTACTTATTCATCTACAAATTTTACTAACAGTTCTTTTATATTTTATTACACACAATTTCTAAGCTTATTGAATAACATTAAGCTGAGACAAAACCTCTGAGATATCCCACTTAAAGCACTCTCACTGGCTGATGGTTCTCCATTTTAGGTGACATTCTGAAATCTAATGATGTGTTCCGCTTGATTTTATATTTTGTCATTTATATTATTTTATTTTATATTAAGCTTTGCTTGAACATCACTTGGGATTTTACCCAGCATTTCTGTATAAACCAAACTTTTGATCTCATAAAAAACAATAATATTTTGTGACAATATGTAACATCCATAAAACCATTTGCGTGGCTTTGATTTCGTTATCAATATGAGCTCTTGTGGCTGGCATCCCATATTGTTTTATATGATTGTGCTTGAGGTTGTATTGAAACTAAATGGCCTAATTATTCTTTATTTATCTTTTCTTAGATACTGCCACAATACCAGTTTATCTCTGCTCCTCTCAGATCTTTCGGTATTGTTCCACTACCTGTTAAAAATCAGCAGTACAGGTTCAGAGAGTTCTGTTTGTCACAAATTTTATCATTGTTGAATTGAGATATTTGGATTGTTTAATTTAAAAACGTTTAGCAGTTTCTGTTTAATAGCTGCCCTGATTACTCATGGAGAAGAAATATTTCTTTTTCAGTAAGAAATAAACACTCTGATCCTTTTTAAGGCTGCACTTAAAAATCATGTTGACAGACATGTTTTTTCCTTTTTTTTTTTTTTTTAATTACTCACTCTAAAATGTGTGTGAAAGTTTGAACATTTGCTGTAGGAAGAATAAATGAACATCTGATTCATTCTCTACTGTACCTGTTTTAATTAGTTATTAATTAAAATGATTAAAAGACTAGAATTTGATCACGAAAACTGATTTGGGGTTTACGGAGGCCAATGGAAACTCTCGTTGGCATGTGTGGACTCCAGAAAAAGAAAAAAAATAATGTCATAGAGGGGTTTACAAGATCTGTGGAATGATCAGCACTAGTTTGAGGTGTAGCAACAGGTGAAGAGATAGAAATAATGTGCAGAGCAATAGAACTGTTTCTCTGAGAAACAAGTCTAATTACGTGGAACTTTAATATCCTGTGAAGTGTAATTTGATGAGAGGGAAATTACCTGCAATGCATCATCGCTGCTGAATACTCTGCCATATTCTCTATTCGGACGTCTAGGAGAAGTAAAGGAGAAAAGATGGGTGACATCTGAACTTTATCTATACAAGCAAAATAGTTTCCTTATCTTCTTTTCTAATCTGTAATCTATGCTTTAAATAGAAATGAAATTACTTCATGGAAGCAGCAGTACAGAGAAAGATATAATCTATTTTATTAACTGAAGCACTACAGTTCATTACTGAGATCCTTTTTGTATTTTTTTTTTTTTTTTAATTAAAGTTAATGACATTTATGGTCAGAGGTAGTGCTAACAGTTTTATGTCCTGAAGCCTAAACAGGTAATCCCAGGGGTTAGATAGCTCACTAAAGAATTGAGCCTTTGCTTGCAGGGTTTGGGAGCAATCAGCTTCTGTAAAAGAAGGTCTTCTGCAAAGGAGTTGCACTGACAGCTGAACTTCATACCTGGGGTGCCCACTTCTGCAGCAGAGGGGTGACCTCCAAACTTCAGTTTCTATTTTATCAATAAGACAAAGCTTCTATACAAAATTAAGAAGGTAAATTGGGAAATTTCACCCCAGTTTAATGCTATCTTGCTGAGTCTGCAGAGAGCTTGGAATGTTATCTCCTGGAGGTGTGAATACTGGAGAGACCATTCCAGAAGTAATGGGAAGAAAAGAGGATATTTAAGTCTTCCAACACATCTGTATTGACTGGTGTAATATCCAGGCTACCAGCATTGTCATTTCTTTTCTTCCTCAAACCTTCTACTGCTCCACTAGGGAAGAGCTTAACCCAGTGTTAATTAAAATGAGGACATCTTCACCCCTTTCCAAACTTTACTGCCAGTTATGTTACCAAGTTCTTCTGGGTATTCCAACACTATACTGGTGAATGCAGAGCCGAGACCCCTGAGTTGGCGTTGCTCTTACCCAACGCATCCATCCAGTGCACTTCATACCATGTAGAAGGTGCACCAGGTCTGGAAGGTACCTTTATGTGTCATTAAGCTAATTGGTTCTTGTGGCTCATTCTCTTCCTTTCTAGCATTAGTGGACACAAAGCCAGCTTTGGCATCTTAGCCTCCACTGTGCACACATGCTCTTCCTGTGTTTGGGGACTCACCTAACCTCAGGATTACTGGGACTTTTTAATGTTAAAATTTTATATCAAAATTACATTACATCTATTTTTCTCTACAGAAACACACGTATGTGAAATTCTCCCAACTCTAAGCATCCACTGTTTGCACACACTGTGGATATTTTGATCAAAACCCCCGAGAGAAACATTTTTAACAACAAAAAAAGGATATTTGTTCATAGTTTCTAGCATGTTTTCTGTGAGTATTTTCTTGCTAGCCGCCCTTAAAACTGTCTTATCCATTCATCTCACTCAATTACTATATTTAAATTCCAGCTCCACTGAGGTCTTGCAAACTAGTTAATGTTTGTTTCAGCTCTTCGAGATCCCATGATGCAAATTACTGTACGTCAGAGCAGCACTGCCTATTAGACATTGTTTAAGAGATGTAGAACTGAGAAAAGAAAAATGCAATTGGAATACCTGGTGACTTACACACACCAGGAAAATTATTAGCCTGTGAAATCTTCCTTCCAGGGGATTCTCATTGTTGCAAAATATTTCAAACTAGACTGAACAGTGTTTGAAACAATCCCTCTCTGGAAATGGAATTATTTATATGATGAAATACATTGTCAGCAAATAAGACTGGGAGTGGCACCTCCTAACCAATTTGTCTATGGGTTTGTACTGCTGACCAGGGTTAAACCACAACAGAGTTAAACTAGCAGAAGACATGGGTGAAGCTGCACTGCTGGATCCCCATGCCTCCGACAAAAACACCATGAAAACACCGTAGGCATGTCCACAGCCTCTGTATTTTAAATTGCTTGGACCTCTCTGGCTGCAGCCAGAGTAGAGAGAGAAGAGAAGGTTTACATCTGCATTTTTTTCAGCATTCTAGGGGCACAATAAAGGCATTCAGGTTTCTAGTATTAATCCTGAAAGAAATGCAGTCTTACAGATTATTTATTTTCTCATACATACATTTGAAAAGATCCTTAGGATGGGGCTGATATCCTACAGGGACGGAATCATAGAATCATAGAATAGTTTGGGTTGGAAGGGACCTCTAAAGGTCATCTAGTCCAACCCCCCTGCCGTGGGCAGGGACATCTTCAACTAGATCAGGTTGCTCAGAGCCCCGTCCAACCTGACCTTGAAGGTTTCCAGGGATGGGGCATCCACCACCTCTCTGGGCAACCTATGCCAGTGTTACACCACCCTCAGCATGAAAAATTTCCTCCTTATATCTAGATGTAGATGTACCAAGGACTTCACTGGCTGAATCTAAACAAAATCCAGCCTGTCCAGGTCCCTCTGCAGAGCCTTCCTACCCTCCAGCAGATCAACACTCCCGCCCAACTTGGTGTCTTCTGCAAACTTACTGAGGGTGCACTCAGTTCCCCTCATCCAGATCATTGATAAAGATATTGAACAAGACCGGCCCCAGTACTGAGCCCTGGGGAACACCGCTTGTGACCGGCCGCCAATTAGATTGAACTCCATTCACCACCACTCTCTGGGCCCGGCCGTCCAGCCAGTTTTTGACCCAGCGCAGAGTCCACCTGTCTAAGCCGTGAGCCGCCAGCTTCTCGAGGAGAATGCTATGGGAGACGGTGTCAAAGGCCTTACTGAAGTCCAGGTAGACCACATCCACAGCCTTTCCCTTGTCCACTAGGCAGGTCACCTGGTCATAGAAGGAGATCAGGTTGGTCAAGAAGGACCTGCCTCTCATGAATCCGTGCTGGCTAGGCCGGATCCCCTGGTTGTCCTGCCTTGTGAGCGCCCTCAAGATGAACCGCTCCATAATCTTCCCCGGCACCGAGGTCAGGCTGACAGGCCTGTAGTTCCCCGGATCCTCCTTCCGGCCCTTCTTGTGGATGGGCGTCACATTGGCAAGCCTCCAGTCGTCCGGGACCTCCCCCGTTAACCAGGACTGCTGATAAATGATGGAGAGCGGCTTGGTGAGCTCCTCTGCCAGCTCCCTCAGCACCCTCGGGTGGATCCCATCTGGCCCCATAGACTTGTGAGCGTCCAGGTGGCATAGCAGGTCGTTAACTGCTTCTTCTATCCCTTCATCCCCCTGATCATTTCCGTGGCCCTCTTCTAGACCCATTCCAACAGGTCCATGTCTTTCCTGTGCTGAGGGCTCCAGAGCTGGACACAGTACTGCAGGTGGGGTCTCACCAGAGCAGAGTAGAGGGGCACAATCACCTCCCTCAACCTGCTGGCCACGCTGCTTTGGATGCAGCCCAGGATACGCTTGGCCTTCTGGGCTGTGAGTGCACATTGCTGGTTCATGTCCAGCTTTTCATCCACCAGTACCCGCAAGTCCTTCTCGGCAGGGCTGCTCTCCATCCCTTCGTCCCCCAGCCTGTATTGATACTTCATCCCCCAGCCTGTATTGTCCTCTCATTAGTGTTGGTAATGGCAGCTGGAGTAACAAAACTCAGTCTATACATGTACAGATCATGCAGAGCCCAGAGTAGAGTGAGACTGATCAGACATTTATAGACCATATTCTTTGAGGAATTTGAAATTACTTGAAATGTTTTGTTTAGCCTAGAAAAAGTCTAGACTGATAATAGCCTTCTGATGTATGCAATGCTTCTCTCATGAGGAAATGAATGATGAATTTTCTCTTCAGTGAAAAGTAAAGGAAATAATACAATAAAATTGAAACAGGTTGGAAAGAATTATATTGGAGAAACTTTCTGAATATTAAGACTCACTAAACAGTGGGACAGTTTGTCCAGGGATACAGAGATTCCATCATTCCATCATCCGTCATGGAAGACCAGATTAGACACAAACGGTAGAGCTGCAGTCCTTGTTTTTGATGGAGAATAGACTATATGACATTTCTTCTGTTCCTACCTTCTGTAATTTTATGTGCTTATTCTGTATACCTTGTGATATAACTGGAATTGTAATTATGATTCTCTCTCTGAGGTTGCATGTTGATTCTGAGCTCAGGAGGACTACTCAAGTGAGCAAGCATTTCTAAATGGAGGCTAACTGCGTAGGGTCATTTATTCATTTCCCATTTTAGAATTTCTTTTCTCTCTCTGTTGCTGCATGAAGAACCAAATAAATAGATAACTGCTTATAACACCTGAGGAAAAACTAAATTAATAAGTGTTTTAAACCATAATGTAGAAATAATTGGGAAAGCTCTTCCTGGAATTCTATCTCAAGTTTTTTCTTTAAAGTTTTAAGAATAGTTGAAAAAACAAGGCAAAAAAGTGATTTGATTTGTTCCTGTCCCTTTGAAAAGTTAAATTTTAGACCCAGCTAAAAGAAATAGCAAGGAATCACTATTACGTTTTCTGCATTTGTCACCTTCCAAAGCTGACTTAATGAAAACTGAGTGGTGCAGTCGACACACTGGAGGGACAGGATGCTATCCACAGGGACCTGGACAAGCTGGAGAAGTGGGCCCGTGTGAACCTCATGAGGTTTAACAAGGTCAAGGGCAAGGTCCTCCACCTGGGTCGGGGCAACCCCCGGTATCAATACAGGCTGGGGAATGAAGGGATGGAGAGCAGCCCTGCCGAGAAGGACTTGGGGGTACTGGTGGATGAAAAGCTGGACATGAGCCAGCAATGTGCGCTCACAGCCCAGAAGGCCAAGCGTATCCTGGGCTGCATCCAAAGCAGCGTGGCCAGCAGGTCGAGGGAGGGGATTCTGCCCCTCTGCTCTGCTCTGGGGAGACCCCACCTGGAGGACTGCATCCAGCTCTGGAGCCCTCAGCATAAGAAAGACATGGACCTGTTGGAGTGGGTCCAGAAGAGGGCCATGAAAATGATCAGGGGGATGGAACACCTCTGCTGTGGAGAAAGTCTGAGAGAGTTGGGGTTGTGCATCCTAGAGAAGAGAAGGCTTCAGGGAGACCTTATTGCAGCCTGTCAGTACTTAAAGGGGGCTTATAAAAAAGGTGGAGACAAACTTTTTAGCAGGGCCTGTTGCAACAGGACAAGGGGGAATGGCTTTAAACTAAAGGGGGGTAGATTTAGACTGGATATAAGGAAGAAATTTTTTATGCTGAGGGTGGTGAACCACTGGCCCAGGTTGCCCAGAGAGGTGGTGGATGCCCCATCCCTGGAAACATTCCAGGTCAGGTTGGAGGGGGCTCTGAGCAACCTGATCTAGTTGAAGATGTCCCTGCCCACGGCAGGGGGGTTGGACTAGATGACCTCTAGAGGTCCCTTCCGACCCAAACTATTCTATTCCATGATTCTATGGCAAAGGTAATGACACGTGCCTTGCATGCTGTACTCTTATTTATAAACCCAATTACAATTGCTTTTTTGCAATAGAAGCTTTGGCTATGAAACACAGCAATCTTGCTGCCTCCTCATTAAGACTGACAACCATCAACTTATACCCCTATCAATCATGAGATTATTCTTGGAAGCTTGTAACATTTGATCCTTCTGCTCTTTTTCAGAAAAAGAAAAAAAAGTTTTTGATGTAGATTGTGATCTGATTAATTTTTCTTTCTTTCTTTGCTATTCTTTCTCCCTTTTTCCCGCTCCTCCTCCTAAAGTAGTTAAAATGGCTTTAATGGATCTGGGTTTTCACAATGTATCAGAAAAACAATCCTGAGTAAGGTCAGAACTCAGAAATGGAAACAAACAAAATATCTAGATCAAAACATCTCAAATACTGAAAAAGCAAAAAGGAGCACAGATGGCAACAGGAGGAGCTTCCCAAAGCTGCTTTCAAAACCTTGTCCTTTCATTATTAAACTAATATGGCCCAGTCTTCACATTAGAGAGATTAATTGAGTGAATCTTACCTGTTTCTAGATAGAGGAAAGACAAAAAAAAAAAAAGGGTATTTGCACAAATCAATCATACAAGTTATTTAAATGTTAATTTGCAGAAGAAACCATATTGCAGATGAAACCAGGCTAACTTTCAGTTTTGTCTTCATAAAGACTGCCAGCGAGCAATGCCAGTTTGCTCCAGCAGTGCAGCGTAGTGTGCAGGTTTGTCTAAACAGTGGAACTCTGTCCACTCCATGTACAAGTGACTGAGCAGCTCTACAGGCGGTGATAACTCTGAACCCCTGGATCATTCCCAGGCCCCCCTGGATTCAAACGAGATACACCATGCCCAGGATTTCTACAGTTTTCAAAAGGAACATGCAAACAGTTTAAAGAGTTTGAAGACGCCATATGGATCACATTTTCTTGTTGTTAAAGTGGAAAAACTCCAATACATCTTTAAAAACTCAGATTTTTCTGATTACTCTTAGGAGAAGCAGCATGACTTCACCAAGATTGAAGAGGCAAATTTAAACAAAATATCCTATAAGCTGTCCACACGACTGATCAGTTGTCCACCCAGCAGGGTTTTAGTAAAACACAGTTACCATGATATGTACTTTCAGGTGCAGGGACAAAAAGACTTTCAGGATCTAAGGAGAGTGAAAACAGAAAGAAAGCATTAACTATATCTTGGGCCCCTCAGGTTTTCCATCCCCACAGTTTCACGTTAATCTTGTAGCCAACTTGTTCACTTGGAACATTTGAATTGTAAATTAGTTTTGGCTTTCACTCAGTATTAGATGAGAAATCAAATGTCCAAGTTTCAAATTAACTCCTGAAACAAACGTACCTTTCTCCATCCTGTCTATGGCCACTGAAAATTTGTTGGAGATAAACTGTGATCAAAACCCTTGGGATGTCTGCACTAAAAATGTATGGAAAAATATTCTTCCTTAAGGGTGTATATTTAGACACACTGCTTTGTTCCCTCTATTAAAGCTTCTCGTTAAGTAGGCAGAAGCAATCAGGCTCTTGAGAGACCTAGCTGATTAAGAGTTTTATCATTTATATACCATAATTATATGTAAGATGTCATGTCAGGGTTTACCTTGAACATAGAAGAAGGATCATGATTTTGTAAATGGGTAATAAGGCAATAAGCCCTGTAATGTGTTGATTTGTTAGATTGGAAATGTGCATAGAGTGCGTAATAAGGATGTTTTAGCATCAAGTATTCTTATAAAACGTCTATGAAATCAAGCTGTACTGACACCAAACATTTTTAGATACTTGCAAGGCCAAGCTCTGATAATGATACTTCGGTGACCCTCAAACCCTCATTAATGTTGATGTGACGTAAATGTAATTCTTAGCCAGTAGCATATGATATTCTAACGTATTCTCTATATATATCCATAAATGAATATGTATGTTTTGAAATTGTTTTCCTAACAGCTTGCTTCTGCCAATCTAAGGGATTTTGAGCATAAGAAATTGTTCAAGGTTTTGCTTTGTTCGAGGAATGCTTGCCCGACTTTAGCAAAAAGAAGGGTGAAGCTTTACATCTTATTTATGTGTACTATGCAAGTATGCAGCATAGTATTTACCACGAATTCCATGTGGTGTTTAGAGGGGCAGACCCAAGAAGGGTGTTTCACTAATGTACCTTTATCAACAGCTGATTTAGGGCATTTCTGCTTGTCATTAAAATTTCCTTTTAAACCCTTGTTTGCAAATGTTGCCTCTAATTTTGCATACTCTTTTCCGTACTTCATTGTTGTATCAGTTCTTTTTCAATCCATAACAGTTTATCAGTGTTGCTACTTCTAAATGTAGACATCTGATTCTTTAATTTCTTTCTGGCTGTTAATCCTTTAAGTTTAATATTTCCAGCTTTTTTTTCCCCCAGCAATAAGACCAGACTTCTTTCTGTTTCATTTTGGTTTTTTTTTAATTTGTTTTGAATGTAATGAGCAGGTTCTCTTCTAACCATTTCCTCCCAGAAATTGCAGATATTAAAATGCTCCAGATAACATAAAACTCAATATAATAGTGAGAACTAATGACACATACTTTTTTGGGCCATTGTTTTGCCGTTTCCCCAAACTTTTTTTTCTGCCAAGACCTTTAGCTTGTGTATTAGATCCTGTGTTCTACCTGCTCTTTCTTGTTTTGAGCCCAGATAGTCTGCTTGAGATCTTCAGGACATTCCTGTGTCCTTCTGTTGAGTTATGCATATGAGATGAATATGTGTCGATGATAGCAAATCAATCAGGTCTCTAAAGTCAGATGGGATTAATCCAGTCCCAAAAGCTCACCCTAGATGAGGAGCTAGGAATAGGAACGGCATTGAAATGCAATAACATTGAATCTGTTTCTCACCAGACCACTGAGACACACAGTACTAATAAACCACATTATAGACATGGGTAATGCTTACAGAAATTACAAACACCTCAAAATTGTTGTCTACTTATTTTATTCACTGAAAAAATTCACCAAGGTATTTGCAACTGTGCATTAATTCCAATGAACAGATGAACAAGGGGGAAGGCTGCTTCATTTTACAGTTTTGCTGCAGTTCAACATTTTCAACATTTCAATTTGTTATAGCTTAAAAATGATTTCTTTTCCAAATCTAGCCAATAGGTATTTTTAATGCAAACATTAAAACACCAAAAGTAAGGCAGGCTGCTTTGTGTTGAGTAAAACTTTTGATTTGATTGAAAATGGAAAATACAGTAAATTAACCCCAAAGTAGATTATTTTTAATTGTCATCGGTTCAGCTAGGGGATCAAAAAAACAAAATAAAATCCATTTTAAGCAATATTCAAGCCAGAAGACAATTATCTTGTAGTTGCTATAAGAAAACCTGGACTATACTTACCATAATTATATTTATCTGAAAAAATAATAAGTCCTCAGAAACCTATTTATAGCTTGTCACAGCATGACAAATAACTTCAAAGAAAGTTAGCAGCAACAAAATTATATTGAAGAAGGAGATTGATCTTTCATCCTATCTGGAACTGAAGGCTTGCAAGAGATCTGCCGTTGTCCTCAATTATTAATTGTATATCTTCGAAGCTGTCCAATGGTAACCTCAGCAGGTCTGAAAAATATTTTTTTCTGGCTATGAAGCTTTATTGCATATTCCCCCATCTTCTTTGTCAAATTCTCCTGTCTGCATTGTCATTGGGTTTCTATGGTGAGCTTTCACAGGGCTCTGTCATAGGGCACTCAGAGCTTAGGGCCACCAGAAGGATCCAAGATCAGTGAGAAAATTATTTTGTTTTACTTTGGATACCATAATCCATATTGGTCTCCTGCCAAAGAAATAAAATGCTCTAACATTTCTCTTTCCACCTTGCAAAAACATTACATAGTTTTATACCGTGGAAAATATCTATGGGAAAAAAAAAAAAACTTTATGTTTTCCATGACTAAGGGCAGGGAAAAGCCCCAACTTTCATATTTTGTAACAACTTTATTTGCATATAAAGAGCTAGTTATCACCGCCTGCTGTGCCTAAGAATGACGAGGCTAGATTACACCTGCCTGCCCCCCAAATAATCTGTCACTTAGGTTAGTTTCCCAGAAAGACATAGGTAGTTGCAGATTTGGCAGATGTTGGATAGTCGGTTCCCTGGCATTGTTTCATCTTTTTCTGAAGAGATTGTTGTGATAACTGCACCATGAGTTTTTGTATCCTTCCAGAATTCTTTTCCCAGCATTATCTTATATGTTATGCTCATTAAAGTTTGTAATAGCTCCCTCAAAAGGTCCCATAGATCAATGAATATCCTTCTCCTGCTGCCCTTGACTTTAGTGGCAAATCTCCCTTTGGCTGTGCTGTCACATAGAATTGAGCTAAAATAACTAAAACACTAATTTCAATTGGTAATCAAAGGTATTAGTTTCCAGGTAAATTCATAGCAAAACATATTAGTAACTCTTTAATAATCACGTTCCATTACCAAGGGAGTTTCAGATGATGGAAAGTTTAGTCTCTAGTTTTGTGACACATTAGTACAACCAATGTTTTAGCAACTTGTCACTAGAGTAATGAATTCACAAATTAAACTCGCTTCATTTCATAAAATTTTATAAACTTCTTATTTTTAACATATTCTCTCTTCCCTGTTCTATTTCTTCACTGTTTGTCAGCAGACACCTGTAAGGTTAGGTATCCTAAAGATGAGACTTCTGCTGCAATATGTTTTCTCATGTCTGCACAATATGTTCAGACCCTGGTCAAAGTCTGTTGATGTGAAGAGGAAGGTTTCAGCTGAATCAGTGGATGCTAGATCAGTCTGTCGAGGTTCTGACCATACATATCTGTTCTGCTCCTCAAAGAAGTTCATGCATGGCTGGCATTACACACAGAAGACAGCTGCTTATAGCTGCAGACTGCCAGAGAAGTGGCCTATGCATAACTGGACATTGTCTGATTGCCTGCACACTCAATCCATCCCTTTCATGCCTTGTCCTCCTCCTCTTCCTCTGCACTGGTGGGACAGAAAAAGAGGAGTGAAGCACAGGCAACAGCATGCTGCTACTGAACAAGACAATAGTCCCCTGGGTCTGGTCCGTAAGAGCTGGGGCTGAGGAGGCAATGAGGAGGTAACTGGCTCTCAGCACTCAGCTGTGAGCTTTGACACAATCCAACTCTACAGCTTCATCGTCACATTTCGTTCTGATCTCAGGAAGGGAACGAGGGCTCCCTCATTCCTGGGAAGCAGATGGAAATTGAGATCTTCCTTGGAAATCAATTTTGTACTGGGATGGCAACATTCAACTGAGATGTCAGATGACTCTGGTATCTATATATCCATGTCTATATCTACATATCTATGTATATCTATATATCTATATCACCTACCTATCTATCAATATCTATCTGTATGTATATTGATACACATAAAAATCCATAGGAGTCTTAAATAGTTTGCATTAACTATAGCTTTTTTAGAAGGGAGCAACACGCCGCGTACTATCTTTGCTGAAATTGTATTTCTCATTTGGCCTTTAACTTCGTTTAGTTGCACAGAGTTCCTGCCCCAAGCAACAATTATCTAGCCTCAGAGTGAGAACAATCCTATTTGGGCTCTGTCTAAGCTGGCCAACATGTGCCTTTCTGCTAGTTTTTTAATGGAATGACTTTTTTATTTAAATGATGGTTCTTCTTGCTGTTTTTTAAACCCTTGTTGTTCCTGTGAGAGACCAAATATAATGGTCTCTCACCCATCATCTCCTCTCAGTCACTGTCTGTCTTGGATCAGGCATGAAGCTTTCCCAAAAAAACCAGAGTTTGATGCTCAAGGAAAAGTTGTCCAACTGTCTGGAGAGAGAAAACATGTTGATCTCTTGCAATGTAAGTAGGAAAAAGTTGTGGTTTTTTTCAGTAGTTCAAGGACTTCTTCTACCTTGGGGCCCCATCAACATTTACATGTGGTAAACACAAGTTCCAGTTGCTTCTTTGCCTATAACTTTTGCTCTCACAGGGAATGCTAGCTTATTTCCTACCTTAGCAGGCAGCTTTGCTATTTATTTTTGGAATAATGGAATGGGGGCAGCATCTCTCACAGCTGTCATAATTGATTTTTGTTCCATCACCAAACAATCATTCATTAGCACTAAATAATAGTGTTCCAGATGACTCATTACTATTTCTGTCATTTTGAAAAATAGCTGACATACTGTTGGTCCAGCTAGGCTTGCCCACCAACCACATTGCAGAGTTTGCTGATAAAACATTTGATTTCATTAATCGAGCCCAGTACAACTTTAACAAGGTCCTGGCTGGTCACTCTCAGTAGGTCTCATCATGCCATAACATTAAAATACCATTTTTTTTCATTTATTTATTCATTGTTGACCATGTTGACACCATATCTCAACCTCAAATGCTGCAAGCTCTTGAGACTCAGAACTGAAAGCATTGGGTTAGAGCAGTTGGCAGTTCGTTTCCAAATATAATGACATTCTGATTTTCAGGCACTATTCAAGAAGAGTTTTGTGCGAAATAAACTGAGTTGGTTAGATACAGTGTAAAGCAACCTATATTAACCTGAAATTATTTTTGGTAAATTAACCGCTTCTGAAAGAAATTGGACAACAGAACTGCAAATATAATCTAGCTCAGTAGCTCCACAAGCAATTTCATTTGCCAGAAGTTGGCAAACACTTGAATAATTAGATAGTATAGTGTTCTTCTGGGGAACTGATCCCAGTTAAACGCACATACACAAACACACTCAGATCTGGCTAATTTTAGTCCAGGTTGGTTCAACAGCCTATTTCACTGCACACTGATCTGAGTGCTTGTGCTCTCATGAATGAAGAAGCAAATACAGGGGTAAAAAGGACCACCAGAGCCAAGAGGAAAGCCATACTCGCCCTCTTCCCAACACCAGAACTGGCTGATGACAGCTCATAGCTGTCGTGGAAGTTTAATGTAACCATGCACATCTTCTTTAAAGAGGATAAATTATTTGGACTTGGGACTGAGTCTTACTCCCCATGTAATAATTGGTCAATTATGACTCCTTGATTTCTGGGGGACATGTTGGCTCCACTACCTGATGGAGACCCTGCCTTAACGACATCTCTGGTTCCCTGCACTGTTGACACATTTCACAGTGCTTGCTCTTGAGAAACAGCACCCATCTTACAACAGGTAATTTCAATATTTAGGGTATCTGAGAAGAACAACTCAGCTGAGACATGTAACAGCAGTGGGATTTGGGTATTTATCTTTGTTGATTTTCAGCAGTTTATTCTAAATCCTTTATTCAATGTTTATTATGGTCATTTGTCTGTTTTAAAGCTTTTATAAGACGCACTTTCCTTATAGTAGAGCTCTAGCCCTTACTAGCTTTGATTAAAAAAACTGTTGCAGTTACTTCATGTTTCTTAGCATTTGTTTTTGGGGTCAGTCCTATAAACTCAATATGCACAAAAAGACAAATGTAGTGAATGAGAAATTTCCACTGGCTTCAGTGGAAGTCTAATTCTCCAGGAAGAAGAATGAAAATTTGTGAGTTATAGTTCAGTCCCTGAAGCAGATTTTGTTGTTGGTGTAATTTTTTAAGTTTTTTTTTTAGCTGAGTTATTTTGGAGATAACTATGAAGAGATGGGAGTGAGAGTTAGCTCAATATGAATCCCTTAAAAGCATAAAAGCCATACAAATTTATTCCCATACATTGTTTGAAGCTGTACTCTTTCATATGTAGTTTTTCAGTAGCCTAGTAATTTTCTAGTTTTAAAAATATTTATATGAAATAATGTGACATTTTTAACACGGATGGTTACACGAATATACAGAACATTTTCTGTAAGAAATTATTCAAATAATTATCCTATCCCTTCTTTGTTAATAGCTGTAGTTACTAGAGAATAGCTATGGAAAGACAATAAATCTGATGTTGCTACAAACACAAGAACTCCAGCAACGCAGGCAATAGGACTACAAGTCCAGTCCTGTATCGTGTCAGGTGATCACATCATGCAGTCATAAACCAATTATCTGCATTGTGAAATCTTTTGTAAAGTTGATTAGGTTTGCTTCTCTCCTCTTGTACTGTTGGAAAACTCTCCTAAAACTTTGTTCCCTTGATAGGTTGAAGCCTTCTTCTAATTTCTGCCCTAAATTTACTCAGGCTGTTTATATCCATCTTCTTTCTGTGCCAAATCTTGCTCTTGGCCTTTAAGGAAAATAGTCATTTTACATCTCTGGTGTCTATTCCCCTGACACATTTGTTTATATGACAAAGCATCATGTCCTCTCAGAAGCTTCTATTTCATGACTCTCTGTTCCATTTTATAAATGTTCATTTTCCCCCTATCTATCCTAGTAGTCTCTTCCTGTATTTATTCTGGTTTGAATTATTTGTTCCTAAACATGAGCAATGGGAATACCATACCGTATTCAGGATCTCAGGGTTTTCCCTCAGTGTTACGTCCTCTACTTCATTTTCTATCCAAAAGCATAACCTTGTTATTTATACTGTTAAATTTCACCCCATTTCTCTTATTCCAGGCTTTACAATTCAGTTCATCTCGCACAATGTTCCTCCTTCTCTGTACTGATGATGCCTTCCCACTTTGCATCATTTGCGAATATGACTAATAAACTACTGTAGGTCATGCCATGATTACAAATGCTAAATTAGGTTATTTCTAGACTGGTCCTTGAGGTATTCCAACAAGTTCTTTCCAACCCAGTAGCTTCCATTTTCCCTTCTCTTTAATTCCTTCTCCATCTTATAATATTTCTGTTAATCCCATCTTTGCCATTTTAATTAACAGCAAAGTTTGGCAGTCTTTCAGATGCTGTCATAAATTCCAGGCAGGTGAGATATTACTTATGTCCTTTAACCTAAAAATATAGTAAAGCACTGTATCCAAGAAAGGTACAAGGCCAGTCTGGTTTAATAGACCTTTAGTAAATCTAAATGTATCTGACTGAAATGTTACAGCATTTTCAAAGGAAACAAATGGCCTGAAACAGGGCTGCTTATGAGGATTCATTTTTGGATGCCATCAGATAAAGTAGCACCTTTTGTAAGCCTCTGTTCAATTTTGTAATCTCTCCTGAAAGAGTTGATGAAAGTACAGTAAAAGCAATCTTCGTAGACCATTTTACATTAGAGATATTGAGTTTCTGTGTCAACCTTAATTTGCTTCCTCTTCCATATCTTTACTATATATACTAAGCATTCATTAGCTCACCCAGATAACTATTATAACATTGTTTTTTAAGCAAATTTATTTTACTAGATCTTACTCAGTTAACTTAGATGAAGGAGAACCACTGCTTTGCATGCACCAACCCAGACTTCCAGAAATAAAATGCACGTGAGGAAAACCCAGAGGCAAATTGAGCTACGCAACTCTGCTCAGCAGAGATTTTATACCTGGGAGAAGCTCAGAAGAAGAGGATTTTATTGAAGTTCTTTTATGGAAAAATCAGTGTTTTCACATTTCTGATGTTTGTGGTGAAAAAATTATTGAGTGACTACCAAAGAAAAGTCAGTGGCTACAATTTAGGTTAATTTCTTCTCCTTAGTTGTGGTTTGAGGTAATAAATAATGCCACAATCCTAAAAGTAGGAAATGAGTTATTCAGTCGCTGGCTGTTACGTGATTCTCATAAAGAAATTTGGCTTGCTCTGTTCGCCTCTGTATAGAGTAGTGTCTGTGACCAAATAACATATGCATATTTAGGCGTAAATAGTATGCTTGGGATATGAAAGTAGCTGCATCCTCTTACAGATGAAAGACAGAGGTTCAGATATTCCAGCTGTATGAATTATTTCAGACAAATTCTAAGTAACCAAAAAAATTTCCTGCATCTTGGAAAATATTTTTGAAACAGAGATCTCTGAATCTAAGGAGATTTCACCTATTTCAGAGACGACTTGGAAAATAGAGATGGAGGGAAGAACCGAAACTGTAGCTGGGATCTTCTGTGTAGAAATGAATGGCCTTGGTGGACCAAATTCCTTGCCTGTCTTTACTTTTGGAGTGAACCAACTTGTACTCCAACTTTATAGCAGAACCTGAGGGCCAACAAGCAAGTGCCATTTCAGATTCTGCCATAATATTTTCTAATAGCTGTAGATCTTAAAAGAATTCAAATTCAAGTACTCCAAAAGGGAACCCCGGGTTTGCTCAATGGTAGGAACCCTGCCATTTTGCCAGCGTCTGTTTACCCCAGGAGCATATGTTTACCCTCCGCCTGGGCGCAGAGGGAAAAAGGGACTTACAGGGAAAGGAATTAAGGCTCCCTTGAAAGACGCCAGCTTTAAGCTCCATTGGTTGTTTCAAATATAACCATTTAGTTCTGACTAATTGGAAAAAAAAAACAAAACCAAGAAAAAAAGGAAAAGAAAAAGAAAAAAAAAAAAAAGGAAAGGGAAATGAGAAAAGAAAATTGGAAGGAATGAAAAAAGAAAGGAGGGGTAGGGATACTCATCCACAGAGGCAACCACATCTGTTGCCTCTCATGTCTGACACAAATGCTGACCACAAGATCGCAGCTCCAGAAAGACTTCAAAAGTCTTTATATAGGAGGAGTCAATCCATTTGTTGAAATAAGACTTTTTTTTTTCCTTTCTTTTTTTTTAATGCACGTTGGAATATCTTTTTGAAAGGGTCAGACACAGAGAGCCAGAAACTTCCAAGAGAAAATGTGGAAATGATGGGAAAATCTTCCTCTTTTGTGTAAACACACACACACACACAAATGAACCTAGAGAGACTTTAAGATTCTGTTGTTATATGCAACATTTCATGATGTTCAGTATAATCAGAAATGTCATTATCATGTTAATACGAAAAACATTTTATTTTAGCAGTAATTTGCCATTGTGTCATATTAACATTAATTTCACTGATAATACTATGAACGGTTTATTTTTAATTACATGACTACATCAACTACATTTTTAAACAACAAATAAAAGCCAGCATATCAGAATGTAAAATGATTGCAATTATTTCATACAGTAAGCAACAAGTTTTTGAGAAATATTAGTGTTTTGTAGTTTCCCTGATCTTTTTTCCATTCCCTTCTCCCACAAATACCATTTTATTTTCTTTTGTTTTTCCTTGTATGTGTGTGAGAGTATTAATACCATAGTGCAGCCAACTTAATGTATTGGAAATAACCTCTGTCTACCCTTTATAGCATTATTATTATTTATAATAGTATTTACTTATACTGACTTATACATAAATACAGACTGTTATCCCCTGGTACCTATGGGGCAGGGAGGGAAGCCAACAACAATCTGAGAAAATGAGGTGCATATCTTGAAAGGAGAGGTGCGAATCTCCCTCTTGACCCATGGTCCCTTTTATTAGGGTCCTTACTCATCCTCCCAAACTGGAACACACGCTTGTAATCCTGCAACGCATAATTGGCCATGCAGCTGTGCTCTCACTCCAAAACAAGGATGCAGCCATGTCATGAAAACGTGTAAGCTAACAAAAGCATCTTGGTTAATTGCTGCTCTTCCACAGCGTAATATATGTTTTTTCAACATCTAGAAATGTGATTTCAATTAGTATGAGATTGTTGCTTTTTAAAAAAAAACTCTTACATTTCATGAACTAACAGAGTATAAATCTAGTATGAAACCAAAAAATAAGATTTTGGAACTAGTATTTTATTCTGAAAGTGAACTTAAAATTCCTTCTGTAAAGAAGCTTTCAAAAACAATATTAAAAATCTCCTTTCATCAGAAACCTTGGAAATTTGCTTTCATCTTCAGAAATATTTTTTGTTAAATTACAACATCCTATAAATACCTGTAAGAATATAACTTTACTTCTTTATTACCAATGGATTCATCTTCAGGGCTGTGTATTTCAAACCTTATCTAAATATAATAAACATTAATAGCACCCTAAACCAAAGACAGCTGAAGTTACAATAGGATTCTTCCAAAGACCTGAAGATATGTTAAGGATATATTACCTCTTTTTTTCCTAGCTTTATTTATTTATTTATTTATTTATCTATGTGATCAACTCCATTATTTATTGTAGTTTTCCTACAAAACCACAAAGCATCCTCAGAGGAAACTAGCCAATTCTGATGATTTTTTACTTATCTTAGGCATAGCCTGGTTCCTTCTCCTTCCTGCTCACACACCCCAGCATCTCCAGTGGCTCCTACAATTTGCACCCTGCACGTCAGGACATTAGCCGTGAGGTTGAATCAACTTTTTGCAGGAGGCAATTGGGGTTTTATTTCAGTATAAGTGGTGGAGTGATATCTACTGCAAAGAATTCCTGAATGGAAATTTGACCTTGAAAATGTCTGTGGTCTCCTCTTGTCCTCCATGACAGTGATTCTAAACGTGTCCTGACCAAAGGTAGTTTCTCTCTCCTGTTACCCTCATTCCTCATTTCTGTTGTCAACTAGTGGTGAGGCTGCCTTAGGCAACAGCGTGGTCCCTGATACGAGAGCAGAGACAACATTTTGGTGTCAG
The DNA here is from genome assembly GCF_965638725.1 of Aptenodytes patagonicus. NCBI lineage: Eukaryota > Metazoa > Chordata > Aves > Sphenisciformes > Spheniscidae > Aptenodytes > Aptenodytes patagonicus. The sequence continues at coordinate 222,338,933 of NC_134949.1, forward strand.
AAAGCCTTGCTTTATTCTTTCTGAAAAAAAAAACAACAACAAAAAGAATAATTAGTGCAAAACTTTAAATTACTTTATATCACCAGTTTTACAACACGAAAACCCTTAATGTCAAGGAAGGGGGTTTACGGGTTAAAAAAACCAAGCATCATCTTGCAGTTTTGAACTTTGAGTTAGCTTTTCACCTAAACGCTTTTAAACACTATTTAACTATGATTTTTAATATAACCCTTAATTGCTGTTAAAAAGTCTGTATCATATAATATAAATTTTGCATTGGAGATGTAAGGTGTACATTTAAACGGATTCTAATAATGACATATTAAGCCCTCCTTCCAAAAATCCTGTGCTTTAATACCCTTCTAATCACCCGTCTATCTCCTCTTTTTCTCTCCAACAAACAAATAAATAAATAAATAGCCCAGATTATGCCTGGAATAATGTTGCGTTTCACCAAGCACATAGATGAATAGATATGTAATGAAGTACTATTTTTTCCTCAGAAAATGAAGAAAATCCAGTGAATGGAAAATTGGGGTTACTGTGTGTGCATTGCAAAGTAATAGTTATTTGAGTATTGAATCCGCCAAAAGGAAAATTTGAAAATGATGAAGTGCATTCAGACAAGAAACTAGAAAGCTGGGAGAGGTGAAAAGGGGAAGCTGGCAGACTTGCGCTATGCTGATAGCAAGTGTAATAGCAAAAATGATTGCTTTGTTTCCCAGGATGGGGAGGACGGGTCGGAGACGTTGCTGCTCTTTGTCTTACATGAGGAAAAAAATCTTCATTTCCCCTCAGCAGGGACAGACTGTGTTGCTCCAAGGGTGGTTTGCCTTGAGAAGGGTAAACAGCTCAGCAAAGGTTCACCTGAAAATGTCATGAGACAAACAAAGCTGAAACCTGGCCGGAATCAAATCAGCAATTTAATATCTGATATATCCTCACGATACATCCTCTTGGGCAGGGGACTGCTCCGGGTTTGGTGACTCAGTCACTGAGCTTTTTCCTCCATCTCCAGTGACAGTACTGTTATACCCTGGCTCTGAATTTAGTTCATGCTCATTCATTGCCTGGCTGTCAAAGAGCGTGGATGGAGTATGAGCAGCTATTCACATTTTTTATTGTGAATATTCCTAATGGTTACAGTACATACTTGAGTCTGAAATAAGCAAGTGGATAGTGTCTTCTTGACTTAGAAGTTAGAGCAGAAAACTAAGTAACTGTAAGTGCTTCAAAGAATGTTTATGTATTTTCCATTAAATGATCAGTGGATAAAATCCTTAAGCATCCTTAAATAAAGGACCTAGTCTTATTCTGTTCCTTTCTCCTAAGTGACCCACCAAACTAAAAAATAATATATTCATTTTTTTCTCTTTCTCCATGAACCCATACATCCCCTTTTCATTATTAAGGGGGAAAAAAAAAAAATAAAAAAATAAAAAGACCAATCTTTTTAAAGTAAAGAAACATTTTTTTTCAGGACTGGACTGAACATGGGAGAATTTGTCCTGCAACCCTGAGTCAGACTCCTATCCTCTGGGAAGAAAAACAAAAGACATTTCCTTTGAGTAATTAGGCAAAATCATCAAGCCAGAGTATTAGTCAGAGAGATGTGTTTGTTTTTTTGTTTTTTAATTTTGAAGGCATAGAAGTAATTTGGGAGAAATATCTACAGTAGTTGCTTATTTAAATTAGCCACCCTTCCTTTCTCCTTTGAGAAATGTGCTATATAAATACAAAGTACTTCTAGGTATACTTATTAAATAGCTAAATGTATTTATTTGCTTTTGCATAATAACAAATATACCTATTATTAAGCACAGCATGCTGCCATATACTAGAAATTCCCACTCAGATCAACAGAGAGACATTGACCCCTGTAGTGGGTGAGCCACTCCTGTCGTGTAGAGCATCTGTCTCATGATGGGACATATCACTCCTTGAAGGGCCCTGTAACTCCTATACCATTAAGAATAAAAGGCCTTTACGTGAACAACTTGGACTAGAGGATTAACTCTTAGACAGATAAAACCAGATAAGATTATTATCTCATTATATTTAACTACAGGCAGTGCCCAACAAGAATTTTGGACTAATTGATATTTAGAAGTCCAGTTGAAGCTTTTATAGGAACATGAGCATCATTTGCCTGCACTGTGTCTTCAAGATGCCTTTACAAAGTCATCTGGTATTCTGCATAAACTCTATCCAGGGGTGCAAGTACTGGTGTATCTTCATCAGGTACAAGTGATCATCTTTTGCAAATAGAGTTTTGCAATTTCTTCACGTGGTTAGTGCTGAAATGTTAAAAGCAGACGCTGCATGTTTAGCAAGGTATTACAGTCTGTCTGACTCACAGAAACTTTAAACCAGAAGGAACATTTCCCTGGGCCCCAAATATTGAGGTATCATCAGGACATTTCCTGATTTACCTGGACCTATCTGGACCTTTTCGTATTACCCACCTGTCCTCACTGCTAAATGCAAAATTCACAATTTAATGCTGTCAGTTAAATTTCAGTGATATTTATGCCCATGTTCATTACTAAGTAATGAAGATAAACAAAGTTCTGATATAAAACCCATGTAGGTCATTGAAGACATAATTGCTGGCATCAAATGATTTTTGATTTTGATCAAACCAGCAGAGGCAGCTTAACACAATCCCTGATGTAAAGTGCTGACACACAAACTTTTAAGAAGTAATAGTGCCATTTAAGCATCCTTTGTTTTTGTCCTTTTTCCAGTCTTCAGTCCATGTAATACACTGTTCGCATCCAAGACTATTTAAATTAATTTTTCATTTCCAATCATTTTCATTGCCAAGGATGTTTTTATTCATCTTAAATATTTTAAGGGCAATTAAGCTGCAGCTTTAATGAAAGGTATGACAGTTCTGTACAGCTCTAAGAAGCACAACAGTTAAAGGAATAATAAACACAATAACATGGCATGAAAATTGTGATTTAAAATTTAATAAACTAACTTCTCCCCCCAAAATACCTGAATACGTGTTCTGGGAATTTTTGTTATTGTTGAAATCGAAAGTCTGTCCTCTTTGCAAATAACAAAACCGGTGTTTGTGAGGCAGTATCATAGTGATGGTTGAAATTATGTAGACTTTATTAGACTCCCTACAGCATTTCATTTTAAAGTGTTCTAGTTTCATGCTCACTTCTTAAGTTGTATAATGAAATATCCAGAGTACTGAATTATTCCAGACCAGCTGTTGATCTATCTCGGAGTTGTCATTGAATGATTTTAATTCTTCTAGAAAGAAAAAAATTGTTTTGGTTGAAACAAATAGGTGCTAGTTGATCTCATCTAGGCTGCCTTTCCAACAAAATTTGGACCAGATGATCTTTCGAGGTCACTTCCAACCTTGGCTGTTCTATAATCTATGATTAAAAATGCAGTTTCTAACAGTAAAAGTCATGCTATCATCCAAAAGCCACTTCTTTACCAATACTGTTTACATTTAGTCTCACACATTATCCCCTGTCATCTGAGTTATAACAGTTTAATTTATACTGAAATCTCTCAAGGGCTGGCGTTATCTGCCTTCATGTTTGTCTAGGAACAATTACGTTGGTGTACATATAGTCTGAAGGACATACTGAATCCGTATACATACAAACTTGTGTGATGATGTTAAAAGACTGAAACAACTATTCTCTTCATTATTTGCAGTTTTTGTATGGTTTTACAAGTCATGAAAAGAAGTGCTGAGAGACAGACTGTTCCTACAAGGTCTTTGCTCAACTGTACCGTTCCAAGAAAGTTAATTAGTTTGAGTAATGCCCCATATAATAAAATAAATATCTTGTTAGTTCAGTAGTTATCGGAAGAAAAAGTCAAAATTCAACATACTTAAGGTTTTGTCTTATTCCTCACAAATAAGCAAAAAATCAAGAATCCTGGGGTTTACATCAGTCTTTATCACAAGGAAGATTTTTTAATTAAAATAAAGAGCTCCTATCAAATTATTTCCTCCTGAAATAATTTTATATTCATTTGATAGCTTTTTTCCCCACTGAATTTAATTTTCCTTTCTACATTTATAGATAAATTATCCTCCTTAAAACTTTTTTTTCTTAATATTCTGTTTTTTCAACAAATAGAATCATATCATAGAATCATAGAATACCAGGTTGGAAGGGAACTCAAGGATCATCTGGTCCAACCTTTCCTGGCAAAAGCACGGACAAGATGGCCCAGCACCCTGTCCAGCCGAATCTTAAAAATGTCCAACGTTGGGGAATCCGCCACTTCCCTGGGGAGATTATTCCAATGGCTGATTGTTCTCATTGTGAAAAATTTTCCTCTTGTGTCCAATCGGAACCTCCCCAAGAGTGACTTGTACCCATTACATAAATACATTTCTTAACCCCACACATTTACAACTCAGTAAAAATCATGTAATAGCTAAGGGCCAGGATAGGGCCTTGGTATAAAAAAAAAAAAAAAAGTCAGATTGTGTCTTTGTACTGCTTCACTTCTTAAACTCTGTTTTTTAGAGGGATATGTTTTGCCTCTGCGTATAAGGAGCCTCTTGGCCAGTGCCTAAGGAGGTGAAAAAAAAAAAAAACCAAACCACAAGACTGGCTTACAAAGGACCATAAGTAGGTTCAGGGAATCCACTATCATTTCGAATAACCTTTGGATCTTTCTCAGGGAGCTGAGGATACTGAAAAGTGGGGAGTTTCAAAAGCAGTTTAAACAAATACAGAGACTCCCTGCAGAACTGCGATATTTAGAAGCAATTTTTTCCTTGCGAATTAGATTAGAAGGCTACAGGTCTTAAAGCTGCTGGTGGAAATGAAATTCTTAGGGGAAGATTGTGTTATGGAAATATTGAATCATACACAATTTTGCTGTTGTTGTTTGGTTGTTTCTTCACACGAAAAAACAGACCCCATTGCACTGCTCTGCTGTTTGTTACTGGTGAAGTTGGATTTCCCTAAGCTGCGTTTGAGCACCCACTTCCCAGCAAGCTCTGGGAAGCTCTGGTGGGCCAGAGTCTCTGAAAACCCCTGCTGGGGACCAGTCTTCAAAAGAACCAGTAGACCACCAAAACTAAGGCAGATTGTTAGGAGCTACTGCATCTGGCAGCCCCATAGAGCTGGGGCTGCCGCAGGCCCATGTCCCCCCATCCAACCAGGAGCAAGGCTGAGCGTGATCATCTCTGTTTAAAATCTCATAACTTCAACATCGGTGTCTTTTCTGTTCTTCGACTTAGCAAAGTAGTTGCAGCTCGAGGAAATAAAACACAAAGAACACTTAGTTTTGTTTGTTTTTTAAAAAGTTAGTCCTTCCATGCATCATTTTTGAGAGTTTGTACTCTATTATTATTATTGCCTTGCTTGAGACAAGTTTGTGGCACTTTAATTATTATCCATTAACCTGTTCAATAAAAGTCACATAAAAACTTATTTCATATTTCAGTGTGATTTGTAGTCTTTGCCCCTGGTAAAGCATAATGATGTTACAATAAATTTGAAAACGAGACATGAGAAACCTGTGTCTTTGAATGGAAATAAACCACAAATATGTATGGTGACAAATGTTGTGTGCTGCCATCGATGGGACGTAGATTTCATAACGAAGAATAAAGAGTTGATTGTTGAGTACTTCCTTTTGAATTACGAAACATATGCATAACTATTAGAGAAAAAGCACAATGAAAAGTAAAATTACAAGAAAATGCCTCAGCCTTGGAAAAGCTTGACTTTTGGTTTGGAAGTTGCGTTCACATTTTATAATTTCTGTATTATAAGAAAGAAGTAGTTGAAAGGATTGGAAAATGCCCTCCCTGTTCTCTCTAACACTCATAGGCTATGCTGGAAGGAAATTAAAAAATTATGCCTGTACGTAGCATTACATTCAGCTACTTATTCTGCTGGTAAGTCAACCAGAGAACAGGTAGATTCTTTCTAATTGTGAAAGAAATACCTGTTTTACAAAGAGATTTCTTACTTGTGCATTGACATGGTAAAGAGAAAATGCACTTCGTTGGTGATTTCTATTTTGCTTACAAAATGCAACAGTTCAATGCAAGGTGATTAAATCAGGACATCAAAGGAAATTTAGCTAAAGCCTTTGTTTCCCTGCAGTGAAAGCAGAACAAATAGCTGCGCCATTAAAGCCGCAAGAGCAGTAAGCAGTGAGACACTGGCAAGGTAAGCATTGCTTATCGGTGAAACACACTGGGTTTAGCAGAGCAAATATCCTATTTCCCCCCAGGGAGAAGGGGAAGAAAAGTAAGGCTGATCAGAGGGTTGATAGATGAGGATATATATCATCACCCCCAGAAGGACATCCTGCCTAAACTTTTCCTATCTCCATGTTCTCTTTGTTCCCTATCTTTCGCTTTTTTTTCTTAATTCTTAAAGATTTCTGAGAACAGTTCTATGTGATATATTAAGAACTGTTTTGTGCTGTTTCTTTTTCCTGCAGCCTATACCAATGTATGTCGGTTTTCTATTAAAAATACCCCTCGACTGCTTAAAGAAAAAAGGCCACTTCACAAAGCCTGAGTAATTAATAAAAGGGGGAAAATAGCCTACAGAAAGTGCCTGTCAATGTTCAAGATCACAGCCAATAACAGTGGTGAAAACTACCACCTGCCATCCCCCAGCACTGTTAAAAATACATCAGCCCCTTGGGGCCTCTGAACAGTTATGAATACAAAGATTAATTAGCTTTTTGAACTCAGAAGTCCAATTTCTTAGATTGGATTTAGGTTTCCCATTAAATGCTTTGGTGAGTGCAGTGTACCTAGCTATTTGTGTACTTAGGTGACTTCCCTCGCCGTGCTGTTTGTGAGCATCTCTTGCATCAGGTTACTGCAATCCACCCCATTTTACAGATGGAGAATGGAACCAAGTTAATTAATTACTAGTCTAGAAATACAGAGAGGCCACAGAAAGCTGGGAAGAGAAACTTTTTTTTTTCTTTTTAAACAACATCATTAACTCAAGCTTTTTAAAAATTGGAATTTCTGCTTTAGTGGAGCAAGAGTTTTGATTTCATTTCACATCAAATCAGAACCAAAAGTACTATAACGGCGTGATAAAAAGTTGTAATGAGAGCAATTGAAACTGTCCTTTTTCACAGTTTTTCTCATAAATTGTATTTAAAATGGACATAGCCTTCCAAACTTCTACCAAGTTTCCCACACATTCCAGCTTGGCTATTCCTTCCAACGAAAAACCCATTTCTTGCACCCACGTAACTTATTCTAATGATGAGGCAGCAGAATTGTTTCCATCTTTTTCTTAATCTACCTCTTTGCAAACTCAAAGATACAAAAATTAAGTTTTCCATGAAGTATTCATTGAACCGAGCAACCGGCAAGTATCCAAGCCTTGACTTAACAGCAAGAGGGGCAATAGCAGCCTTTGTTCACCACTCAGATTAATTAGAAAGATTAATCTGAAGTCGGTCTTTTTGGTTTCAAGAGCTTTCCAGCACCAGGTAAGGGAGGCAGAATTACTGTCAACTCTTCATCAAGACAATGCTGTCTGGAAATCAATATTAGCTGTGCCAGGTATCTGTGTATCCTATATTGCAGCAAAATATATTGGGTACATTTTGGTCGGTTTCCTGTTTTCTAAAGCATTCTTTGCGCTTTACAGGCATATAAAAACCCCAAAGAAATCACAGTCCCTGACCAAAAAATTATCATTAGATTTGAAGTCTTATACCCGATTGGATTATGGACTTCAGATTGAAAAGACAGAAATAAGCAACATGCTGTTTTTCCGTTTAGGGTGTGTCCTTAGAAAATTTAATACCTGGATTTTTAATTATTCAGAATTTTATGGAACTGAACAAAATTATTGTAGTAAAGAAAGTGGTGCAGCCTGAATGGAAGTACCATGTCATTTTCAGAAAAAAAAAAAAAAAAAAAAAATCCATAGAAGAAAGGAGATACTCAAACCTAGGTATCCCCACTTCCATACTTGTATACTTGTTATCAGATTATTACATCTGTCTCAAGTCATACTGAATTTAGATAGCTTCAAGGAAAGAAATAGGAGCTGCCCTATCCAGAATTTCACATAAAGTAATGCCAAGTGTAGGTTCAAGACATTTAGGGTTAGAACATATATCTCTTGCAGGCACAAGTAAGTGTCTTGTTCAATAGGCTACTGGATGAACCTTGCTAATTCTGTAAATTAACTTTGGAAGGGTTGGGTTGGGTTTTGTTTGTTTGTTTGGGATTTCTTTTTCCCCAGTCCTCTAATGATTTATCTATCAAATTCAGTCTGAATTCATAAAAGATTTCAGATTTAGCCCAACATTTTATTTAATGAATGATTCATTGACAACATCTGTTTATCCCCACCAAATAAAACTTTTTTTCTGAGTTCTAGGAAGAAGGTAGTATTGTAATGTTGGAGAAGGATACTGCGGTTCCAGGCAGTGCATCTTCACAAAACACTAATAAGACTTTCTGCCACTAAGTAACACTGGAACAACAGTTCCAGATTTGTTTTCAAATAGACATTTATGGCAAAAAAAGGTGAAAAAGTCAAAGACTTACTTTAGGAGTTTTCTGTAAAGAAAATCTTGTGTAAATGAAGTGCCAACCCAAATACCTTCCACAGATTTTTTCATTTAGATTAGTGGGCTGTTTCTTTTTACATTCAGAAGATTAAAATGATCCACAGCATTTAAAAAAAAAAAAAAAAAAGAGAGAGAGAGAGAAAAGAGAAAAAGAAAGAAAAGAACTGCAAGTTTATAATGTTTTCACATGCTCTCTAATCACTGTATTATGATGAAAGGTGCATAAGGCCCTAAGGTATCCTGAGGCATCTCTAAAGGTTTTGCAGCGTTCATTTAGTTTCATTAGCTTTGAGAGATGGATGCTTGAGAGAAATTGATTGTATTTTGGTTTTTTTTTTTAATTAGGAGCATTACACAAATCTGTATTCAGCAGCCAAGCTCACAAAACAGTTTCAAAAGTTACACCTCTACTTCAAGGAAGTTTCTCATACAGTTTGTGGACATCTATGTGATCAACCACAACAGGTTTTTTGCAGTATATGATGACTTTGGGAGATTTGTATCATGAAGTTTCAACAACGGATCAACTCTTTAAATATCTAGGACATGAACATTCTCCTTACTTATTTTATATTAGCTGAAATGTGTGTTTTTAAATACTTTGAGGAAATAAGTAACAGTCATCTGGATACAAACTCAGGATTTGTATTTATTCAGCCAGGTTCTGAATTCAAGGAGCAGAAAGAAAAATCCTACTGATCTTTAAGTCACCAGGAGCATCTCATACCTGTCCTCTTTTTGTGCTGAGGAATGTGTATTGCTGAACAGATGCAAACTTAAAGTTTTTAAAAATAACACATGATCTTAAGGTGTGAGGATCAACTGAAACACAAAGAGTGCGTTTGGCCAGCATTCAAACACAGCACTCGGTTTTACAAGGGAAAAGCCGCATGCGGTTCGTCAGCGTTCCTTTCTGCTTTCCAAATCTGTTTGATTCCTTTTTCAGTCTATGGCTTATTTAGTTTTTAATTTGTTTTCCACAGACACTGTGTTTAGATGCATATGGCTTTCACTGGAGTGCCACTGAGTTACAATTGTTGTAACTCATGGAAAACAAAATTAAAATGTACCCATTATTCCAGCATTTTTTTCCTGTCCCAGTGCGATTTGTATTTCCACAAACTGAGTGTCTGAAAGAACTAAAAAAATGTCTGACGGATGATTTGGAACGGAGGATGGAAATTGTAAATGACATAGTTAAAATATCGAAATGGTTCATCCGCTTATGTGTATTCTGCATACCCCGACTGCATTCCTTCCCTTGGTTCTCTCGGAACTACAGCTCTGGGAGGAAGACGATGTTTGCAGGACCAGGTTGTATCTACAGTGTTGAAGCTCAGGAAGGGCTGAGCGCACCCAGCTCGTCGTGACCTAGCTGAAGCTGACAAACTTTGCCCCAGGGAATTCACATTTTTTCTCAATGGTTTAGTTTTCTTTTCATCCAAAGAATGATACTTAAGCCACCGAGCTACTTTAAGTATATATTGATTATTTGAGGTTGTGAAGATATAAAAAACAATGCAATCCAAATGCTTAGTATTTTATTGGGATTTTTACATCCTATTTATTTTAAGAAGGTAGGGAAAAATGTAGACCATATAAAATGTAGCCACATTAATGAGCAAATGAGCTGCCTGACCAAGCAAGCAGCAAGCGGATAACACTTGATGCTGAGCTTGGCGCAAAGGGAAGATGGTACCTGATACTTCAGTTTAATGCTGTTGTGCCATGTGGATGATTAGTGTGTCCCTGCTAACCAAGTCATCACAGGCTGCTTTTGTGCCATTTCAGTCTTTTTTTAACATTTGTTCTTACTCTCGTAGGTACGTAACCTGATGAAATCAGGAATGTGAGGCTACAGTTTGTCCTTCAGGTTCATCTCAGTTTAAGTAAGGAAAGAAAATATTAAATACACTAAGCTGAGAGATAAACTGAGCGACAGGGAGAAGTTCCTTCTAGTTTAAATGCCTTTTCCATTGTTATGGTAAATGGCGGTGAAGGTAGTTAAGAGAAGAGAGAAAAATCAATGCAGGTTTACAGATCATCCCAGAATGTATTTCCTAGTTACACTATGGATAGCTTCATTATCCAGTAAATATACTGTGTGTACTTCAGAAGTACTTTACAGGAGTTATACCTTACTTTTTATACATTAATACATGAATGAATACTGCATTTTTAAATCTGTACATAAAAATATGCCTTAGTACATACTTTTTATTAAAGAATTGAAGATTGGGATTGTCTTATTTCATTGCATGGTAGCTTTTATCTATCAATACTATCACATCTAGACAGATTTTTCAGCTGTGTGTCGGTAAATACACAGTGCTCACAATTTGTATTCACAAAGACTACATTTATAATCTTTTATTTGCTTATAATGCATCATGGCTGTGCTTTAAAAAACTGACAGTGTGTTGAAAGAGCTGTGATAATTATGCAAAAGTGCTGAAATAAAATAATAGTGCAGGGAAGCATTTGTGTTATTAATAATTCAACATATACATCCTTGGGCGAGACAGTAGTTTGTTTTTAACATGGCACTTCTAAATCCTGGCAGACACAGTGGACACGCAAATTACACATATATTCCTCAGCTCTTTATGCTTTAAACCTGGTTACAATAGCCATGCATGACAGAGTTTTCATACAGCATGAATCAGGAACAGCTTCTGAAATTCCAGATTACTTCAATATTATTGAGCATTTGCAGTACTTTAACATGCACACTGCTTTAGTAGCAAAAGTTTTAGAAATGAGCTTCAGCTAAAACTCAGGGCTCTCTTTTCCTTTGAAAGGATCAAAGATCTGGCTAGGAAAATACCAACTTGCCCCACCAGCAAGCATGCCAAGCAAGCTCAGTCCATTTCTAAGTTAGAAATGGTATGGGAGGACGCCTATAGCATTGCAAGACTCCTATCTATCTGTTTTCTACCTTTAATAATTCAAAGGTATCTGGGGAGCATATCTCAGAGGAGATGGCTGAAACCTGATAAAAAATGTGATGAAGTTGAAGTGCTAAAGTATTAGTTTGTGAAGACAAATTAATATTTAAGAATTGTAGTTGATGACTGTATCATGCACACATATAATGTGGGATCTGGAGAAGACGAAGAGCCATTCCACTCATCCATTTCTGGTGCCTCCCCATTAATTTTGTGCTCTCCAGCCCCGGCGTTGTGTTGCCTGGTGCCACACTGATGTCTGTGTTCATAGTGTTGTTTAGGCGATATTCATGCCGGTCACAGATCCCTTAGTTCCCCCGTGTGTAGTATTGCAGTGTAGACCTGGATGATGGTGAGGGCAACGAGTTGACCTCTGAAGTGGGCTGTGGTAATTGATTTGACTGGGTCGCAGAAAGCTAGTCATCTCCTGACCTTGTCATGTGAGATCATACTGACATCTTTTTAATGTTGTATGTCACTATTAATTCATTCATCAGCAAGAACATTTTACTGGTCTGTCACAGCAATCACACCAGCCAGGGTTTCTTTCATAGACCTTTAAAAGGCATCCCTTTTCCACAAAATTTCTTCACATCAGAGATGACCTTCAGATCGTAGCTTTGAACCTTGGCAGGGGATGTGACCTTGACTGTCTCAGCTTACTTTGCTCTCTCTCTTTCAACATTTCTCGTCATTGAAATGTTTTGCTTTATTAGCAGTGATGGTGACTATTTCTTCTCGGCTTTGCTGTTCCTTTTTCTAGGTGCAGGACTTCTGTAAGGCAAAACGGAGTGGTCAAAGAAACACCATATATAACATTGCAATTAAAGATTTCATACTATAAAAAACAGAACAAAAAGGTATTGAAATTATGAAGTTAAAATAAACCATCTTACTGTGTCAGCACAGACTGCAAACAATGACACTCAAAATTGAAAATGTCATTGAAGGGAAATGTTGAAATAAAATGTTTTGATTCAGGAAAAGCTGTGCAGTCTTTTTAACTGAAGACTGTTCTTCTGAAAAGTTTTCAGCAACTTCTAACTTGATTTTTTAAATAGTTCTCTGACAGAAAAAAAACCCACCAAAAACCACAAAACCCCCTAAAAAACCAACCCTCTGAAAAATGCAAATTGTCTTTATTGAAAAAGAAAAACTGATTTTCATGCACCTAGGCCAAACTTCTCTATCCTTTCTTTTATAAAGCAATAGTTTATGCTGCTGAAATCTCTTATAAAAAATAAATTAAAAAAAAAACATTTTCAGGATAAGTTAAGGTAAGTTACTGCTCTACTTGGAAAAGGATGAGACGGGATGGTCCTGTGAGAGTAGTAAATGCAGTGAAGAATAGAAAATTAAAAGCTTCACATTTACTTCATAAAAATACAGGCTAACATGCTGTTAAGATGGCAAATACTAATGGACCAGATTTAATGATATGACATTCTGTTTTAAGAGGTAAATAAGAAAAAACAATAGAGAAGAACAATACATGAATTACTTGTAGCCAAGCTATAAATTAACCACTCTCATGTGTTTCCATTGCCATGAATTTCCAGCTTAATTATTTTATTCTAAAATGTTTTGCCTTGAGAGAAGACCATAGCAACTGAAGACTTTTTATTAAATGCATGTAAAGCATTAACATGCTGAGTCACACCATTGGGCCTGGCCACACAAACCCTTTATGTAATTGATGGATTTTCAGTATTCTGCTTTACAAACGTCTAAGTCTACAAGCAAATAAAAGTAGAAGTGAGATGTAGAAATATAAGGACTGATTTCCACCAAAGGTTTTGTCTAGTAGAAGGGATATTTTGTGTGGAGATGCCTCTACTAAGACCTTTCAGCCAGGTCAGCATCCCCACAGTGACAGAGGAGGTATGTGACAGCACAGAAGAGCACTCCTAGCACATGTGATGCTTTTTAATGTGTGCAATGGGATAGATAAACTGATTAGGATGCAATCAGAAGAGAGCCATGCCTGAAACATTTTCTCATATGTCAATTCATATGTTCAATTCATATTTTGAAAAAAATATGATTAGACATCTCCATCATCTGTTGGCTCTGATCTGCAATAATCTACTAAAATAACAAAGCAGTATTACTCTGGATTTTTTTGGGGGGGCGGTGGGGAAGGGGTTCAATGACTGTGCATTTGAGGAGGAGGTCTGAAGAGCAGCATCACAGGAATGTCTCGGCAGAGACCTGAGCTGGTCCATCCAAGTGCTGCAGCTCAAAGGACAGTTTAATTCCAGAAATGGTAAAGCCATGTTCATGTACTTACTAGTAAGATTTAGTCACATGCAGATTTGCCCATAGTGCTTCTAGACTTGGTTTGGATTGCCTTGAGGGACCTCAGATCTCCTTGCTACACGCTGTCCAATATCTTCAATCCTAGAGTTATCATGCACCAAGGAATGAAATATATACTTTAGGTGGTTAAATCCTTCAGGGATCTCCTATATCTGAGACAGACTTTGTCTCTAGGTATTATGCAAAGGACTCCTTCAAACTTCTGCATTTGCAAACCCGCTTTCCATTATCCTCCTCTAGTGCTGCCTTGCCTAGTTTTCTTTCCATTGGCTCTATGTATGTCTCATTTCCATTCTGATTTTATAGTCCTTGCGTCTCCAGAGATGAGTGCCTCTGAAGCTGGCTGAGGGCTGAAACATCATTGCTTGCAGTCCACAAAAAGGTTCCCCCTAATTTTTACAGATGATGAATCACACATGCGATTCAATGGATGTTAAATATATTGTTCTCAATATCTCCAAAGACTTATCAAACCTTATAAAACAGGATTTCAAGTATCACTGTGATTAACATAGATTAAAATGCCTGGTTCCGAAAATCCTTTGCAGAGTTTTCGTGGAAATTATCTTATCTTTCAGTATATTCTCAAATATTAACAACTTTAGTAGTTCCCAGCATGACTTGCTAGCTTGGTTTAAATTTCCTGTTAATCTGCATTACCTGCTTTTCCATAAAACAGCACAGAATCCCTTCAAACAAAGCAAAAACGTGAATACATCGCTTAATATGAGCTAGATGTGTTGTTCTCTCAGAAATATTTTTTAATACCTCCTGAGGTCTTCAGATGAGAAATTATTGGTAAAGTACTTGCAAAATCAATATAAACACAAACAATTTGAAAGGCGAAAAGTGAATTGGGATGTGTTAATACCAGATGTACTAGAGAAGCCATGACATGGTGTAGTACACATTAGAAGTATTAAGCACCTTGATAATGACTGTTCTCCCAGAATGAAGTGTGAATGAAATTCCTTTAACCCTTAAATCTGAAGACACTTAAATGTCACATAACCGTGCAATGTATAAAGCGGGGCAAAATCCAATGCTATAAGAACATTTGAAGATAAGCATACGAGCCTAATTTCATCAATATTAAAGAAGGTTGTCTAAAATTGGTGTGATTTAACTTTTTTTTAGAGCTAAGCCTTGAGAGTTAATGAAAATGAACAAACTGCAGCAGTTTGTTAACTAAAATAACTAAAATAAACTAAATAACATTCTGTGATCAGCACAAGCTCTTTTCTTGACAGCCTCAGCCAAGGAATCAGGATAAATGCTAATTCTGTGATTTTCATATATTAGTAACTTGGCTCTCGTATCAGTTTCCATTATACTGACTTTCTCATGAAAATGGACAGAAAATGACAAATCAGAGCTAGAGTTTCTTTAATGTGTTGGCTGCCTTCTAAGAGGCGTAAGTAAGTAAGCTTCTTCTACTATTAAAAATTATTTGTCTAGAGAACTGACAAACAAAATAGCTCTTGGTCTGTAAGGACACCTGCAAATTGTCCTGCTATTTTGCCAGTCCAATTTGCTTTGGTCTAACATCAGAAGTTGCTACTACCATGATGTCTTTCATCGTTCCCATTGAAGCATTGACTGGCTGGCTATCCTACTTCTTTAAACTTCCTTTTTTCCCAACATTTCATCCCAAAGTTCAGCAGCTCCTGAGGCCCCTATTAACGCTCTTAAGCATTGCACAGCTTTCATGAGGTCAGACACAGCCCCTTGCCCTGTTCACATTTATGTTTCATGAAAGTCCCTTTTGATCCTCAGCTCTGTCAAGGTGGTTGGTATAGGAATTATATTTTATGGGTTTTGCACACCCTTTCTTTTTTTTTTCTTCTTTTTTTTTCTTCTCCTTCTGTCCTTTAGAACACAAATTTCAAGGGGAGCCTTCATTCCTCATGACCATGAAGAATGTGCTAGCTCCAGCTTTTAGAGAAGCACTGAATAAATTGAAATATAAATCATCTTTATAAAAAATATAATAAATGGTTTGTTAAACAAAAATAATTTAATGGACAAGCATGTCCTTTCATTGTCCATGTGTATCCAAAAAATACAAACGTATCTGAAAAAAAATTTTGGAAAGAGGTAGAAGAGCAGATTGGCATTGTAGGATGGTTATAGATAAGGCATTTTAGTCTACCAAGCTCTATAAAATGTATTTCAAAAACAAAAAGAGGGATGGAGCTCTGTTTGGTTACAGGTTGTCTGTGTCTGATCTGCATGATTTCCCTTCATGCTCCTTGTCCAGTTACTCTGCTTCTTCTCGTCTTCATTTTGGGCTCCCACCATGCCAACTCATTATGCAAACTTTAAATGTGCAAAAGGGGAACTGTTACACCCACCGGAGTCCTTCTGCAGTATAAACAAGTGTTTCACCTATGCTGTACTCTAATATGTTAATTCCCATTACTATAATAAGAGTATTTTCCTATGAGAAATCACTATACCAAGAAGCTAATGGTGTATGACTGGTTTCTAATGCCATCTTTCTTTGGGAAGTTTAATAAAAATAAGAGATTCAGAAAAGTAACAACAGGGTCCCTCATTCTAGACATAGTCTTGTAATAACTATTAATATTAATAAATAGCTTCAGTTTTAAGAATAAACTAGACTGTCCACCTTTAGTGTGCATGGAACAAGCCTGAAACACACGGAAGTGACAGAAAAAGCAGGCTTCTCATTATTATACATTTTTTTCATTTTAACCTTCACCAAACCTGACAGGATCTCTGTGAATTTCATAGTTAGACCACTGCAAGCTGTTCAGAATTGCAAATGTATACACTGAGCTTTCCAAAGCAATAACATACTAAGCCAGTGATTAGTCCTGCTGTTATCACAGTGTAGGTTGAAAAAAAAAAAAAAAAAAATTAAAAAAGATACCCAAACCCCCAAACTTCCTCCTTTTCACAATGGTTTAGCTATCCTGCAGAACATCGTATCACCAGCTACTTTCTGTAAAGAATCAACATTTCTCCTAGAGGTTATGAACTCTTTCCTTGCTTGCCTGACGTCATCAGTGCTTTAGCACATCAGTGCAGGGTAACAGCCAAACCTCAGTCTCCTGAGTCTTAGGGGTTACGGTGTTCACCATTGACCCGTCTGTTAGACCCCCGGATCCCAGAACAGAGTCCGATTACTGGGTATTATATACCACAGAGATATGGCTTATGGCCAGACGTCAGCCGGATGCGAGCAGGGAGCTGCGTATGCACGTTAGTGCACCTATGCGCCTTTTTCTTTTAAGGGCATCAGAGGCATAGAGCTCTGCTTCAGTGATGTGTGACTTCCAGACAAGGCTGGCTCGCAACCGTGCCCTTCAGAGGCAGGTATCAAACCGGCGGCTGTCTGCTGCTGTTCGGGTAGACAAGCCAAAATGCGCCAAACGATGATTCCTAAAATGGGCTGGGCTGAAATTTAAAGAATGGGATCTTTTGGTAAAAAAGTCTATAGCAAGCTCTTTCTCACCCTGTATACATTTCTGCCTACTGTTAACGAAATGTCAAAGATGACTGTAGGGTAATGTGTACAGCATTTTCAGAAATACAAACCTATGGTATAACATACTGATGGGAATGTCTTGATTGTGTGTTTCAGGGTTAATTATCCTAAGGGTTGAGAATAAAGATAGCATCCTCCAATCAGTCACAGCTTTCCTGGATATGAACAAAACAGGAAACATATCTGTAATGAAAGAACAGGAGATTGAAGTAGCTTAAATGAAAACAGTATATAATTTTTCTTTTCTTAGAAACAGTTCAAAACCTAAAAAGAGGCAAAGGCATAATAAATTTTTAAGACTGTTATGCAATTGCAATGCCAGTGTCTTCAGTAGGGTGATAAATAACTAAATAAGTTTTCTTTTTATTAAATGTTCCATAAGTTGCTGTGTTTTTGCATTTTAAAACTAGTGTCTGAGGCGTTGTGCAATTAGACTGAGAAAACAGAATGAAATAACATTGCCCTTGTTTATTGGAATCATTATGCCAAAATGCTGCATTACATATGTTTATCTACAGATGCTGAGAGTGAAGTTGTGCTAAATATTCCTGCCCATAAGTATGCGGGTAGTTGGAATCTGAGAAGCCAACATGCAAGGTTTTGTGGAACAATAATAAATAATGATAGATAATGCATCTATACAGAGCGAGATAGACCCGCAGTTAAGGTTATCCATCTGGTATACCACAGAGCAAGCTGCCTCCTGCGTATACTGATTTGAGCCTGTTGCATCTGAGCTAGGTGTTGTGTTTTCAAGGGCCCTGAATTGTGTTTTCATGGACCTTCATTGACCTGACCAGGCTCATCTGGGACCCCCACCCAGGTACCCTCTTCCCATTGCTCAGGAGTCTTGGTTAAGCTCAGCTGTGGGACCTCAGCTGTTATAGATGTACCTGATTTCAGTTCTGGCTTTTGCCAGTCCTGACTTGATGAGTTGATTTCAGGCATGCCTTGCGCCCTCTCATTTGCGTGATGATGGTTGGGCTCTTGGTGGAACCTGCCCCTTGGCAGCTCTGCAGAGCCAGGCTTGGATCATTTTGCTCAGGTATGCTGGGACGGCATCCTTGGCGGTCAGGTTGTCACTGCTGCCTGGGTTGTAGTCACCGACCGCTCATGCCTTGCCCTTCCTTGTGGAGGAACCCCACTCTTGAAGCTTTGTGACTATGTTGACAGCTTTCCCACTGAAATTAGGATTACTGCATGCTTAGAAGTAACAGATGAAGGATAAGAGGTAACAAGAAGCTTGGCTTCTGGGTAGGAAGTTTTGCTGGAATAAAAAAAGATTGTCTTCTGGAGTTTGTGATTGACATCTCTGACTTTTTACATAATAAGCCTGAAAAGTTTGATAGACTTCTGTCATTTTTACTTAGGAAAAAATCTGTTTCAGTGCTTTTTGAAATACAGGTAAACTTTCCTGGATGTAACTTTACCATCTTTCAGAATCTTGCTGAACTCTAACAGACTTGGTAACTTATATTTATATCGTATTACTTCTGCATGAGCAATGGCTTTATGATGCATAATTATTTATTAGGAAATAGTCACAGAATCAATATGTAGGGCTTGCTTCTCAGAGTCCTAAAGTGCTAAGATATGTAGCAGTGAGCACAAAGAAACAGAGTTGATATTAAACACCTAAATGTGCCTGAAAATAGACCTAAAAAAAACCCCTCCCCCATATATACATAATTTTCAGGAAGATATAATAAAGTATAAACCTGTTTTCTGTATTTATTAACTTGGTATACACAGTTCCTTTGTGGCTTTGAGAGTGCTTTGGCACATCAAAAATCAAGCTGTTATTCCTTCATGATATGTCATTTTATGATTTTCAAATATTTGCTGTTGGCTTCCCCCCCACACCTCCATTTTGTTATGTGGTGTTTCATCTCTTTCCAGATATTCCTGATTGCTGGGTAGTTTCTTGACAAGGGGGGATGTGATGGGAGATTGCCCTCTTTTCTTGAGGAAAAGAGTCATGAGGAAGCCATGTGAATTTTTCCCACTTCTGTCCAGTGACTTTAGAAACCGTCAGTCAGTTCCAGCTAAATTTGATACCTTCTTCAGGGGAGGAAGAAGGTTGCAGCAAATATTAGATGCAACAGAGGGATCAGATTTTGTCTGCTAGCTGGAGATCACATCCACTATTTGCATTGTCTAGTAATTAAAGAGGCTGAATTAGAACTGGTGCTGTATTCTGGCTGACATGTATATACATATACCATAACAGAGAGCCTTTGACCCCAAAAACTTTAGGGTGAGAATTTCACCGTATGACACATATAAAGCACCTAGAATCTGCACAATGGTGCATCTGGGTCACTGCCCCCCCAGGAGATGGTACGAGACATCACACAGGCAGCGTATACCAGCCTGGCCACCGGCTTCCTCCAATCCCCAGCTTTAGAGTTGGGGGCTTATAGATGTGCACCCCTAATCCCTGCTGTCCATGAAGTTGTCTAATTGTTTTTTGAACCTAATTATATTGTCTGCCTCTGAGGAGTTTGTTTCCCTCTTCATTTTGCTATCATGATGAAGTACAACATCACCTCATACCAAGCCACATATACCAGGGAGTACAGAATCATAGAATGGTTTGGGTTGGAAGGAACCTTTAAAGATCGTCCGGTCCAACTCCATCTGTCACTACTTTCACTAGATCAGGTTGCTCAAAGCCCCTTTGAACACTTCTAGGGAGGGGTCATCCACAACTTTTCTGGGCAACATCTTCCAGTGTCTCACCAACCTCACCATAAAAAATTTCTTCCTTATGTCCAATCCAAACCTACCCTCTTTCAATTTAAAACTGTTGCCCCTTGTCCTGTCATTACAGGCCTTGGTAAAAAGTCTCTCTCCATCTTTCTTATAAGCCCTCTTTATATATTGAAAGGCTGCAATAAAGTCTCCACGGAGACTGCTCCAGGATGAACAAACCCAATTCTCTCAGCCTTTCTTCATACGAGAGGTGTTCCATCCCTCTGCTATAAAGAGGGCAAAAGACAAGCAGACCATTAAGAGAAGAGGCAAATGAGACACAACTGGGGTTTGTGGCAGGATTAGTTAAAAGTGGCTTGTCCAAAATTAAACCTCAAGTAGTGAGAATCCAAGTGTCCTCATTTCCCACTTTGGGAAGAAAAGACCAATGTCACTTTGGTTGTCTGGTTTTCTTTTGCATCACGCTATCCTGGGTTCTCTTGCATTGAATCATTCTGAGAGATAAAATTACTTTTTGTTTCTGCCAAGTTGGTTGTTTTGTTGGGTTTTTTTGCTTTGTTTTCTAATTTATCCTTAAATCTCTTATTCTCTTGGTCAGGAGATTTTTAACAGCATATAGATCAATTCTGTGGCACTTGCACAGAGGGAACATCCTCTTAAATTATATCTCATAAAACACTCTCCATGTGAAGGCAGAAATCTGGTATAAATGAACACTTTATTGTATCATTGCTCAAAACTAGAGACTGTTGGAATGCTTTGACCGGAGCTGAGTAAAGTATTTAAAAAGACTCCCCCTCTCCCCACAAATTAGCAGCTCTCATAATTTTGTTTAAAGAAAATTATTTTAGAAATGAAAGGAAGCCTCTATTTTTTTTTAATAGCTCAAATGTAGGACTTCTTAAGGAGTAAATTAACTGTTTTCTGAACAAAAAAGCCCTACATTAATTTCATTGTTGTAATTAATTCTTTCCCACACTCTGTAAGGAACTATAACTATTTAATCGAAAGAGTGACATTTCCTGGTATTGATTTGCTTTTTTAGTTCCAACATTCCAAGCAAGAAATTGTCATTTTGACATACTGGTCAATAAGATGCTGTGTGACAATTCAAGAGATCCAGGAGAGAAAATATCTGCAAGTCTGACCACTGTTTGGTGCTGAATTTCCTCTTTTTTAAAGTAAGAGTACCTGTTTTTAATCAAGACTTGAAGTTAGAGTAACAAACTGTCTTACCCAGTCTTGCAGCAGCAGAATTAAATGTTGAAATTCATGACAAGGAAGCAACACCAGGTTTTTGACATGGGGTGCTTCCCAGCTGCTGAGTCTAGACCTTCTGGGGTCAAGATGTGGGGAAAAAATGAGAGCCCTGAAGCATTCCAAGAGCTCCTTCAGTGGGAGTGACTGGTATGTAGAACACCAGGGCAGACTACTGAATTCACCTTCCATGCTCTCTAAATGTAGCGTAAGTATCCTTACCTTCACTCCTTATATACATGGGTGTTTTATGAGCTGTAGCCGATATAATGTTTTTCCACAGCATATATGTAGTAAGTGCCCATAATCTCCAGCTAAAGGGATTTTTTTTGCATTTAAAATATATATATATACACCTTGTGAAACAAACATGGATTTTGTTGGTTTTTGTTTTTGTTTTTTTTTTTTTTTAATTTTATTTTACTACAGAACGTTAATGGTTTTGATTTATTCCGTGTACTAACCAGGTATTCATAAGCCTCACTTCTAAGTGAAGCTCAGATCATAGAATCATAGAATAGTTTGGGTTGGAAGGGACCTCTAAAGGTCATCTAGTCCAACCCCCTGCCGTGGACAGGGACATCTTCAACTAGAGCAGGCTGCTCAGAGCCCCCTCCAACCTGACCTGGAATGTTTCCAGGGATGGGGCATCCACCACCTCTCTGGACAACCTGGGCCAGTGGTTCACCACCCTCAGCATAAAAAATTTCTTCCTTATATCTCGATGTAGATGTACCAAGGACTTCACTGGCTGAGTCTAAACAATCTTTCTTCAAAGAAAGACACAGTTTTCCAAGTCACTACTTCTCAATGTTTTTTGCTAAATGATACCAGGTAGCAGAAGCTGCAGCACAGTCTGGCCAGAAGACTCGTGTGTGTGTGGGAAACTGGTACAAAACTGAGATGATTTTTTTTTTTTTTACACAGTTCCAGCAAGACTTCTTTGAATGTAGCAGAGTCTTTTGGTTGAATCCTTTGAACAGAGGTTGTACCAGCTTAAGCCATTAAAACTAATGATGACATTCTGTTATTTTCAATTAAGTCTCTTATTCCCAGGAGTACACTAATCCATCTGAGGATGAGAATGTGGTAGATGGGATGGGTTGGTGTGCACATGGCTGAATATTAGAAGGCGGCTAGACAATGAAAAGCAAAAGCCCTCTTAAAGGGTGATTACATTTCTTCTCCCTAGTATTTCTGCCTGCCAGAGAGAAAACTAAATCTCACCCTCCTTTATCTCCAACTGTTTGTGCTTTATCCAAAACTGACTGGGAAACTACAAATGAAAGGATCTCCTTTACCTCACTAGGGAGTAAGCAGCATTTTTCCCTACGTGGTGCAGTATGTCTTGTGTCTTTGGTAATTGCCAGTGCTCTTGTGAATTAGGATACAATTTTCCACGATATGTGAAGAACTGCAAATCACTTGAGCCAAGCAAATTATCAATTTTCATTTTATCGGTAATTTGCTTTGTTAGGGGTTTACATTAAGTGCTTCAAGAAATGTCAATTTATGTAGGGTTCTCTTTTCTGAGTTTAATTTTCTTGGCATTGAATAATTTACTTTCTCACACTTGTCTGTGTACTACTCCAACATGTTTAAAAGCTGCAGCTTTTACTCCTTATTGTTCACATTAAGACAATTTAATTAGCTGACCTTTCTACTTTCCTTTAAGACAACAGCATTAAGTGCTGTAATTATTTAGGTCTTTCAAACATTTTCACAACCACATATTGATTCCAATTAATGTTTCTTTCTGACTAGTTTTAATTTCTATCAGATTTACCTCTAGCTTTAAGTTGTTTTGTTTATACATTTATCTGCAAAGGACTTATTTGGTTTTATTATTGCTTCCTCCCCTGTGTGAGTCACCTTCTTTTGAGCAAGTTGTCAGTAGAAAACTGTCTTCCTGACTTCAGTGTGTTGGAACTGCACTTTGGGGAAAAAAATAAGTGATTTCTTCTTGAACTGAAGATTTCTGGGAAAATCTCAGCTCCATTAATTGATTTTTGACCTCATGCATCTTTCTAAGGGTTTTTTTTCCAGCTTTACTTGTTTCTTGATCTCCATTCTTCTTCTGTTTATTATTTTGCTTTGCAGTAGTGACTGCAGGCTTCACCAAATTGGGAGCCTCATTGTGTCAAGAATTTTGGAAATACAGTGCAAACTATGTCCTTGGACCGACGCCTATGACATTAAAGGACACATCTATGATGTAATGGACACATCTAATGTTGATCATCATTAGGGTGGATTACTGTTCTTTAAGATACTCACGTGGTTGCTGCTACTGTTTTGAGTGGTTCATAATATCATCTGTAACTTAGCAAATATTTTCAGTGATGTGAATATTGAGGAATTCCAACTACAAGCCTTATATATTTAGTTGCCTAAAAGACTTTATTCTGGACAAAACAGCATAAAATCATTCAGACAATCTGCATCAAAATGTGAACTGAACCTCAGCCAAGACTTCAAACTATTAAAATTATCTGTAGAATTTCCTGTGCGCTACACAAATACCTTTTAAAATTTTGTTGGCTAAAATTCAGTAGATAGAACTATTTTTTTTTTTTTTTCAAATAACATTTTTTAATCTTATAATAAGCAAAAAAGCTTGCCAGGAATGATTGGCATTTTAGCGAGTGCCAATGGAAAAGTCCGCTTTGCATTCGGGATCCTTCTCTCCAATGAGCAAACTGCAATGAATTTTGTTTAAAAAGAACACCTGAGCAACATTTGGTCAAATGCCGAACACATAAAAATCTCAAAGAAAGGAACTGTTCAAGGTGGGGGAAATCTAGTGTTTTCTGGAGCTTAGAAGGATGGATGTCTCATCCTGATTTATATCTCTGAGATCTAAGTAAATTCTCAGTCTTCATAGAAAAGATGACCAGATCTTCTTTCATTTTATCCCACCAATAAAAACCTTATCCGTTACACAATAAATGATAAGTGTTGTGGTGAATGTTAAGGAACATGCTAAATCAGGGGGTTTATGTATAAGCTGGTGGAAAAGAATGTGTGTTTAGATGAGAAGCATTGAAAAGATATATTTGATAACAGAATGCTGCCCCAAATTCTTAACTACAGTCAAGTACACCAAGTCCAACAGCAGATGAGCCAAGACTCACCATTTAGAAGGAAATTTTTTAATAGGCAAAGTCTTTTCTTAGCCTTGCTGAATATGACTGGGACAGATTCCCAGGACACCAGACACCCCATCATGGCATGTTGGAGTCCAGGGTAAGTGACAGTGTCATGACAGTAACATTTTAAGGACAGAGGTTCCTACTGCTTCTGACAAGGATGCTCAGCTTCCTGAAGTGATTGCACTTGTTCATGCTTGAGAGAGTAAAGTGGAAGCTGAATGCCTTCTGGTTCAGACTTTAATTGCAAGGAGCTGAGGGTTGGATGGCTGAGGGTAAAATGGTGCTTTAGCATCGAGGTGATCCTGGAGTAACTTTCAAGAAGTGCTTACCTGGTGCCTCAGGGGAACAGGGAAGGAAAGAATACGTTGAAGGAAAATAAATCACATAAAAAGCTTTAAGGTGGAAAGAGTTTTCTAGTGCAGAGTGTGGGAGATGTAGAATTATTACTGGTGTCAATATTTTCTTGGCTTGGCTATGACATTAGTTGCAATAGAAATAATAAATAGGATTGTGTTCTTCTGGAAAATTATGTAGATGCTGTATCAGAGCTGATCCTCCTTGGGAAGGCTGGGGAGAGAAGGAACTCATCTGTAGGGTCAGAAAAAAATTGTCTTCCATGTTAAAACACTTGTACAGTAAACTGCAGAGTTAGGAGATAGTACTCCACGGTGATTTGCATGTGAAGTATGTATGGGTTTACTTTGTCCTGTTGTACAGTAATACAGGAAGAAACTTTGACTGAGAAGTTGTAATGTATTTTAATGTTGATTTTCATGCTATAACTACTACTTATGCAGAAACAAGAATACTCGTTGTTATGGAAATTTGGCATAAGCCCACACCCTGGTTATGTCATTGCATTTAAGACACACACATAAAATTAGAAAACTCTTTAGCACTTTAATATTCTTTAATACTTATATACAACTTTTGCCTTTTCTGAGAGGGGGCAGGACAGAAGGCTGCCTGTATACAATACACAGAAAAGATGCATCCTGCATGGTATTTTCTCGATATTGCAAAAATGGATCCTTGGAAAACAGCAGGCAAATACTCTTGACACTCAAATATAAGAAACACTATTTTTCACTTCCCCTCCGAACAGTTGTTTTAAATGAGGCAACTGATGTGACTGAAAAGGTGTTCTCTTTACAGGTACATGCATCTTCCACATTATGACTGAGGCAAGGTCAGCTAAGCCCTTACCTAGCTTAAATTGACAGGTTAGATGATGTTATATTGATAGAGATTTTACTCCTGCTCCTCTTCTGATATGTTTTAGGTGTATGTGGCTTTTTTATACTTAGTTGTGAGAGAAACATTTCTGTCCTACCCATAGGAAGCTGAGACACAGAAATGCTGACTGACTTGCCCAAGATCATATCACAAAGGAATACGAAGGATAGGAAAATAATTCAACCACCTTGACTTTCCAAGCTCTCCTTTAAATACCAAACCTCTTTGTAAATACTGTGAACATTTTTAAGGGCTGTTACAAAAATAATAGAGGCTTTACCCTGTGACAACATCTCCTTTCCATGCTTTCTTTTGTTTTATCCTGTCTAGGTTATGTCATTATAGACTTTCTTTACCATATAGATTTAGAAGCCTTGTCACAGGGGCTTGAATGCTTTGTTTTGAATATTTGTCTACAGTAGCAAGATTCCCATTCTTGCAGGAAATTTTTTAGGTGTGATTTTTTTTGTTTTTAGAGTACACTGATTTTCAAAGCATCATGTTATTTTTGCATAATTCTATCCAAAATCTCCAGCCCAGGTTAAGCCAACAGACAAAACTGACCAAAATATCTAGTCAAACTACAGATAAACAACAAAGGAGGTTTTCCTCTCCTACTCCACCTCTTCTTCAAACAAACAAACAAAAAAGGTTCCTGTTTCCAAAAAACATTTCACGGTAGGGGTGGGCTTTTTAACAAACAAATCCTGCCCATATGGTTGTCAGAGAAATTATCTTAAATGAGGAGACAAGAATGAACTCCTCATCAAGCAAGACAATTATACGAGAACATCTGAATCAGTCAACTGCATAATGATTATAAAGGAAAGCAGCTTAACATTCTGTTAGACAAATGTCTTATTGACCACAGCCACAGCTGCTGTTGCTATTGCTGATGATCAGGAAGGCTGGAGTCACTGGAGCTTCCCTCAGTATTTGAAGCATCCTGATGCTCTGATTCTCCCAACCCTTATATGTATTGAAGGAGTGTGTCCTTGCTTACATAGGGTGAAGGAGTGTTATAAGAGATCTCTACCTGGCATACCTCCAGCTTGAAGCACCTGCAGCAAATAAAACAGATGTCCCAAATACTTACCAGTGCATTGAATTGTTTTAATGCCCCTGAATAAGTTTTTGGCTCAAGTCCGACTGATTTAGGATAGTCTGCAACTTAACTCCTGAGGTTCGTTGTACCAGGCATTTCCTGCATTGCCAGGCAATTCTGAAAACAGATCAGGGGACTGAGGTACAATTCAGTAAATGATTTGAATCATCTGCCTTATCTATCAGAGCCTTGATTCCCTTCAAAAGAAGAAAATACCAGTTAAGGTAGTCTAAATCATTAGTGCTTGGAAAATGATTCCTAAGCAGAGCAAATGAAGAATCAGAAAAAAAAAAGGATAAGAAGCTAGAAGAAAATAGCAGAGATGTTTGTGTGTTCTTTACCCAACAGTTCAGATGAAAATCCCCTCTTAAAGGGTGCAACCCCCTCACTCAGTGAATGACCAACAGTTCAAATGCAGTAGAAAATTTTTCACTATGGAGATACAAAACTATTTCAAGTCCTAAAAGAAGGGTCTATCTTGGTCAAATATACAAGCACCTTCTCACAATTGTTGTCCACTTCTAATGAGAGTTTGCCAGCTCTTTGCTGGCAGGATAACCTCTTCAGGTTGCTATTGTTTCATGGGCCGTTTGCAGCTGAGAGTATGCTATTGTAAGGAATGACAGCGCTTAATGCAGTAAGTTGTACCCAAGATGTTAATATTTTAATCCTTGCTGTAGGGGCATACTAGTAGTTTTGCTAAAAGTGATGAGGGTGTGACCGTCAGGCCTCTCCTCCGTGAAGTTTCAGGTTAGATTTTCTGAATGCAGCAGATCATGCACTTAATAGCATCCATCATGACCATTACTGGATACTACAGTGTCGTGGTTTAACCCCTGACGGCAACTGAGCACCACACAGCCACTTGTTCGCTCCCCCCCGCTGGGATGGGGGAGAGAATCGGAAAAGCAAAAGTAAGAAAACTCGTGGGTTGAGATAAGAGTTTAATACTTTAAATAATAATTAATAATAATAATAAATTGTAATGGAAAATAAAACAACGGGGGGGGAGGGGAACAAAGCCCGGGAGGGGGGAGGAACCAGGTGATGCAACCTCTCACCACCTGCTGACCAATGCCCAGCCAGTCCCCAAGCAGCGATCGCTGCCCCCAGCCAACTCCCCCAGTTTATATACTGAGCATGACGTCACACGGTATGGAATGTCCCTTTGGCCAGTTGGGGTCAGCTGTCCTGGCTGTGCCCCCTCCCAGCTTCTTGTGCCCCTCCAGCCTTCTCAGTCGGTAGAGCATGGGAAGCTGAAAAGTCCTTGACTGGTGTAAGCACTACCTACCAACAACTAAAACATCGGTGTGTTATCAACATTGTTCTCACCCTAAATCCAAAACACAGCACTGTACCAGCTACTAGGAAGGAAATTAACTCTATGCCAGCCGAAACCAGGACATATGGTATATGAGATCAAGAGATTAAAGAAAATTGAAATACTCTTCTACCCAAGACTGTGGCATCCAACCAGGGGAATCAGAGAGAAACCCCACTATTGCCTCTCAAGCTGCTGCTTATAGCAGTTTGCTATTTTTCTATTAATTGTATTGGGAAACAACAGAACTTGTTTAGGAAGTTTCGATTTATCGCTGTTACCTTAAATGTAGACAGTGTGGTAAGTGTATACGCATTCAATAATTCATGCTATCAGTGTGTATGAACTTCTATTGTGTCCATTTCCACTGACAAAGGGTGGCCAACTTATCCAGAAGAGAAAGGGAGATATACACCACTGCTTAACAAAGGGAGAAGGCTTGAAACCAGTTTATGCTGTTGATTGGTATGGGCCATAATTTGTTGTTCTGTCAAAGAGTCAGCATGCCAGTCGTAGGAAATGATGAGCAATCTTAAAACTGATTGTAAATTGCATCTGACTGATTGGCAAAGTAATCAGCTGGAGCTGAGGGAATCAACACTGGGCATGCAGAGTACCTCCTCCTGCCATCAGGTCATGCAGCTGCAGCAAGTTCAACAAAATAGCAGATCTTTCAGTGCACAAAAGAGCACAGACTTAACAGTCCAACCCCATGGAAACACATCACTTAAGTATCATTGGGTGTTTTGTTTCCCCTGTTACTTGCTCTTGGCTAGTATCCATCCACTCAGAGCCTCTTCAAATGCCTGCTTGTGCACTTTATACAACAATTTTGTTTTATTGGACATTCATTACAGTGCCCAGTTTCTGTGTAAAATTGCTATGTACTTATTAGGAGAGATGTTGGCACTCAAATTACACTTTTTTCTCAAGAGGTTTCCCTGCTTTTTCACTTGCCTATTGAGTGACCATTAATGTGGATGAAAAGCATGGGCTCCTGGGAAATGATTAGAGAAGAGATCCCTGCCAGAGTAATGGTTTTGCTGTGTCTGTTTTGATTTCTTGCACATAGTTGGTTAAACATGAGTAGACTCAACAAAAGAATCATACTGGTAAGTTAAGTTCTGCGTGGGCAGTGTACATGGATAAAAATATGTAATGTCTACCTTATATAAAATATATATTTACAACACACACTTAAGCCTTTTGTGGAGGGCCTTCCTAGACAATGTGAATCTTTTATAATAGGAACTGAGTTAAAATTCATTGAAGCTTGGTGTGTAGAGTTGCTGAAATGTTAGTTGTGCCAATTA
Organism: Aptenodytes patagonicus; assembly: GCF_965638725.1. NCBI lineage: Eukaryota > Metazoa > Chordata > Aves > Sphenisciformes > Spheniscidae > Aptenodytes > Aptenodytes patagonicus. The sequence goes on from NC_134949.1 coordinate 222,368,384, forward strand.
ATGTGAAAACTGTCCCTCCTCCCCAGACTGGAAACTAAGGGAAATGATTAATCATTTTGAAACAGATCGCTGGAGCCATTTCCTGAAACTCAGATATTTAGAAATTTTTCTTTGTGGGTGTGCAGGCTTTGTTTGGTGTTGTTGCAATTGTTTAAGTAGGAAGATGCAGACAATAATCGCAAGAAAACAGAAGACTTTGGCAATGCTAAAGGTGTCTGCAACTGAGCTATTCAGGCCATGGTGCAGAACTGCACACTCTACCCACACTGCTCAGGACTAGCTCCTTACGGAGCACAAAGTGTATACTCACACCATAGAGCACCTGGCCTGGATCTCCTCCAGGTCCTAGTAAGTGCACCTGGAGGGCATATCTTTATACTTTTTCAGCTCAAAGTGCACCCAAAAAGGCTAAGTCCTCTGCCACAACTTGCCAGAAGTGCCAGACTTGGCAAAAGCCAAATGTTTGTATGCTTTGGATTGTGGCAGCAGATGAATCGGATCGTTGAGAGGAAAAAGCACCATGGATCACTCCTTAGGAGTGTGGGAGGGAAAGAGGACCATCTGAAACACTTCTCCTGTCTTTTTTATCCTCAGAGGGAACTAGTTGGTTCCTTCAAAACCTAAGCCTGCGAGCTAACCAATATGCAGAGAGTGATGTCCAGGGTCTTAGACTGATGGCCAGGCTTTGCTTTCATTAACACAGCAAGAGCAGATCAAGTCCATTGAAGCAGGTGATGCCAAAAATTTAATGTATGTGCTTCAGACATTTCAGGTGTTTTACCTTAGATTAGCTCTAGTCTGGTTTGCGGGCAAAATATCCCCAATAAACATGTAGCCTGAAGCTGCCCAAAATGAAATTATGTCCCTGAATATCCTCTCTCAGAACAGGAGAGCTGTCAGCAGACCATCCTCAGCAGTGCCATGCTGCCCTTTCATCTGTCTTATGGAGGTGACGGTGGGAGTTTGTTTTTTTTTTTTTCTTTCTGGTGTCATCCCCTTTAGAAGATGGAATCAAGCTCCATTTCTACTCCTGGCTAACGTCATGGCCTATTTCTGTTCCAGATCCTAGCTGTCTTGTTCTTCCTGATTCATGAGCAATACCATGACACTGTCACCTAATTCCCCTCTTCTGCCAAGCTCCTGGTTTGGTCATTGGACACAGGCAGGTCCAGCAGTGAGGGGTAACTCATATGTCTGCAGAATATGGTTTGGAGGAAACTCTTGATGACCTGTGACCAATGTTCCTAAACTTCTTTACGGCTCATTTTCTTGCACCTTCTCAATAGCACTGCTCTGTCCCAGACAGAGGAAGTTTATGGATATAGGAGCTGAGCTTAGGCTAGTGGAAATGTAGCGTCCTCAGTGCAGAATGGGAAGGGGCAGAGAGGCAGGCCCTCTGCTATAAGCTGTCACCACAACTTTGCAATAGCTGAGCAAAGTTTTGGGAGCCCATACTTAAGCTAAAGAACACGATTTTCACAGATTCCCAAGCTGTGGTCTCTGACACCTACTGGTTAACGATTAGCTAGTTTGAGACTGGCAAGTTGGCTGTGCTCGAGATGGTTGAGGTCTCCTTAGCCATCATCCAAACACTGTCCCTTTGATTGCCAACATCCACCTCCCTCTTATACAAAGCCACCTAGCCTTTACTTTGTGTCCATCCCTGAAGTGTATGAGCACTGCTTGGCATGATCTCCAGTACAGTCCAGTGCAGCTGTGACTTCATTTCAGTGCAAGCCTTGTAGTTTGTTCTGTGGGCCTTGGTGAAACACTTAGGCAGGTTTACAGATATCTAGGGAGGTTTTGCAGGAGAACATGCAATGCCCAATTGCTCTGATTTCCAGCCTGAAGTGATTGCTTGTTTCCATGCCAGGACAGAGTCTTTTATGGCATTTGGGTACCTGTTTGTGTTGTCAGAAAGGCTGCCTACCCCTGTGCTGCTGGGTAATGCTACCGTACCTGGTCAGCACAGGAGTGCATACACGGTTTGCCTCTGTTCTTTTGCATGCCGTGTGGAAATACGTAGTTGATAAGCTTACTGCACGTGGGTGGTTGGTCACCGCTGTCACAAATGCCCTCTGAGTAGAGGGTGCTGGCTGTTCCCTGCAAAACTTCTGTGAGATTGCAGGAGGGTTCTTCCATCCGAACTGGAAGAGTAAGGACCAGTATCTTCAGCAACTGCATGAACAGTCCTCATCACAGTTCCCAAATGTTGCCAGCTAGTACCCATGTCATCTTTGCCTTCAATGCAGAGGGAAATGATCACCAGGCTTCCCACCGAGGAGCAAGAAGCAGACTTGGTGGGATGGCAGATGGCACTGAAGGGATAAAAAACAACAGGTTTTATGTCTATCTCTTTACCTTTCCCTTTCCTTCTAGAGGTGTTCAATCCATAATGTCTTTTGGACAAGTGTGGTTATGCTGAATGTGTCTTCCCTTGCTGTTTGTGCCCTTTTTGACCTTGTTGCGTGCTGCTGGGCTTCCTGCATTTGCTGCTTCAGCACCCCTCAGGATATCTCATAGGCTGAACAGTTTATTAGAGAGAAATGTGGCTTGTGAGCTGCAATGTAGATTTCTGCTGGTGAGAGGGGGACAGAAGAGGAGATTTGCTAGCTCTTCACTTCTTCAGGTGAAGGTGGGGTTAGCAGGGGCTATGGGTGAATGGAAGAATGATAAGTCCTGTATTAGCTGCTGCCAGAGCTCACTGTGAGGCTGGATAAAAGCCAGAGAGGCGGTGATGGTTAATTAGGTACTGTAGGGCAAAATCCAGCCTCCTCCACTTTGGCCAAGGAAACTTTCTCTTTCCCCTTCTGCAGTCAAACAAGAGCTCTGGTTCAATGGTCCCTCACCACCACCACTTTGTCTGTTCAGCTCTGATAAAAAAATCTGCCCTGACCTAATGCCTAGGTTTTGACTGAAACACCCAATTCATGTCCCCCTGCTCCATGGCCCCAAATTCCCTGCCACAAAGGGTCTTGTAGCCCAGCTTTTTTAAACATGTGTGCATACACTTGTTGTGGATATGTGTGTTTTGACATGTGCTTTTGTGAAAAGGATGTATTTCTGGGAAAGAATGAACAGCATGAAAAGGTGTGTAGACAAACAATTCCTTGTATTCAGAAACAAGGATGAAAAGAGCTTGATCAGACTTGATATGTTCACAGATAATTGTGCTTTTACAACACATTTCACTGTGTCAGTCATACTGAATGCTTTTCAGGCATGTTAAGAGGCCTTTGCATTATAAAGATGCTTCTACTATGAGTAGGCCTGGTGAGAGCTTGTTACAGATTATAAGCCTGCTGCTTTTTCCTCACTACTACTTAATTTGTATCATCACTTACTTTAATAAGCTGGGAAAAAAATGCAGGCTTTTCACAACTCTTCAATGTTTGTGCTGCAGTACATTTTTTCTTGGACATGGGAAACGCTTTTCACCATGATCCTTGAAATCCCATCTTTGCTGACCTACCTAGACATGACACAAAAAAAACAACCCACTATTATTTTCCTCTGTGGTATTGATCTTTCTGAGGCAGATGTGCTTTAAGATAGCCTAGAGTAGTACTTGTGCATACCTGCAATAAGCATTTTAAGCCCTGGATACAGAGCCATGTTTGTGCTCTGAACATCGTTTAATGTCATAAACATGATAAAAAATAATAATCAATATAAAATCAATATAATACAAATGTCCAAGAAAAGCTATAATTTTGTATAGAAGAAGGGATCATGAATAAAAAATTGGTAAGGTTTAAGCAAGTATAATGTCTTAAATACTTTTTTTGTCTTCTTTGTATTTAATAAATAATAAATGTAATTTTTCTAATTATTTGCTACTGTCATTGCTTCTCATAATAGCAGATCTTTCCATGGAGAGATGATCCCATGATTTATTGAACCGTTTATTTATAGGGACCTTGCTGGGAGATTTCCAGTCAGTGGCTAAAACTGCTCTGGCAGCTAATTATAAATGCTCTAAAAATCAGTGGAGGAAAAATTATCAGGGCCACATTTGTAACCTAAAAATACTAAACCTGGAACGTAACTTGAGATTGTATATCCAATGGTACTTACTATTTGTATTACAATAGCACCCAGAAATTCCCACTGAAATAAGGGACTCATTTATAGTTCATTATGAAATCTTCTCATAAGGCTTGGAAGAAGCACATGGCTTCCTCTCCCCTCCTTCCCCCCCGCCTCCCCCCCCCCAGCTTGCCCCTGAAAGTACACCACTCCCCCCCCCCCCCCCCCCAATTTATACTATGCATATTCCTCTTTAAGTGTATATTTTGTGATTCATGATGGATCATCAATAATGGGCTTTAGAGCTCTTCTATCAGGACTATGTTTACTTGGTAAAAGACAAAGAATTTATAGCCTAAAAGCAATGGTGTCTAATATGTATACTATAAATACTGGATGTATGGCAACTGAAACAACCAGCATATGGGATAGATGAGAAATTGAACAAAAAATACAATGACATGGAAGGATGTCTAGAAGGAGAGGCATGGGGAAGTGAAGCGTCTTGTTTAGGATCACATAGCAGGTCAAAAGACATAGAAAGAGTGAATCCAGGCTGTCTGATCCCCAGCCCAGAACACCAGATTACACTGTATTCAGTGTAGCTTTTCATCGTTGCAAAACAACTCAACAAAGTAGTAATCAGATATTCCAATCCTGCATCAAAATACTGAGAGAGAAATTCCCAACAAGGAAACCTGTACATTTCATCCTTTCAAAACAAATTTGGCCCAGATGACTGCAATTAAATGAGAATTTCATTGCAAATATTTTGTACTAAAAAATATTGTTTTTGCATAATATCCAGGATGTGTTCCTAAGAGATCTCATTCATTTGTTTGTATGTATATAGATGTATGAAAATGTGGTTTTGATTAGAGCAAATGAAAGCATTCCATCTTCTGTACATGCTTTCTGTTTTTGAAAGGTTAATTACTGGTTAAAGAGTGCAATTTGGAAGTTGCCATTATAAAACAGTATTGTTTCCAGTGTTATGTGCTAGGTAACTGTGTAGGGTGGTAGTTTTCTAAGACCTGATGCTGGAGCAAATACCATTTTGATGCAGTATTACTCTCTTGTGGTAATTTTTGTGCCATTATATGAAGATTTACTTGCCCTCAGGGTTGAGTTGTTCAGGGCTACACACTTAGTTTACTAGCTTGTGTCTGAAGAAGTTGAATTGGAAGTCATCAGTCTGAGGAGTAATTGTGTCTCCTTCCTGCAGCCCTTTTTCTTCTGGGAAGAAGTCAACAGTGGAAAGAGCAGGTTCCCAGCTACTGAGACGTTTTTACCTGTCTCATGGTGGGGAAAATGTTGGCTTCATGTAGGAGCATTGTACCACTGAATGGTAATGCATGTGCAATCAGCTGATGTGGAAGGGGCTGTAGGGCGTGGTTCTCCCCTGCTCTTATAACCACCAGTGCGGCAGAGAGGCAATGGTCAGCCTCACTAGCCTGGCCTTAGTGTTACAAGACTGTGGGGTCTTGATGCTGTCTCTGACATTGGGCTCTAATCTTGGGACTATCATAACATAGATAGTAAATGGTGATGATAAAAAACCAAAGTATTTTTCCACAAGAAAAGCTGATTGTAAGTAAACTATTAGAATTAACTGCCCTGTCATTGCTTTTATAGAATCACAGAATGGTTGAAGCTGGAAGGGACCTCTGGAGGTCATCTTGTCCAACCCATCCTGTCCCCCCACCCACAGGCAGGGCCACCTAAAGCTGGTTGCGCAAGACCATGTCCAGACAGCTTTTGAATATTTCCAATGAGGGAGACTCCACAACCTCCCTGGGCAACCTAGGTGATTAACATTGTGCAGTGCTGACCAAAGGTGTTATATAGAGGAGGTAATGGATGTTAACACGCTTGCACTTTCTGTGACATTTCAGCGAGCTCTCCCTGGACCAGGAAGGATTAAAAATATGACCTGTAATAAAACCCTAATAAACTCTGCTTCAGCCACTCTGCTATGTCCCTTGAGGTGATAGTGGTCTCCTTACTGAACCCCCACCCACATGCTGAGGTAGAGAGCTAATTCTCTCTGCACTTAGGAAAAAGAGGTTCAAATCTTTCCCCGTGATAAGACTGCTTTGAGGAATAGGGCCAAAAAACAGCATTTCAGGTTACTCAAGGACAAGAGCACTGTGAAAGCTCGCCAGCTGATTAACTCTACAGGAGTGATGCTCACTGGACTTCTACAGAGTTAAAGCCAGCATGGTGTACAGTCCTGCCAATTTAATAAGTGCTTCATTATCCAAAGGTCCTACTAATCCTCAGGGATCTAGACTGCTCTATTGCTTTCAAGCAAGCAGTGGCAGCATGACAGTTGTCTAGCAAGTGCATGACTCGTGAATGGTAATGTTTATCCCTAAAATGTCAAATCTTCTGCTCTGCATCTCCTGGATGCTTTCTGACTCATAAATTTCTGCTGAACAAGAAGAGTTGCAGAAACAGAAGTATTTGGGAAAAGCCAAACCATGAAGTGAATTGGTATGTGAAATTCAGTTCCTGGAACTGCTGGACCATGGAAATATCAGCAACAGGAAAAATAGCAGAGTTTATTAAAACTGTGCTCAGCCCACCCACATTAACTCTCTGTGCAGCGTGTCTGAGGTGTACATGCAATACAGAAGTTGACTTTTTCTGAACAACACCAGAAGGCAAATCAGAAGCTGACTGCAGTGTCCTGGAGGTCAGATCAGGACAGAGGTACCGTCATCCAGCTGAGCAATGTAGAAGTGTCAGCCTATTAAGCTGAAAGAAGAGGACTGTGGAAATGTTTAAGGCTTGATTTCTGTATCTCTAGCACATGCACTCCCTGTTAGTTATGAAATTTATGACAGAAAGTGCTACTTCTGAAGATATTCATGTCTGTGATGCTGGATGAGCAGTTAAGAGTTTGAGTGTGAGACTTAATAGGAGATTATTAAATTCTGCATAATTCTACAAGAACTAGATCATTTTACATCTTGTTCCCAGGGCAATATATTTGCAATGAACAGTACCCAAAATTAGAAGTCTATCACATACTGTGGTGAAATATGCTGTAGCATTTCATGGGGGTATGGTACAAGTCATAAGGTATCAAATCCATGGTTCATCACATCTTCTATTGTCTTCAATAGTAGCTGCAGAGAAGTAGCTACAAAAAAATACGTGCTGAAAAAGATAAAAAAGACTGCTTACTTCCAAAAGACTTGCTATTAATAGCTAACAGACACTGGTTTAAATTATGGGGTTTTATGTCCCCACCCAAAACTTGGATCATTAAGTCAGTAGTGTTGTTAGTCATATAACTGTCCAGTCTCCCTTTGTATCATGCAGCTGTGTATTGCGCAGCTTAATTATTCATTGTCTAGAAATAATCAGCAATTGTCCCTTCTTGTTTGATTGAAGGTCTCCTTTATGCTAGGGGGAATAGTAGTCCCCATTCCTCCTGCCACACAACATTTAGTTTTTAACACTTTATTATGTCCCCTCTTGTTTGTTTAATTTCTCCAGGAAATAACACTATTCTTCACAATCTCTGTTCATGGAGGACGGCTTTATTTCATAGAATTGTAGAATCATAGAATCATAGAATGGTTTGGGTTGGAAGGGACCTTAAATATCAGCTAGTTCCAACCCCCCCTGCCCTGGGCAGGGGCACCTTGCACTAGACCAGGTTGCTCAAAGCCCCAACCAACCTGGCCTTGAATATTTCCAGGGATGGGGTATCCCCAGCTTCTGTGGGCAACCTGTTCCAGTGCCTCACCACCCTCATAGTGAAGAATTTCTTCCTTACATCTAATCTAAATCTACCCTCTTTCGGTTTAAAGCCATTACCCCTTGTCCTATTGCTACATGCCCTTGTAAAAAGTCCCTCTCCAGATTTCTTGTAGGCCCCCTTCAGGTACTGGAAGGCTGCTATAAGGTCTTCCTGGAGCGTTCTCTTCTCCAGGCTGAACAACTGTAACTCTTTCAGCCTGCCTTCATAGGACAGGTGCTACAGACCTCTCATCAGCTTCATGGCCCTCCTCTGGACTCACTCCAACAGGTCCATGACCTTCTTATGTTGGGGGCCCCAGAGCTGGACGTAGTACTGCAGGTGGGGTCTCACGAGGGTGGAGTAGAGGGGGAGAATCACCTCCCTCGACCTGCTGGTCACGCTTCTTTTGATGCAGCCCAGGATACAATTGGCTTTCTGGGTTGCAAGCGTACATTGCCGGGTCATGTTGAGCTTCTCATCAACCAACACCCCCAAGTCCTTCTTGGCAGGGCTGCTATCAATCCATTCTCTGCCCACCCTGTATTTGTGCTTGGAATTGTCCTGACCCAGGTGCAGGACCTTGCACTTGGCCCTGTTGAACTTCCTGATGTTTGCACAGGCCCATCTCTCAAGCCAGTCCAGGTCCCTCTGGATGGCATCCCTTCCCTCCAGCGTGTTGACTGCACCACACAGCTTGGTGTCACCGGTAAAGTTGCTGAGGGTGCACTCGATCCCACTGTCCATGTCGCCAACAAAGATGTTAAACAGTATCAGTCCCAATACCAACCCCTGAGGAATGCCACTCATCACTGGTCTCCATTTGGACATTGAACTGTTGACTGCAACTCTTTGAGTGCGATCATCCAGCCAATTCCTTATTTACCGAGTGGTCCATCCATCAAATCCATGTCTCTCCATTTTAGAGGCAAGGATGTCATGTGGGACAGTGTCAAATGCTTTGCACAAGTCCAGGTAGATGACGTCAGTTGCTCTTCCCTTATCTACCAACACTGTTGGTAGAAGGCCACCAAATTTGTCAGGCATGATTTGCCCTTAGTGAAGCCATGTTGGCTGTCGCCAATCACCTCCATATTTTCCACATGCCTTAGCATAGCTTCCAGGAAGATCTGCTCCATGATCTTCCCAGGCACAGAGGTGAGACTGACTGGCCTGTAGTTCCCCGGGTCTTCCTTTTTTCCCTTTTTAAAAATGGGGGTTATGTTTCCCCTTTTCCTATCAGCGGGAACTTCACTGGACTGCCACGACTTCTCAAATATGATGGATAGTGGCTTAGCAACTTCATCCGCCAGTTCCCTCAGGACCCGCGGATGCATCTCATTGGGTCCCATGGACTTGTACACCTTCAGGTGCCTTAGATGGTCTCGAATCCGATCTTCTCCTACAGTGGGCAGTTCTTCATTCTCCCAGTCCCCGCCTTTGCCTTTTGCAACTTGGGTGGTGTGTCTTGAGCACTTGTTGGTAAAAACCGAGACAAAAAAGTCATTGAGTACCTCAGCCTTCTCCATATCCCAGGTAACCAGGCCTCCTGCTTCATTCCGGAGAGGGCCCACATTTTCCCTCTTCTTCCTTTTATCCCCAACATACCTACAGAATCTTTTCTTGTTGCCCTTGACATCCCTGGACAGATTTAATTCTGTCAGGGTTTTAGCTTTCCCAACCTGATCCCTGGCTGCTCGGACAATTTCTCTGTATTCCTCCCAGGCTGCCTGTCCTTGCTTCCACCCTCTGTAGGCTTCCTTTTTTTGTTTGAGTTTGTCCAGGAACTCTTTGTTCATCCATGAAGGCCTCCTGGAGTTTTTGCCTGACTTCCTCTTTGTTGGGATGCATCGCTTCTGAGCTTGGAGGAGGTGATCCTTGAATATTAACCAGCTTTCTTGGGCCCCTCTTCCCTCCAGGGATTTATCCCATGGCACTCTACCAAGCGGATCCCTGAAGAGGCCAAAGTCTGCTCTCCTCAAGTCCAGGGTAGTGAGCTTGCTGTGCGCCCTCCTCGGTGCTCTAAGGATCTTGAACTCCACCATTTCATGGTCACTGCAGCCCAGGCTGCCCTTGAGCTTCACATTCCCCACCAGCCTCTCCTTGTTGGTGAGAACAAGGTCCAGCATAGCACCTCTCCTCATTGGCTTTTCTACCACTTAGAGAAGGAAGTTATCATCGACGCATTCCAGGAACCTCTGGATTGGTTATGCCCTGCCGTGTTGTCCCTCCAACAGATATCGGGGTGGTTGAAGTCCCCCATGACGACCAGGGCTTGTGAACATGAGGTTGCTCCTGTCTGTCTATAGAGGGCCTCATCCACTAGGTCCTCCTGGTCGGGTGGTGTGTAGCAAACCCCCACCATAACGTCACCTGTCCCTGCCCTCCCTTTAATCCTGACCCATAAGCTCTCGGTCGGCTCCTCATCCCTCCCCAGGCAGAGCTCCATGCACTCCAGCTGGTCATTGACATAGAGGGCAACACTCCCTCCTCGTCTCCCCTGCCTGTTCTTCCTAAAGAGCCTGTATCCCTCCATCCCAACGCTCCAATCATAGGAGCCATCCCACCATGTCTCCATGATGCCAATAAGGTCGTAGCCCTGCAGGCGTGCGCACGTCTCTAACTCCTCTTGTTTATTCCCCATGCTACGTGTGTTCGCATAGAGGCATTTGAGTTGGGCCCCCAATGAAGCTGTCTTACTGGCTGGAGTTCCTTTGTGCCGCTCTTCAGGCGCTCTCCTGCTGACCTGTGATCCTTCTCCAGGCTCTGGGCATCTATTGCTGGCCCTGGCATCAAACTAGTAGGAGTGGGATGGATTGAGGTTCCCCTCCCCCAGCATCTCTAGTTTAAAGCCCTCTTCACCAGCTTGGCAAGCCTATGACCCAAGATGCTCTTCCCCTTCTCTGACAGATGGACCCCATCAGCCTCCAGTAGACCAGGTCTCTCAAAGCGAATCCCATGGTCTAAGTAATTGAACCCCTGGCTGTGGCACCAGTCCCGTAACCATTTGTTGACTCGCCAGATTGGATTGGCCCTTTCAAACCCCTTCCCTTTGACTGGCAGGATTGATGAAAAAACTACCTGCGCTCCCGAGTCCCTCACCACCGCTCCCAGGGCTCTGTAGTCCTTCTTGATAGTCCTCAGACTGCTCCTGGCTGTGTCACTGGTGCCCACGTGAAACAGCAGCAGTGGATAATAGTCAGTGGACTGTACGAGGCTTGGCAGCCTCTCGGTGACATCCCTGATGCGAGCCCCCGGTAAGCAGCACACCTCTCTAGAGAGTGCGTCAGGTCGGCAAATGGGTGCCTCAGTACCTCTCAGAAGAGAGTTGCCTACTACTATCACCCTGCAACTAGTCATAGTACTATCACCCTGCATATTTATATATTGTGTTTCAAAATGAAAACCTACTCAAATACTCTTTAAACTTAAATATTATTTAGTAGTATACCAACCATCTTTGAACCTTTTTGATGTAAAATTGAAGAGTGACCAAATGAAAATCACATTCTACTTTATATCACTAAATCAATCCATTTTCCCTCAATCATTATGCAATTTTTTCCATAGTAGCACATATGAAAAGGAGCTTTCTTCACCATTTTGTGAAAGTATGAATGTAATTTCTTTCTAATTTCTCTTCTCAGAATATGGCTTTGTGTGATGCTCTCAAAATGCTTTAACAGCACTAAGTATCTTAGCATGAAGCACTAACTGTTTTGTGGTTTCAATTTTTTCTAATCATGATAATTTCTACTGCCTTGCACCCATGTTCCCTTCTCTCCTGTCTTTATCTAATTAGCTGTAATTAATATTCTCTATTCAGCAGAAGTCTATGCAGGCACAGGAGTCTTCATAATTTACAGAATTAACACTGGCCCCAGTGCATTAAACAAAATTCTTCCATTGAGTTCAGAAAGGCTGAAATTCAGCCCAAACATGTAAGACATTAAGGCAGAGCAGTTCGACCACCCACGTAGTAGGTTTTAGTCTGGAGGTTCTTGATGGACCTATCCCTTAGAAAGACATCTAAACTTGATCTCAAGACTTCCAAGTGACAGAGAAGACACCACCTCTTAGATTAAGTTATTTTCCTGGTTAATTATAATTAGTTTTACAGTACTGCTATTTATTCCTCATTTGAATATTTCTACCTTCATAATCTGCATGTTAAATCTTGCTATTGGCATTTAGGGATTATTTTTCTTTTGTTTTTGCTATATTAAAGACCTTTTACTACAGGAAATTGTATCCCCAGAGAGATACTTACGCATCTCATTCATTTATATCTCAGTTTCTCAATAATTTTGAGAAATATTTTCTCTACAGTGTGATTCACATAACTTGCCAGATATTATGAACCACCTTATGTAGGGACCAACTTTCCGTCTTTTCCTTAGATGAGTGTTTGAGTCATAAGGGTCTCAATTGCCCATATGTTACCACAGAACTATTTATGATTGCTATTGCCCATGGGGGAGAATATTCTGCTGGGGAAAAAAAAAAAAAAAATCCTATGAAATCCAATGAATCTGGGATGAGCACAGAGAGCAGCTAAAGCAATTTTTCATTTTAGAAATTGCTTAATAGAAAATAAGCTGTACAATAATGCTTTTGAACTCAGACCTACACCCAGAGAACAACAGCACCAAAACTCTGTAGTGTATCCTCTACTGTAAATTATGAATCATAGAATCATAGAATGATACAGTCACAGAATCATTTAGGTTGGAAAAGACCCTTAAGATCATTGAGTCCAATCGTTAACCTAACACTGCTACATTGGATTAAACCATATCCCTAAGCGCCACATCTACAAGTTTTTTAAATACCTCCAGGGATGGGGACTCCACCACTTCCCTGGGCAGCCTGGTCCAATGCTTGACAACCCTTTCAGGGAAGTAATATTTCCTAATATCTAATCTAAACCTCCCCTGGTGAAACTTGAGGCCATTTCCTCTCATCCTATCGCTAGTTACTTGGGAGAAGAGACCGACACCCACCTCGCTACATCCTCCTTTCAGGGAGTTGTAGAGAGCGATGAGGTCTCCCCTCAGCCTCCTTTTCTGCAGGCTAAACAACCCCAGTTCACTCAGCCGCTCAAGCAGATCAACACTCCCGCCCAGCTTGGTGTTGTCTGCAAACTTAACTGAGGGTGCACTCGATCCCCTCGTCCAGATCATTGATAAAGATGTTAACCAGAACTGGCCCCAAAACTGAGCCCTGGGGAACAGCACTTGTGACTGGCCGCCAACTGGATTTAACTCCATTCACCACAACTCTCTGGGCCCGGCCGTCCAGCCAGTTTTTTACCCAGCAAAGAGTGTGCATGTCCAAGCCATAAGCAGCCAGTTTCTCCAGGAGAATGCTGTGGGAAACAGTGTTGAAGGCTTTACTAAAATCCAGGTAAACAACTTCTACAGCCTTTTCCTCAGTCACCTAGTTCAGTTTATTTTAAGTCTGTTCTTGATTTTATAAAGTTCAGCTTCCAGTATAAATCCATTTTTAATGGATTTATTTCAGAGTAAGGATGATTAAGTGACTATTAATACTGATTTAAGATATTGTCCTGGCATGGTAAAGGTACATATTTTCATTTCTGAAGGCCCATCACGCAGATGAACCAGATTTCTGAGCTCCTTGGAAAGTGTTGTCATCTCCAGATTGTGATTGCTCCTTCTTCATTCTGGTAAAGTGAAGTGAAGGAGCTCATTGTACTTAAAAAAGAATTGACTTTAAGCTAAAAGAGGTTTGGGATTGTGAGTGACAGTCTCAAAAAGGCTCTCAAATCTGGTGCATATATATCTCTCTCTCTCAAATCTGGGAAGAAATAGCCAATTCTTAAACATTTCCAATTCTTAAACATTTCTTTCTGGCTGGTTTAGTTGAGCTGCTTGTTGGGAATTCTTTTTTTTTGGCCTCTAACTTCCTACATACACTGTACAGGGAACATCGTTGCCAAACTAAGGGCTATGAATTTAATTTCTGAGCCAGAGTCTAAAACCTAGTATAATGGTCTTCAGTATCACTATACAAATCTCATAGACCAAATCCCATGCGAAGTAGAAACCCAAGTTACATTTTCAAAAATAACCTAAGAAATAACTAACAAACCCTACGATCTTGCCTTCTTTCATATTACTGAGGAGATATGTGCTACAGAATAATTGCCAGATCTCAAAACACTATTTTTTTTTGCCCCCTTTTTTTGCCCTGTATGTCTAAACTACTATTTTTTCTGCCTCCATCCCCACAGGTAGTTATCACTATGGGGCCTGCAGTTCATGTTCCATTCTCTCTTACTGAAGCATTTGAAATAATGATGGTTTCAGAGAGGGAGAGATCTGTGTTTTGTATCTGACATTTCACTGAAAGGAAAATATAGAAATAGCAAAGTCCTGTTCTCATACAAGGTTCTCTAATCATAAGTAACCAGGTTCTGTCACGTGTATCCATAAATGTAATCATATGGTATATAAATAGAATTGTTTTTAAATAGAATAGCTGTCAAGTTCTTCAGTCAGGCTTCATCAGCAGCTCTTTAAGAGAAAAGGCTGATTGAAAAGGAAAGTCAGTCCGCAGCAATTTAGTATGAGGGCTAATAATCAGCACTTCAGTTTCATTCCTGTTAAGCTAAAGGAAGTAATTTGACATAGATGTCACTAGGAAGGGTACAACATAAATACTGATATTTTGCAGACCTCACAGAAGCAGAAAAAAAAGATACATGTATATTATAATATTGTTGCACAAGATATTGTCCATATGATTACCGAGGGGGTATTTATACCTTAAAGAAAAGAAAATGTGTTGTCTCTCAAGCCCCCTCCCCCAGTAAATTGAAATAAAAGAAATAAGAAAACAATGCCAAAAAAAAAGAGTCTTTTTAAAATTTGAAGAAAATATTGAAAAAAGATTGTGATGGTGCAGGCATGTAACAATATGTGCGTATTCGATATATTGGTATTAAAAGCTTTGTATGTGTAATGCAGATTCTAGTGAAGATTCATTGACTTGAATAAGGTAATCAGCAGCTCCTAGTAGCAGTTTCAAAGGTTAATCTGCCTTCATTTATACCTCTTTAGCTGATTTATCATTTGCAGGGTTAAATTAAGAGCGAGATAAAACAGAAGTGCTGTCTTGAGTGACAGTTTCTGAAGCCTTCTGCTTATAGAAGAACTGATGGAGCGCTGCTCCAGAAGTAGATTGCAAGGGCCTGGGTAACACCAGTGCCACAAGGCTGCTGGAAGGGCTTTCGGCATTTATTGTCTATAAATGTTGAGAAACTGCAGATCTTCTGGTACAGCTGAGAACTAAAATCAGCTCTGCTCTGACGTCCTAGGGTGAGATATTAGTGGGGATTGACTCCTGAATTTCTTAGTGTAAGGACTTTGAGGGGTGATTTCCATCACCAAAAGCATTGGTTCTTCTATCCCAAAGTCCTGAAAGCTAACAGGAGATTTTCCTCTGCCTACCAGAGGGAAAGAAATTGTCACTCAGTCTTTGAAAACGAGAAAATGTATGTGTTCCAAAGATTAATTTGGCACTCAAATTTGGAGGAAGAGAGATGTAAAGGTGTGGGGTTTTAAGGAAAATAAATGGAACTACTTTACATTTCATAGTAAGAAGGCTACCAATCTTTCATGAGTTGTTCTTTTTCTCTGCATGTGGCAGTACCAGTTGTGAAAAAAGATCATGCTGTGCTTAGATAAGAACCTTTTCCATTGACTTTGAAGTAAAGCTATTGGAAGAACTTCCTTGTTCTTAGCATTTTCATATGTTTATTGGCATTACATTTTACTGCATTACAGTAATGAGACCTTCATTTTATACTTTCTTATTAGAAAATACATTATCCTCCTTGAAGCATATAAAAGTGAATATTAAAGTGATGGCAATAAGAGGCATTTATAGCTAGCAAGCTAGTTATTTATTCTAGTTCATCATCACTGTATCTGACTGCTTCATAGCAGTCTTTTAACAGTAAAGCAAAAAATACAGGATTGTGTCATCAAGATGCTGATGTAAATATATGACATTTTAGGAACAGTAACTCTGCAGAGTTCCGTTTAATGGGAATATCCATAAGGAGGTAGAAGGTTTTTGCTTACTAATTACCCATTTCTTAGCAGAAACAAACAACCCAGATTAGCAGAACAGACAATTTTAAATATATCACTACCAGCTTGTAAGATTCTTTTAAAATACAATACCAGACTCATTAAGGAGGCTAGTAATTCCTGATGTTCTTGAGCATTTCATCTGATGTTCACAGAGCATTATATTTTAATATTAATTTATATTTATTTTATATGTATTTATATATTTTAGAGATATACACTTTTTATTTTAGTATCGTATTCTTCTTGTTTCTTTCTCTCTCAGACTTGCTTTTACGTAGAGAAACAAGTGGCCAATACCCACATTCAGAGCCATAGGGACATAAATGTAATATTTTCAAAAGTGTCCTATGCATTTGGGAGAGTTAAGTCTCAGGTGCATGACAAAATTATGGTGATTAACAAGTTATCATTTGTCAGATAAACTGATTGAGTGATATTAGATAAGCTGATGGGATCAAGCAAAAAACTTTAAAGTACCATCCATGCTTGGATTCAAAGTGTTTTAAGAACCATCCAGAAATGTGTCTATGCCAGTTCAGAGCAGAGACAGAGATATTTTTATAATGGACAGTAGATGGGAGTAGATATTTTGATCATCTCTCTAATGGCCAAATGCCTATAAATTTCAAGTAAATTGAACTACTTTTATAATCCTGCATAAATTGTTAGCTAAGAGAAAACATAAAAATATTAAAACATAAAAATTATTTCTGCTATTCACTGATAACTCTGATCATGTATCTGAATCTTACCAAAAGTTAAGGGAAATAAGCCTCTATGGTATGAATTTTTTTCTGGTTTTGTGAATACTGGTTATGCACTGTAACTAAATTCTCCATTATTTTATAAGAAACCCATAATTTCATACTGGTATTTGACACTTGCATAATTAAAAATAGCAAAGTGTTATAAAACTTCCAGTTATTAAGAAGATCAGAATTTTTCTTACAAAGGGAAGTTTGATCAAAACCCATTGATTTTATTAGCTCTAGATGTTTCTACTAAATATCTTGAGCTTGACAAAACCCTGACTGAATTACAGGCTGAATTCCACTGAAACTTGCCCAGTTTCCTGATGAGATACTGAAGTGGTTGGGTTTTAAATAGTCTCTATAAACTTAGAACCAGGAACCTAGAGTTTCCAGAGCCTATATTTTCAGAGGGCCTCTTTTCACGTCTTTACCAGAAGGCTATGTTACGTGCCTGGCAAATCTGAAAGCTTTGGAGACGTGCCAGTTACCAGAGCCCTCATTTTCCCACTTTTTGAGTTCAACAATGTTTGTTGTCCTGGTATCCCCAAATGGTCATGGAACAAAGGGTCTGTAAACTTTGAAACCAAACTCATATGTCATCCTGATTAACTATAAAGACTTGAACCTTCACGAGGTAGTTAAAGCAATTGTCATTCTTGAGAACTTCCACAGTAAGCATAACAAGAAGGTCAAATTCATTTAAGTCATTATGAAGGTACTGTGCTGCTGGGAAAGCACAGCTTCAGAATTTCCATGGTTTCTGAAACCATTTTATGTTTGTTGTTGCAGATTTTTAAGTGTTTTGTAGTTAGAATGAAAGAAAAAAATACAAAATGTTAAACTGAAAGTAATGAATTCCAATGCTTGAGAGAATTTCCTTGTGGCCTGCAATGACCTGCTTACTTATTTGATTTCTTTTTCCCCCTAGGAATAGGGTGGGGATTAGCAATTTTCTTGAATCTCCCTTTGAAACTATCTTTTCTCCCCTGATCCTAGTTTTATATGATATAATTTTGTAACTGTTTGGGAGACAAAGAAAACACACTGCTTTCTTTCTTCCTTGTTAATTGCTTCATCATTGTACTGCTTTCAGTCCTTCCTAAAGAACAAGGAAAAGAGCAAACTTCTTTGTAAATCTACTTGGCATGGTTGCTGGACTACTAATAACTGGAAAAGATAAATTAGTCAAACTCAAATTAGGCTGATGCTTACAGGTCAGAACCCAAGATATAAAATAGCAGTAGTGAGAGAATAATTCTGGACCATTACTGGCTTGTAACAGGCTCGAATTATTACACTCTTCCTTATTAGACCGTCTCTGCTGATCATGCACTAGATGCTGGGTACTGAAGCACTAACCCTGCGTGCTTTAAACTTTTACGGGTCTAAATGAGTTCTTAGTAGCTGGCAGATACTGTCCCCTGATTGCCGCCTGTTCCATCAAGGTTTGCTTGCCTTTGGTTGCTAGGGATTTCTACTGAATTTTTTCTCGATATCATGCAAACAACAGAAACAACAGCATGGGCAAATAAACCCACAAGCTAATAGGTTTTTTCAGTTTGACACAATTGCACAGCATACACTGCTTTGAACAGGTGTTTAAGTTGTACATAGGTTTATTTTCCAAATAGGAACACCTATAGCTTTTCATTTCAGTGATTTTGATGCTTTTCATAAATTGGGTATTATATATGTACTGCGGTGACTGCCTTTGTCATTATTTAGAGCGAGATCCATGTGATGAAATTTAAACGTGTACTATGTATGTTAATCACTCTGTACTCCCCTTAAAGTCAAAGGCGGCAATACATGTAGATGACTACAGCAAGTCAGTCACCCTCAGCATGTGATGGCTCACTTGTAGATGTCTGTAACATTGATGCTTAAAACTAGACAAGATAATTCCCAGCCTGGCTTTCTGTGGTAGGGAAAAGATTTAGAAGATGAAGTGGAAACAGCATCCACCAGAACACAGACATGAAAATGTGCCCAAACAATAGATTTATCTGGGCATTTACATATATACATTTTGGGCTTCCTACCTCTGGCTTTCCCCTTAATACATATCCTAAGCAACCTGAAGTAATAATCATGAAAGTTTATCTTCCTGTGTGTCTTCAATATAATTTTAATCTTCTTTAACGTAGTTCAAGCCTGTCCAATTTTTTCCTTCCGAGACAGCACCAAGACTTTGTTTATTTGTATGTTCAAGGGAATTTCTACTTACCTATAAAATATAAAAAGAAAATGCTGGGCATGCTGAAATAATCTTTAAATTATTATCCTCCAAATGAAAAGGCAAGTCTGAATGTATCACCATCTTTTCATTACTTACTAGAAAGTTTCGTACCACAACCTTATTGCATAGTCTTCAGTGCTGAGTAATTTCTGAGCTGAGAGGTAAAGCATCATTAAAGATCTGGAAATATGCATTTCACTTCTGAAGAGAGAGAACATAACTGAAGTATAAGCAAATTCAGTGTGATTTAGTACATAGTAGTAGATCAGCTGCAAGCCTTTGGAGATATTTTTCTGCCAAGATGTCAATAAACACGGTTTTTAATTTCCTTAAAGAAATGTTCTGTAGTTTTTCCAGTCTTAGAGTCAAACCTCACATAAACTCTACAATGGGTATTTTAAGGTGTACTGTGTTGTAAGAACAAGACAGTGCTTTGAATTACGTGGAAAAGAATGTAATTACTATTACTTTGATGTGAACAGAGAGGTCTGATTTGAGAAAAGGATACCCCATTTTCCTGACTGGGACTGGTATTAATTTCAAAACTTATGCTCCCTCCTAACTCTCCTTCCTAATCTCTCACCTCCTCCAAATGCTGGGAAGTCCGAGATATAAATTATAATTAAGGACAGTATGTCTCTTTCTGTAGTGTTATAAAGCATTGGTATTTTTGTCTTTACATGCTATCTACTTTCCAGCTTTTTATTGTGTAAACAAGGAGGTAATGACCAATAAATAATGTAATCATATCCACATCATGACAAGACAGACCTAGGCAAATGTCATCAAGAATTCAGTCACTCTCATTTTGGAGCTCACAAGCATCCCAAGCATCCTACCTAACCCTGCAGTCAGAACAACAAAAAGGTTACCTTTCCACCTGTCTTCAGTTTAATTTTGTTTCTTACGGCTCAGGTAACACTTTTCCTTGCAAGACTGAGACACCTTTGTACTGCACTTTAATAGACGTGTATTAGGGAATAAATAGAATTGAATAGTTTTACTCATCTATCTTTTTCAGGAAGTACCTGGTTAACATACAAAAGCAGGTAGGGTTTAAACCTTCAGAGAGGCTAGCTGTGAAGGTTACACCACATCTGACTGACCACTCTGTAATGTTTTGTTTTCTTAGGTATAAGACCTTGTACTGATTGAAGAACTATTCAGTGAGACAAAGATTATAGGGAAACCTGATATATTTTACTAGGTCATGTCCTGGTTTCGGCAGGGATAGAGTTAATTTCCTTTCTAGTAGCTGGTACAGTGCTGTGTTTTGGATTTAGGATGAGAACAAAGTTGATAACACACCGATGTTTTAGTTGTTACTAGGTAGTGCTTACACTAGCCAAGGACTTTTCAGCTTCCCATGCTCTACTGACTGAGAAGGCTGGAGGGGCACAAGAAGCTGGGAGGGGGCACAGACAGACAAACCCCTCTTTAGTTTTGAAATGCAGGTAGCAACTTCTGAACCTGTATATAGAATTATTTAGCTGTATTCACAGTCGCTGTACTATTCTAAAGTCTGTTCTCATTTCCTCAGCCATGCTGCAGCCACACATACTTATGTGTTCAGTTTCCTTTCACCTGCTTTTAGCAGGACCCTTATAGGTTCTCTTTGGTTTTGTTGTCCTCTTTTGCAGTTACTGTATGGTTTGCAGTAGACATATCTTCACTTCAAATACCAGGTCACGCAGAGATGATGTTTAGCTTTCAGGGAGAATTGTGATGCTATTTTAGTCAAGTGGGACAGAATTCATAGGACTTGATTTTAGACACTTCTCATCCTATGGTAGATGCACAAACTGGACAGATGATTCATATCCCAAAAGTGATTATTCCTCTCCATTAACTGCAAAGTGACCTCAAATTGGCTGCCTCAGATATAAACATCTAGGATGGGATTAAGCTCCAGATACTAAACATAGATGTCTGCATGTAAGTTAGGTGTCAACTCCAAAATGCAAAATGACCAATTGAATTGCCTTAGGGTGCCCAGGAAACCTGTATGGAGCTGTCAGAAATGACAGAGACCGACGGAGATTTAGACTTTGCAGAGTGGCAGCTGCATGCCAGACGGAAGCCCCTAGGGCAACCTAACTGGCACCAGACACATGCATTTGGGCAACTGCATTGAGCACATGGTCAGTGGCACCCAGAGGCTAATTCAGCTCAGTCTACAGAAGATATCTGTGGTGAAAATCATATCACAAACATACATGTCTAGTACCTTTGAGATTCATCATGATTAGGTACCATTCAAACAGATAACTCTCTTGTAATTCCTGCACCAGCTCCGTGCCGATGTCTGATATCCTAGGGCATTATAAGCCCTCTTACATGTGTGTATCTAAGCCCCATGTTGGACTATCATTAAATTTAGATGTTTTAATCTTAAACTGAATCCCACCCCTAAACCCAGGTGAGATTAGTATTGCTTTTTAATCTCTTTCTCCCTCATTCCACTCTTCTGTAAAATGGATGTAATGATACCAAGCACACTGACATCAGGATAGTTTCTTGAACATGTTATAACTCCATTAAAATAATTTCATGAAATCTGTGCATGAAAGCAGTTCCTGCTAGCTGAGGAACCAGTCCAGTAGTTGTAAAGTGCTTTGAAACCCTTCAGTAATGAGCACTATAAAACTGCAAAGCAGTATCTTCTAACAGATTTTTCTTAATTAGCCACTAAAACTGTAGAGTTAGATCTTCCCCCAAACAAAATTTCATGCAAAGTTAAGCATTTTAACTGACTTTGCCATTTAAACATAAAATATGCTCTGTTCTCTCAGATAAGGAAAACTCCTTAGTCCTTTGAATTTGCTTCGTCTACGCATTCCAGCGGTAATCGGTACGACAGTTACCGTGCGATGAAGTCTGAAGACATTCCTGAGACAATACATCATAACAGAGCAGCACGTTCAACTTACGCTTAATGGACATGATGACACTTATCTAGATGCAGGGAGTGATACATTATGGGTAAGCCGCGTGAGATATTTAAAACCTTCAGCAGGGCTATATTACACATACAGGGGGGGGGGAAAAAAAAGAAAAAAAAAATCCAGAGCACTAAAAAGAAAGTCACATTTAAATTTGCCATTTAGCTGTCAAAATATGTCCTGCTGATTGTGCTACCAGTCAACAGAATGCACATTTCATACATATCATGCATGAAAAGCAAAATACTTTGAAATATATCACAGACTTACAGCACAGGCCCATTTCCTCTGGAAGCAGATGAGTGCCATTTAACCATAGCTCAGTTAATGACTTCTGTCATTGTGCAAATCAATGAGGCCTCTACAATGGTTCATTTTATTTATTTTCCCTTTTGAACATGAGCAAGTATAATTGTATTCTTTAATTAAACCAATTTAAATTATATTTTGCATGCTTAAATACAATATTTTTGTACTATGATGTACAGCCCTAGACATACAAATAATACTGAATATTACAGCAAGCATCATGTTTATTTCTCTGCTCCTTTTAGCAGCCTTCCAGTGAAAGCTATTTTATTCGCCAATGCTGCTGAAGACCTTCTAAATGTAAGGTCCTTCCAGTCAGCAGTGAACTTTTATTTCAATAGGAAAATAACTGATGGAAATAATAGCCCAAAGACAAATTATACTTGCCGAGAAGGAATTTATTTCTGAGCAAGGGGGTAAGGCATTATAGATATAATACTATCTATATAATGAATCCCAGACATTTAGCCTAAAATTGTATGGAAACTCAAATAGCTGAAACAGCACAGCAAGATCTTAATTCAAAAGTACTTTCCTAAAAGTATATCAGAAAATACAGAATATTATCTTGCTAAAATATTTTAAAGCAAACGTGAGCATCTTCACCGAATGTCGTGCAGCATCAGATACAATATTTTCCTTCTTTACTTTCACTTACATCTATTTTATTATATTTTTAAGCAAGCTGTGCATTCCTTAATGGAAGTAACTTTTTTTTTTGACTGTAGCCTTTCAAAAGTTTGTCCAGCCCTGCTGATGTTAACTCTTAGAGCAATATTAACACAGCCAACAAACTTTTCTAGTCTCTCATTTATTATCAGCATACGAGGGTCTGTATATTATTTTTCTCTCCGGTTTCATTGAGTTTTGTATTGTTTAAATACATCTGTTGGGATGTCGAATGGAAAGTGAATAAAGTAACCTGTTTCTAACGAATAAGTATTTTCTTATTTTTCAAAGGAAAGAAAAAAAATGGCACAATGTTAAATGGTTAAAATTGATGGAATGAATTCAGACAACCAGTTCTCACGCTTCTCACTATCTCACCGCCCTCCACAGCGATGCACTTCTTAGCTGTGAACAACAGTGGCCTTCAAGTTTTGTTCCAAAGCCATCTACCATTACTGACTTTGTTTTTCTTGTTATGGACAACGTTTTCACTCTAACCTTCATAAATTTATTGTGATGTTGCAAGTGAGCTTGCCATGTAAAATTAAAAAAAAAAAACAAACAAAACCCACAAAGAATCGCCCCCCAAAAAAACCAAACCCCCCACTAGTTCATTTTGCCCACTCTTTTCCACTTATTGTTTATATATCGTTACAGGATTTCTCAGATTTTACAATCATATGTATATTTAATTTTCACTAATCTGGAGAGATGTTAGTCATCCTGTTGTTCATGGGCCACTTCTGTCTGCTAAACCCCCAAAAGTAGAACCCACAAAGGGCATGATGGATTTCCAAACCTGAAAGCTTTGTAAAAGTATGCCTTAGCAAGGTCACAAGATACAGACCACATGACAGAATCATCAGAGGAAACATTAAGCCTTCTACATATATTAATTACCTGAGTTCACCACTTTCAAGCATACTGGATGTTTGGGGGTTTTTTCTTTCTTTTTTTTTTTCTCCCCAGAATTTTAGGTGATTTTCGAATTAAACAGCTTGAGATACACTGCGTGTTAACTGTTTAATACATGTTACCTAAAGAGTGTTTGTTAGTATAAAATGGTAATCACATTGAAATAGAGAGAAAGGACTTCATCATCAATCTTGCATTGTATTAACTTGGTTTGAATTTTTACTTTGGTTTAAGTATTTCAGTAACATCAATTAATTGCATCAATCGCTTTTGATTACACACTCATGCCAAATGCTATTTTCTGTTATAACATTATATCTGGAAAAAACTGTAAGACATAAAAATAAGCAACTCTGTTGAAAACATGCAATAAAATCTGAATTCTGCAGTGGCTGAATTTTAGAGAATGAATTATATATTCATCCTGAACATGGCTTGAGTTTTTCACTTACAACTACCATGATTCCACTGGCTTACAGTGTACCTCCTCTGACCCCAAATTATTTGAGTCTGTAGAATCGTTCTGGGGAAGGATTGCTACATGTTTACCCTGTTGTTCCAATTCTTCACCACATCTTCACTTTTCATTATAGTTTGAAACAGGATACTGGACTAGGCAGACTTGTGACCTTACCTAGGAAGGCCATTTATGGGAAATCAAAAGACCATTTCATTTCCCTGAAATGAGATTAATTTTCAAATTATTTAAAGGTTATTATTAACTGATAGCATTGTGGCACTATCTGTCCTATGGTTCTCTATATCTCACATTAACTAAATGCAACCTCTTCTGACAGCACTGTGGAGTGTTCCTCTATTCACTCCTGGAAAAGAATATTGCTACATCGTGTTACATCCTCAATCTGTGCAAATTGTCATGGCTCAGTTGGAAATTAGTGCAACTATAGCAATTTATACCTGCTGAGGATCTGGTCCCTGGAGAGTGATGCTGGGCGGGGGGGGGGGGGAAGGTAGAAAGCTTTACTGATGTCTCACATGTAATTTAGATTTTCATTTAGGCCTTCTTGGCCAAGTTCTCTTCCAGTGCTACTTCCCTGAAATTAATGGAGTTATGCCAGCAGGGAATTTGACCTGCTATTTTTAGACCAGAGGTTCTTATTTTCCAACAGAACAAAACATACTCCTCACAGCTGAAGCAATACTGGAAGGCTTTTGAGTTTATGGCAAATTCCAGGCTGGACAAAATAAGCTGGTGATCAAGCCATGACTGGTTATTGTTCAAACTTAATTGTAGTGCAGACCGGTTGCTCAGCTTTCCTGTTTCATGCTGTAAGCAACATGTTTCAGATAGAGAAATGTTCCAAGTTGGCTCCTTCACCAACCAGATGACTTTGCCAGTGGTTTAGTTCTCATTCTGAGAATAAAATAAAGGATGTCAGAAGCCAGCCGCCTCTAGCATTGCTCCACACATTACTGCTCTGTCAGTAACTGTTCTCTTGTGATATGTGTCGGTGTTTCCATTGAGACTCAAGCATTTATTTCGTTCATTGAACAGAAGCTCTATAAAGAGTGTTGAGTGCATGAAACAAGCCTGCAAAAGCAAGTCAGACACCAACACTGGCCGGCAAAGGAGAGGATGTATCAGGTGCCAGTGAAACACGTTATGTAAATGCTCTGAAGTTTTTTAGAAGCTCAAGGTGAGATGCTAGATAGAGCATACGTGAATAAAGTGACATTTAGATGGAGTTTTAAGACTTAAATCAAGAGAGAAGGCATTTCTTCTCAAAGATTTGACTACAAGTTATTTGACTTTCATAATTCAACTACATTTCATTAATCATAACTTATGTGGATGTTATAGGCGTTTCCTCATGATTTCGTAATACAGTTATCATCTTCTGCTGAACCCTAATATCCAGTTAAACTCTAGTGAATCTGCATGCTAGATCCATGATACTCCTTTTTCCCAGATGGATAGCTGTGATAGAGGGATTTTAGTGTTTTCTTTAGTCAGTCCATGACAGAGTCTGGATTGTCATGTCTGCGTCCATGATATGCTGATTTCTTTCATCCTTTCAATGAAAACTGAATTTTAGGCAATTGCCAATGTGTTCATGGAAAATGTTTCCATCTTTCACAGAAAAGCATAAAAATAATTTTCCTATTAAAATTATTTAAGGACAGGGGAAGGGGTGTCTCCCTTTCCCTCCCTGTTCCTCACTTTCTGCTGGGGAAAACTGCAGTTGAACTAGGCACCAAGCTTGGAAGGCAAAACTACTGCAGTTGAATGAAAAATGTCTGCGAGGCTGAAACTTGTTTATTTTGCAAAAGTATCCCACTGTTAGCTTTCTTCGTACAAGTCTAAAAGAAATTATTAATTCAGAGATGCAGCTTGTTGTGACTCGGCACACCAGTCAGCTGATGAGATGTTCTGATGCTTTTCTTTGAGAGTCTTTTTTTCTGTTGTTGATAAATAACATTAGTCACTTTTGATTTGTCAAATAATTTCAAGATTGAGGAAATCTGGAAACATTATTTCTTTCACACCAGCTTTTTCTGTCCATGTAATTTTCCAATACATCCAGGTTTCATGAGCTTTTTACACTATTCACACCAATTTCAGTATCATACATCAAATGTGAGAGCTACCAGATCTTAGAAAACCTCCTGAGGAGTCCCTGAAATGTTCAGGGCACTGATGAGGGTTCTCTGGGTTTCGGTCTGCCCACTGTGTGTCTCTTTTAGCAGTATCAGAGGAAAAAAAAGATATCATGAGAGATACTGAAAGGTCACTAAGGAATGCATATTCACTATTTTAATAAGAATATGATTAAAATTCAAGAAGAAAGTTTCAAACCAAATAAAGTTATTTGTCAGATGCTACATAATTAAATTGTGCAACAGGATATTGGGGAAACCAGGAACATAAATAGGTTCCAGATGAATTAGAAAATTCATGGGAGATAGGTCCAGCAGTGACTATTAAACAAGATGATCTAAGTGCAAACTCTGTTGCAGAAACTTCCAAACTGCTGCAGGCTGGAGAAATATGCCAAGAAAATCATCAGTCTGCTTCTGTCCTTCTTATCCTTTTATAGGAACATTACTATTAGCTGCTGTCGGTTGTTTGATTCATTGCATTATTTTTTATATTTTTAAGTAAAAACCTCAAAACTTTGTAATCTGATTCAAACACTATGAGGAGACATTTTAAGAACCGAATGTTTCCCTTATTTCAAGAGAAAAAAAAAATAAAGTAACCATAGTGAATATCGTTACACTGCAAAAAAAAAATTGGTAGGGGTGGATAGAAATTCAAACCATTTGTCTTTTAGTCAGTGATTCATGATGAAATCTTAATGCAAATTTGAATTTCAGATCCACAAGCACATTTTCTATTTATCAAGATTTCCAAATCATCCCCAAACCTTTGATATTGAAGTATATTTACAAATTACTTTGTGCCAAGCTTTTTTCCTAATTAGGTTGCTAATGATTCAAAATAGTATCGTTTCATGGTGAAGAAGGTATTACTACACATCTTAACAGTATTTCTTTTATGCACAACTCTTTATTGGTTTGATAGAATATTGTTTACAAGGAGCATAAAATGTTAATTATTAGTTCTTAGTTTAACCTACAAACCTACAGAGGAGCAATAGAAAAATACGGATGCTTGTGTAATCTTCTGGAATCATGCTTGACACAGAGTAGAGGATCCATTTAAAGAGACTTGATAGATGCTGTAAAAAATGGAAGTATTGTAAAATCTTATTGTATGCCTTAAGAGCAGCTCTGTTATCACAACACTAAAAAAAAAAAAAAGTCTTCATTTCAGGCTAAGAGTGTAAGGACAGTTTGGATGAAGGAAATGATAAGTTGTGTATATGCTGAGCACAGTGAATAAAACAAAATCAAATCTAATTTCCCAACATCCATTGCAAAAAAAGTGGTAAATTAATTGTAGCTGATTTTGGGAAGGAATATCCCCATATATATATTACTAAGAGGGTTCTATCTGAGCAGACACATTATACCAAAATATTTTTTCATAGTATTTCAGTTCTTACCAATAGCATAAAAAGAGAAGATAAGAAAGGGATAGAAGTAGAAAATGAGAGGCAAAAAGTCTTTTAACTTCTCAGAAGTATATAAGAAACACCTAATATTTAGCCTTTATACACAAAAATCCATGCTGCAGAGATTGTTATGAAAATTTACATGCCTAGGCAAAATATACACCTATCTAGTTTTTGCTGAGAAGATTGACACAATAATAATAGATATTATCTGGTCCAGTATCTTAATAATCATATGTAACTAGACTAGTTTATTTTGCCTTCACAGGAATAATTAGGATTTTGTAAAGTGGTGTTTTTAAAGAGGAGTTGCATTTAGATTATTGAGTTGCTTTTGTAGACTAAGCAAATAAAATGTTGTGACATACTATTTGAGAGGGAGGGTTGTTAAATTTCTGACCCTCCATTTTGTTAATTCAGTGTGTACTGAATGAGCAAGCAACATGCTTTAGCTTGAATAACGGACAATTAGTATGTTGTCTCTTAGCTATGTTCACAAACCTACCATTTTTCCTTGGTAGTGCTCCTCTTTCAAAGGAGACTAGCAGTTATCTTTGACCCCGAACGTCTGACCGACCTAGTGTGACAGAGTGAATCCTGTCTCAAGCCACTACCCAAGAAATCAGTAAAAACTGGTCACCTACCGCATATGACCTTTAACTAAATCCATAGAAGACTACAGTGGAAATCTTGGGAGCTACATTAAAGTAATTGTTTAAGACAGGATTATCTTCCGGAGGCAGGACAGGATATGAATGAGCATTTTGTTCTGATAAGGTTTATCTTTCTTCATTTCAAATACTAATACTGTCAACAAAGTATTTTTTTAATAGCTGTTCTTTATTGGCAATGCTAAGATCTTTTCCCAGTTCATAGCCAGTCAGCTTGCAGAGAACCACAAGTTAACTAACAAAGCCCATTACTGTGCTGACATTATTGATAATGCTATCAATGTTTCAGGTAGACTAAAAAGGGAATTGCAACTTGTTTCTGGGGCCAGTCTCACTGCAGTCTCATCTCCTCTGGCAAGGAGCAGATGGGTTGTTAAAATCTCAAAAGGCTTCATTTACACTGTGGTAAAAAGAAATAAAAAAACCCTACCTATGAATTATATAGCTTCTTCTTATTTTTGTCATGACCATGCTAAGAACATGATCCAAAACTGGAGAACTCCCTGAGAATCCCTCTAGTGACTAAAATTAATGCAAGAATGACATAGATTTCAAGAAATCATGTAATTGTTACGTGACTCTCTTATGTCCTTGAATGCAGAGACTGAATTATTCCTGGGGAAAAGGCCTTTGAGTGATAGGTGGGGTTTTTTCAGAAACAAACCTCAGAACTTTTCTGTGAACATGTGGAAGTTAGAGTCAGTGGTATAGTTGGACTTTGATAATTCATTCCTGTCCTATGTTTGGTAACAAAAGAATCTATTGCACAAGATTTTGGCCTGTAACAGGACAGATTTTTCGTTGGAAGGCATTAAACATTATGTGAGATGAAGGATACCAACAGGAAAAAAAAAAAAAATCAGGACAGCAGGAGAATCAAGAAAAGAGATTAGGAGAAATAGAAGAAAATGGAGAATGAGGAGAAAATTATGGCAGAGCTGCTCATGCAAGTTCAAAGTTGTGAGTTCAAAGATGTGTAGAGTTTGATTGCAATGCAGTGAAGAAATGGAAAGAAAGACAGTGAAGAAAACTGAGTCAATAAATCAGGAAAGTACTGACACCCTGTTTTATGACAGCAGCTCTAAAATAAATATTAAAAAGTTAAATGAGCCGTTAGTTCCTCTCCTAGGAAGGAAGGTGGCTCCTAGAGTGAGAGAGCAAAGACATCATTAAGGAGTTTGGGACAGGTGAGATGGGAAGGTACTGTCACATGTCTGCACCAAAGTTTTATAAAGGTAGCAATGGAAAAGAGATTCTGCTATTGATGAAATCTATCAAAAGTGAAAGGTGAGGTACCTGGGGGATGAATTGTTTCTCGGTATTGTAGTCCTGTCGGTGCAAACTTTCTGAAAAGCGTGCTGGTTTTATACTTGCAGGCAGTGCCTTTTAACCCACGGACTCCTCCAGGGGTGACCTCAAAATTAGAAAAGGAAATAAAATATGCTTTATCATCACTGTTTTGTCAGGGTTTTTGATTCAATAAATTGGTTCATCATTCTTTTATTTAAGGAAAGAAACAAAACCCGGGAAATTCCAAGAAAAAAAAAACAAACAAATAATTTTTGCTGAAAACTAAGTGTAGTTGCTAAGTGCAACCATGCATTAATTTGCTGCCTCATATTTAAATCCCAAACACTTAATGTCAGGAGAATTAATGGCTAAAGATATCATAATGCTTATGCTGAATACATTATAGATGTAAGAGGATTATTCTGATCAAACAGATGGAAATACATATTTCATCACACTACTACAGCCTTAACTCTGGCCCAAAATAAACAATGTTTTTCCATCATTGATTTCAGAATGTAAACAGAGCATAGCACACAACCCTGCTGAAAAAGAAACAGTTATGGCTGAGATTTTCAAGAGCAGCCAATGGATCTGAACAACTCTGGGCTTTGTAAAATCCTTCCTAAAACTCTAATCTTTGTGCGCAGCTAACATACCTAAAATAAGAGGTAGCTCTGAAATTTAGCAATTCATGACATTGTTTTTCTCTTCAAAGGCTCTCTTCAGCTGCACTTGGCAGTTTGTACAGACTGATACAGTACTAATTTTTTTTTTCTCCTGCTGAGGTAGACTTAACATTTGAATGTATGAGGCATACAGAGGGTTCCCTGAACTAGGAGTGCTGATTCTGGTTACTCAAGGTAACCCTGTTTATATATTATTAATTATTCCTGATCGTGTACTGATTTTCTCTTTTCCAATTGGTAACTTGTTTAATCTCTAATAAAATGTTTGAACATAAAAATGTACAGAAAAAGATATTTTAGGGAAAAGTCAGAGAGCACAGCTTCAAGTAACTACTTAATTAGCATGTGATCCTACAAAAACACGTTGAGGCTTGGAGAGTCATTTTACAATGCATAAAATAAACTTTGTCCCACCCTTTATTAAATTAATATAACTATCCCCAGGTTCATAAGAGAGTCATTAGAAACCTTTTTGGACTTTTTTGCCCAATGCCATTATCCCCTGCACGTTCCTGTCTGTTGGACCGATCCAACATCCACACAAGTCACTGGGAAGGATTTTATAAGCTTCTGGGGATGCTGAGGCATCTTGGGGATTCAGGACAGGAAACCCGCCTGACATTATTGAAAAGATATCCCTCCTGTCTCTGTACCCCCCAAGAAATAAAATTCAGTTCCTTTTTAAAAAAGGTCTCCATCGCAGGGGAATTACTTGTTTTGCGCTCTCTACTTTCACTTTTGATGCAGAAGTTGTCCGTCATGTTGATAATAAAAGTCACTTCTCGCACTGAAATTTAGACTTGCATGGCTGACCTCTAAAGTAACTACTGATTTCATTTTCCCTACCACCATTTTAAGAATTCATCTCAGTTCTTGCCATTGCTTATATGTTTTTTCATAACATTTCAGCTGGTAGGTTTGTTCTACACCTTCCTGGATTTTTTGACTGTCTCCAATGGGGTCTTCCAAATGAAAAGCTCCACAATAAAGTTCAACTTCACTGAAAACTCTTCAAAGATAACTTTTGAATTGAATCAAAATAGCTAAGTACAGTAATGCCTGTATTTATTTTTCCAGAAGGGAAAAGGGATATATATAAAAGCACACCTGAATTTATGTCTGTCTATCCACGTGTTTCAGACATCCTCCCGACCATGAAATTCATGACTTTAAGTAAGCAGTGGCAGCAAACGTTATTCCAGTCTGAGTATCATGCACCAGTATCATAAAATACAAGAATACACTAGATGAAACTCAGCCCTTCCAAAGTCCGTGTTATTCTGATCTATTTTAATTTTGTATTCTAGTTCATGAACCTTCAAGTCATTTTCCAAGTGTTTCACCACTTCATCTCAACTTTCTTGGTGGGGAAAAAAAAGTCATGTGAAAGGAAATGTTGACATAAATGGACATGGAGAGGAAGTTCTTGTGGGGCACAACATTTCTGGCACATCCTCACAAACTCAGACTGGGCCACATATTGAGGAATGTTATTTAATGGGACCTTATCTATTAACTAGTTTTAAATCTGTGTATAGATGCAGAGCTCACTTGATTCCATAAGCTGGTATCTTCAGAAAAAAAGCACCAAAATAAGAGCAGGAATATAGCTAAAAGAGTCAACACTGATATCCAAATACCATTTACGGACATTTACAGTAGTTTCTATACTTTCAGTATCTAGAGTTCACATTTACTTACCTCTTGTAAGTACAACGGTGTATAAAATATGCCATCAGTACAATGTTCTGAATTTTACTACTAATGTATTAAAAGTTTAGATAATGCCAGCTGCATAGGAAATAGTAAACAGGGAAAAAAAAAGAAAAGAAAAGAAAAAAAAAGGCCCGTGAAGAGAATCCCTTTGTACTGAATACCTTTTCTCATCTATGGTTTTATAGATAGGGAATTTGTTTACTGTCTTTTCCATTGTTTGTAAAGGGAGCCTCACTTGCACTAGACAGTTCGCCTTTAGATACTGAAGTTAGTTTAAATGCCAATATCTCAGAGCTGTTATCTTACTCCCAGCCTTATTCACAAAGGCTTGCAAGAGGATCCAGAAATAGGAATGGGCTATCTTCTTCCTAATTTAATGAAGTGGCATTATTCAACCGTTCTGGTTGAAAGTCAGAGCATCTAAACTGGTAATATGAAGTTAATCATCCGACGTGTGGCTATTGAACAAATTTGGCTAAGTCTCAGCTTGAGTTCAGTAATAGCTTTTTGATTATTCAGGTCCAACTGCAAAGAAGTCATTGCGTTATCAATGTTACTGCTTCCTGGTTCCTGTGGGTTTTGAAAACTATTCCTAGAGCAAATGAGAAAGGAAAGTGTGCATTGAAGTCACTCTTCTGTCTCTGCTGGAAAAGAACGTACTTGTAATTTCCTGTAATGAAGGAATTATATTCTGTACACAGTGGTCTAATTAACAACTTAGAAAAACACTTTGCCAATACTTCTTCATAAACATGTGGGTGAGGATGAGAATGAGGCGGGGAAGACAAAAGTTAGTTCTTGAATTAACATTCAGAAATGTAACAATTTTATGCAACACTAAAGTAATTATTATATGTGATATTAAAGAGAGTGGATGGAATTAATTAGATATCTTTTAATATTACAGTAATAATAAGTTAAGTTCTTGCAGCCAGCTGAACTGATGAATATGTACAAAACTCAGTTTTCTTAGGAAAACTATCGTCATTGTCGATCAGATGACAGGTTTATCTAATGCAGTATCTGGCCTCCAGCCATGGCCACTGGCAGCTAGTTCAGAGGCAAGTACCGTAACAGACAACTGTGGATTTCCAGGTGAGGACATATATCAAGGAGATTCACTGCTGTCTTGAAGATAAGGCTGGCTGTCCTTAAATCTTTATCCTACATGGTGTAAATGCACTTTTTTCTCCTCTTATCCTTTCAGAATTAGGTTACATTCGAAGTGAGTTTTGCTTTATGGCAGGTAGCATTACAGTCTGCTTCATAAATAAACAATTGAACAACTCTCTGAAAGAATTTGGAGAAATACATGTTAACTGATTGCTGATGCTGCTGACCAGTTATGTTCCCAGCCAGTAGTGAAAAGTCATATCATGTCTTTCTATTCCTTAACTTTGTAAGTGGAACTGGTAGTCACAAAAATCACTGCAATTCATTTCGCTCTCAGCCATACGTGCCCTTGTGGTATAAGATGCTCTAACTATACTGTGCCATGTGCCAGCATATAGAGGGACTGCCCTTAAAGACCAGCTTCCGTATTTTAGAAGTTGTCTTCTGTACTGAAACACCAAGGCTATAGGCTTCCGTCAGGTAAGAGAAGTAAAAATATCATCTACTTCCTAGGAAGTCTTCAATTTCAGAAGAAACTCAGCACCTCTACAGGCCGGATTCATTTAAAAAGTGTTTATTCCCACAGCTTCCTATTGGAGTCAGCACTCATCCCTCCACAAAATGAAACTCCAGCTAGTTTTCTCCATCCATTACATTTCCATTTTTCAATCCTTCATTTGTTACCATTTTCTGTATTTACTCCCAGCCATGCCTAAATTATGTCAGTGCAGTGAGATTGATAACAAGGAGCCAGAGAATTGTTTGGGGATTTTCTTTCTCTCGCTCTACAGGACCCAGAAACTGTTCCACCAGAAATGGAACAATGGAAATTTTTGAGCTATTGTTCCCATTTCTTTGTATGAGCTTTCAGTTTCGTAGGTATCCTCTACAGGGAGGAGAAGAGGGGTAAAGAATAGGGAGGCGGAGAAACGGGGAGATATTTGATGATTAGCCGGGATGAGACAGGTGAGAGGTGTGGTTATTGTGAGATGAATCATACCCCAGGGGCTTCATGAGGCTTCATGTATGCTTAATGCTTCTAATTCTCCTGGGCTGTAATTATCTCAGGATAGGTAAAAGGGCTATTTTTAGAAATGTCAATTTTCTTGATTTATTGGAATTTAAGAGCTCAGGCAGCAGACTCAGGGAGTGGGATTTAGCGGCCCTGTAAAGGTTGAGACACCAGCCATTTCGCAGTAATAATCTGAAGGAAAGGAAACTCTCGATTTCCCCGTCCCAGGAAGGCCAGCAGACCTTCTAAGACATTGATTTATGCCTAGTAAGTATCTCTGCTTTCCTTTTCTCTGTTCTGTGTGGTTTCTTCATTTGCCTTTCTGCAACTACCTCTTTAACCCTTAGAGCCCGTATTGTCCCGAGTGCATCACTCGGAGGTATCCCCCAGTCCCTCGTCAGCTGTGGCTCTATATTCCCCTGTCCCCATACCTCTCCAGACTGCTTCAAAGCAAGCTTGTACCTTTAATCAAATCTCCTTCTGTGTATTTTCCATCCGTTTGCTTGTTATTTGCATCCTCTGTGATTACACCATGCCCAAAACAACTGCTTCCTCGACCATTTTCATGTTTGCCACCAGGCTGGGGTTGAGGTTCTATGGAAAGCAGACAGCAAGGGCAGGCAAAGGAATCTCAGCAGAGCGAGCTGCTGAGACTGTAACCTGTGCAAGTCATGAACACCTCTCTGCTGTGCACAGCTTTCATCACACTTATGCCCTCAGCCTGTCCTGCTGCTAAAAAGCAACCTGGGATTTGTCATTTATTACGTGGTGTATTTACTGAGTTTCCCTTTATGTCTTGGAAAAAACCCACCTGTTCCCGGAATACACACACACACGCACACACAAATCCTGCATGTTGTTAAGTGTTGGAATTACAGACTAAGAGAACAAAACCTCTATCCAGCAAATTATGCAGCTGCTATCTGTGTCACTGTGTGCTGTAGAAAAGAGGTCTCTCTCTATTCCTGCTTATACACAGCTGGTTGATTTAAGGTGCAGGTTCTACAATAGAGAAGAATATATATAGCTTTATTCATTTGTTTCAGGTGCAATTAAGTTATTGTTCTGTCTGGGTTCCCTGCTGAGTATTTATTCACAGTGTGATCTTGAGCAAATCAGTCAGGGCCCTGATTCAACAAACATTTCGGTACACTTCCCAAGGCAGGTCTAATCACACACCTACGTGTTTTGCTGAAGTCATAATCCCAAGAAAGTTGCATAATACAGCATGTTTTGAATTTTTTCATCATAACTTCATTAAAGACACTGGAGTTGTGCTGGATATGTGCCTGGTTAACAGTGATGAGAATTTGAAATCTGCTGGTTGCCTTTCCATTTACCAAGAAAAATCAGTATTGTATTAGTTAATGCTGCTATACCAGGGTTTACTCAAGTTTGCATGTGCACGGCTAAACATTTTTCTTTCATCTTTTAAGCTCACCCTTCCCCAAATCCTTTTTGTTAGCAACACAAAAAATAGATGGTCCCTTTTAAAACTAAATTAAAACTGTGATCAAAAATACATATAACAGTTATGCGTCTCCCTTAGATCTTAAAAACAGACATTTGTGCCTTTATTTTAACTTCTTGTGGTCAGAGTCAAGGTTGAAATAGGTGCTCTGTGGGATACAGTGGCTGTAGTATTCGGGAATTTCAATCTGCCAGGGGAGAAAAGATTTATCTCATCAGATAGAAGAGCAGAGTGCTTTCTTCTTTTAATGTTTTTGTTTTATAATTTGGCTGCTGTAACCCAATGTTAAATGACAAGCACGCCCCATTTCATTATACTACTGTATGTCTGCATGTTATTTTGAAAAAAGAACTTGTGTGAGCTGTTTTCTTCAGGTAGAAACCCACTGCAGCTATTGCTGTGAGAAGGAGATGATAAAAATGTTTGAGTCTTAATGACCTACTGCACCATAGCTTATGCTATGCTTATACGCAGAGCAGCTGAAGGCGTTCACGTGATGTACCCCTCTGCTGACATTTGAATAGCTCCTGGAAACCCACTTCAATGTCGTTTGCAAGTTTGCCAAGCAGACCTTTATTGATCAGAATGTCAGTTATGGTTTCTCATATGCTTACATTAATTACCCTGTCCAAGAGAGTGTGGCAGAATGAAGGCTATCACGGCTGATATTAGGCTGTCAGACTATGAATTTGTAGCTCCTTGAGAGCACAGAGAGAATCATTTCAAGGATAAAAACGCACCGAAGATTTTGCACACAGCAGTTATATGTCATGTTCCAATGTCCAAGCTCTTTCCAGTATTTTCCCTTTCACAATAACAGAAGTTCTCAGGCCTCATTAATGAAATCTATAGCCCAGTCTTGTGTGCAAATAAAAAAATTAACTCAGAAAGGGAATTAGCTCTATACGAATTAGAAGGTCATGAAGGTAAAATCTGACACTGAAAGTGTTAGCCATTTTGATGTACAGAGGAAAACTTGCATTCTGGCATAAAATCTTAAATTCCAAACCAGGGTCTTTTAAAAAGATGCTGTCAGTTTGTTTTTATATTTCTACTGTTTAATGATATAGTAGTTCTTAAGATGTTTCCCTCTTAAATGAATAAAGGAAAAATAAATCTAAGTATGAGTTTAGCAAGTGTACTTCATGCATCTGACTAAACTTTTTAATTGTTAGATTTATTCTTTCCTTTGCCTAGCTCCAATCCAGTAAATAATCACAAGCACGCGTACAAACCACACCAACTCTGAATGGTTAGCATACTAGGAGCCCTCTTGACACAACAGGGCTTCTTTCTTGCTTGAAAATAAAAATGTGGTGAGTGTTGTAGATTCAGGTCCTGCTGTTCTGTGACTCTCTTGGGCAATGCATGGAAAACTGGCAGGAGAGCAAAGAGCAAGGAGGAATGTGCAGCACCTCAAAGCTACTTTTAACTCATCGTTTATTTAAAATTGCCCCCTTAAATATGCAGCTCAGTCTAATTTTTCATAATCCTATTGGAAATGCAGTACTTTGTCGATCTGTGCAGTGTTAGATTACCAAAGCGTTAGAGACAAGCTGCCGAGGAAGTTTGTAAGTCTACTTTGTAAACTAGTTATCGCCCAGGATGTAAAACGTAACGTGGATTTTGTTACTGACTGAGAAAACTGCAAATTTAAGTAACAAAGTTGTCCCCAGACCAAATTCTTCAGAGCTTTCAGTGAATTACAAAATAATTATATGTTGGGCAAATCAAATATTCATTAAATTGGAAATTAACTATATTTTAAAAGGCTTTATATGAACTTATATGTTAGGAAGTAATCGATCCTCTCCAACAGTCCGTGTCCTCACACAGGATGTCTGGAACTAGGTTTCATACCCCCTTGCACAGAGCCAGATATTGAAATAATAACCTTTTATCTCAGAAGGTAACACCAATTCTTCCAGGTAGGTTATGGTAGACATCTCTCCATCTTTTCTGTTGTATGTATTCCGTACATTGTCCAAAGCAGAGAAAACCTCCACACAGTGAAGATGCTAGAGAGGAGAGGAAGAGAGAATATTAATTTGTGGTTTCTGCTCTAATTGAGTATATTTTACCTATTTTAGAGAAAATGGGTGTCTGAAACAGGCACACTGTTCTCAGAGGGAGAAGAAAAAGTTACCTTTAGTCATTTCCAAAATCATTCTAAGAAAAGTTTCACTTCCATAGAGTACAGTAGACTTTGAGAAAAATAACTGTGGTGTTGATTGAATAAGACATATAAGAAATTCTGCTTGGAGTGACTTAAAATGTCTGCTGCATTAAACCATTCAAATAACATTTTATAGTGGCAATGCTAAAAAAAAGCCCAACAACCCTTTTATAGCAGCAAGAATGAGGTGCTATAAAGAGTGTACCTTGTGCAACCACAAAATCGCCTTTGTCTCCTTGCTCTTTCTGTGCTCTTGAGCTTATAAAGCCTAGGACAAGCTCAAGGAAAGATTTCTCCTGTTTTATAAGGAAGGGGCAAGAACTAATAGGAGTAAGATATACTTAAGGGGGAAAAAACAACCCCCAAACCCCAATAGAACAGAACAAAACAAAACAAAAAACCAACAAAAAAATCCCACATTAGTCCTCTCATGTTTGTCATAAAAAAGCGGAGCACAATATCATAGGTCCAGAACTACATCACTGGGCACAGTCTGCCTTTCTGGGCTTTTATTTGCTATATACTGTTCAAAGCAATTTTTTCAGCAGCCTCCAAGCAGAAATAACAGAGCAAGATGAGCATCTTTAGGGGATCCAGAGGAATAATTCACACAAAGGCTGCATAGTCATAATACTAAATCAGCACATTTCCATACTTGTCATACTCTTCACTGTATCCTCTTCTGGGGACAGCTTGTGCTGAATGAGGACATACATTAGAATATAGATAATGGGCATCTAGAAGAGGCATTCTCAAGGTGACTTGCGATTCTCATAGATATTTTCCAGATCCTGTTCAGTTTTATCACAGCACTTACAAAAGGTCAGTACCATTATCGGAAGTAATGTTTCAGTTATGATTTCATGCACCATCTCCTCAAAACTGCTCCATATTCCCTCTTTTAAGGGATCTGTTAAGCCATCTTTGGTAAAGGTGGCATAGTGGTTTCCTGGGTCACCTTGAACCAACCACTTAAAAACTGCATAAAATAGGAACAGTAGCACCTCTGTATTGTAGAGGGCTAATGTGGATGAATAAATCAAAGGCCTTCACCAGATATTTAATGACCATGTGTCATTATTAGAGTCACTGCTTTTTAGGAAACAGGTGGATGCTTGTGATTTATATCCTTAACTCTAAATGAGTAAAGACCTTTTCAAAAGATGCTTTTATAATGAAGGGGCTTTATTTACTTATTTCTTTTTCTTCTGTACAGTTACTATCTCATAAGGGCATTAGGAAGATAGATTTATTAATGTTTGTTAGGCTGAGATACTAGAGAAGCACCACTGAAACAATTAATAGTTTCTCACTCAGTTCAGGCTTTGAATAATGGCATTAATTTGGGTAGGGAGAGTCATACTGAAGTTAAACTAAACAGCATTGGGGTTTGGGGGTTTTTTGGGGGGTTTTGTTTTGGTTTTTTGCAAATTGTAAACCACATGGGAGGAGGGAAAGTTGAAAATAACCTGTTCTGGAAAAAATTTCTGCACTGTAGGAGAAACCCTGGAATGTCTATGTCTGTTTTCCTTTGTTCTCTACATACAAAAGTGTAGGGAAACAATTCATTATCCCAATCCTTACTGTCATCATAAATCTCCACACAAAACCACCTAATTATATAACATTTTTGACAATTTTCCTTTATGTGCGTGTGTGCCTTGTTATCCTATCCACATTTCCCCAATGTTTGCATAAAAGTCAAGTGAATGGAGAATGAAAGGGCAAATTTGTAAACTGGAGCACATCTGGATCTGCCCAGAGGGAGGGGAAATGCCTGAGTGGTCACCTCCAGATTCACCAGGTCATGGGTAAATTTGCATATTTCTTGTCCAGATAAACATGTATTTCAGAGGAATATTTTCACATTTACTAACAAACACATAAGCACACAGATACAGAATTGTACAGGGCATGTATGCTTATTTATGTGCGTGAGAATGTAGATTTACACACATACCTTATATACAATGACTTTCATGTGTGTGAAAGTGCATTCACTCATGCATCAAATATAACCTGCATTTTTATAGTATTCCTAAAATATTTTACTGATGAGTATTTCTCAAAATGAAATATAAAAATCAACTACATCCAGTAACAAGAATTACCACAGCTTTTAACAAAAAAAAAAGCCAAAACTTATTATATCTAGACATTTTTTTTTCAAACAGATATTTTGCAAATGACATTAATCCAGATTTTCTCTAGGTTTCTCCAGGAGTGCACTCCACTCCTGTTTTACAAGCATGTTGTTCAAGTCCATTGTTGTATAAATAAAAGCATTACATTTGTGTGGGCAAATGAATGAGAGGCTCCTCTTCAAATTTGATACTATCATTTGGGCACAAAACAGTCACCAATTAGTGACATCTAGTTTTAGATAAGTGACCCTAATACATTTATTGTTCCTATTTCATAACTATATCTCTCAGTCTGTAATCAAACCATGCACTCTGCTGGAGAAGGCTGTATGAAAAGAGAATATAGGAAGGTGTAAACAACAGTCACCTGTGTTTTACAAAATGACTAATGGAAACCTGCCCCTGAAGAGCTGCTTCTTAAGACCTGTCTGTTATTCCCAAACTTATTAGTTATTCTACAAGAAAACACAGCTTCTTCCTGCCAGCCTTGCCTCACCTACTTTAAGACCCCTGGGAGGACTCTACGTTGCAAAAAACCACGGAATATTCTTGATCTGGAGAGCAGCACTTTCCATTGTCTGTAGCTGAACTGCCACAATCACTAATTTGTTCTGAAAATCTGTCGTATTATCTGACCTAAAAAGTTCAGTTGCCCATTAATAACCTTCAGAGCTACCCAATCTCCTCTGCAATGTATGCATTAATGATGGATGAAGTGCCCAAAGAAGAAGCTAGAGCATCAGAGAAGGAAACAAATAGGCTGGTGTTGTCCTTACAGTATTTGATTGA
Source organism: Aptenodytes patagonicus (assembly GCF_965638725.1). Classification (NCBI taxonomy): domain Eukaryota; kingdom Metazoa; phylum Chordata; class Aves; order Sphenisciformes; family Spheniscidae; genus Aptenodytes; species Aptenodytes patagonicus. The sequence continues at coordinate 222,409,224 of NC_134949.1, forward strand.
TTTAGAGCATGTGCAGGAGCTGAGTAAAGGCTCTACTGAGGTTTGACTAGAGTTGCCAAGGCAGTTGGTACTGCGAGAAAAGGTCAGAGGAGTTAGACGTAGCTGGATTGTTCACAGATGGCTGATGCTGTCAGTTTTATTTGAAATAATCCATACTTGACTTTCAAGGGATGAATCAGTTAGATTCTACCACCGAGAGGGCAGCCTATTGTCTGCAGAATTGCTATGCAGGACTTTAGGAGACATCACTCATGGCATGGTGCCTCTGCTTTTTGTCATGTCTTCATTTACAGGTCTGGCAGAGAGCAGGTTCTGTGTTGCTGTGCTTTTTATGACTTATATTTGGGAGGAATGGACCCATGCTTTTACGCACCTGTAGCTTACTATGCCATTATTTCTACATAATGTGTCTTAATTTAGCATTCAAATACAAAATGAGCTTCATAATCATTTCTCCGTTTGCATTAGCTATGGCTTGCCATAAACATTATGAATAGCTGCACAAGCCAGAATTAGCTGGTCAAATGTTTTCCTGCTTTTTTTAAAGGAAAAATGAGTTTTCAATTTCCTGGAGGTTTTCTGGTAATCAACCACTGTGTAGAAAATGAAGGTTCAAACCCGAAATATTTTGATTAGGGGAAAGATATTTCTATTTTAAATCATTGCCTGGCTTCTTCATGGGAGCTTTAGTTTTGTTTCCACAAATCCCTAATCTCCCTTTAGGTTGTAATTTGTGGGACAACCAGGGGATCAGGCCCAGCCAGCACGGGTTCATGAGAGGCAGGTCCTGCTTCACCAACCTGATCTCCTTCTATGACCAGGTGACCCGCCTAGTGGATGAGGGAAAGGCTGTGGATGTGGTCTACCTGGACTTCAGTAAGGCCTTTGACACTGTCTCCCACAGCATTCTCCTAGAGAAGCTGGCGGCTCACGGCTTAGACAGGTGGACTCTGCGCTGGGTCAAAAACTGGCTGGACGGCCGGGCCCAGAGAGTTGTGGTGAATGGAGTTCAATCCAGTTGGCGGCCAGTCACGAGCGGTGTTCCCCAGGGCTCAGTTTTGGGGCCGGTCTTGTTCAATATCTTTATCGATGATCTGGATGAGGGGATCGAGTGCTCCCTCAGTAAGTTTGCAGACGACACCAAGTTGGGCGGGAGTGTTGATCTGCTCGAGGGTAGGAAGGCTCTGCAGAGGGACCTGGACAGGCTGGATCAATGGGTCAAGGCCAACTGTATGAGGTTCAACAAGGCCAAGTGCCGGGTCCTGCACTTCGGCCACAACAACCCCATGCAGCGCTACAGGCTTGGGGAAGAGTGGCTGGAAAGCTGCCCAGCAGAGAAGGACCTGGGGGTGCTGGTCGACAGCCGGCTGAACATGGCCGGCAGTGTGCCCAGGTGGCCAAGAAGGCCAATGGCATCCTGGCCTGTATCAGAACTAGTGTGGCCAGCAGGAGGAGGGAAGTGATCGTGCCCCTGTCCTCGGCCCTGGTGAGGCCGCACCTCGAATCCTGTGTTCAGTTTTGGGCCCCTCACTCCAAGAAGGACGTTGAGGTGCTGGAGCGTGTCCAGAGAAGGGCAACGAGGCTGGTGAGGGGTCTGGAGAACAAGTCTGATGAGGAGCGGCTGAGGGAACTGGGGTTGTTTAGCCTGGAGAAAAGGAGGCTGAGGGGAGACCTCATCGCTCTCTACAACTACCTGAAAGGAGGTTGTAGCGAGGTGGGGGTCGGTCTCTTCTCCCAAGTAACAAGCGATAGGATGAGAGGAAATGGCCTCAAGTTGCGCCATGGGAGGTTTAGATTGGACGTGAGGAAAAATGTCTTTACTGAAAGAGTGGTGAAACATTGGAACAGGCTGCCCAGGGAAGTGGTGGAGTCCCCATCCCTGGAGGTATTTAAAAGACGTGTAGATGGGTCACTGAGGGACATGGTTTAGTGGGCATGGTGGTGTTGGGTTGACGGTTGGACTCGATGATCTTAGAGGTCTTTTACAACCTTAATGATCCTATGATTCTATAAAATAAGCGTGCAAAAACTTCAACTTTATCTCTTGGAGAGGGAGGACTTCCAGCCAAGGCTGCATGGAAAATAACTGTTTGGTACTTGGCAACATCTTGAGGTCTGGCCCATAACCTTCAAAGAACTGTATCCTATGTGCTCTCAGAATGAACATCCCAATAATTAGAAACCTGTCTCACAGCATAAATCCTTCTCTGTATTTCAAGTACATTGCAAAGTTAAGGCACTCTCTCTCTGGCAAAACTAACACTGGCTTTACTGGGCAAGCTGGTGATTTTCTGAGCTGACAACTGTCTTCCAGTTTCTGTCCTATAGTTGGTAATGAGGTCATGACCAGTTTTATGAGTCTAATCATTTATTTGGTTATATTTTATTATCTTCTCTTTGTGAAAGACGTTTATGGAAAATAGTAAATGAGCACTTTACCACAGGAACCTTTACAAATGCATTGAGAAGCTGTCAGCATGTTTCAGTGAGGAGACAGGTATTGGTGCTTGCCCGACAATACAGAAACGCCTGCAATGAAACCTCAGAAGTCCTTATTTACGTGGAAAATGACTGGATTTTCTTTTTTCATGTTTGGAATAAATTTTCTCTGGACCAAAGTGCTTTTAAGATATGGACACTGTTAACACTTTGACATCCTCTCTAATCTCACAGTTAGCCAGGTTCGGGGTTAGTCAAAACATTACAAATACTTTTGCAAATAGCTATTGAGCTTTGAAATTATAGGACTGTGGAACAAGTTGTCCTGGACTATCCTTCCTAACCCTCACATGTCTCGTCCTCTTGAAGAAGGTCTCAGGTACAGAGGAAATTCTGAACATCAGGAATTTATATCTTTATCTTCTGAACAGAGATGAAGAAAGAACAAGGTTATTTTTGAGAGATCTGCCAGTAAGGTATGATGGCATTTAGTTTGCCAGAGACTTTAGAATTACTCCACAGCCAAGAACTTGCTTAACTAGTGTCCTGTGATTTTCTATTATTTTTCCAACTTAGCGGCACTGGTGCCAGCCTGAAGGTATTGGTAGCGGTTCAGGATCTTCTAGAAGACTTTCACAGTGATCATAAATGAACTTCAGTCATAGGGCACTTGACTCAAAAACTTCCATGTGGACCACGTTCACAGCTGTTTGTATTCATTACAGTAACTGGAATTTGATGTGGTTTGTGAGTGCAAAAGGTTTCCATTTTCAAATGATTAGGTTCCCCCGACAGCTCTAACCTTTCTTTACAGGTGTCATTCAACAGTGAAGACATCTATTTGGATGTCCCTTATCTGTGTGTACTCAGTAACCCAAAGATCTGTAATGGTCTCATACGCAAATAATTTCTTGCCTGCAGAGCAGAACTGAGCAGACTGAGGTAGTTTAGGTTTAATATTGTTTAATAACTTGTCTTAGCATTGATAGACAAAACTTACCCTCGGAAAATTATTATCAGCAGCTTGCTCTCATAAATGAGTTTTGAGCCCTGAGACATTCATGTCTGAATGGTGACACTTCCTATGACATCTGCCCCACGTAGATGGCAACTGATGGGTCTGTATCAGAGGCATGTAGTTATCTTGATGGTGTTCAAGACACTTAACAACATGAGGAAATGTTCTTGGAAACACAAAGTAAAACAGTTAATCAGTAAACCAAAAGCTAATGCCTTATGGAAGGCAGGTACCTAAGGTACATATTAAAAAGGACATTGGCAAGCACATGGTTAAAGTATTCATCTACATTAATGCTGTAATTTGTTTGGGAGTTGAAAGATCGGTCTCCCACTTCCCAAAGGAAGTCCCACCAGACCTTTTTTGTAAACTGATATGTGCCTGAAAAAAATTATTGCAAAAACGACGTCCTGCTTTCTACAAATCACTCTGTTCCATTAAAACACATAGTTTCAGTAAAAAACAGCTTAGCTGCATTCAGTGCCCAAATTTTCCTCTGTTTGTAAGCTGCAGTGCTGTTTTCAGTCTCATTCACGGAGATGCATCTGTTTGCTTTCCTATTACTTGTTTGATGCCTCCTATGCTCTAAGTGCTTGAAGATACGAGCATTTCACATTTGCTTGTTTGATGGCCTTCAGTATTTCAACCTTATGGTTGTCATCATCCTTAAGAATGTGTGAGTATCAGGACACACGAGCTAAAAAGCATTTCAGTACAATGAAAGATACATTCAGTAAATAAATAACAAGAACTTTACACTATATGATTTGAATTCTCAAATAAAAGTCAAATAAAAAACATTAATCTATGGTACTCTAAAGCTGCTCACCATATTTCAAGGTTACCTATGGTTAATAAAAATACTTATTTTAGTGCAGCTGTAGAAAGCATTATTGAATAAGAGGATGTCAGTTCAAGAAAAGGTTTCAGGGAAACAAGGTGCTTTATTTCTATGAAATGAAATCCTTAAACTCATCATTAAAGCCTCCAGATAGAAAGAATTCCTTTATTCAACAGAGGACATTACACGGTTATTTGAAATCTAGAATTTCTTTTTAACAGAAGTCAAAGATAAGTGATTTAGAAGAAAAACACCCTCTTCCCCCCCCCCCCCCATTTTTTTTTTTTCTTTTAGAAGGACTTTTTGCAAAGGAGCTTATTCACAAAATGTGAAAGATAAGTATTGAAAGACTGTAAGTTTTAAACATTTCAGAGGAGGTTATAATCAGAACTGTACAGGATGCATATTTCAAAATGAAGTTTCTATGCACACAGGTTTCTATGTACTCCTTACAAGTGGAAAGAAAAACACTGTTACTTCATCTCTGCGTTGCAATTCCCTCTGTTCCCTGACATAAGGATTTTGAGTCTTAGCAGCTCTTTAGGGAACTTGCTTTTTACATCTCAAGCTGCAAATACATCCTTTTATGTATCAAGACCCTCTGGAAGGTCCCCCATCTGGTGGGCAGTTGTGAATAAGCTGACAATCATCACAGAAATATTTCCTACAACCTAATCAACAAATGAAGAAAGCCAAACAAGTTCATGTTACATTTTCTTATGCACAAAGAGAGAACATACTACTTATACAAGGTTTATTGGTTTCAAACAGTGAAGCTCAGGATTATTCAGAAGTCCTCATTGGACAAATCTGGAGGCAGATTTACTGTCTCCATTAACTGCTGAGGGAATTGGGAAACTAGCTGGTTAACCTCTAGGTGACATCTAATCTCTAGGTTACAGGAAGCCCACTCTAAACTCAAATCATTGTGGTCATGTAATTTAACTTGATACAGGGTAAATATCTGGGTTAAAGCCTGGTTCTTATAGTGGAGTCTGATCTGCACACAATGAGGTGTTCATCAAGCAGTCCTTTGGGTGCACCAGCTACCAGCACTTCAGGTCGTCTCCAGTCATGATTGCATGCTGTTTTCCTGCAGAATATTTTGGGTCCAAGCCATAATCTCCCAGCTGGATAGATACTTTCCTTTGTTTCCCAATTTATTTCTTTATCCAAACCTTTATCATCATGTTTCCTTGGACTGTGATCATTAAGCTTGGCAGTTCAGATTGTCTCATAACAGCAACCAAGTGTCCTTCATGTTTTACAGTCCCACTGTTTTTTTGTTTTATCCATTCACTTAATCAGAAATACCTTTATATTGTCATCCAAATCAAGACTAGGAATATTAAATAGCAGTGAAACAAGAGTGCTATTATTGGGTGACCTTGTGTAATGAGTTCTTCTTGCACAAAATTAACAATTGCATTTTTGCAATCTGTTAGTAAAGCAGATTTAATCCCTCTATCACAGGACTTAATCCATCTGTCTCACATAAAATTTAACTTTTAATCATGATGCTATGTGATACTGTGCTAACTTCTTCATATAAATTCAACTATACTGTACCTACCAGGCTTGTACATTTTAATTTAATTTAATTTTATTTTATTTTAAATAAGTTTGATAAGCTCTCCTTCCAGAATCCAAGTGCTTCTGGTCTGCAGCTATTTTTGAATAATAGTATCATAAATGGAACTGCTGGATGCAAATGCACCTTGTCGTATAGCTTTGAAAATGTGTTCATAGTTGTTGTTTTAGGTGATTTAATCCCACCCTAATTTATTTAGCTGATTCACTGTGAATGAAACCCATTGGATAATCTGCAAGCATTTGTAAACTTAATCTTATCTGAATCTCTGTTTTAGCTTTCTTTTAAGAAATTAAAAGTAAAAAAATTGCCTTTTATAACGATAAATGGCAAAAAAAACCTTTTTCTGTTTCTTTCCCTCTAAGCTCTCCTTTGCCTCTTTAGATAAATCCCTCTTTTTCTGAGTAGCAAGGTAATTGGAATAAGGTTAAACAATACTCAATACTTTCTCCAAATCTATTTTACTCTTCTCTCTCTTTTCTGCCTCTTCTTTTCCTCTTCTCTCTCTTTCTCTCTCTTTTTAGTTCCTGTTGGTAATATCGCATCCTATCTATCCTTGTAACCCATCAGTGGGGACTTGCTGCTGCTCTGCTCCCACATTCTCAGTGGTTCAATATGATTTTTTTCTCCTTCTCCTCATGGTTTGACATACCAGGCGATACAAGCCTAAATATCTATTTGCCGGTGCTTATCCACTGTCCTTACGTCAGTGCCTCCAAAGCTGCCTGCCAGTTCTTTCTTCTCATTTGAGTACTATGGCATTCATAATGGGTCAGAGAAAGGACACAATTTTTTTTAATACCGCTAGAAGAACCAGCGAGGTTATTCCCATGTTGTGTTTGCAATGATTGGATTTCAAAAATGCTTTGCAGGCATTAAAAGACTGAGATAAGTTATACAAACAAAATAGGTATACCGTGACTGATTTTAACCTTGTTAGTGCTGGGTGGAATCCATGTCCTCTATGCAGAGCCATAACATTCACTTGGAGTTGTCAAACTTATTGGGCAAAAAGCACCATTTTTTGTAATTTTAAGCTTTCTGATTTAGTAAATGCATGAACTAGTGGTGTGGGAACACACATTGGTTTTGTTTCCTGCTTTCCTTTAGTTACTAAGAAATAATCATGTTTTAAACGTGGTTTGGGGTTTGTTTTGTTTTGTTTTTCCAGTTAATAGATTTATGTGTATTAAAGTTACCATAAAATATGTAACAATGATAAGAAATACAACCAGTTTTGATCAGTGAAAATGCAGTAACTGCAACCTCTCTATTCCTATTACTCATATTTCAAATACTTACTGTAAGTTCTCAGTTTATAAAATCTTTTACATGTAGAGAAACTCGTTCCAGACACAACAAAGCTACTTTTATAATAAGCTACAGATGTCACAGAGAGATGCAATGTAATCTAGAGGAACAAAAAGAGGATGTGGATCTGTCTAGAAATAAAACTTCAGAGCCTATAAAAGTCACAGGGTCTCTATAATTTTCTGGGCTGGAAGGATTGTCCCGTTTCACCCATTCACATGGCCTTGAGAAGTCACAGGTGTACCTCCATAAAAACTGATGTATCAGCAGGACCCTCCAGTCTGAATCCTGCATGACTCCAGTGAGAGAATTTGTAGAAACATTAAGATCAGATTCATTTCAGAGGAGCAGGCTGGGAGAAGATTTCTGACATGTAGTCAAGGTAAATCCACTTCACAACATTATTGGATTAGCCTTTCTTGAAGTTTAATTAAATTGGTTTTCCCGCTATTACCTGTTATAACTAAGAAATGGCAGATGAAAATGAAACTTCATCTCGTTACAGTTTAATAAGTTAAATCTCTTCTTGTGTCTCTAATGCTAAGAAATATGCATTATTTTATATTAATCACGCAAGTGGATTTTATGTTAGCAACTTCAGAACATGTATTATTATCCGTGTCTCATCCACAGAGATTACCCACTTTTCAGGTGGTAAATCCACCATTACTGCCTTAACCAATAAAATAGAAAGGGAAGAAGTTTGCTCTCTACTGCAGGCAATCCCAAAGTAGGCATGCCATACTAAGCTAAGTGAGAAAATGAAAAAAAAAAACCACCTAAAGCATATAAAGTGTAACAAACTTTGTAACCTACTTCACCATCAAGTATTTAGATAAAGGCTACAAGATTTGCCCTCTTTCTCCCTTTACAGAAAAATTTCCTCAGTTTTAGAGCATGAGGAGGTCTAGTGAGTTCAGCAGGACTATTTAAATGGAAATAAATCATAGCATTAAAGAAGAATCCATGTTTAACTATGTTCCTGCACTGCCATTGCAGAAGTGCCTTTGAAAAACACATTTCTAAGTTGGATTACAAGCTTGAGCAGAGGCACAGAGAGAGGTGTAATTGTCTAGGTAAAAAGCACTGGTGTATGCTAAGAATAGAAACCGCCAAAATTGTATCCTCCTAATTGTGAACTTCAGGGAAGTGAAGGCAGCAACCCGGAGGATGACTGTGAATGCATGGCTCCCTGAGATACTACTGGTCCCCCGCAAACTATGAGATTGGTAGAGCCCATGGAGTCTTGTTCCTGCTGTGCCCAGATGAGGAGGAGAGCAAGGGCATGATAATAATGAGATTTTTCTACTTCATGGACAAGCTGAGAATTATGGTAGCAATTTGGAAGTGAATCATTTGGAACGCTAGAAAAAAAATGGTACTTTATTGTCCCAGATTTCAATTACAAAAAGTGAAAAGGTTTTCTTGGATGTCTCAAGCTAACTGAAGGGTAAAGACTTCGAAGGGACATTTTTGGACTATCTCACTCTGAAGGTCTTTCAAGGGGAACAGAGCCTGGACAGTGCATAGATCCTCAGTGCTGTGAAATTTCTGTTCATGCTCTGTGAAGAGCTCTTTAGCCTAAATTCTGTTACGTTGTATTTCTCTTCTAAGTCTCACGTCCATTTGTCTCTTTCGCCGAAGTATTGAGTCCTCTCTGTCTACATCCACGTTAGCATTCTAAACATATGCAAGGCTTTCTCTGACTCTCAGCATCCTGTTCATGCTTGCAAAATAAGTAAAATAAAATAAAATAAAATAAAATAAAATAAAATAAAATAAAAGGTGGCTGAATTCAAAACGTAGACTGGGAATTGTCTCTGGTTCATACCACCTCCTGATCCATACTTCAGGATCATTTTGAAAAGTGCTACCTGGACCTGTTTCTGTAGTCCAGAAACATACTAAAGACCACTCTGACAATTTCACAGCATAAGCCATTAAATTCCAGTGCTTGGGAATATTTCTTGGTGCTTTTTAATTTATTAGTATAGATTTAGTTTCTGTCACTCATATTACAAGCTCTCTGGAAAGCAACAGTCTTGTCTTATTACTTCTCTGTGCTGAAAATAATAAAGCCTGATCTTTTATTGACCAGCTAGGTGCTTCCTGTAATGGAAATGAGTAATGATAATAATTATTATAATCGATTAAGAGAGAAAAAAACTTGTTCTACCATAAAAAATAACTAGTGTAGACATTCAACTAATTTAAAAAAAAATCTTTTGCGTTAAAGAACTTTACTGATAATAGTTGCATTAGCTTTTTAGAGATATCTGTCTTTTTTTTTTTTTTTTTTCACCATTGTGATCCTTGTTTCTATGGTGGACTAAAAACGCGTTGACATATTGCAAGCAGCTCTTTCTCGGAGTTATTTTTAGTCTGACCAAAATTAAAGAATAACGGAAACTCAGAATAATGCTTATTCCTACAACACTTACAAAAAAGTTTTGCAGAGCAGAAGATTGTGATATGAAGCTGCAATGGCATTGGCTCACACCTGTCTGAGAAATATCTGATTTGTTGATTAACAATCACCACATATATATTTCCAGACAAAGATTTTATATTTTCAAGATTATGAAAAAATTTAGTTTTCAATTTACTTCTCATCCAACCATTTAATAGTAATGCTGTGTAGAAAAGGTAGTCACATAATTTACTAAGTAGGTTGCACTTGCCCTTGAATTGTGTCTGATGCCAGTAACATCACGCTTTGACACCAGTAATGTCACTCAAATTCATACAAGTTCATTTGGATCCTAATGTGTTCATTTGTAATAAACACTTTTTATGCTGAGAATGCAAACCAAGACAGAGATTGCAGCTATCATGTTTCATGGTTATTCACTTATCTTTGTGTATGAGATGTAGCCTCAATGACAAAGTTCAGTGACAGTTTTCTTATTTAATTGTACAGTCCACACCTTCTAATAGATAAAGACCGTGCTATTTTGCTTTTGTTCCTTTTCTCTCTGATGTCCATGCATGCTTCTTTTTTTTTTTAATTTATTTTCTTAATTTAAGGTGTCTGCTACCCTCTCAGAGAATAGAAGCTTTTTCTCCCACATTCTGAAATGTCTCATTGGCAAAAGATCTGTAGTGTTAGATAAATAGTCCCAGTTCCTTTGTTTTCCATTCTGTAAAAGGCAGAAGTGAGTTTTACTTTATTCTACAGAGGTGTGAGGAAGAATGAATAACTGTGGATTGGTCTGGAGATACTCACTATCTGAAAGTTACACAGGGAGCTGTGAGAAATACTTGACATTCACAATTTCTGTAAGATGAGTTGTCACTACTTTTACAACATTAGAGAAGTTGAAAAACATTTTTGAAATTTAGAAAATAATAACTTGCAGTATAGAATGCATATTCTGCATTTCATTACTATTTAACAAACTTTTTTTTTATGTGGCCTTCCCAATCAGACTTTCTCAACATTTTAGAAAGTCTTTTTCAATTATCTGACAGATTTTTCTAGTTATTTTATTACACTTCATACTGCCTGTAACCAAAGAGCAAGGCCACCAGGCCTTGCAAAAAGTATAACTCCTGTTATTGAATTTCCTTCAGTGCATTTTAACATTATTGAAAAGAGAAGAACAAACAAGCAAAACACAAGTGCACAGGTGGAGCAAATCCCCTTCCGTAAGCTATCTTTTGAGGTGTAAATCAGTGTTCTCACCAAGATTATAATTTACCGATGTAGTTCAGTGATAACCACTGGACAGTCCCCTCTGCGGGAGCACTTGCTCCGTTAGAACAAATCAACATCACAGCTCATTCCGGTGGTCTGCTGTACGGTGTGTGCATGCAGTGGGAATTTCTAATGGGCTCAAGTCTGCAGCTGACAGACCCGGGGCATGCTGAGAGTCACGGGTCTGCAAGCCGATGAACCAAAGACTTAAACACACCAGCTGTGCTTCACAAACCAGTGGAGAACATCTATCAGCTAAGGACATTTACACTTTCTCTGTGGATATTGCCACTGAATTGTATCCACTTCCCATGTCGTCAGATTAAGCTAATGCTGCTTGTCATAGGAAAATAAAGAAAAAAAAAAAAAAAAAAGGAAAAAAAAAAACCAAACCCCTTCCACAACCCCATATCAGCTTGGAAGCACAGTCAAATTATATTTTGATTCCTACTCATCTATTAGGTCATTAGTTCTCTTTGACTACCATAACCTCCAAAATTTCCACCCCTAACAGTACAATCACACCTATCAGCATGGGCAACATTTTGCAAATGCTGTGTCTTACAAATTGAAACAACCGCATCCACAATACAGATCCTGCTAAAAAAAAAAAAGAAAATTAGTATCTGTGGAAGAGAGAATACCTAGCAGCGAGGGACTTGGCTAAACTGTAATATGTCATACACATACAAATATATTTATTCACTTCATGATGGTTAGTATCAAAATTATGATTACTTGCTCTCAAGCTCCTCTTTTCAAGAAATTTTTCAGTCTCCTTTGAGGATTAGGACCAAGAGATCGGAAACTAATTTTGTAGAAAATTATCTGTCATTGGTTACTGACTGCTACAATAATTTTAGATTGTCTGTGACATTCTGTTGTCTACTTTATTGTTGATTTTTGTGCATATAATTTCCTTACAGAATGAAGTCAATCACATTTTGGGCCACTACTGAAAAAAAGATACTTAGAATTTTCCCACAGATTTTGTTATTGTTACTGTTAATAGAAAACATGACTTACCTACTCAGATATTTTTCTTTGCCTGTCCTCTTTGGATGAGGCGTTGACTGGGAAATAGTTTACAGTTCAGAATCACTTTTTTGGTAAAGGCCATGGAAGAGGTAATCACAAAATAGCTGTCAATCATATGCACACACAACAGTCATCTACCTGCATACGAGGGATCCAAGCTCTTTCTCTGAATAGGGGTTATCTGGGTGTCCTGGTTTCGGCAGGGATAGAGTTAATTTCCTTCCTAGTAGCTGGTGCAGTGCTGTGTTTTGGATTTAGGATGAGAACAATGTTGATAACACACCGATGTTTTAGTTGTTGCTAGATAGTGCTTACACCAGTCAAGGACTTTTCATCTTCCCATGCTCTACCGACTGAGAAGGCTGGAGGGGCACAAGAAGCTGGGAGGGGGCACAGCCAAACTGGCCAAAGGGACATTCCATACCATGGGACGTCATGCTCAGTACATAAACTGGGGAAAGCTGGCCGGGGGGGCCGCTGCTCGGGGACTGGCTGGGCATCGGTCAGATGGTGAGCAATTGCATCGTGCATCACTTGCTTTGTATATTATTATTATTAATTATTTTATTTCAATTATTAAACTGTTTTTATCCCAACCCATGAGTTTTCTCACTTCTACTCTTCTGATTCTCTCCCCCATCCCACCGGGGGCTGGGGGGGGGAGTGAGTGAGCGGCTGGGTGGTGCTCAGTTGCCGGCTGAGGTTAAACCACGACACTGGGACTTCTCTGCATCCCAGGAGAGTGCATGAAGCAATGGGGCACTTTAGTTTTCTTACTTTTTCCCCTCACAAGGTTTGTGAGAAGAACTCCTTTCCAAAACTAAATGCACTGGCATCACTGGGACAACCTGAACTTCTTAATCTCTCTTTGTGGATGAATCTTTGCAAGAGGTTTTGTGTTACACCTGGAAATTTGATGATTAAGTCACATTCAACTAACACCTTTAGCTGAGGTGAAAAGAAGGGGGAAAAAAAGAAGAAAAAAACCTGCTTTCATATTGTTTTTTGTTTATATTCCTTGATAATTTTTAGGTTTCACCTAGTTGGAAAAATGGGAGCTTTCCTCATCTTCTGCTCTCATGCTGCTTTTGCAAGATATGCTATAGGTAACTCTTGTGGTGGACCTTATTTTTCAAAGAGAAGAGTCTTCTACAGACTCAGACTTTGTGACTCGTAATTGCAAGTGATAGGACTAAATTCAGTTTTTCAGTCTGAGATAATTGGGTACATTTACTGATAATTAATGAAAAGAATGTGAAGAAAGTGGCAGCAAATCAATATTGTGAGTGTTTGATATTGCTCACAAATAGACAATAGCAATCAGGGAGTTAATGTAAAAAATATTAAACCCCAAATATTTTAAAACCATTTACAAATAATTCCAAGTAAATTGTGTAATTTATGACATATTTAAACAGAACACCCAAAATGTCATAAGAAAAAGAAGGCTGAGTGGCAAAGAAACAATGGAAAAAAGAGGGACAGGAAGAGAGGAAAAGGCGAAAAATACACTTTAAATCAATCAACATTTATTTCATTAAAGTTAATATGTGTGTGGTTAATGTTTACTTTATAAACTAAACTACATTGGCATAGCTTTGTAAGTTTTTAACTTTGTACAAAAACCTATCCAGATCATGACCCAGTTCACTTTCTTTACGTCAGTCCTTTTCTTTTCTGCTATCTGTTTGGGTCTGAGTTTGTTTCCATCCTCATGTAAAAGCCGCCCTGAGCAGGATTTGATCTTTCTGTATCCTGGCAGAGCAACTAGCACCAAAAGAGACACAGCTAATGCAAGTTTTACTTTTCCAGCAGAGATTTTTTTTGCTTGCAGTTGTTGATAGATTCATTTGCACATGCACAAATATTACACAGGCATGAAAAGTATGAAAATGTAGATTCTTTGGTAGTTTTTTTCATTAATTTACCTTGTGTCTTGCTAAGTCTGCTTATAGGTATGAGGCTGAAGCCTCATGAAGTTAGAAAATAAAAGAAAACTGGTTCTGCAAGGTTAAACTACTCCATACTGATATCTCTTTTGCTGGGCAACTGTTGCTAGTTCTCATGCATATTTATGTTATTGGGATTTTGAAAATTCTTTCTGGTGTTTGAGACATTACGACTCGCTCAGGACAAATTTTTGAGTTGCTCCCCCTTCCCCCCCGCCTTATCCCAATCAACAGAGCTAAAACTTTGTAGCTTATTATACTCTGTTAAAAATGGCTTACTCATGAAGCCTTGGATTCTAAGGAAAACAAACATAGAATATTACATCTGTAGTACAATTATGGTAAAAAGAATTGTCTCATTTTAGGTAATTAAAAAAAACAAAGAACCAACAAACAAGATGATTAAAAAGAAACAACAACAAACAAACAAAGCACCAAAGACCCCTAACACAACTGCTCTTTGTCTTTATGGAATAAGGTCTCCTTCCTCACTCTCAGCCATAGTCAAGGTAGACACGTTAGTAGAAAGGAAGATCCTACTGCAGAGCCACCCATGGAAGCTTTGAATGACAAGTACTAATACTGCTATTCTGCTACTGTTACTCAGGGTGAAGCTAGTAGAGATTTTTTTTGCATTGTCCTTCCTCATATCAAACTTTAATACACTTGGTCGCAAAACATTTCATGAAGATCTTTTTCTAAAGCCCCATTAGTTAAAGGGATGCATGTACCACCTGGGGCATTATGTTTATCAGGGGACGGAGCTTTGTAAACACCTATACAGATGTGGTTCATATATTTTTAACTGAAAGAGGGGCAGGCTCATGTAGTATGATACCGTTTCTTCAGCTAAAGTTCTTTCTGGCTTTTGCCAAAATTCCACCTGTCTGTAATTCTTTAAGTCTTTCAACACAGAATTATTTGGATTTTATGTTGCAGAATTACTATTTGAAGTAGGTAAAGAGTTTCTTCATGGGTTTTCTGTAAATCTGTAAATTAACAATTTTACATAAATCTTTAGATAAAATTTAAGATAGAGAATAATCCCACAAAATTAATTTCAAACAGAGTTGCTGTGATTTCTTCCTTCTTTGCTGGGTACCTTCTTTTGTGCCATAGATTTTTACAAGCAAATATTTTTCCATTTTTTAATTCCTTTACATTATTATTTTGTTAGTACCAAAACATCTTTATAAACAAAAGCTTCTTCTCCTGAATATTTAGGAGTTACAGACTGATGTCCCATAACCATCCATCGCAGCGCAGAGGCAGGGCAGTACAGCTCCCTGACTCAGCCCTACAAACAGTGTAGAAAGAACCATTGGGAGCAGATATTTGGCTGCCTCTGCGAGCAGAAGGGCCGCTCACCCTGTGAATTTAGCACATACCTGGAAGTCGCTTTTCTGATTCTTACCCAGGCGCTTTTTTTCCTGAGATCACTGAGGCTGCTTGCAAAGTGCTCAGCACGGTCAGACTCCGAAATCTGATTATGGGTACTGTAAAATCATTATCACTTTCCTGAGATTTGTATTAGCCTTTAGAAAAAGGTACTAATTCTCATAAAACTCAGGTGGGGCAAACTGTCATGACCGTGTGGCAGCTGTGGAAGTTGGTAACGAATTACTGAACTAAGTCACTGAGGGAGTGATACACAGAGGACCTGGAGTAATCTTGCCTGCCTTTAAATGTAGGTATCTGCACCTGAATCAGATGTCCAGACTCTACAGCTGCTGGAAAGAAAAAAGGCGTTTTGGAAGTGCAATTTATATATTTTGTTTTAATTATCTACCTTGAGAGGAGAAAAAATGTGCTCTATGAATGCCTTTTTCTCTCAATTACCTTTAGAAAGAATTCAGACAATTAATTCAGATCTACATACGTACAATGTAGATAGTTAAAATTGGGTGAGATGAATCTCAGAGTAAGAGATTTCTGCTCTCTGAGTCCCTACAACAAAGGGACTGTTTTCACTACTGAGAAGACTCAGCCCTGGCTTATACCTGGTCCACCTGCGATGCCAGAGTAGCCAGAATGTCCTGTGAAAAAGATATTCAACACAGTCAAGTTTTCTGTCAGTGATTTTACCCTACTAAATGCCACTCTGTTGCACATCAATTGCAACTGATAAAATCAGTGGAGAGCATTGTATGAAAAAATAAGGTGTTGTGTTATTTTTCTAGAGGTATGAAGATCTCCAAGGAATTATGCAGTATAAGGCAAGAACAATCTTTTATTAAAATTGCCTTATCTTAACCCTTTAAAAACACTCTTGAAAAAGAGAAACTGCTTGGCATTTCTCTTATTTATTTAAGTAATAAAGACTCTCTCACTGACATAACTACTGAAACAATTCTGAATGGTCATTGCCTTGTGCCTAGTGACTGGATTTCATATATATTTATATAAAATTTTAAAACCCAGTTCTTGAGACATCAGTTCATCCGTTGCCAAGTAGTAATGAGATCCCTGTCTCAGTCCAAGTATTTATATATAGGTAGATATTATTTTGGTTTCTATTGATGGTCAAGAATAAATCAATGTCTCAAAGTTTTCAATACTGTTTTATGGTAATAAAATATAAAATAGGATACTTGCCTGGGACTATGTACTAATTTTATTATCATTTTCCTAGTTCATATATGTTCAGGCTGAATAAAAGCTCTGAAATGCTGCTTTAAATGGAAGTCTATTGAAACTACTCTTTTTTTTTTTTTTTTTTAAAGAAGAATGCCAATTTCAGTTAAAGTTTTTTTTTTTTTAAATTTGGGTTTTTTTTGAAGTTATTCTCAAAGAAATAACACTCCACTGCCCCATCCCGTTCCAGACATCTGTATAATTAGGTTGCATGACTAGGAAGGGAACCTCACGTTCAAGGGCTGCTTTTCTTTTTTTTTTTTCTTTTTTTTTTTTTTTTTCATTTAATCAAGGATTTGAACCCATATCTGATACCTCTAACATGGGAGCCTGTGTCACTGAAATCAAGATTATTTTTGTATGTCTGCTGACAGCCCTGAAAGCTTTGGGTTTTGCCTTGAGCCCAGACTAGCTGGCTACATGGATTATTGTTTGAAACTATTTCCCACCCTGTTCTGCTCACAACCAGCTTCACAGAAGTGGTTTTGTGCCTTATTAACAAAGAGAAAAAAGAATATTCTGCTTAATCCTTGGTCTACAATTAATTATTTTGCCAAATTAGGATCTCGGTAGAAGAAAGATGATTTGAAACACAAAAGGAGCAATTCCAAGTATATTAAGAAAGAAAAATATTTCTGAATTTAAAATGACAGAAGTAGCTAAAAATATTTTTGCCAGTCAATCAATCAGCTGAGATATACAGAGGCAATATCGACTGTAGAGCCCCATAATTACTCTTTCAGGCTGCTGCCACACTTTTTGAGTTCAGTTTATTTGTTTTTAAATTACTTTCTTTCATCTATCTCCTGTTTTTGAAGTGTGATAATGATAATATTGGCTGACATTACAACTTGTTCAAGATAAGAATTATCTGCTGTTGCAGAAAGTGAGCTTATCGGTAGCAGACTAATTCCTCAGACAAAGATTGTGACCCATTTCAAAGTTCAGTTGAATACAAAGTGTTTAATACAATTATTTATTTTTGTTTTGTGTATGAACATTTCTGTCCTGACAAGATCTGCATGAAAGACAGTCTCTGCCCTAAAGAGGGAGAGGTTTTTTTATTCAAATAGATGAAAGAAAGAAAAAATTAGAAGATCAACAGTGGTACAGAGAAAGTGACTTGACCAGAGTGCCACAGCAGATTAATTAGAATTAGTACGAGGTGCCATAAGCTTTCCTTAGGCCACTCACCTCATCATAACTCTGTTGAGACTTGAACTTAAACTGTCGGAGAATAGGGTCCATCGCCTTCATAAGAAAGAACCAATACTGAAAATAGGGTAAGAAGATGTGTTATATGCAAAGCCTACACGCCTGTATAGGAATGGCAGCATGAAGCGTTTGCACAAGTGGTCAGAAAATATTTAGTCTCTCTACCCTAGTATTCCAGGACCTCGGTTAATGTTAAATGAATTAGTGTCCTAATGCATACTTTCGTTTGTGTTGAAGCTGGGATTCATGGTTTAGGCTGTAGCTGGAGTGAATCCATACATGTTTCAGAAACGCTCAGTCTTTCAGAGGATTTATTTCTGTCTCGAACTAAGAGATGATTGGAGAAACAAAACAGTTTTAAACATAAGAACATTTAAGCATTAAATGTTTTCAGGGCATGTTTTTCCTAAAGATTTCCTTAGTTCTGATTTATAAATCTTCTGAATAAATCTGCAGGAGTGTGTTTTACTTTACAAGCTTTCAGAAATTATTTTAAGTAAATATGATCTTTAAAATAAAAGCTTGTAACTCATTCCAAAGTGGATTTAAAAATCCAGACTCATCTGCTATTCTTTGGCTTCTCAAGTAAGATAGACAAATTCAATGACAGATCTACAAATCATGTAAAACATCCCTAAATAGAAAGATTTCAGCTACCTCACTTTATTTTACTCTTGAGATATATCTGATTTAGGCTATTAATGGGTTCTGAAATCCTGCCATAATAATAAAGTTTATAAATCCTTCTGTCATATTTAAATTTGTTATGATTTATAAATCCTTTTCAAGTTTTACATCTCTGATTTTTCCCCAAAGCGAAGATTTAGTAAAGAGCTCCAAGTTCATACTGAGTTCAACCAGGTGGCACATTTTACATGACTGCATCAACCATGGTAAATTCTCTCAGTGAACTTCAACATAATCCAAGTATCTCATAAGTGCCTAACCGCATGGCTCAAAATTGAGAGAGTCCATGTTTGAATGACCTGGTTAGGAGCAGTACAGAAGAAGGCAAACATGCATTATTTTTCAATCTATTGAAAGCTGTAAACATACTTCCATTGCTCTTGAATTTCATTCCATGAACCTGCAAGATGAATAAGGAGTTAAAGTCATCGTTTTCCTCTAAGAACTAGTCTAAATTCAGATCCAAAGCTGGTCATAAAAACATTTGAATTCCATCCTTCAGTGTCCCTTATTTAAATAAGAAACATCACAGTGAAATGATTTGTCTCTCAAGCTAAGGCGTCTCTGTATTTTAACCAATATGAACTGTTTTAAGGCACTACAAAGAGAAAGCTATTTGCAGTGCAGACCAGAAGGTCTGGTTGGTCTTACAAAACCTAGGAACTATGTGATGCATTTCAAAGTCCCATTTCATCTACTAGCAAAATCTTTAGGTGTGTGTACGTTTTTGTGTATTTTATACATTATATCTATATTTATGCATCTCCCAGTTTCAGAATATTCCCTGATTGCTTGTGCCTTACTGAACTCAGTTATGAGACAGATATTGCAAATGCTCCGTGTCTCCTTGTAAATTCAGATAAAGCTAAAGGGGACTGAGTCAATCCTAAGTACTGAACAGCTTCCAACTGTAAGTAGTGAATAGTCAAAAGGGACTAAACCGATCACAGTTTTCCAGACTGGATGAGTCCATGGAGTATGTGCATGATAAAGTACCAAGAAATCATAACGAATATAGAAAAGTGGATGTGAAATAACTAAATCTACATGATCTTACTCAGTAGCCAAGTTAAAGCAAACCAGATGTGCTGTTATGAAAAAATATAGTGTAGCTGTGGAACTCAGTGCCACAGAAACTTGTGCCAGTAGCTTACGTGTGTTGAAAAAGCGATTAGATTAATAAGAAACGAAATCTTTCCAGACCTAATAAATAAAAGATAACACTAGCTCAAAAACTCTCCAAGCTATAGATTATTTGAATTCACCTGGGAAATATACTGTGAAAACACTGTCATATCTGTGTCTTATTCTTAAGCTTTTTTGCAGTTTCCTGCCATTTGACACAGTAAAACAGAATACACAAATATACAAACTTCTGATCCTGTTTGGAAAGGACATTCCTGTGCTCTCACATTTTACTGACTTCCCTCACACCACTTTTCTAGCAAATTGGAGCTCTGCACGGTTGTACAGTATCAGGTAAAAAACTTTTAAGCAAATTAGTACTTCTCTTTATTTTTATGTATTTATTATCCTAGGGATTTGTTAATATTTTATTTAATATTGTCCTGGGGAGGGTTGGAGATTCATTGTTCAGTATTCAGAGCTTAACACATTGTGAACAAGCTTGTGTAAGGTAGCAATGAATATTTCACAGGAGTCTAAAGCATTTCAGAAGTTTTGAGGATTTTGAAATTTCATTCCTCTTCTCTTATGTCAAAGAACTGAATACTCAGGCTAAATGGATAATACTAACGTAGTGTCTTTCCTAGAGAGATGGGAAAATGCAGATCAGTTATCCCTGCCAAGTACCACCAGGACTGGAAGTTTTGCATTCAGAAATTCAGGTCTTGCATATTCAAGAACTATAGAAGCATTTAGTTGGTTATCATCTCAGGTGAAGACTTTGAGAGGTTCACGACCGAACCTAGAATGGTACTGTCAAATCCAAATTCGCTTCTTGTTCTCACAGAACAAGGAATAACACATGCATCACTCCAGAACTGATTTCTGCTCAGTTTCTGTGTTCTTGCTATGTTAGATTCAATGGAATGCAATCTAATACAAGTATTGTATCATTTTTTTGTCCACCGTCTTCCCATAACTTGTTTCAATTCTGCATGCAATAAAGATGATTCTTTCATTGAAAGAGGACAGTATGAAGATAAATGTGACAGTTTAACATGGTTGAGATAGCCTTGTTCCCTGACCTGCTCAGATTACTACTTCTGCTGCCACTGGTGCTGTCAGAAGACGAGTCTGTTGTGTTCCTGCATTAGAATCTAGTCCTCCACTCTAACTGTGAGTTTTCATTTTATAACATAGTTGTTAAGTAGCTAGAGCCTAAAAAAATACACCATTCCTAGTGAAATGGAAAAAGTTCGACTAGAATAAGGGATTTTTTCTCTAGAAATGCGTACTGGAGAAAATAAGATTTCTCCTGGTCCAAAGCCACAAAACAACTCCGAGTGAAACCAGTATCCAAAGGTACTTTAAATGACTTGCTCTGTCTATAGGAAACATGATTGCGACTTCTGTAACAGTTTATTTGGCTGTGACTGCAGCCATACATCCTTCAGCTCAGGGACACTTATTTTCTAATCTCATGGCAGACAGTTTTTAAAATGTTTTCTCTGATTTTCTTCACTAACCAGAAGTCCCTTTCCACACTACGAAATCTTCTTATGGCAACCCTAATGAAGCTGCCACTGAAGCACAGACAATCTCTTCTTTAGGTGACCTTTTGGTTAAGAGGGTCCCCTGCTCTGTTGACTGTCTGATTACATTTGGATAAAGCCAATTAAGCACTTACTACTTAGCAAAATGAATGTCTAACCAGTTATGTGGGAGTTATTATAGGAAGTCAAAAAGTGACTTCAGTAAACAATCGATGAGTGCTTTTGTATAAAATCAAATCTGATGTATCCAATAAAGACATAAAATAGGGAAAACCGGGACAAAATTACTATAACTCTGCTAACTATATTCATATTAACAGTCTGATTTATTAAACATAGCCTTGAGGGAAACTTCAAAGAACTTTGCTTATTTATTTTTTTAATGTTTTGACTGTATTTATTAATTCTTTTTACAAAGAATTTCTAAGCTATATTTGAGTAATACCTCAAAGACCAGAACTTTTCTGTTATTCAAATTACTCATTTATATCAAGTTTATATCAGGCCTTATTATTGGATTACTATTGTTGTATAACTATGACAATACCTTATGTCACATTGCTAATAGAAACAAGCAATCCAAATATTCTCACTTATCTATAGCATTATAGTTTTACCCCTCCATTAACTCAATCAGGAACATTAATGTAGTCCTTGCAGGTAATAGTCTAGTTTTTATACATCAACACATACACAGTTTTTTCATTCATGCCAAGCAGATTTCGTAGACCCAGTTTTTTGTAAACTAAGTAAAAGTTCAATTTTTAAAGAGGATAGGGTACTGCGTGAGCTACAAGTTTGTACCATCATAAAAATAACCAACAGAAAAATATCATCAGAAAAAATAATTTGTTCTCCTATATTTTTTTGGAAGGCAAAATTTTGATGAGATATCATCCGGTATTATCAGCAATAACCGTATTTTCTTGGTAACTGTGTGTCTCCCTTTCTCCTCCTTCAAGTCACAAGGTCTAAAGATAAGAGAAGACTTCAATGTTCTGTGAGCTGTTTATGTCTACAAAGTTTGTACAAAAACCTAGAAGCTTTTATTTTCTGTTGTTCTTCCTTCATGCATACATGATGATGTCTGTTTTCATAAGAAGATTTCCAAACTTCATCAGCCAGTTATAAAGGCTGTCATGATTTTACATCTTGCCTTCACATAGTCATTGAATTCTCATTTCTCTTGCTTTCTAGAGAAATAGAGCTCTTTGCTCTAGAGGTCTCCACTGCAATGTGAACTTCCAAGTGTACTTCTGCAAATCATTGCGAAGTCACTGCAGTCTCCAAGGATATGGGAGATGTTGGGAGGCTGTATTGACACACCAAAATAAAAAAAAAAGTAGTGATCAAGTAGTCTTTAAGTCTCGTCACCAAAAGCATATGGTTAGGTATCACCTGGAGGGAATAGAAATCTCAGATACTTTGAAGAGGTAAAGAAGATTAGGTCTCTTTTTATACCACCTTCCTTATAATCTAACAATGTCCTAAATGGGTATAGGTCTTGACCCATCCTCCTTTCCTTCTGGTTTGAAATCTATGTCCATAGTAATTTTTGTACATAAAAGATGATAGAAGAATTGAAGAGAAACCTCAGAAGATGAAGAGCGAGGGTATATTTTGACAAGTTTTCCAGCAAAAGGCTCAATAAGTCATGTGTTCTGAAAAGTGCACGCACCAGCACTGAAGTCAGTGTGGATAACACTGCTCGATAATTTCCTTCTGGGCTGGCTGCAGATGGTGTTACTAGGTGGGAGTACTGTTGAAACCAACCAAAGTACCTACACGTCTTGTATAACCCTGCTCTGCAGCTGCCTGTGTTCTTACCAGCCACCTTGTGACACACAGCCACAATATGAATTTTGCTCTTCCCTAGAGCTAGAACCAGTAGCGCAAGTTTGCAGTTCTCTGGCTGTGCTAGTTCATGGGCTCGGATTTGGTCCATCACCTGGAGAAGCAGAAATTCCCATATTCAGAAAGGAACAAAAAAATGAAGTGATATTCCAGGTCCTGCCAATGATGGCTAAGAGAACAAAGGCTCCAGTCTACGTAAACAGACAGCTGGGTTCAGGAATTTACTTTGTCCGCAGTTTTGCGCCTGGATTGCTGACCTTAATCTGTCCCACGGCCCAGATAATGCCTACAGTTTTTAACAAAACATTATAAGGTATGTATAATATTCTAAAAATATTTACCGAGGAATCCACCAGGGCTTTGTTTTAATCAGTTCTTCTGGTATTTAAGTAATCTTTTCTATTAAACCATCTGACTGTACGTGGCAGAGCTTGACTTATGCTTAAATGATATCCCAATGAGAAATGCAAAATGAGCTGTGATTGCGTTTATAAAAGAATGCGTAAATAAACATACTTTGAAGGAATGAATCAAAGGAGTTAAGAAGGAAGAAAAAAAAAAAAAAATCCCAAAGCCTCACCCTAGCAGGTTGCTAGTGAAATACACTTTTTGTATTTAGAAACCAAATTAAAATTCAGTTCTTTTGTTAGGAACACTTAAATGCAGTGCAGTTACCCTGCATTTAAATCAGTGTAACTAAGACCAGATTTTGATCTTCTGTATCTTGACTGCTCTTCAAACAAGAATAATCAAAGATGTTCAGAGAAAAAGGGTTGTGGCTAATACTATCACTATTGACAGTCATTTTTATTTTCTGTAGCACTCAACTCTTCTTGTTACGCATTTCCACACTGCTTTATAATACAGCACATTTTCAGAAGAAGAAAAATTTTTCTAGCACTGTAATTATGAGCAATCTCAAGTAAAATGTATGTGAAAATAAAAAACAAGATCACACAAGGGAACAGAGTTACAGGGCTATTCAATCTGGTTGCCCTGCCATGCTAAAAAGGAAAGTGAAAAAAGAGACAGAGGGGTACGAGTGGCAGATTTTTGTTCTTAATGTATTCATCCTGCTGTATACGTTAGTGCACATTCATAATGGTAGGTTTATAGAGATATCTATCTTACAGAAATTTGTTTCCCTAAAAAGCACACATTAAGAAGTCTGTCAACTCATCACAGTGAGATATTTACCCTCAAACCAGTATGAATAGTGATCAAAGCAGCATATGCATTGATAAAGCGTCTTGAATCTCTCTTCTTAAACCTTTGTAGATATATATTGAAAACATATATTCTTCATGCAATCCAGATAACCTGCAAAATACTTTTTTGGGCACTTATATGTCTTACATCAACAAAATATTTAATTTTCTTAAATAGTTATCTTGACAAGACCACAAATACATGGCATAGCCAGGAATTCAGTTTAGCAGTCTTGAATCTAGATGACGGGAAAAGGAGACAGCATGGATACAGTTCGTCTTGACTTTAGCAATGTTTTCCACACTGCCTTCCGTAGCATCCTCACAGACAAACTGATGAAGTACGGACCAGATAAGTGAACCATGAAGTGGACTGAAAACTGGCTGAATTGCTGGCCTTAAAGGGTTGTTATCACTGGTGCAAAGTCCAGCTGGAGATCTGTCATGACTGGTATACCCCAGGGGTTGGTACTGGAGCCGGTATTCCATTTTCATTCATGACCTGGATGATGGGGCACATCAGCAGTGTGTGCTAACACCCTTAGCAAGTTTGTGGATGATAAAAAGTTGGGAGAAGTGGTTGATAAACCAGATGGTTGTGCTCTCAATCAAAAGGAGCTGGCAGGCTACAGAAACAGTCTCAATTGGACCTCAAGTTCACCAAGGGGAAAAAGTTAAATCCTGGCCATGAGGAAGATCAGCCTCATGTACCAGCACAGGTTGAGGACCAACCAACTGCAAAGCAGCTTGGAAGAGATGGACCTGGGGCTCCTGGTGGATGCCAACTTGAACATGAGCTTTGCCCCTTGTGGCAAAGGAAGACATCAGCTTCCTGGATTGCATTAGGCAGAAAGGTGCCAGCAGGTTGAGGGAGGTGATCCTTCCCCGCTGCTCAGCCCTGGTGAGACATATCTGGAGTGTTGTGTCCCTTTCTGAGCTCCCCTGTACAAGACGGACATGGACATACTGGAGCAAGTCCAGCAAAGGGCAGCAAGGATGATTTAGGGATTGGAGCATCTTTCTTATGAGGAGAGGCTGAGAGAACTGGGGTTGTTTAACCTGGAGAAGGGAAGGCTCAGGCAGATTGTATCCATGTGTTTAAGTACTTGGTGGGGAGGAATAAAGAAGATGGAGCCAGAAGCTTCTCAGTGGTACCAAGTGGGCAGACAAGAGGGGATGGGAACAATTTGAAATACAGGAAATTCCACTTAAACATGAGATTTTTTTTTCTTTTTTTTTTGATGTGTGAAGGTGGTCAACACTGGAACAGGTTGCCAAGAGAGGTTGTATTTCCATCCTTGGAAATATTCAAAACCTGACTAGATACTGCCTGAGTATCTAACCTCCTACTGAGCAGGAGGTTAGACTAGATGATTTCCAGAGGTACCTTTCCATCCAGTCCATTCTGTGATTCTGTGAAGGACAGTTTAACACCAAATTACTGAAAAAACAGAAGGATGCCAGGTTTTCCACTGTCTACATGGAGAAAAAAAAATCACAACAGTCTGGCTGTGGTGGGTGCCACTAGAAGGTCTGTCTTAGCTTAGTGTAAGCAGAGGAGCAGTAGAGTTAGGAAAAGAAGCTTTTTCTGTCCTCCTGGTTGCCCTTCTGGAACCATACAGCATGTGATCTGAATCTTATGTTCATTCTTATGCCAAAAATAAGCTTAGTGTTCTTCTTGGGATGATGTAACAGTGTTATTTTTGTCCAAACAGTAATTAATTAAAATAATCACCAATAAAAACGAAGGTAGGAACATAAAAAGAAAAAAAAACCCTGCACGTGTAGATAAAGGACAGAGAGACACATGAGTTCTTGGTGTCATTAAAAGAATAATTATTCACAAAAAAAGCAAGCAAAGGCCTTAAAGCATTATCAGCTTTATGATTTTCTTGTTATTCACATTATGTCCACTCAAACAAGAAATAATTTCATTATATTATGTTGACGGCTTTTTATGTTAGTCTAAGGTGCTCTCAGACCTGAATTTTGATTTACAACTTCTGAACATCAAAAATTATGCATATCATCTAAGACACCAGTAAAATGTTGGTAATTCCAAATTTAAAATATGGACTATCTTGTTTAAAAACCTTTCCTTAAACTTGTCAGTGATACCACTGAAAATTATAAAATTGATTTCTTTAATGATTGTGGTTAACCTCAGATTTATACCAATTTCTTAGTGTTCTCTTACTACAGTACTCAAAAGAGTGTCTCCAGAGTTCATGTGTTGACTTGCACTGTTGTTTCTCATATTTAGTGTCCTGCTGGGAATAATTCTGACAGAGAAAATCCAGAAAGATTTTTTTCTGGAGATGTGGTTATAACTAAACTAGCAGGAAAGTGTTTCTCTTAACATCACCCAGAAGAAAAGTACAGCAGTCATTTTAAGCACGTTGCTGCATGTTGTGAATATTGAGAAGCTATTGGGTTTTGGGTTTTGTTTGTTTGTTTGTTTTGAGGTTTTTTGTTGGGTTTTGAGAAGGTTTGGAGGATTTGGGGTTTTTTTCGTATAGTGTGATATATAAGGGTTTTGTGCACTAATATCATAGTAATTTAATATTTTACAAAAGAAGCCATCCATCATCATGACTATAAAATGCAGTAGTCTATAGTGTTAGCATGAAATTTCTCAGTATGAACATTCCAAACTTCTATTCTTAGTGAATTACAAAGCTCAGTTCAAGACTTTCAAGGAAATTTCATAATTTGTCATTATGGCTACCTTCAGCTCTAATTATGCAAACTCCAGCTATTGGAAAGGAAAACAGATGGTAGGTGGAGTAAGCAGAATTAGTCTGTAGGATTAGATAGACTGGATCAGTCACTGAAATAACCATATTAACAGCTATTGCCTCACCCAAAGATCATTTAAATCTTTTCAGGGGCTTTAATGAATTTTGGATCAGATCTCAGAAATGTAAGTTATTTATTTTTCTTGAATAATTTTAAAAAACACACAAACATTTTAATCTGATCAAAGCTTTGCTGATAAAAGCAGGATACATGAGGGAGAGAGAGACCCACTGCTATTTCTAATCTACTTTTTCAGAAAATGCTCCAATGCTCCAGTCTTGAGGGACCTTTAAATAAATAGCCCCTGACTGAGCAGGCAAACACCATCTACCAAACCAAATTGCCATATATATTTTATGTATTTTAGTTTTTTTCTAAGTAGGCAGGTAATACAACAACAGTGGGTAGGTCAGATATACCTGGACCATCCATCCACTCTTTATCTTCAGATGAATACCATCATTTCATTTTTGAAGGTATAATTTGCCAATTTATTTTTTTCCCCACAGCCAAGTTTTCTTTCTTTACAGGGCCCATAATGATATTTAGAAAATTTTTTTTTTAGATGAAATCTAACTTTTACAGCATGACCATTTAATTTAGTCCGACCTTTTAATAAGTATTTTTCCATTTATAATAATGCTTCAGCTTATGTTTACTGCAGTAAATGTTCTACTGCTATTTTGGCTGCTCCCTAAATATTTACAGCTTTAGGCCCAGGTGAAGACATTTTGTTAGGCACTCTGGCAGCTTCTTAAAAGACTACAAGAGAAAAAACCAGCTGTTTATTTAAATCTGCATTTAAAATAAAATGTACTTCAGGCAACATGCCATGGGAAATAATCTTTCAACAGTTTTTAAAAATGAGACATGGGCACAACTTAAAACAGCAGATAATTATGCCAAACCTATGTTCTTCCCTTATGTATTCACCCATCTTAAAAACATATATATTTTAAATGAGAAGACAATCTTATCTTTCAGCAACACAAAACAAGGTATGGTGAAAAATGTATAATGCAAAAGTAATGTAATTTATCACTCAGAAAACACTAGTTGCTTTGGAACCTTCAGTTTCAGAAAATGTTGTATGTTTTTGAAACAAGAATTGTGACAAGAAGTTTGTTTTCATATAATTACAGACACCTTAGAGACAATCCTGAAACACAGTGAAAGGAATAGTAAGCTTTGTACTATAAACACATTTGCAATGCTAATAAACAAATATGAAAAAAAAGTAACAAGCAAAAACCCAAAGCCTGAATGCTAAAAAGCTAAAAGTAGTGAGGCCCAGGGTAGTGGAATTGAGATGTTAAACCTCTTAGCATGACTTAAGATATGTCCCACATTGTCAGTGACCTCAGGAATTTATAATATAAAGGCAGTGACCTATATAAAATAAAAATAAAAGTCTGTTCCCTCTCTCTCTTTCTCTGTTATCACAGATCCAGAGGTTTAGTTCAGCAGCTTTGCTTTCTCCCTTCAGCCTGGGCTCCCCCAGAACTAGGGATTAGTTTAATTAACCAATCCATTAGCATAAGTTAGAACAACCTCAGATTTTTGTGTTGTACTATTCGCAACCACAACAAACCCACACTACTAGTTGTTTTAACGAACAACATAGACTGGAGATGGAATAAACCTCATTTAATTTCAGCTGTATAAAAATGGGACATCTACTCTAAACTAGTCTTTACAACTGACGGAAAAGAGCAACATCTTCAGAAACTGATTAATTCCATCCTAAAATGGGACTCTGAAAGAGGCAGGGTGAATTGCTCTCTGGAAGTACTGTCCTTTTCAAAAAAAAAAAGGTAGAAGGAAACTTGACAACTCTGTTGGACCATAGGTGAAGTTCACTTCACAGATCAGGACATCTCAATGCCACTGTCTTCATTAAGTACCTGATGTGAGCCAGGTTTCTAGTGTAACCAGTATCCCCGGGTCAGAGAACTATGCTTCTCTCCTTGAAGCAGACACCTACACGTGATTAGCTGAATTGATGCATGGACTTGTTTGATGGCATTGACAAGGGATTTGCCCCTAGAGCCATTTGAAATGCCCAAAGGCATCTGCAAAACATGGCAGAGGTGAGCCAGGACCTCTGTGAGAACATGCCTATTTGGAGCGGTAGCTGGGAGCTGGGAAGGGTCTCCTCGGGACGTGTCAGTTGGCTCTAGCTGTACGCGTGGGTCAACTGCATTGAGCCCCAGCTGTCTGCATTGGTGATGTTTGCATTTTAGATGATATAAGCCCCACTCAACGAACTCAATTCTGAAACGTTCTCTAGCCTCACTTGATGAAAAACTCACACACATGAGCGTACCTACTTTATTCTATCTTACTAGAGTGTGAGTTTTCCTTTAAGAACATGGGCATTGCCCAATGCACATTTTTAAGTTTTTTCATGGACTTGTTGCCTACAAATGCTTCATTTGCAAACATACATTTCACAAGTTATTAACATGCCATTTTTTCCTATCAGTGGTCCACTTGTCATTCCTGTTGTATTAACATCTTTCCCCCCCCTTTTTTTCTGATGGCCATTTCAGGAAATTCAGATTATTTACACGGGAAAGTACCGAAAGAAAACAAATAATCTTTTCTCCAACTCACATGATGAGGACACTTTTATTTGAAATGAAAGGGGTGAAAATTACAGGCTTTACATACATATTTTTTTAATACTCAGTACTCGTTAAAAAACTATGAAACACAGCTAGCACAGTTTGACACCAAATTCCGCACCAGGAATCATAAAAAAGACCTCAACAAATCATGTTTTCACATTCAAGCCATTCTAATGAACACACAGGACAAACTGAAAGTACATCAAGTTGTCAAGTTACACTAATTCAGTAGGGTTTATAAAAAGGGTTTACAATACAGTATTATGGTTTGCTTGTAGCTCTGGCAGAAGAATAGAGTAAATTAACCAGACACACCTTAAGATTTCCTTGCAATCAGTTAAGCCTGGGAAGCTCAAACCTTTTTTAACTTCCAAACCATCTTTCTGAAGTGCAAGTATCCTCTCTGCATCTCTGAGGAAGGACATGGAGCTCCAGAATCCTGTTTATCCTCCTACAACTCTCCAGCTCATTTAGCAGACTTCCTCTGGTTCATATTTTGACTCTTCAGAGATAGGCTAGATACATACGGTGTCATAGGCCTTGTAATGTATTTCATTATGTGTATATTCTTTATACATAAGTAGCACAGGAGAATTCTTAGGACTGAATTATATCATCCCTGCCCTTGCCCCTGCCCTCCCTCTTTCTATTATATTTATTTATTTATTTATTTATTTATTATTATTATTATTATTTTTATTTTTATTTAATTTTGGTGATAGTTTTGGCTTGGAGAAGTCTTCTTGTTTAAAATGTTTCTAACTTCTTTTTGAGATGTACAGCTCCTCAGGAAATGTAGAATTCCAACTTTTTCTCCTTAAACAGCTTTTTACAGGGGAAAAAAAAAAAAAAAACAAAGCATAAGGGTCTGCTGAAGAAATGAGTAAAATTCTTAAGGCTCTGATGCTCCTTTGATTTCTTTGTCATGACTTTTGAGACACAAACACTACTACTTATGTACAAGGAGAGGCTGAGAGAACTGGGTTTGTTCAGTTCAGCTTCTTCAGTTCAAAGGCCGAGGGGGGATTTTATTGCCGTCCTTATCTATCAAATGGGAAGATATAGAGAAGATAGAGCCAGGCTGTTCTCAGAGGTGTACATGAAAGGCAATGGGCACAGGCTGCAACAAGGGAAATTCTGATTAAGTATTAGGGAAACGGTTCAACGATGAGATTTTGTGGAATCTCCATCCTCAGAGATTTTCAAACTTGACCAAACAAGGCCCTGAGCAACATTTTCAAAGTTGGCCCTGCTTTAAGCAGAGGTTTGGACTAGATCATGTGCTGAGGTCCCTTCCAAACTAAGTTCTTCTGCAGCAAAAGCAGTGTTCTTTTCTGTTGCTATTTGTATAATTCATAGTGATTTCTACAACTGCAGATAAAGTTCATAAAACAGAAGACAATTTGTGATTTAGTGAAGACATTGAAGTCTGTTCGTCACATACATTATTCAGGTGATGGGACCTGCAGACAATTTCAGTAGTCAGCTATACATACAGTACTTGTGGTATCTTCTAGTGACATCTTAACTGTTGAAGTTAAGGGTTGTTTATATGGGGTTTAGCACATGCAGTCTACCCAACCAGGTTTTCCCATATGACTCATTGAGGTGAAAGCCTCCAACAGAGGCTACAGGAGAGAAAGTATATGGAAAAGATCAAGAGGCAGTGAAAGAACGAATTGCATTCAGTGTTAGTCACAGGACTGTTAGGCATTTTGCAGGAAATGGTCCTACAAGAGTGATGGCTTGAATGGTGAGTTCCCTGAGATACAGTAAAGACACTCAATCAAAACCATTTCAGGTCTTGAAAAATCAATTTTTTTCAATTTTTAGCCATTTGGGATGATTTTTTTTTTTTCCTAAGAAAGGTTGATAATTTTTTTTAGGGAAAAAAAAAAAAAAGCAAACAGAAAGCTTTTATTTAGTACTCAATTCTGTTGAATATCACTTGAATGAAAAAGCATTTCAGCTAGCCCTAGTTTGCATATTCAAAATCTTTGTTTGTAAAGCATTTTCAAAGTATGAAAACCATAATTAGCATACAAACAACAAACTGTTGATAGAATCTTTATTCTTTGCATAATCACTATTTCCATTGAGTATGTATCAATTCTTAAACTCTTGGCAGACGCAAAATCCTTGCAGAGAAGAACTTCTAAGAAATTACTTTTCTTTTTCTTTTCAAATCAATGCTTCCTCTATTCAATATGTAGTTCTAGCCTGTCAGATTGCTGAGAGTCCCTTTGATATATTTAGAGTGATAATTTAAGTGAAATGGGAATGAAAAGAAGGAAAAGGTCACAAGCTTGCAAATAGTTCCTTATAAAAGATTTGTTCAACTACCTGGTAAATATGCCACAGTAGGAACCTGTGTTAGATTAAGGTTTGTAATCTCATCTCAACCACCTATTCCTCTTTATAAATATTACCATTCCACAGTAGTAGTTTCAGTAGGATTACTTCTGGCAAAGAACTGTGTGATTAATTCCCAAAGCAAGATTCTTCTGAATGTTTACTCATTTTCTAGTTTTGAAATTGCTTTGAACTGCATTTCCCCCTGTTTTGGAATGCAGGGTTATTCCCAGCGAGTCATCAGAGACTTACTGCTCTCCAGCATCTCTCTTTCAACATTCCCATTTTCATTTAGCCAGACTCCCCTTTATATGTACCTGTCTCATGTTTTGTCTTCAATGTCATCAAAACTAAGAAATATTGTCAATTTTTACTTCCTGAGAATACATATTTTGATAGCATCTCGAAAATCCAACCAAGATGAGAACCAGTTTGTGTTAGGCTGAACACAGTCTCTGAGTTCTAGTTCCTGATTCGAAGAGTCCAAACAGAAAAAGCAGTTGTCTTAATTTGAAGATAGCACTACTCTTTAAACTTGTAGTAAATTAGAATTATTAATATCAGCAATCCACCTGTAGATTTTAATAAGAATCAGAGCTCTCCTGAGCTAGGCAATGTACAGTAAGGAAAACATGCTTATTGGTAGATAACTTAAAACTTTATCTTTAAAAAAAAAGAAACAGGTAGGATGATACTGTATTTAAAAGTATGCAAATAAAGGGAATTTTGTTTATCTTTCTGAGAATCTGTGTTATGAAACGGCTTTCCTGGTTGGTTATTTTTTTATTAAATATCATTGACAATAATACAAAGATATAGGCACATAAATACATCACTTACACAGGACAAAAATTTAACCTTTATTCTGACCAAAGTACACGTCCTTTCCATCTAACCTTAACCCTCTGAATTAAATTATTCATTTCAGATCTCATTTCAAAATGTTTTGACGAACATGGAATACATAGCTCCTTTCCAGACCTGTTCCCACACGGATTTCTGTTTTACTTCTTTGGTTATGGATATTTCTCTGACTGTGCCACTCCAGGCTGCACTAAGGACTGAGTCACGGGATTACGTTGCAATGACTAGAGATTCAGAATTTGGAGACCTTGATTTCAACCCTGCTTTCAGTTTTTAAAGATTTTTTTTTTTTTAAACATCTTTTCTACCCCCTTTATGTTTTCAGTCAGAGATAATCATAGTAAACTTGTGTTTTCTGCCTACCCTTATGGACACAGGCAGGGAACACACACATCTGGACAGCCAAAAGCCAGGACATTTTGGCTACTAGTAAATTGAACATGAGCAGAAATGTTTCCAGGCACTGAGGCCAAGTACCATGTCTTGGCTTTCGATACAAGGTGGCTGTGTAGAAACTGGCTATTGGGAAGCACCTTTAGAATATTTTGACAGCCAAACTGTATCAGGCAACTGTACAAAAAGACTGGCGAAATTCATGCCAAAGAACATATTAACAGCTTAATGACCTAGCAAACACACTCCAGTGCCCAGGAACCTTCCTGAGCCCACGTGATTTACTACTGTCTGCAGTCTTTGTTCTGTTTTCATCTGAAAATTAGTTCAGCCACATTTCTGACACAGGCTTAAATTATTAGAAGCTTTTAATATTTTTATCTCATTGTTCTAAACTGTCCTTACAGCAAGGACATCATAACGTAAATATGGGTTTAATCTCTGTGCACAGGGTCAGAACAAAACTTTATGAACCACTCAAGCCCTGAAGCCAGGAATAAGTAGCTCTATCCTAAATAATTTTAAGGTTACGAGAAAGACTAACTGCTGAAGCAGCCTGTCCACTTCAGTCTCGGTGAGCAGTTTGTATGGTTTCTGATAGCTATGCTTAGCTGGAAGATATGCATTTGTTTTCCACCAGTGCCGCCTTTGAAAAGATTTTCTTTTGTTACGAATTGGAAGAAAACAGGAAAAAAAAAGATTACATTTCATTATCAGAAAGGAAGAAACAAAATTCATATTTTCAGCTGGGAAAAACTTTTGTCAGTTTTGTCTTCCCTCTCCAGGAAAAAGTAATTTCTGTCTAGTACCCAGTGTTTCAATTTTCCTGGGAGAAAGTTCAAGGTTGTTATTTTGGTTTGTTTGGTTTGGGTTTTGTTTTTTGTTGGGCTTTTTTTTTTTCAGAAAAAAAAAAAAATCTGTAGAAATCATTGATTTTTTTTTCTTAAGATGGCACATTCTATTGAAAGTGAATTGAATGGGAATCTCCTAGTCAGCTTGAGTTTCCCCACCTCTGCAAAGTGACTGAATCCCAGACAAAGTTCATTATCTTCTGTATTTACTATTCGGATCAAGAATTTGCCAGATATTCAGAACTTAGCCACCAAAGTTTCTTGCAAAGGACCCTTCACTTTAACCTATTATAGATGCATAAAATTGATAAATCAGAGCGGATATCTTAAGATTTTTTTTTTTTCTTTCCTAAGTTGGGGCTTTAAATAAGTATATATTGGGTACTTGGTTTTCAGGACAAATCTTTTCAGTTCTAAAAAGAAATCCCTGACCAGGATAGCACTAATTGCATTGCCTAGGCACATTGAGTAGGGATTTCATTTCACACATCACAAACTATCCACACAACCTTGTCATAGTAATATTTCATACATAACTTTTTCCCAGCAAAGTCTAATCTTCCTATCCTAGTTTCACAGTCTACTAGTCTGAAACAAAGCTCAGTTAAATCTTAATAAAAAAAAGAAGCAAAATTAAAAAAGAAAAAAGCCAGTGTGGTTTCTCTCAGGCCATTGTCCCTGAACTTGCTGAAAGTTTCTGCAACCTCAGCTGGACTCCAGGGACAGGGATCTGGTAGTCACCAATGGACAGTGTTGCTGATACAGCATGTTCAAGGGGAAGGAAAATTAAGTGTAGAAAGACACAGAATACGTAGGGTTAAGTGACTGTTATAAAGTTTAATAACATTTTTTTTCTCTTTGCTTTTGTAGAAATAGTCTATTTGAAAGCTGTGAAATTCATATTATTTTTTTTTTATTTGACACAAATTACTTATAAATCAAGGGCAAAATTAATTTTTGTGCTTTCTTTTGCAAAGGTTTTGGATGGTTCTTAAGTTAATTGTTCTCTATTGATTTGATGCAACTGCTTTACCTAAAAATCATACTTTTCAACCAGCAGTATGATGAGAATAGGGGAAATTCTCCTTTTGTGGACATGTTATTTCACTAAGTGTGTCACAAAGATCTCAGATCCCCTTCTGAAGCACTTTTACAGGTCACTGTCAAAGTCAAAATATTAGTTGGTCCATTGGCTTGTTATGGTGTATGCTTCTGTATATTGCTTTTCACCTCTAGCTCTCAGACAGCTGTACAATAAGATGAAATAATGTATCTCCTTCCATTTGACATAGGGCTAAGTACATTTGTATATATCACAATCTCTATTTTTCAGAAAATTACTGTTCTCACAAAGTTATGCGGTCATTTGTTGTGGCTGAAATTCACTCCTGTCTGCAAAATTCCTTAAAATTTTGCAGGAAACCAGTCCTCAGCTGGAGTAAATGCATTAGAATACGATAATTACTGAAACAATGGCATCAAGATTGCAACAGTTCCAGAGGCAAGTTTGCATCAAATTGGAACAGTTTACACCAAGTGATGATCTGCTCCTCTGTGTTTGATGTGGTGAAAAGTAGCTTCAGATTGAATGTCTAATTACTAGAAAAAATGGCAGGTATTTGAAAGTGTGCATACAGAGGAAAGTGGATTTTATTAAAAAGTAAGTAGATCTTTTTCTCCTTTGGAGTCAGAAATATGGAATACTAAGCACATCCTTTTCTCACAGGACCACTGGGAAGACCTGGACCAGAATAAGTTTTCTTTTTTTATGATCGTTTTAAATGAATCTTTTAGAAACTTCCATTTCCTTCTAATTATTTTTAAAGAGATTCTGAATCTTTCAAGATGTTCTTTTCTCTCTATTTATTCCTCTGAAGAGAACATTGCTGTTCAGATAACAGTCATTGAAAACCAGATAGCACTGACACATCAATACTGTTAGCAGGTGTGCTTTCACTGTGTAGAAAGCAATTTACTATTTTCCTGCAATCCACTGAACTTTCCTCATTTTGGGGGAAATTTAGTGGATTTAGTGGGCTTGCTTGATTTGGTCACTTTTAAGTGTCTGAATCTTGGAGAAAGCTTAGCAGGCATTTTGGCTGTTGTGCAATACATTTGTGTCAAGTTTTATTCCATATATATTGCTTTCTATGTTTCAACATACTGAGATCATATTTTCATGTACTACAGTTGTGATTTCTGATAAATAAAAAAGAAGTTGCATATCTCTTTTTTTTTTTATTTATTTTTGCTTAAATATATTTATGTTTTTGCCACAGCTTGTGTTCTTTAAGCCACTGTGATTATTAGACAGGATGTTTAAATTTCCGTGTCACGAACAGCAGAGTACTATTGGGTAGTAGTTCAGTAGTTCAGGTAATTTTGTGTTGAAGGAGGTGCCTGCATCTCAAAATGTGTGTGCTTAGGCATCTATATATCCATTAAATAAGTGCTGATATTTCAGACTGCTCTGGTACAAAATTAGCTCTGCTTCTAACAAATTAAAGTCTGCTTTCATTGTAGCATATTTGTTTATAATATCTAACAAGCTGCTCTGCCTGAGTGCCTGATACAGATGAAACCATTGCCTTCTGCTTGGCAAGTCAAACGAATGCCACTATAGGATTGTTAAACTCTGATAAAACCATACATAAAAATCTGTGTTCCTGGACTCCTCTCTTTCGTGCATCTGTTCCAATCCTCCAAGCAATGAGTACGGGATTCTTCGGTGGATTTCTGTAGAGTCAGTGGCTGTTTTCTGATGTGTGTCCATAGAGTCTGCCCTTGGCTAGAGTATTCCAGAGAAACAGAAAACACCCTGTGCTGGCTAATTAACAGAAGTACAAAAACTTGCTGCCAGAGAATCAAATATTGGCAAACAGGTCCCTTTAGGCTCTTTCTGAGAAGGCTGGCAAATGCAAGCTGTCTACCCATTTGGCTTAGGATAAAACACAAGGCTAGGCATGGGCTCTTTCATTTTATTTTATTTTTTTTCTTGCATGCAAAAAAATCTGCAATAACTTACACAGCTTAGATTGACTTCAATGCAATTATGCAGGGTACAGGCCAATATGGAATTCACTCTGCACAATCATATGTTTCATATTGGGTTGTCATTCACTTCATTACCCCAGGGTATAGCTCAGGAATGAGTCCGCCAAAGTCAGCGGAGTTACATTTTGTTTTAAAGCAGATAAAAAAGTGAGAAAAGAATAAAGCTTATATTGTGAGGTTAAGAGAGAGAAAAAAAAGACCATGGAAATTGAGTGGTATGGTTTCAAAACTACATGTTAGGGGAAAAAAACAACTCTCTATTTCCTAGTTTTAAAATGAGATAGTTCTTTAACGTGACACTAAGTTAAGCCTTGCTTTGAGTCTGCAGCTCTGTCCCTTACAGAGAGAACAGGGAGAGCTCACAAGAGTTCACTGCTTCTTTTTTTTTTTTTATTTTTTAACCCACAGAATATGATAGAAACATATCTTCAGAATATATCTTAGTGCTCCCACCTGATTTGGTATGCAGAAAAAGGGTCAATTATGCACATTTTCTTTCTGACATCTTATCCACTGGTTGTGAAACTAGGGAGTTTCCCTTTGGAGCACCTCATCTACCCTGCTTCACTCTTCAGCTTTGCCTGACTTAAAATGTCCTCAGAGAAATATCTACCAACACCAAAAGACTAGGATAGCTCCTTAGGTCCAGAAGAGAAATGACAAGTCAGAATAAGATAAAAATATCCCACTTCAGCATAGCTGACAGCTTAGATGCCTGAATCCTTAACCAGCACGTGGGATATGCCCCACTTTCACATCCCTGATCCCAGTTAGGTACAGCAGATATTTGTATCGTGGTTTCTGCCATTCTAAGTGCTTATCCTCATCACGTGGGCACTGTGCTTTTTCTACTCATATAAGACAATTCAAAGTCCTGGGTTTGACCCCATGCAGCATAGACACATTTCTGAAGTCTCAATAACTTCTGCCGCTGTGAAATCTGGTACTTAGCCAAGTGCAACAGTACCACTGGTCGTGCCCTGTCATCCTCATTGTCAGTCTGGCTCAGATGCCCTAATCACAGAATCATAGAACATCTCAAGTTGGGAAGGACCCATAAGGATCATCGAGTCCAACTCCCTGCTCCTCGCAGGACTACCTAAAACTAAACCATATGACTAAGAGCATCGCCCAGACGCTCCTTGATGTCACAGTATAGGACTGCACCCACACCTTGACAGCCCCACCTCACCATTGCATGCCAATGTAGACCTTTCTGTGCCCGTCACTGAGAATGGCAAGCTGTCCATTCCTTAGGCAACCAGACCACAGAGTTCATATTATCTTAAAAAAGCACCATTCTCCCTTAAATTCCATAGCCTTCCTAAATTAGTGAACTCACTAAGACTGAAAATACTTTTTCACCCTCATAATGACCCAGTAAAAGTCAGAATCAATCCCATCTTGTATGCAAGCACCATCTTCATTCACCATTTTATATTTGCTCTCAAAGTGCCTTTTTTTTTGGTCCCATGGTGATTGCCACCTACTGCTGTTGGCAATGTGTAATATAAATAAATTAGACCAGACCTTGGCAAACTATTTAGGTTTTCAGACGCGTGTTCGCAAGGAGTAGGCAGACACTTGGAATAGACATTTTCTCTAAGTGACACAATACGCATGCGAAGCTGTAAAATCAATACGCCATTTACTGAAAAGGAGTTGATTTTCTGAAAAGTTCTGTTGATTGTATTTGCTTTAAAATGCTTTTTTATATAGCCCTAATTGATTATGGTCTTCCTTTTTGTGAAAAATATTAATTAAAATGACATCACACTCAGAATAACTTGTATATAAAATGAACAGTAGGACCGTGGTTTTATAATGAACACTTTGATTAAAAAATAAAAGGAAGAAATAAATAATTCTGCTTAAACATAAATGTGTCAGGCAGATGCGCATAAAAGGCCAACAGCAACTTCCACCTATATTTGTCTTTAAGCAAATAACCAAATCCCATGAGTCTTCACAGAATCAAAGGCTATGTCAAATGGGTGCTATATACAACACCAATTATTAAAACTTACAGACAGTTGGAACACTAAAAATATTTTTTGTTTTACAGAAATTAGTTACTCTCTTGCTTTATGGCAGTATGCAACTTCTCTGAACCTAATTTCCAGTCTTCGTATCCAGATTTCTCAGCTGCTGAAAATTCATAAGTTTCCTAGTAGTCTGTTTTGGTAATTCTGGCCGGTCCGGAGTATGACACTGCAAATATAGAACAATTGTGAGCACATTGCTCAGGACAGCTTCTCCCACACTGCTTGCAAAGGAAGAATTAGCTGTGGACAGCACAAGCTGTCATTACAGCTCAAAAGAGTCCCCTGCAAACTACATGCCAATAAACTCATGCTACTCTCTACGATGCTTTTGGTCCCAGTTTTCTGGGGAAAAGCTTCTCTCCTTCTGTGCTACTGAGTTTAACATCTCGGGACAGGTGATGACAAATTCTCGAGAGAAGGCTCTCCCCTCTGGAACTAATTTCCACCAGTAATGCAGCAAAACCTGAAGGCATAGAGAAAAGCCCATCTGTTCAGACAGGCTTTTGCCTGAGGTAGATTAGTAGGATATTTCAGTCTGTCCTTGGTTTCTGTTTGAGGATGTACCTTTATATTTATCCTTGCTGAGTAGTACTCAAAAAAACTAGAGAAAGTTGCTCAGTTCAGCCAGCTATCGGTGAATATTTTAAAATGTCTCTGTATTTTATTTGTTAGAAATGAACTTGGACTATTAACAATGGAAGTGTGTTTTATTTATGCAATTAGAAATGACTTACTGGTTTAGACTGATGGAAGCATGAACAAAAGAGGCAAGAAGGGCTCAAATCTCTCTCAGCTACTGATCTACCTCAGCTCCTTAAACCCAAACTAACGCTTTTGTTGTGAAGGCTGAAGGTGAAGATGAATTATTTGTAATTACTGAGTATCTAGCTGTGTAATTTTATGTTCCTTATTTTATAGTCACTTCTGTGAGGATATAAGAATTGATTCCTATGTACACTCAATTTACAGTTTAGCAGTTATTATTGAAGCCATGTGAAAGCAAAGGTGAAGATCGCATTTACATTCAAAATTCTCCATACACTACAAAAAAACCAGCACAATAAGTTAAAGAGTATCCAACTTCAGTAAGAGAATAAAATGTTGGTGTATTAGAGCTACAGGGAGTTTTTTTTGCTAACAGCTGCTTGGAGTTATGTTTCCTTAAGCATTGAGAATCCCCATGCAGAGACTATACCCATTCTGTTTGGTGTTATGCAGAGGTTATGTGCTTGAGAGGTACTGTTGTCCTGAGAAACCTTGATTTTAGACAAAGGTTGGAAAATGGGCAATACTGTCATCCCCAGTTTACAAAAGATACTGACTTAGTAAGGAGAGAGAAGTCCCCAGTGGAGAGGTTGCCTGTGAGTGGACCGCTGCATTTTTGTAAGGTCCCTCGGATGTTTCAGTGTTCACTGACTGGGAACAACACCTCAGTGCTTAGCATGTATTTAAGCACATCAGAAATCAGGTACACCTATAATCCCCACTGATTTTAATAGACTTTCAGTAGTTCATTTAGTCAAATTTAGACTGCATGCTTAAGTGGAGCGGCTGAGGGAACTGGGGTTGTTTAGCCTGGAGAAGAGGAGGCTGAGGGGAGACCTCATCGCTCTCTACAACTCCCTGAAAGGAGGTTGTAGCGAGGTGGGGTCGGTCTCTTCTCCCAAGTAACAAGCGATAGGACGAGAGGAAATGGCCTCAGGTTGCGCCAGGGGAGGTTTAGATTGGACATGAGGAAAAATTTCTTTACTGAAAGAGTGGTTAAACATTGGAACAGGCTGCCCCGGGAAGCGGTTGAGTCCCCATCCCTGCAAGTATTTAAAAGACGTGTAGATGAGGCGCTTAGGGACATGGTTTAGTGGGCATGGTGGTGTTGGGTTGACGGTTGGACTCGATGTTCTTAGAGGTCTTTTCCAACCTTAACGATTCTATGATAAAAAGTGCTTTCCTAGATCAAAGCCCTCTCTGCTTTTTGACATCTGAGCTATACTGCCCTCTGTGTTAGCAGCTTCCTTGTATCTGAGACAATCTGAGTATTTGCAGTCCTTCCCTTTGGGGAGGGATGAAGGATGGTATATACTGGTCAAATCACCTCTTGTTAATAATTTATTTTCTTTTCCTATTCAGTAATTAAAGTACAGCATCAGAAAAATAAACATAGTTTCAAAAGAGCAGACAAGCGTATCCATCTGCTAAAATCCTATCATCCTTTGGAACTGACAGATACTCAGGTCTCCTTGACCACTGTCTGGCTTTCTTCTACTTTTCATTGCCCCTCAAAACTTCCCTGATTTGTTTGGCTTTATTTTTGTCTTACATATTTCTGAGAATGGGATCATTCCCAATAATGGCAATTATGCTGGAGTACTACAGACTAAGCAGGGTTCAAAGCAGCTTGTTCTGCTACTAGTTTTCAGCAATTCTTCAGTGCTTGTTCACAGACAGCTACCATGAGCCTTTCTTCTCCTTCCCATCTGCAAACCATTGAGATAAATCTAGACACTATATAGCAGTATATATAAGTAGTAGTGTGTGGCCCACCAAGCACATCAGATCCACGACCAATGCCAAAAAATAGCATTTCCATCTGTGGAGATATCCAAAACTCAACTGGACACGGTCCCAGGCAACCTGCTCTATCCGACCCCGCCTCAGTAGTGAGGTCAGACTAGATGATCTCAAGATATTCCTTCCATTCTCAACAATTCTGTGATTAATAATTAGCCCATTTCAATCATATTTTCAGCTTCACACGTATTCACAGTTGAACCAGTTCAAGTCTCTCTATATATGTGAGAAATGGCATTAATTCTTATAATCTGTAACTGATAAAGCAAAACTCTTAGCACATCTGTTAACTATAA
The DNA here is from genome assembly GCF_965638725.1 of Aptenodytes patagonicus. Lineage (NCBI taxonomy): Eukaryota > Metazoa > Chordata > Aves > Sphenisciformes > Spheniscidae > Aptenodytes > Aptenodytes patagonicus. Next base: position 222,451,236 of record NC_134949.1, read on the forward strand.
AACTAAAGCATAATTAACTGACTCAACTAAACTAGTTCAAAAGGACAAAAATAAATACTTCCGACAGCATTAGTTTTAAAAGATTTAACTCCTTTCAGACGAGCAGGGAGCCCTGGCTGTACTGTCCACTTCTTCAATTCACTACTGAAAGCAACAATACAACATGATGTGGAGTTGGGTATGGAAATGACACAACACTACCTCTCCCTGGGTAATGCAACTCTGTTAATGATCTACTGCGCACAATTAAATATAGAGGAGATAGGGATTTTAATTCAGAAACCTCTTAGCTACTTCCAGTACTTGGGTCTCAATAGGTGGTGTGTCCACTCCAGAAGGAAAGAGTGAGGCTGCTTGTACCCTGCTTAACCAAGGTAGAGCACAGAATTTTGATGTCTCGTTTTACATACAAGCAGATGGTACTCAGCTAACATTTCTCCATCAGATAGTCTTTGATCTTATCTTTCAGGTACTAAAATGTGACAGCAGTTTGGATTGAAATATTTGTAAGTTTTCAAAAATAGCCTATGACGAATTAGGGAAGAGACCTGACAAAATGAAAGTATCGCTGGCTGTTCTGCTACTTTCTTTTATACTGAATACAAATGACAAACTCACCTTACACCAGTTTCCTTCTGCACAAATTTCTAATGACACTGCAGTGAAGTAATGGCACTTTAAAGCCTGTTTGATGGGTTCAAAGTCAGTCATTAACATTACAGAACCTGTCTCTTCATTTGCTAAAGCAAAATTGATCTTTTACAAAGGTTGCATTGTTAAAATTAATGCAGTTGTTGACTGGCAAACAAAAATGCTTTCCAAAGCTCAACAGATCTTTTTGTGATAAAACTTTTCTTGTTTGCTAAAATTTTTCTTTTTAAGGTTGACTCTTAGGCACAATAAACTACAAGTTGATAAATATATCTGACATATACTGGAGAAAGAATCAGCCCTATCTCTTTGCTCATTACTTCTAGCTGAATGTATTTCTTCACTCTGACAAATGTGCTTTTTTCCTTAGGTGTTTGCACCTTCTGAATATTAAAGACCCTTAAAAAGTTCTCATTTCTTCTGCATGAAGAAGGTGTCACCACCATCTGATACTGTGTCTCTTTAAAGCATTACTCAAAATAACAATAGTTTCAGGAGGCAGGTTTGCAGGCACCCGATATACTTAGGGAGTGGAATGATTACCTCAGAGAGTAGAATCAGGGATTTTTTTTGAGATTAAGTACCAAGAACCCAAGGGATCCACAACTATTTGTCTCCTCTGAAAAGTAGACACAGGACTCCTAACTTGTCCTTAGCAAATGGCTTGTGGAAATGCGTCACATCCAATCCACTTCCCCACAACGCAGACGTTCTACCCTCGCTCGTCAATCTGGGCTCCTTCAGAAGTCTTGGAAAGAAAGCAACACTGTCAGGATAAAATTGATCTGACCTATTTTATGTGTCAGATTAAGATCCCTGGAAAGGGACTATGCCCCAAGTCTAATTTTACAGAAATCACAACTGGATTTCCAGGAAACACATATTTATTCTGAAACTGGCATATAAACATGTGAGATCAGTATAGAAGAATAACACATTTGTTCCTGTGATTGTGGAGTTTTAAAAGGTTTTTTGAACACTGCTGGCTAAAGCAAACAATATAGGTTAGTAAAAATCTATATATTGTTTAATGTTGAACCACATTTTTAATTAACATGTAGCATTTCCCATTGTCTTTCTATTCTTTTGAAATTGTATGATAGGAGATTTTTAATGCAATAGATAAAAATATCTTATTAAAGATCATAAACACTTATGCTTTAAGTAACTAAAGCATAATAGGGTAAACTTAATAATACTCATATCAGTGACTGATTTGTCTGGGTTTCTCAATGGCATAATTTGATACCTGTAAACCAGACCACTTTTCTGCTCTCTTAATATTTTTTTTAATCTATAACTAAAAACTCCAATTAATTAAACACTGTATAAAAACATGTCACTAAAAATTTTAGGATACCTTTGAGCCCTGAAATCTGTGGAAGATCACTCAGGTTATGTTAGTCTGGGAGTAGGAATTGCAAGTGTCTTAATCCAGCTCTCAAACAAAATATATCAATAAGGAAAATAATATTATGTTTATTATATCAAATCACATTTTTTTGACAAAAGCAGCTCTGAAAGCAGCTCTGACAGCCAAGAGAAAAAGGTAGACTGAAAACCCCTAATATATTTTAAAGTTTTAAAATAATTAAAGGCATATCTTTTACAAGAATCTCATTTTTTTAAAGCATAGCTGAGAAACTGGAAATGGATGTGCTGCTGTATTATATGTATTGCACAGGAAAAGCAGGATTTAAGCACACTGACATAGGACCTTTTTAAGAATAACAAATTGGAATGTGCTGCAGGGTTTTTGGATGAGGAGAGAGGAAATCTCAGAGACCCCCAAAAAAGCAAACACATTTTCTTTACTAGTGAAGCATATATAGTTTATGGGAATTAACTTAGCTTCTGAACTTTGTTTCAGTAACACGGGTTTCTGTCTGGAAATTGGTGAATATATACAAACTTCTGGGTGTCTCTTGGGGACAGTAGAGGAAAAGGGTGTAGGCAAACAGGAATATGACCACTGTAACAGGCTAGGACAAGAATAAGGTGCTGGAAATTTGCGGAATGGTGTCTGAATACATTTAGTAACAACCATGATAGTTACATCATAGAATAGAATAGAATAGAATAGAATAGAATAGAATAGAATAGAATAGAATAGAATAGAATAGAATAGAATTCTATTCTTCTGTTTCAGTTGGAAGGGTCCTACAAGCATCATCTAGTCCAACTGCCAGACCACTTCAGGGCTGACCAAAAGTTAAAGCATGTTATTAAGGGCATTGTTCAAATGCCTCTTAAACACTGACAGGCTTGGGGCATCGACCACCTCTCCAGGAAGCCTGTTCCAGTGTTTGACCACCCTCTCGGTAAAGAAATGCTTCCTAACGTCCAGTCTAAACCTCCCCTGGTGCAGCTTTGAACCATTCCCACGTGTCCTATCACTGGATACCAGGGAGAAGAGATCAGCACCTCCCTCTCCTCTTCCCCTCCTCAGGAAGCTGTAGAGAGCAATGAGGTTGCCCCTCAGCCTCCTTTTCTCCAAAGAAGATGAGCCCAAAGTCCTTATCTGTTCCTCACAGGACATGCCTTCCAGCCCTTTCACCAGATTTGTTGCCCTCCTCTGGATGCAAGTTCAAGGCTAGTAGTGAGATAAGGTTTGCAGATAGAGGTCTTATCTTTTACTAGACCAGTTGTTAGAAGTGAAACATCGGTTGAGTTGTCAGGCACATGAGCCCTTCTTTGTATCTGTAGGAGTAACAAGAAACTTCAAACCTAAATTCAAGCTGGGAACAATTGGTCATGGTTTAATTACACGTGTATCAGTTGGACTACCTTGAAGGAAAAAGAAGCTGGTGGCTATGTGATGTTACTAAGTTGATAAAGTAGTTATTTCCTAGGAGAAAGGAGACAAGTTGTTTGTAACTTGTGTAACATAGAGCTTAATGCCAACAGATCTCCACCACAGCCACAGTAAATAACCCCACAATAGAAATGTCAGCATTCATGGATCTTGCATCTGCATGTCCTGGGATGGACATTTCCTTCTGGGTAGCGGTGTCCTCATGGTAGCAACATAGGATAAGCCAAGCAACAATTATACAGCAGGATGAACTCACACAATCAATAAAGAGCAGAAACACCCCACTGACAATAAAGGAACACTTCTTACAAAACAGTCAATCCCGCTCCTGATTCTCAATAAAGACTTAAAAACCACTTTGAAATGAAGAGTCTGGAAAATTCCTAATTCTATTGAATACCAGAAACAATGAGCTAAGTAGAGATATTAATCTTTTCACACATTATAATATCCTTCCCTTACACTAACCACAGACAATGACTACCTGTCTTCCTGTTTCTCATGAGAGATAATTATCTTATGTCCCTACTAACGTCCTCTCAGATCTACACCGATTTCAGGGATGGCCTAACCTATACCTAAGTAAACTGAGCGTATTTTCTTAACCTTAGCTTTTCTTAGCTTTGAAGTTTGATGCTTGGAAGAGGGACATGGTTGTCCAGTAGCTTGTCTAAATTTTCCACATGTATGATTAGTGGGATGACAGGTGTTATCTCCATTTAAAAGATTCATCTTCCTTACTGTTATAAGTGCGTACATAAGAGAGAAAACTCAAAGCCAAGTCCTGACAGTTCACATTCTCAGTAAATTGTGACGTTTAAGTTCCAGAATGCAGCAACATAGGTTGATTATGATGTCTAATCAACAGATAGAAACATCTCTGAGAATTTTTTTAACCAGAAACCTGCAATTTTCGTATCACTGTGTAAGGATTGTGGGCCATTTTTAGAGTGCACACCTGAAATCTATCTGCCTCAAAATGTGAGACTTTTCATGAATCTTCATGCTCTCTGTGGCTTTTCTATATTGTGATTCCTCTTACCTCATGCTATCTAAATGGGGAGGGTTTTCTCAGATATAAAAAAAAAACCAAACACAAACTGTTTCTGTTTCACAATATAGGGAAATTTTTACTGGAATTTTCTATATCTTAGTTATATATGTGAATTGATTGTCAGTGTGTATAATTTAGAGTAGCTCTTTCTAGACGGTGCTGATTCACCCACTTTAATTGCGTACAATTTTTTTCACAGCGAAGTACCAAGGACTTCATTTGTCTTTCTTTGAAAGGATTCCTCACTTGGGCAGAACTTTTTTGCCGAAGTCAGAAACAAATTAATAGAAAACTCCTTTCTTATCTATGTTATAAAAAACTTGCTATCATTTATAAGTAGGCAAATTGCTTCTTCAATTTCTTTTAAGTGTTTTCTGAAATTTCTCATCCTTTCTTCCTTTATTTCTACCTTCAAGCTTTTTCTCAACTTGTTTTAAGAACTCTTCAAATTATCCATCTTCCCAGGTTTTTTTTTTCTAAATCTCTCACCCCGCCAGCCTCTTATTATTCAAGAGCTGTCAAAACCAGTTTCTTTACTAAGTAAGGACTGAACATTGTTTTGGGTGTTTTTTTGTTTTCTTTTTAACTATGCTCAGTTTACAGCATCTACTATAAGTTAAGAACTATACCAAACTTACTTTGATAGAAAATACCACTGATCCCAGCAGGACAATGGAACTGTCACCCTGGCTTTAAGAAACCATAAATGAGACTAGATAGAAAAATTAAACCACAAGTTTAAGGCAGAATGCAGCTATCGAGGGCTTTTCTGTGTCAGTTCCTTAATTTCTCTTGCGTTATCAACATTTAGATTTGTTTCCATTTCATCCGTTGGTAGTCTCCTTGAACACAGCATCATTCGTTGTAGCTCAGTAGATGTTCTTAGGGATTACTTCAGATCGTTTCTGCTTGTACGTGTCCTGCTCTGTATTATAACTATCATATTTTCCCTGAGACATTGTGAAAACAAAAGGAAAACCAGTCAGACTACTGGGTACAATGGGCCCTAAAGAGCAATGGATCCAATATCATTGCTGTTGTGTAATTAATATCAAGAACAATTCACTGTGAAGAATAGGAAAATAAATTTCTCCCTCCAAGCCAGAGCTTAGAGGGTATTTTATTAGATGTTACACTATTAAAAATGAGCAGGACATATTCTTTTATTGTCCAGTCATTAAATTAACAAGATTTATTTCTGCCCCCAAGACTGGGTGTGTTTGGTAGCCGATGCCATATGGAAATGGACATAATAAACAGGTGTAGCTGCCTCATTTCGTTCTTTGTTTCAGATGGGTTTTTAATAGCTGTTCAGGTTGCTACATGATAAGTAATGTTTTATGCCATGGGAGATAGCTCAGGAAAAAAAAATAGTAATACACAAGACCCTAAAGATGGCTATTTGGACTGCCAGTTCTTTGTTGAAAGAGTCATTAAGGCTGAGCTGTATTTAATACTTTAATAGAAATGTGTCAGAGATATGACAATGGACTGTTAGTGTTTGTAAATGGGATTTTGCGCTCTCTTGTTTCTTCCAAGAATCCATCCAGCTTGTACAGAAAATGTTCTCAGCAAATAAAAGGCAAGCCAACAGTTTCTTAGGGATGCTGCTGATGTTAATTAAATTGGTCCTTGTATTGTCCTCTGCAAACTTACCCTTTTATACTCCTGTAAACAAAACTCAGATTCATTCTCTGATATATTACTGTGAGGTAAATCCAGAGCAACTTCAATGATCTCCAAGGGTCAGAGCCTCTACTAACTGAAAGTCCACGGTAAATTCACTGAAGTCATTGGCATTGCATCAAGTTCATACTGCTATAAATGCAAATAAACTTGATATTAAAATTCATATTATTAGTAGAAGCAATATGAAGGAAGCCCCTTCAGCCATGATCTAAATATATTGCTTTTTTTTTTTTTTTCACTACTCTGTTCAATAGACAGAAAGCTTTTCATTCACTTTAAATATGCCAAAGAGGTCACAGCAAATCTATGATACAGTTTAAGTATAGAAGGGAGGAGAAAAACCTGCAGATTTCATTTTTGTAGAAGAACACAAATATACAAAAGGAAATGTGAGAAGGATACTGAAGTTAAAACCTCAGTGCTAATAAAAGTACAACAGGAACTGAAATGATTGTCGGTGGTGTGGGTCACATTTTTATATCTCCTTACACCATATTCTAGTATTCTTTGTAGTGGAAGGCTTAATGAATGCAATGAACTGTGGAACGGACTTTAGAAGGAATATTACTTAACATACAGTAGAGAAGGTCTCAATAAAAAAATAAAAAAAGAAGAAATCCAACTAAGAAAAGTCCTGCAGGAAGGACAAATATCATCTTTATTCTATCATTAGATTTTCTGATGTTTCAGATAGAATTTTATACAAATATCCTGAAGCTACTACAAAACAGATATGTTCTCCTGTTTTAATTTTGCTTGGGCAAAAACAGTCATGATGGTATGGAGGCTATTGAGAAGCAAAGCTGGAGGATGAGGGACTGCGACATAAAAGTAGTATTCTTTGAGGAGAATAATGTGAGCCATAACCTGCACACTTTATAGTGTGCCATTGAACTGAATCAATTCAGTGAGATTTGTGCCAATTTGATAACAGAGCGTGGCCAGCAAACACTGGGTGATGAAAACCAAACGGCTTCGGACTTGGAAGGACTGAATAGAGTTCCTCTACCTTGTTTCTTTAATAATGTCCTTTTCTAAATTATCACTGCCCGTATTTCCTTTCTTGGGGGACAATTTGGAGCCTTTACGATGAAAGATGTGACCTTTATTGTGACAAGGCAACAATCTAGTTTATCTCCGGCACAGTTTACCATTTCCAGCAGTATAAACTGTAAGTCTACTCAATGATGTCATTCCACATAATGCAGAATATAAAACAAGGGGAAGTAATTGTAGGCCCACAAGTGGAAGCAAAAAGCAGTGAGCAATATGTTTCAGTTTACTCTGTGTGCTACTCTTGATTACCCTTAAATGCATCCTGGGAGCACTCTCACAACAGTGGAAATCTGTGTGGGATTTGGATAATGTTGTCACCATTTTCACTATCAATATGTTTGAGTCACGCTGCACATACTGGCAGGAAAGGTTTCTGAATGTGCATAATGTTTTCCGATCCTGATTATCCTGTGATGTAAATCCATAATATTCTCCAGTTACAGTTTAATTGCATAATTCTGTCTCACTTCATGTGGTGGGGTCGCACTGCCCCAAAGTAAGTTTTTTTATGGTAATTTTTTTTACTGTGCAATTGATATATGAAATAGGACAATTTTTACCAATCTACATTAAAACTGAGAGGTGTAATTAATTCACGGAGTTCACAGATGAAAATCCAATACTGTATCAAACTGTATCAACTGATTGTTGAACTATTTGCACAATCATCAACGCATTTATTGTGACACTGATTTATATTATTATAACACTTAGAAACTGCATTTAGAGATCTGTGCTCCTTGCACTGGGAATTGTACCCAGCCATAAGGAAAAAAGAATTCCTACCTCACAGTTTTAGTCACATGAGGAAAAGGTGTGTAGCTACAGCAAATGGAAAAATGGGAAGGACATTTAACAGGGAGATTATTGTAATTTAGTGTAACATCCTGCTGTCAGTGCACCACAGACCCCCAGCCAATGTCCAGTAGTTATTGCATAACAACTCGTCACTGGTGGCTGGAAAGTCACTTTTAAATCAGAGAATCTTCTGCCAGATGACTCTTCTGCAGTCACTTGAATATATTTTTAGAGTGCAGAACTGTAGTTGATTTCTCCGCTCCTACTGAATCTCTCCCTTCATGTCTGCTGATCATTTTGAAAAGCATTATTCTGTACTCATGTGTACTGTTGGTAACACCGAAGGGCTGCTAGTAGCACAGTATGGGTATGTCTACATTGCAATTGAAGATATAGCTGTTGCACAGGTAAGCATTCCCCAACACCTTAAAAAACAGTTAGGGACTGGTGGATTATTTAGGATTGCCTGAAAACATGTGAGTCAGGAGGGATCACACTTTTGAAAGGTCACGAGAAACAGTGAGAAAGATTAAAAAATTCCCGTGCTGCTTTTACCCTTGTGTAGATACAATCCAAGATATAAGATGTCCCAAGTCCCATAGAATGTCCCATAGAATTGTTCATTAGACTGGCTAAGCATCGACTTAGAAATTTAGATATGTATGTTATATATTTTGTATTTCCCTTATTTAGGAGCTTGAAAATGTCTGGTTGTCATGGTTTAACCTCAGTCAGCAACTGAGCACCACACAGCCGCTTGCTCACTCCCCTCCCCCCTCCCCCCGGTGGGATGGGGGAGAGAACTGGAAGAGTAAAAGTGAGAAAAACTCGTGGGTTGAGATAAAAACAGTTTAATAATTGAAATAAAATAATAATAACAATAATAATGTAATACTACTACTACTAATAATAATAATAATACACAAAGCAAGTGATGCACAGTGCAGTTGCTCACCACCCGCCGACCGATGCCCAGCCAGTCCCCGAGCAGCGGCCCCCCCGGCCAGCTTTCCCCAGTTTATGTACTGAGCATGACGTCCCATGGTATGGAATGTCCCTTGGGCCAGTTGGGGTCAGCTGTCCTGGCTGTGCCCCCTCCCAGCTTCTTGTGCCCCTCCAGCCTTCTCAGTCGGTAGAGCATGGGAAGCTGAAAAGTCCTTGACTAGTGTAAGCACTGCTCAGCAACAACTAAAACATCGGTGTGTAATAACCATTATTCTCACCCTAAATCCAAAACACAGCACTGTACCAGCTACTAGGAAGGAAATTAACTCTATCCCTGCCGAAACCAGGACAGTATCCACCCCTTATTCTATACCATCTACGTCATGCTCAAGTCTCATATTTTCCAGTACATTTCCATTAATCAGCACTCCTTTTCCTGTTGTGTTTTGTTTGTTTGTTTGTTTTTTAATATATATATATACACACACAGATATCATTCCCTTAGTCTATGGGCCACCCCTCTAAAATGTTCGGTGAGTTCATTTAGTCCATGACTTCGGGCTCCATCTGTTGTAATAATCATCCAGAGCAGGAAAGATGGAGACGGTATGTGGCTTTGGATTGTTTCATGTTGAAGTCAGTTCTGGTACCATCATCACTGTGCTTTGCTTGGTTTCATCAAAGTTTATTCTTCACTAATCTGGCTTATTCTTGTTGTAATATCATTAGTATGGCATATAATATTATGTAGCACTTAACATCACATAATTCAGATCATTGGCTATTCTCACCCAAAATCAAATCCCTTTGAGGTACACATCGGACTTCCCCATCCTCCCACATCACACACCAAGTGCACCCAGGTCCTTGAGCAAAAGCAATCCCACGGCTGGGTTTGCCTTTGCCCGAGGCAGGAATAACCCAAACTGTCTTCCACAGCATATTTTTTATGTGCACTACAGGGACTTTATTCCCATCTACAGTACGTAAAAGTTCTGACTGGGCAGGGCCTGCTCGAGTGTTGACTAACCAGGTGGCCTTTGCTAAATGCGTATCCCAATGTTTGAACGTCCCGCCACCCATTGCTCTCAGTGTAGTCTGTAACAGCCCATTGTATTGTTCAGTTCTCCCAGAGGCTGGTGCATGACAGGGGATGTGATACACCCACTCAATGCCGTGCTCTCTGGCCCAGGTGTCTATGAGGTTGTTTCGGAAATGAGTCCCGTTGTCTGACTCAATTCTTTCTGGGGTGCCATGTCGCCATAGGACTTGCTTTTCAAGGCCCAGGATAGTGTTTCGGGCGGTGGCATGGGGCACGGGATATGTTTCCAGCCATCCGGTGGTTGCCTCCACCATTGTAAGCACGTGGCGCTTGCCTTGGCGGGTTTGTGGGAGTGTGATATAATCGATCCGCCAGGCCTCCCCATATTTCTATTTCAGCCATCGTCCTCCATACCAAAAAGGCTTTAACCGTTTGGCTTGTTTGATTGCAGCACATGTTTCGCATTCATGGATAACCTGCGCAATAGTGTCCATGGTCAAGTCCACCCTTCGATCACGAGCCCATCTGTATGTTGCATCTCTTCCTTGGTGACCTGAGGTGTCATGGGCCCACCGAGCTAGAAATAATTCACCCTTATGTTGCCAGTCCAGATCCACCTAAGCCACTTCAATCTTAGCAGCCTGATCCACCCGCTGGTTGTTTTGATGTTCTTCAGTGGCCCGACTCTTGTGTACGTGAGCATCTACGTGACGGACTTTTACAACCAGGTTCTCCACCCGGGCAGCAATATCTTGCCACAATGCGGCAGCCCAGATGGGCTTGCCTCTGCACTGCCAGTTGCTCTGCTTCCATTGCTGCAACCACCCCCACAGGGCATTTGCCACCATCCATGAGTCAGTGTGGAGACAGAGCACTGGCCACTTTTCTCGGTCAGCAATGTCTAAAGCCAGCTGGATGGCCTTTACTTCTGCAAATTGGCTCGATTCACCTTCTCCTTCAGCCGTTTCTACAACTTGTCGCATAGGACTCCATACAGCAGCTTTCCACCTCCGATGCTTTCCCACAAGACGACAGGACCCATCAGTGAACAGGGCATATTGCTTCTCATTTTCTGGTAGTTCATTATACATTGGGGCCTCCTCAGCATGTGTAACCTCTTCCTCTGGCGATATTGCAAAATCTTTGCCCTCTGGCCAGTCCATGATCACTTCCAGGACTCCTGGGCGACTGGGGTTTCCTATTCGAGCCCGTTGTGTGATCAGTGCGACCCATTTACTCCATGTAGCATCAGTTGCATGATGTGTCCAGGGGACCCTCCCTCTGAACATCCAGCCTAGCACCGGCAGTCGGGGTGCCAGGAGGAGCTGTGCTTCAGTGCCGATCACTTCCGAAGCACCTCGAACCCCTTCATACGCTGCCAATATCCGTTTTTCAGTTGGAGTATAGCGGGCCTCGGATCCTCTGTATCCCCGACTCCAAAACCCTTGGGGTCGACCTCGAGTCTCCCCTGGTGCTTTCTGCCAGAGGCTCCAGGTAGGGCCGTTCTCCCCGGCTGCGGTATAGAGCACATTTTTTATATCTTGTCCTGCCCGGACTGGCCCCAGGGCTACTGCGTGAACTATCTCCTCTTTAATTTGTTCAAAAGCTTGTCGTTGCTCAGGGCCCCATTTGAAATCGTTCTTCTTTTGGGTCACTTGATAGAGAGGGTTTACAATCAGACTATAATTTGGAATGTGCATTCTCCAAAAACCCACCACGCCTAAGAAAGCTTGTGTTTCCTTTTTGCTAGTTGGTGGAGACATGGCTGTTATTTTGTTGATCACATCCATTGGGATCTGACGATGTCCATCTTGCCATTTTATTCCTAAAAACTGGATCTCCTGTGCAGGTCCCTTGACCTTACTTTGTTTTATGGCAAAACCAGCCTTCAGCAGGATTCGGACTATTTCCTTCCCTTTTTCAAAAACTTCTCCTGCTGTGTTGCCCCACACGATGATATCATCAATGTATTGCAGGTGTTCTGGAGCTCCACCCTGTTCCAGTGCAGTCTGGATCAGTCCATGGCAAATGGTGGGGCTGTGTTTCCACCCCTGGGGCAGTCGGTTCCAGGTGTACTGGACGCCCCTCCAAGTGAAAGCAAATTGTGGCCTGCACTCTGCTGCCAAAGGGATTGAGAAAAACACATTAGCAATATCAGCTGTGGCATACCACTTGGCTGCCTTTGACTCCAGTTCGTATTGAAGTTCTAGCATGTCTGGCACAGCAGCACTCAGCGGTGGCATGACTTCATTTAGGCCACGATAGTCTACTGTTAGTCTCCACTCTCCATTAGACTGCCGCACTGGCCATATGGGACTGTTAAAGGGTGAACGAGTCTTGCTGATCACTCCTTGGCTCTCCAGTCGACGAATCAGCTCATGGATGGGAATCAAGGAGTCTCGGTTGGTGCAATATTGCCGCCGGTGCACCGTGGTGGTAGCGATTGGCACTTGTTGGTCTTCGACCTTCAGCAACCCCACAACAGAGGGGTCCTCCGAGAGACCAGGCAAGGTGGACAGCTGTTTAATTTCCTCCATCTCCAAGGCAGCTATACCAAAAGCCCACCGGTACCCTTTTGGGTCCTTGAAATACCCTCTCCTGAGGTAGTCTATGCCAAGGATGCACGGAGCCTCTGGGCCAGTCACAATGGGGTGCTTCTGCCACCCGTTCCCAGTTAAACTCACTTCGGCCTCCAATACAGTTAGCTGTTGGGATCCCTCCATCACCCCAGAAATACAGATGGGTTCTGCCCCTATATAGCTTGATGGCATTAGGGTACACTGTGCACCGGTGTCTACCAGAGCCTTATACTTCTGTGGGTCTGATGTGCCAGGCCATCGAATCCACACAGTCCAGTAAACCCGGTTGTCCCTTTCCTCCCCCTGGCTGGAGGCAGGGCCCCTCTAATCCTCATCACAGTACTCATTTCTCATTTCTTGTACGTACGGGTCAGAAGTTTCTTCATTAAGATCAGAAGTAAGATCAGCCCTTCTACTCTCTCTGGGGAACTGCCCGCTGGAAACTGGAGCAGCAATTTTCCTGGAAGAACCTCTTTCTGTGATTGTTTTCCCTTGCAACTCACGTACCCGCGCCCCTAGGGCTGCAGTAGGTTTCCCATCCCACTTCCTCATGTCCTCTCTGTGATCACACAGATAAAACCATAGGGTGCCCCGTGGTGTGTACCCTTTATACTATCTCTCTTGAGCAAAAGAACGCTGACTCCTAATAGCTGAGATATTGGTCCATACAGGTGGGGAGTAGGACCTATCCTCTTTGAACTGCTGGAACTCCCAGGACAGTTTCTCCACAGCCGAGACGAGGGAGGAAGAGGGACTTTCTTTGTATTGCCGGAGTTGACTAGCCAATTCATCCACTATTTGTTCCTTTCCATCTTTCCAGGTTATTACTGCCAATGAATTGGCGTATGATGATGGTGAGCTCCTTATAAACTTCCGCCACATGGGTCATGTGCACTTGACGTCATCTGGATTTTTGGATAGTTGTTCATTGTTCAGGTCACTATAAATCACCTCCAGCACAGCTAATTCTCTCAGGAACTAGAGACCCTTCTCCACTTGCCTGGGCGGCATATGACATCTTCCTTAAAGGGATACCTTTTCTTCACGCTTGACAAGAGTCGCCTCCAAAGGCTGAGGACTCGTGTCCCTTTTCCAATCGCTTTGTCAATGCCCCCTTCCCTAGAAAGGGATCCCAGCTGCTTGGCTTCCCTACCCTCTAATTCCAGGCTACTGGCCCCATTATCCCAGCATCGGAGCAGCCAGGTGACAATATGCTCGCCTGGACGACGGCTGAAATCTTTCCGTATATCTCGCAGCTCACTCAGGGATAGAGATCGGGTGGTCACTGCCTCATTTATGAGTTCTTCCTCTTCTTCCTCCCCGAGCAGTTGCTGGTCCTCCTCCTCCTGTTCTCGTGATGGCCCTTCTCCAGGGTAGTCTGCCTCTTCCACTTCTTCCTCTGGCTCCGTTTTAGAAGAAGCTTCTTCCTCCCTTACTAAACGAGCCGACTTACGCTTCCAAGATTTCTTCTTGTGTACAGGGGCGACTGATACCAGCACAGGTTGGCTTTTTGGTTTAGCCACAGGGCATGTCGCCGGGGTCGGAGTGGCCGCAGTGCGTGTCATTTTACTGTCAGAGCCAGAGACCTTCTCTTCCCTTTGAGGGCACTGAATGGTGTTGAACAGGGCTTGGTAGGCATGGGCCAGGCCCCAGCACGTTGCAATGATCTGCATCTCTCTGGAGTTGCCAGGGCGACAACATACCTTGTCCAAATGTTCTACTAACTTTTCAGGATTCTGCACTTCCTCAGGGGTGAAGTTCCAAAACACTGGGGGTGCCCATTGGCCTAGGTACTTGCCCATCTTCTCCCACACACCCTGCCACTCATAATTATTCAGCCTTGGGGCAGATCTCTGGATGATATTCTTAAATTGCTTACCAACTTTAGACAAAACCGAAACAATATTCCCAAGAAGTACCAACAGAAGTATCTTAACTACCCAAGGCTGTTCAAAATACTGAAAAGTTACTGTAATGAAGGAGGAAACACCATAGCAGAAGGTAGTGACACTGCCATTCTGTATTTCCTCAATAAAAATACTCTCAGAGGAAGAACTGTAATTGCTAGTTGTCTCCACGAAGTGGTATCTGTAGTATAGTAATGGCTTCATTATGAAACTCACATACTGAATGAAGCCTAAGGTCAATGTTTTAAAAATAAACATCCCAAGTGGAATGTCACCAATCACTGCAGACCACAGCAAACTGCAAAAAACAACACCAATCTTTAACATGTACAGCAAAAAAACGAGCACAATGCAGATTAGACAAATCAATATCGAGAACAGAGGAACCAACATTGTGACCCACCACTGTTAACAGATATAAATTCCTTAATACACTCCAGTTAATCTGTTATTATCTCAAACCCTTCGTGCCCCACGTTGGGCGCCAAAAAGGACTGTTGTGGTTTAACCTCAGTCGGCAACTGAGCACCACACAGCCACTCGCTCGCTTCTCCCCCCTCCCCCTGGTTGGATGGGGGAGAGAATTGGAAGAGCACAAGTGAGAAAACTCGTGGGTTGAGATAAAAACAGTTTAATAATTGAAATAAAACAATAATAACAGTAATAATGTAATAATGGTAATAATAATACACAAAGCAAGTAATGCACAGTGCAATTGCTCACCACCCACTGACCGATGCCCAGCCAGTCCCCGAGCAGTGGCCCCCCCCGGCCAGCTTTCCCCAGTTTATGTACTGAGCATGACGTCCCATGGTATGGAATGTCCCTTGGGCCAGTTGGGGTCAGCTGTCCTGGCTGTGCCCCCTCCCAGCTTCTTGTGCACCTCCAGCCTTCTCAGTCGGTAGAGCATGGGAAGATGAAAAGTCCTTAACTGGTGTAATCACTGCCTAGCAACAACTAAAACATGGGTGTGTTATCAACATTGTTCTCACCCTAAATCCAAAACACAGCACTGTACCAGCTACCAGGAAGGAAATTAACTATCCCTGCCGAAACCAGGACACTGGTGATCCAGAGGGAAAAAATATTTTGCAGATACCTTATAAGAACAAGCTAAGCTGAGAGGTGGTTTAGGTTTAAAATGTATCATCTCACTTTATAGAAGTCAATAAAAATAAGGGGGAAAAAAAAAGCCTAAATAAAGTGTTAAAAAATAAAGAATTTAAAAAGAATGCTTGTATGTCTGCCCTGGAAGGGGGTGAGAGAATGGACCACGTATAAGAGCTACGAGTCATTTTGTGCAGCCACCATTAGGCAGCAGTTCCCTTGACTGCGGATGCAGTATCAGAACAGTGACAGTAAAGATGCTTTAAAAATCAAAGCTCAGGCAGGGAGTATTTTTGGATATTTGAACCCAATGTACAAAGAATGTTGAGAGACAGAGAATGGGGAGTGCTACCCATTCCTAGGGTGTTTTTATATATATTTACACTAAAAGAATTCAACTTTTGTTACCCTGACTTTATTTCACTGTGCTGGAGCTCGATCCATCAGAAAGCCTGCAGTTAAGACCATTAAAGCTGAAAAATAAGAGACAAACACAATCAAAAAGAAATGTTATATTTAAACAGAAGGAAAAATCTTTAATTTTCTGTTCTATTCTCCTCATCACCCCCTCATGACCCAATATAAGATTTTTAACACACCAAGGTTAACCACTAAAGCGCCAGTCTCACTAACCCCTCTGAATTTACCTAGTGCTTAATGAATTAACTTCAGTGAGATTACTCACAGAAATAAAAATAAGCTTATAAATCACTCTTTGAAGGTTCAAACTTCTTTGTGAAAATAGTTTTGGAGCTTTCTTTAGCTCATACACACATAAAACTCATATTTAGGCCATATCAAAGAAAAATACAGTCTATAATTGCAGGCCAATGAAATATTTACGTATCAGCTATTTGTGCTCACGGAATGGAGAGTGTGATGGGACTTTTGGCCCCAGCAGCTGCTGTAAGTGGTTTGTAAGCAGTAACCTACAATACGGATAACAAATCTATAAATGGCCCCAAGGATGTAATCTCCGCTTTCGGGAATTAATTCACGTAGAAAAATCTCTTTTCTTAACCTGATGCTTACTTAACCTAGGGTCCTACTAACAAAGACAAATGGCACCATGGCAGTTGGTGTACGAGAAGCTTGACATGTGGGAGGCAAAAGGCCATCTGCTCTGATATTTTGCCGGTAGTTTGTTTTCCTCACCCTCATCAGACTAAATATGTCAGTGCTGCTTGACATTAGGTTTATACCACATGGCTTTTATGTAGCTTCTTTCTTAAGCACGGTTAAAAACACCACTTTCAGCACCATACGAAACAGATACTCTGTCTACAAAAGCAGAATTCAGTTCATCATTTGATTGAGGAAGGATTGTTCTTGTTATTACACATCCATTCTTAAATTTTTAATTGGGACCATTTTTTGACAGAAAAGAGGGTTTGGTTTTGTTTTGTTTGTGTGGAGGTTAAAGGAGCAATAAATCAAAAAAATGGGATGGAATAGTTGGTTTTACTTTCTATTGTTGGCCTTTAACTTCATTATTTTCCATTTATGGATAATTTAATTTACAATTTTCAACAATAAAAATAAACAAATAAAAATGATGATGGGTCTCTAATTTAATTAAATGAGCATCCTGATATTATGATACTAAAGATGTAATAAATATTAATGTGAATACTTAACATATATGCATATGTGTTTGAGATTTCTGCCTACACATGTGCACGTACAAAACTGCACAAAGTATCCAGAGAGTAGAAACGAGGCCCTCAATATCAGGAAAGGCATTTTTATAAAGGTAATAATGTAGTTATCACCATGTCATGTAGTGCAATTGATAGCAGTATTCAAAATTAATGGACTTTGCAGTGCAGTGGATTAATGCACTCTGTGCACATTGCATAAATCTTCCTGTCTGGAATTTCGTCTGGAATCCAGAACCACACTGAATGTGAATGGCAGAGGAAGACTTTTTAGTCTCTGGGCTGTACTGAAAATTGTGCAGTGTTTTGTAGCCTGACATTATTCATAAATGAAATTTATTAGCAGGACAGGTTTGTCTAGAATTCAGCAGCGTGTCCTAAGAAAATACAAATATATGGCTTATACAGTTTTGATGTTTTTCTCATTAGTCTCAGCAAATAAGTTCTTTCGTGTGTTTCATGAAATGTGATTCTAAATGGTTAGAAGGCTATAATTTCAAAGGGAGTGTGTTTTAAAATGCTGATTATATTGTTTCTTTCTGTGCTGCAGTCAGTTATCCCTTGCTGTAAAAAAGATGATTGAAGACTGGAAATGTATGAACTAAGTCTGCTCTCAGAAAACCGTGTAAATATTCATAACAAATACTTTAATAATTATGCTACTTTGGATTTATATAGTTAGAAGAAAAATCAGAATCCAGCATCACATTTCAATTATTGCTATGGAAAACAATGTAAGTCTCGCAGAAGAAATAATTCCAATAGTAAGTAATATAGGTATTTTTTTCCTCTAGCATTATTTTATCCTATTAATTTATTTTAATAAATTTAAAGGCTTCTAAAAATCAATTATTCTGAGCTTTTTTGTTGTTGTTGTTGTTGTTGTTTTAAAAAAAGGTGAAACTTTTGCCCCAAACTATGTGGAATGCATATCTATTTTTGGTAGTCTCATTACCCAACATATTGAGGTACTTGTATGGAGAGGTGATAGTCTTCTTCATTACTGTCAAAACCAGTATCCATTATAATGAGCTATTTTAGCTTCCCACCCCTGCCCTGGAAATGGCCTTCTTTTCAGTAGCCTGGAGCAAAGCCAGCTATACTTGCTTTCTCTGACAGCTAGGATATTTCTTACAGAAGGAGAATTCCCAGGAGTTTTACTAGCTTAGCATTAAGACAACAGATCAGTGCAAAGGAGCTGTACCAGGAGCCAAAAATTTGGATCAAAATAGCTTGTATCCCATCATATTACACCAGATTCAATTCTACTTGCAAATTGTTTTCTCAAGTTTTCTGCTTTTCAGTTTTTTGGTTTGTTTGGGTTTTTTTCCCCAAAAAAAAAAATAGGTAGAGAAGAATTTTCCATTTTAATACTGGCTGAAGGTTTCAGAATGTTGTTTCAGGATGAGGTTCCAGTTGAAACCGTCTTTTTACATGTCAGAAAGCAGTAAATCACCGTACCACAGCTTCCAGGTACTGTTCTACCAAAACTTCAATGGGAATTTTTTAAGAAAATTGTCCTGGTAACCTCTTTCTGCTGGGACAGATTTTTTGCCAGGATGTTATGGTTCACTACTCACTCATCCGTTCTTCGTTATATACTTGAAGTCAAAGAATCACAGAGTAATTAAGGTTGGAAAGGCTCTCTGAGATTACCTAGTCCAACCTTCTTCAGTTCCTCTACAGGACCAGCTTCAAAATTAGACCAGGTTTCTCAGGGATGCACAGGGATCCTCCCCAAGGATGGGGATTCCATAGCCTCTCTGAGCAGCCTGCTCCAGTGCTTAATTACTCTCATCACAAAAGCTATTACCCTAATATCCAAACTGAATTTCCCTTGGTGCCTCTTGTATTTTTACTCTGGACCTCAGAGATGAACCTGCTTATGTCCTCTATCACCCTTTTTTTGTAGCTGAGGACTTCCCTCAGCTAAACAACTCCAGCTCTCTCCATCCCTCCTTGTATGCCATGTGCTGCAACCACTGATCTTCTTGGTGCCTTCTGCTGGACTTTCCTCAGCTTGTCACTCTCATATTGGGGAACCCAAAACTAGCCATAGTACTCTGGATATGGTCTTATGGTAGCTCATTTGGGGGAGTCATCGCTTTCCTCAGCTGACTGTTGATGCAGCCCCAGAAGTGCTTGCAAGGACATGCTGCAGATAGTGGTGTTCAACTTACTGCCCATCAGGGCATTACATCTGTTCCTGCAAAGATGCTCCTCAGTGTTGGTCCTCAGACTGTTGTTGCATAGAGTTGTTCCATCTTTCTTACAAGCCCCCTTTAAGTACTGAAAGGCTGCAATAAGGTCTCCCTGAAGCCTCCTCTTCTCCAGGCTGAACAACCCCAACTCTCTCAGCCTTTCTTCATAGGAGAGATGTTCCATCCCCCTGATCATTTTCGTGGCCCTCTTCTGGACCCGCACCAACAGGTCCGTGTCTTTCCTGTGCTGAGGGCTCCAGAGCTGGATGCAGTACTCCAAGAAGGGTCTCACAAGAGTGGAGTAGAGGGGGAGAATCGCCTCCCTCGACCTGCTGGCCACGCTTCTTTGGATGCAGCCCAGGATATGGTTGGCTTTCTGGGCTTGTCCTGGTTTCATCAGGGATAGAGTTAATTTCCTTCCTAGTAGCTGGTACAGTGCTGTGTTTTGGATTTAGGATGACAATAATGTTGATAACACACCGATGTTTTAGTTGTTGCTGAGCAGTGCTTACACTAGTCAAGGACTTTTCAGCTTCCCATGCTCTACCGACTGAGAAGGCTGGAGGTGCACAAGAAGCTTGGAGGGGGCACAGCCAGGACAGCTGACCCCAACTGGCCAAAGGGACATTCCATACCATGGGACGTCATGCTCAGTACATAAACTGGGGGAAAGCTGGCCGGGGGGGCCGCTGCTCGGGGACTGGCTGGGCATCGGTCGGCGGGTGGTGAGCAATTGCATCATGCATCACTTGCTTTGTCTATTCTTCTTCTTATTATTACTATTATTATTATTGGTGGTAGTATTTTATTTTATTTCAATTACGAAACTGAAAACCCACGAGTTTTCTCACTTTTACTCTTCTGATTCTCTCCCCCATCCCACCGGGGGGGGGGGGGGAGTGAGCGAGTGGCTGGGTGGTGCTCAGTTGCCGACTGGGGTTAAACCACGACAGGGCTGCAAGCACACATTGCCGGCTCATGTCCAGCTTTTCACCCACCAGTACCCCCAAGTCCTTCTCGGCAGGGCTGCTCTCCATCCCTTCATCCCCCAGCCTGTATTGATGCTGGGGGTTGCCCCAACCCAAGTGCAGGACCTTGCACATGGCCTTGTTGTACCTCATAAGATCAGCCAGGCTTCCTAAGCCTCTTTGCCCTTCAGGGCAATTTCCCATCGGATGCCACCTAACAGTTCTCTGAAAAACTGTAGTTTGATCTCCTGAAGTCCTGAATGTCTTCGTTTTGCTACTTACCTTCTTCAGTTCTCTCAGGATTTTAAATGTTACAATCTCAAGGTCACTGCAGCCAACTATCACATCCCTGAATTGTATTACATTCATTACATTACATCCCTGAATCCGTATTACGTTCATGAGTAGCAGATCCGGATCCCATTTATTTCCCATGCCACATACAGTTGTGTGCAGCAAAAGCTACTCCATTCAACCCACCAGCAGCTGTGTCAATACAGTGTGGAAATTTCTGGCATTGCTTGTGCCCTACTTTGTGACCCTCCTAGCAAATATGGTTAAAGTCTTCCATGAGAACTAAGACTAGTGATCAGGAGATTTCAAGGAGCTTCATTCATTGTCTGTTTTTGATCAGGCAGTGTCCAGCAAATGCCTGACACAACTTCCTTTTTTTCTCGTGACCTCCCCTCTGATCCTGACCCATACGGTCTCAACAGGCCTTATGGCCTGTTCTTTTGCAGAACTCCATATGTGTTATCCATACACATGCTGTCCATCCATACGTCTTCCACATGTGCATCCATCCTTGTATCCATCCACCACCACACTCCATCACCACACTCTGGTTTTACAAGCTCTCCTGCCAATGATTGCATAGCTGTGCAGTTATGCACAAAATTTTAGAAAAACTTCCTCTCTGATTTCCCCTGCACATGTTGACACGCCCTTGAGATGGGCCTACAGTTTCTTACAGGCCATTTCATTTGTCTAAATTACCCAGTTATTGTCATGTAATGTTCTGGTGGTAAATGACTTTTGTATTTTAACCTATTTTCCACTTGTTTTCATGCCTTTAATTCTCTCCTTCAGAATTCATTCTTCAGAAGTTGGTGTTAAAGGCCTTTAGTTATATGGACTACTTTTTTTCTCTTAACTTAAGCTATTAAACTTGCTGTTCTCCAGTCATATGGTACCTTTCTGTCTTGAAAGGTTTGTTACAATCCTTGTGCCTGGATTACACTGACATATGAAGGAGCCATATGGTGTCACAATCTGGGAACTGGATGAAGACCACCAGATCATGTCACGTAGCTTGCATACCAGCTTACAGTCACTGGTAACATAAAAGTGAAAAGATCTTCTAATCTGCTATCAGTACTTCAAGCCATACATTTTATTCTTAGTACTGCTTTACATCCCAGTTCATTTTAGCTGATAAAAGTGAAATTTGTGTGGAAGAAAGTGAAATTATTCAGTTGCATTATATTTGTATTCTATGGTTGGTACCTTTTCTAATGTTACTGTATCTATGATATATAGATCTATCACAACATGTGCTACTGTGCTCTAAATCTCAAGACTTTAAAAAAATGATGAATGTAGACATTAGCATTCTCGTGGGCTTGGCCATCAATATTTCAGCTTAGGTAAACAGGAGCTTTACCTAATTTATTGGTTCTCATTATATCTGGCATGTTGAAGCTGAATTCCCCTCTGCTTGGGAAATTCCCCATCTGCCTGGAAAATGACCTTTTCTGCTCTGCAAATCAGTCTAGCAGAAGGGACACAGTTGGTTAATATTTTAGAAAAATGACTTCACTTGTCCCTAACTAAATTGTCATGATTTTGACCCATTTTGAAATTAGTTAACATTTGCTTCCTTTCTCATGTTTCATGCATAATTCATTTGGGTTCTCACTATACTTGCACTACGCTTCCAGAGTGGGGATGTTTTGTACAGCCACTCTTAAGAGCAATAGTAAAACAACATTTGTCAAAGTGTCATAGTGAACAATGAAACCTCATTATATGTCACTCAGAGAGCTGAATGAAAAGTGATGCTACATCTAGGCAATTTTATACCTAAATCATGAAAGGTGAAAGACGGAAAACAAGTTTTCATTGCTTTGATTGTATTCCGGTTTGATTTGTTCTCTGAGAGTTCTCACATAAGTCAATGTTAATATTCTTGGTCTTGACCCTGCTCTGCTGGAGTTACTGGGAATTTCACCAGTGATTTCACTGGGAACAGAAATAAACTCCAAGTGAATGAAATTACTCATGTGTAAGAGTTTGCAAGATAAGATCCTCTAGGGCAGAGGCTGTCAATTTTGCTTGCACTGCACAGCACTGAAGACATTCTTCATGCTACACTAAAAAAAAAAAAAAAAAAAAAGAGTTGAACACTGTATGCCATACCACATTGCTATACTGCAATACCCCCAAAATAAGAGGTCATTACTCAGGTAGGAAAAACAGGCAGTATAAACAGTTCAGTTTGACTACTGGACTGTAAATTGGAAGTTATTATTTCTAATTCCAAAAAAGATACTGAACATTCGCACCCTATCTTTGGACAAATGTTTTTTTCTGTGTCTCTTTCCTTTTCACCATGTCTAACGACCTGGATATATAGCTTTTTCTTATGGATGGGATCCTTCGCTACTATGGTGATGGATTGCCTCTATCCACCAATCCTGAAGACAAAGAAAAATTATTTCATTAATGTATTGATTATATCCTAAGTATTCAAATTCCATGCAGTAACACCTCTTTTCTTAAAGTTAAAATTTGCTCACATTCCATCAAATCCATGTCTTCAATGGAAAAATGAGCAGAATCAAATGTTCATACAACATTCAACAATAAAGCAGGCAATATAAACTGGACTTTCTTAAGCTGAGAGTATCCTCACCCTGGAGTGAAGGAACAGAAGAAGCATCAGTGTTCACTAGGTTTACCTGTCACTTTACCCAAAACCCATCTTTCCCTAGAGCACAAGTTACTTCTATGGGTGTGGGGTGAATCAAGGCTTCCAGGCAACATGATTTGGCTCCATCTAGCAATTTCATTAGAAGAGGTTTATGTGATCAAAGACACTAAAAAAAATGGGAGTTAATCCAAGCATGACAATGTAAAAACACAAGCATAAGCTTTGCCATGTCGACATACAGCCACACTGTCAGTCATTGTCAAAATTATAGAGCGTAGCAGCATATCACATCTTTTCCTGTCAAAATGTTCCCTCTGACAAAGGTCAGTGCCTTCATGTCATAAATCTGTTATCCTATTATTGTCATAAGTATCATGAGAAGAAAGGAATTGAGTCAAATGTTTGGAACAGATAGAGTCAATGCAACTTAATTCAGGAAAGGGCCATATTTCCCTTTTCCCTTTTTCAGGCTGCCAGCCATCAGCATGAGCGTTCCCTCTCACAGTCTGTTTGTGTTCCAGTGAGTAATAGCTTTTTACTGGCCTGGAAAATGGCTATCCCATTACTAGCAAAGTGCATTCATGGGATCAAGTGCCTTTTGAATAGTTAAGCACATTGTGCCCTTTAAATAGACCAGACGGCTTCAGATGAAACCTTTAAAACCATGGCCAATCTGTTGTAAAATTAAAAATATAATAAATCCAGTGCTGAAATCAGGCATATTTATGAGCTACTCAAATATACAGCCACTTAAAATAGTTTGTTACTCGGTGGAATTTATGAGGGTTTTTTCTCTGCAAGAACCAACATCCCCAATAAGTCATGTGCATTTGTAATAGATGGAAAATAAAGTAAAGTAATATCTGGCATAAATTATGCCAAATTGCTCACAGCAGTGTTTTGCTTCACATCTATTTGAAAAGATCCCAAATCATCAAAAAGCCTGTGAGCATGACTCTCTTCCCAGTAATGTCAAGGTGAACTGGAGTAAATACAACTGAAATCAATAAATGCACAACAGTGTAAAGCTACAGTAAATACTAGGATCATCGAGTCTACTGGATATAAACGTGTTGGTTAAAACACATATAAACATGTATAAACACGTGTCAGGAAGTGGAAATTATAGTTTTCTGGATAGGCTTGGCCTGTTACTTACAATCAACAAAAAGACTGGATTAAGTGGAAAGACCTCAACATCCGAGGGAAATATTGCGCAGGGAAATGCGAGTGAGGAATACGCATGCTCGTTGCCTCCCAAATCTGATTCATAAATTCTATTCACATGTGCCACGTGACTTCAGAATTTATTTTGACATTGTCATAATATTATAGCCATGCTAACATTAAACTTAAGCAAATGGGGGTGGACAGGGACCTGGAGTTTATACTCCGGTGTAAATTGTAGAGTAAAATTTAGCGAGGAGTCTGAAGGATCTGGTTATTCAGTCACCGAATACAGCACTGCAGTGTTGGAGGATTGATTGGACTATTTTTCATTTTTTACTGGTTAACTCTGTGATCTACACTAAATTACTTTTTTTTTTCTGTTGAAAATCAAACAAAAGCTTTGCAGATTTCATATGTAAAACACCTGCTGATCCTTCCTTCTGAGTGAATGGACCTCCAGGATTTACAATTCTAATAACAGGAATTTTAAAAAGGAATGATAGAAAAAGTGTATTGTTTGCTTGTTTGTTTGACAGCCTCCTATCTTTCTTTAGAATCTGAAAATGGAAAAATACAGAAACTGAAAAACAAAACAAAAAATGCAGCCAGCCTTAGATAAAATACAGAAAACATGGTCAACCCCATCTTTACTCCCTAGAGATGAATTTAGAGCTTCATTCCCATCCACATCTGTTTCAAATACCCCAGTCCCGGTCTTGTCTCCTCCTGCTGTTAATATAGCTGGAGAAACTTTCCTGGTGAAGGTCACATCAGTCTGCAGCTTTCAGAAAACCTAATGCCTGTACTTTCCCCACAACTTCCTTCCTCAAGATATTTTATGGGTTCCAGCTGCAGCTTTAATGTCCTCTTTGCACATGTTCCCTTTATGTACTATTTCTCCATGGTATAGCTGGCAGAAGTCAATGCCTTAATACATTTGCAAACAATCTGTAAGTGGAAAGTAGGCATTACAAGCCTGTGTAGGAAGGCATGGGATGTCATCAGAGAAATCTCTTGACTGGGGTCTTCAACTCTGCAAAAAGGTGCTGTAAAGGTATTTCTTAATTATGCAATTAAATCAAAGCAAAATGAGGTGCAAAAAGGGAAGCAGGAACTTGGATCTGAAACAAGGAGATCTATCTCTGTGGGCAGCAAATTTGAGAAGATCTAGATTGAACTTTATATTTGGCTATTAGTTGAGTTACCAGGAAAAATATATCCTAAAAGGGTCTTAAAACGGGTGCTGTCACTTAGGTGCTTATTCTGTAATAACTGGGGTGGGAAGTACAATTGCACTGAAATACAGGTTGCATTTATGGACTCATACTCTCAACCTTTTAGGACATATCGGTGTAAGGAAACTGAAGGTAAATCAGTGATAATTCAGCTTCTCACTTTTAGGCTTTTTCATCCATCTCAGAACAATTAGTGATGCATGTCTGAGCCATTGAAAAACTGCCAAAACCTGTCCTTATAATACTTCATTTGGTCCTTTCATCACAGAAACACAGAGGCCAAGGTATTTGAGTGAGAAGTTCTCCAATCAGAACTGAAAGAATTTGTCAGAGAGCAGAGGCAGGACTTAAAGCACACTAATTTTTACTTTTCTGTGAAATCAGAGATGAGGCCTCTTTCACTTCTGGTTTCAGAGATATCTGGTAGCAATGGGTTTTAGAAGCTCAATAAGAATCTTACGAAGAAATGTGTTTCTTAACAAGCTTTACATTTTCTTTCCTTCAATTCAGTTTCCTCTTGCTTTTATATCATGACTAAAACCTGAGTAGTAATGCCAACAGTCTGATCTTTTCATCACTCTTGGAGTTATATGCCCTTATTTTTTACTTATTGTCTTAAAATTGCATGAAGAACAGTAAGATGATATGATTATTTTTAATACTTTTAACTTAAACTAATAGTAATTTTTATTTTAGCCTCTAAGAATCTGAAATTTTTAGTTTCATTAGTCTTAGGCCTTCATTAAATATAAAAAGAAAATAATTATAACCCTCAAGAATGATGAAAAAACTGTGGAACTAAAAAAAATCTTCCAGAAATCCGGAGAGAATATTCAGCTTTTTTTTTGAGATTAGTTGTCCTATTACTTATATCATAAAAGATAAGACCAGAAAGCATTTCAACCACTATTAATTTCCTCTATTATTTCTGATGTAATATATAGGCAGGTTTCATATGCTGATCAGACCTGGGACAAGAAAATTAATATTAGCAGCAAATATGTTTAAATGTTCATCTACAATTGAGGTTAACCAAAGACTGGGGAGGGGAGCAGGATGTCTATCTTCATGTATTGCTGGCATACAAAGTTCTCACCAGACTGGCTATCTTCATATATGTCACAGTCATAGTTTTGATAAGGACTAGATGACCTTTACAGATCCCTTCCAACCCAAACTATTCTATGATTCTATGATTACAGTCTTTATTTTTACATATATATATTTTTTTTTTTCTTTTTCTTAGGAAGTTGGCTGCATTTCCACTGGATTTGTTCAGACGTCCTGCTGCCATTATTAAGGTAAGAGTACTAGATGTGGACTCTGTGTACTTTAAAAACACCTGTCATCAACTTTGATGTACAACTGAGTATAAAATCAATTAAGAATTCATTGTTTACGGATGATGTTGGAGATTTTGTTATGTGGGAGAAGCAGGTGGTGTCAGAGGAAAAAGTGTTGCCAAATGAAAGGAGTGGATAAGGCTATTAATATTATGCTGTAATGTGTCACAAGCAGGTGAGATGTTTTTGGAGGTCTGAGTCACCGTTACGTGCGCCAGCTGCATGGCTCCTGCACCAAGCGTCGGGGTGTCTGTACTCTGTGCACCCGCCAAGTACAAGAGAGGGAAGGACAGGGTTTCCATATCCACCTGCCATTTGTATTTTGATGGCTGCTCCATTCCTATTGTCTTGACCAGATTGTTGGTGCTCAGCACAGTCATGCCATGCAGGTGTGAAAGAGCTGCTCAACTGGTGATGTCAATGGTAAAACAGAGAAAAAGGTGGAAAACAGTGATTTTGTTTCTTTTTCTTTCTCCCCTTGAAAACAATGTCTCTCCCTTCTTCCTTATTAGCCTTGATATGGTTTTTGGTTATAACTTAAGAGTGGCAGAATCCTTTTGACTTGCAAACAGATTTGTCCCAGGTTCCTCTGGAAACCATCACTCTCAAGTTCTGCTAGTTTTGCCATTTCAGGTATGGGGAAATATTTGTAATGGTTTGACAGCCTGGCACCAGGGTCCGGCGTGTGCTACCTTGGGCAATCCAGCTGTCTACAATTACTTGTCCTTTCTGATAGACACCATTGCTGTAATACTCATGTCAGCTAATTTAAAAGATGTATGGATTCCCGTGTGTGATATTTTCACTGGTGGCTGGATTAGAGATGACATGAGACATATATTTCTAGCCATGAAAGGAGATAAATGGTCAAAACTTTCAACCTTTCTCATCAAAATGCAGAAGCCAAAGTTCAAATCTGAATGCCTGTTTGTAATTAACAGTATGTGGTTTAATCTCAAGGGGGTTTACAGTTCATTCTTACTAATGAAAGGGCTGGGCCAAAAAGCTGCATATTATTACAAGTCAATGAAATATTCTGCAGTGAAACAAGACAGGTTTCCACTCTCTACCACAAAGTCCTGCATGAATGTAGCGAGAAGGGGACTACTATAATTTGCTTACTTGTTAATTACTCTTATTACTTTCTGGTTTTTCATGTTTGTACTGAAATTATTTTGAAGTCTCGAACCGGGCCGGAGCCGATGAATGAATTTCACACAGGCAGAAAGATGTTGTATAACTACAGTCCTTTCCCCCAGAAAGCTGGTACTGTCATTCCAAGGAGCCGGGAAGAGGCGTTGAGCAGATTACCCCTCACAATACAAAAGAAATCAAACAGAAACCCAAGACTGGTTTAAACATTAAGACAATGTTTTAAAATGAACATTTTTACTTTCATCTTTCTATCCTATCAAAAAGATAGGTTTGGTTTGGTGTTGGGTTTTTTTAATTATAACTTATGTTATAATATAAAATGAGGTTTTCATAGGACTCTTGGAGATACAGATTTTAGAAAAAAATGCAGAGATGTGAGCAGTGCAATAAAATTAAGAATATTTAATAGACAAATTTAAAACCTAATTTCATATATACTTATGATGGAATCAAAGAGTTATATTTATTTATTATCTATGCTTTATCCCCAGTTACCCAAGTCTTCACGATGTTATTGAAATCCTCCTCCCTCTTCCCCCTAAGATATTACACATTTGATAAAACAATATAATATAAAGGGAGGGGCGCTTCCTGTGTTCCGTATTTTCTCATATTAATTGCCATGCTTGCTTTATTTTTATGATGCATTCCAGACATGTTTTGCATTGTCATTGCTTATGACCTTGGATAAAATTGCTCAGTTCTTTTTGTTGTTTGTTTATTTCTCCATCATCCACCCGATAGAAGAGCCAGTGAGAAAAATGTGTAACATTCCTGACATTTAGAAACTTCAGTAGAAAAAGAACGTGCTATAGCTACCCACCCTGCAAACATATGTGGAGCAGTTTGTGTCAGTATATAGTGTCAAGAATGAAATCCTTGTGTTTGGCTACTGCATATGCAAGAGATGCAAGATCCTGTGGAACAGACTTCTAAGAGTGGCATATTGTATGAGTGTGATTGTCACTATGGCCTTTCTAATGTAAATCCCCAAAACACGATGGGATACCGTTTGGAGCTTTTACTATTGGAGTCGATCTCGCATGTCCAGTCTTTGCTGCCTCAGCCCATCCTGTTTACAGCAGACTCGTGGCTGCTCTGACATATGCTGCTAAAATTAAGTCTTTAAGGAGCTTGCACTTGCAGAACTGAGCTCCACCATGTTCCTCACGCATCCTACACGAAGTGCCCCTGGTAGAAAATGGACAGAATCAGCATTATCGGCAGTTTTCTTCAGTACAAATGTGTCTAAATCCAGCTACTTTACACTTTCTGATCAGAACAAAGAGAACAAATTGGAATCTGGCCTGAAAGTGTTTAATATTACATGAATTCAAGTTGTGCAAAGAGGCTCAAAGAATCCCTTTGTGAACTGATACCATGAGACTACAACCAATTGTGTAATCTCAGCTACCCTACGATGCCATACATATGCAAAGGGTCTCCAGCCTGACAGAAGGGTGGCTGATGCCCAGCACTGTGATATTGTCTTCTCTCTATTAATCTCCGCAGGTTGGTTTTGGCACAATCTGCTCTGCACCCTGAGATCTTTATGGCTGGGAAAGAGTTTGGTTTTCCTTGCAAAACTCACTCAAGGCATCTCAGACTTCCTAAGCAGAGGGCAAGCCACTGGGTTAACTTTGAAAGACCAACCTGGAAGGAAACAGTGTTTCCTAGCAGGATCTATCCATCCGTTCATTAATTTAATCAAGTTAGGGCAAAATGTTGGTATTCACTCAGAATGGAAAAAAGCCATCTGCTGAATACTCTGGGTCGCTTCCTCCTTTCTTCCTGATCTGACCATGGATATTTCAGAAGTTGAGTTTAATAATATACCTCTGTTAAGCTGTAAGCCACAATGCTGCTGCCACACTGAAGAACTGAGAACTTAACATTTTGTTAAATATCCCTCTCAGATCATTTACTTTATTCAAAAGCTTCCTTTCCTCAGTATGCTCGTTCCCTGCAAGCAGATGACCATCATCACCTGTTCTCTACTTGTTTTCATGCTGATAGCTCTTCTCTCATAAATTCCATTAATTAATGAATAGTCAGCCGGGAATTGTCTCCTCAGGCTCATTAAAGAAATGGACACTAAAATGATATGAAAGCAGCTGCCTCCTTTCTGTCATTCCCTTCTGATGGCTACCACTTTCCTCATCAGTGCTAAATTGTAACACTGCTTTGATTAGCAGTCTGGTTACTTGCTGCAGCTGCATTTGGAGATGGAAATCTTAACTACACAGTCATGTTTAATTGATATTCTCATCAAACTGTTAGCATTGTAAAAAAATGCAGCACTTCAATCCTTCAACCTTGTGTACGTATATTAAATCCTGCTGGAAGTTTTTTTTGACCTTGTAGGCAGATGGAGAAGACATGTTGTTTCTCGAAGCTTTCTAATAAGCCACTGATTAAGCTGAGCTCATTTGGGAACCAGAGGTAAAGTTTGTGAAAAATCTCAGGCCAGAGATCATCCTAAACAGAAACATCTTTGATCACCATTCCGGTGCCTAAATGTGAATACTCATTTCTATGCTGAAAAATTTAGAAATTATTTATTTTAAAGCAGGGGACGAGATCTTCTGAATTTCACCTAAAGATTTCTAATCAAAAACTATTCTCCACCAAAAGAGTGAACCTATGTTGGACAGATAATTTATGTCATGGCCGGTGTAAATTAGCGTGGACTGGAAGATGTTCTAATTCATACAAGAAGGGTGGTTGCTTATATTTGACTTGGGCCAGACCTGCCTATACACGCATTTATATTTAACCTGTGCCAGAGTCAGGGTTTAAATTCTAACTCATTCCTTGTTGTTAAAACCTCATTCATAGACCAGACCACATCAGGGCAGGCCCCTGTACTCTGAGGTTGCTGAGACATGCTGGCCCGCTACTACCATAATCTTTAAACAGGAGGTGTCTTGCAGCTTTGAGGCAACGTAACAAGTACTGTTCCTACTTGCCTGTTAGCGGCTGGTACTTCCACTCAGATTAAATCAGGTCACTTACTGGGCTCTGGGACTAAGTGGGAGATGAGCTGCAGGGCAAGGGGGAAAGTCTTTGGTCTGCTGCTGACTTACGGTGCCAAAACCCACGTTCAAGTTCAGCCCAAAGGAGAGAGGAAGAGATCATTTGCCACTGGGTATGCCAGAAAGCATCCAAAGTCAGAACTAACAAGAGCAGCTCTTTAAACTCTTGCCCTAGAATTAAAATGTTGAACACAATTCTGAAATGATCTAAAATAAAATGGAAAGATTTCAAACCTCTTTGTCTCCCTGTTCATGAATTTGCATTTCAGGACTGGATTTGCACTTTCATTATCAAGTGTATTCACCTTTTGATGACAAAACCAAAACTTTCAAATTCAAATGTGTTACCTTATTTATACAAATAAAGAAACCTTGCCTGACCTAGCCTGACCTTGAAAACTGCTCAACTTCACTTGGAGAGATTTCCATTAGATGTTTCAAATTTTGTGCGGTGTGAATCTAGAGTTTCTGATTAATTTACAGTGAATTGGGACCTTAAAATCCTGATTCTATTTCATACCAGGATGAACATTTCCCATTTGTCTCCACTTGCTGCATTGTTGGAA
Organism: Aptenodytes patagonicus; assembly: GCF_965638725.1. Lineage (NCBI taxonomy): Eukaryota > Metazoa > Chordata > Aves > Sphenisciformes > Spheniscidae > Aptenodytes > Aptenodytes patagonicus. The sequence goes on from NC_134949.1 coordinate 222,483,142, forward strand.
CATCATCTGTTCCCATTCTGCTGCCCTCCTCAGAGTGGGCACAGCCTCAAGTGTCTATGACATCTGGTCTAGATTCTCCCTGTTTATGGTAGCATCTTTGCTTCTACTTCTGGAGCTCCAATAGGTAAAAAAAGGGATGATTTTTACTAAGTTTGATGTGTAGACATCCTAACTTGTTACAGAGACCAGTAAAGGTGGGTGCAGAAAAACCATAGATGAGACACTTTTCTTGTTGATCAAACAGGAGACCTAGGCTCTTGCTGTAAACATTTTAAATTGTCCTGCTGAAAAGAATCTCAGCTTTTCTACTCGGGACTTCGCAGAGAAATTTGGCCTTTAAACTGAGGCAGCCAGATTTTGAAAAAGTAGTTACAACCCCACTCCTCCCCTTCAATTCTTCACTTGAAATGCTCTCCAGTTTTGTTAATAGTTGGTGCTGTATTATGTTAAATATTGTTACTTTGAGTAAATAACCTAAAATATTTCCTTTCTTCTTTCAAGTGTTCATCTTCTTTCTTTCTTTGATAGCCTGTGACTGCACTGTATTATTCTGTATTAATTGAATAATGTCTCCCTTTGAACTGTCTTGTAGCAGCAGTGAAAAGATCTAGGTAGCTAAGTTTATCCTATAAATCACAATTTTCTGCAAGTCTGTGGGGGATTCACACTTGTCATTAGGATTATTTAGAAATGTCATGGCTCTACCATAAAAAAAAAAAAAAAAAAAAAAAAAAGAAATCATTCTCTGTAGCAGTTTGTAACTTGGCTCCAGGTACGGGCATCTCAGCTGCCTTAAATTAGGTGAAATTAATTTAGGCCTGAGAGGATGGTTCAGGGGCATGCTATAAAGTTCATAGTGCAAATTCAAAACTTCTAGTAGCTTCAGTAGGTTTTGGCTGAAATTCAAATGAAGCAGGATTCTAAGATGAAACAACTGTTATCCTTGAAACCTAGTGCACATCTACTGATTGTTGCAATACCTAGCCTTATTTTCACTTTTTTGAACAGAAATTTTAGTAACAGTTATGTTCACTGAAGATGTTCCAGCTATTCAATTCCTTTAAACCTTTCCTTTGCTGAACAGAAATCACTTGAAAACCATTCACTAATCCAAGGATCCAGTAAGGTAGACAGGGTTTATCAATTCATTTCACATGAACAGCCCAGTTATCCTGTGGCAGAAGTGCTTTTACCTCTCAGGGAGGTTAAATATGAATTTATTCCATATATGTGAAAAGAAAAATGTTATTAAACCTTTGATATGCTTTCCACGCCTACATCTCTTTTTGTGTATACTGATCTCTAACCTTCAAGTCATTAAATGATTTATGCCTCTAAGATAATTTATTCATTATAATACACTTTTCTTGTTAATTAAAAGGTGCAGTTGGCATAGTATTTGATATTGGTGCTAAACTAATTCATTAGATCCTTTAAAGTAAAAGCCAAGATATGACCTTCCTATAGTGTTATATTTGATGCTGTTGTTCCACACCAACTACCATAACATGTAATAATCAAATGAAACAGAAAGAGTGCATCCGTTACTGAGGAGTCAGGCTATCTAGCTGCTCGTAAGGATTGCAAGACAGGAGAGGAGGGCAAATTATTACATTTAAGATCTGTGTCCACACTCATAAAGAGAAGGAGCTTGTATAAAGGGAAAAGGTGACTCCTGGCAGCACAGATGAAATATGTGAGGAATTTTTTCTTAACCATACAGGCAGATAAATCAGTGTTTTGTACCACTGCTCTGAAAAAAACCCCTACTTCTTTTCTAACACAAGAGCGAAAAGTAACAGGTAACCTGAATTAACCTGAGCTGGGTTGGTTTTAATTTAGAAATGTACAGTATATAGGTCTATAATGAATGTGTTTGATTGAAGTAACTTGTAGTTAGAGCCCTACTGGAAGTCCTGGGATGAAAACGCTTCTTCATCTGTGCCTCGCTGCCTGAAGAGTCTTGCTGCTGGGATTATTGACAGTGGGTGCCAGTGTGGTGAACTGCAGCTATTTCCACTCAGCCAGGAATCCGAGATTTTCCCAAGGCAAAGAATTATTTTTGGTTTTTAGACACACTTGGTATTTATGTTGCCTTGGAGGATATGATAAAGAACACTTCTGCAAAAGAGATCTAACAATATTTGGAGGAAAAATCAGTTACGATGCAGTCTTTGGACCAGCAGACTTCAAGAAGACTTCAATAGATGCAGGAAATTACTGTCATCGCTGACCTCTTCCTAGGTCATGATGCCCTAGCAGCCCCTAATATGCTGACATTCTGGTTTGCTGTTTCCCTGAACTATCCCAGTTTCACCAAAGGTCCCCGTGGCAGAGCACCTGCTTTGTTTTCCCTGTAGCACTCATTTATTTGTATATATCCATGTTTATTTCTGATATCTCTTCTTTGGCTAATAGCGATATCAACAACACATACTGTGTTTGGACCATACATGCATTTGTGGCCAGTGCATCATCACAAATTTTTTTCTCTATGGTTAATTCTCATGTACCAGTTTGTTCATTTGCTTTTTTAGAAACCCAGAAATACACATCTTATATATTCATTGCTGAGTTTTTAACTAATTGGTCAGCAATTGAAATCAGTGGAAAAATACTATCATGTGAGAAGGTGAGTGTGAAGATCGTGTAGTCAGGTCATTATTTGCACTAACTGCATTATTTGGACTAATATGCTGTATAAATGAAAGTGGCACCAGTTCCTTGTCTATTCATACAGATAATTCTAGATTTCTATAATTTCCAAATGTCTGAACAAGGAAATATACTTTTATGTAAACCTTGCTCGCATCTTCAGGCAAGGAAATATATTCCCATTTATATAGACTCCTCTTTTCTAGAAATTCATATAACTATATTTAAAAAAATGGCAATAAACCAAGTTGTTATGTAGAAAATGGTCAATAGGGAAGACATTGTTTCTAGCCATATTTTTCATCTAATTCAAGGGCTCTTGAAGATAAATGGTATTATTATAGATTTCACTTTTTCATTTTTGATTTTCTATTGTGATGATCTTTTTCAAAACATAACACCAATGTGAGCAGAACACGAGAGCAATGTTCTTTCAGAATTATACTGGGGCACAGTGGTCACATTGGAAAGTGACATGCCGCCCTGATTCCTTTCTAAGAGTATATATCAGCTGAGGATACAGCAATAAAATGTTTAGTAATGAAGGACAATAGGAAAGTGCTGTCTTGTGTCAAAGCAAAATTGTAATTGAGTACACCCAGGGGGTACGTAATTTACTTCAAAAAGAAAGCTTTCCCTCACTTCTTACCCTGCTCATTTCCAGATAATCAGAAATAAATTGTCCTATTGTGGGTATGAAAGTCCTATTTACCCAGATATTAAAAAAGGCTTTTATCGGTCCTTTAAAGCAGAAGTTCAAATCCGACCACTGTCAAACCTGTCAAAAGCATATTTTTCAGCTCTTTAGGAAGAAGGAAATTTGAAATTTTAATGATAATAATTGGAATTGTTTTGATAAATGACACAATAGAAAGGGCACGTAATTGTTTAAGGAGAAAGAATAATCGTCAATGGCTTCCTTCATGTCGGTTGCACTATTTGTCAAAAATAAAATAAACAGATATGCATCCCCTGCTAGATATGAAACCAGCTTCACTAGCAAGGAAAATAAAGGCATCAGAAGGATAAGGAGTTTCCAAAGCCATGAATGTGAGTAAATATGAACAGAAGTAGTTTAGGGTTATTTGGGGTTACACAGCAACCCAAATAAAATGGATTTTAATGTCGATCTGTTTTTGTGAGATGTAAATGAAATGCACAGATGCTTTAGAGAAGATCAAATTTAACAACTCTAAAACTTTGTATGTTTAAAACCATCATATAAATTTTAATCGGCATTTCCATATGGGGAGTTCTGTGGATGGGGCTGTGGAGCTCACAGAAATACAACCGCTTATGGCAGCATTTGCGGCACCGGGGCTAACAAGAAACGTCTCACAAGGACAAAAAGGAAAGCTGCTATAAACACGGGGATCAGTACCATGGCAAGATGCTGACTTCCATCCCCTGCCGCCTTCCATAGACCTCAGCCCTCCTGCTCCTTTTCTGTAGCACATTATAGCCATGATTTTTTTGGAAGTTCTGAGCGGAGTGGGATTTGGGAGGATATATGTGGAAGACAGGACATTTGCTGTATGTTTCCTTCAATCACCGGTGACAGGATTTGATGATCAGATGATCATTCCAGTCTTTTTTTCTTAAGGAACTGTTGGCCACTAAAAGTGTTACAACACCTCTAAGAAAATGACTCCTAAAGAACCCTTAATGAATCAGCTGATAAATTACCAAGTTTCTTGTTACAAAGACTTATTTTGAAACAAATGAAGTCACACTCTAAGCTTTCACTGAGTGAAAACAGAACTTGGGGGGGTCTTGAACAGTGGCCAGAAAAATATAAAACAAAATTAAAGAATTATTGCATTTATATGTTCACATAGCAGATAAGTTGCTGACGATTTTTATTTTCTCTTTGCACTCAGTCTACTCAGCTTTGAAAAGTGGGATCTGCTAGATGATCAGCCATGAACAAAATTTATGGTATTTTCAAATTTTTTGGGGAAAAAAAAGTAAAAATCATTACATTTCAGACAAGGTGCATCTAGCAAACAGAGCTTCCCCTGGAGCTTTGTATTCCACACAATTACATTCCACATATGGTAATTGAAACTTGTGAATACGTCAAACTGTGTGTTTTCACAAACCAGCAGTAATCAACTCAAATTATTTAAACTCACTATTTGACATAATTGCTATAAATATGACAAAAAAAGATATTTCTAGGGTGCATTACTTCGTAACTGTATCAAATGACTACCCAGGGAGATAACTCATTGTGTTCCTATGGAAATCTGCAGGACAGCAACACTCAGTACCGAATTCTTGTTTTTCCACAAACTCTATTTAGATTTACTAAAAGATTTACTAAAATGGAAGGGAAAGCTCTGCAGTCTGGGACCATCCGTGTACCTCTCTGATTCAGAAATTACCATAAAATCAAGCAATTGGAAACTGCTGGCCAGAAGCTCAGCAGCTGTCAGCAGGAATAGCTCCACTGAAGTCAGAACAACAATGCTGATTTTTACCAACAGAGAATTAAAATAGCACTTCAAGGAAGAATACCCATGCTGGTTACCCTACATTGTTGCAATAGACTTGTCACCTCCACAAAGACTACTCTAAGACCAGAGATTGTGCTATTTGTTGTGCATTTCATGTGTGACAGAAATAGCTCTCCAGGGGTTCATGAAAGCCAAATGCTGATTGTAGTTTCCAGCCCTTCTGAACCTTTGAGATGGCATCAGTCCCTGAGAAAAAGATTTCTCCAACACGTTTGCTTTCAGAAGCGTTGTGAGGATTGAAAGGGAAAGGAGAAGGCAGGGGGACGGAATGGGTCTGGATATCCTAAATTATGGTTGAATGTTTCCTAACATAAGGTCAAGGAGTTCATTTATCCCAACCTGATGGCTGGCTGGCAAAAAGGCACACAGGATATTAATTGATAATGTGTATTGCTGATGGTGAAAAGAATAAATAGAATCATTGCAGGAAACGGACGCAAAAGAAAATATTTGTACAGCGGTGTTAGGAAACGTGAGAACTTTCCAGGGGTCTTTTACAACATCTCAGTTCTAGCTACTCTTTGATAGTCCCTGGAGGTAAGATGAATTAATGAAGAGGAAAGAAAAAGCAGAAAGCCGTGCAGATAAATTTTCCATCCCTTTAATAATATTTGTGTGGATTAAAAACAAACAAACAACAAGCCAAAACCCAACCAAAACATGCTGAAACTGCCCCAGTTGTATCACAGATGTAAGAGAATAATGTAACCACCAAACATATATTACTGCAGCAGGAAAACAAGAGGAGCAGGCTGCTTAAAAGGGGTTGTTGTCTTTTATTTTGTCCCTCTGACCGTATGGTACAAGGCTGAATTTCAACTTGTTAAATCATCTTGTTTCTCTCTGTAAGTTCCCTCAAGAGTCAGAGCTCCCTGCGGACATTTCGTACAGCGGTGCTCTGAAGTGGCTGGATGCAGAGAAATGTCTTTGAAAGAAGAGTTAACTTGTTTATCTTTCTTCTTTTTTCTTTTAAATGGAGATATTGTGTGTTTTTCTTCTGCAAACAGACTGATCTGTACATGTTTATGTATCTGTAGAACCACAATATTTTATTTGAAAAAAAATCATATCTACCCAACACTTAGTTTAAGAAGAAATGATGCAAAGAAAGATGTAGCTAAATGCCCCAGTTACGAATCGTGTATCACTGCTTCAGCCTGTTTCACGGCTATGAGAAGTATTGGCCTGGCTGTCCAGTGCAACAATTGTTTCTCAAAAACCAGAGCTGTTTCTAGCTGCAGAATGGCCACTTGAGCTGTCCAGTGGCATGTAAACAGCTGAAGTTAAAAATAACCAAACGTTCTTTTTAATCAATACAGTGATTTAAACTGAAGTTACATTCACCCTCTATCCAAAGCCTAGAGAGTCTGAGAAAAAAGCCTCAAGCCATTGCGCGTTGTGACACATGAATAATTTTGCAGCGAATTTACACGGAATTCAAAGTATTCCAAAAAGTAGAATTAATTCACAAATTACAGTTAACGCATTGTAAGATGAGGAGATGCTCAAACAGAATGAAAATGCAGTAAGTACAGCATGTTGTGCCTTATAATAAAGAGCTGACACACAAACCAGACTGCTTCAGTGGAAGGCATGTAGCAGGGGGATTACATCCCTTCCACTTGTCACATAATATTCCCAGATGAAGCACATAAATAAACACGTCACTCTTGCATCGCATGTCCTCCCACAAGACTGTCAATGCAGTGAGGTGTACAAGTAAAACTGGAAACCTGGGTGGCAATGGGAGGATCTTGGTTTGTACAAAAGGATGGGAAGAAAAGAATTTTGACTTAGAAACTTGTTATGGTTTGTCAAGCTCAACAGAGCCTTGACTCAAGCACAGGAGAGAGAAGATATATGAGCTCCCATGTTAAAGCAAGTGGCTTTTATGGACTTAAAATCATCTAGGAGTCAAACAACTGGATTTTAGTCTTCACATGATCTTCTTTTTGCTCTCCTATAAGGGAGATTATTCTTTGTGTCCACTCCTTGACCCCAACCTCAGGCAAATTTGTTCCTTCCGTAGGAAATAAAGAGGCCTTGGAGAACTGCAAAAATCTTTGGAATGGATGGAATATAATTAACACACAGGAAGCCATGGCCCTTGCCCTGTAAGAAGCTATAAAAAAGTTTGGAAAGGAGAATTATGTGTTTTCAGTGTATATTCCATAAACCCATATAAATGAAACTAATTAATTTTAGATATTTCTTCTCATCTTCTCTTTTTCTCTTTTTTTTTTTTTTTCACCTTTATGCCAATCAGTGAACTTGGGGAGGGAAGTGATGGATAGGTGCAGTCAGACGTGGTTTTATACATACATTTTACATATTCATGGCATATATATATACATAATTATAACTAGGTCCAGGGTCTTTCTAAGGAGTTGTCAGGAGCAGCACAAGACAAGGCTGCACGGTAGGCCAGAGGTCCATCCAGCAGCTGGGACCAAAGACTGGAGATAGACTACCTAAACCATAGGTCCAAGGTCCGGCCAGGACAGGGCTGAAGGCAGGCGCACCCATGGCGTAGCTCAGAAAGGGACTAAGAACCCTGTGCCAAGAGGGTAGGCGAAGGCCCCAGGTGAGGCTGGTCAGGGCAATTAAGGTTAATTATTGTTCTCAGGGTCCTGACATAGGGCTTGATTAATGTAAATTTAATTAATTATAGACTTTTTTTTCTTTATTTCATATTGGTATCACTCCTGCCAGCAAACCAAAAGGACTCTTGGTTGGTGGGCAAATTTTACATTCCACACCAGAAGTCCTTTCATTTAAAACATATCATTAAATGTATATGGTTGGGAACAGAAAGTTAGGGAGTTTCAGAAGAATGTGTTCGTGTACCCACTTGTTGGAGTTCCATAAGATAAAGTCTCATTTGAAAGGTAGTGGTTTGAGATTCAGGAATGGGCATTCAGTTAGGGATCTGGCTGCCTTGATGTCTCCTCCAATATTGTTTTAGAAGCTTACACCCTTAATTGAGGTTAGCCCTTCTGCGAGTCCACCGGCACAGAAAATGAAGCATGATCGTTTGTATTAAATTTGTACTAACAGCTGCTCTCACAATATATTTGTTGGACTAAAAAATGCTAAATATCCCAGAACACGTAATCCTGGGATATTTTAAATTTCAGAAAATAATAAAAAATTCCAAAATAATGCTAACAAGGCATGGTTTGTATCCCCCTGTTCTCCCCAGACATAAACAAGCAGCTTATTTACAAGAAGGCTTATTGCTGTTATGGTTACAAGTTCTTTCAGAATTATAATGTAGTTTAACAAATAAATTTGTATCAGTGACACGTGCTAATGGTTGGGGTTGTCGCCTGAAAATGTGACACCCCTATTAACACATCTCAGTACAGGTTCCCTAATGAGCATTCAAGTTGATTTTAAAAGACAGCAAAAAGAAAGTTATTATATATTAAACAGTTGCTACTTGTTTATTTAGCACATTTACTGAAGATTAAGAGCAACAAGGGCTGTTCTCATTTGCACAGAATCTGTCTACCGAATCTTCCAGTGGCGTCTGTTAGCACAGGCCCATTTAAACCAGCTGCAGATTTGCTTTCGGGCATGCAATAATAACACCAATTTAATGTAATCCAGTTTATCAAAACCTTTCGATCACCCAGGTTTAAGGAAATCTTTATATTCATTGTTTTAGTCTCTGTACTGTTCCAAGTTAGATGTTACTAATAGGTAAACAAGCTGAAGAGAATCGGATTTTAAAACATCAGGTGTGCCTATTGCCTGTAGTGTAAAGTGACATCCATTACATTAAAGTATTGGACACTAAAAGCTGGTGTCATACGTGCTACTTGAATGTATATTCATCATCCTCTTTAGGACATGCTGATAAGTTGTTCTCTTGTACTATTTTCCTCGAAGGCTTTGACCACAAGAAATAGATCTCATATTCTATTTACTCCAGTTTTGTATTAATAACCTCTAGGATTATATTTCTGGAGTAATTTGCAATTTTCCACTAATAAATTAAACCAAAGATTTGAGTGCTGATGTTATGAATTGTCTTATAGGGTATTCCAACCTGGACTTACTAAAATATCTTGTTAACTCTTTTTTGAAAGTTCTTCTAGTTTCCTTCTATCTAAAGTGAATTCTTTATTTTACAGCCACACTAAGTAGGCATAATTTGTGAGTTAAAGTAGCAGAATCTTATACATTCCTACGCATTGAGGCCGTCTTATTATTCTAAATTGCATCAGACTCCTGATGTCCTTTACTGCAATTATGGCGAAATTATTTTCATATTGTATAAGCCAAGGGAGTACTGGGAATCTAGCTATTAGACACTATCTTGATACTGGATTTGGAGTTCCTATTTCTTTTCACACGTTCTTCAACCTGACTGGACAGGTTGCAAGTCTGAATTACCTTCTGGTACTCAAATCTAGCATCCTCATGATCTACCAGGCCTACAAAATGAGGAGGAACATTCAGCCCTTTAAGACAGGATACCCATTTGGGGTTTTGGGAGAGACAAAGCACATTTTTTTCTGAATGACCACATTGTACAGTATGAGCTAGGGGAGTTATTCTTTCCTTCTTACTTTCATATGCATCTGAGCTTTAGGGTTACCGTTTAAGTGGTTGAGGGGCTTCATATGGTCTTGTCAGAGAGGAGCCAGCAGAACAAAGAGCAGTGATACTGATATCACAGGCTGGTGAGGGGTCCGGAGAACAAGTCTGATGAGGAGCGGCTGAGGGAACTGGGGTTGTTTAGCCTGGAGAAAAGGAGGCTGAGGGGAGACCTCATCGCTCTCTACAACTCCCTGAAAGGAGGTTGTAGCGAGGTGGGGTCGGTCTCTTCTCCCAAGTAACAAGTGATAGGACGAGAGGAAATGGCTTCAAGTTGTGCCAGGGGAGGTTTAGATTGGACATGAGGAAAAATTTCCTTACTGAAAGAGTGTTTAAACATTGGACCAGGCTGCCCAGGGAAGCGGTTGAGTCCCCATCCCTGGAGGTATTTAAAGGACGTGTAGATGAGGCGCTTAGGGACATGGTTTAGTGGGCATGGTGGTGTTGGGTTGACGCTTGGACTCGATGATCTTAGAGGTCTTTTCCAACTTTAATGATCCTATGATTCTATCCTATGATATCCTTCAACATGTAGCAGAGGATAAGTGCAGTACAATACCTAGACAGATGACGGAAGGGTATCTTCTGAGTCCATAACATGTATAATCCTAAAGAAAACTGTCCATATCTAAATAAGATTGCAAAAAATACATACATTCATTTATTCAGATTGCATAAACTAATGGGGTTTTTGTAGTGTAATGTGCAATTTAGATGTCTGTATTTAAAAGTCTGACCCCATCACTTTAAAACCCAATACGTTTTCCTTTGTACTCTACAAACACCAAGTGTAACGATTTGATTTCATTTTATAAATGCTTTCAGAAACACAAACTCCGACACTAATCCTTCCTTAGTGTGTTCTGGTAAAATCATAGTCCTGGCTTTGAACTTAGCATGCCATGTGTTTCTGTACACAGAGTGAACCGCTCACATCAGAACAAACACGGTATCTTTATCTCAGCTTAGCTCAGGTGGGATTCCTGTAAAAGGAACCGCGTACTGCTTTGGGACCACAGTCAATGTTTGTGGGAACAGCTCTTTTTTTCTTTTTTTTTTTTTTTTTTGAGAATGCCAACATCTCATGAGCCTCTCTTTAAGCATCTGTAGGTTTTGGCTAACAGCATTGTGGAGGCTGAGTATACAGGTATCAAAGTGTTAGCTGTATGACTCACAGAAGTTATTTTCAGCTTTGGCAGCTGAGTAATACCAGAAGGTAGGACAAATGCTTAATAATCCTAACAGACAGAAAGAAAATACAACTGTGGACACGGAGCTTCATCTGATCAGTGTTACACAATGTGGAGCATTGTAAGGTGCTTGGATCTGAAATAATATTTGTAGCTGGCTGTCAAAACCTTCCACCAGATAGTCCCACCCTGAAAATTTGCTTTTTTTTATGCACATGTTCACACTCTTCTCCTCGAGTGACTGGCCAGGTGTGTAACATCCTTTTTCCAGTCATTAAAAAGGAGTCAAAGTCACACTATAGCCTCAGAAATGAATATGGGAAAAAAGGCTTCCTATAGTCTCAAAAATTAATATGGGAAGACAAGCTTCCTAATGATGGGAGATACACCCACATTTAATTCCGTCATATCACTAACATGAACTATAATCTCTGCCAAAGAGCTAGCAGACAAAAAGTATCTCAAACTGCCAGTTATCCTTATAGGAGAGGCCTTACCTCTCACCTCGGGAATCCTAAACTGATTCCCAGAATGTGAGAGGTATAGAAAGAGGATCACTTTATAACAGACCTATTTCTTTTACTTCTCTCTACATATTCAACGCTGGCCCTAGCTGAAGCAGCAACACAGGGGAAGGCGGATCTCTGACCTGAAGTGCTGTACAGCCCTCTCGTGCTGTAACTCACCCACACTGCACCCTCTCTGCAGCACGGCCAACAGCTGTAGCATTAGCGCTGAAGTCTAATCTGGTTAACCCCAAAGAAAGAGCATGCTTTATAGCATGTTATATTTTATATATAAAATTTATATTTTTATATATAAAATTTATATTTTATATGTAAAACGGGAAGGGCTCAAGGGGTGAAAACCACCAACTGACTGTGGCCACATCTCATCCTTGTGTTCGCAGATTTGACACTATGGGAGTGCAGTACTAAGCTATGCTGCGCACGTGGGCCTCGTTTCTGCAAAATGTAAGAGACGGGATTACAGGATGGTCAGCTGTGCTCTGTCCCGTCTTCTGCCTTCTCAAGGCAGCTTGTAGAGGGCGAATTATCGGCATCTCTGCATTGGCATGGATTAACTGTGAGCCGGGCTGAGTTTTCCTTGTGCGGTGTGGTGTTATCTCAAAGCAATAGTGGTAACAACAGGTTTTGGGGGCTGTAGGCTGGAAATGTTAAACTTTACTGCTCAGTGCGGTTAATGTGCTTGCTGGTGCTCTGGCTCTGACTCTGGCATGCGGTCCAGCCCGTACCAGGAGTCATAGCCAGGACACCTTCTCCATGTTCTTTGGAGGGAGCTTCCCTGAGGGTGGCTGTAACGTCGCTCTACCTTGGAGGTTGCCTGGGTATATATTGTTACATCCTAATCTCACACAATAGATCCTGCACAAGTGATACATGGAAAACATTTCTGATCTATGTTACCCGTCATACTGCAAAGAAATATTTGTGGTGCTTTGCCCTTTGCTCAACCAGAATGACCTTCATTTGGATAACATTACAGTCATTGTGGGAGAAGGGACTAGAGACAGGTTAGCCTTTAGAAAATGTTTTAAAAACCTTTGTCTGGGTGCTGTATGAAGTATCCTTTGAGTTTTGGCATGTCCCTGTCACTTTTACGTATATCTCCTGTCTTTCACTTCCATTCTAAGTGGGGCTGCAGGTTTGTCATGGCAAATTAAAGAAAAAGCAAAGGTAAAAATACCCAAAATCATCGAAATCACATCAGGATGTACAAAATAGCAACAAAATTTTACAGATACTTTAATTTTTATTTTATTCTTTTTTCCCAAAATGGATCCTTATTCATATGGGTGGGTTTGGTAGAGATGGACTCTATGACATAATAGTTTTCTTTTAGCTCAGCCTATAAAAATGTGACATTTGTGTAGATTTCTTAGACATTTTCCTTCCTTTGGCACTTGATGCCACTTGCATTTATTGTTATGCATGACATGTTCAGACTTCTCAGACCTGCTTCCCAAGCTAGTCTTTTTCTTGATGATGTTTCTTTTTCTTTTAATATGACTGTCATTCAAAAAATCTGTGCTTTTTAATGTTAGCTGTTTTTTTCTTCTCAGCTATATAGGAAATGGGGTTATCTAGGTAGAGATGTGGTAGCTATTGGTACATTTTTGTATTTTATATAGTAGGCATGTTACCTACTCATCCTCAGACTGCTTTATGCATTTTTAGCTTGGAGGGAGGGGGCTCATCTCTGGTACCACTGCTGGCCTTTGCTCTTGCTGCTCAGTCTTGTCTCAAGACTTACACATGAGCTACTCATTCACCTACACTCTCACAGATCAGAACAAAAATTCCAAAATGTCAAAATGTCATTGGAGAAAGAACAGGAAAACCTGTCAGGTGCTCTAAGAGACTGATGACAACTATGTCTTACAGCCTCTGGTGTTCTGACACAATGCTATAAAATAAAGATCCTGTGGAAGATGGACCTGAAGCCTTACGTTGCCATAAATTCAGTAGACCATTTTATCCCCAAAACCTTGTGTAAGGATACTCAAGCAAAATAGCTATAAAAATGTTACAACTGAGAAAGAGGAATATTTTCAATCTGTTTTGCATTCACTATAGGCAGGCGAATAATGTACAGACCAATGGGTTATCAGTTGGACTTCCTCTGAGTAGCTTTTTCTGACACAAATTTATGATGTCCAAAACCAACATTGGCTAACGCTATTTTCTAGGGTAGACATAAGCATATGTGTGTCATCACCTCCCATTGAGGAATTCAGCTGAGCATTCTTTCCAAGTTACACTTTCAGCAGGGCACAATTATTGTTGGCAAATGCTAACACACTCCTTCCTTTACACTTTGTTTGTTACCTAATCCATCTAATCTTATGGCCAGCCATGGGAAAGGAGTTGTCTTCTGCAATGCAGAGATCTCTCCTTTCTTTAGCTTTCTGTGGCAGTGACAATGTCCTATCCTAAAATTGTCTACAGGGAATGTGTTTATAATTTGGTTTCTTTGCATGCTATTCCCTTTCCAGATGATTGCAAGCAAATTTAATAGCTAGATTTTAAAGTCAGCTTGTCTCTTGAGCTTGGTTCTTATAGTTTAGGAGGTGGGAAAGAGGTAGAGAGACAATCAAAGCTGATGGCTTTGTATTGCTGTATAATGTGTTTCTATGAAATATGAAGTACTTTGTTTTTAGGATAAGCATGAGCACGTTTTTACTATCTTATGCCATTGATTTCCAAGCTCTCCAGCACAGCATTGGTTATTCAGTTCCTCACTCTCTTTAAATTACATGTGGAATTCATTTAACCTAATGTCAGGATCAGGATTCAGCTGTCTATATACAGGTTTCTTGTACTGTTTGAGATATCCTGATACACCTGAGACATCCTCATGGGGGTCACGGATATAACACAGGAGATTTGTATCCCATTGGAGCACTAGCTGAAAGACAAGTTCACATAGTTTACATAGAGATATATAAACCCTGGTGTATGAATACAGACCTGAACCCCATCCTGAAAGTTAGATGAGATCAATCCTACCCTTAGAAAAAACTGCAATGGGAGCTTTTAGCCAATTATGCCTCATAACCATCTTGTGACACTAAATGGGGTTCATAAGATGATGCAGATATTTTCACATTTCTAGTGTGAAGTTTGACATCATTAACATCATTTAATATTATTTTCATGAATATGACTTTTGCACACTAGTTATACACTGAAAAAAAAAAAAACCAAATATTAAGGACAGATTTTCAGGTAAAGAACAAGGTAAATGTTGGTGTAAACTTCACCACAACTGATAAATAGTTTTTCCTAGAGCTAATTGCCTATATGTTTCGTTGACTTGCAAGACTGTTTGTAGCAGCACCACCTAGGGGCTACAGGTAATAATAGTGTTAACGTGTAGGGAAATTTCCAAAACCATTTTTCTGCCTCACTGGCACAGCTACATGGTTGAATAAGATTCATTTGGAATTTTGATATTTCTTTGTTCAGTGAGCTTCAGTGACTCATTTTTTTCTGAAATTCAGAGACGTGAAGAAAAAGAAAGAGGTTTTGACTTGATTTTTAAATTAAATGTCTTGGTGAAAAGCTGGCTCCACTGAAAGCAATGTGAAAGCTTCCATTGATGTCTATGAGCTGAGATTTCACTTGATTACTTTTCTTATTTAAACACATTCCTCTTTTAATGAAATACATTTACATCTATAACATCTGAGGCAGACAATTCTAAGGCTTAATCTTTTTGTAGCATCTTTAAACTTGAGTTGAAAAGTTAAAAGCAAATCAGAAATAATAACCAGACATTTATGCTTTCCTCTCAAGAGACTGTGCAGAAATGCATTGCTCTGTTTTGTCTGTTTCCCTTCCATTTCCAATACATAAAACATTTCATCCATCAGTAGTTACTGCCTCAAAGCCCAAAAAACTCCATAAATCCTGCAATATTTCTGTAGTCGCTAATAAGAAAGAAAATATTTGAGGTGTGACCTTCTTGAATTTCCTAGTGAAATCATATCAGTAGAATTAAAGTGATAGAATTAATAACATCAGAAGAATTATAAGCAGATATTAGGGTCCAGCTGCAACAATCATCTGCAACAATCATCTGCAACAATCATCTGCTAGTTTTGTTTTTCCCTCTTACCTATTCTATTTTAAAGGTTTTAGGTACAGGAATATTCATGATAATGTTCTCATTGCCAATTACTAAGCTTTTAGTGGATTTTTAGAATAAATTACAAAATTATGTAGAAAGCTAAGACACTGCAAAAAGCCAAGACACTGTGAAGAAAATGCGTGCTTGCTTTAATATTATTATTAACTTCAATTAGGTTAAACCAGGAATAGAGGTAGTACTTACCACACTGTTTTTTTAAAAACATGAACTTGGGAATAGAAATAATAGCATATAAGCAACGAGGAAGAAAAGAGGAGTGAAACAGAGGGCTGAGGGGCCTATTGAGATGTTTGAACTTGTTATTTAGCCAGTGTGCTTCCAGATTTCACACTGGAGTGCCAGAATCTCAGTCCTGGACAGCACACACTGAAAGCTGCCAGAGCATCACCACTCTGTGTTTGACATAGTTGACTGCGAGACTTCTTTGGCATGGGAATTGGCTGAGGAATATCCAGCTTAGCAGTTTGCATGAGGATTAAATTTCTGCCCTGATGCTTTATCTGAAAGTATCCGCTTTGAATCCTAATGCAAACGTTTCCTGTCCTTGCTGGTCCATCACAGCGAGTTTTTATGTTGAAGCTAAAGTGCAGCTGATGAAAGGAGGAAGGACTGCTGATTGATTACTTAGCTTCCTAAGTGACTTTATTTGGGTTCAAACCAGACACCACTTTTGACCAGGTGGAATGTTTATAGTGTCATAAATTGTTGTGCTATTAAATTCATAGTCGCTCTCTTGGGAAACTAGATATGCTACTCAACTATTAGGCAGCTAAGTTTCAAATAAGGGATGTGGCTTCTGCTGGCTCCCCATCAAGTCACTCTGGGGAGACTGACACTTGTAGCGTAGGATTTGGAGCACCTCCCATGGTCTAAAGTGGGATGGTCTGAATAAACCTAGCTGTGCCTTTGGAAAAACAGGTCTGAAAATGCTTGGATGTGCTACGCTGTCCCAAAGCTTCTGATTTCAAAGGCTCCCCCTACCAAATCTGGCTTTCGATGTCCTCTCATCGCAGTGGCTTACTTTTAGCATTGTGAAAGCCAGGCTTGTGGAGATGAGCATCCATGTTTTGGGAACTAATCAGAGAGGGCATGTTACAGCCCCTGAATTTCCTCCCGCTGTACTTGGAGCAGGGATGATCCTCACCCTTGTACCCTGGGGACAGGGAGACAGTCACAGCTGATCGCGTCCTGCACGTAAAGGGACAAAGCAAGTAAACAATTTTTATTCTGTGACAGGTTATAGGGCCTGAGGCTTCTTTGGGCTCAATGTATTGTCATTCCACCTGTGGGGGTTTTGCCTTGGTCTCTTGCTCTTAATTTTCATTCATCATAAATACCATGATGACTCCTTTCAATACAAATCCACTTCTGTTGTGTTTGATATTTTTGTTGCCTGAAAACAGCATAGCTGAATTTGAATATAAGAATAAGGATGACATCAAGCAGGTTGTTATTTTCCTTTATTTATTGCTTAGCCAAGTGTACTTTGTTCGTGTGCGTTTCACTGTGTATGTCTATACATACTTATGAGTTATTACATAAATCACCTGATAATTTTGTCATTACTAAGTGGTCAATAAGCTTGTGAGAAAGCTGTGTGATTTCTTTTAAATTCTTTTTTTTTTTCTCAGGGAAATCGAGGAAGCTTAAAATTCTCTTTCCTCCAGCATTATACTAATATACAGTTGTCTGTGAAAGCACATCCACCAGGGCAAGAAATAATAGCATGAATACATTTCATATGGTAAATGAATGTTTATGGAAACATCTTCACAAGATTTACTTATTTCTTCAGAAGTACTGTTGTTTATGGATAATAAAAAATTTTAGTAGAAAATATGAAGAAAAGTACAGCCACAGAAAGCACTGTTATTTTGTGTGGTTTAGCTTCATAACAGCTTGGCTTTACCTTTGTATCTGCTTCCTGATTATTATTATTCTATCAGTGGTGATAAAAGTGAAGGAGAAGGAATAGCTGTTTAACTGAACTCATGCTTTTACTGAACACATTTCTAGTAAGATTAAAATCACCATAGAAGTGAAGGTATTTTTAACATTACAATGCACTTAAATGTCTGTTGCTCTGCACAGCTTAAATAGACAAATTTCATTGTCCAAATTCAGCCCAGACCACATCCTGATCATGTTAGAGGCAATATTTTCCTGATCACTTTAATGAAATCTGAATTTACCTTTATACACTGAATCCACTGTTTGCATCCATTTTAATCCAGCAGTTAATCTTTTCGCACCCACCTAGCTAACATTTTGTTATAGAAAATTCTGATTTTGAATGTAAGTTGCTTGGCTTCAATACAGTGGGAACGTCCATGGACCCATTCAAGGGCTTCATGCCACAGCCTTGCCTGTGACTGCTTTTTCATATCACCTTCAGGTCAGTGTTTACATGATCTAATGCACATACATTAGATATGTATGTGCATTAGACATTAGTTGTAGGGCTCCTCAGAAAGTAGGGAGCCATAAGAGGATGCCAAAATTGCTGAGTTGCTGTGGGGGTTTACGCCTAACCCGCCTGCTAGAAAAAATCAAATCCACATGCCCATTTGAAAAAGAAGTCAAGGAGAGTACTACTGTCCTCTGCACCAGTTTTAAAACGTGGTAAATGATGTCAGCATCAGCACTCAGGTGTGTAAAATTACATATATATTTATGTACTTGGCTGAACTGGGATCTTCTGTTGATAGAAATGGAAAGGGAAGGAAGGAAGGAAAGGGTTTTCCTCTTTAAAACATCCAAAATCAAAGGTATTTGCTGCGGTAAAGCCATCATCAAACTTCAGTGGCAGATTACAGAGAATTCAAAAAATGAAATCTGCATGTCTTGTTGGAAACAGGGATACAGCTTCTCCTTACTACCTCAGAAAGAAAGAGCAATGCCTTCAAAAGAAGCAGAAAACAAAACCCGTGGGGGAAGAAGGCCGAGATAGCTGAGTGGTAAATACAGATATAAGCAATGCTTGAATAATTTATATGTTCTGTGTGAAAGAGAATTTCCTTCTTAGCCATACAAATTCTCCTTGATCCGCTTTGCTACACATTTACATATCAGAGCTGAAGGTCATTTAAGAGTTATAGGGCAGAACCTTTCCATTGTGTTAATCACTTACAACTGTAATTGCACATTACGTCAGCCCTTTTTACGTGGGCTCACAGAGCCTACTACAATCTCCCTCTAAAAATCTTACTGCCAAAACTGCTTGCTCACTGTGCGTTTAAAACAAGGAGTATCTGTGATATGCTAGATAGAGAAGGGAAGCATAAATAACTATGGAAAAACAATTTCTGGGTAAGCTGGAAGTGGTTTAGCTTCTGGTGCCTTTCAGGAAGCCCCAAGGCATCTCTGAATAGTGTTTAGCTGTCAGTAATTCTGACCCTGAAGGTATATGGAAATTAGGAGATTACCAATCATTTTAGCAGTGAAGTGGGGAACAGTCTTCTTGGAGTAGTAAGGGTACAAAAAACACTAGCTAGCAGCTATAACCATGTGGTTTTGAGATGGAGCTGCATCAGGTTAGGAAGAGTTAGATTAGATTGACTCAATACTCAGTGTTTCAGTGTGAAAATTCACCCTTCTGTATATTTACAAGGGGTCTCATTACAACCTCCCAGATGTGTGCCTGTTTAACCTTCTATTAGTATTCAGTCTTCAGAGTAAATTCCAGAGTATAGCAGCTCCTATTCAATTAATATAAACATTCATGAATTAGATGTTGTCTATAATAAGATGTATATCACTACATCTAATTATATATCATTGCATCTGAAGGAAAGAAAAGATTTAGTATTAGATCATTACTTTTCCAGACAGAATAAAATATTTCCCAGTGCCTTAATATCCTGCTTTAAAGATTATGAAATACTATGTCTTTTCTTTTGGATTTTTCCATGATCTTTTTCTATATTCAGCATTTTTTCCTTCCTTTATAAATTTTATTTAACATCCTAAATATTTCCTCCGTGGTACCCCATGGCACTCTGACCCCTTCATAACTTTATACATTCTTAAGTACTCTTGTAATTTTCTTTTTAATTCAGCAAAATGCAGAAACACAAGCTAAAATCCGTCCCTATGCTGCAAAGAAATTTTAAAACTGCTTTTAAGTGCACTGCTGATTCAAGGCCTTAACCTTATTGGGAGGAAATATTAGAGGAAAAGCTTTTATCCTTTGAATGAAGCTATACATAATTGGGACATTTCACAAATAAATATTGGTAGCCCTCTCATATTTTCAGTTTCTTCTCTCTAAGCTTCTTACTGAAAATTAATTTCTGCCAGGCTATATGATACTCTGGAAATCAATGTAATGTTTCAGGTAGGCTGCACCAGAATATTCTGTGTAGATGTTAATTATTCTTTTTATTAGAGTTTGGATTTAGAAATAAAAACCTATGGTGATTCACACTTCTTTGTAATTAGATGTAAGAATTGGAATTTCTTTCATAGTGCGCTGTGCTTTTCTTTGAAGGAAGAGCAATATTTTACACCTGGAGTTTTCCAATATGTATAAATTTTCTTATATTTCCTTGTGGGCCTCTCTACTGAAACTTCCCATCAAGCTCACTCTACTGTCACCACTGCAATACCCATCACTTTCTATAGGTCAAGGAGCGTTGCATGAGTTTCTTACTTTCCTCCAATTTCTCTAACTGCAGTTTCCTTGTGGCTCATTTCAAAGTGACCTTGTGAAAGGGGGTGGTGTGTCTGAGGAAGGTACAGCACAAACCAAAAAGAGCCAAGGAATTTACCCCAGCAAATTTGACGTTCCAAGAGGAGTGAGGTCTCACATCACAAACAGATCTCCTGTCACATCCTTCCAAACTGGTTTTTTGAGTGCTTTTGATTGTCTATTTCTTTGGGCTCAGGTGACAGCTCTCTGGGTCATCACTGAAATATGAGATTGCAGAAAGAGAACAGGATAAATCTTTATTTATGTTGTAAACATATTAAATATGCAGCTCAGGAGTAAACTTGGGTCTTAACAGCTGTCTAATATGTACTTTTTTCAAATAATCCCTTCATGCCGACAGCTGGAATTTCCTGGGTTTGAGGACAATCATCCTCCCTCTCATGGGGAATAACTAATTAAAAGTGTCTTTTCAATCATTCCTCATCATCCAAGGATTCTTTAGTGCTGAGGGACATCTGCACAGGGCCAGGTATGCTACCTTTAACACAGTCACAGTAAGCTAAAGAAAAAAATATGAACCAAAATTCAACTTATTTTCTAGAAGTGTCTCTGAGACGTGATCATGGCCCTGATTTTGAATCTTCCACAGTTAAAGATGTTGGCATCCAGCACTTTGTTATCATTACTTGAGAAAATGTGAAACAATGGTCAAATTCAAATCTGAATTCAGGTTTTGGTTAGCTAGTCCTAAAGATTTGAAGGGATGGATGAAGCATCTGTTTTATGTTTTGTGTTTATTGTGCAGATCAGCTGTTTTATCAAAATAACATCAACTGGTGAAATATGATGGCTTCACCCTTGGTTCCAATATTCTTTTGCCTTTGCTTCTGTTTTTAATATTATTTTTGTAGACTATTCCTCATTTCCATGGCAGTAGTGAATTATTGAAATATATAAAAACCCTGCAAGATATTTTTTATATTGAGTTTATAACCCTTGATTCAGTATTCCAAGCTTTCTAGGAGAAGGAAGCACAAGTGGAGGGAATAGAGGGTTCATAGCAATAGCAATCAAAGCACTGAACAATAAAGCAAGAACTCCATGGCTGAATAGAGAGCAGAGTTATGGAGAAATTACGAGACAGCTGACACAGAAGCAAAGCTGAACACTGCAAAGGACATTTACACAGCTTAATAATGCATAGTATTTCAAAGCTAAAATATCCAGTCTGAGGTGAAATTCAGATGATTTTATACTAGAAGCAACAAAAATATTTTTCTGCTCTTTTTCAGATGTTCTAATAGGATTTCACAATAATAAAGGGTTGTCTTGTATCTGAATTGCAAAATTTCCAGAGTGAAGGATGCTTGGATGTTAGTCACAGCTGAGAGCATGATGGCTAGAGAACCTATCACACAAGTGATGGCCTACATCAGTAAATGTAATTCAATATGCCAAGGAAAATAAAAGGATTTAAGAAATACAAGGAGAGGCTGAAGGAGTTTTTTAATTCAGCTGTGAGCGGAGAATGACAAGGAGGAGACTTTTGTCTTCAGCTACTTAACAGAGAACTATAGAGATGACAAAGCCAGGCTCTTCTCAGTCGTGCACAGTAAAGCGCAAGAGGCTGTGAAAACAGGCTGCAAAAAGGAAAATTTGGGTTAAATATAAGGAGAAAGGGGAAAAAATCACAATGAGAGTGACTGAGCACCAAACCAGGAACCCAGAGAAGTTGTGCAATCTTCAGCCTTGCTGGTTTTCAAAACTGAACTGGATGAGGCCCCAAGCAAAGTGTTTTAACATATAAACTGGCACTTCTTTGAGTGGGAAGTTGGACCAGACAAGCTCCAGAGGTCTCTTCCAATCTGTTGTTTTATGTTTTATGAGAGGGTCTGTATTAACAACATAATCATATAGAATCATAGAATCATAGAATAGTTTGGGTTGGAAGGGACCTCTAAAGGTCATCTAGTCCAACCCCCCTGCCGTGGGCAGGGACATCTTCAACTAGATCAGGTTGCTCAGAGCCCAGTCCAACCTGACCTGGAATGTTCCCAGGGATGGGGCATCCACCACCTCTCTGGGTAACCTGTGCTAGTGGTTCACCACACTCAGCATAAAGCATTTCTTCCTTATATCCAGTCTAAATCTACCCCCCTTTAGTTTAAAGCCATTCCCCCTTGTCCTGTCACAACAGGCCCTGTTAAAAAGTTTGCCACCATCTTTTTTATAAGCCCCCTTGAAGTACTGATAGGCTGCAATAAGGTCTTCTCGGAGCCTTCTCTTCTCCAGACTGAACAACCCCAACTCTCTCAGCCTTTCTTCATAGCAGAGGTTTTCCATCCCCCTCATCATTTTCATGGCCCTCTTCTGGACCCGCTCCAACAGGTCCGTGTCTTTCCTGTGCTGAGGGCTCCAGAGCTGGATGCAGTACTCCAAGAAGGGTCTCACAAGAGTGGAGTAGAGGGGCAGAATCGACCTCCCTCGACCTGCTGGCCATGCTTCTTCTGATGCAGCCCAGGATACGCTTGGCCTTCTGGGCTTCGAGCGCACATTGCTGGCTCATGTCCAGCTTTTCACCCACCAGTACCCCCAAGTTCTTCTTGGCAGGGCTGCTCTCAACCCCTTCATCCCCCAGCCTGTATTGATACTGGGGGTTGCCCTGACCCAGGTGCAGGACCTTGCCCTTGGCCTGATTAAACCTCATGAGGTTCACACGGGCCCGCTTCTCCAGCTTGTCCAGGTCCCTCTGGATGGCATCCTGCCCCTCTGGCGTGTCGACCGCACAACTCAGCTTGATGTCATCTGCAAACTTGCTGAGGGTGCATTCGATCCCACTATGTCATTGATGACAATATTAAACAGTACCGGTCCCAATATGGACCCCTGCGGAACGCCACTCATCACCAACCTCCATCTGGACATTGAGCCGTTGACCACTACCCTCTGGATGTGACCATCTAACCAATTCCTCACCCACCAGACAGTCCACCCATCAAATCCATACCTCTCCAGTTGAGAGAGAAGGATGTTGTGGGGGACCGTGTCAAAGGCCTTACAGAGGTCCAGAGAGACGACACCTGTAGCCCTTCCCATGTCCACTGATGTAGTCCCTCCATCATAGAAGGCCACTAGGTTGGTCAGGCAGGACTTGCCCTTGGTGAAGCCATGCTGGCTGTCTCGAATCACCTCCCTGTCCTCCACGTGCCTTAGCATAGCTTCCAGGAGGATCTGTTCCATGATCTTCCCAGGCACAGAGGTGAGACCGACTGGCCTGTAGTTCCCCGGGTCTTCCTTTTTTCCCTTTTTACAAATGGGGGTTATGTTTCCCCTTTTCCAGTCAGCGGGAACTTCTCTGGACTGCCACGACTTCTCAAATACAATAGATATTGGCTTGGTAACTTTGTCTGCCAGTTCCTTCAGGACCTGCAGATGGATCTTATCAGGTCCCATGGACTTGTGCGTGTTCGGGTGCCTTAGATGGTCTCGAACCTGATGTTCTCCCACAGTGGGCGGCTCTTCATTCTCCCAGTCCCCACCTTTGCCTTCTGTGGCTTGGGCGGTGAGGCTCGAGCACTTGCCGGTGAAGACCGAGGCAAAAAAGTCATCGAGTACCTCCACCTTGTCTGTATCCCGGGTAAGCAGGTCTCCCGCTTTGTTCCAGAAAGGGTCCACATTTTCCCTCTTCTTCCTTTTATCCCCAATGCACCTACAGAATCTTTTCTTGTTGCCCTTGATGTCCCTGGCCAGATTTAATTCTATCAGGGTTTTAGCTTTCCCAACCTGATCCCTGGCTGCTCGGACAATTTCTCTGTATTCCTCCCAGGCTACCTGTCCTTGCTTCCACCCTCTGTAGGCTTCCTTTTTTTGTTTGAGTTTGTCCAGGAACTCCTTGTTCGTCCCTGCAGGCCTCCTGGTGTTTTTGCCGGACTTCCTCTTTGTTGGGATGCATCGCTCCTGAGCTTGGAGGAGGTGATCCTTGAATATTACTCAGCTTTCTTGGGCCCCTCTTCCCTCCAGGGATTTGTCCCATGGCACTCTACCAAGCAGATCCCTGAAGAGGCCAAAGTCTGCTCTCCTGAAGTCCAGGGTAGTGAGCTTGCTGTGCGCCCTCCTCGGTGCTCTAAGGATCTTGAACTCCACCATTTCATGGCCGCTGCAGCCCAGGCTGCCCTTGAGCTTCACATTCCCCACCAGCCCCTCCTTGTTGGTGAGAACAAGCTCCAGCATAGCACCTCTCCTCGTTGGCTCCTCTACCACTTGGAGAAGGAAGTTATCATTGACACATTCCAGGAACCTCCCAGATTGCTTATGCCCTGCCATGTTGTCCCTCTAACAGATATCGGGGTGGTTGAAGTCCCCCATGACGACCAGGGCGTGTGAGTGTGAGGCTGCTCCTATCTGTCTACAGAGGGCCTCATCTGCTCGGTCTTCCTGGTCAGGTGGCCTGTAGCAGACCCCCACTGCAATGTCACCTGTCCCTGCCTTCCCTTTAATTGTGACCCATAAGCTCTCGGTCGGCTCCTCATCCATCCCCAGGCAGAGCTCCATGCACTCCAGCTGGTCATTGACATTGAGGGCAACACTCCCTCCTCGTCTCCCCTGCCTGTTCTTCCTAAAGAGCCTGTATCCCTACATCCCAACACTCCAACCATAGGAGCCATCCCACCATGTCTCTGTGATGCCAATAAGGTCGTAGCCCTGCAGGCGTGTGCACGTCTCTAACTCCTCTTGTTTATTCCCCATGCTACGTGTGTTCGCATAGAGGCATTTGAGTTGGGCCCCCAATGAAGCTGTCTTACTGGCTGGAGTTCCTTTGTGCTGCTCTTCAGGAGCTCTCCTGCTGACCTGTGATCCTTCTCCAGGCTCTGGGCATGTATTGCTGGCCCTGGCATCAAACTGGTAGGAGTGGGATGGACTGAGGTTCCCCTCCCCCGGCATCTCTAGTTTAAAGCCCTCTTCACCAGCTTGGCAAGCCTATGACCCAAGATGCTCTTCCCCTTCTCTGACAGATGGACCCCATCAGCCCCCAGTAGACCAGGTCTCTCAAAGCGAGTCCCATGGTCTAAGTAGTCGAACCCCTGGCTGTGGCACCAGTCCCGTAACCATTTGTTGACTCGCCAGATTTGACTGGCCCTTTCAAACCCCTTCCCTTTGACCGGCAGGATTGATGAAAAAACTACCTGCGCTCCCGAGTCCCTCACTGCTGCTCCCAGGGCTCTGTAGTCCTTCTTGATAGTCCTCAGACTGCTCCTGGCTGTGTCGCTGGTGCCCACGTGAAACAGCAGCAGCAGGTAATAGTCAGTGGACTGTACGAGGCTTGGTAGCGTCTCGGTGACATCCCTGATGCGAGCCCCCGGTAAGCAGCACACCTCTCTAGAGGGTGCGTCAGGTCGGCAAATGGGTGCCTCCGTACTCTCAGAAGAGAGTCGCCTACTGCTATCACCTGTCACCTTTTCTTAGTGGCGCTGGTTGTTATACGGGCGGCAGACGGAGCTGCATTACTCAGCTCCAGCGCTTCTCCCAGTGTGACAGGACTGTCCTCTTCGGCCTGCAGAGCGGTGAAGTGGTTCTGCAAGGGCACCTCAGGCTTCGGGGGAAGTGTCTTCCTCCTGCTGGTCCTTGCCTTTGCAACCGTCCATTCTTCTGCGTTATTGACCCCCGCTCCCTTCTGTGTGTGCCGGTGGGGAAGTTTTTGGCTGTTTGGCCGTGGGCTGCGGGTCCACTGCAGACTGCGCTTGGAACCAGCTCTCTAGCTCCTTCTCCGCCTCCTGATGTTACGCAGCCTTCTCACCGCCTCCTGCAGCTCAGCCACCTGCTGCAGGAGGTCCTCCACCTGGGCACACCTTTTGCAGGCAGGTCTGCTGCCTGTCCCTGCCCCAGGAGAGAGGTCTAGGCACTCCCTGCAGCCTGAGGTCTGCAATCATGTACATGGTTGTTTGCCAGTGCTAAGTTTGAGCCCTGACACCATCTAGTTTCCTCTTACAGATGTTACAGATGTAGCCTATAATTCTGCCAGCCTATGACAATCACTAGTAATGCACATAATTTAAGCTGAGATACAGTTTTTCAGGTCATTCTTATACATTCTTATTAAAAAGCAGCAATGTTCATGGTATAACGAACGTATTTGGCCTGCTTCTTTAATACAAGGCATCAATCCATATAGAAGGAGTAAGTGATTTCAGTTTGATAGCACTCTTCACCCACGTTGTGGGGATATTTTTGATTGCCAAAAGTTCAGGTATAATTTAAACTTTCCAGGATAGATTAAAATGACAGCTCCATTGGCCAAATGTTGAGAGTACTTTTTACTCAGATTTACACAACACTGTCTGGGATCAAGTTGCTTTGTTCTGTTATAACGTTTCTATTCTGTAGTATGCTTCTCACTAAGCTGCCTTGCTCACAGATTAATACAGGCTGATGTTGTTGAGCATTTGCCCATAGTCTACGAGCATAATCAGAAAACAGAAATCATTTCAATCAGAAGAGAAGTAATTTTGATTCCCCAAAAGCTTCTAAATCATCTCTAACTGAGATTTCTGCTTTCAGGATCATTGCTTTTCCCCATTACATGCGCTGAAATTAATGTTTGCTGAAAGCTAATAAGAGTAAAATTAAATATTTTCTGATACAAATGATAATTGGGCACTTGTCTGATAAGATGGTTTTATTTAAACAAAATGTACTCGTGTAACACTGCATTTCCGATTCTACAATCCTGTAATCTTCAGGCTGCTTCTCTTTTCCAAGTCATCATAATTAAAGGCAGGTGTTCAATTTAGCCACCAGAAGGGATGAGTTAATGGTGTAATTATTAGTTGTAAAAGATTTTTAATTAGAATTATAAAGTATTTAGGTGTGTAAAATGTAGGTAGATGCTCATCAGATTATTTTTTTTAAATACATAGGCACCTATCTCCAATAAAATGAGAATGACTTCAGCTCCTAAGCATTTTCAAAATGTCATTAGGAGCTTACTTATGTCTCAGGACACTAACTAAAAGTGTTCCTTTCTGCAAAATTCAGATGTAAATTGTTATCCAAGCTTTCTGGTAACAAATATGTATTAATAATAGAATTTTAACATCTTCCTTGGTTATTAATGGAGTGGAAAGCATTACATTGTGTTGTAGCATTTTATCCTGATTTTCTTTTTCCAAATAGAGAACAAAAATATTTATCAAACAATTCTGACTTATCTACCTTGTTATTAACAGTATTATCCACTTAGTAAACAGTAGATTTTTTTTTTCCTCAACATATACTGAACACGTTCTTCTAAACCACAGATTTTATTTTCTTGCCTTTAGCTTACACTACCAGGTTCTACACCTCAAGAATAATTGCTTACTGCTTCATTTTTCAGGTTTTATGAATTGTTCCCAAATTTGCGTTAAGTGTATTATGCTGTTTTGTAGATTTCAAATTTTGATGGCTTTTTGACTGTTTTTTGTTGAAACACACAGGGGAAAAAAAAAAGGTCCCTATAACAGTATGTATATAATAAGGACCTCTAAATTAGTTGTTAATACTCAGGAAAGAGATCTTGGAATTGCTATAGGTATTTCTTTGAAAGACTAAGGTCAGTCCTTGGTATGGTCAGAAGACAAACAGAATATTGAGCTACAATTAGAAAAGGGGTAAAGAACAAAAGAACATCTCTATTTCATTGGATGGTTCCTTGTATGAATTTTTAATGGCACATGTACTAGTCGTACTACTACCACAACACAAATTAGAAGAAATAGAAGAGTACTGAGAATAATGACATGGAGGATCAGAGGAATGGAATAGCTTGCATGAAGGATTCTTCAGTTTGAAAAAGACATGAGTGAAAGGTGTTTGGTAGGATCATAAATGAGGTCCACAGAACAGTGGAAAAAGGAAATTTATCACTTCTCAGTCTACCCTTCACCCTTGAAATTGTGAGTAGACAAATTCCATTGGGGGATATTAAAACTTACAGTTCCCAAGAAGTCTAAACTGTTTACTTCTGGAATGTAGAAGAGCATGTTGTAGAAAGAATCAGTTATTATCTCTTTTTGCTTAGGAAATGATCATTTCCTAAGCTTCAGCTCCTCATCGTGGCTGGAAAGAAGCTATTGGACGAGATTTGGCCTATTGTCGTGTAGCTCTCATGTACTTAGCTGCTGTAAAAATTGTTACAAATCCCAGTTTGTTTGGTTTTTTAATTTATTTTTCCAACATTTTCACTCAATTTTTCTTCATTTTTGGGAAATAAGCTTACATTCCAAATTTCACAGGATAATTTTTACACAACTTTGTTAGAATTATATCTGTCTGCACGTGCAGGTTTCATGTACTTGCAGATTCATTTGTTAAATGATGAATATGCCTGCATATAAGACAACAGACTCATGATTAGGTCATGGAGACCAAAAAAGGACAACATTTAACAAATATTGTATTGAGGCAATAACAGCTCTAGCTACCATCCATACTCTGCTAAAAGAGCTATATGAGATTTCAATGGGTGTTTATATTTTTCTACTCATATATAATATACTTAAACGGCTGAACACTTTTACCTACTGCAGGAGCACAGATGCTTTTTCCCCTCATTATTTTACTCCATATTGTGTCTACTCTCCTCATAACTTCTAAAATGGCTTTGTGACAAATACGTACTCATTGCTTAAAAATAATTTATTCTTTTAAAATCTAAAATAGGATTCTCAGTCTCCTTTTTTCTCTTGGTTTGTTTTTGTTTTTTTTTTTAACATCCTGACACATCTCATCACATGTTGTGCCTGTGACGTGTGCAGACAATGGACTTCTATTAAATGGAGATTTTTGCAAACACCCATTGTCATGGATTCATACCTTTTAAGAGACCAATATGAATCTCAATGCTGACCTAGCATAAACCCAAACCATGAATTCAAAAATTCAGCCAGATGATTCATATTTCAAGAATACATACTAATCATGATGTCTACCATCAGCGTACCCTTCATCCTATGCATACTAATCAGAAGCTTTTCATATGCTCTAAGACCGTCTCATCATTTCTATTAATTGAGAACGGACATGGCAGTCATTTAGAGACCACATCAAGGCAGATCTTCCATGGCAATGGGTGAAAATATCCAATATGAGGTACGATGTCTATGATGTCTATGCTTTCCACTTTCAATCAACGTCAATGTCTACGTTACAATGCTAGTATGCCTGTTGCACTATCACAGGATCAAGACAAATTAATTGCCATTCAGAGGTCATAGTTCCTCCCACACTCCCCCATCAGCTTAGTTTCATCAACCTTCTTTTGTAAACAGACAGGTTTGCTGTCCTGTGTATGCTCAGCTAACTCAGGTAGTAAGCAGGACACTGTGTCCTTCTGGATCTCTGCCTTGCCCTGACATTTTTTCTCCTTTTTCTATAGTCAGAGGCAATTTTGCTGATCCAGTAGGAGAGCTTTGAGGAGCCTACTTATTTCTTCTCCAGTATGACTATGGGCAGATCACGATAATTTAAATGTCGATTAGCAGATATGTACATTGGGACCCATTAACACCTCTTTGTGTTTGAGTAATTCTTGTTAAAGAACATAGCACTTCATAAAGCTAACTTATTTAATTCAGCCTTTTTCAGGCCAGCGGGCAATAATGATTTAACCAAGTAACTTCAAAGTAATGGGAGCAGAACAGAATCAGAAGGACTATGTTTAGACATAGTGAAACAGGTGTTCCTATTCATAATCATTTGTTATAAATAATAACAAAGTGATAAATAATAAAGGAGCACTGACTTGGGATGGGAAAAGCAAGCCAAAAAGCTACTGCTACTTCAACTGATATGTCTATTAAATCTCTCAGGCCTGAACCTTGTCTCAAAAAGTTGTCATTATTCAATTTAGTGGTTTTTTTTCTGTTGTGCTTTCCAATTCTGACCCAAACCAAATATTAAATCAGCTTATTTCATGGCATTTTTGTCCCAAGAAAAGCAAGAAAAACAGGAAGTGTCATGACCTCACTTTTTTTCTTTTACCTTTTCTGATTTTTACAAATTAATTTTTTTCTACATTGTTCAATGGAATAACAGTCAGCAAAGATAACAGCTTTTGAATCCTATATCATATTGTATACTTTGTAGTTCACTGATCCAGAAAATATCTGAACAGTCTGAAATATTTTCTTCTTAATAGAGGCTTCACAAAAGAACTGAAAAATTGATGAAGGGCTTGGATACTGAACAAGTGTACCGGTTGTGATAATGTTATAGTGATACATTTTATGGTGCTCAAGATGTTTAAATACACAAGAAAATGCAACCCACCCAGGATTTGCCTTGCATTATTTTAAAATATAATAGTATTGACCTTATGTGAAATCTTTACTTATATTGGTGAGCTGCTGTTTACATGAATAACCTCACTCACTCTTTAAAATAGTTGTATGAGTGAGCGGTCTCCAGCATCAATAAAAGGAAGGAAAAAATGCAGAGTTCAAATGTAAAGGTATATATTTAATTAAGATCATATACACATTCATTTGTGTAGCCATGGGGTTGGAAAACAGCTTAATTTGTTTCAATTTCCTAGTAGTAAAATCAGAGAATTTGTCAAAGGTAATTGCTAGATGAATATTACCTACTTTGGACATGAGAATATGTATAAGGAACTAGCGAAAATAAGTTCATGGTAATTTTATAAATTAAACTGATATTTGTCTCTTGACAAAAAAAGATGAAGTGTAGACAGCTAAAACCTGCAAACCTGTAATTTACTTACGGTTTTTTCAGGACTCAATTTTTTTTTCAGTTATCAGTGTTGACTACCCGAAAATAAACATGTTTGATTAAAGAAGAAAGCAAGCAAGCTGGATTTTCTATGCTATCTGCTTCTTTACTAAACCTCTTGGATCAGAAAAATAAAAATCGAAACCATCAATGAAGTTATACTAAAGCCTGATAAATGCTTTCTTTGGCTTAAAGACCATAACTTGTGTTTTGACCAGGGCAGAGAGTTCAAGGCGCTCCAGAAAGCTGCAATAGTACCAGACCCTACATCGGGGTACAGTATAGACTGCATTCTTATATTACATGCTTTACATTAACTCTTACGGTGATGGGTGGATGTTTCTGTGGTCTAATTCATAGTTGCAAACTGTCCAGGGCTATTGAGCACAAAAATAACACTTCTGATTCACAAGGTCCTCAAGGTGTTCTCCAAGACACGCTATTGGAAATGGTGGTTGTTGTACTCTGGCCATCTACTAATAGCTCTTTTGGAGATGGATTTCTGGGCTTGATGGGAATTTGGTTTGACTCAATATGATTTTTTTTTTTTCCTATTCTTGTGTAATTTCTTGTAACTAAATAAACAAAACATATTTTCCAAAGCAAGGACAGTCTATCCAGTTAAATCAGCATCTGTTTAAACTGAATTGTCATGATTCATCTCACCTCACTGCAGAAATCTCCAGTGTGAATGTCTACATCAGAGCTAGTAATCCACACCTTATTCTCAATAGAGACAAATAGGCACTTTCAGGCTGTGATTCAGTGCATCTTAAGGTAGATATCTAAAATGCATTATGTCATTGTCGTGGTTTAATCTCAGTCGGCAATTAAGCACCACGCAGCCGCTCGCTCACTCCCCCCCACCCGGTGGGATGGGGGAGAGAATTGGAAGAGCACAAGTTAGAAAGACTCGTGGGTTGAGATAAAAACAGTTTAATAGTTGAAATAAAATGATAATAATAATATGATAATAATAATAATAATACACAAAACAAGTGATGCACAGTACAATTGCTCACCACCCGCTGACCGATGCCCAGCCAGTCCCCGAGCAGCGGCCCCCCCGGCCAGCTTTCCCAGTTTCTGTACTGAGCATGACGTCCCATGGTATGGAATGTCCCTTTGGCCAGTTTGGCTGTGCCCCCTCCCAGCTTCTTGTGCCCCTCCAGCCTTCTCAGTCGGTAGAGCATGGGAAGCTGAAAAGTCCTTGACTGGTGTAAGCATTTCCTAGCAACAACTAAAACACCGGTGCGTTATCAACTTTGTTCTCATCCTAAATCCAAAACACTGTACCAGCTACTAGAAAGGAAATTAACTCTATCCCTGCCAAAACCAGGACAGTCATAAAACAGTGTTAACTGCCAATGCCGTGCAATAAATCTACAGAAATGTCCTAGCAGGATACTTACTGTAACATTTTTTTTCACATGACCTTTTGACCCCTGATGTGAAACCACTGGGATCCAACCAGAAATCTAAATATAACCATTCATTTCTCTCACACATTCCTTTAGGACTCTTTAAAGGAAAGGTAAGAGGCAAAACTGCTGTCAAGGAACTTTATTTTACTCAGTTGCCAGGTCATTAATAAGCATACTTCATTTTTATTTCTGAAATAATTTCAATTTCAGTATTTAAAAGAATATAAGAAATGCCCTGTTGGCAGGGACCATCTAGCCCTGTATTTGGCCTCCAGGAGGGGTAATAAGAGAAGCTGCCTATGGAAAGCATCAAATCCTGACCACTACCTGCAGTGCACTTCTCTTGCATTCCTCCAGCATCCAGAACTGTTGTTTTTGAGATAGAGATTACATCCTTGCCCGTTCAGTTTCTTTTGATGGGTCTACTGTCTGAATTTTTTAAACTTTTTTTATACCAGTTTCTCTTAACATCAGGTTTTGGAGGTTCACTTTTCATTGTGTAAAGAGGAGTTTCCGTTATCTGTTTTAAACTCATCTCCTGCAAGCTGGCTGCAGTGTCCCATCTTTCTTGTATTGTGAGTTTTGGGTGAAAAAACAAACAAACAGTTCTGCATTCCCCTTATCTTCTCCCTTTTGACTTTGTAAACCATGATCATATCCCTCCTCAGCCTTCTCCTGTCCAGAGCCCCACTCTCCTTCCAGGACAGCTGCTCCATTCACTTGGTCATTGTGATTAAGCTACTCTGAACCTGTTTCTAACTCCACAACATCCCTCTTGAGATGAGGAGAACAGATCAGCACATAGCACTTCAAGGTGTGGGTACATAAGGCTTTTATATTGCATCAAAGGATGCTTTCTCTTCTGCTTGCAACACCTTTCTTGATGATGCTCAATGTTAGTTGAACACTAGGACTTGTCCAAAACTGTGGGAGCTTCAGATAGGTGCTCCAAACCAGGACCTAGAGAAGCACGTTTTTCCACTGGCCGTGCAGAGAATCATCTAACTTTGAGTAGCCTCCTATATTAGAAACCTAGAGGTAGATGGTGTGAAAACTTCCTAAAATTGAAGAAAGGAAAAGTCCATGCCTTTTGTTGAATTTCCTGGACTCTGTACCTAAAGTTGATTAACATTTGGAAAGACAGAGCTAGTACTATAACTCCAATGGATCTAAGTGAAAAACTGAACAAGGAAAAGATAGTTTTATTTATATCTCATGCCTTAAGGGTAAGATTTACCCTGGTGGGGTTAAATGGTTCTTAAGATATAAATGGGCCTTTGCAGAGGTTTAAATCCCATGCAAAGAAAATAAACAATGAATCAGAAACTACAGGAGTTTGATGTGTGGGGGTTTTAGTAGGAAATATAAACTTCTCAAGAGTGCAAGGAACATGAAGATTAATTGAGCTCATGATGGCCTCAGTTTCCTTC
Source organism: Aptenodytes patagonicus (assembly GCF_965638725.1). Taxonomy (NCBI): domain Eukaryota; kingdom Metazoa; phylum Chordata; class Aves; order Sphenisciformes; family Spheniscidae; genus Aptenodytes; species Aptenodytes patagonicus. Next base: position 222,517,057 of record NC_134949.1, read on the forward strand.
AAGGGTTTTTAACTGATTATATATTACTTGGACCTTTGTTCAGAAGAAGAAATTAGAAGTCAAATCATGGTACTTGAAGAAACTGATAGTAATTACAGCTACAGCAGTAACGACTTAAGAACACTTTCAGTCTAGCATGACACTTCCTCATTAGATTTTTTTTACTACTTAACTTTTGTTCCAGTTCTTCTCTTTATCTTCAGGACAAATATAATATGTGGTAGTTTACACACACAATGAGTCACGCATGCACACACACACTCACACAAATTGCAGTGTTTGACATGGTACAGTCAGGTAAGGCCAAATGTTCATAGTCATATATCAGTTTTACCCCTGCAAAAGCCTGGAGCCAGAGGCAAATTCTGCCAGAGAAAGCCAAGATTATAAGGTAACACGTTGGGCCATGAAGTGCATTAACCGCAGAATGAAATCTTGATGAATGTTTTTCATTTTTTTTTCTACTGAAGCAATAGGCATTTGTGTGAAAAAGTCCTTTCTAACCAGCTTCAAGAGATTTTCTAAACTCCCTCTTTCATTCATCCTCCAAAGCCCCCATTACCAGCTTGTATGGAATACCTTCACAAAACCACCTATTAATTCAGCATACAAGGCAGTGCAAATCCCTCCTGGAAAAAGCTGTAATGCTGACTGCCAGATATGTGTCTTTCTTCTGCATTTTAAAACAACAGCTGTAGGTTCTCCCTTCAGTGAACATAAAGGGTGCAACAATGTAAGGCAATGCATATGATGGAAACATCTTGCAATGCATTAAATCGTTCTGAGAAACATCATATAACATTAAGAAAAAAAAAAAAAACAACAAAAACAAAACCCAAAACAAAACAAAACAAAAAATAACCCAAAGCAAAGTCTTCCTTGCAGCTACTAGATTTCTACGCCTTTAATATAAACCCAGAAAAGTTTTGAGAGGGCAGGCAATGTCAATTGCAACTCTGCTTCCTCCAGTTTCTCACAAAAACATTTCCCTGAGCTAACCTGCTGTTTTAAAAGTCAAATCTGGGGATTATTTGTTATACATTTCTTGTAAAATCAATGAGGAGAAAAATGTACCTAAGCCCCCACATTTTATTACAGCTCAGAAATTCTACAGTGCACTAAGCCAGCCTGTATGGTGTGATTTGTGCTGTGCTACGGCAGTCACTTGTTTGTTCTTTCTTTAATAAGATAACTTAGAAGTTCATAATGTGCCTTACTTGCATGATCCATTTTGCCTCCTGAAGAGCTCCTTCAGCAAATCTTTTGTCATATTTGATCTTTGATTTTTTTTTTTTTTCCTTCCTAATAACTCTCTGGTTATTGAAATGCTTCAGCTGAGGAATGGTGAATCAGTCCATGAAACGCTATCAGTGCCTCATTATTAATGTCTCATTAGTGAATATTTGTAGGCAGGATTGCATGGTATGTAAACATAACTAAATGGTGGAGAGAAATGATCTAGTAGTTGATATTGGGAATAGAAAAAAAAACCTAAAATTAAAAAAAAGAGAATGAAATGCAGCAAAACAGAAAAAAATAAAAAAGCAAGTAGTAGAATGAGCACCAAAATTCATGAAGGTACCCTGATATCCCATTGCTTGATGACTCATTTTAAAATTATTTTTTCAGTAAGGAGTGAACTCTGAAGCATCTGAAGCTGGCATATTTGTAAGGGCTTGTGCTGCTGTGGATGCTCTGGAGTCTAATAGTCTCAGGCTGCTGCCTTGGCCTCAGCTTGACCACTTTCAGGTCTCTTTCTTCTCCCATAGCTCCTGATTATCTTTGACTTGTCATCCATTCAGTCAGCTTTCTCTGAAAGTGGTAGACAGGCTTTAAATGTATGAAAACTAAATGAACATTTGAATAGGCAGAATTCCCCAATTATAGTGATTCTTCCTCTGTAGGAAGCTGTTCTTCTGTTCTTCTCCCAAGTAACTAATGATAAGATGAGAGGAAATGGCCTCAAGTTGCGCCAGGGGAGGTTTAGATTGGACATGAGGAAAAATTTCCTTACTGAAAGAGTGGCTAAACATTGGAACAAGCTGCCCAGGGAAGCGGTGGAGTCCCCATCCCTGAAAGTATTTAAAAGACGAGTAGATGAGGCGCTTAGGGACATGGTTTAGTGGGCATGGTGGTGTTGGGTTGACGGTTGGACTCAATGTTCTTAGAGGTCTTTTCCAACCTTAATGATTCTATGATTCTATGATTCTATGATTCTAAGCTCAGCTACAAATGGTTACATCATCTGCAATTGCTTTTATATGCTGCTTTGTAAAAAGCTATTAACAGAAATTGCACCTCTGAGTGTGGTTGTAAATTCTAAGTGTTAGTAATTTATTCCTAAAGTTATTTGGGGGTACTACTTCAGTATTCCACAAACAGCTCAATGGCCACATGAAACATTTTTGGCCCAGGGTTGTTAAAAACATTAATAGTTTATACATGGACACTAGTGAACAATCCCAAATCCTATTAAAGCAAAGCCAGTACCTTAGTTACTGACAAGAATATAATAGTCTACTGAGTGAGAGCAAAGGTATACTGATGAGAACTCAGGTCTTTTTCTAATCATTCTAACTTTCATCTATATACAAAAGCTACTGCAAAATACAATAACATTGCATTATCCTAGTAAAATAACTAAACTTAATTCATTGGTAGTGCTCAACGAACTTTCTCCCACTGATCCGACTGGTATTTTAGAGGTTTTCTTCATTTACTGGAAGGCTGCTTTCTCTTGCTTTCTCTCTTGCAATGTGAGATCCCTGCCCTAGCTCCTAATAACCTGCTAGACACTGTGTAACTGTGCCACAGAGGGATGTTCATGTCTCAGAGTAGGATACCACGTGTGTGCCGTGCTGCACTTGGGCTAATGGCTATAATACTTTCTCTATCAGAGCTAGTTTGTCATCAATACTTCCCCTCGTGGTATGCTGAGAGTGATCTTGCCCTTAAAGTCAGTGTTTTTCTAGCACAGAAAAGTAAAACAAATTTATTTTTTCACTGTTCCTGTTTTCTATTCTAAGATGTTCTCTATTTTAATTAGTATTCCACATTAGAGATGTACCTTTTTCTTCCGTGTAGCGCAGTTGACTTCTGACTAATCCGGCCTTGTGCTTTATGACTTGTCATTTGCAGTGTGTTTTCTACTTGCAACAAAAACATTCTATTAAATATTTCATATGAAACACAACAACTAATGTTTATATAACAACTTTCCAAATGTAGTAAATTAAGATAAGTAAATTAGTTATTAGGGGAAAAATAAGATAAAAGAACAAACTGAAAGTTGGAACGTGCACCTTTCAGTTATAAAATCACATCTGGGAATAATAAGCATCTTGCTGGAGCTGTTCATGTTAGGGCTCTGCATATTTGTCTGCCTCTGTACAAAACCCAGTGCAGTGATTCCTCAAGACTGAACTTGAGTTTTAACCTTCACCAGATTTTGGAAATGAAAATAGCGACAATAAATATGATAGATGGTATCTGAGTTCATTTGTAAGATTTGGGTAAATAGTGGGAAGATGCATGCCTGACATTCATCTTCTTTTATATAGTTATAGCTTACACTCAAGTCACCATTCCCTCTTCTCTCAATCATTTTGTTTTGCTCAGTTGAAGCAATGTTACAATATTGAGTTAATGAGTTGCGAATCTCTTTTGGTACAGGGAGCTCTTACCCTATTCCAAGAGAATGGTATGAATGCAGTTAGGCCACAATAGTTTCATTGAATCTCTGACATGTGACAGCAGCCTCAAAATTGTTCTTTTTTCAACATGCTCTAACGTACATGTACCTTCATTTTCAAGAGAAGTGTAACTAGGGAATCCTTGCATAAGAGAATTCCTGCTGCTTTGTTTGAGTTGGACTAAATCTGTTTGAAAGGGGTTTTCTATTTTAAAGAGATTTAGAAGCAAATTTTGGCAAGCAGTTTGAGTAAGCTGGGATGGCAAATGTGAAACAGAAGATGATATGGAGGTGATATCCCTGAGATAATAGCTCTAACTGGTTAGAGAATATATAAAGAGCAGCAACAGACTTATTAGTATGATGGCAATGACTTAAGAGGCAAAAATAATAGAACTAAACATCTGTGGTTTACCTTCACCAGATGCACCCTCTAATTGTGTGCAAATATCTGAAAAGCCTAAACAACAAGGAACAACTCGTACACACCATGCATGTGGGTGAGAGAAGGTGCGGTACAGCCCCTGAAGCCTTGGGGAACCTCAGGAAGGGCCATGATTGACTCAGTCTTATATTTTCTCTGGTCCTTCTTACTCTTTCCAGTTTTATATTCCATCCAATGTAGCTAAAGATATCATCATAATTTCTCAGAGTACTGGAGGCTCTGTTTCTGAGTCATTTGGTAGCTTGTTACAGTGAGTTCCTCGGTTTCTTTCTGAACTGTGTTGTACAAAATTTATATTTCCTTTCAGATGATGGATTTTTTTTTTTCCTTTATATTTCCCTTTGATATTATATGAAGGAGTAAATAGAAACAATCATCAGTTGACTTGCATGACATCTCTGATTTAATAAGCCCCTGTGACATCAATTCTTACTTAACTCTGAAATTAAACAGCCTTGATCTTTTTCATCTCTCCTCACACGGCAGTATTTTCATGCCTCTAATAATTTTCATTGCCCTACTACAGACCTTTTCTACTTCTGTTATCTCTTTCTTTGAGATGGTATGACCGGAATTGAGTACAAGATTCAAGGGAGGACGTGCCATCAATTTATATAATGGCATAATAATAGTTTAGAAATTTGGGACATTCTTGGACTAACTGCATATCCTTACTGCACAGTTCTGAACAGTTCACTAAATTCAGGCGGTGATTTTTATCCTATTAAGCCTTCAGAGACGCAGAATTGAAAGGCTAAGGGTTCATTTCTTTCTTCTTTTTTTTTTTTTTTTTTTTTTTGAGGTACTACACTGGTTTTGGCTGGGATAAAGTTAGTTTTCATCACTGCAGCTCGTATGGTGTTTTGGTTTGGTTTTGTGTGGAAAACAGTGTTGATAATACAGAGATGTTCTAGCTATTGCTGAGCAGTGCTTACACAACATCAAGGTGTTTTCTGCTTCTCACACCGCCCCACCAGTGAGTAGGCTGGGGATGCACAAGAAGTTGGGAGGGGACATAGCCGGGACAGCTGACTACAACTGACCAAAGGGGTCAGATCGTATATGTGTATATATCCCAAACCATATGATGTCATGCTTAGCAATAAAAGCTGGGGGAAGAAGAAGGAAGAGGGGGGACGTTTGGAGTTATGGTGTTTGTCTTCCCAAGTAGCTGTTGCGTGTGATGGAGCCCTGCTTTCCTGGAGATGGCTGAACACCTGCCTGCCAATGGGAAGGAGTGAATGAATTCCTTGTTTTGCTTTGCTTGCGTGCGCAGCTTTTGCTTTACCTCTTAAACTGTCCTTATCTCAACCCACAAGTTTTCTCACTTTTACCCTTCCGATTCTCTCCCCCAATCCACCAGGGAGAAAGCAGCTGTGTGGGGGTTAGCTGCCTACTGGGCTTAAACCACGACAGGTGCAGTACATGTGATGCACCTCAAGAAGACAGAGATAGTGCTTGCATTAAGTTCTCTTATCTTATCCACAAGACCTGTGGGTTGGTGAGCTCCATAAGAACAGATCCTGAATGTTGAAGGACGCTGCTGTCTTTTCTCCCTTTCTATATCCAGTCGAGGAAGGGCAGTTTTTAGGGCATTTCATACCTTTGTTGCTGGGGATGACAGCCTATTTAAACCTCTTTAAACACCTAACGCTGGGTGAGGTGTACATATACACGCACACCATGTGCTGCGACTATCCCATAGGATAACGATTGTCCAGGTTCCAAGAGAAGCAAGATAAATATGATTTTATCTTCTTTCTATACCCGCATACCTTGACTTCTAGATGTTAATGAACTGCCATGTTGACCCTTCGGTGGCAGAAGACTAACTCTTCCCAAAGAGTGAAAAACCTAAGACACCATGGATCCAGCAAGTACCTTGTCACCATTTCTAGGAAGACAGACAGCTTTGATGACCCTGTAGCTCCTTGGTAGAAAACTGAATTCTGACTGACCAAGATCAATGAGAATTTTACCAAACTAGCTGTGTTCTTGTGGCAGATATTTGAGTCCTAATTCTACTTATTACTACACTGAAAAAGAGGGTAGAAAGTTGGCTTGCATCCCAATTTAGGCCTGCTATTAATGAAGAGATGATGATAAAAAGAAACAACACAAGAACTCAAAAATAATTTGTGCATAATTAAGAACCTGCGTACTCACTAAATTACAGGGGAAGTGTCATTGCTAGGCAACAATTGTTCATGAAAGATCAACTTCTACTTAAGACAGTTAGAAACAAAATAAACATAAAGCAGCTTCAGGTATATCCTTAAATGAAGAGTAACACAAAGCAGAGGATTTCTATGGCTTTCTATTACTGTGAGGGCAAGATTTGGTCCTTTTATTCCTAAAGTGAAAATTAAGGCTGTCCGTTACATAGCATTATACCTTCCTTTTTTACTGTCTTATTAATCAGTAGCTTATCTGTCTATTTATTGACCCTCTTCAAGTACAGTAACCTGCTGGAGTGGTGATACTGAAGGTTTCATTACTGTACAGAAAGCTCTGTGTTGTCAAAATGCTTGACTGGTATCTTCTGGATTAATTGTGTATTTGGAATGAACTCCTTTGTCAAAAAAAAAAAAAAAAAATCTTTTCACATTTAAAAAAGTTCTGTAGGATCTTCCTGAGGGCTGGGGTCAGCCTGGTGACAAGAACCACTCAAGGTGGTTCAACTCAGATGGACCACTCAGGTGGTCCAGATTCAAGGTCAGGACTTAAATATGTTATTTTACATCCATTTATTACAATTTGATAGCAGCTGTTGAGTTTCAGGCACAACGCACACTGCGTGACAAAAAGCCATTCATTAACACTTGTCACTAGAAGATGTCTACTGCTATCAGCAGCTCATACAGCTTGGTGGTAAAGCCTTCTGCCTACTCCTGGGTTTCCCTAATTTGGTATGAGGTGTTGTGAACTTCGGAACTATACCACTTCTTCTTTTTTGAATGAATTCCCAGCTTCACAAATGAAATAATGTCTCACCAGCATTCAAAAATCTCTCAAAAATTGGAAAACCTTGAAGCAAAAGTAAAATAATAGCAGTACAAGGATTAATAAAACAGTTACTCTTCTTAGAGACCGGTGTACAAAGAGAAAACTACACCTAGAGAAATCTGAACTTTCCAAGAGATTGTCTGTCTGCAATTCATCCAGCTAAAACACAATCAGAACCTGTACACAGCTTTCATGAGAGTACAACAACCCGGTCTTTAGTCAAGATTTTGTTTTGGATCACTGAATCAGATCTAGTCTCAAGCTAGAGCTACACAAGGCATAGGTACTCCTTTTCTCCCTAAGGCTACCACTGATTTTTTCTTTTCTTCATCTGTTTCTTCCTAAACTCAATATTTCATCAAGAATCTTGTTTTTAACAACTTCTTTTTTTTTTTCCTGAACAGTTGCCAAAGCCCAGCTTTAGAAATGTTAATGTCTTGAGGCACAATCATCTCCTGACCATGCAGCAAAAAGAAAAAGAAAAGAAAATGGAAGGAAAAAAAGAACCCTTTAAATCTATCTTTGTCTTTAAATTGACTGAACAAACTGGGTACACACTACACATGAAATATCTCCAACAGACTGGAAGATCTGAGATGAACTTCAGTATGTGACTTTTATGCACATTAAAAACCCCCACAATTTCATACAAATATATACATGGTCTATTAAATTTATCACAAACATGTCAAAGAGACTAATGTACGTAGTTCATTACTCTTTAATAGATATTAGAGGTGATGTTAACCAGAAAATTCTGGTACATAGTAAGATGGGGATATAGCAAGATTGGGACATACTGAAGGATGAATGACCCTCCATCCTGACTTTTGGGAAATTAAAATATTGATCCCTGGAAGGCGTGGTCTGCTCAAATTCTATGGCACAGGGTATTTCTCCTTAAGTCAGCCTATAGACACAGAAGACCCCCATACAATGGAGACCAAGTGTTAAGAAAGAAGCCTTCAGTATTGGGTCCTTCATTCATGCTTGAGGACTGTCTAAGCAACTGCGTCAGTTGGAACATCTTCAAAAGGAGAATTTCAGAGACTTTCTGTGTACAGCAGTGACTTCCAACTCAAACGAGTAAGTGGGACAATAACCACACTGAGCCTCTCTCTCTCTCATTTTTATTATTATGATTTATTTCTGGCTCTCTTACATCCCTAGCTTTTCCTTGTTTCCTAGATGTCCCAGGCTCAACACCCTCCTCATGGACAGTAACCCCAAACCTTCTGACGGCGCCTATCTTTTCTCATCAGCATCTATATTTTCTCCCATCTTCCCTCAGTACTCCCCACACACCCATGAAACTACTCCCAGATCTATCACAGGCTGGGTAATAACCCAAGCTCCATCTCCACTGCTGCCACCCTCCTACTATTCAGCGCCTGCTCCCCACTGTGTTGTGCACAAAACTCCCCCCTTCTGCCTTTTCTCCTCCACTGCAGTGTTCCTGTATAATATATGCTATGTATAGCCCTGAGTTATGCTTGTGCTTATTGGTTACTACTTTGATAGCTCACCCTGCTGCAGGAACAAGTAACCGAGCAAGTCAGGAGTTGCCCACGTTCGCATCGACCAGACAAATCAATGGGAATCACAAGCAACTTTGTCTAATTCATGTTACTGTCTTTCCTATGAGCCAGAAATCCTGTGCTGCATTTTAGCCCCTGGCTGGCCTTTGGGTGGAACACATGACTCTTGGACTCTATATCATGCAGACCTTGTCAGAGGTTTACGGAGCACATGGGAGATTCAAATCTTCCTGAGATCCAGAATTTTCTGTTTTTTTGGTATGGGAACATGCTGGCATTTGCATTAAAAAAAAAAAAAAAAGCTATTTTGCCAACAAAAATAAATAAATGCTTAGTGGTATTATAATGAATGCTCAATAAACTTTATATTCTACACAGTCCCATTATTCTGTTCCTAAACTTCTCCAAGAATATTTGTTTGAAATGCTTACACGTCCTTTTTATAACACATGCTTACAGTTTGCTTGAAAAAATAGTTATTGGTAGGTGAGTATTTGCATACAGCTGCAATGAAGATATTTCAGATCTACAAGAAATGCTCTGCTTTCTTAGAGTCAGATTATTAGGCATGAGTTTTGCTCCCTGATTGGGCTAACAATCTTGTATTCATCTTTGAATGTCATATGAATGAATTGAAATCTGAAGCGTCTTTACTTAAAAATTTCATCATTTACTTTTCAGGCATATTCAAGTTTAGGATTTAGTCTTTGTGATCATTCGAGCTAACAAATTCAATTGCTAAGACACCTTTAAAAACACAGCTGGAAAAGCAATGCGAAAATCTCCCTCCTCCCCCAAAAAAGAAAGAAAAATATCAGAAAGTACTCTGCAGTCTGTGTGCAGGGCTAGTACATGAGTCCTGTTCTGACAGGTACTACTTCAGAGCCGGTTTGTTTTCTAACACTTGCAAACCATAGAAATGGAAAATGTGCCTGTTTCCCATCCTTCAGCTATCGTTGAATTTGTGTGGCATTAGTGCTTTTAACAAACAGAGAGTTCCTGCTTCTTTCCTTGCTTTTGTTAGCAGAATATCCTAGTTTAACCAATATACTTTTTTCCTCACATAAGCTTTAAAATTCCTTTGCTTTCCGCCATCTGACACAAGGATCAGTCATTTACACTCTTCTGCATTGAATCACTGTTTGGCTAAGTCAGGTCATTTCACCTTGGGCATTTTTTTCTCTTCTTTTCTTCTTTTTAACCCTTATTTACATATTCTTCCATCTTCCTTCACAGCTACTTCACTTAAAACCTAAAACCTCTGGCACTTCTGACTATCCGTCCTTAAATTTCAGCTTTTTTGGTCAGCTACTAATCCAGCCAGCCTATATTTTGTAAACCTGAGCAGAAATCAACTTGTATATGATAAAAGAGCATCTTGGGGACATATTCCTCTTACCTTAGAAACAGCATTTCTAAAATTATCACTTAAATTTCTAGGATCCTTGCTCTAAATCAAATATAGAAATGCCATCAGGATTTTTTTATTTTCTGTGTTTCTCTAGCAATATGTTGGGTGACTTTCATCTCACCTCTCTTACTTCCTACTGTCTCATCAGAATCAGTGGAGAGAATAGGAACAATTAGAGGCACGTCCAGCTTGACTTCATTAAGATATCTGATTTAGGATGAGATGAACTGTACTGTAGACTTTTACATTATTTGGATTAGTCTTATCCCGGTGTTACCTCCTGTTATTGGGTAGGTATAAAAAATTAAATTGCTTTTTTAGTGGTCCAAGAACTGGAATGAGCACTGTGTGGCTAAGACAATAGACTTCTAGTCAGAAGATTTTAATTGGGTTCAGCTTCATAACACTGACCTTAGGCAAATGCATCTGAAATAGTAAAGATTCCATTTTCTAGATACCACTTCCACACTGAAGAAGGAATATAGTTTGAGATCATAACATTTACATTTGACATTAGTTTTTGATGTTCTCTTCTTTTCTTTCCTTAATTTATTAAGGGTTCCTAAATTTAAGTTGAGATTTTGAGATGCCTTTACTTGCAGGAATCTTTTATTTTCTGACCTCGTCTTGTTCTTCCCTCTGATGTCATAACTCTTAGGTCTGCATAAACTCTCGCTCTGTATTTCCAGCAACAATTTACAGCTCTCACGACATCGGAAAACAAATTCCACCATCCTGAAAAATGGTGTAACAATGAAGACAGCCTCAGCTTGCCTGAAGTTAGAGCTCAAGAATACAGTCAATTTACCATCGTTAATCCAATTAGTAGGCGTCTCCTGATCCCCAGTAACTCTTATTAACTGCATCACACTTTGACGCAGATAACGACGGTGAGCAACAAGCACTACACCCCTATTAAGAGCAGCTTTCCAAAGGTGCACAGGCTTATTTTGAAGATGAAACGGGGTATATTGAAAACATGAATGCTTTCATCTGCCGAAGTATTTTGTGGTGGTACTACCTAGGAACTGCAGCCAGGGATCAGAGATCCTATGTGCTCAGCTTTGTATAAAACCTATAACGAAGAGTTATTATTTGTTTCAGAGCCAACAGAAAAAGGCAACAAGAAGCCACAGAGACAGAGAGAAAAGGATGACTAGAGAACAAGAAAACAGTGGGACAATACTCATTAGCATACCTGCATTTTATAGCCATCCCGGAAAAGGTCACAGCTCCAATACCTCAGCAGAAAAATCTAGAAACATCCTCTAAAAATTAACCTTTCAGTTTCGATTTGTGACCTGAGCACAATAACTGCTTTTACCTCATTAAAAGCAAAGCCACCTGTCTACAAGCCATCAAATAAGCACCAAGTTAACGTTTTCTGTGATGGTGTTTTTTCATAGGACAGCACTTAACTAGAGTTCTGGATAACACACTCATTCCATAGTAATCAGTGCTGAGATAATAATAAGGTTTAGTTGCTACTGGTATGAACAAGCTTTATATGATTTTGCGTTGCTACAATGTGTAGGCAAAAGGGCGTATTCGTAATCTAAATCAACCAAAGGGGTGGGAAAGCATCTTCTAGACTTATTGTTATGACATATCTCAGAGAATGAGGACCTGACTAAATTTCAAAATGCTGTTGTCACCATTCCTGCAGAACGCCTCCCGTCTGTGCAAAACACTCACTAATCACAATTAAATCTCAAGTATGTGGCAAAGTGTATGGTTTATTGAAGTGAACGCAGAAAAGTAAATCTTGATTTAATCTATAGAACCTGGATACCTTGGTACCTCGACCAAATGTGTTAATATGAATGAACTGACAGCATAATTGCAAGAGCTTCAATTATGATAATTAAACAGCATTCATGCTTCACTGATGCCACAATTACACTGTTGTAACTACTCCAGCATCATAGCTTGGATACCACATAATTCTTCTTTCAGCAATAAATTGAATCTAAGGTTGGGCTGAATTCAGAATTATTAATTTTACATAAATAGTTAAATAGAAAGATGTTCTTAATATATGCTCTAGAAGTTTTTATTTATTGCTACCTTTCCATACAAAAGTTTTGGAAGTAAATACAGAAAATATTGGAGCTCCAGGTGAAACTCTGGCCTCTCAAACTCAAATGAATGTTTTAGCATGATTCCAAAGGGATCTTCACCCTAAAACCAGAGTGTAGAGCAGGAAATTTGGTGGGAATAATCTCCCGTGAATCATATAAATGCTTTGAATCTAATTCTATTTATTACTGCAGATGCAATGTAAATAAGCTCCACCAACACCCTGACATCACCAGGAATGTCTCTGTCATACATAGGATTTGCCTCAAGGAGATCTAGGCTTGGAACCAAAAGCATTTATGGTTGTGTTGGCACAGTTGCACCTGAAGTCATTATCTCTGCTGAGAGGTAGGGATTATTACATTAGTTAGTTCTGTACCACACTGCCTTGGTATTTTGTTTTCGGGGTCTGAGCTAGAACTACAGACTCATAGAAATATTTTAACATGCTCAGAGTTAGCTCAGAGATCTTTACCAAAGTGTTTTGTTGCCCTATGCCGGTATACCTAACAATGGCTCAATATATTATGACTAGTATAGTGGACTCACTCTGATATTACTTATGCTGCAGTAAGTCAGAATTTCAATATAAGCATCTGTTCAATGGTGTTGCAATCAGGACAGAGTAGCGATGGCGATTTCTCCTTTACTGAGATCATTCAACGTAGGACTAACCTCAGCTCCTCAATGGAGGAAAGCTGATGCATGTGAGAAGAGAAGCAGAGCCTAAGAGAAAGAAATTATTATTGTTATTATGTGAAAATAAAGCTATTTAGAAATTCCTAAAGGTGTTGACACACAGTCATGCATTTAAATGGAAGGCTGTCAAGCAAAAGAACAACCACAAGCTTGGTCTCTATGTAAACAGCAATTACTTGAATAAAGGATTTTTGTAAAGCAAGAACCTTCTGTCTTTTTCACAGTTCTTTTCCCCAGAAAGTAAATATAAATACCTCTTGGGGAAATATTTTCTTATAAAGATTTAAGGTAAGCAGCTACATCTTTTAATGTGATGTTACCCGTGCAATGAACAAAGAGATTCTTCATCTGGCAAGACCCTTCCAGATGGTCTTTTCCTTCTCACTACTAAAACATATTTCTTGAATGCTGCTTCAGAGCACTGGGAGTCTCCTCCATGTACCTAGGTATTATGACAAGTATTTGAAAATGGAGATAGATGGAAGACAATGCATCCAATTCTGAAATCATTTGCAGTGATGAAATCCCAACTAAAGCTGGTACTTGAGATACGATCAGGCAACCTTGGAAATCCAGCTGAAATCCATAGATTTCAAAGAATTTGAATGTTTTCTGTAATTTCTTGCCATTTCCCATAGAATTTTCCAGTAGAATAAGAGCAGCATCTGTTTCCTTACTTTTATTTAAGACATGCAGAAAGTAGACACCAATGCTAGTTGTAGGGCAATGGAAGAATTCCTCTGAAAAAAAAAAAAAACAAAATCAAATATATTTATTTAAACCTATATATATAATTATATATATGCATATATGTATATGTATATATATGCAGACAAGTATATATGTAGAATTTGGACTATATATGTATTCATATATACATTTATATACATGCACAAAGTTTATATTGTCTATCTCAAAATCTGAAGATCTGGCTTGTTTCTAGAGCTGCAGATTAAAATGCAAATTGAACTGCACTTTACTTTTTGTAGTGCTTCATTTTCTGCAGTTCTGAGCAGTTACTGGTCAGATGATAAATGCAGCAGACCATTGTTGGACACTTTAGTGTGAAATGATTCCTGACCTGCATGCTATGTGACCCAGCTAACAATATTTGTGGGGAGGTTTTTTGTCATCCTTTGTGAACTAATTTAAAGGGAGGAAAAAATCTGAGGTTTATTATCAAGTGTCCTCTGGTTGCCAAGGTAAGAAGCACTGCTTTTAATGAGATTATTTAGAGGTTGGGCATCTAACCTAGCTTAGTTTTCTAAACTCTGTTCAGAGAAAGACCTCTCTTGTCTCTGAATCTATGCTCATTGCCCAGATGGGGTAATTCCTGACTCCAAGGCCAGGTCGTAAAGAGCCTGGTATTCACACTGTGTAGAGCTAGCTAACAGACTGGCAACATGCCTGTGACCTGGGCCTTCCCTGCAGCTCTAAACCCTCCACCCCAAAACGTGCATGTGCCTGAAAGACAAGGAGGGCTATTTCTTAGTCTGCCAGAGTGATGTTTTTACAGCCTGATGCTCGGACTTGTGTTACATGCCTTGGAGAGTGTCCTGACTTGGCACAGATGTGCACGGGCTACTGGACAAGGGTTGAGGAATCAGTTGAGTGCACAAGGTAAACCTGTCTTAGCTACCTCTAGGGTGCAAGACTTATGGAAAACTCTCTGTAAAACCATATCCAGGCTTCTTCTTAGGTAGACTTAGTTACTTTACTCAAAAAAGTTATCCTGGGAATAATATTCTGGGAAGTAATAAACACAGTGTACAATCAGGGAGCAAACTAGGGATCTGCTTTGTTTGCCATCATCACTGTACTTGTAGTTGTATGCTATTGCAAGATGGGACCAATCATGTCCCGGGTGTCCTTGTCCAGCTCTTTTGAACATTGAGAAAACCCATATAATAGTTTTAAAGAAAGTTTATTTGCAATGGCTAAAGTTCAGTGAGCTGAATCCCACCCGGTGTATTCACATGCATAGCAGCTGTTATGAAAATCTCTCTCCAGTCAAATCTACCTGTTTGTGTATCTCAGCCGTGATCAGTTCAGCTAGCAGCTGAGGAGGCAGCTCAGACTCCAGATCATTAACCTCCCAGCAGTACAGCCAGGAGTGGAGATGCTGCAGAAAGTGCTTACTGCGAAGCTTGCCTTTCTGCTGCAAGTAGCCCCACGACTACTTCTCACATCTGTAAGTCACGCAAACCAAGTGGCTCATTTCAATAGTGATTAGTGATAAATAAAGATATGTGAAATTTTGTCCTTATCCCCCATGGTCTGTTAGTTTTGCTCATTTTTCTAAGGCTCCGACTCATGGAATCAGCGGTCTGGGTACCAATCCATTTTGTGATCCGCAACACAACATGTCCCATTAGGGAAGCAACAGGCTGGAGCAAAGAAGCTATTGGAGCATCTCGCTATTTCCCATTTGAAATGCTGTTTGCTTTGCCATTGTTAACCAGCAGAATACCTTGCAGTCTCAAAGAAGTGAAACCCATGGTAATAAAATAAATCCTCAAACTCTTAGCACCAATGGCAAAAGGAAGAAAGAACACAAACTTTTATGGTCATCTTTTGGGGGGTTATTTATTTATCACTTAATGGCAGAGTGTCTACAGTAGTTTAAAACTTTAGACTGAGGCAGTAATCACATTTTAATTGAATTATTTAAAGTGCGTAATTTGTCACATCTAAAAGTAATTTTAATTACTTAATAAATTGCTTTGGTGTCATGTTTGAAACTCATTTTGAGTACTATACTCCTTAAAAATGACTGAATTGATTAATATTAAAATGCAAGTATTCAAATCAAGCAATTATTTAAGCAGTTAATTACTTAATGTGAACTTAGAAATAAGAGAAATAAATGTCAGCTAAATAGCATTAGAGTTTGACCCTGAATTCTTCACGCAGTCAGTATTTTAGCTGCGTTCAGTGAAACCATTCCTGCAATTAATAAAAGGTTGAGTCTTCAAGGGATGAAAGTTATCTGCTCTAACTGCTTATTTATTTCTGTGTCCTGTGTTTGAGAGAACATACGAATAAGTAAAAATACTTGAGGTCAACGGATGAATTCCAGCTTTCCAGGTAGGAGTGTTCAGAAAGGCATGAGGAATCTGAATTTGTTTTGCATGTATCTTTGTTCAAATGGAAGGAATTATGTTTGCAGACATTTAGTAATAGTTTCTGAGTTGTTGCAAGGGAAGATATTCCAAATATTTGTAGCTTGTAAAGATAAAAATTGCCATCACCTAATCTGATTTCCTGTATAGCGAAAGCCAGATGATACAACCCACATACTCGAGTTTTAAGCCCAATAACTGATATTTCATCTTGTAAAAAATAAATAAACATATGCAGACATGAAACATCAACGTGCCCATCTGAAAGTGTTAAATTCAGAGTAAATAAGGAAAGAACCGTAATTTCCAAATCTAACAGGCCCAACATCTAACTCATGTTAATTTGTTAAAGTTCTCTTCACAGAAGTTGAGCAAATTGGATGTACAATGAGAGTGGCCTTAAGCAACTACCTAGGGGAAGAAATTGATTGCATAATTTTAACTAAAAGTCAAACAAATTAGTGTTGAAATCCTTAGGGACACTTAATGATTACACAGGGGTTGAGGTTACTTATTGGTAACAAAGAAGATTTAGTGCATTTTCAAACTTTCGCTGCTTTTTCATTTTATGCATAACATTTGCTTTATCTCTATTAAGCTTCAGATTTCACAGCATTAATCAGCTTCTGCTTAACTAGTAATTAAGAGACAGAGCAGTATAACACAATCTAAAAAGTCAGAGGGCTCTCCGATTCCCACCTCGCTTCATTTTTTATAGCTGAAAACATCACTGACTCACTCTGAGGCACGATGAACGCAGCACAGGTGTGAACCAGGCTGCGCAGTTGGCAATAACTGATAGCTACCTCCATCAGGTTTTTCAGCTGTGGTCACCGATGCTGAGTTTATCACCATTCAAAAGGAAATGCTCTCAGCAAAAAAATAAGGCTGTTGAGATAAACTGGAGGTTCTTGGAGTTCCTCCGTGACATTTAGACCAACTTGGTCCCTTAAGGCAGCCTTTTTTCATGCTGTTCTTTGGCAAGGATGTTCCTCCTATGTCAATTCAATTGCCAGCAAGTCTACAGATGATACTGATCTGGGAGGGAAGCGAGCAGATAGACAGAATCAAGCTGTGGAGTGACCTGGTGGCAACTGGGGCTGCAGGCAATGTCTGGGAGATTCAATACCAATAAACATCTGTCTAAATACTCATGAGGAATTTGGTGAGATATGAACATCCGAGCATCTGTGATACTATGGGGAAAGTTGGTAAAAGGTACAGAATGAGGGGGCTAATTGGTTGTTATTTCTGCCTTAAAGAAATTTAGAGTTAACGGCATCACTGCTTCCAACCTCCTACCTGCTACACTTCACCTCGGGTGAAAAAAATCAACAACAACAACAAACCCTGATGTCTTGAAATTACCTTTCCAGGTTTGATGATTCTGTTATCTTGGGAAATGTGTTGCCAGTCTAATCTTATGTTTGTCACATCTTTTCATTTCAGCTTTGCTCTTCCCACTTTCTGATAGTATGCTGTTGTTACTTTGACTTTCCTACAACCCTGTCTTTCTGTGTAAAAGGAGTTTCTAGACAAATTCATGTCTTCCTGCATCCTAGCTTCACTGCCAAAATCCGATATTTACAGTCATTTGGCAGGGAATTGGCTCATTCTCTGTGAGGCAGGCAGTGAAAGTAGAGCTCCTTGCTCCCACAAGAAAAAGAAAGCAAGCTTTTTCACTTCTGTATTGGACCAGGACACAGGAAAAAAAAACCTTATTTTGATCCTGTTTCCATAACATTTTCATTAGTTTTGGTAAATCTTGTAAATATATTAAGTTTTGGCTTTCTTTGTAAAAAGAGTATGCACACGCATACATATATTTATATATGTATACATATAGATTGGGTATATATAATTGGATAAATATTTATCCAATTGTATTTCTGGTTGAAAATTGCCTCCAAGAAAAGCTTTACATGAGTTAATGTTTGTGAGGTGATCAGATAATGTTTATAACCCAGGTGAATACTCAAAATGACCCTATCCTTGCATGATGAGGCTGTAGAATAGGAATATGACTGTAGATGGGGGTCATGAGCTTAGAGAAAAGAAAACTGGGACATACAGAAACCCAGACTCTCCTTAATTAACACCTTGTCCAAGACAGCCAGTTTGCTACTCCATCTACCTCACCAAGGAGAAAAAGCTAAACAGTGCGGTTAAGGCACCCCACTAGAGTTTAGTGACATCTCTGTGTTTTTTCCCTTTCTTAATTGCAAAAGTTTGGGGATGAGGGGAAAAATAGCATTAAGAACACTTATATGGGCCTTAAGTGGCTCCATTGTGTGCAATTCCCTATTTTGATGTACACTCTTAGAACCATAGAATCATAGAAGAGTTTGGATCGGAAGGGACCTCTAAAGGTCATCTAGTCCAACCCCCCTGCCACAGGCAGGGACATCTTCAACTAGAGCAGGTTGCTCAGAGCCCCGTCCAACCTGACCTGGAATGTTTCCAGGGATGGGGCATCCACCACCTCTCTGGGCAACCTGGGCCAGTGCTTCACCACCCTCATTGTGAAAAATTTCTTCCTTATATCTAGTCTAAATCTACCCTCTTTTAGTTTAAAACCATTCCCCCTTGTCCTGTCGCAACAGGCCTTACTAAAAAGTCTGTCCCCATCTTTCTTATACCCCCCTTGAAGTACTGACAGGCTGCAATAAGGTCTCCCCGAAGCCTTCTCTTCTCTAGGCTGAACAACCCCAACTCTCTCAGCCTTTCTTCACAGGAGAGGTGTTCCATCCCCCTGATCATTTTTTGTGATGATCACAAAATCCTCTGGACCCGCTCCAACAGGTCCATGTCTTTCTTATGCTGAGGGCTCCAGGGGAGGAGGACTCTTGTATGACCTCAGGGAGACGAGTCATAAGACTCAGATTTTTAGAAGCATTTTAGGCACTTATCTCGGACTTCAGATCCCCTGAGCTTGGGAAAGTTTGTGTTTAGAGGTATGGAAGTAATTTATTCTAGTTTGGTTTATTACCTTTCTCTTTCTGAGTACAATTAGTTGGAGCCATATAAATATTTAAGATAATCTGTAGAGGGATAGGTACTTTATACAGATTACTTATGTAGAGTGATCCTACCACCTAAAAGGAGGATGGAATGGAATTGAGACCCATGAATGAAAAGAATATGTCAGCGACTTTCCTCTGAATTTCTGTTCAAACAGAAGGAGGCCACATTATGAAATGATTAAGCCACTCAGCTGTGAGCAGGAGTCCAGTGTTCTGATCCACCTTCTTCGGATAATTTATGGGTTTTGCTTGGAAGTCATTTCACAGAAATAATCATCAGATCAGAGATTGGAACTGCTTCCTGCCCTTTGCAGAGTAGATGAACGACCTCCAGGCTAGCCAGCAAGGCTAGCTCCGTTCAGCACATACCCTCAGAAGAGGACTCGGTTCTCTGGAATAAGAGCAGATAGAGCTAGCCCGTACACAGCCCTCAGTCAGACCCCTGTGCTTCAGTGAGGTTCAAGCCTCCCTTGTCAGGCAATATTTCCTACTAACTGGCTGCAGAGCCCTGCATAATGCCAGTACACGCATGTCTAAATACTCGCGTGTAATGTGGTGATAGATCTGAGCATCTGTGGTACTGCAGGAAAAGTCTGTAAAATGTACAGAAGGAAGTGACTAATGGCTTGCTATTGCTGCAACTCTACATTACGGGAGTGTGGAGTTAATGGCATCGCTGCTTCCAACATCCTAGCTGCTATACTTCACCTTGGATCCAAAAAAAAAAGAAGAAAAAAAAAAAGAAAAAAAATGATGCCTTGAAATTGCCTTTCCAGTTTTGATGTGCCCATCACATGTATAAGAAGCCTAGCTACCTGAGTGGCACCCAGAATAATCACTCTGCTAGGGGCACGTGTACACTTTTGGTACTAAAACACCTATGCTGAGCATCAAAAGTGGAAGCTCTGTCTTTACCCCAGTGCTTCTCTTTACTTTACAAATCATAACAAGTAGACAAGACAGAACTATGTTTTCTTAAACAGCTGAGTTGTATCTACTATATTTCAAAAAGTTCCTTTTCATTTTCGTTTTGGTTTGGTTTGTTTTTTTACCTTTGCTGTGGTTTGGGTTTTTTGGTTTTTTTTTTAAGTAAAATTACTACTAATACCACACTGGTAACAAAAATGATATGCAATCAAGGATAAGATGGTTTAAAAAATAGATTTATGCTAAAATCACATCTTTCAAAATAAGCAATTCATTGCTCTAATCAGTTTTTCTTTCAGCTTTTCCACCCCTTGCCATTAAAATAAGCAGGATTATTAAAGTGCATAAGCTTAGTCATTAGCAGATCGCTGAGATGCTGCAGTGATTGACATCTGTCTTTTTCTATATTAGCAGCTTAATCTGCTGGTATGGCCAATCAAAACAAAAAGTAGGTTGATTATTTGGTGAGTGTTTAGCTCTAACAGATAATTTAACTCGCTGTATAATTAGAATACTGATATTCTTTTAGAGTTCACCCGATACAGGCAAACAAATCTGAAGGCTTTCAAACTATTGTGCCATCAGATTTGAAGCAAGTATGTGAGGCGAAACTCACGGTAAAAAAACCTTGTCACTGTTTTTTTCCTAACTGATAACTGTAATTCATTGTGTATGTATCTACACAAAACACCTTAAAAGTGGATGTGAAGTTTAGTTTTGTTCAGCAAGTTTTCCAATTGCTCTCATTCCAGGAAAAAAAAAAGGAAAAAAAAAAAGGCATTTAATTGAAGTTTAGTTTGCCTTCAGAGTGATTCCTTGGAGCTGCCTTATTGTGCTTGTATTTTCAATTCCAACGAAAGTGACCTTACATTTTGTAAACAAGGCCTTTGAAGAAGGAAAGCAGTGTTTTCGTGCTATTTCACTGCCAACTGCATTGCCTTTCATCTTTTTTTCTATTATAGAGCTTTTTCAAAGGAAACAACAATGGGAGTTTTGTAATTAACAGTACACCTTGACCTGCATCTCATGGTTAAAATATTTAAATTAGCAGTGTGTCAGGTGGAAGTGAACAACGCTGCACTAGATGAGAAGCAGCAAACCTTTTCAAAAAGATGGCAAACCTTTTCACAAAAGCTGCATGATAAAAATGCTTGAACGCTGAGAGTTCCTTAAATCAGAATATACATAACACTCTTAAAATGCCTTTAAAAAAGCAAATGAAACTGAATTTAGTAGTAGTAGTAAAAGCTCCTTCCATTAATGTTCCATGTTTCATCTAACATCTCCAAATGCCTAGGAAGCATTGGTTGGTTAACCTTTAGAAAACTGTCAGTATTCTGCTGTACTGATATAAACTGAGGAGATAAGCATAGGGCTACATGCAGGCTGAATATGGCAGTGTGCACAGCTACCATTTTTTAATTGTCATTGAAACTGACTTATATGCTGACGTATGATCTAAGCCCCCCCCAAATGTGTTGGCTTAAACCTCAAAAAAAGATGTTTTCCGTTAATGGGGTTTCCTTCACACTTGGAGGAACTGAGAATACACACGTGGTAAATTGCCACAGCTGTGCTGGTTTATGGATACGCGAACTACGTACAGTTTAAAATATCCTAATCAAGAAAAAATTTTTAAAATGAAACATTTGATTTCTGAAGAATTAAAGTCATCAAGGTTCCAAGAATGCCACTGTTCCATCCACAGTTGGTGCTACAAGCAGATCACTAAGAAAATCAGGGCATTGTCAGAAGTCCACATGTTTAAAGTGGGCTGGGAAATAATAGTCACATATAAAGCAGCAATTTGAGACTTTTTTTTTAAATCTAATTATCTTTTTTCATATCAAGTTAGTATCGAAGTAGTAAATACAGTCAATGACCCCTACATTCTGATCTAAACATCAGAGTAAGTCCATTTGTATTAAAAAAAATGAAAGGAAATGAAGTGAAACCAACAGACATTTATCTGTATTTATTATATGACAGTAAAACTAGTAGTACAATAAAATTAAATTAATTAATGCTTGGACAATACATGCTTGGACCCCAGGATGTTTGATTCAAGGGGTTTTAAATAGTTCTACTGAATACACTGCCATAGTGTGAAATATAAGACGGTGTGTCTTTTCCAACTAAATTAATGGAGGTAACTAAGCATTTCATGGCTAAAGATGTAATTTGTCATATTAATGAAATATTACTTTGAAGAAATCTATATACAGCCTATTCTGCTGGTGAATAATTCATACGGACAATAGTGTTCTCTGAAAAAGAATTCTCATTACCATTGCAAAGGAAAGGTAGTATACGATCTTTCTGACCACATATCCTATTGTGATGCTAAGAGCACTTTACTGTATGATTGAAAGACTTGTCCCCCCTAACTACAGTTATGTGACAGTAATAAAGTATTGCCTATTAAGGAAAAAAATTACATTCTTCCTTTTCCAGCAGGTTTAGGTTTCTGGGCTATATGTTCCACTCACAGGCTCAGGTTCAGCCTGCCTGTCCTTAGATACTTACAGAAGTGCCAAAGAAAGGAAAACAGAATCACAGTTTAAACTGGAAGGGGCCTCTGGAGGTCATCTGATCAAACCCTTTCCAAAACCAGTCAGACCAGGTCCTCTTTCAAAGCTGGATCTCAGTTTGAAATTGGATTGTGTTGATCAGAGTCTTGTCCAGTCAAGTTCTGAGTACCTCCAAGAATGGAGATTTTGCAAGCTGTTCAATCAGCGGTAAAAGAGAGAAACTTCCAAGGGTGATCCATTGTCCTGGTTTCGGCAGGGATAGAGTTAATTTCCTTCCTAGTAGCTGGTACAGTGCTGTGTTTTGGATTTAGGATGAGAACAAAGTTGATAACACACCGATATTTTAGTTGTTGCAGAGCAGTGCTTACACTAGTCAAGGGCTTTCCAGCTTCCCATGCTCTACCGACTGAGAAGGCTGGAGGGGCACAAGAAGCTGGGAGGGGGCACAGCCAGGACAGCTGACCCCAACTGGCCACAGGGGCATTCCATACCATGCTCAGTACATAAACTGGGGAAAGCTGGCCAGGGGCACCGCTGCTCGGGGACTGGCTGGGCATCGGTCGGCGGGTGGTGAGCAATTGTACTGTGCATCACTTGCTTTGTGTATTATTATTATTATCATCATATTATTATTATTATCATTTTATTTCAATTATTAAACTGTTTTTATCTCAACCCACGAGTTTTTCTCACTTGTGCTCTTCCAATTCTCTCCCCCATCCCACCGGGGCGGGGGGGAGTGAGCAAGCGGCTGCGTGGTGCTCCGTTGCCGACTGAGGTTAAACCATGGCATCCATCTTCATGAAAATCTGAAGTGCTCTTTAGAAGTGTCCTTCCAGTCATTAAAAAAAAAGAAAAAAAAAAAACAAAAACAACTGCACTTCTTATTAGTTAAGTGTCTAATTTGAGGAAAGTACAATCAAATCTTAAAATTATCTTTCTACATATGCTGTAGCAGAAAATCATATCAGACTAGTGGTCAACAATATTATGTTCTCCATTTTATAACTGAATGCTTTATGATGAATCAGTCTTCATGAAAAAAAGCAGCTGAAGGAGTTGTCTGTGGACATTAAAATAAGGTATCTTTTGATTGTTTAGTAGGTTGTGTCATCCAGTTTTACTTTTTTTTTTTTTTCTTTTGTGCTCCACTGTTGTTGATCCCCAGGGCTACTGGAAAAGGCACCACTGATTTAGTACCTCATTCTGGTGGTATCTTACATTTGAGGTTTACCTTAGAACAGGATAGTGTTGAACAATAAACCTTAGAGACTGGTGTACATCCTTTAAAGAAAAGAAAATATATCTCATTTTATTTGGGTCGACATTATGAAGGCTATTATCAAGCAGTGTCTATGTTTTTTTTTTTTTTTTTTTTTTTAGCACAGGGCCTTGTGAAACAGCAGCACAGGTCTTGGCAAAAGAAAATGCTATTGCTGGACTAGTGAAATCCCCTGTTATGGCGTTTTGCTGCTCTGGGAGGGGAAAGCTTGTAGAACTATAGTCTTTTTTCCAAAGCCTTCATATTTAGTTCAGCATTAGTCTGTGTTATTTTTTTAACCCAAACCAGCTGTATTAGATCTCAAATGTAAATAAGAAAAGGGTTGTGCAGTACAGAAAGGAAATATGTGAACAAGACAAAGCTGCCTTCTTTGGTCAGCCGTTGCAGCTGTGAGGATACCTTCATGGTCAGTCATGTTCAAAGTGTGTTTTTCTTTCAAATCACGAGTGTCATTAACTGAGATAATATTAACTATGCCTCAGCTGTCATTCAAACCATCTATTTATTGCTCATCCCAGATCATATAAGCTGCTGCTTCTAAAAAAAAAAAAAAAAAAAAAATGCACACTATCTTGTAATTTCCAAGGTTTAGATTTAAATGAATAGTTTTCAGTTTTCCTGATCTTCAGCTTTATTATTACATTTCAATTGCTAACATTACAATTTCATTTGATTATGTGGGTCAGATCATCACTGGATGTAAATCACTGTACTTCTGATGTGCTGGTGCTGTACAATGACCTGCACAGTAGGGCACCTGTAATATGGACTTCTTGTTATTTTCCACTGACAAATAGGTTTGGGTTATGATGTCACTCTGTTGAATCTACATTCCTGAAGAAGCCACAGTTTCGAAGTACTTGGAGACACTTTTAGATTAATTTTAACACCACCTTTAGATTAAGCACTTCATATGTGTCTAAGATATAATTATGCCTTCCTGACTACAACAGCTGTTTCATCCATTGTTTCCAAAAACCAGGCTTCCAGAAAGCATATGAACCTATCAGATTTTATCAACCAAGTAGGTTTAGATCTTGTCAATACTTTAAAAGAAGACAAAAAGAAATCTTGATGATGGTGTAGCAATGATGATTTTCTAATATGTTTCTAGGCTTATGTTACTGGAGCTTTTCTTCACTGGAAGCATAAACCATTTATTCAATTTGTTCTTTATCAACTTAATTTTGTAAGATTTGAAGAAAACCAAGTGTCATTTGGCACTTTATATCCTACTAGTAAATAACATTCTCCCAATAATGAATAAAATATTACAAGGGAATATTTTTTGTGCTGTTTTAGAATATGGTATTATGGTTGTAGCTTCCATCTAAGAAATTGTGAATGAGACTTAATATCTGACTTAATGACTTAATATCTGACCTATACTACACCAAAATATTAATATAATTTAACAAGTCAGGAAACAAAACCTGGCTGTTTTAGAAACAATTCCTTCACTCTGTTTTTGGAGTTCTGTGGAATTTCTGATTATTTTGTACTTGGAATCAAGACACACCAATATTACCATGCAGAACTGGTCTTTCCCATGGATGTGTGGAACATCCTGGAAGTTATGGAAACGTGGGCTCTGCTCAGTCAGGAAGAGCAGGGACTCCACTAAGCTGCAGACACTGCTTTTTTGGGGGCAACTGTACTAACGCTCAGATGTTATGAATTCATTTGGAGTCACATTTTATGTCAGAATAGGTAATTATTTGTGGTCTCTTGATTCAGGAACCATTCTTCTAGATGGTCATGGATTGACTGCTTCCTTCTGTATTTTCTCCAGCCCGTGTGGATATGACAATCTGCTAACCACCTTCCTCCCAGAGATCCCACAGAAAGTCTTCTTTAGAGTTCCAAGATTTAGAAAGGCAAGAGAAAATCATAAGGAATAGGATGCAGAAATGTTCAGCACTTCCAGTCTTCTCATGTGCTACACAGCCCTAAAGTCCCAATTTTATGTCTGAACAGTCCTTTAAGTGTTCTCACGTCTACCACGTCAGGCAATGTGCTTCTCTAACACTAAACTAAAAGATGGACTAGAAGCCCATCCCATTTTAGTGTGGGAATCTACCTTCTGCACAAACCAAAGTTTCAACAAGAGCAGGGGTCAGAGCTCAGGAAACTCCTAACTCTCAGCTGAGTACTCTGTTTACTGCTCTAAGGTCATTCTGTAATGTTGGATGAGAAACAGATTGTTTTTCCTGTTTTAACATTATGAACAACAAAAAAAATTCAAACATGTTTTAGTATTGTCTGCTTGGAATGTTGAATTCACGGAAAAGTTGTTATAATCTTAGGAAAAGTAACTTCTGTTAGTGTTCAAATTGTATTAGATAAGACTGTAATAGATTCCTTTTATACAATGCAGAATATCTCCAGTGATCATGTTTCAAATCAAAATTCACCTATAATCTGAAATGAAGCATATTAGACTCATCTTGAATTAATAAATACATATTTCCCTACTCTTCTGTGAAAGGCTCAGGGAAAATCTCAAGGAATTTTCTTTTTCTTGCCCTTGAGATTTTTCTCACGATAAAATGCTGTTGAGTTGTCCATTACCATAATAGGGTCTTGACAGAGTTGAGATGTTTTCCTTCAGTTCAGCAGAGGGCTCCAGAATACACACAGGCTGGGGAATTTCTGTCTTTATCACCTCCACAGTGCAATGGAGTGGTTAAATTCCCTGCTGAAAACTAATTACGCTTCTCTATTGCACAGAACCTTTGTCCTCCCATAATTAATTATGAGCGGGAAAAGAAAATGTCCTTTTGTTGTTTTTAATGAATTAATCCTTCATGAAAATCATTTCTGTGACATAATAACAAAAGGACATTTGTTCACTGTCCTCATCACCACACATACCGTAGTACATAAATGGCCTCATGTGGGGAGTCTCTTTGTCTCTTCTGTCCAGGAACATACTTCACTGCAGACGTGTCACAGGAGTATTAATACCCTCAATTGCTGTACAGGCAGATAAGACTGTCTAGATCATTATAACAAAAAACTACAGAGGAAGGAGTCCAGTGTTTTGATAGTAATGCTCACTCTAAAATCAAAGGAACAGTTCTATTAAATGGATTTTTCTTCAGACATAAAAACCCCACATTGCCCTACTTAATCTAGTCATTTGAAACATGGCTTAGATAAATCTATTTGACTAAATGAAGAAAGTCAATCTCCGTTTGATTGCTCATCCAAGGTGTAGGAAAGGAATCCATTATGTCACAAGACTGAGTAACTCAAGACTGTGCTTTGTAAGATTAATGGGTACCGTGTCAAATGTATATTTAACTGGGTTGTGCTGAAGAGACCAAATACAGCTAGAATATTTGGCATTTTGCTAAAGCCGGCATAAGATAAAATTCTCTAACACTGAGCGTAGTAGGTGTATTTCTTTAATTCTTCATGGAAGCTGAATGGATGGTCAAAGCGTAGTAGACAAATATTTACATTACCAATGAGCTTCCACCAGTTTTAGTGTGCTTTCAAGCAGGTAAAATATAGACTGAGTTTATTCTAAGGGTGGGCGCCATGTTACTTACAGAAGACCAAAGCGCCAAATGGACCTACTGAGCAGCAGTAGCATGCAGCTGCTGTTGCATCACTCGATATGGGAGTGAATACCACCACACCAGTGACAACAGGAGAATTTAAAAGATCAATCACTCTAAATTCCTTCAGTAAATTCACATCTGTTACTACAACAGATATAGCAGGCATTACAAAACATTTTTGTATTCATAATGGCGATTTTTATGACAAAATGTTGGTTCACACAGCATTTCTCTTACCCCATGACATTTTCTGTGGCATTCTTATTCATCTTCTCTTGAGGTGTTTATAAAATTTATTGCATTTTCATTTCCTTAATTTAAAGTATCCTTACTTTTATAAGAAAAAGTGGTACAAATTAACTTAAATTGTTGAAAATTGCAATGTATATTTTGGATAACAATACAGAACTCATGCCACCAGGGATATTATTGTATTTAAAATCCTGTATAATGAAGTTCATACATTTTCTCTACATCACTTTCATAATTTTCAACAGCTGTCCTTTACCCTTTATGATGATCAATTAAATATTTTTCATATACACTGAGACAATTACACTCCTCTTTCACTAGTACTAAATGAAATACATTGAAGTTTTAACATTGGTAAACTTTTCTGTGCCAGGAGCCTTCCCATATACCTTTAGACATCTATTGTAAGGCAGCTGCCCAGACTCACTCATCACTCAATGGGAAGAAATAACACAATCTATTCCATCAATCAAAGACTTACTGTAAGATTAAATGAAGCAGCTTCTCCACGTGTCAACTTTCTATACACACTCTACAGGAAGCCAAGATTATAACTTATTTTAGGTCTCCTCAGTAAATACTAAGAAAAGCAATATTGTCCATTCCACAAATGACAACCTAAAATGTTGCCCTCTTTCTGCAGAGACCTTGCAAACACCTGGCAGGACACGCAGGCTTCCTGTGCAGAATGCGGGGTTAGGTGCTTGCACTTTGGTTTAGTTACAAGCTTTTGTAAATTCCAACAGCTAACCCAGAGCACATGTCTCTATTTGCATTTTTAGCATCATTACGCTTTACTTACTCGAAGTGCAAAGCTTCCTCTTTGAGACAACATGGAACTGTATGTTGGAAAGAGATGTTTATAGCTGTCTTTCAATCCCCTTAGTTACGTATCAGTTTTAAGTGCTTAATTCACAGCAACCTCATGTACTTTTTTGCTGTCGATTCTGTCTACACGAAGTTCCACAGAAAGCTCTTCCAACTACTTTCAAAAGCAAATATTGAGAAATAAAATTAAACAGTTGGAAAAAAAATATGTAATATGAAATGCTCAATGTAGTGTACAGTAGAGAAAGAAAAGAGAAAAAATTGAGGTGAACCACATACACTTTCCGATATGTAACTTGCAATATTTATATTATGGTAATATTTATACAACTCAGGGAGTCTGAGACATAAAAAGCTTCTTTGTGGATCTAGGCCTGAATCATCCACACAAAGATACACGCATGCACAAAGAGTATTGCAGCAAAACTAGCAGCTGAAGTCAGATCTCCTTCAGTCCCAGCTCAACACCTTACCCTCAGGACCACCTTTTTGAGATATACAGTGCCTGTGTATAAAGTACAGATCGAACAACTCAAGAGCCTGGTGAAATATATATCAATCAGTAACATTTCACATATCTCTATTGACTTTCCCCTACTAAATGCATCACTATTGACAGCTGCATTGCCTTTTACACAATGCAGCACTTCATCTGCATTGATCAAACAAATCTAGAGTGAATGAATGTAAAGTGCTATAGATAATTCATTCGATAGCTCCATGTGTCAAGACTCCATCTGAGTAGATGTACTTTTAGAATAACTCAGGAATTTCTTGTCTCTTAAATTCATGTTCCAAGCTGGAGACTTGATGGGGTTTTTTTAATGCAACTTAAGGAAAAGAATATCCTGGTACAGGTGATAGCATTTCATAACCAGAAATCTGTGTACATTTGAGATATATGAATTGGTGCAACTACTGGATGCATCTGCTGGATGTAGAAACATGTCGAGTAGATATGTTTCTGTTCTTGTGGAGCAGGATACATGAGCTGTAACTAAACTTTTCAGTAGTGGTGCTCAGACTAGATCTAAGGAAGAAATTTTTTATGCTGAGGGTGGTGAAGCACTGGCACAGGTTGCCCAGAGAGGTGGTGGATGCCCCATCCCTGGAAACATTCCAGGTCAGGTTGGACGGGGCTCTGAGCAACCTGCTCTAGTTGAAGATGTCCCTGCCTGTGGCAGGGGGGTTGGACTAGATGAGCTTTAGAGGTCCCTTCCAACCCAAACCATTCCATGATTCTATGATTTCGCATTCAGAAGGACAGTGTATTTCCAGTTAGTTTCTTTGCCATTTATGCTTTGCATCCAGTCATTTTAATTGCTTTATTTTTTCAGCACTAAGCTTTTTTCAACATCATTTGTTCTTAGTTATCCTGTTTTATATTCTCATTCTACTAATTCACCAGAACTCAATTATTGTGATCTGTAATCCTCATTGTCTTATTGAAAAGTCCATCATTAACAGCTTATTTTATTTTACTATTTGTGATCTAAGTGTTATGTATATTGGCACAGGGTAGAAAGTACTGCTAAAGCATCTTCCTGCAGAGATGTCCTGATCTCCTTCCAAAAACTACTGAAGAGTTGAACGAACAGTAAGCATAAGTTTGACTTCTGTTTGGCTGTTTGGGGTGGAGGTTAAGCACAAGCAAGAGCATTATTTATGAAGACACTTCAAAGATAGGAAAATAGCATCATTCTCTTAATGCATTGCAGGTTTGGGTCAACACACAGTTTATTTACCATATCTGGTAAGCAACATTGTCTTTTGTGATGCTAACTGCCAAGCCAAAAGTTCAAATAAACCGATGAAAAATAATGTGTCATTAGCTTCAGGTCTTGCTCTAGGCTAGAAATGTACTGTGTATACTTCTTAAACAAAGGTCTTTGACACATTTGTGGCTGCCTACAAATGCTCTAAAGTAACAAATTAAAGTTTTGTTGTTGTTTTTTTTTTAACATTCTGAGTTACTTTGGCAATAATACTTAAAAAAAAGAACAAACCTAAATAAAAACAACATGAAAATGACTGCCTCATTTAAACCGCCAGAATTATCTGATCTAACTCCAATGGCCTCAGCCCTTCTGACTCCAGGAAGTGCTTCTTTTGCAGGCTGCCACCACTCAGCAACCCCCTAGCACACGAAATGCAAGAGAGTATTTTAAAAAAGAAGGGAGCAGAGTCATAAACAAATTATAATACAACGTTGTGATGGAGGGCTCTGCTGTTGACCTCCGTTACAACAGAAATTTAAACCCACAGGAGTCTGTTGTGTACATTTGTCCAGCACTACTGCCGATGCATATTGGTATGCCTCCTTAAAACATAAGAAAAAGATGGTCCTACCTCTGCTTAGGTAGAAATACTAGTAATGTTTGGAAGAACCCATGGAAGTCCTAGGAAAGTCAGATATAAAAGCAAACCGAAGGAGAAATTTAAGGATGGAATGAGACATGGAACTAAAGTGCAGCTGATATTTAGGGTAGCACAGATGTCACTACTCCTCACATCAGCTTATCGTGTGCAAGCTCTACATGGTATTGTCATCACACAAATTGCCAGTCATGTCAAACAGTCCAAGAAGTAGGATCTCTGACTTGGTAAAAGGTGGGTGGAATCTATTTTCTAATAAGTCTTTGAAGGATGTTAAAGCTGAAAGGGGAATAGAGCAAAAGGTGGGGTAAAATCTTGGTTCTTTGGATCTGAGGTTAAAAACCAAAACTAAATGCAGGGGAAAGAGATTAAAGGAATAAGAATAGAAGCAGAAGAGGTCAGCAGCTGAGACTGAATGGAAATAAATATCATATAAGAAAGAGCTGAAGTTGAAAATTATTTAAATATTTCAACCAAGATTGGGATACAGGAATGAAATATGGGTAAGTATCAGGGAGAAGTTCATACGAATACTGTTTTTTCACTCGTCAAACATCTGTGAAACAAGGGAAATGGTGTAACAAAGACTTTGAGGGTTGTGCATATTCTTCAGAGCTATAATGGAAAGGCATTAGCCCTTTGATAAATGCAGCACTGGTTAAAATGTGATTTTCTTCTCCTCCTACAACATTGTCTTAGACAATCACAGTGGTTTAATTACTGCCCCACAGCAATGGAAAATGCTGCGGCATTTTGAAGTAATCTTGCTGTCACAGATTTTGGTAGGAAGTGTGGGCATAACATTTCTCTCTTTGAAGTCAATTGGATTTTTCTTTCACCATCTACTTGAGTGGGAACAAGATCAGGCACAATTATCAATATTTTCAAGTGTGGGCTCTAATTTAAGCCAAACATGGGCAGCCAAATTTGGCTGCACAGCTTGAGATGTCTTGGGCTTAATTTTCATAATCAAAGCATTTTCACAGCATTCCTGAACAAAGCAAAGACGGCCTCTCTCTAGCTGGGTGGTCATTTTTTTAAAACATTGAATTTGTAAGTTCTTCTGAACATATTTCTGGCTGGCTGAAACTTCGAAAAAGCATCTATTCATAGTTTATCGCTAAAAGGAATTTACTATTAACTTGCAAGGGGAAACCCCATGTTCTTGGATTCTTAGGATCAGAGGTCTTATCTTTCCATTTCTGTATTCCCAAGGAAAATAATGCATGTGTTCATTGTTTTGTCAGTATAAGATTTATAATGCCTTTAACTATTCATTTCCTTGCCATAAAGTGCATAGGTTTTGTAAATGATGTGAGAGTGACAACACTGTAGTTTCCTTGGCAACCTTAACTGGTTTTCAAAACAATGCTTTTCATGTTTGGAATAAGCACTGATTTGTACAATCCGGCAGGGAGGGGGGGAAAAAAAAAAAGCAAAAAGAAAGAAGGAAAGAAAGAAACAGAAAAAAAACCTCTTGAGGGAAAAAATTGGCAGCTGCAAAGACTGCAAATCAACCTTCCACCACTTAGTCATCAATGTGATGTGAACTTTAAAGAGCTCAAATTTAAATAAAAACTCATCTGAAACTGTCAAGTATTTTTCTTTGCTTTGCTTGAAGTCCAGCAAAACCAGCCTTTTAGCTTAGATTCATTGCTGAACTTAATTTGACCGTTTCCTCTTCAAAACTTGGCTTACGCTGAATTTTAAAATCTGGCTTATGTTTAGACACTAATGAGATGCATATCTAGGCAACCTTTCCCAGGTTTTGATTTTTATTTTTTCTTTAATTTTGAAAATTAAACACAGTTAATACCTCAGATCGTGAAAGGGGAAGGTTAGGGAAGGTGAGTGCAGGACCAGGCCCCAAACTAAATATCTTCATTTTTAGAATCATAGAATCATAGAATCATTGAGGTTGGAAAAGACCTTTAAGATCATCAAGTCCAACCGTTAACCTAGCACTACCAAGTCCACCACTAAACCATGTCCCTAAGCACCACATCTACACGTCTTTTAAATACCTCCAGAGATGGTGACTCCAACCACTTCCCTGGGCAGCCTGTTCCAATGCTTGGCAACCCTTTCAGGGAAGAAGATTTTCCTAATATCCAATTGAAACCTCCCCTGGTGAAACTTGAGGCCGTTTCCTCTCATCCTGTCACTTGCTACTTGGGAAAAGAGACCCACCCCCACCTCGCTACAACCTCCTTTCAGGGAGTTGTAGAGAGCGATGAGGTCTCCCCTCAGCCTCCTCTTCTCCAGACTAAACAACCCCAGTTCCCTCAGCTGCTCCTCATAAGACTTGTTCTCCAGACCCTTCACCAGCTTCGTTGCCCTTCTCTGGACAGGTTCCAACACCTCAATGTCTTTCTTGTAGTGAGGGGCCCAAAACTGAACACAGTATTCGGGGTGCGGCCTCACCAGTGCCGAGTACAGGGGGAATGTTTTAAAATATTTTAAAACATTTTCAAACATTTTCTAAGAGCTGACTGGAAAGAGAGAGGTTGCATTAGCCAATATGGATTCTCAGTCGTGAGAGCAAGAAGATGTAATGTTTCTTTTGATGGAACAGTGTCTGTGAAAGTTTATTTCTTTAACCAACTTTTTGATATACCCCCCCAAACAAAATTTCAATAATTGGAACAAGAATATATATTCTGTGTTTGGCATTTTCATTCACCTCCATGATGTTTCCTCCCTCCTTATATTTTTATAGATTCCTCAGCTACAAATTATGTAATATAGAAAAATAACGTCATGGAAATAATATCATTCTAGTGGCAGGGAGGGGTCACGTATGTTGAAGTCTTTCCATTATCTCTCGCTTTTTGTTCACCATTAGCCATAACCCTATAAAAATGCTCAGTGTTAGAAGGTGCTTTCCTTAATCTGAAACCTGATTCTCATCCAAAGTAGTTATTCAGAGTTATAAGTAACAAGCAATGAGAACGGAGAAAGCTGTAATGCTATTCTATATGGGAAAACTGCAGATGTCATGATTTACCTGCTCAGGCCTTGGATTGTGTTGTGATGAGCAGAAAATAGAATCATAGATGGACGGAGGGTTGTGACTCGTAGTGAGTTTGGATATATGAGCTGAAGGTATATGGGGTGACTCTTTCACAGGAGCTGTGAGGTTGAAATCCCTATATAGACAATATAAAGTCATAGCAAAAGG
The DNA here is from genome assembly GCF_965638725.1 of Aptenodytes patagonicus. Taxonomy (NCBI): domain Eukaryota; kingdom Metazoa; phylum Chordata; class Aves; order Sphenisciformes; family Spheniscidae; genus Aptenodytes; species Aptenodytes patagonicus. The sequence continues at coordinate 222,551,017 of NC_134949.1, forward strand.
AAAGAACCAAACATGGAATTTGTGCCCTGTGTGGTACCCTATCATGTCCAGGTCATTATATGAACTGGGCATCAAAATTTCAGTAATGAAGATGGTATCACTTAGTGACATCAAAGGTGGAATTCTTCTGCCATATTAGACACCTGTGATTCACACGTCTATATGTGAACTAGACACCCTTGAGATGAAAGGGACAGAAGAGTTTGGACCTACAGCGAGGCTCCTGTTTTCTGGAGCTAAGATAATTTTACTGAAGTACAACATTTTCAAGAGTCTCCTGCTTTTGGAGTAATATCCTATGTATCACCTGTGTAAGGGGACTGTAGCTCCATGTGCTTGTAAAGGCTTTTTTGGACCTCATTTATTTCTGCCATCTTAGGTTTCTGACAGTGCTTGATGCATAGCTTTGTGCGTGCTGTTGCTTTCTAGTTTCTGAAAGGACCTTCTACAACATTTGTCTCATAACATTAGGAATCAATCACTGCTACCAACCACAGGGCAAATACTGATGACCAAAGAACACAGAGGCTCCATCTGGCATCTTGGTACCTGTGCTAGAAAGTAAGGAATGGTATCAGAAAATCATGTGTGTGCACATGAACTCTCCACACTCAGAAAAAAATGTTGAAAATTGGCCTCATTTAAGAGCAACACTGCTTATATTCGTTATCGGGGGGGGTTTAAGTGTCTGAAAGACCGTGTCCTTCTATAAGTGAGTAACCAGTTGTTCTGGTCCTGTGACATTCATGTCTCCTCGCCTTCCTGCCCTTGACTGTCTAAGTTATGCATCACTATATAGGTCCTGCTCCTAGAGACTTTTGTTGGGGGTATCCTTCCATCAGATGTATCCATATATCCCCACAGAGTTCCACTGAAAATATTCATCTTCTGTCTTCACATTCGCAGACATAAACATAGGTACATGTGCAGAGATCTCAGAGACTGACTGTCATGTATAGTAAACGTCCTTTACACTATTATGAAAATGTAAGTAGGTCATAAAGTCATCAGGATTACGTGTGCATTGACCTTTAGGCTGACACTGTCATACCAAAGTATATAAACTTGGCTTTTATACTAAAAGTCTTCTGGAGCTCTTGCAACTCCGTACCCTTGTGAAGTTTTAAACATACTTCTAGGTGATCTAAAACAAAAAAGAGAAATGTTCTTAGAAACCCTGCAAGCCTGCCTAACTCATTACATTCTCTTATGTATTTGTTCTTATTATATTTGCTCCAAACAAAATAAAATATAGGAATATATGTGTGCTTTTGTACACTTATTCTCACAAGTGTGGTATTTTCCTGCTAGCTTTCTACTAGAAAAGAGAATTGAAAGCTCAAGCATAAAGCTGGCATTTCTTATTTCTGTAGGAGATTTATGTTCATTTGCTGGAGAAAAAGAATCAACAACAACAAAAAAGGTCTAAGACAATTAAGAAAATTATAGAGCTTACTGCCTATGTGCTCAGAAACAGAGAAGTAATATATTTATGCTTTTCAAGGCAATCCAGCACTTTCAAGTCAGTGTCGCATTCTCTAATTACATGTAATAAACAGGTAGTGGAATAGCCCAGCATGGGGCTTGAGAGTCTGAGTCCTTGTACACACAGCAATGCTCCTAAAGAGACTTTTTAGTAACAGAGGAGACTATTAAGAACGGCATCAGTGACGTTGCAGATTTAGCATATGTTCAACACCGGTTGCTTAGAAGGGAGGAGTTAAATCATTAGAGAGCTACAGTGGCTCTGATATGATTAAACACAAATGGTTCTGCTCTATTCTTCTAATTATCTTGTAGGTAAAAGGAAAAGATTGCATAAGTTCATAACCTCTGAATCTGCAGCTCTTTCCACCGCAGTTACTGATATAAAATGTTAATCCTGTATGAATGGCGAGGTCTGATTTTATGGCTGTTTACAGTCCCTAAGCTCATGCGTAAATGGCTAGTCAAGGTGCCAGGCAGCAAAGAGTCAGACAAAATGTTTGACAGTTCCATTAAAGTACCTGGTCTAATGCTGGGGAAACTCCTCTGTTATACTGGTTATTTCTGTGAGCTATTTAATTAATATCAGTGGTATCACTTCATAATGTTGTCCATGAGGAAATGATTAATGCTGACCTTCTGGCCCTCCGTGTCTCCACTTTGCGCACATGGTGTATGAAACCATTGTGGACTGAGTTGTTAAGGCATGTTTTATGGAGCTAACACAACACCTAGGGAATGACTCTCAGCTGTGCTCCTGCTGTTTGACAGCAGTACTGCTGAGTAATGCACTAGGGAATCAGGGTCTTGAATTGTATAAAACTTGGTCTGCAATTGTAGTAGGCCTAGTTTTGCACTAAATTACACTTTGCTTGGGTTTCTGGGGAATTATGGAGCTTATAGTGGGTCTGATTCTCTCTCGGTTACCTTAAATTAGGTATTTTACTTGGGTCTAATGGATAAAAGTAAGAGGTAAGCAGGGCTGGTTTTGTTTATTACAAGCGTGGAAAAAAAACCCTAGTGTAGCAGATAAGAGGAGTGTAGTTTAAAGACGCTTTTGTATACCCCTCCAAGGTGTGCTGGTTATGTTCCCCCAGTTACAATAGCCTCCAGGCACCCACAAATTGCACTCGCTTGCAAAGGCTGCAACAAGTGACTGAAGCATACTGCTTACTACAGTGATCTCACATTGCACCTCCCTTGTGCCTCCAGGCAGCTGAACCCAGTGGCCCTCTGCTCGATATATGCTCTTGGAGAAGGGAGTGGAGGATCTGTGCTTATGCCTTTGTAGGAAAACAACTGCTTTCTGATCTAGTGGTTTATTTAGGAGAGTTGGAAACCTCATTATTTCATTCCAACAATGTCCATCTTGAGAAAAGGTTCTTACATAGTTTGTACTGCATGGCTGGTGCCTGTTGATGCCTTTGGATTAAAGAATGATATAGGATAAATGAGCTTTGTGATCTTCCTAAAGTCTTCTACTTTTTTTGGAATATTTGTTGGGCCAGAGAATGAAAATAAGAATGAGTGCAGCTTTGCGGATGAACAGGTAAGATACTCATCTCAGAGGGCCCACAGTCTTTGTTCTCTCTCTTCCCTGTTGCTTCCTTTTTGTATCCTACCGCAGGTGTGGCTAGCAATTCCTGAGTGCCTGACTACCTTCATCATGCTGTACCGACCTTGGGCAGACAGATTTTTAGATGCTGTTCTCTGTACATCGGTTCCTTATCCCTGAAAAAGAGTTATCTTACTTCCATACATCATGAGAACGTTGATAGGATGAGGAACCTGCAAACTTGCAGGGTGGCTATGTAGATTAGATTAATGCTCTATAGAACTGTTTATATTTGGTTTTAAGTTAGAAGCCTCTCTTTTAATTAATAACAAAGCAAAAACAACGGAAAGAAAAACAAACAAACAAACAAAAAAACAAACAAGGAAAGCTTCTGAAAAATGTTTGAAGCATGCTCTTCAGCTAATAAATATAAATCCAGGCAACCTTAGGAGCTACAATCTTATTTCAGGGTCAGAACTTGAATTTCTGTGAGAGAAGGAATATGATGAAGAAGATTCAGTCACTTTATCCACGGAGGGCAGTTGCCAACCAATAGGTGTACTACATATTTTACTCTTATTAAGTCATGAGAGTAAAGCCATTTATAATTCCTATTTCTTCTTGAGGTACAGCTTGCTGAGCAAAGGCCATTATCAATTTCCAAGTAAGGAAGTAATCGCATTTCTGAATGTGATCAAGTATCATCTTTAAATGAAATGTTTAAACAATATCATATTTTGTGTTTAAAATCTCTCTTATACATTCTAGGTCTCTTCTGTATTTGTTTGTCTTCTGAGTTCAGGGATAGGATCATAATTATACTTGGCAAAACAAGTAATTTTCATTATGGTAATTCTAAAGCTTATTTTGTGTCTGCTTTGGTTAGGGTTTTAAGAACACCTGAAAAATAATTCTGTTCAAATACCATTTTTCACCATTTCTCTTCCTTCTCTATGTATTACTAAGAACAATAATATAAAAATAGATTTGACATTTCTTATCAATTCATCTGTTCATTTTTTATGTGTTCTTGAAGTTCCCATTTATATTTATTGGTTATTTTTGAAAAGGTTTTGCAGTAATAAATACCATTTTTCCTACCTCACTCCTATTATTTCTCCATGCCTTTCTGAATCTAGAAGTGATCCACTGAAGTCAACGGTAGTACTAGCACTGATGTCAATAGGGCAGAATTTTGTTCAGAGTAGTGGGAACAAAATTTTTACTAGTTTTAGGATGGAGAGTGAAAAGCATAAAAACCCAACCCAACCCAAACCAAAAACAAAACCCCAAAAAACTATGTGATGCAGTTCTCCATGATAATGGCAGAAAAACTGGATTTGGTGGCCCAGGACCTCCTTTCCTGTCCGATGTTACTAGACTTAATCAATGTAAAGGAATGTAGTGATGCACTCTTGTGTAACAGAGTAAACATCCTACCTCTGAGATTTATTATCTCCTGTTCTGCCGTGCTGATGTGACCAAATGCAATTCCTCCCACTGGTCAATACAGAAGATACTGTGTTTGTAGCAACAAGTTAAAGATACTAGAGTTGGATGAACACTTGTAGAAGAGCCTATAGAGGGACTTGGCTTAATTACACGTGTCGAATCTTTACCTTTGTCTATTAGAATCGAAGAGTTCAGCAATGTAATTGTATTTATTACTACATATATAGAACCACTATACATAAACTAAATCAGTCTTTACTTTGAGAAGCCTATATTAAAAAGGCGCAAGCAGTTCATATATATATTTAAACATAAGATTTCGCAAGATTGGTGGGGCTGGGGATAGGAAGGGCATAAACCTGAGCATCTCAGGGCTGACTGGGGTGTTTCATACTTTGCCATTTGGGGTGTGTATGAACACTTCCTAGAAAGAAGAATTTCTGCCACATTGACCATGATAGGGAAGGGTTGTGGTGGGTTAACCTTGGCGGGCTGCCAGGTGCCTACCAAGCTGCTGTCTCACTCCCCTTCCTCAGCAGGACATGGGGAGAAAATCACATGAAAAAACTTGTGGAACAAGAGAAGGACCTTGAGATTGCTCACCAATTCCCAAGACAGGCAAAACAAACTTGACTTGGAAAAGATTAATTTAACTTATTGCCAATTAATAACAGAGTAGGATAGTGGGAAACAAAAACAAAACTAAAAACACCTTCCCCCCACCCCCTGTACTTCCCAGGCTCATTTTCACTTCTACCTCATCCCCTCCAAGTGGCACAGGAGGATGGGGAACAAGGGTTGCAGTCCATAACACTTCATCTTGTCCGTTCCTTCCTCCTCATGCTCTTCCCCTGCTCCAGCGTGGGATTCCTCCCAGGAGATACAGTCCTCCATGAACTCCTCCAGTGTGGGTCCTTCCCACAGGCTGCAGTTCAAGAACTGCTCCAGCGTGGGTCCTTTCCACAGGGTGCAGTCCTTCAGGAACAGACTGCTCCAGCATGGGTCCCCCATGGGCCAGAGTTCCTGTCAGAAAACCTGCTCCTGCATGGGCTCCTCTCCACAGGTGGCAGCCTCCTTCAGGGCATATCCACCTGCTCTGCTGTGGGGTCCTCCATGGAGTGCAGGTGGATATCTGCTCCACCGTGGACCTCCATGGGCTGCAGGGGGACAGCCTGCTTCACCATGGTCTTCTCCACTGGTTGCAGGGGAATCTCTGCTCCGGCATCTGGAGCACCTCCTCCCCCTCCTTCTTCGCTGACCTTGGTGTCTGCAGGGTTGTTTCTCTCACATTTTTTCACAGATGCTGCACAGCATTTTTTATCCTGTCTTCAACATGTTATCACAGAGGTGTCACCAGGGCTGCTGATGGGCTTAGATTTGGGCAGTGGTGGGTCCATCTTGGAGCCGGTGGGAACTGACTTTGTCCGACATGGGGGCAACTCCTGGTCTCTTCTCTCAGAGGCCACCCCTGCAGCCCCCCTGACTACCAAAACCTTGCCCCATAAAGCCAATACAAGGGCATGCAGTGGAATTGAGTATTTGTAAGCTGCTCTTCCAGTCTAAAAAATGCAGATATACAGGCTTTATAAGTTTAATATGTGCTGACTGAGAAGTTTCTGTTAGAATGTATCTGGAGATGGTCTCTGGCTCCAAAGCTACAGTGGTAGCTGTCATGGTGTGATATGGGATAGAGTTAGACAAGATAAGACTTATTATAAAATGTGGAAGAGGTATTGAAAGCTTTTCTCTCATATACACTGCAAAAACCCCTGTAAGTTTCTGCAGCTCCAACAGAAGTTTTCCTCAGCTAAAAGCAGTTGAACTGATGAAACTTGGCTTCTCTAGGACATTATATCAAATACCGTGTGATCTCTGATTGAAGCTTTTCTCCCAGGTTATTCAGAAAAGTGTTCTCCAAAGGAGATTTTCTGGTATCTAATAAAAAAATGAACTCACAAAGCAATTTTTCTCTTAATGAGGTCCTAGCTTCTACGCAAATTTCTATTTCATAAAACTTATGGGAACATAGTAACACTGAAACCTTTATGTATATGTCAAATTTATTTCAGAATGACCAATGGATTAAAACTATGGTTTTTTTCCCCTAGGAAATGCCTGAAACATACCCTCTCCACAAACACACAATCACAGAGTAATTATAGAGTGATTAATGATAAGAGAAAAAGTGAAAGTAGCAATTATATGTAATGAATAAAAAAGCAAAGAACTTGATAGCAATAAGTACAAATCAACAGTTAGGAAATGCAGGTAATTGAAATCATAATCAAGAGTCAACAATTCCTTCAGAATTTGAATTAATCCTGAATTGTGTATTTATATTCTAAAGCAAATTAAATGGACTTGATGATATAAAATACCATGCCCACCACAGTACACTTTATGTAGACCATGCGACTGGAGATTTAAAATTGTAATGACTCTACAGTGTATTTGTACTATTTTCTGCTCTCATTATTATCCTTGTCATGAGAAGAAATTCATATTGTTCATTTCCTCTTTGCATTGCAATCTTCATTAGAATTAGGTGCCACAATTTAAATCCCTTGTATATTTTAGAGAAGGTAATGGGCAAGCATACAAAGCTGACCTTTACAGGGCTCTGTAAATTGATTTGTGCACCCTCCCTAGCTCTTCAGCCTCTTTGACTTGAGAGAGGTGTAAATGAAGACGAAAAGAAAGATCGGCACACAAAGTAACACAAAGGTTAAACCAGTGCAGCATGGAGTTGTGTTATATAGCCTCCGCCAGGCATTTCAATGCCAAATTTGGTTTGTGAGTAAAGATTGTCATGCCTTTTCCAGATCCCGTTACAAAATTCCATGCTTTGACAGGAGAGAATGCTTTGGACTGGATATGTCCTGGGGTCTAATACAAGATACAAAGCTTGCAACTTAGTTTCATGGTTCAAATCCAACTGAGGATTGAGGAGTAAAGTTTGATTAAAATCCAATGATTTTTCAGAGGTGAAATGAGTTTGGCATATGCAAAGCAGGTTTTAGAGGATGAGTATTCAAACTGTAAGACATTTACATAATTTTCACTGATGCACAACTTTACTTGTGGTTTTAACAAACAGCCTTCATTATCGACACACATTCTGATCCCTAGTGGACATGGGAATGAGTTTTGAACCAAGGAAAAATCAAGATACAGCTCAAAATGATTCTGTAGGATAAGCATCTCTGATATTATTGAAATATCTTGAGTATAAAAATTGGCTGAAATGCTCATGAAAGCTGGCTGAAATCTCAAGGTGATTTGGATCTTCCATACCTGACCTTTCTCATTTTTGCCTAGAGTGAAAAATGGAAAGTTGTGCAAATTTTCCCTCTGATGCCTTCAAATGTGTAAATTGGCAGCTTGTCTCACATGGTCTACCTGTATAGTTATTTAAAATTTAATCTCACTTTTCTTCAGAGGCTGAGCCTGATTGCATACTTAAGTTTATACATTTCAAGTAAGACCCTGATATTATCACCCGTAGAACAGGTGCTATTCCCTGGTATATGCACACATTTCAGTGCTGTACTGGGTGAGACTGAGCCATTGGACTTGAGGATTAGGTCTCAGATTAAACAAGTGAAAAATGTTATGTGACCAATTCTTATGGTTCTTATCCAGAGTTTTGTGATATTTCGCTCTTCTTTTTGCTAGAACCACAAGTGTTGGACTGTAGATATTGATCAGCTCAAGATTAATTTTCAAATGCAGCTTTAGCCCTTACCATTGCAGAAAAGGGATGGAAAGGGGAGACAACTAAAACCTGAATGTATACTAAAAAAACCCTCTTTAATTGTTATCGCAGACTTATTTAATTTTGAAATCACCTCCAAGGAATCAAGGATACAACATTTGTTGTAATTTTGCATGCTTAACAAATATCAAAACTTGCAAAAAGATGTAAACATGCAGTTTACTGACAAAGCTGATGTAATGATCGTAATGGACCAGAATTATGTGCAATACTTCAAGTCAGCATCAGGGTGCCATGAGGGCCAGCGGCTTCCTGGGGGATGTGATGGGGGACAGAACAGGGCCTCATAGCCAGGGCCTGTCCCACCACACTCCAGTCAGGAGGAGGGCAGCCAGGGGGCAAGCTGCGCCCCCCCAGCCGTGGGCATCAGGCACGTCCATGGCGATGGGGACAGGGTAAGGACAGGGCAGGACATCGACCTGCAGGTGGTTTATCTTCTACCTTCAAGTAGTGTCTTTCCTGTTTATACCAAAGTTCATGACTTTTCTACCTGCATTCTTAAATGTCATCCCACATCTAAACTTTTCAACAGCCTTCACCAATTTTCTTTAAATGATGATTCAGTCCTCCCTAATTTTGGCAGTGAGTTCTAATTTTGCCAGCCAAAAGTTTTGATGAACACATACCTACTTCTTATCTCCAGGTCACTGGTAAACTAAGTGGAACCAGTCTTAGACTGATGACTGAAGAATACAAGTAGCAGTCCTTCTGCAGTCCGGTTCACCCCTTTTAATATAAGCTATTACAGTCTCTTCTTTAGCCAGCTCTTTATTGGCTTACTATTCTTATATTAATGTTCATCATCTCCTCCTTGAGCAGTAATTTCCTGTGGGAAACCATATCTAGTGTTTGGGGTTGGTTCTTTATTTTTCTTTTTTTTTTTTTTTAATCTACATGTATTAAATCCACTGCATCACCTTATCTAAGATATCAGTGCTTAAAAAAATACAGGTATTAGATTAGGCTGACACCTTTGATAAAACCATGTGGGCAATTTACTCACTTTCCTTTGTCTCTGTGTCCTTAATTATTCTTTCTTTCAAGAACTGTTATAATACTTTACAAAGCATTTAAGTCAAATTTAGAGTCCTGTAATTGCAGGGATCACCTTTATTTTCCCTTTTTGTGTAGCCCATTGTGTTTCTTGTTCTTCAGGCAGTGTATTACTCCTTGAATTTACAGATTCATTAAAAATCCCTCCCACTGAATTTCCATTAGTTATGCATAACTATTACGACCCCATCCTCTCGTGCCTCAGATTAGTTTATTCTTCAGCATCATTCAGGGTTTATCTTTTAAGAAAATATTCTTTGAATTATAGATCCAGCATTGCGGTTAGAGCAGAGGAAAGCTAAGGAGGGAACCACCTTACTAAGCAGGGCAACATCTCTGCCAACAGTCTTGCCACGCTGGTGAGGGTGGGTCAAACTATGAACAGCAAGGGAGGGAGATGATGAACAGTCAAGTGAGAAAGTGATGGATTGGGCTGGAAAGCAAAGGGTGAATAGTGGTGTGGACAAGGAAAACTTTGTAATCAGCAAAATGGGGCTGAAGGGGGCCCATTTCAAGCACATGCACATTAAAAAGTGTGGACAGGACAACATGACAAAGAAGCTTCCAACATCTGTGAAATCAGAAGCACCTCTTCGAAGCACCTACAGTTGTGCAGAAGAGGACCTGGGGGTCCAGGTGGACACCAAGTTGTCCATGTCGCACTCATGGTAAAGAAAGCCAGCAGCCTCCTGGGCAGCATTAGGCAGAGTGTTGCTGGCAGTTCAAGCGAGGTGATCTGCCCAGCAGAGAAGGACCTGGGGGTGTTGGTTGACAGCCGGCTGAACATGAGCCGGCAGTGTGCCCAGGCGGCCAAGAAGGCCAATGGCATCCTGGCCTGGATCAGAAATAGTGTGGCCAGCAGGAGTAGGGAAGTGATCGTGCCCCTGTCCTCGGCCCTGGTGAGGCCGCACCTCGAATACTGTGTTCAGTTTTGGGCCCCTCACTCCAAGAAGGACGTGGAGGTGCTGGAGCGTGTCCAGAGAAGGGCAACGAGGCTGGTGAGGGGTCTGGAGAACAAGTCTGCTGAGGAGCGGCTGAGGGAACTGGGACTGTTTAGCCTGGAGAAAAGGAGGCTGAGGGGAGACCTCATCGCTCTCTACAACTACCTGAAAGGAGGTTGTAGCGAGGTGGGTGTTGGTCTTTTCTCTGAAGTAACAAGCGATAGGACGAGAGGAAATGGCCTCAAGTTGCGGCAGGGGAGGTTTAGATTGGATGTAAGGAAAAATGTCTTTCCTGAAAGAGTGGTGAAACATTGGACCAGGCTGCCCAGGGAAGTGGTGGAGTCCCCATCCCTGGAGGTATTTAAAAGACGTGTAGATGGGTCACTTAGGGACATGGTTTAGTGGGCATGGTGGTGTTGGGTTGACGGTTGGACTCGATGATCTTAGAGGTCTTTTCCAACCTCAATGATTCTATGATTCTATGATCTTTCCCCTCTGCTCAGCCCTGGTGAGGCACATCTGCAGTGAGGCCAGCCAAGGATCCTGAAGAACATTAAGGTTCTGGAGTATCTGACATACAGGGAGAGGTTGATAGAGCTGGAACTGTTCAGCCCAGAGAAGAAACAGTTCAGGAGGATCTTATCAATGTATATACACACCTAATGGAGGGAGTAACAGAGACAGAGCCAGACTCTTCTCAGTGGTGTCCAGTGACAGGACAAGAATCAATGGGCACAAACTGAAACACGGGACACTTCCATTAAACATAAGAAAAAAACTTTTTCACTGTGAGGGTAGTAAAACACTGGAACAAGTTTCCCAAAGAAATTATGGAGCCTCCATTCCTGGAGATATTCAAAACCCGACTGCACACAGCCCTGAGCAACCTGTTCTAGCTGACCCTGCTTTGTGCACTGGGTTGGACTAGAAGATCTTCAGAGGTCTCTCCAACCTCAGCTATTCTAAAAAAAAAAAAAAAAAAATCTGTGATCTTTTATTAAACTGACTGGTATGTTTGGGAAAAATCTGACAAGCTTTCAGGCACAAAAGCCCTCTTAAACAATCAAGGCTGTAGCAAAATGTCACATAAACCACAGGGCTATTTTATAAGTAAGTCACCATACAAATAGCCATATATTTGCAAATGTCAACTACAATTGTCAATTTGCAAAGCAAGTACAATTAAAACAAAATTTTAATTCACTCAGCACTGTAAATAGCCGATGATATTATAAATGGTATTTGAAAAGCCATCCACAATTGTAAACAAAAAATATTAAAATCTCAACCAACTGGTGGTTTTCTTCTAGCTTTTTCCTCTTTTCTCATTTTATTTTGTCTCTGTTCATGTTTAAACCTAAGGCTCCAGTGGGAAAGTGACATTTCTATAATTTGAGACACGTAGAAACATGGCTTTTTCTGATCTTTTCTGAGATGAATCTAAGCTTGTGTGACATGGCTGTTATGTGTAGTGTGTGTCTCATGGGTGGTGCAAAGCTCTAAGAAGAATCTCAGTCCTGCTCCAACTGTTTCAGACCCCTTTCAGTAAACAGTCAGGGCTCTGGCTGTTTGAATTAACTTTGAATTAACAGCTGACTGGTCTTCAGTTGCTGAAGCAGAAATCTCTAGACCGTAGTCAAGGCAATGCAGGTATTTGTACTGGCTTTAAAAATATCCACTCTCTGAACCTCTATAAGGCCGTATCAAACACTGCCTTTTCCCTGTAAGATCAGATAAATCAGACAGGTATTTATTTGTGTTCATCTCCAAAACCTCTGTCTCCAGTCCTCTGAGGTGAAAATCCAGCTTTGAGCAGTTGTGGTTGGATTCACAAAAAAGACTTTTGTGAGCAAGTCTTGCCTAACTTTCATTTCAGGAGAGTGATTCCCAAAACTCCTAAGAACGGCAGCAGAGTTGCCCTTAAACCCGGAGTCCTGTAAAGCTCACAGACACTTCTGTTTCCTATATTCTGCTTCATGCTGCCAAGCATCTCATACCTCACGCCTCAGTCACGTTAGGATCGAAAAGAACATGCGTTTCAGCTGAGGGATTGTGGTGTAGTGTGCATGCTCAGAGCGTGCTGAACAGAGGACCATTGCAAGAGGAGCTCCATCTTTGCACGATGGCCCTGTCTTATGGGTACTTATGCTCGTGTGCAGACTTGTAGATTTTAGGCTCTTCTGAATTTGTTGACACTCAAAGTCCTGCCTTGCGACAAATCATCCTGCCCATTGAGCTATACAGAATTCTGAGGGAAACCCTTAATCTTTCCTCCCCAAACTGTTCCATTTGGACAAATGAATGAAAGAATCACTGATGATAATGTGAATGTGCACAAGTGTGATTTTCTCACTTCTTCCCCTTAGAAGGGAAGGGAAACCTTGTAAATGATATTTTAAAGTAGCCAGCCTTCTCTGGGCTAGTATTTTTCTTTACAACTAGAAGCAAAAGGACAATAATTATAACCCTATTGGAATGATTTTACATATACTTCCTGTGAACTGAGCACTTCATAAGAAAGGGTAAAGCTATGAGCTCTGATACCTTTGTCAAATCCTACTAGGAGTAATTAAATATTGTCTGGTCTTCCTGCCTGGTCTATCAATAATGGTTATTGAATAAATAATATGGGGACTTTATAAAACTTTAGGGATTCTTTACAGGTAAAATCCGTTTATATAAGACCATATTAATGTTACAAGCTTGTGTTCTGCTCCTTGATGTGTATGTGCCATTTCTATTAGTGAGGGGAATCATGTACTTACATTTAGGAGAGAAAAGAGCCTTGTTACATTCATCATAATATAAACAACCTGACATATTCAGCTCTCTTTCTGGAGAGCTCTGGCTTGCAGCATTTTCAATAGATAAAAACATAGGGTCATACCAAGGGAATATCAGTGAAAGTACATCTTATCACTCTGAAACACAAGTAACTCAAGTGTAGTTGAAGAAATAATGAATTCCTACAAGTATCTTATTAATACCACTTTCTGAAAATCCTTTTTCTTAAAAGAATCTTGTCCATAGTTTTAAAGCAGATTACACCACAGATTTAACAAGAGCCAGGGTTAGCACCAAAAAGAAAGTTGCAGAGCCTTTAGGTATTGTAAAGGTGAAAGAGAATTCATTAAATTTGAAGGAACCTAAAGTGCTTTCTAGATAAGTGCTTAACACTTTTGAAAGAAACATCTTTGTAACTAGGAAGACAATTTTCCAGATGGGAAAACAACACAAAGATTTTAAATAACCTCTTCAGGATCATATAGTTCTTGACTCCCAGTCTTGTGCTAATTCACACTGACTGTGTTTAGGGAATATCCCATCCAGGCATCTGTATCTTGCTCAAAGAGCCATAACAACACAACTCTAGCATCTGTGTGCCTGTTAGATATATTGTACAAAAAGCCTCTGGACTTTAAAGAGATTTCAATCTCTTTAGGCATATGTGTGATGTGAAAGAACCTGGTGATCCAACGATTGCTGTCAGCAATGGGGAAGCCAATTGAAATAGCTTGACTGCAGTGTGTAACTGCCTATAGACTTTTATGCAACAATAAGTATGTACCTTCAGAATGTGGTTGGCAGTAAAATGTACAAGAGTGATACTATAGGTTGGTTGGTGGGGTTTTTTTTTCTGGTAGCTATGGGAAGGTCCTTAAACTTTCTCCTCAGAAGCAGGCTTCTTCACGTATGCATCGCTGAACAAATAAAGTTTTAGAACAACCTGGGAATACAGAGCTAGACTAGTTTAGTATTTATTGGGTCAGCAGAAAAGAGAGTGAGTGAGTGAGTGAGTGAGTGAGTGAGTTTTGTGCCCTGATGCCTGATGCCTGCAAGAGTAGGGTTTCTGGATTCCCCCTGCTGTTCCCCTGCATATTGAGATCTCATTTTGACAAACTAGAGCAGCCTCAGCAGAGAAGAATGACAGGGAAAAACACCACAGAGGTAGTGGTTGGGATCCTCATGTGATAAGAGAGAATCTGACTTTGTGTTTCCAGCCTCTGGATGAATAAAGTCCTAACTAGGAGGATGTGGAGTGTAACTTAAAGTCTTCCGTGCATGTTTCCTACCTTATACTGCAAATATGATTCCCAAGAATATTTAATGCTGGAACATACCAAATAAACTGTTTAAAATACTGTGGGAGAGGAGAATAAAAAAAGGAAGTAGCTTTCCAAGATTTCTTTGTCTTCAAGTTAGACTGATAAGGAGACTGAAGAAAAATCAATAATGAGATAGGCGGTGGTATCCTTCATTTTCCTCTTAAATCCTATAGCCCAGTGCTAGAGTACTTGTCCAGTTTGCACGTTTAAATAATTTTCTTTCTTCCTTCCAGGAGAGTGTTCTTTCCTACGGGATTCGTAGGAAAAGGCTTAATGACCATCAGCTCCTTTCCTGTGAAGGGTGCCTATATCCTACTGCAAAGCAAACCTCCTACAAAGTAACAGATTTTATTCTGTAAAATGCAAAAAAATAACTGTTTCAGCATTTCTTATTCTTCCTTTCCTTCAACTTCTATTTAAATTAAAGTATTTAAGGATTTCAGGTCAAATTTATGGCTAGCTTAGCTTGACTCAAACCTGCAAAACCAATATAAAAAGTCCTCTCTCCCGTCACAACAGCAAAAACCCTCACTGCATCCCAAAAGAGTTAGAGGAAACTCAGAGGGCTTGTTTAGTGGAGACTGCTGGACTCAGACAGATTGTAGGGATGTCCCCAGTGCTATCCAATGCATAGGCCCAGAGGCTATGTTCTCCCCTAAGTTTGTTCACAAGAGAACGCTACTGCTCAGTGGTGATTCTGTCCAAAACCAGCCACCTCTTTTCTCTAGGAGTCCCTTTCCAAGTGTTGGAGGAGGTTATATCGTTCCCAGCAGTTGTGTTTCATGTTCAATTTGCAATGACTGAAGCCCTAATACAGGGTATAGACCAGCAAGTATGCAAGTGTCTCTAAGTGTCAACCTTTTGTCCTACCAGGATTGATAGGAGCTTTGTGTTTCCCACAGGTGACATAAGTAAAACTGTATTCTGGGGTAACTCCAAAATATAGTACTCCAAGGAGAGTAGGAGCCAGCTGAAATCCCTGTCGAGTATTTTGACATCTTGTTCTGTCTCCTTTAACTTAAATCCTGTTTAACTAGCAGCATCTGCCACTGACATTTCCACAAGGATGGTACAGATGGAGCAGTGACTCAGATCATTGGCTCTACGGAGTTAGGAGTAGCTAAAACTGTTGCTGATGAAGATTATCAACAGGGCTGTAGGAGAGGTCCACGTGTGTGATTGAGGCCTGTAATATGTGGAATTTAGACCTTCCACTTGTATTGTTTTCATTAAAGGATTTGTATCTATCTGCCTATACATACAACTCCAAACATGAACAAATTCTTAGTCTTCAGATGCTTTTGTAATTGCAACCTTCTCTGCTATGTATTGGTTAACAGTTAATTCCGAAAGCAAAAATTACTTGAAACAAAAAATTATTGTGTTTAATGTCAGCATTTCAATCTAGGTCACAAATTATTTCATTTCTTGGTGTTATTCTTGCAGCCTGAAAATGGGTGGGGTGGGGAGAAGCAAAACAAGGTAAATCTGTTAGCTGAAATTCCTTGTCATTTGGGTCACATCACTGTTTATCATCCCTCATTTTCCCTGGGGAAACACAGAGTAAACAAGAAGATAGTTGCATTGAGCTTTTGTGATAAGGGTTTCAGTTGGGAAATATAATCTGGTTTGTGATTCCTTGGTCAAAGTGTAGTTTGAGACTGCCTTTTTGTTCGTTCATTTACAATGAGAGGTGTGTTTTTTCCTGTTTCCTTTAACATTTTATGTGCGTAGATTTCTTGGGAAAGGTACTAAGTTAGTAGATTTAATCAATTACAGTTTCAACTCATTAGAAGAAATGACATTGGATCCAATTCTTTATAGACCTGGATGATGTATACAGCAGAAAATAAGGTTACCTCCAAATGGACTCTGCTGTTACCTGGGACAGAACATAGTTTATTAAAAGTTATTTACATGTTCAGCAGTAATGCCTTACACCGTTCAGACACCAAGTAAATAACCATTTCACAAACTTCATTCAGAAAATACTCCTTTCTACACAGAGCTTATACTCGTACTCTATAAAATATATCTCAGCTCAGAAACAAACATTGTTCAGGAGTGGTTCAAATTCATGCCTGTCCTTCAGTTTTGACAGTGCTGATGAAGTTGCAGCTAATTGTTAGTTATGCTGGATTTTTTTTCCAAACAGGAGAGACAGATCGCATTTCTTATACTTGCATAACACACGCTACATTAAATAGCCACTGTTGGAGCAAGCTGAAATGAATTAGTTAACAAGAGTTAGAGGCTTCTGTAACGGTGGCAGAAGTTACTGACTGAGGCACATCTTTCACATTTGGAAGGAAGAGAGATGGTTAATTTTGCTCGGGCTATGGCTCCCAGCTATGGGATTTCATGGACAGCGGCCCTTATTTATTCCTCTACACATGGAATTAGGTTTTAGGATGAAGTAGCTTCCTAGGAAACAATGGTGGGTATGTGAGATTTCTGGAAGCACTGAAAATTTGCAAGCACTTTATGACTGGGTTTGTTCCAGCCCCAGTGTCAGCATATAACAAACTACCCTTGGCATATTCCTAGGTACCATTTTGCTGCTTCTCCCATAAGAAGAATAACATCAGTCCTAGAATCCTGAGTTGGTTTTAAATTTAATTATAAGAAAGACAAAAAAAGAAATAGAGATTACAGCATCTAACCTGTGACCAAGATTTGGGATTCAGCCCTTGGAAAACCATGGAAATATTCCAGCAAGGTTGCTCTACAAACATGACATTGTAAATACTGCTAAGCGTACCAGCAGCAGAAAAATGTGGCACTGAGTCTGTTGATCAGTACTGTTGCAATTCATCACACCTTGATCACAAGCATTTGTAATTTGATAACATGGAAAATGAGAAACATAACCAACATTCTCAGGGTTCTGCTCAAAAAATACGTTTGTCTTGCCAAATGACTTTTAAAGGAACTCAACGCAAGCTTCAGAAAGAGTAGATGCCAGAATGCATTTCATCAACATCGTTTTCAGCATGGACATGTAAGTTAACCTGGAAACTGGTTGATTTTACAATCCCAGAGAAAACAAATTTTCAGCCATCTTTATTCAATTTCTTCTTATTCGTTTTTTGCCACCAGGTGTCAGTACAAGTGCACGGACACCCCAGAGATCTGTGAGAGGTCTCCTGAAGAACTGTCCGAGCAATAATGATACTGTTTCATGGCAGTTCTCATGCTCCTGAAAACGTTTTAGTTTTTTCCTTCCACTATGGGAAAAAAAAGATGATATTGCTTATCCATCTCAACAACCCTTTGAGCTGCGTATTCTACACCAGTTTTGTGTACTATAGGTATTCTAAAATCAACTGTTCTAAGTGCCTTAGCATCTCCACCCATCCTCTTCTCTGCCCTACAGTTGGTCACAGTCAATCTCTAACCTGAAGATGTGAAGACTATGAGGAACAATGCAGGAAGGAGGAATAATTGTTAAATGGATATGTGGAAAATACAGCTCAAAGACTTCAGATCACTGATAACTATCCTGCTTTTTAAGTCATAGTCCGTATGCCCTTTCTAACTGTTGATAACACCTGGCAGTTATCTCCCCAAATCTCCTTTATGGGAAGTGGGTCTTGGGTCCTTGATGCAAACAGCACCCTCAACATTGCCCTGCTAAAGGCAGTATCATGAGTTGGACTTTGGTTGGTCTTTGTTAATATATTAATAGAATTTCTTATGGCTTCCCTTCAAACGTTCGGGCTGAAAACATTTTTGATCAGACTTTTCAATATTATTGCAACTCCAGTGCCCTGACTAAAAGGAAGTGTCTTGTTTTTAGCAGATTTTGTGCATTGCATGTTTTCCTATTCCAGTCTTTGCACAGAAGTCACTGTAGCCTTGACTTCATTGTGATAGGGATGAACCTCAGTTTAAGATATTTAGTCCCATTTAATGTAAAAATATGTTTGGAATAGGTGCTTTTAATAGGAGGAGAGGCTCAAATGAGTATCAAGACAAAAATAACATTTCCATGACTACCACAGAACCTTCTTCCTTCTGGTGAAAAGCAAGCTCTCCTCAATGAGGGGAGCCATTCTTGCAACCTGGGAGATACAGAATGCCATGATCTGAATATAAAGTTGTGTTTCAATACTGCACCATTAAATCTTGCATGAGAGACGAATGGGCGAAGGGGAGGAGAGGACTTATTCACTATTTGCTCCAAAGACCGCTGCAAATGTATTAGTCATAAAAAGTGATCAGGCTCCTCAACTACTCACAGTTCTTAAAATTTGCCAACAATTAGAGGGTCTGGAAGGAGAATCTATGGCAAATCTCTGTCATGTCCAGGAAGGTGTTCATTGAAAAATCTGGGTTCAGACTACTTTGAAAATAAGAGTGGGCAATTCCTACTAGAGTCTGAAGTAAAGAGTTCAGTGTTGGGATATCTTCAATCTTGAAAGTGACATTGGAAACTGAATCATCTACTTGCAATTTGAAAACCATTGTGACTGAGATCATCCATGACACTCAGAGCTGATGAAAGGTGGATAATAGCTTGCTGCTTTATCAGCTTCACAGTATAACAGAAACATGACATAGAAGATATGATCTTATTTTTGATTGTCTTGTTTACTGACACTATGGTGGAGTTGCCTGGATATCCTGGCCTCAACAGTAAAGTAGGAAAGTCAAACAGGCTTTCTCCGTGGACTGAGCAGCACCATTTTGATATAGTGGGGTAAGGATTGGTTTGGTTGAGTTTTCTTCCTCACACAGTCAAAACTCTTGAATTCATCTGAAGAGGCACTCTACCTCTTTACGGATAAATTCTTCACTAAAGAAAGCTTGATGTAATTTATAGGCTATATGCACCAGAAAAATCACTCTGGAGAGGAACTCCAAGAAAGTCCTACATTCATTCAAGATAGTGACACACAATCACAAAAGAGTACTGAAAGGCATCACAGTTTTTGATGACTGTATCTTGATGGAAGAATACCTAAGAAAATGAGGAGGATGAGAAGGTAAGACCTCCATGACCAGTGTCATGCATTTATTGCATTGGTATTCTTGGTGGTGGCCAGGCTGGGAAAGATCAGTCCCAACAACACCCAAACCATCAGGGGTAGGAGTGGTGCTGGTGTACAAATCTAGGATAATGGAGGAGAAAACTGATTGAGTCTAAATCTGGAGTGAAGGAGGTGAGTAAAGGATCTTCAAGAGGATGAGAATCATGAGGTTAAACTGTTCATTCCTCAGTGAGAGGAACAGACTCTGTTGTTGGGTCCCATTAACATCTTAAAGAGTATTTGTTCTTTCCAAACAAGGTACAGTGTAGCTTCAGTGTCAGGTGAAGTTGTGCTGCTAAGGTAAAAATATCTCCAAATCAGAGTTTCTGCATAACACTGGTGGCTACATTAGACATGTGGACCATCTCATGGAGATAGAATAGAAATCTAGGAACTCTCCACTCTTTCAACATGTTATTTCACTCATCATTTCATGATAGTAACACCAGAGTGATAGTGTTATCACTAAGAGGCTTCCAGCTCATACTTACCAGTAACATGTATAATATCAGATCTAAAAAATAACTGGTAACAGAGCAACATGACTTGTGTTATCAGCTCAGGTTGTTCTCCAGTGATTCTCCTAGCAGATGTCACGATTCTTATAGTGCTTTACCTGCTTGTCTCCCTGGTACACTGTATTTATCATTGTTTATAGTCTCTGCACCTTAGTGATTTGTAGACTGTATTTTCTGCAGGATTTTTTGACTTCTTTTATAACTTCTCTTTGTCTCTTTCACTTTGTTTCATCCAGCAGTTTAAGAGATGCAGCCCTGGAGCTGCAAAGCTTTACATGACCTGCAGGGTATCTTTTATTTCTTGTGTTTGGAGTGCTATGCAGAGACAATGACAGAATTTTAAGGCTTAAAGATCCAGATTTCTGGAAATGATTGGCTTTTTTGTTGGGGTTCTTTGAAACCAATGAGAATTGCCACTTTCAATTGTTGTATGTCTCCTTTCTCAAATCAACATGACTCAAGCTCTCCATCTAAAAACTGTAGTATTTCTCACCATTTAAAGTCCTAAATTATTCATGTTTCCATTCTTTATACAATACCTGTATCAAATTCTATATAAATCTGTCAGAAAATTCTTCCTTCCTTCCTTCCTTCCTTCCTTCCTTCCTTCCTTCCTTCCTTCCTTCCTTCCTTCCTTTTCTTCCTTCCTTTCTTTTTCCTTCTTTTCTTTCTTTCTTTTCTCTTTCTTTCTTTCTTTCTTTCTTTCTTTCTTTCTTTCTTTCTTTCTTTCTTTCTTTCTCTTTCTTTCTCTCTCTCTTTCTCTCTCTCTCTCTTTCTTTCTTTCTCTTTCTTTTCTTTCTTTCTTTCTTCTTTTTCTTTCTCTCTCTTTTCTTTCTTTCTTTTTCTTTTTCTTTCTCTCTCTTTATCTCTCTTTCTTTTCTTTCTTTCTTTCTTTCTTTCTTTCTTTCTTTCTTTCTTTCTTTCTTTCTTTCTTTCTCTCTTTCTCTCTTTCTCTCTTTCTCTCTTTCTCTCTTTCTCTCTTTCTTTCTATCTCCTACCCTGTCTTGAGTATTTTATGCCATGGTTTTTCAATTTTGTTTAAACACAGAGTATTTACCCTATTTACTCCAGAAAGGCTGGGGTTTATTTGCCACTTGAGCTTTGAGCATGAAGGCGTGTCACCATGTTTAACTCTCTGTGAAACCCTTACACAGACCAGTCACAAGAATGACACATTATGCACCTACCGTGTGAATGTCTTGTCTTGCCCAAGGGTATTTGGTATCTTTTGGTATTAGCATTGAGAGGTGTTTTTGTACGTCACCTGTTTGTGAGTCACCTGTTAATCAGTATCTCAGCTAGTGAAGCTCTTTGCTGCAGCGCTGTTCTGTTAGCAAGATACAGAGATATGACTTGTTTCTCCCACAGCTTGCTATCCCAGCAAATTGCAGATTTTTCCCAACCAAACTGCTCATGGATGGATTTTAGGCAATATTATTTGAATGTGTTTGATTTCTTGTTCTTAGGCAGACCTTAATTCTCTCAGTGCCAGGCCATGGACTTCATTTTTTTTATTGCTCAGCATCTGATGGTTGCAGTCAATGGATAACACTATCACTCTGGTGTTACTATCATGAAATGATGAGTGAAATAACATGTTGAAAGAGTAGAGAGTTCCTAGATTTCTATTCTATCTCCATGAGATGGTCCACATGTCTAATGTAGCCATCAGCGTTATGCAGAAACTCTGATTTGGAGATATTTTTACCTTAGCAGCACAACTTCACCTGACACTGAAGCTACACTGTACCTTGTTTGGAAAGAACAAACACTCTAAGATGTTAATGGGACCCATCAACAGAGTTTGTTTCTCTGACTGAGGAATGAACAGTTTAACCTCATTGCCCCTATTCAACACAATACCTGGTTTCTCTCCTTTAAAAGGAAAAGGCATATTTATAAAGGTGAATCTCAAAAAAAACCCCAAACCCAACATTTTACTGGTACCTTATTGCAATCCCTAGGGAACTCCCTTTTCAGTCTGCTAGGAACAGAGTTACTTTAGCATTGAATATGTGAGCAGTTTGCGTCCATCTTCCTTTGCAATGCAGTAGTGAGACTTGTCTGTAATTTAAAGGATTCTGTTCGCAGACGTGGCCCAAGTTGTCACCGCAGTTTACTGACTGAAGAACACGTTTTTTTCTGAAGTATTTAGTGAAGTGCTTGTTGGTGGATTGAGCTGATTAATGCACGGTACCATATTCAGCCCAGAAAATAGTTGAAAAATGGAAGGATATTCCCTATATCATTTATTGACTTCCCATGGTTGGGTGAGAGCAATATTACTGTCATATTTACAGTATTGGAGCTGGAAGCATTTCTTGGGTCTGGAAGTACAGCCTGGGTGAATAACGGGTATAAGACAGAGACTTGTTGTATCATCTCCTTCCAGACTAGTTTCCTTTGGAAGGGAACTTGGACATGCAGGCGGAGAAAGAAGTAGAATGAGCAATCAGGACTGCACGAGTAGCTTCACTGAACATTTCCCTACTGTTTCAATGCTTCAGTGCAATGTATCTTTATTGCACAATTTGGATTGGAAATGTTTTGATGCTGTAAGTAGCAATTTTATATTGCAGTCCTTCCTTTCCTCCTACATGGGCTTTGTTTGGTAAGGGTCTCATCAGCTTTACTGGAAAACAATAAGTGAAAAAAGCACAAAACCTTTGCTTTCAAGGATCTTCAGTAAATCTAGTTTGTCTCTATACTATTCTGCTGGACATTTCAATGTTCACTCAACCAAGCTCACTCTGCCAACTGCTGAATTTGGCATGTGGAGATATCCCCTGCTGACCCCAGTAGATGCACTTCTTCAAGAGACTGCCAAAGCTGGCTTTACACCACAACCTATTGATTCTAGGATTTGCCTGGCAATGGCTCAGCCGCTCATTTAAAATAGGATTTGATCCAGTGCTCACAGATGTCAATTTAAGGAACTCCCATTGATTTCAGCCGTTAGTGGATCCATCTCTTTTACTTTTTGGAATTACCTCTGCCCTGAGAACAGCACAAGCCCCTGAACAAAGGGGTGCCAAGTAGGACATAAGAGTCACCCTAGCTTTTCCCACACAAAGGAAAAATGTCCTGTTATCAGGAAGAACCAGAGCAACACAAGAATCAAAAAGCACATTTCTTTTCTGCCTTTCTATTTTAAGCAACTGCAGCACTGCAAGTTCCTATTGTTGTGCCATATTGTGTCATCTCAATTTCCAATTGAATAAAGGGCTTCTGTGAATGCAAGTTACTCTCTTTTGAAGAGTGACATCTAGAATATTTATATATTTTAATCCTGACTCACAAAGAAAATTGTACACAAATGATTCATGTATAATAATTCATATTTACTTAAAGAATTATTGGTATTCTCAGGCAAACTGAGAGAAAATAATATTTTGCTAAAACCCCTATTAAACTATCTGGCATCCCCTTCCTGTTGTCACTAATTGCTCGAGTATGCGTGCAAACAGAACCTTTCTCCCTTTTTCTCTAACTGAAATTTTATTATAAGCAAACAGAAAGTGGGAAACTAAAAGTAATATTTATGCATATACAGAGGCACTGGAGATTAGCGCCTTGCTCTAAAGGAGCAGCTCTTTCCTGCGTGAATCATTCTGTAACATTGCAACTCAAGTTTCAGAATTCTCCATTGTGGCAGCAGTTATGAAACACTGTGTCTTTCCTAAATAAAGCAAGGGACTGAGGTCACAAATGGAGAAAGGAGATTCTGGTTAACCTCAGCTGCACCTTTCTGCCATTCTTTGCTCATGCTTCCAACTACAAAAGAAGTCCTTTTAGCTGTATCACTTATGAGCCAGTTTCCCTTTCACCCCAAATCCTTTTGAGGCTTCCAGAACTCACCGAATCCCCAGAGCTGCTTGAAATTGTGTGAAGATCAAGCTGCCTCACCCCAAGAGCGGTGGTCCCCAGTCATGACTATCAGTAGTGTACTATCCAGAAGTTTTTAATTTCCTATGGTTGTGGGTAGCACTGAACACTGAGAAACAGTTAAGCTTGAGCCTTTCTGTAGTGCTTTAGTTGTCCACAGGGCAGTGATGATTAGGGTTCTATAGGGATTAAAAAAACAACAAAGAGCTATATTTCCTTAGCTCACCTTTTAGGACTTGCATAATGCAGAGCTTAGCCAGACTCATTTCTTATTTCCCAGTGATTACAAACTGACTTTTTTACTACTCCCAAAAGGCATGAAATAAGTGAGGCTTTAATGGGACAATACCATATGAAAGACTGTGTGTCTGAAGAATTTAATTTCTATCCATTAAAATATCCTCAGGACCATCCTCTGGTGCTGTAACCAATACATACAGAATGGCCTTTATCCATGCTGTCAAATGCTTTCACACTCCAAACAAGGTATTAACACAGCAACTGACTTTTGGAATTGGTCCTTATCCATGCTAACTCCCCAGCCATTTTTGGAAACTGCTTGGGAGATTATGAGTTGACTTCGGCCAAAACCATATCATTGCTCAGTTCTACCCTGGCGTGAAACCAAACATAAGATCACATTGAATTGGACCCCATAGTTCTTACCCTCAGCCTGATAGCAACACAGCGGTAATCTTGAGGGACTCTGTTCCCATGAGATCTTTCATCTCAACTTTTTGATACAGGAGGTCCACTAATCCCAATATATTCCAGGTAAACCAAGCCTCTTGAAGATTATTAAACATTTTGCCACATAAAGATAGACGTTATCAGTGGTTTCATTCTAATGTACCAGGAAATTAGTGCTTGCATAGGGCTTGAGCAGTGAAATGATTTTTGACAATAGAATGTTCTCTGAAAAACCTTTTCCACTGTATCATTTAGTACTGAGTTATGACCAGTTCAGAAGTGTTAATTCAGAAACTCTATGATTGACAGGGAGTCACTATCTATAGCACCAGGCACTCAGAAATTCATTTTGTAGTAAATTCTGTATTGCTGCTGAATAATGAGCAAAAAACACATGCAAAAATAGCAAAGACGGTTTGGGCATGCATGGACCTGAGTGTACATAATTCATGCAGCTAGTCTACATGATAAGCCTAAGTGTTGGACAGAGCCAGAGAAAGGGTTTTTTGTTTTAAATTGGAAAATGACTCCCAGGACATGCAGCTTGTTTTTGCAGCCATGAGAATAAGCACCACAATGACAGAAATACTATGCCTGCCGATATTTTATGGAGGTTAGAACAACAAACCGCCACCTTCTGTATGGGCTTGCCTCCTAGCAGTGGATTCCTGTTTTAATTTTAGTTTGCTTTATTGCTTGCTGGTTAGAGCAGCAGGCAATACTAAAATTGTTATTAAATGCAATCTGTCTCTTTAATAACAGTTTCAAAATTAAAATCATAAAGTTGATTCATAAGCCATAGAAATACATACAGTAGTTGGAGTAGCCTTCTTTCTGGGGCATTGCTGAAATGTACCAATTCAATGGACTTTATAGAAATAGGTTGCAATTACTGTTGTTGATGGGAGCAGGGAGCCTGTAATAACCAAGACGTGTGTATAACGTAACAATATAAATTTGAAAAAGGCTGCTAGCACCAGTGGACACTGCTTCTTGTTCAGTGGGTTGAAAGGTGGTGGCTTGCTTTTATTAACCACTAGCCATTAATGTAGCATGAGAAATGGCCAGGAGAGTCCTGGGATCTGTGCAGAGTGAGCAGCAGCCCCTCTTCCACCAGCTTATATCCAGATGGGCAATGGGTGAGCTGGAGTGTATGTAAAAGGGAATTTGCATAAAATGTATATATTTTAATAAATGACAATAAAAGCCAATCTAGAAATATCCAGAAGTGTTCAAACAGCTACCTTTGTGTTGTGTTGTATGTGTCAGGGGTGCCCAGAACTACATTTGGGTTTGCTCGTTTTTCTGGGTTTGCCTGTAGCATATGCAAGGAGAAAGGGGTGGGCAGCTGTGGAACAAACCTTCAGGAAACACACTTCTTGGTGCTTCTTTTCTCTAGATTGAGCCCAGACTGTTTATCTTTAGCCCTGCTGGTTGAGAACCTGTCATGTGGGACAAGCTTATTTTATAAACAAGCCATCCTTTTTAATCTTGTTAAGGAAGCATGATACCCAGACCTCAGAAGAAGCCAGCAGCAGGCAACATATGAATAGTTCTCTATTATTCATAGCAAAGTTTGGAATTCCTCAGTGCCTTCCAAAACACCCACAGACTCCCCCAGCTATTGATTCGGCAGCTCTGTTAGTGGAAGTAGCTGAAAGAAAAATGTTGGTGCCACTGTGTCCTTGTTGATGTTAGAAGACTAACAAACATGAAAAAGGATGCAATCTTCAGCAATGCTTAGCTCTTCCCTGCATTCAAATGTGGGATTTCAAGCAGTTCATTTGAAAACCCATATGTTTAACAGATACAAATCACCCTCACTTTCCCATTTCCACCCTCATAGCTATGTATCAGCCAGCTGTTTAGGGATGCATCTATATATTTTGGAGAGTTGGAAGAATCTTATTATTCCATTTTACAGAAAGGAAACTGGAAGAAGCAAGGGGTTTGACCAAGGTCAAATAACTTACATCTATAATAACACATTAAATGTGCCTTTGTATTCCAAAACTACATTCAGACTACCTCTTGGGAATGGCCCCTGGCCTATTCTAGTTCCTGAACTGTCTGGAAACTCTTTGAGAGGGAGCTGGCATAGTCCAAAACCACGTCAGGGAAGAGTCTAACAATTGAACAATCAAACTGTTCAGTTTTTCACAACCATTTTCAAAATTGCCTGAAGTGACTCAGAAACATAAACAATGTTTGTTTTAAAGGATTTTGGAGCTAATGAATGTATCTACAACGTATACTGAACCGATGCTGACCCAACACAGTAAATCCATAGGAACTTTTGAGTAAATTCGCCAGTATGTATCCAGAACATCTTCTGGCAGATACCTGTTGTTCAGACTTCAACTAGTTTTTCAGGGTCAGGCTGCATCCTAAGTCCTCCAGCAAATCCTTGCCACTTTTGCAGACCTAATGTTGTCTCAGGTGGAGCCAGCATACAGTGGCCTCTGTCTATGTTACAAGTCCAGAAACTTTATGGGCTTTCTGCCCAAGTCACTTGTGGTTGGGTCCACTGCCACTCAAGTGATTTTGCAGATTTTAAGTTCCTTCTTCACCAAACATTAATGTTTTCATTACAGTTTTTTATTATTTCAATTTCCAGTTACTTCACTGTTCAGGGTGTTTTAAAAAAAACCATCAAAAACAAAAAAATGTATCCCTTGGCACATCGTATAAGTAAACAGAGAAGATACGTAGAGGAATTGCCTTTTGAAATAGACTATTCAGATATAATCACTGATTTAAAAAAAATAACAAACCAACAAAAAAGTAACAAACAGATTCCTTGACACCTGAAAGCCGCAGGCAGCTTTAAATGGAATGAGGATGAAGATACCAGCAGGAGACTTGTCTCTTATGGAAAAATCAGGTCTTTTTTTTTTTCTTTTCTTTTTTGCCCCTACAACAATATTTCTGGTCTTGTAATATATCATTGAAAGTATTATTTTCACAGTGCCCTGTGTTCTGCAAGCAAGCAACAAAACTACTTAAATTTAAATAGTATTCTAGCGCTAGGGCCGACAAATACTGAAGGTGGTGGCGGCTGTTTTAAGGATCATAAAGGTTTGTAACCATTGTATTTCTTCTGCCACAGTGTTTCCTTTTTTTTTCCTATTTTGTCCTGGCCAAGAAAGAGAGAACTGATATAAACAGGTGATCTTGTGGGTAGTTTGGAAAGGTGAAGATGTGGTAAAATATGGCTCTGTTGTATTATTTTTTATTATTTTCTAAACAAACTTTCTATCGAGCTATCTACTTACCTACGTACCAGCCTATCTCCTTTCTCAGAAGAACGTTACTCCACTTCTCTTATAAGACTCAGACACACCAGTACAGTTCTGCTCCTCTGGACTAGCAGAGGATGAGATCACCACTCCTTTGTTATTAGTAAGATAACCTTAGATTCAGTAGGATATATGATGACCAAAAAACGAGGAGGAGAAAGAAAAGACAGTCTGGTTGGTTTCACCTAAGAATACTTGGCCAAAAACTTATTTTGTCTCCAGCAGGAAGTTATTTGTGGAGGTATGTGTTAGTGTTTTGGGACACTGATACCACTATGGAGGATGCTATGATGTCTTAGGAAAAATAGGTCTGATTCTTGGCCAGTTTTGACGTGTTTTTCATCATTTTTGACCATTTTTGTCATCAACACGGTCACAGAAATTTAAGTGAGCTGGACATGAGACCCATCTGTTCTAACTGAACGCTGCAGAACAGGTAGGTCAGGCATTAACTTCATCTGAGCTTTTTCAGTGGCCCAGGTGACATATACAGCTTTCATTATGTTTAAAATAAAAATTAAAAAATAATCAATAAATTGAAAGCATTCCAGCTCTGATTATTTTAAAGGAAAATGAATGTAGTCACTGCAGTGCTGTCATCCTGGGTCTACCAGCAACCAAGAGCTATGGCCCCAGTATCTGTGATTCTCCTTGACCCTGTATTCTCCTTCATGTGCTAATTCTGTTTGGCACTTGCACACAGATGTCATCATTTATTACTGAACTGCTGATCATTTTTATTTGGTGTAGTGTCTGACCGAAGGAATGAAATAAGTAAATAGAATGAGGAGAAGTCATGGGGGTAACAGAAGGGAGGAAAGAGAGAATCAGAGAAGACGTGAAGAGAGAGATGAATAAAAGCAGAGAACACAGTGATATCACGAGTCTCAGCTTAGTCCATGAATTTTTATGGTCTGTGTTCTTCAGGCAACCAGACTGAAGAATCATGAAGGTCTTTTCTAGCCTTGAGATCAGTTTATCATGTTTTTTTTTTCCAAGTAATACTTAATAGGTCAATAAAGTACCAGGAAAGTTGGGAATCAGTGATAATAGCTAATAGCTGAACAACAGCATAAATGCTATATTTTAGCCTCTTCCCCCCGCCCCCGGCTTCTATTGACATCAGAAGAGAAAGGGTAATTTGTAATCTTAGCCATACGGCCAGGCCTACATTTATGAATTACCGAAGTGGTCCAGCCTTTTCCACAGAAATACCTGCAGCTGCCCAGTTAAAAATCAGGCTGGACTTTTTATGTGATCGTCTTTTAATATCTGTGATTAAATTAAAGCTGCCTGTTCTCATTCACAGTTTTCTTTAAAACATTTCACAATGGTTTTCAGTTTTATTTCATCTTTTTTTTTTTTTTTTCTTTTCCTCAGAAACATTTCAAAGCTTTCATCCCCAACTGCTATTAAAGGCAGGCAGGACTACTGCTGATCTAAGTGACAAAGGAAATTAGTAGGAAGCAGTATTGAAATAAGAAAGAATGTTTGGAATATAAATGTCAGGTGAAATTTAAATTACAAGAAATTTTAGTGGGGACTTAAATGTCTCTGTTGTAATCTGTTAGTGTGAATGGTGAGATACGCTGGAAAAAATGTTGTCTGGACTCTACCCATCTAGTCTGTCCAAGAGTTCTGTATTGCTACTAACTACAGAATTGCTAAA
This sequence comes from Aptenodytes patagonicus, assembly GCF_965638725.1. Lineage (NCBI taxonomy): Eukaryota > Metazoa > Chordata > Aves > Sphenisciformes > Spheniscidae > Aptenodytes > Aptenodytes patagonicus. Next base: position 222,580,478 of record NC_134949.1, read on the forward strand.
TTCCTTTGGTTTGTCCTACAGCCAGTATTATACTCCGTGATCTTTTCTTCTGGTGCATAAGCTGTCAGCAGTTACCTAACCCCGTTGTTCTTATTAGTGTCATCACACAGCAGTCTATCAAATAACCATCAAGAATTGTCTCTACTAAGATGATACATTCTGAAACAAATGTCATCTTACAGCAATTGGGAGAGAAAATGTTTTCCAAATAAAATAGAGAGAACTGTGAGTTAAATGGCCTCAAGAAAAATACCTGATCCTGAAAATGAAACAGTCCAGAAAGTCTCAGGGGAAATAAAAGATCGATCAGTAGGATGATATAATAATGGCAGATATGCAGAATCAATGCCAACAAACTTTGCTACTCTTGAAAATTTATGACATGAGCTAAAATTACCAGCTTGGTGGAAGATAGGACTTCTTCAGTGTTGCAACATGCTTTTATCTCATAACTTCATTGCTTTGAGTGACCTGTCATATGCAACTTAATCAGCAGAACAGAGAATCGGTCATTCTTTGGACGCACATTCAAAACCCTATTAAATGTTCCAAACCTGATTATTGAGTTGAGGATAGCTTATGTTTCCAAATGCCCAGCTGAAAATATCCAACTCTCTCAGTAAATAGCCATTAAGGGTTCCTCATTCAGAGAAGGAGAAAAGCAAATTTTGACTGCCATTAACTGAAATAATCTTTGAGTATCTGAGGCTATCCAGTAAGCCTTGGTTACAGGGGGGTTAAACTGTGTGAAAAGAATATATTTTCAGTACAGAAGATGATATAGTTAGCAATAACAGAATGACCTTGAAGCCAAAATGTAATGCTGAATGAGCTACATGCCAGAAAATGGGCTATGACAGGTGCTTCATAAGAAAAACTTATGAGCAGATGACTTTATGCAGAAAAAAATACGTTGGTATTATTTCTTGGTTGGCCACTGGAAGATACAATCTTCCATCCTTAGTCATGACTCTATCTTATTCTTTAAGCATTCTTATACAAATAAACAGGGTTACTCTCTGAGTAACGAGCTGTGAGTGGAAACATCAGAATCTAAGCTGATACGTACTGCACTTTCTTTGCCTCATTCATTCACCTGTTTCCTTTTAAATCAAAGGCAGAAGGGGAGAGAAGAAAGAGGTATGTTAATGTCACTTATGCAGTAAATAGTGATTTACTGCATACTGATGCAGTATCAGTATGATACTGATACCTAGTGATTTTTCATCATTCATCTTAAAATACCTATTTATATTAGAAGGAAACCAGACATGTTAAAAATTAATTCGTTCTATTAGATTACAATGGCCAGGTTAGATTGTTAATTGCTCACTTCTGCACTGCTTCTTGTTTTGTCTTTGATGGGATGGAAACAGAAATAGCATTTTTTTTTTTCTTTTACAAGGATATTGTGTTATGTTATAATATATTTTCTGAGTTGTAACTTAAATTTAAAAGAAACATGCTGTTTCAGTGTCATGCATCATGATATAGAGGACAAACTCGACAATAAGAAGAAAAAATCACTAAAAAATGGCATTCTTTTCAAGTAAGTTTGAACAAATGTAGGGAAGAAACCAGCCTTTAGCACTGCTTCTGGTGATATATTTTGTGATTAATTGAAAACATTTTTGTTTCAAGAAAAAACAAAAAATAAATTTAAGACATCAAAACCTTGAAAGTAAATACAAAAGTACAATTTCTTAAAACAAATATTTATGATTTACTTACTATTCCTTGTCAAAAAGCTGTGAAAATGCCACCAAATTATTTACTTTATTTATGGGAGCAATCTTATAAAGATTACTAATTTTCTCAATAAAAGGAAGCTGTTCCAGCCTATCGTGCCTTCCAGACTGTGAAAATACCTGGTGACTACCGCCACTTTTGTAGCTTCCATACAAAGACAAGCATAGTTTGTTTTGTGTATGTCACATGACACGTTCTCCCTTATTTCTGGCTTTGAATCATGTTGGGAAAGCAGCTTGATTATAATCAGTGTAGGAACTTCCTTGGGTCATTTGTTTCTCTTTCTAAACAAAGTTTTGGATGTGATTAAGAGTATCTCAATGAGATATACTGAGTGATGTCAAAAGGGATGTTCAAAATTTTTGAAATGCCTGCTCAGCCTTTTGCAAATGTATAGGTGACTGGTATTGTGAAACAGATTAGGAATCAGCGTTACAAATCACTGTTCTGTTTTGAAACCGCTATTCAGATACATTTGCTTTCTTCCCATCCTGAGGAACATCTCCTGATTGCCAACCCTACAAAGACAGTCTAGAGTGCCCTTGCAATGACATTGGCCCAGTCCCTCACCACTCATGAACTTGAGCATGTCCAGTTCCTTTAAATGTTCCATAACCTGAGGATAAGTCTTCCTTGCTCCAGAATTTTCCGCTTGTCTGAGGGACCTGGGATTCCTGAGGCAAGCCTTAGCAAAGAGAAGGCATTGAGTACACTGGATTTTTCTATCTCCTTTGCCACCAGGTCCCCTGCCCTATTCAGCAGTAGGTATATATTTTCCTTTCTTTTCCCTTTGTTGTTGAAATACTTATAGAAACCCTGCTTGTTGCCCTTTAAATCCCTCACCAGATTAAACTTCAGGTCAGCTTTGGTTTTCCTAACCCCAACCATGCACACTTAAATAGCATATTTATCCTGAATGACCTGTCCCTGCTTCTACCTATTGAGTGCTTCTTATGTTTGAGGTTAATCAGGAACTCCTTTGTTCATCCATGAAAGCCTTCTATCACTTTGCTTGACTTCCTACTTATTGGGATGGACCCTTCTTGAGCTTGGAGGAAGTGTTCGTTGAAAATCAACCGGCTATTCTGGATCCATCTTCCCTCTGGGACCATATCCCATAGGATTCTTCCAGGCAGACAACTGAACAAGTCTGCTGTCCTGAAGTCTATGAGCTTCAGATACCTCCTGGCTTGGAAAAAAAAAAAAATTGCTCAGGTTTAATTTATATCATCAAATAGGATTAGGTGGACATGCTCGATCAAGGACTTTTTGTCTCTCAAGCAATTGTGCTATGCCATGACTTATAATAAAGGTATTGAAATATACCTAAGAGCTACGTGGGTATTTACACAACTGTCCTTGTTTGAAGGCTTTTGCAAAATCTTTGGAAAAAAACAACTTTCCTAAGTGTCACGATGTAGTGGGTTGACCCTGGGTAGATGCCAGGTGCCCACCAAACCAGTTTACCATTCCACCTCCTCGGCTTGACAGGGGAAGAAAAATATGACGAAAGGCTCGTGGGTTGAGATAAGGACAGGGAGAGATCACTCACCAATTACCGTCACGGGCAAAACAGATCCGATTCAAGGAATTAATTTAATTTATTACCAATCAAATCAGAGTAGGGTAATAAGAAAATAAAAACTAAATCTTAAGACACCTCCCCCCCTCACCTCCCTTCTTCCCGGGCTCAACTTCACGCCCGATTTTCTCTACCTCCTCCCCCCCAGCGGCACAGGGGGATGGGGAATAGGGGTTGTGGTCAGTTCATCACACGTTGTTTCTGCCGCTCCTTCCTCCTCAGGGGGAGGACTCCTCACACTCTTCTCCTGCTCCAGCGTGGGGTCCCTCCCACAGGAGACAGTTCTCCAGGAACTTCTCCGACGTGAGTCCTTCCCACGGGCTGCAGTTCTTCACGAACTGCTGCAGTGTGGGTCCCTTCCATGGGGTGCAGTCCTTCAGGGACAGACTGCTCCAGTGCGGGTCCCCCGCGGGGTCACAAGTCCTGCCAGCAAACCTGCTCCAGCATGGGCTCCTCTCTCCACGGGTCCACAGGTCCTGCCAGGAGCCTGCTCCAGCACAGATGCTCCACAGGGTCACAGCCTCTTTCCACCTGCTCCAGCATGGGGTACTCCATGGGCTGCAGGTGGATATCTGCTCCACTGCTAACCTCCATGGGCTGCAGGGGGACAGCCTGCCTCACCATGGTCTTCATCACGGGCTGCAGGGCAATCTCTGCTCCAGCGCCTGGAGCACCTCCTCCCCCTCCTTCTTCACTGACCCTGGTGTCTGCAGAGTTGTTTCTCTCACATATTCTCACTCCTCTCTCCCTTTGCTGTTGTTCCATGCAGGCTTTTTTATCCCCTTCTTAAATATGTTATCACAGAGGTGCTACCACCGTCGCTGATTAGCTCGGCTTTGGCCAGCGGTGGGTCCATCTTGGAGCCGGCTGGCATTGGCTCTATTGGACATAGGGGAAGGTTCTAGCAGCTTCTCACAGAAGCTACCCCTGTAGCCCCCCTGCTACCAAAACCTTGCCACGCAAACCCAATACACGTGGTTTCAGCACAAACCCAAAACATAGCCCCATACAAGCTATTATGAAGAAAATTAACTCTATCCCAGCCAAAACCAGTACACTAAGTGGCCAACAACAACAGGAAAAAGTAGTAAAGGTTTGTTAGAATAGAGTTAATCATAGAAAAATGGTTGAATCCGCTCTGTTTATTTTGACAAATATATGAAGATGTTAGGCCCTAATATTAATCAGTAGTACATTAACTAGTGCTTATAGGTCTTCCTTTGACCCTGTTTTGGAGGAAGATAGCCACCTTCTCTGCTGCCTTGACTATAACTGCCTATGATTTTGTCGCTTGAAACAGAAACCTGACTTCTTTAAGGTCATTAGCCAGTAATACTGTGCAATCACTCAGTTAACAAATAATTTAAAATCTAATTTAAACAAAAGAGTGATCATATACATGTGTTTTACCAACAATGAATAATTATTTTCTACAAATATTATATTTACTTTAAAGGACTAATGACAGAAATGGATTTGAAAGTACATTTCAGAAAATGAAGCCCATTAGAAAGAAAATAAAGTAACCTAAGTAGTCCCAGGATTATATTCTCAATGCTTCTAAGACAGACAAAAAGAAATTCAGAGTCCTGCTTTCAAAAATTGCTGATGTGGGATATTTCCAGCGATATTTTAGACCTCTGCAATGTGGTCGCCTTTGGCTCCATGTACAGTCAAGGGAAAAAAAGAGGCCTCAGTGTAGTTCATTTGACCAATTCTGGGCACCCTAAAAGTTTCTACATCTCTTCTCTGACTATATGGGACATCTTTATTAGATATACCTCTCCACCTTGTAGATCTCCACACTGAGTCAGAAGAATCTTTAGTAATTAGGCATCAAACTACCAATGAGTATGTCTACAGTTCCCTACAAGAATGCCTTTCCACATGCTTCAAGCTTGCCAGGGACAAGGCTGATGTTTCCAGTAACTGCACCAGCCCAACATAGTGCCCCTGCTGACACAGCTGGCTCTTTGGTAGAAATTCTCAGCTGAAACACCACATGATGCAGATGCAGAGCTGTAGCTCTGTGCTTAGCGTGCCTCTGACTTGCATCCAGGCAAGTGGAAGAGTTGGCAGAGAAAGCCCAACTCTACATTCAATTTTGTAGATACCAGTTGTCAAAAGGGGTCTTGGCCTCCTAAGCCAAATGGGCAATTTGGGGAAAACTAACTGCTAATTGTAGCCTTGCTGTCTGTGTGCAAGTCAGAAGGGGTCTTGAGCCCTCTGACAGCTATTGGAGGCCTTCAGCTAACATTTCCTTAGAAGTCCTTCACATGGACGTTCACTTATAACACCCTGACAGCAATGGTGGTGTCTGCAGAACAGTCTGACAGAGGCTTAGACCCTCCTGCAGCTGAGGTTAACCAAGACTAATCTGGGTCAAGGTTAATCCAGCCACTGAGCCTCTTTGGCTACTGTGTGATATAGCAATATCTATAGGCAGTTGATTTCTCTGGTGTCACAGCAATGTACACATCTGCTTCCTTACGCAGCAGTGTAAGTTCCTCTCTTTTACCAAAGCATGTTTTGACTTTCCAGAAGACTCTTTGATTTATAACCACCTTCCTGCTGCTGCCTGGGGCTTAATAACTGGCTGAATATACCCTTGATATATCCAGCAGTTCTCATTGGTATTGCTAGTGAGTGAGGAAGGAAAGGGACAGGAAAATAGGAATGGTCCATCCTACATCCAGGATAGTTGAAAAGTTTTACTGTTTATGGTCAATATCTGATGCTACTATATGCCTGCATATGCATGCAGTCATGCACTGTCTGGTGACTGCCTGCTTTGCGCACGTTGGACCAAAGAGATCCAACCAAGTTACATCAGCCCACAAAAGCAGGTTATATTAGCTGTCCCACATCGTGAGCTCAGTGGCAAGCTAATGACACTGCATAGCTGTTGCCTTGTCTTGGGCTGGAGTTGGCATATGACCACCTGGATGAGGCATGTGACTGTCCGGATCTACCACAGGAGACCTTTCATCACGACTACCCAGACACTCCTGGAGAAAAACTGCCTCAAAGAAGTATTTAGTCCTTGCTCTTAATTGTTAACAGCTGACCACACCAACACAATTGACCTAAATCCTGAAGGTTGAAGGTTAATGTGCCTATCAAAATGCTTTTTTGCTTGCACTTATTGCTACAACTCAGGATGATTATTTTGGCCAAACTTTTTTTGTATTTCTCTTTTATAAGGGGTATGACCTGTTGATACCAGAGGTTAATGCTGAGTTATGTGAAAACATCTCCTCCATCAGTTCCCATTTGCCACCCTGAAGCTGCACTGAGTTTTTGTCTGTTATTAAGGTGGGGGGAAAAAAGGACGAAAAAAAGCCTTATGCAATTTCTTTGACTAATTATTTTGTACACTTTTGTTATTTTTCCTGTCATGCCTTTTCTGAAGTAAATTGCACACTTTCATATTTCCTTCCTGTGGGTTTAGAGTCCCTGCAACTGTAGCTAGGAAGTCTATTTTTTCTTTTTTCTTTCATAGTACTGGGACCTGTTGTCTACTCACAACTTAGCCAGGTATTGCATGTGTATTTTTTTTATTTTAAATGAGTCTACTTTAGCTTTGGGAAGTAATTGATACCTATTTTTCATTCACAAACCCAACTGTTTTTTATTTAGAGGTTTGAGGAATTTTATCCCATGAATCTATAAATCAAATCGTTCTTAAATAATCTAATAAAATTGTTGGAAAGTGAAGAAAAAAAATTGCCCAAATACCTGTAAACCAAACCTGTAAATCATTGCATTTTACAGTGTAGATACCAATGCTGGTGTTCATTATATTTACTGGAGATGATTACATTTGCAGTAATGCCATTAGGTTGTATTTATCATCTCTGGAGAAAAATGGGCACTTTAGGGTAATTTCTCTGACCTTTTGTAAACATGCGTACAATGATTAGATGAATCACACCTTAAAAGTTTCTTCTTCGGTCCATTAACTCATTACATCAGATAATTCCACCTTATTGCTGTGGATTTGTTAACTCTATCTTAGTTTATGCTCTTGTCCAGGTTAGTTTATGTCTTGGAATGTAAGCACAATGATTATTTACCTCTCTGTGAAGCTTCCTTAATTTCTTTCTATTTTCTTTATTAATCCAGCTCTCAAAAACAGGCATCAGTCTGACAGGCAGGGCCTGAACATCACTAGACTTCTCTGCAACAAAATTCCCAGACTGGGTGCTAGAACTATATGAAATTTTACCCTTATTTGTTTCAGTGTAATGGTGCTCAGAGCTGATGACACAGAACTCAGGCTGTCCTGCAGCTCGAAAGCCTTCTGGATTTAAACCCCCTCTTTCTTGTAAGTTAGCATATAATATCAAAGTTCGCTATAGGAAATTTGGAAACACTACCATTTCTTTCAGGCTTGCCAAAACAGCTTAAACACAAAACAGATGGTCACCGGGATAAATTCATATTTTATCAGGACAAGTTCCTGTTTTAATGGAATATCTTTTATGCCTTTTTTGCTGTTTTTCTCTATCGGCATTGACAGTTGGAATTGAAATTTTACCTGCCTGCCTTAGATTCAGATCCTGTGTCTGATGCTGAAGTGTCTTGGCAGTCCACTTACTTAGGAAGCAAAGGAGCAGAGCAGCCAATGCAGCTGAGTGTGACTTTATTGCTGCTGGTCTTCAGGTCTCATCCCCCACATGCAAGCTAACCCGGCAGGTGTATTTCTCAAGGGAAAACTATTGTTAACAGAGAATGATTTAGGTTTCAATTTAAGCCAGCTTGAGCTTTCCAGACATTTGCTGTGGGGAATTATTTTTGCAATTCCTTCTAGTGAATTTATAATCAAATGAGCGTTCGGTTTCACATTACTGCATGCTGAGAAGGAAGTCTACCATGGGAACAAATATCTGCACTAAATTTTCATGTCCTTCAACTTAAAAAGGTGGGAGGAGTAAACTTTAACTTCTGCATTCTTAAAGAAAGAAGGAAAGAAAAAAAATGCTTCCTGGACTGGCATAACTTAAAAGACTGCAATACATACTATGGTGAAGGAGAGAGAATTATATTTTTTTTTCTGTAAAGTAGGCACAGTGAAAGGCTGAATAATTTTACATGGTACTAGACATGAAAAACACGGTTTAAGTTCTTGACATTAAGTACTAAAGTGAGCTGACAGGCCGCAGCTGAGCTCTGTATCTTGTGTCGTGCTTGTCTATGGGAGAACTACAACAGAGCCTCCAAAGCAAGAATGGCATTTGGCATCTGATCCCTTTACAAATAGGGCATGAAAAAGTCTCCTATCCAGACCTTTCTGTGGGCAGAAAAGCAGACAGCAGAGGACGTGGGATGATGTGGCCTCGTGAGTCCTCAGCCTGCAGGATTTCAGATCAGCAGCCATTGAAAACATCCTGTGATGTTTTCAGGTCCTTTGTCTGAAGTCCAGTAAAGACGGGGTTCGATATTGCCCCTGGTATTGGCTGTCCAGCAAGCTGGTTTCAGTGTTCCCACCTGAAGTTAGAAAGTAAGATACTTTTCAAAAAGGAATAACCAGGCACGCTGAAATTAGGCATATTAAATACGTATTTCCTGGAAGGCTGATAAATACATAAAGGTAAAGAACTCCTGAGACTGATTAAAACATTCTTTTTCATGGAACTTCTGAAGTTTTGTCAATTTTTTTTTTTTTTTTGACAGAAAGTGTACAAACTGGTTTTTTTTAAAAGTACACATAGGTGAAAAATTCCCTATCACACCTTTGTTTGGAATTATTTCTCTTCTTTTATCATATTGAAGTTTTTCCTTACTTCCCTAGTTTCAGCAGAAAAAGGATTAACCATAGGAAAGTGTACTTTAGTGTACTCAAGTTACAAAGATAAATCAGGGTTGCTCTCTGGAAGACATCTTTTTCTCCAGTCCAGAATCATCATAGTCTCCACCAGATAAAATTATTTTATAAAAATTATATTGAACTTTGACTCATCATGCAATGACTTAAATGCAGATGCGGACTGGAGAGTTGTAATCAGTCCTACCTACTTAGGCTGCATAAAAGCCATTTTTTTCAAATATCCCTCACGCTAAAGGATCAGGTCCTTTTATTCCTGAATTTGTAAATGTCTGTACTCAGTAATATATGGCTTTATTCACAGGTTTTCTTCTGCCAGCAAACCTTGTATATGCTGCAACATTATGCAACTTGTTCCATGGACCTCAAAGTAAAATCTGTCCCTTTCTTTCTGTGTCGCTTAACTTTCCTGAACAATAGGGACACAATGTCTGTTGCGGTGATGTGGGAATCAAGAAGGGTATGACTGATCATGAAAAGAAGGACCAATTTTTTATGTAATGCCTTAAGAGCTCTTGCTGTTACGCTGGAATATTTGTGTCCTTGCATAATAAACCTGGGAGTTATATAGCTTAGGAAATGGTTATCACCTCATAAACAGGAAGCACCCTCAAGGTATCATCTAAGTGATATAGGCAATGCGATCACAAAAATCTGTGTTCCAGCTTCGCAGCAGTCCTACATCAGTTCTTTTATGGCATCATTATGTTAAATGTTTTTAATGCAGGAATATTTCAGAATAATAGCAAACTATTTTCTATTTCACTGCAGTTTCATTCAGGTCCATTAATGTGTGAACATGAAATAGAAACAGAGATTAAATGACTTGTCTAAGGTCACAGTGATCTATTGGGTTAGATGTGGGAACAGCGACAGAAAACACCTGACATCTCATACTGATTTTGATTTGCTGTAGGACTTCATATACATCACGTGTACGAGGTGACTTATGGGAGTCATTAGAGCAAATGTGGACATCTATGTCTAAGCTGCTTACTCTATCTATTATATACACTCAATGCTGAAAGTGTATAGGAAAGGAAAAACATGGTTGTCCATGTCCACCCAATGCAATAAACATCAATACAGTTGCCAGGTTATTGCTAAGCTAAACCTAAAGTTTATATATTGTATAATGTTTATACCATAACTTCATGCTTAGCTTTCTTATTGTCACTGTGTGTAAAAACACTGGTCTCCATCCTGAATGTATAATATAACAGATTTTGTACCCTAGGACAGCTTTGGTACTGGGCCAAACTATGAAGTCAATGCTGCTTTGACACATTTGTTTTTCTTCAAGAACTGGAATGACCAGAGCTGGCTGGAGCATCCCTGCACCACCTTTAACCAGTCAGCGTAACTACGTCTCTGTCTGTAGTGAACAGGGATGTGAACCAGGCTTCGGTGTGCGCGGTGCTACCGAAGGGCGCTAACGGCAGGACACAGTATAGATTTCACCGGCTGTACAACATACAGCAGCTCTGTGGTCTCTGCGCTACTTAGCGACACCACATCTGTTAATATACAACAGACTTGCTATAATAGAAGTTGTAACTCTCATAGTTTTCCTCTGTATGAATTATCAGAGGCATGTTTCCCTTTGTGAGCAGTAAGATAGCAGGAAGGGAATTTATTGTCCCCAGGCCATCATTTCTTTCTGATGCTTTTTCCCAGGTTCTCCTTTTTTAAGGAACTCGGGCTCAGACTGACTCTTTACAGTGTTTTTATCTTACATATCCTGTGGATTATATAGTTAAATAATAGCACTTTTGCTGCAGTGCTCATGACTGCATGAGGGTCCAAAAAAGTTGGGCTGGTGTCCTGGCGCTGGGGTGGAAAGGCAGAAAGAGCTCACTCTCTGGTGGGCATGGTGGCTGCTCAGCTTTGCCTACCAGCTTGCTTGGATTCTTAAAAATATCAATTTCTGTATTCAGACGTCTGCAAATGTGAGTGCCACATGCAGATCTCTTGCTCTTCAGACTTCAAAAACTGATTTGATAGGCCTTTTCTAGCTATTTGAGATCATCCATACTGAGAATAAGAAGCCTGACAGCTGTTAGCAGCAAAGAATACAAATGATAATCAGAGCTGATAATCAGCTGTCATAAAAAAAAAAGAATAAAAACCAAAAAAAAAAAAAAAATTTGCTCAAAAATACCAGCAGCGTGACTAGTTTGACTGACAGTTGTTTGTTCTTTGCTGGATTTATTCAACTTTATGACTTATTTTCAGAGGTGTATGCAAGGAATGAAGAAGGGAAGGGAAAGGGAAAGCTTGGAAACAGGAAGGAAAACAAAACCATATATGGATTTCTTTCTTATCAGCAGTTAATTGTACGCAAAAAAAGCTTAGTATGAAACCACTCTTCAATTTTGAATACGTACGATCTTCCGTTCGTTTCACTGACATTTCCCCTTGTTTGCATGTGTGACGTGACATGATGATAATATAAAAAAATTGGGCCAGGCATTGTCCTTTGGCACATGAATCAAACTGTTTCCTAATTGTAGTCATGTCATTGCAGTATGTAAAGCCCTTTTTAAAATGCTGACTTGTACGTCATTAAATCTAATGGTCGAGAACTTCTGAACTACGTGTTTTCTATATATAGAGTTACACTGCCTTAGTTTCTTACCTACTTTGTCTGTGTTTCCATTCCTGAAACATCTGGTTACATCTCTTCTTTCTTTATCGTACTTCCACCATCTATACACATTCACATCATCTGAGAGGATGTCCAGCAATCTGTAAATACTATGTGTGGCTTAATTATCTTCAAATGCCTAATTCCGGGTAGTCATGCTGATATTTCTGCACAATTTTCTCCCAAGCTTGGCTATTAATATTACATTGTAGATCAGCACATGGTTTTCCTTTTGAATCACTCCACTTCCATTTCATCGAGGACTGTACAGATGTATAAATTGATACTGCTGAGCTTTTTAGATTTAGCCAGCTGCTGGAAAAAGGTTAATAGGTTTGGTTGCCTGGGGATACTATTCCAGTTCAAGTCTGTCAGATGTCTAATCATGTGTCTCAGTGGAAGATATTGCCCATAGCAGCTTTTTTCCATCTTCTACATTTCCCTAAAGTTTGAAAAGAAGGGACTGTCCCATCACCAAACACATGATTTAGACTTGTGATGTTAAGAATCAGATTAAATTATATATATATATATATATATATATTGTTTTAAGCACAAGCTTGCTCTGTAATGTGGTGACTCTGACATTAGATGAATTAAGGTAGGCATAGAAGTCATTTCAGTAATATCCTCAATTATTTAAAAAAAAAAAAAAAGGAAAATACTTGGGTTTAGAGATGTGACAGCTAAACATGGTTAAATTTGCCTTCTAAATGTGCCAGCCAGGTGTTTGCCCACTTGAAAACTACTCCAATGACTGCAATAGAGCGGCTAATTTGCTGAAGTGCAAGAGTACTAAATCGGTCTCTTCAGTTAAGAGCTCCATTTCCTTGAATTTTGTTTTTTTGTTTACATCACCAAAAAAATGACCTTTTACAAATGCTTTTCAGTCGATTATACCTCCGAGTGTATATACAGGTATATGTGATGTCCACCTTGGCCAACACTGCAGGGAATATGCAAGGGATGTGCTTATTTGGCTAACGGGTCAAAGTTTCCAACTGAGGAGTACTCCAGGTTAGTGTTCCCTGTGGATGAGATCCCTCATGGTCACATACATACACCTTTCTTGTAGTAAAATTCTGTACCAAAAAACTACAGAAAAGCATTAATTTCACAGTCATGGCATTTATCTGTGATGGGTAGATGAAGTACACGAACTTCTTTGTCAAAAGTGTACTAGAGCACACATAGAAGGTAAGATAATAGTAAAATGTCTGAATAATAGAAAAGCATAGGAAAAAAAACCAACAAAACAAAACCAGGAGCTTTATGAGGTAATAATATGTAAGGATTTTAAATTAAGAGGATTCCAGGCAGCACAGTCATCTTCACTGCCTCGAGCTTGCCCCTTAGAGTGTGTATTAATTGCTCCTTCCTATCAAAGTCAAACTTCACAGTATTCAAATCGGATCAAAGCTGGATTTTATCGTGTTTTAAGCATTCTTAGAAATTATTGTTCCAAGGTACAATAAAAAACAAGGCATTGTTTTAAGGTGGCTGCTTAAAGTTTCCATCTTTAAAGTGAAAATCCTAGCCAATTACACTGATGGGTAGATCAGCTCCAATTAACTTAATCAGTTTGCTCTTTTCCTCATATTTATCTGCTGCAGCTTGCACTTCTAGGTTATTAATCCCCGTTAAGGATGCATTAGTCACTGGCTAGCAGGGAGTATAGAGGTGCAAGGCTACTGGATCTACTATAGCGGGAGCATTGCAAAAAGCCTGGAGATGGCTAGCAGTGAACTGCCTGCAGGAGTTGTAAATATATATTCAGTAAGCGGGAACTTTGTCATCAGTATGTTTTATGAGTCACCTTTTTTTTTTTTCCCCTTCTAAAAATCAATCTACACAGCAGAGAATAGTCCAGGCAGGGGTATTTTATCTTGATTTTACAAATGGAAAGATGGAGATAGATGGGGATAACACATTTACCCAAGATCTCACAAGAAATGCTATGTTCTCAAATCTCATCCTTGGACTGTCTTTTCTTGACCAATATTACACCTTTAACTACCAACCATCAAGGCAGGTTGTATGATTCAGGCTGTTCTGTAAGAAGAGCAAGCTGGGCAAGAAACTTATAACTGTACTTTCCTAACTGTGTAATTTTTGGTTGTTTAAAATTTTCTTATTTTATTCGGAAGGTAAGGGAGACTGAAGGGGGAGTCATTAATTCATGCAAATATGGAATAATGAGCAGGGAATTTTTTCATGGATTTTTTTCAAACGCTCACAAAAGGCTGAATGTGCATTTTAAATTTCACCATGTTTGTGTGCCACATTTCTTCCTTTCTTGTGCTGTCTTTCTTTTTCCGTGGGGCATGACAAGAAAAGGCAGGAGCTGGCTGGGCTTGGAGAACAACGTCCGTAGAAAAAGAAAACTATATTCTTTAAAGGAAAAGAGGATGTTTTTATCCACCCCCCCCAGCTATTAGTAGGAGGATATAAGTGAAAGATGAGGATAAATTCCTTACAAATTTCACCAGCCCTCCCTCCTCCCACCAAAAAAAAAAAGAAACAACAGCAGAAAAAAAGACCTAGAAACAAGCTCTTTTCTTTCTTTGTCAGCTTGGCAGTGTGGGCTAATTTTTAATCTCTGCTGGAGCCTTTTAGTAGAATTACCTTATCTCTAATGGCAGCTGTCACTTTACCTAAACCTACGCTCACTGCTTTGTATTTTCTGCTTTCTCATTTGTGCTGCTATTCTCATTATACATCCCCAAAGGGCTACAAGCGTAGAAAATAACATAACATAACAACGTAACAGAACATAACAGAACATAGCATGACATAACAGAACATAAGGAAGAAGAAAAAAGATGGGTGGGGACAGAAAGGGCCATTTAGTCTTTGCAGAAGTTGTTCAGTGAAGTGTATTGTTTGGAAACGGTTAATTGCAGCAGCACAGTCGATGTGGCAGGGTTGGTTTGTGTTATTTCTGTAAAATGCCAATCTCCCCAATAATCAGTAGGTTTTTGATACTGTGTGAAGAGTATGGTACCTGGATAGCAGCATTATCAAACAGATAACATAAACCAGACTAGGACCTCTTTATTTTCCTCCCTTTTTCTTTCCTTTTCTGTGTGTTGCAGTCTGTTCAGACTTTTGGGATTTAAATTGATTTTCCTTGCAGCTTTCTCTGTAGGCTTTCATTGTTTAAATCACGATAAGCTTTGCTCCTAGCCCCAGTGGAAAAAGAAAATAAAAAATAGGCATTTGTAGATTGAGAACTCTCATAGGTGTATATACCCTCAATCTCTAACATCAGTAATGTGCTGGAGACATTGTACAAGGGTATGTACAGCATAAAGGGAAATCCTGTAAAAGTCTGAGGACAGGCACTCAGGTGTGTGGGTTTGGCTTTGGGGGGGGGGGGTTGTGTGTTTCTAGAACACCCCATATAATCTGACATGAACTGATGAGAGTTTCTGGCTGTTATGGTATTACTAGTGTGAACAGATAGACCCCAAATCAGGACGACTACCCTCACAGAAGGAGGAGCAACGTTTAATTGCATTGTTTCTTAACCAGAGGGAGGCTAAAGCTGTACTGAAGTGATTTTCTAACTTGGTTTCATGGATCCCATTCCATTTAAATCAGAGCTGAAACTCCCACTGGGTTGAGTCATACGGGATCATGCCAAAAGTCCTCTGTCATCCTAG
The DNA here is from genome assembly GCF_965638725.1 of Aptenodytes patagonicus. NCBI lineage: Eukaryota > Metazoa > Chordata > Aves > Sphenisciformes > Spheniscidae > Aptenodytes > Aptenodytes patagonicus. The sequence goes on from NC_134949.1 coordinate 222,595,948, forward strand.
ATTAGAGAACACACAATTTCAGCTTTTAAAACCAGCTTTAAGTCCTTTGAGAGCTGATGGTAACTACATAACAGTGAATTTTAAGTATTTTACAGGTGATTAGCTCTCAGCAGCAGATGAGGTGATCTGTCTATTTTTCTTCCCTGTGTTCAGTAAAGTCAAAAGAAGGCTGTGCAAAGAGCAAACTGGAAAAAGGAGGGGGATTCTCCACTTAATACCGCGAAGGATATTATCTTCAATGGCACTAGCATGGCCTGATTAACATTATGACTTAAGTTGTTAAGTCAGATTGAGAAAATTACCTGCATGGCATATCTTGTTCTTTCTCATAGTTTCTTCTGATTTTTTTTTTCCCCCCTGTATATCGTAGATGAAGATCACACAAAGAGAAGTGGCTTTGAGCTTTATTGGAAGCTGGAAAGCACTTGTTAACAACTATTTATGGTGAAAAAGTTGTACCATTTAATTAATGGTATTCATGGCACCATGGAATTAATTAACGGTACCATGGAATTAATGCAAATAACCACTTTTTCTCATTTTTCTGCATGCATATATTTCCTGTGTTTTTCTGAATCTGAAGGAAATATTACACTGAGAAATAGATTTTTTGCCATTTTGTGTTCAAACTGGAAAATTGTGAGAGAAATATGTTTTCTGTTAAATTTTTTAGTTAAAAAATATTTTTTCCCAAATTTTGATCATGTATCAACATTTCATGGGACCCATAAAGTATTTTAGCATAAAGAACAATGGTCAAGAATGCATACTAAAACACACTGCAGCCCTCTGCTAATGCAGCTCGCTGTTGAGAATATGGGAATAGCACTTACATAGTGTCAAAATATAGTGTTTCTCAAACTGAAGACCATAGATGTGTTTCTGACCAAGAGATGAAGCATCTGTCAGGCTTCATGCTGGGATAATTCCTGCAGCTCGCAGTCGAATTCAGGATTTTTTTGGTTTCCAGTAGCACCGCTGCAATTACTAAATCAAGAACAAATAAAGCCTGGTGCAGCTGTTCCATGTCCTTATATTCTGTTTCTTTGGTGTAGATTCAACTCTGAGCAACTGTGTCAATGGCTTGGAGATAAATTTAAACCTTTCTGGGAGAAAAAAAAACCTACTAGATTTTCTGTAGAGGGGTAACGATGATAATTTGGTGCGGAAGGTTTATGCGATTTGAAAGAAAAGCGTAGGCCTGCAGTAAGGTAACCCAACTGTAAGGTTAATGGGGTTTATTTTACATTGTTCCCATCTTTCTACTTTCCATTTACAAGGAGATGTAATCTATAGAATTATGGAAACAGAACTTCATGAGAATTTATGGAATTTCACTTCATGAGTATCTTTGAGAACAGCTGAACTAGTAACATCTGCAGGATGTTCAGAAACACTGGCGGCACCTAATTTCCAAGAATTTGCATAACTTCCCGCACAGAGCTTGTATCCAAGAAATTGGGGAAAAAAGGAAGAACAAAATCTTCCTTTATTTCCTAAGACCTTTCCTTTCTTTTGTCTGGATAGCAATTGTAATGGCATTGTATCACTAGCACATTACAGTTTTGATGATTGGGGTTTTTTGTCCTGATTCAAGGAAAAGAGGCCAATAGATTGTGCGTTGTGTTTTGTTGCACTTTGGCATTGTGGTTTCTGCTGATGCTAAAGGTTAATAAATGTCATTCCTCTTGCAGTACCTAAGGTTAGCTAGACCTACACTGGCTTTATGAAAATGGACCAAGTACCTCCTTGGATGCACAGACAAACATATCAGAAGGAAGCACATAAAGTGACTCCCAGTCTTTTAGCAGATACAACCATACCATCATAACCAACCCGAAGTAATGCTCAGATGAGACCGATTTATAAGAGAATAATATTTGGGTGAACCTAAGCAAGTGAGAGATTAATGTGACAAGCAAAGGAAATTTCAGGAAAGTAATAGTTTATTTTGGCTGAAGACACAGGCTTGCAATGAAATAATGTCTTAGAAATGTTTCTGGATACAGACGCTGCTCTCTCATATAACAATATATATGAATAAGACATCTGTCAGGTTAGAAAATGACTTCCTTCTAGCTGGATGCTAGCCTGACCCAAGCCATAAATACTGCTATTCCCATCCACGTGAACTACAGCAATGCTGGAGTTAAGCATGAAGTACCTGAAGAACCTACTTCGAGTACAAAATGCCCAGCTATGCTGTAACACCTAAAGGTCTAGGATGAAGACTATGATTGACAAGTCTTATGGACTTGTCATATGGAATGGAATCTTTTTTTTTTACACATAGACATATTTTTATCATAAGTATGAGAGTACTGTAGTGGGAGAGTTGAGGAAGAAGTATAAATGTAAGTGGTATTTCTTTGGTCTGCTTTCAAAGATGTTAACAGGCATAAGGGCATAAATAATTAAAAAAAAAAAAGAATTCTAACACTCTACTATACAAACAGAAAAGAAATGACAGCTGTTTCATTACAGAACCCCTTAGCAGGTAGATGGTGCATATTACTGAATAAGACACTGATAAGAAGTATAAATCTACCTACATGTAAAAGAAAAAGTAACCACAACGAATTCCCTCCCAACCCCAGAATTTCCTTATAAATGACCTTTCCAAATCATCATTTGGAAAATTTCCAAAGGATGCCATTTGTCGGCTGTAAAATAGCTCAGGTACCTTGAATACCTTACAAATTTTTATCAAAGATTATTACCCTAACATTTTTACATCTGCCTTTAATACTTCTGCTTGAAAGGCTTGTCCATCCTGGAACATTAAACCATACTAATGATTTAAAAGAGCAGTTACACCGTTAAGCTGTACTAGTTAAATCATAGCTCTTCACTAGACCAAATGTCTCACACATAAATAATGCAACACAGACTTGGAAAAAAAAACATACTGAGTGACCAAATCAAGTTTTGTATGGTAAAGGCACCAGGTCATCCTTCTGATAACCTCATGACTAAAATTTTTTGACTAAAAATAATTACAGAGCAATTGCAAACACTAAATACAATGTTGTAACAGGATTGATGTTAATGCTGTTGATTTTTTTTTTCTCTGCAAGTAATATTATAAGTATAAATGCATTTCCAGGATCCTTTTCCCTGTAGGAATTTTACTTCCCTTCATAAAATTTTAGGTTGTGGCATTTTTTTCAGGAAAATTCAAAACTCTGCCTGTAATTAGTTAATATTTCTAAAAAGCTTTAAGAGATAAAGAGCTATATAAATGCTAAGTGTTACTATTTCTTTTGGCAGAGGTAAATCTGATTTTCTGTTATAATGAGGAAGGCCATAGCTCATCATCTTGGCTGATTACAGAAGTGACAAGAACAGATTGCCCATAACCAATGTATATCCTTCTTTCCCATTTTGAAAATTATATTGCTCACAGCTTGACTCCTTAGAGGGTAGAATTATAATGTTTTTTAGTGTGTCTGAAAGAGAATATCAACTAAGTCTGGTTGCTCTGAAGAATTCTGTTTAGGTTTATTGTCGAGCCAGAAAAAAGAGCTTCGAAAAATAAAAACCCCAAAACTTCATAAATTCTTGTACAAACCTAAAACTCTAAACGTCTGGATAAGATGTTCTTGGGGTTCCGTTTGTTTTGGTATTTTTTGTTTGCTTTTTTTTTTTAATTACTTAATCTTAATCCCTTGCAAGGCACAGCAAGAGACTAAAGTAAGTTTCCTATTTCAGCCTGTCTGCATCTGCTGTGTGGATTAATAAAGTATTAGTTTCCACGGATGTTCTTCTGGCATCATTCTCAAGCATGAAAGAAAATAGTTTATTTCATCCATGTTCTCACGTATCAAATATTATTTTACACAGATAATGATGAAAGAAATAGCAGGAAGAGAGGGAAAGAGGAGAATATTTCAGCTGTTTGAGAGATTCCAAAGTGGATCTGGAAAGGTTTTACTGAAAATGACTGCTTTATCTCCACTTTATCTCCTCTCAACTTATTTAAATATCCTGACCAAAAACATTTCTAGTTCAGCTACTGTGAGACTGGAAGTTCATTATGCATGGCACCTGCTTCCTTTTAGCTGTTATTTACTGGACATGATTATGTTAGCATGACTTCTTGAAAATAAATTGCAAATATAAAGTGAAGGAACTAACTGTGAGCAGGTGAGGAAGGATGGTTTTTATAATTATGAGACCAGCTTCAACTTTTGAAAACCTGTAACAAAGTCAGAAGTAAAATCTGTTACTCCTCTACAATAGTTCTGTTTTCAGAAGTGACATTGCATGGTTTGATTTTTACATACTCAACTTCAACACCATATTAAGACCTGATTTTTAGTTTGGACAAATCTGGATGCCCAAGAAACAAAGTACAAAAAAACCAGCACTCACTTTAGAAAAAAAAATTTGAGAACAGAGTCCTTCTTGAGAAGTTTGTAAAACATTAATGTTAGGAGTTTTCTACTAAATTTTGATTTTTATGTTCATAATTTTCGTAATTGTTTTTTTGTTATAAGCTTTCATTACCAGCTGTGAACTGACTCTTAAATAAGCTTCCTTGAGCTATTAGTCATTGCTGCCTCATTAGTATTGTAAATACTACTTTGAAACGTCTGCCATCCTCTCTTGGCATTTGAGGTTTCAGCCAAGCAGTTTGTTATTTTTTATTTATATTTCCAAAGATTGCAGAGAACAAATGTTCACCAGCTGCAGTTCTGTCTTCAAAACTTACTGGAAATAAAAGCCATCACAATTTAAGAGATTATAGAGCCAAAACTTGTTACAGTGCTTCTTGGGTCCTGCATATGACTGCTTCTGGATTCCTTGTACCTTCCCCTGGAGTGAGAGATACAAGCTAATAAAAATACATGGAACTTTTTTAGCAAGATGGACATTAACATGGCTTTTTTATTTTTTACTATATCACTCATATTTTTCAACAAAATTGTTCTTTTGTCCTTTTTTTTCCCATGGTGACTCAAGGTAACATACGTGCTCATGAGTTTCAGAAAGTCTGAAAAAAAAATTAAATTACCATATTTTGACTGAAGCCTCAATTATTTTTAAAGAAAACAGTTTTTTATGGGGTTGTTGTTTTTTTTTTCCTTGGGTTTTTTATTTGTTTGTTGGGTTTGGGTTTTTTGTTCTGTTTTTCTTTTTGATGGATGTCAGAATCTAAATCATTGCCCAGTTAACTGTAGCACTGGCTAGTGCTGAACTTGGGATGCAGAACTAACATGGATGAGGAGTCTGAGCCAACGTGGTGACTACAGTGAATCTGGTTGATGAAGGAACAGAGAATAACAATAATTTTTTACAGGAAGATTTTTTGGTTTCTATCAGAAAAAAAAAGAAAGGGAAGGAAAGTTGCGGAGCCAGCTTAACATAAGTAGTATCATTGTTTGCAATTGTCATAGTGATAGTGCCTTTTGGACCCTCTGCTTTCTGAGCTATTTAGAAAGCCCTTAAGAGGTACTGCATGTTTACTCCACAGCTGAAACTATTTTTTTTTAAATGGAAGAATAGATTTTCACATGACTCCAAGACCTGGGCTGTTTAGTGATGTCAGTTCTGTAAGTTTCCTAGTAAAAACTGCAGGAAATGGCAATGCTGTCCAAGACTTCATAATCCTCTGCATCTGGAAAATCTCCAGCACTGTCAGCAGGACCAAACCGCAGAGTGTCTTAGGCAAATTAAGCCAATAATATCTCTTAGTTAAGAGATCAGTGCTCTCACTTTTGGGAGAATTGCAGTTATTTTTTATTCCTATTATTATGACACAGTGTCATTACTGATATAAAAAGAACAAGGAACATGTGCAAAAGTAAACCACATGCTGTCTCAACTAGCCAAGAAAATATATACCAGATGGGAAATGATGAGACGAGCCATTGCAACGGATCAGCTGGTCATGAAACAAATGCAGAAGAAGCCTTAAGGCTTACTTGCTAAACCCACGGTACCGACAGCAGCCAGGAATCAGGTGTCCACCTGTGAAACCCTGTGAAAATCTGCCTCTTGGTTCTACATAAAGTACAGTCCTGGATTCAAGAGTGACTAGAAGTAATAAGATAGATAGTTTCCTTTCTAAAACTGTAAGAGTTGGAGTACTGTCCAGCCAAGTCCTTACCAAGATTTGTGTGAGTAAAAAAATTGAAGCCATAATGAAACCACTTTCCCAGCTTGAGTAAGGGGCTGAGAGATTTGAGTTACTGATGTGCCCTTTTTCAAAGTTGTGCAGTATCTAATTTTTTACCGACGTTGGGACTGTTGGTTTCCAAGAGTTATCTTGATCAGCGACTAAAGAAGTCTAAGGAAGAAGTTGAGAGGTGCTTCCCACAGACGGGAGCTGAGATCATGCAGGGCAACTCTTTCATCTTGTGTTTGCCATTTCGTTTTAGCTACCTGGCAGGCCGTGTGGGCTTTGCTTTTCCTTAGTTCTCGTAAACCAAAATAGAACTGATCTTTGTTTTAGCACCCTTAGCGGGGAAGCCAAGGATTTAAGTTGATATAAGTCTAATCGGCACAAAGTCACATATATTTCCCCTTTCCAGATTTTACCTGAAGTAGAACAAATATTAAAACCACAATTTTATATGTTTTCCCAAAAACTACAGTTTAAAAGATGCTCTTGTGCTAATTTGGCAGAGTGTAGAAATGTAGTTTATTTCTGTACTGAAATGTTTATAGTGACCTATTATAAACTGCGCCCCAGCCCTGCAAACAATAAAACCGACGACTGTGAAAATAGGCAACAGAAATTTGCACAACTGCAAGTTTTGAATACTTAAGTGGTAACTAAAATGTTATAAGTTTCTGACATATAAGAACAATGACTAATAAAACAGCAAATGTAGCATATCGTTGAAAGCTGTTGTACGTATTATTGGGGATACTCATAGATGTATTCCCTAAACTCCCCTGCTGAGCAATTCCCACTCTTTAGATATGTCAGCATCTTCAAAGGACTTAAAAATATCATTTCCTTCCTTTTATTGCAGCACATTTATGAACAAATAACTTAACCACATTCATTTCCCAGTAGGAATATTTCTAGTAAGAGACTCCTTCTGATCAATGAAAGCAGGATGAAAAATAATTTAAATACTGTCTTTTAATCCAGTCATTTTTTTTAGTCTCTTTACTTATTTGAAATAAGCTCTCAGCTAAAATGAGTCTACTGGGGGCTGAGCGGGGCTATAACTGGTAGAATAACATCAGAGTCTGGATGTACATCTCTGTACATCCCTTCCTAGGTAGTTCACAAGGATTATCCATTTCCAAATCTTTTGTGAATGTAGCAACCAAATTCTCCAGAAATGCACGTGAGTTGCGCCTAACAGCACCACCAAGAAAACCCAGAGTGGAAATCAAGGCATGAAACACTCTGTTGAAAGTCTTCCAAGAAACATATGGTACAGATGAGAACAAACCTACTGAGAATATAGGCCAGACCCCTGTCGTGGTTTAGTCTCAGACAGCAACTGAGCACCACGCAGCCACTTGCTCACTCCCCCCCACCCGGTGGGATGGGGGAGAGAATCGGAAGGGTAAAAGTGAGAAAACTCGTGGGTTGAGATCAAGACAGTTTAATAGGTTGTCGTGGTTTAACCTCAGCCGGCAACTAAGCACCACGCAGCCGCTCGCTCACTCCCCCCCGTGGGATGGGGGAGAGATTTGGAAGGGTAAAAGTGAGAAAACTCGTGGGTTGAGATCAAGACAGTTTAATAGGTAAAGCAAAAGCCGCGCACGCAAGCAAAGCAAAACAAGGAATCCATTCACTCCTTCCCATGGGCAGGCAGGTGTTCAGCCATCTCCAGGAAAGCAGGGCTCCACCACGCGTAACGGTGACTTGGGAAGACAAACGCCATCACTCTGAACGTCCCCCCCTTCCTTCTTCTTCCCCCAGCTTTATATATACTGAGCATGACGTCACATGGTATGGAATGTCCCTTTGGCCAGTTGGGGTCAGCTGTCCTGGCTGTGCCCCCTCCCAGCTTCTTGTGCCCCTCCAGCCTTCTCAGTCGGTAGAGCATGGGAAGCTGAAAAGTCCTTGGCTAGTGTAAGCACTACCTAGCAACAACTAAAACATCGGTGTGTTATCAACATTGTTCTCACCCTAAATCCAAAACACAGCACTGTACCAGCTACTAGGAAGGAAATTAACTCTATCCCTGCCAAAACCAGGACAACCCCTTATAGGTTAGTGAGCGTCAGTATACATTTGAGCCTCTGAAAAAAGGCCTTAGCCACAAATCCTCTCTTTCCATTAACAACACCTTTCTTGTGCTTCAGTTTGCCTTGTAAAAACTGTATTTTTTCTTCTTCTAGCTTACTGTTACTTTCATAAGTTCCATTAATTTCATAATTTAATTTCAAAAAATTTCTCAAACCTAATGAAACATATAGAAAATTATATACAGATAAGTCATAGAGAAAAGACCATTTAATTCACCATGTTCAGCAAAATACTGCTAAGCGAAATTTGGGAGGCATTTAATAATGGGGAGGAGGTTAAGGAGTCTGCTATGATGACATAATTGCATGCTTAAGGGTGTAAGTGCTTCACTGTGAGCTGGGGATAAAGTCCTGACTCAGTGGCTGTCTGTGGGATTGTCGTCATTTATTTCTGTGTATGGGATTTCACTTGAGGTTTTTTTTGCTTCGTAGCCTACCATGTAAAAGTATTATGCTGAGTACTATGCAGTTACTGAAAAAGTTCTGAGGGAAAACTCTGTTATCAATAACTTTTTTTACTCCCTCCTTACTTCCATGTAAAATTTAGAGATTCCATTTTAAAATATGCTGAATAGTTAAAGAAAATAAAATGGTACTTAATATTTTAATAAGAATTATAAAACTTCTGAAAAAAAAGGTAATACAGGGAACAATTTATTAAAAATGCTCATAGAAATATATATATATTTCTGATCAGGTCTTATATATAATTCTTTGATGCTGTCATACCAGTCAGTTAAATCAAATTTGTCTAAGAAATTGCAAGTCATGCTCTTCCTTGTATAAGATCTTTAATATCTCCATTAATAAGGACTTTGGTTTGCAGTAACATTAACCTAGATGATGACCTGCAATAAAAGTCATCTGAACAACCTAGAGACGCTTGCATCTGAGCTGGTCACTCAGGTTGCCTTTAAAGTCCAAGGGAAAGGACAAGCACTTTTAAAGTATCTCATCCAAAACAGATGTCCAAAATAGGTCAGACAGATCACACTCTGAAAGTGACTCCTTATCTCCACTGACTACAAGGGAGACGGGGGAGTGGATTATCATCGCTTCAGATATCTACTTCCTAGACTTGCAAGCTGAGACAAAGGAATTCCAGCCCTGATGTGTAGAAGCAGTTAACCATGTACAAGCCAAACGACTCCCAGTTCATTCGGTGGGCAAACATCTCTTGTTTGTGCTAGTCACTAACTGTGTATTGTTTCACAGCATCCTTCCTAGTCTCATCAAAACAGGTTCTCAGCCACAAAAAAAGACAGTGAAATATTTGGATTTCTAGTTACTTTAGATGTTTTCCAATAATGTATGCCAGTGTGTACATGTACACTTTTTTACTCAATATTTTTGTACTACTTAAGAGGTTGGTTTTGTTGTTCTGGTTTTTCAATGGGGAAGGATTATCTGCAAATTAGATTGGCATCAAGTTTACATATAAAGAAAAAAAGGAAGATAAGACCCCCTTGTAACCACTCCCCTGTGAGTAATCTCAGTATCTTCACTGGGATTACAAGCATTCGCTATATTGCAAGATTGAAATATTCATTTGAAAGATAAGCAGGAGAATAATAAGAATTACTGATATTACAGGTAAAACTAGTATTCAAGAATGTGCAAATCCCATGTAAATCAGAAAAGAGCACATTGGCCAAGGGAGGGCAGGGATTTGGCAACAGCTGAGAAGGAGCTGGAAGGGGAGACGCTTTTCCACTGCAGCCTGCCTGCACTCATGATGGGAAAACGTAGGAGAATGTATCCTACCAGAACTTCCCCATGTATTGATGTGGAGGTCAGCTGAAGTATAGGAAAGGTGGAAAATTTTTTTTTTTTTTTTAATTAATCTATGAGTACTCTGGAATGTCTGAGTGACCCAGGACATGCTAGTGGCAGGCAGTGCATCTACAACCCCGGGGAGCGCTCGGAGGTAGAGGCATCACTGTATTATTGATTCATCTCGCTAGAAGACAGCACCCAATGACGGTGTGGTTGTGGCCACCCAAAAAATAACCAGGCTGCATCTAATCAGGGAACCATTGATTACTTAGTCAGAATGGATCCAGTTTTCATGTGTGTGTTTTCTCTGGCTCATTTCTGTTCCAAAGCTCGTAATTCAAATACAATTCTTAGAGATAGAAACACATTGTGAGTCCAGCTTACAGTAAAATGGAATTTCAAACCTTGGGCTCACATTTCCACAATAGAAAAAAAACCTCGACACTAATCCTAAACTGAAAATCAAACTTTATCACTTTCTTGCATTATAGCTCACTTTCTTTAAGATGTTCAGCTATACCTTTTTGAAAGAAGATGGCGTGCACATATCACTCACACAGGGTTTTTACATATAATTTATCAGGCCGTGCTTTAGTACGCTTCTTACAGTTCTCATCCTGATTGCAATTTGTAGACCTGAATGCTTTTTAGATATTCCCTGAATCTTTCTGCAATTTCATTTTTTTTTCTCCTTTTCCTTTATCTTCACATTTAAATGTATTTCACTCTTATCCTCAATCTGCCATTCAGAATATGTCAACTTGAGGAGTACTAGACTATAGCAGTAACTGACAGGATTTTTAAAAATCAGTCTAGACTGTATGCAGCAGGTCTCAGAGAAAACTGCTTGCCTATGATATATGGCATTTTAACATATTATTCTAAATTACTTCCATCAAGCAGCGAAATGGCATTCAGTTCACAAGCATGTGAACAAGCTGAAGAATTTCCTTTGACAACATGCTCCTTGTGAGATCAAACTTGTAAAACATCACATCAGATTTAATGTCTAATGTATCAACTTATTCCCTCACTTTGGGGTTTTTTTTTAGTTCTAAGATTTAATGTTGAGAGGATATTTTTCCCAAGTTGACATAAATATTAGAAATACAGAAGAAAATGTGACTTATTCTTCCTACAAGAAATGTCTCTAAAAGACAGTGCAGCACTTAGAAATAATCAGACTGCAGAAATGGAGAAGATAAGGAAATGACAGATTCATTAAACAGCTGTTTGCATCTGTCTTTAAAGCAAAAGCAGATTTTAGACAGCTGCATAACACAGAAATATGTCTTTATACAGCACAAAGTAGGAGTTGCATGCAATACAACAATAACAGGAATTGTTGCAAATTCTTAAATGAGATTACACTCTGCAAAGTGACACCAAAATAACAACATTTAGGATTCTGGATTTTTTCTCCCTTTGATTGCTTAGTTGTATTCTGGTCTGATAAAATGTAATCTGTAAAAACAAGTGAACCACTGGTTTGATTTTCTTGTCTGCAAGAAGGGATGTGCACCAGCCTGGTTTGAGCTGTGTGGTGTTCAGATGAGGACTGCTTTCGCCTGTTGCTGTTGACGGTGTTTCTTGCTGTATGAAGTGTTTCGCTGCATAAGGGGACTCGCAGTGATGAATCTCCTCTCTGAAGTAAAGGGGCTTAACAAAAAATAACCTTTTCATTTATCTTTCTTAGCACAGTAAGTACTAGGGGCTACAGATGTCATCTATCTGGACGTCTGTGAGGCCTTTGACACGATCCCCCACAACATCCTTCTCTCTCAACTGGAGAGGTATGGATTTGGTGGGTGGAGTGTCCAGTGGGTGAAGAATTGGTTAGATGGTCACATCCAGAGGGTAGTGGTCAACAGCTCAATGTCCAGATGGAGGTTGGTGACGAGTGGCGTCCCGCAAGGGTCCGTATTGGGATCAGTACTGTTCAATATCTTCATCAATGACACAGACAGTGGGATCGAGTGCACCCTCAGCAAGTTTGCAGATGACACCAAGCTGAGTGGTGCGGTCGACACGCCAGAGGGACGGGATGCCATCCAGAGGGACCTGGACAAGCTCGAGAAGTGGGCCCATGTGAACCTCATGAGGTTCAACAAGGCCAAGGGCAAGGTCCTGCCCCTGGGTCAGGGCAACCCCCGATATCAACACAGGCTGGGGGATGAAGGGATGGAGAGCAGCCCTGCCGAGAAGGACTTGCGGGTACTGGTGGATGAAAAGCTGGACATGAGCCAGCAATGTGCACTCACAGCCCAGACGGCCAAGTGTATCCTGGGCTGCATCCAAAGCAGCGTGGCCAGCAGGTCAAGGGAGGGGATTCTGCCCCTCTGCTCTGCTCTGGGGAGATCCCACATGGAGTACTGCATCCAGCTCTGGAGCCCTCAGCACAAGAAAGACACGGACCTGTTGGAGCGGGTCCAGAAGAGGGCCACGAAAATGATCAGGGGGATGGAACACCTCTGCTGTGGAGAAAGGCTGAGAGAGTTGGGGTTGTTCAGCCTGGAGAAGAGGAGGCTTTGGGGAGACCTTATTGCAGCCTCTCAGTACTTAAAGGGGGCTTATAAAAAAGATGGGGGCAAACTTTTTAGCAGGGCCTGTTGCAACAGGACAAGGGGGAATGGCTTTAAACTAAAGGGGGGTAGATTTAGACTGGATATAAGGAAGGAAGTTTTTATGCTGAGTGTGGTGAAGCACTGGCCCAGGTTGCCCCGAGAGGTGGTGGATGCCCCATCCCTGGAAACATTCAAGGTCAGGTTGGAGGGGGCTCTGAGCAACCTGATCTAGTTGAAGATGTCCCTGCCCATGGCAGGGGGGTTGGACTAGATGGCCTTTAGAGGTCCCTTCCAACCCAAACTATTCTATGATTCTATATTTAATTAGGTATTTTATATATTATATATACTACATTTACTATACTATAATATATTATATATAATATAAATATTGATATTTAATACAACTCTGAGGACCTGAGTTTCTCACTACAAAGCACCTCAGAACTGCCACCCTCATTCCCAAGGGGGACATGAATTTAGCTCACGTCTTTGTTCCCAATGAAGCAGCTGAAGGTCCTTGAACCTCACCACTTACACCCCAGTTCAGTGCCTAATTATGTAGCCTGTGACAGTTTCTTTTTCCCACTTGTATTTTCTATTTGCGAAGCTTGACCTAGGCTTAGAAATAGTTTTCAATATTCGTTTTTTAAAATAAAGACCAATTCCCTGAGAGAATTTCTTACATCCATACTAATGAACCTTTTATGTTGGTGCTTGACCCAGCCTGGGAGGCCTCACGTTACTTATTCTTGCTTATTTAAGGGTCCTGAACCAAAAATGGTTATGATACCACACTCTCCTGTTGCTCTGCTGCCCCCGTGAAGTAGTTCTGATATAAATACTCTGAACTCACAGTCCTGGTTATTATATTCCTCCTGCCTCTCTCTGCATCCCCTCTTCAGTTGCACCAAACTGCAGTTCTGGTACCTTGTTTTGTTTTAAATTTTGATTCTTGGTAAATTGATTTGGGAAAAAAAAAGAAAAAAAGTGTTCGTGGTTCATCCTTCTGTTTTTGCCAGTCATTATCACGACCAGGCTCTGCATTGGATTTTATTATTAACTGCCAGCCAGCTTACAAATAAGTGACCTCCAGGTGACCACTTTTAGTCTACCACAACCAGAACGAGTGAAGTCATGATTTAGCTGTTAAATCCTGTCACCAGCGCGGAGGAGGAGCAGATAGATGTACCTTCCCGCCCTCCCTTTGTCTTAGATATGTTAATTTTGTCCACAAGCTGACTAAAATGAAACAGAAGTTGCACTGAAAATGCTACTGATTGTCTGTGTGATCCCTTTTGCGTTCTTTGTTTGATTTTATTTTCATTATTTACCTTAGCTCCCTGGAAAATAATCAGTTTTTATAGGAACACATTAACTGAAACTGTAAAGTGAAAAATCCAGAGATATTTTAGTGGTTTTGATCAAGACTTTAAAATTCCAATGAAAATCTTCCATAGTCTAAGCAGTCTAAGGACAACTTCTAACCGATATTCTTTTTTTTTTTTATATTTTATTCCAGGTCTGTGCTAGTTTCTTTTCTATCATTGAAAGCCTAAATGATCATGGAATTGTATGCTAGAGAGTTCCTTTCATTCCCAGATGTACATCCCTCTTTCTAATTTTCCATTCCAAATTTGTCAAGTTTATTTTCCTGTTTTGTACTTCAATGCTTGAGTGTCTTCAGCCACTGATCACGAAAGAGAGAAACTCAAAGCTAAAGAGCTGATTCTGTCCTGCATGAGCAAATGCGCAGTCCCAGGCTCATCTGTCACAATACTGAAATTTGCCCCAAAATAAATATTTATGGCTGTGAAAAATTTCCCAATTCCTCCTTCGGCCTTCAGGACAAAAATATATTTCCTGCTTACACAAAGATCATAAATGCTAAATCTTTTCTTGCCATGAACATGCCAAAAAGAAAATAACAGTTGATGTACAGACTAGGATGTAGGCAAAGGAGAGTCTCGGATTCTTTCTAGAAATATAGAAGAACTCCAAAGAAAGTTAAATGAAACAAACACCTTCTGTGAATTAATTCAATGTTATTTTTAAGTCAAAACTATTTTTTATTTTTTCTTTTCTGCATCCCATTTTAAAAATATCTGCAACACTGCATATATATATGTTATCTTTAGTACAAATAGTCTGCTTATTAGAACTAAATTACGTAAGTTTTTCCCTTTAAAGATTCCCGATAATTCATATCTGGGATTTTAAACATAATATTAGATTAGTTGAAAGCCAGCTTTTTTCTTTTCTCAGAGAATCAATAGGTAACGAGGTGTTATGTACCAAATTCCCCAGGGCAAACTGAGATGTATTACAATGTTAGTGGGTGAATTGAAATAATAACTGGATTAATACATATAATCACTATAGCAGTTAGTGTCTAACCAGTATTTCAGGCATGGATGTCTACACTGTGGACCATAATCTTCATTCTTCCCTCGACAGGCCAGTTGTGCTGATGATCAGATTTGCTCAAGCCTTAATTTAGCACTTGTTACTTCTACTAGGTTAAATGCTGACCAGTCCTATTACAGTTATTATAGCAAGTCCTAGGCTTACTTGGGCAGAAATCAAGAACATGTAATTACCATTCTTGATTGGTGTTAGAAAGGCAGTCTTGCAATGGAAAACCTTGCTAATAATTTGACATCCCTTCTATATGCACAACCTCTTTGGCTTGAGAAAACATGACTATCTCACTGATTATCCCACTGATTAAACAACAGTGCATTTATGTCACTTTAATTGCAGCATCACACCATTGGCCTGGGATTTAGCTCTGGATTGTAGACATCTACGAGCAAGTGTTGAACTAGACACCTAATTCACTTTTCTAGCTAATTGGGAGCTAGTTAATGCAGTCAGTGGAGCCTAGCTGAATGTGTCTATATTAGAGTGAGCTGAGCAATTCTCTGAACTCCTTTCATTGTGTTGGTTACTGCTGAGTATAATGAAAAATTAGGAATCTAGCTCCCCTGTAGGCATATTGAGACATCCAAATGTAGGTGTCTACAGTCTAGAGTTGACTCTACACTTAATGACCTGACTTACCCATCTCTGGATAATCCAAATATCTTATTCAAGCTGCCTGACAAATTGTTACTAAAGAATCTCCTAATCATGCTGTAATCCAGAAAACATACACATGATGCCATATTTTATAAAAAAACCCACCTTCTGCCATGTCAAGGCAACCCTATTTGTGTTCTGTTATTTCAGCTAGCAAGGATTCCAACCAACTGCACTTCTCAGGGCACAATATCTTCCTGTTCACACCATTACAGACATTAAAACACCTTTGTATGATCAACAGCACGCAGGTATTACTCTGTTTGACACATGCTACTCCACCTAAGTACAGGGATAACACCCTGCTTATCCTAGTGAAATTACAGGCAGACATTAGTATGTTTTACTTAGAGGGAGAACACATGCAATTTTAACTGAGTATAAGAGGAAATATGTGGCTGGAGGACTATGAATACCAAAGTTTCCCAAGGATCAGTCACAATTCATCATTTTCATGATGACTCTGGCATACATCATAAGCGCAATAGTCTGCAGCCTGAAATTCAACTGCATGAATCCCTTTTTCCATCAGCGGCTCCCCACGGATGTCATTAAGGTTACAGTCATGTAGAACAGGAGGGACATGGTGGTGGGTTAGGTCTAAGACGTGGATTCACCGAGAATGGGGTTTAAGGGATTTGCTCTGAACTCGTGTGAGTGTCGCTATGTCCGATTCCAACCTTCTGCTTCACAGCTCCCAAGTCTCCACAAATCAGCTGCTTAAGAGAACTGTCCTGAGAAGGAAGGTTAAGCCTTGGAGGCAGAAATTCACAGAAAGCATTTGAATGTCAAACAAACTGAGTTAAGGTTTAAACCTAAGCTTTAGGAAGGGAAATCTCATTTTAGCACAAGCACAATCCAAATCTTTCTACAAGCTCAGGGTCAAATGGATCAAAAACCACAGCTGTCAGCATTGTGAGTTTAGTGGCAGAGAGAAGTGCTATGAAACGACAGCCTGAAGCCCTTTTCCAGTCACAACATGTACAGCATGGACATAGATTATGTTTTTGGTGTAATGAATCTCCTTTCTTTTGTTTTCTTCTCTGTTTTCCCTCTCACCCATCTGTAGGCTTTCTAAGTATATATCTTCTTATCTTCTACAGATCCTGAGTTGCTCTGCAAGGTGAATTTCTCTTTGTCTGGTCACAGGGTCTCATCTACCACAACATCTACCCTGATTGCTCACCTCTTGTGCTTTTGATTGACATGTGCCCCACTCTTTTTGCCCTTTCCCTTTTTTCCCCGAAGTTTTCAAATTGTTGAGCTCTCATTTTTGTTAATATTGGGTTGGCTGCATATAAATCACACATTCTCTGTTAATGAGTCAACTATTCTTTCCAGTTCCTTGTCTGGCAATACTCCAGTCAGATCATTTTGGGGTATACAGCCTTGCCAAGTGCAACATGGGAGGTACAGATGCTATTTTCCCTTTTTGTTTGTTAGTGGAGTCACTGTGATTTGCTCGTTGGAAGGAACCATTCTGGAAGGCTAACTCTGAACCCCTCTCCAGAAAGCCAGGGAGCAAGCCTGGACCTTCAATCTACAAACTGCAAAACTGTTAGCTTTCTCCCAGGCTCTTTGCTCTGCTCCAATTAACGCTAGCCAATAAAAATCTCCTCTGGAGGGGACTACTCCCGAGCAGTGTGGACACAAGCCAGTCAAAGCTGTTTGGTCCCAGGGCCCTCATCATTTAGCAGTGCAAGTGGTGATCCTGAAATTCTGGTTAAGCCAGTGTTTTGCTTTAGCTGTTTCACTTACTGTTGTGATCCCATCACCTGAGCTCAGAAACCCCGGGTTTGGGGTCAGATATGGGTCGTTATTCTAAGCCAAATAATACATAGTATAAATTTGGCCTAGAATTTCTGCCTGCTATGAATTTTGACATCCTTTTGGTAGATTAAGTTTATTCCATATTCCTAATTGGGCTGGCTCCTCACACATCTGAAATGTCCTATGTATCTGCACATAAGCATGTGAGAGAGGAAGAGAAAGAGAGACTAAATATAGAAAGAGAGACTAATAATACATAGTATTATTTCCACAAATTATGAAGATAAGTTCCCACTTCTTAGTATTAGAGGACACTGTGCCAATTTCTTCTCATAAATGACACCTAAAAATCACACAGGAAATTGTCTAAGCATGGAGAAAGTAACCTGAGTTTCTTAAACAAAATATAATGTGGGTTACATCCAGAAAGGGCACTTGTATATTTTACTAAGCAAAAGAGAAATATGCAGAAGGTGAAATGTTAGGACACATAATCAGTCCAGAGCTGGTGTGTTGTCTGTGCATCCTCCTGACTCTCTGGTAGCATCCTAAAGGGGAGCAGTGATGACACTTAAATGACAAAACTTTATTCAGGTAGAAGATAGAAAGACTTACCATCATTAAATTTGGCCTAGAATTTCTGCCTGCTATGAATTTTGACATCCTTTTGGTAGATTAAGTTTATTCCATAATCCTAATTGGGCTGGCTCCTCACACATCTGAGATGTCCTATGTATCTGCACATAAGCATGTGAGAGAGGAAGAGAAAGAGAGACTAAAGAAGAGTTAACAGTTTTCTTTTAACAATTTTTAAATTTCTAAGTAACATATTGGAAATGTCAATTTAAAAGAATATAAGAGCTGGGGAAAACAAAAAAGTTGAAAAAATAATTCAGATTTTGTTTTTCTTGTAGGCAGGGAGAAAAACCTTGTCCAGACTGCATGTATATATCCAAATTTTGGAATCCTTTATTTAATTTTTACTTGATCCAAAGCAGTATATCATTTCAATAAAATATTGCATTACTAAGTATCAAGAAAAGATTCCAAGATTTGACCACACAGGTAGCAAAGTCTCTTGGATTTTTATTTTTTTTAAATGCTTTTTACATTAATCTTTATTCCCCCTTTCCCTTATGATAGTCTAAGCCAGGAATAATTCTACTGGAATCAGCAGATTTAAAATCATGTAAGACCAAGAACAACGCTGGGAAAACAAAATGCACTTGAAGTTCAGGCATGTTTATGTCTTGACTTTCCACTTTTCCTATCATAATAGAGAAATCTGAGCTCCAAAGCTCTGAGCAGGAGTTGCATTTCCACTATGTTTCAGATGGGAAAAGATATCTGCACTGGGAATATTGTCCAAACCCGTGATTAGTTTTTAAGAAAGCAACGCAGAAAGAAAACAGATGTTAACTGTTATGAGAGGAAAGTGATTGGCAGAGAACAGAAACTGAAAAAATCGATGTTTTAGCATAAAGTGCCTTTAATTGGAAATGGCAATACCACAGTGAGAGAGGAAAGCTGTCTTAAAATGTAAGTCATAGCTCGAGAGCAACATTCGGTCTGTACTTCCATGCTGGGATGAGAACTGGTAATTTGCAAACCCATAGAAGCAGGGACCATCTGTATTTCAGGGATGTTCTGCATATCCCGCACGTAGCTAATAACATGCTGAAATGTCAGGCTTATATTTCATCTACCTCACAGTTACCTGCATTTGCCTTTGGACTGTCGAGGACAACATAGAATTACTACAGAAATACCACACTTATCTTGCAAGCTATTTGTCATACAGATTTCCCTTTAGGGAAAAAGCTGTGTTAGTGATTATATGTTCCCTTAAAGGAGGCATCATTTCCCCCCTGAATCTAGTAATCGCAGTTTAATGAAGTTAGAACAGTCATTCGCAGCTAAGATGCCTCACATGCCAGATTTTATCTCCCTGTCTCTGCAGACAGAAATTTAACACCAGCCATTCTTTACACGGCATTTCTGTGCCGGGTTCCCCTCCTCCCCCACCTCCGCTTTTGCATCTTCCTCCTTACTGTTCCTTCAATGATGAGCGATGCGGTGATTGATGTGGTGGGATGAGCCGAGATACTGTAAATCAGGAGGAAAGCATGGAGAGTTGGAGCGGCGCAGCGAGGTGGAATGCAAACTAGCCGAGCAAGGCTTTATTTTTGCTGCATCATCACAGAGACAAATGACACTGTAAATGAAATGGGGAGGCATAAAGAAAATGAATGTAGTTTTGGGGTGGTTTGTTTTTTTTTTCCTTTTTTTCCAGGCTAACCAAGGTCTAACATTATTTGGGAGGAGGGCAAGGCACTTAATTAAAGCAACATTAGGTCCTGTTCACTATAGGAATGAAGTATCTGAATTAGTAAGACATGCTTAAAGCTAAACACAGCCTTAAGTTGGTCTGGATTTTGCTCCTAAGAAATGAAGCACAGACTTTGAAAGAAGCCCTTTCCCTTAAGCTGACGAGCTATTACTTCATGGCAATAATCTTTGCCGTGTTTTTCCTTTGTTCCCTTTTAATTAGGCAGGAAAATGTTGTGCTAAGCATAACGTGTTTGAGTTGTGCATGCCCCATTTCTAATGGTATTGAAATATTAAAGTACTTTATTTGGATGTGCTGTGGTTTCATTAATATCTGTATATTGCTTTGAGATCTGTGAATCAAACTATTGCAACAAGTGTCTCTCATGCACCAGACCAGGTAAGAGAGAGCAGACTATGTCTGATATACATTACCCACTTCAGATCACAAAATGAACACAGTGTTTGAAATAGCATAACAAAAATACCTTCAGAACAAATGCCATCCCTACAGTCAGCAGCGCCACAAGCAGACCACGGAGGCTGCATGAAGAGCTGTATTTCTGATCATTTATGCTTACATTCATACTCGCGCCGTAGGGACTGAGCCATTTTGGTTCTGCAGGGCTGTGGTTCACTTTCTGCAAAGTGTAGGAGATAACATAACAATGGAGCTTGTATTAGCTGTATGAAAAAAATACATTTTTCTGTAGGAAATAGCAAGGTTGAGCTCATCATTCTCAAATGATATCAGTCAAAAAATTAGATGCACTCATAATACAGACTTTTTAAAACAATAAAAAAATAATGTTCTTTCCTAAATTCTTTATGAAATGCTATAGATGATAGCGTCTATATCCTGCCCTGCAGTGCTGGAAGCTGTTGATTTGCACTGTGAAACCGCTTTTCAGCCCTCCTGGGTAGATGGCTGCTTTGAAATGGTGGGCAGAGGATCCTGTAAGTAATGTGATATGAGTGAGCTTGCAAGTGGGAGGATTCCCCCCATCTTGTTGATAGTGGGATTTTGGATTCGCAGTCCGATGAGCTACGGATGAACCAATACTTTTCATTATTGCCACAATGTCCTGAAACTGTGAAGAGTAATATTGTGATGTAAGGGACAAATAAAAATACCCAAAGAAGTAGTTATCCTAACTGTATCATTCCTGATTGTGTCTAATTACTGTTACTCTGAAAGCTGAGAGTGAACAAAACTGAATTTTCTACTTGCATTTGTAAAGTCAGTAGAATTTTATGCAGGAGGGAAGAAAAAAAGAATTGCTGAATTATTTTAAGCACAAACATATGAAATGGAAAATAATAAAATGGAAACAGGGGAACATACTGCCAAAAGAATAAAACAAAACCTGTTCCACATTTTAGATTAGTATTGTTTAGCATCCAGCTGATCATCTCTTCTATCAGTGTGAATTTGCTGGCAACGTTTTGATATTTAAAATTTCCTATTCTATAATTTTTTGGGCTCATTGTTGCTAAATAACAAGTGTTTGCATGAATATTTTTTCTTGTTTTTATTTAAAAAAATGGGTTTTGAGTATCTTTTCCTCCAGATATACACACATACACACACTACTGTAACCCCCCACCTCTGTTGATCAGCTCAAGTTCACGGTATAGACTAGTCCATGCCTCATATCCTGATTTATCCTGTTGCAAGCTGGTCACCTGTGCTTTCCGAACCAGGGAGATCTTAATTCAAGTGAGGACCTGCAAGTGTCCTGAGCAGACTTAAACAAATGATGTGGTGATGGAAAGAGCAGATAGAAAGTAGATAAGTTGCAACTTCTGCAGTCACTGTCTTTACCTGCAGGTTGTTTTCATGTTTCTATCAAGTTATTTCCTTCTGCTGCCTTTTTTGGGAAAAATTGGCACCAGGTTCTGCTGTCTCTCTCATGCCTGTCCCCAGCCTGCTTCCAGTGCTGTCGGTCCAGCAGTTTGGGGACACGCAGTGAACTACATCAGGGAGCTGGTGTGGCTGCAAAGTAAGTGCTGCTGAGAGCAGCACCCATAGCTGCACAGCCCCGGCTGGTTTGACTGCAGCTTACTGGTGATTTAATTTGCATTTTTTCTTCCCAAGTGCATGCTTATCAATCTCCTTCATCAGCATTTTACAGATAAATCTCTCCTTAGTTCCCTCAGCCGGAACAGGATGGGGACAGTGCTTGTACATATTTCACTGTAATTTGGGTTCTCTAAAACATAATTTTTTGACTGAAATTGTTCCTGCTCTACACTGTCTCCTTTTAGAAATGCTTCTCATCTTTTTGTATAAGTTGAGGCAACTGATTATGGATAAAGCTTGGGTTGATCAGGAAACTAGTGTTGAATTATTATCGTAGCAGAACCACTATCTTCTCTGATTTCTGTCGTGGCCCTGCACACTGTTTGCTTTTCCACTGCAGTTTTCAGTGAGCTGAGGCTTTAGAGACTTTTTTGCAATAATTCTCAAATCTTTTTCTTGGTCAGTTGGCTAAAGTAAGTCTTAATTTACATACTTTGTCTGTCTGTCTGTCTTTTTTCTTTTTAATTTTACTATAAAACTTATGCCTTTTTAACAGAAAACGTCATAATTGTTACTGGTTTTTGTTAGGGCAGTCAATAAAGTAATCTTGGTTCTTTGGTCTTCACCCACATTACTCCACATCCCATTTAACATGATTTTCTAACTGCGGAAGAAGTTAGATTTGACACCTAGACAATCACGTCCAAGAGCCAACACTGATTTGTGCAGTTACTTATTAGTATGGTCGTCTCCAAAAAGGAACCTTTAAGTGATATTCCCTCTTTCTTTTCATTTAGCCATTACTTCTAGCATTTTATGATGGTACACAATGACTGCAGTGTATATATACATTTAGTCCAACATGCACATGTGCACGTAAATGTACATATCATGTTTTACTCCTACAAAACATCTAATCTGAGAAGACTGCACAAGAATAGAGATCTTCTCCCTTCACAGGCATTTTACATGTGGGTTATGAAAGACCCATTTTACAGGAAGGTAAAGAGAAACATGATATCATAGAATCATAGAATCATAGAATAGTGTGGGTTGGAAGGGACCTCTAAAGGCCATCTAGTCCAACCCCCCTGCCATGGGCAGGGACATCTCCAACTAGATCAGGCTGCTCAGAGCCCCCTCCAACCTGACCTGGAATGTTCCCAGGGATGGGGCATCCACCACCTCTCTGGGAAACCTGGGCCAGGGTTTCACCACCCTCAGCGTAAAAACTTCCTTCCTTATATCCAGTCTAAATCTACCCCCCTTTAGTTCAAAGCCATTCCCCCTTGTCCTGTCGCAACAGGCCCTGCTAAAAAGTTTGCCCCCATCTTTTTTATAAGCCCCCTTTAAGTACTGACAGGCTGCAAGAAGGTCTCCCCAAAGCCTCCTCTTCTCCAGGCTGAACAACCCCAACTCTCTCAGTCTGTCCTCATAGCAGAGGTGTTCCATCCCCCTGATGATTTTCGTGGCCCTCCTCTGGACCCGCTCCAACAGGTCCGTGTCTTTCTTGTGTTGAGGGCTCCAGAGCTGGATGCAGTGCTCCAGGGGGGTCTCACCAGAGCAGAGCAGAGGGGAAGAATCACCTCCCTCAACCTACTGGCCACGCTTCTTTGGATACAGCCCAGGATACGATTGGCCTTCTGGGCTGTGAGCGCACGTTGCTGGCTCATGTCCAGCTTTTCATCCACCAGTACCCGCAAGTCCTTCTCGGCAGGGCTGCTCTCCATCCCTTCATCCCCCAGCCTGTGTTGATATCGGGGGTTGCCCCGACCCAGGGGCAGGACCTTGTCCTTGGCCTTGTTGAACCTCATGAGGTTCACATGGGCCCACTTCTCGAGCTTGTCCAGGTCCCTCTGGATGGCATCCCATCCCTCTGGCGTGTCGACCGCACCACTCAGCTTGGTGACATCTGCAAACTTGCTGAGGGTGCACTCGATCCCACTGTCTATGTCATTGATGAAGATATTGAACAGTACTGGTTCCAATACAGACCCTTGCGGGACGCCACTCGTCACCAACCTCCATCTGGACATTAAGCTGTTTACCACTACCCTCTGGATGTGACCGTCTAACCAATTCTTCACCCACCAGACAGTCCACCCATCAAAACTGTATCTCTCCAGTTTAGAGAGAAGGATGTTGTGGGAGACCATGTCAAAGGCCTTACAGAATTTCAGATAGACGACATCTGTAGCCCTTCCCTTGTCCACTTATGTAGTCACTCCATCGTAGAAGGCCACTAGGTTGGTCAGGCAGGACTTGCCCTTGGTGAAGCCATGCTGGCTGTCTTGAATCACCTCCCTGTCCTCCACGTGCCTTAGCATAGCTTCCAGGAGGATCTGTTCCATGATCTTCCTAGGCACAGAGGTGAGACTGACTGGCCTGTAGTTCCCCAGGTCTTCCTTTCTTCCCTTTTTAAAAATGGAGGTTATGTTCCCCCTTTTCTAGTCAGTGGGAACTTCACCGGACTGCCACGACTTCTCAAATATAATGGTTAGTGGCTTAGCAACTTCATCCACCAGTTCCTGAATAGCCTTATCCTCAGGGTATTCAGCCCCCTGAGCTGGAAGACAGGGACGGCGAGCAGGATGAACCCCCCATAATCCAAAAGGAAACAGTTAACGACCTGCTACGCCACCTGGATGCTCACAAGTCTATGGGGCCGGATGGGATCCACCCAAGGGTGCTGAGGGAGCTGGTGGAGGAGCTCGCCAAGCCGCTCTCCATCATTTATCAGCAGTCCTGGTTAACGGGGGAGGTCCCGGACGACTGGAGGCTTGCCAGTGTGACGCCCATCTACAAGAAGGGCCGGAAGGAGGATCCGGGGAACTACAGGCCTGTCAGCCTGACCTCGGTGCCGGGGAAGATTATGGAGCGGTTCATCTTGAGGGCGCTCACAAGGCATGAGCGGGACAACCAGGAGATCCAGCCCAGCCGGCACAGGTTCATGAGAGGCAGGTCCTTCTTGACCAACCTGATCTCCTTTTATGACCAGGTGACCCGCCTAGTGGATGAGGGAAAGGCTGTGGATGTGGTCTACCTGGACTTCAGTAAGGCCTTTGACACTGTCTCCCACAGCATTCTCCTAGAGAAGCTGGTGGCTCACAGCTTAGACAGGTGGACTCTGCGCTGGGTCAAAAACTGGCTGGACAGCCAGGCCCAGAGGGTTGTGGTGAATGGAGTTACATCCAGTTGGCGGCCGGTCACAAGCGGTGTTCCCCAGGGCTCAGTTTTGGGGCCGGTCTTGTTCAAGATCTTTATCAATGATCTGGATGAGGGGATTGAGTGCACCCTCAGTAAGTTTGCAGACGACACCAAGTTGGGCGGGAGTGTGGATCTACTCAAGGGTAGGAAGGCTCTGCAGAGGGACCTGGACAGGCTGGATCGATGGGCCCAGGCCAACTGTATGAGGTTCAACAAGGCCAAGTGCCGGGTCCTGTACTTCGGCCACAACAACCCCATGCAGCGCTACAGGCTTGGGGAAGAGGGGCTGGAAAGCTGCCCAGCAGAGAAGGACCTGGGGGTGCTGGTCGACAGCCGGCTGAACATGAGCCGGCAGTGTGCCCAGGCAGCCAAGAAGGCCCATGGCATCCTGGCCTGTATCAGAAATAGTGTGGCCAGCAGGAGTAGGGAAGTGATCGTGCCCCTGTACTCGGCCCTGGTGAGGCCGCACCTCGAATACTGTGTTCAGTTTTGGGCCCCTCACTACAAGAAGGACGTCGAGGTGCTGGAGCGTGTCCAGAGAAGGGCAGCGAGGCTGGTGAGGGGTCTGGAGAACAAGTCTGATGAGGAGCGGCTGAGGGAACTGGGACTATTTAGCCTGGAGAAAAGGAGGCTGAGGGGAGACCTCATCGCTCTCTACAACTCCCTGAAAGGAAGTTGTAGCGAGGTGGGGGTCAGTCTCTTTTCCTAAGTAACTAGCGATAGGACAAGAGGAAATGGCCTCAAGTTGTGCCAGGGGAGGTTTAGATTGGACGTGAGGAAAAATTTCTTTACCGAAAGAGTGGTTAAACATTGGACCAGGCTGCCCAGGGCAGTGGTGGAGTCCCCATCCCTGGAAGTATTTAAAAGACGTGTAGATGAGGCACTTAGGGACATGGTTTAGTGGGCATGGTGGTGTTGGGTTAACGGTTGGACTCGATGATCTTAGAGGTCTTTTCCAACCTTAATGATTCTATGATTCTATGATTCTATGGTTCTATGATTCTGATTCCCTCAGGACCCTCAGATGCATCTCATCATGTCCCATAGACTTGTGCACCTTCAGGTGCCTTAGGTGGTCTCGAGCCTGATCTTCTCCTGCGTGGGTGGTTCTTCATTCTCCCAGTCCCTGCTTTTGCCTTCTGTGACTTGGGCGCTGTGGCTGGAGCACTTGCCAGTGGAGACTGAAGCAAAAAAGTCATTGAGTACCTCTGCCTTCTCCATGTCCCAGGTAACCAGGTCTCCCATTTCATTCTGGAGAGGGCCCACATTTTCCCTCTTCTTCCTTTTATCCCCAATGCACCTACAGAATCTTTTCTTGTTGCCCTTGATGTCCCTGGCCAGATTTAATTCTATCAGGGCTTTAGCTTTCCTAACCTGATCCCTGGCTGCTCGGACAATTTCTCTGTATTCCTCCCAGGCTGCCTGTCCTTGCTTCCACCCTCTGTAGGCTTCCTTTTTTTGTTTGAGTTTGTCCAGGAGCTCCTTGTTCCTCCATGCAGGCCTCCTGGTGTTTTTGCCTGACTTCCTCTTTGTTGGGATGCATCGCTCCTGAGCTTGGAGGAGGTGATCCTTGAATATTACTCAGCTTTCTTGGGCCCCTCTTCCCTCCAGGGATTTGTCCCATGGCACTCTACCAAGCGGATCCCTGAAGAGGCCAAAGTCTGCTCTCCTCAAGTCCAGGGTAGTGAGCTTGCTGTGTGCCCTCCTCGGTGCTCTAAGGATCTTGAACTCCACCATTTCATGGTCACTGCAGCCCAGGCTGCCCTTGAGCTTCACATTCCCCACCAGCCCCTCCTTGTTGGTGAGAACAAAGTCCAGCATAACATCTCTCCTCGTTGGCTCTTCTACCACTTAGAGAAGGAAGTTATCATTGACACATTCCAGGAACCTCTCGGATTGCTTATGCCCTGCCATGTTGTCCCTCTAACAGATATCGGGGTGGTTGAAGTCCCCCATGAGGACCAGGGCTTGTGAGTGTGAGGCTGCTCCTATCTGCCTATAGAGGGCCTCCTCCGCTCGGTCTTCCTGGTCGGGTGGCCTGTAGCAGACCCGCACTGTAATGTCACCTGTCCCTGCCCTCCCTTTAATCCTGACCCATAAGCTCTCGGTCGGCTCCTCATCCATCCCCAGGCAGAGCTCCATGCACTCCACCTGGTCATTGACATAGAGGGTGACACCCATGACGCTATTTGAGGCTAAGGCTCAAGGGTATCCAGGCATCTGGGAACAGGGGCAGAACCAAAAAGCTTTGACTAGTTGTGTGGGTTTCTGATGGCATGACCAGAGAAGGTTTGATGCCTCCAGGTGGGGTTGGAGACATTGAGAAACGAGCGGGGAGATGCTTCGCGCTTTTCAAGAGGAAATCCTATTGCCTTTGATGTTTTGCTCTGAAATAAGCATTGGGAGGTTAGGGCTGAGAGCAGGGGCAGTGCACAGAGGGAGAGGTACACTGGCAAGTGCAAAGGTTTCAGCTTGACTATTGGAGTGCTTAAATTTTTCCACTTCAAAATATGTTGGGTTTTTTTTTTTCACTTCCCCAGTTTAACTTTGTGCTTTAATATACAATGAAAACAGATTGAAATCAGTGTAGCATTATATCTTCTTTTTTTTTACTGAAACATTTCTACTCATCTGATATCTGATTTTTATTGTCATTGTTCCTACATTGGAATTCAAGAAGGTTTTGAAACATTTAGTCTTCCAAAAACAAAAATCCAAATTGCAGAATTCTTGCTTTGCTTTTCTCCTTTATACTCACATCAAATGGGAATCTGATTCTTCCACCTTTGCATAGTAACAGTGTGCCAGCCTTTGTAGCACAGCCGCATACTGATTACAGCATTTTCTGGACCTGTCTGCATGGTCTCTGTCCCTTTGTCAAGTTTTGATAGTTAATTTAGACCAAGCTCTTAGCTACTCTGCTTAGGAATATTTTTGATTACCTGAACATGTGAACTGTTCTCACTCTATGCAATGGATTTCAAAAGGAGAAAAAAAAAAAAATAAATCATAATCTAAATATCTCAACACACTTTTGTTGCTGTATTTATATTATTTAATATTTTTCTTTCTTCTGGACACAACTAATCATTTG
Source organism: Aptenodytes patagonicus (assembly GCF_965638725.1). NCBI lineage: Eukaryota > Metazoa > Chordata > Aves > Sphenisciformes > Spheniscidae > Aptenodytes > Aptenodytes patagonicus. The sequence continues at coordinate 222,624,011 of NC_134949.1, forward strand.
CTTTTGCTTCTTACTCCACTTTGTATTCCTACTTTCTAGTTCATATGGCTTGTAAATTGTTTTTAGCCTGTCTTTAGTCCTGTCCCTAATTGTTTACTGAACATGATTGCCTTCTGTTATTGCTTCTACATTCCAATTTTGACTGGAGAGACTGTATTCTCTCCCTCTTGCTCTTTAACACTTCTCAGCACTATGGCAGTAGATTTTCCATGCAAACACATTTTTTCTCATTTCAAACCCTCTTTCTGATGCACTTTAACATCAAAGTCTGGTCACTGAATATCTAAAATCTGATTCTGTTATCTCCTTTCTTCCTGAACTGTCTTTGTCCTCATGCTTCCCAGACCCTAACTCCCCTGCTGCACTGCCTCTGCCATGCACTTCACCTAGAATCACAGCAAATACTCTGAAGAGCCTCCAGTTCTCAAAAAATATATTGCTTGACTGTTTATCCCTGCCTCAACTTCTGTTTCCATCAGCTGAACCACAGAAAGTATAAGATGGCTTTTTCTGACGACCATTAAAGCCAATTGCTTACACAGTTAGCAAGCACGTTTCAAACACTGATATATTTCTTAAAATATTCTTTAAAAAGCAAAGGCACCTCTCCATTACCACAACACCTATTGTTTTCCTGTAGAGAGTTCAGGAGTTGCTCCCAGTTCTCTATTGTACATGTAACATTAGTTCAAGTGACTGTAATAGTTTTTTTATTATTTTCTGAGAATTAACATTACATTAAGTCACATTTCTTTTATAGCTGCCAGGAAGAAAATGTTCTACGAATCTATTGATTTCGTAGGGAAGCAGTATCTTCTCTTTGTTTATTAATTACTTTTGAAAAGGGAAATAAATTCTCATTATTCACTGCTCCATTACCGAAAAGTATCTCGGAAAGCGTTACTCATAATTTCCAGATTGAAAAATGTTAATGAAAAGAAGTTTAAACAAATTTCTCACAAATTCTCCAATTATAAAATTGGAGTAAGACTGCAGATTCAGTAAAAAAGGAAATGGTGTGTAGCTGGTAGCTAAATACATTTGTAAACTTCATTTAGGAAGAGCACTTGTCGAGGTAGTAGAAAGACTTGAAGGAGGGGAACATGTGTCGTTAAAGCTACAGCAACAAGGGCCAAAAGGGGTGACCAAGAAATTAGAGATAAGCTTCAGCCCTGCTACCTGCAGCTCTCACAAGGAGCAGACTGACCTCAGTGCGTGGGAGGAAATAAGGGAGGCAGAAAGGCGGGTGGCAGGCTACCTCATTGCAGTTGGGCGTGTAGTTTGATGGAAAATCATTTCAGCCCTTTTTCATTACTATCACTAAAGACTTTTTTTTTTTTCCCTTCACTGGTGGTGTACGCTCATCTTCCTATTGTTTTTCCACCTTGCCTGCCCCTTGGGAAGAGACATCCTTTCTCCTTTGCTCAGCTGCTGACGTGCCTCTACTGTTGGTGATATGCTGATTTCACATGGTGGAGATGTTCAGCTAATTGCATTTTGCAAAATGGCAGACCACCTACGGAGAATTTCTCTTTGAAGGGGTCATTCATCTTCTCCGGCTAACTTAGGATATGTCTGTTAAATGCACATTTAACCAAACTGACAGAAGTAGGCATTAGAAGCCCAAGAAGATGAAAGCAAAATTAATAACTACACCAATTGACTTTTCTACGTATTCGAGTTCCCCCTAGCTGTGAGAGAGCTTGCCAGTACTGTTGCATGGCCCAGCTAAAACGAGAGTGCACATTAAATTATAACATTTCACACTCACAAAGAGCACTTTGGAGCTGGAAATTGTCAATGTTCTCACTGTTTTGCTAACTGAAACTGCTAACGGAAGAACATGACAGCCATCACCCTGTGTCAAACCACGGGGCCCACCAAGCCAAAATCCTGTCTCTAGAAGCAGGCAGTGACAGTCACCTAAAGACGAATATGAGAAACAGGGCATGTATAGAGGGATTATTACCTTCCCAGCTTCTGGCTGTCAGCATCTAGAAACTTCCAAAGCAAGAGATCATGTCCAAACTGTGATCTCTCAGAGCTACATGAATATCTCTGGTCTGTGTCTTAACTCAGTTATGCTTTTGCCCTGCCGTAACAGAGCTTTAAATTGTAACTGTATGTTACATGCATAAGTATTTCCTCTTGCTTTCTTTTAAACCTGGTGTCTCTTCCTGTCATTGGCCCCACTTTCGTTCCCCTGTTGGAAGAAATAATCAAAAGTCATCATCCACTTATTCTTTCCCATATGATACCTGATTTTATTGATTTTTATCAGTAGTTGGCATCTTCCCTTTCCTTCCTGCTCTCATTGCTTTCCACAGGCAGGACTCACTTTTTTTCCTCAGACTATTTAACAGATTACAATCACTGTGCTTAATCGTTAATTATCTTTACCTGTACTTTTTTTGAAGTTGGCTTCCTCTGTATCGGATCTAAAGAGAGTGCATGCAATTTGAAAGCTAACTTTTTGGTCTTTCTAACAGTATCATTTGAACTAACAAAATAGACTATGAACCTTGACAACCTCAAGTCCTTAGGCAAGTACTGCAACCCTTATTAGAGACCAGAGGATTCACACAGAGAAGGCATCATGAATACCCTAATCGCAGGAAGACCATCAGCCTCAATCCACGCTCCAGCAGACAGCAGAGAGCATGCACCTCACTGATTTCAGAGTGAATTTTCTGGTGCCTAATAAGTCATGAACATCAAATGAAGATTTTCCCATTGCCAAGGCATTAGGCAAACCTCTCTTCCATGAGGGTTCCCTGGGGGGCAGTAAGACAAGCTCACATGGCAGCAGCACAGTGATTTTGTTGGAAAACAGACCTACCACAAGATGAAATCCCCAAGGAACCAATCTTTGTGAGCTCTGCCACTCACAGAAACAAGTCTTGAAAATCCACTATGAAAGTTGTTAAATTTAAAATCTCTCAAATTTTGGAACACCCTGCTGACTGGAAGAAAAGAAAAAGAAAATGACCACCGAAGTGTGCATTTGTCTACCTCAATTAGCTGTGGCTCCTATTCTTATGGTGTATTACAACCCTCCCTTTATGTCCCTCCAGAACATTGCTTTAAAGGAAAGACCTTCCCACAGCAGAAGATTGAGGAGGTCCCACAACCCTGTTACACATGATGACACTGGAAGGGCTGGGAATTGAGCTGGGTCTATCAAGCTCAAGTCCAACACTTTCCAAGACAAAATTAAAACAGATTATAATAATTTTTTGGAAAACAATGTTGACAAATGCATCGGGGTTGGGGATATTTTTATTGTTGTGGGTTTTTTTTTTCCTCTTCTTCTCTTTTTGTGTGCTTTTTAGCTGTATGCAAGATTGCTGCCTTTTTGTTGAAACCATTCCCAGAAACATAATTCCAGAAAATACATGGGTGATGGTGATTTATGGCAGTGTGCTTTAAATTTGCACCACTAATCAGCTAAAAGAGAAAATTTGTCGTCTCTAGCATGTGTATAGTTTCAGGCATTTTTTGAACAGGGTGTCATGGGATGATCAAAAAATGTACGGACTTGTGTGCCAGCTTCTGGGATGTCTGTGTTGACTGATTTCCAAACATAAAATGATATAGGAGAGAATATAGATTTCTTTCATTGTGAGCCTCATGTATGTCTCTGTCCAATATAGCCTACTCAGGTGAGTAAGTACAAATATGTACTAGAATACTATGTATATTCCCAGACTTTCCAGATGGAAACTAGAAGAATGGCATCTCTATGAGATGCCATCTCTTATCAGTCAAATAGTGTGAAATCCTGTTCTGCCCTACCTCTAAAGGACACAAATAAAATTGAGCTTGATGTCACTGAGGGCCTCCGCTATTTATCAGTACTCACAAAGGAGGGCCAAGTTATGATAACGCATCTGAGAGAAAGGCAGATTTTTCTGGAGGGATATGAAGAAGTTAAAAAAATCTCCTGTTCCCCAAGATCAGATAACAAGGTAATTAGAACTATTAAAAACTGTTGAAGTACTGGATCTCAAATGTGTTAGACACTAATTCTAAGGAAAGTAGCAGAGAAAATAGGAAAGCCCTTTGGCAAACATTTGTATGGCTCACTAAGGATACGGAGGACTAAAGAGAGTAGATAATGGAACTCCTTCATTAAAGTTACAAGATAATACAGATCTCTAGATATGGTTGTGGGCCTGGTCTTAGAAAATGCAATATTCCTTCCCTTCCAGTCTCCCTCAGATCCTTCAAAAATGACAGATGACCCAGAATTAAGGCAAGAAAAAAATGTAGCAAAAATGACAGGAGTTTCAAATGATTAGCTACACAGAGGAGTTTAAGTGGACAGCAAATCCAAAATTGTTGCTGAGTTTTTACAGTAATGAGAATAGAGTGTGCAAAAAAGACCAAGATGATGAAAATAAACAGTTATGGCATATCTCTGTGTCCTACCGTAGCCAGCAGAAGTCAAATAACATGCCAGTTGAAAACATACTCTATTTTTATATTTCATAGAATCATAGAATCATAGAATCATTGAGGTTGGAAAAGACCTCTAAGATCATCGAGTCCAACCGTCAACCCAACACCACCATGCCCACTAAACCATGTCCCTAAGTGCCTCATCTACACGTCTTTTAAATACCTCCAGGGATGGGGACTCAACCACTTCCCTGGGCAGCCTGTTCCAATGTTTCACCACTCTTTCACTAAAGACATTTTTCCTCACGTCCAATCTAAACCTCCCCTGGCACAACTTGAGGCCATTTCCTCTTGTCCTGTCGCTTGTTACTTGGGAGAAGAGACCGACCCCCACCTCGCTACAACCTCCTTTCAGGGAGTTGTAGAGAGCGATGAGGTCTCCCCTCAGCCTCCTTTTCTCCAGGCTAAACAACCCCAGTTCCCTCAGCTGCTCCTCATAAGACTTCTTCTCCAGACCCCTCACCACCTTCGTTGGCCTTCTTTGGACACACTCCAGCACCTCAACGTCCTTCTTGGAGTGAGGGGCCCAAAACTGAACACAGGATTTGAGGTGCGGCCTCACCAGGGCCGAGTACAGGGGCACGATCACTTCCCTACTCCTGCTGGCCACACTATTTCTGATACAGGCCAGGATGCCATTGGCCTTCTTGGCCGCCTGGACACACTGCCGGCTCATGTTCAGCCGGCTGATGACCAACACCCCCAGGTCCTTCTCTGCTGGGCAGCTTTCCAGCCCCTCTTCCCCAAGCCTGTAGCGCTGCATGGGGTTGTTGTGGCCGAAGTGCAGGACCCGGCACTTGGCCTTGTTGAACCTCATACAGTTGGCCTGGGCCCATCGATCCAGCCTGTCCAGGTCCCTCTGCAGAGCCTTCCTACCCTCAAGCAGACCAACACTCCCGCCCAACTTGGTGTTGTCTGCAAACTGACTGAGGGTGCACTCGATCCCCTTGTCCAGATCATTGATAAAGATATTGAACAAGACCGGCCCCAGTACTGAGCCCTGGGGAACACCGCTCGTGACCGGCTGCCAACTGGATGTAACTCCATTCACCACAACTCTCTGGGCCCTGCCGTCCAGCCAGTTTTTGACCCAGCGCAGAGTCCACCTGTCTAAGCCGTGAGCCGCCAGCTTCTCGAGGAGAATGCTGTGGGAGACGGTGTCAAAGGCCTTGCTGAAGTCCAGGTAGACCACATCCACAGCCTTTCCCTCGTCCACTCGGCGGGTCACCTGGTCATAGAAGCAGATCAGGTTGGTCAAGAAGGACCTGCCTTTCATGAATCCGTGCTGGCTAGGCCGGATCCCCTGGTTGTCCCGCTCATGCCTTGTGAGCGCCCTCAAGATGAACCACTCCATAATCTTCCCCGGCACCGAGGCCAGGCTGACAGGCCTGTAGTTCCCCGGATCCTCCTTCCAGCCCTTCTTGTAGATGGGCGTCACATTGGCAAGCCTCCAGTCGTCCGGGACCTCCCCTGTTAACCAGGACTGCTGATAAATGATGGAGAGCGGCTTGGCGAGCTCCTCCACCAGCTCCCTCAGCACCCTCGGGTGGATCCCATCCGGCCCCATAGACTTGTGAGCATCCAGGTGGCGTAGCAGGTCATTGACTGCTTCCTCTTGGATTACGGGGGGTTTATCCTGCTCGCCATCCCTGTCTTCCAGCTTGGGGGGCCGAGTACCCTGAGGATAACTGGTCTGCCTGTTAAAGACTGAGGCAAAGAAGGCATTGAGTACCTCAGCCTTTTCCTCATCCTCGGTGACAATGTTCCCCCCCGCATCCAATAAGGGATGGAGATTCTCCTTGGCTCTCTTCTTGTCATTAATATATTTGTAAAAGCTTTTTTTTGTTGTCTTTAACGACAGCGGCCAGATTGCGTTCTAGCTGGGCTTTTGCCTTTCTCATTTCTTCTCTGCACGACCTAACGAGATCCCGGTACTCTTCTTGAGTCGCCTGCCCCTTCTTCCACAAGCGGTAAACTCTCCTTTTTTTCCTTTCATGCCTTGTGAGCGCCCTCAAGATGAACCGCTCCATAATCTTCCCCGGCACCGAGGTCAGGCTGACAGGCCTGTAGTTCCCCAGATCCTCCTTCCGGCCCTTCTTGTAGATGGGCGTCACATTGGCAAGCCTAAATTTGCATTGATTTTTGTATTCATTCATGATGCCACCTGGCTAATGTGCTAAGGTAGTCTCTATTACCTTAATCTTTATGCATTTAACAATGTTTTCATATTTATCCGTTACAATACCATTGCAGGGTAGAGACAGTTTTATCTGACAGATTACCCATGCTGGACAGACAACGAACTGCAGCACAAAGGAGCAGACACCTAAATTTCCAAAGGTGTTAACACACTCGTTATCCACTGAAATGAGGATCCAGCCCTAAGTTAGATGCTCTCAGCACAGGGAGAAAATTAAATCCAAGTCTCCAATTTAGGGTGAGATTCATCTTGCCCTTAGGCACCCAGCCTAAGCTAGTTATCTACAATCTCTCTATTGTCCAAGATAATTCAGCTATACACTGAAAAGACAAAAATCGTAATTGTTCTAAAAAGATGCCTTTCTAAAGAAACTTAGACATTCATCTGGCGGCAAGGCTTTCTATGGGTTGAGCGTTCAAGGAGTTTAATCCTGTCTTCATCCCAGACAGCTTTTTTGTCATCATCTGCTGCAAAGTCAGTTATTTTCAAGGACACAGCAGGGTCAGTCCAAGTAACTATTTCTCTAGGCAGCATCTAAGAATTTCTGTTTCATGGTCAATAGCATTCTTTTCATTTGGCTTTGGGTGCCTTTTTGTCTCCGGACTTGTCATAGTGGTTTACGTTCTGGTTTAATTTTAAGTATCTCAGGTTGTCGTGGTTTAACCTCAGTCGGCAACTAAGCACCACGCAGCCGCTCGCTCACTGCCCCCCTGGTGGGATGGGGGAGAGAATCGGAAGGGTAAAAGTGAGAAAACTCGTGGGTTGAGATCAAGACAGTTTAATAGGTAAAGCAAAAGCTGCGCACGCAAGCAAAGCAAAACAAGGAATTCATTCACTCCTTCCCATGGGCAGGCAGGTGTTCAGCCATCTCCAGGAAAGCAGGGCTCCACCACGCGTAACGGTGACTTGGGAGGACAAACGCCATCACTCTGAACGTCCCCCCCTTCCTTCTTCTTCCACCAGCTTTATATATACTGAGCATGACGTCCCATGGTATGGAATGTCCCTTTGGCCAGTTGGGGTCAGCTGTCCTGGCTGTGCCCCCTCCCAGCTTCTTGTGCCCCTCCAGCCTTCTCAGTCGGTAGAGCATGGGAAGCTGAAAAGTCCTTGACTAGTGTAAGCATTACCTAGCAACAACTAAAACATCGGTGTGTTATCAACATTGTTCTCACCCTAAATCCAAAACACAGCACTGTACCAGCTACTAGGAAGGAAATTAACTCTATCCCTGCCGAAACCAGGACAGTATCCACCCCTTATTCTATACCATCTACGTCATGCTCAAGTCCCATATTTTCCGGTACAACTTCATTAATCACCCGCCTCGCTTTCCATCCTTTGATATAACACACAGATATCATTCCCTTAGTCTATGGGCCACCCTTGTGGAATGTCTGTAAAACGTCCAGAAATGTCCATGAAATATCCATTGAGTTCATTTAGTCCGTGACTTTGGGCTCCATCTGTGATGGTGGTCACTCAGGCCAGGAGAGGTGGTGTGTTGTGTGGAGTTACTGGGCACCAAAGCCAGCTCAGGTCAGGTCACTGCTGCACTTGCACTGCTTCTTGTAAGGCTTGTCCTCCACTCGTTCGGGTGGTTCCTGCTATAGCAATTTCTATAACATGCAACTCAAATCATGGGTTACAACAATTTAAAGGTATTTCCCTTACAATCTCCACCCCTGGTCCCTTTGGGCCAGGTTATAGGGTTTAACATTGCAATGAACTCCTCCCCTTGCTCCTAGCTTGGCTAGCAACAAGGGGTTTCTGCTATAGTAATTCCTATAACATGCAACTCAAATCATGGGTTACAACAATTTAAAGGTATTTTTATTACAATCTCCACCCCTGGTCCCTTCGGATCAAACCATAGGGTTTAACATTGCAATGAACTCCTCCCCTTGCCCCTGCTCCGGCTTGGACTTATCCACAGACTGCAGTCCCTTAGGGTAGTACCTGCTCCAAGTGGAGCCTTATCTATGCGCCACAGTCTCCTCAGGGGTATACCTGCTGCGGCATAGACTTATCCACAGCCACAGTCACTTTGAGGTGCACCTGTTCCAGCGTGGCCTTCTCCATGGGCCACAATGCCTTCAGGGCTATACCTGCTCCAGCGTGGCCTTACCCACAGCCACAGTCCCTTCAGAAGTAAACCTGCTGTAGCACAAACATAACTGCGGCCACAGATGCTTCAAGATGTACCTGCTCTGGCATGGGCTTATCCACGGCCACAGATGCTTTGGGGTGTCCTGCTCCCGCATGGACTCATCCACAGGTCACAGTCCCTTCGACTCGAGTTCACACTGGAGTTCCAGCCTGTCCAGTACAGCAGCACAGAAACAGCAGCGATGCCCTGGCCATCTGCCAGCCCAGGCACATCGCCATTGCTGTTATCAAAATGTTCCCAGGCGCAGCAGAGTAAGGCCATGATCAGCAGTACAGCAGTACAGCAAGCAGTGAAAGCAAAAAGCAGCCACTAACGAGCACTAGACTCTAATATACAGCAAGGCAAGCAAGCCCCATGGCAAGCACAGGAGCCTGCCAATTAATAGCTAAACAGCTATAACAGGTAAAAATTCGATCTAGCACATTCCAATCAAACCTGTCATTATCTTGAACCCTTCGAGCCCCACGTTGGGCACCAAAAAGGACCGTCGTGGTTTAACCTCAGTCGGCAACTGAGCACCACGCAGCCGCTTGCTCACTCCCCCCTGGTGGGATGGGGGAGAGAATCGGAAGGGTAAAAGTGAGAAAACTCGTGGGTTGAGATCAAGACAGTTTAATAGGTAAAGCAAAAGTTGCGCACGCAAGCAAAGCAAAACAAGGAATTCATAGAATCATAGAATCATAGAATCATAGAATCATTGAGGTTGGAAAAGACCTCTAAGATCATCGAGTCCAACCGTCAACCCAACACCACCAGGCCCACTAAACCATGTCCCTAAGCGCCTCATCTACACGTCTTTTAAATACCTCCAGGGATGGGGACTCAACCACTTCCCTGGGCAGCCTGGTCCAATGTTTCACCACTCTTTCAGGAAAGACATTTTTCCTTACATCCAATCTAAACCTCCCCTGGTGCAACTTGAGGCCATTTCCTCTCGTCCTGTCGCTTGTTACTTAGGAAAAGAGACCGACCCCCACCTCGCTACAACCTCCTTTCAGGGAGTTGTAGAGAGCGATGAGGTCTCCCCTCAGCCTCCTTTTCTCCAGGCTGAACAGTCCCAGTTCCGTCAGCCGCTCCTCAGAAGACTTGTTCTCCAGACCCCTCACCAGCCTCGTTGCCCTTCTCTGGACACGCTCCAGCACCTCAACGTCCTTCTTGTAGTGAGGGGCCCAAAACTGAACACAGTATTTGAGGTGCGGCCTCACCAGGGCCGAGTACAGGGGCACGATCACTTCCCTACTCCTACTGGCCACACTATTTCTGATACAGGCCAGGATGCCATTGGCCTTCTTGGCCGCCTGGGCACACTGCCGGCTCATGTTCAGCCGGCTGTCGACCAACACCCCCAGGTCCTTTTCTGCCAGGCAGCTTTCCAGCCACTCTTCCCCAAGCCTGTAGCGCTGCATGGGGTTGTTGTGGCCCAAGTGCAGGACCCGGCACTTGGCCTTGTTGAACCTCATACAGTTGGCCTGGGCCCATCCATCCAGCCTGTCCAGGTCCCTCTGCAGAGCCTTCCTACCCTCGAGCAGATCAACACTCCCACCCAACTTGGTGTCGTCTGCAAACTTACTGAGGGTGCACTCGATCCCCTCATCCAGATCATCAATAAAGATATTAAACAAGACCGGCCCCAGTACTGAGCCCTGGGGAACACCACTCGTGACCGGCCGCCAACTGGATGTAACTCCATTCACCACAACTCTCTGGGCCCGGCCATCCAGCCAGTTTTTGACCCAGCGCAGAGTCCACCTGTCTAAGCCGTGAGCCGCCAGCTTCTCGAGGAGAATGCTGTGGGAGACGGTGTCAAAGGCCTTACTGAAGTCCAGGTAGACCACATCCACAGTCTTTCCCTCATCCACTAGGCGGGTCACCTGGTCATAGAAGGAGATCAGGTTGGTCAAGCAGGACCTGCCTCTCATGAACCCGTGCTGGCTAGGCCGGATCCCCTGGTTGTCCCGCTCATGCCTTGTGAGCGCCCTCAAGATGATTCATTCACTCCTTCCCATGGGCAGGCAGGTGTCCAGCCATCTCCAGGAAAGCAGGGCTCCATCACGCGGAACGGTTACTTGGGAAGACAAACGCCATCACTCCAAACGTGTCCCCCTTCCTTCTTCTTCCCCCAGCTTTATACACTGAGCATGACGTCCCATGGTATGGAATGTCCCTTTGGCCAGTTTGGCTGTGCCCCCTCCCAGCTTCTTGTGCCCCTCCAGCCTTCTCAGTCGGTAGAGCATGGGGAGCTGAAAAGTCCTTGGCTAGTGTAAACACTGCTTAGCAACAACTAAAACATCGGTGTGTTATCAACATTGTTCTCACCCTAAATCCAAAACACTGTACCACGTACTAGGAAGGAAATTAACTCTATCCCTGCCGAAACCAGGACACAGGTTAACGCTGGTGCTGTGATAAAGTCGTTCATAGATATCATCCAAGCCTACCTGCCTTTTGCATTGCGCTGACATATTTTTAATTTCTGTGTTATCACTTAGTTTCAGTTGTTGTTCAACTGTTCAGCTGATAAACAGCTGTCCATTTCACTGAAGTGGAGGCTCTTTTCCAACAATAAACTAAAGCAGTTTCTGCTTATCACCTAATGTAGCTTCAGATTCATCCTACTGCTTTCAAGTGTCTGTTATGTACCTACACTACAGGCAAGGATCTACCTGTATGTTAGGTATTTAAGTTACCATTTCAGTCAGTGGAGACAGAGTCAATAGATTCGACAAGACACAATTCAGGTGTCTATATGCAGCTATCAACACAATTTGTGATATTGAAATCGTCTGCCTGTCACAGGGTGTATGGAAGATCTCCTTTCTGAAGTGGCTGCTTGAGATCAGGTGGGATAGCCATCTCAAATGGCACTAGGTGACTAAGTTACAGCGACTAATTTGAGTGTCGAGGTATCCAGGGTATTATCTTGTAGACACGGTTTGGACTGTGCTTTAGGAGATGAATGCCAATTCTACAGAGTGTATTGCCTTGATCTCCAGAGAATATGGATTAGACACCGTGTCTACATTTAGATGCTACATCTGAACACCTAACTTTGGATATCTGAAATTCACCTCTAGTTTTCAGACTAACATGGGCTCTTTTGACTTAAGCAAAATCAAATAGTAATATGCAGTGTGCCTTTTTCACTACCTCAGCTCTATAAACCTGCAAAAGTGCATATTTCAATATGATAAGCATCTATATGATAACAAATGCAAGTCTTGGCAGCCCCTGTACTTTTGGCTTCTAGCAGCAGCATGATCAGTAAGACGGAAAATCCCAACTACCACTTGCAGCACACTATTTTCGATAGAGTATGTTGGCCAAATATTTCCTGTGGGGAAAAAAACCCAGATCAAAACTTACTGATTCTATCCGTAGTTTGTGCTATTCAGCCAAGTGCATATACTAACCTTCAGGACCACAGATGATATTGTTAAAGTTTAATTGCTCCCCAGTGAGATCTCATTGACCTGTTTTTTCATGTTGCCTTCTCTCTCATTGAACAGATGACCTTAATAATGGATCCTAAAAGTTAGCATACTATGGGTGTAATTAAGCGGCACTTCAGTAGATGTTTTGTTATTTTGTTGAATCAGAACCTTTTCTGGGTGCTAGGGAGAGGTGAGAGGGGTGACAAAGTGGATTAAATTGCATAGCTGGGAGCCCACCCATTGAGAACACAATGTACCAGCACTCATTATGTTTTTCTGTCCATCAACTACTTCTGAAACTACTCCAGTTGATCTCAGACCCTGGGATGGCTTATTGAGGTAGTAGATGATTTCAGAATATGCATAGGCATATACAACATCCTTTTGAATAAAACGCTGAACAGCAACCAGCAGATCTGCCATGGGACTAGACTTTACATCAGAAACTATAAAACAGGGAATGCACATTTCTGCGAAAGTCATTGGAAACCAGGACGCTAGCTTTAACCTACAAAGACTCAGAAAGGTCACGAATAGCTAATAAATCATCTCTTCTTCTGTCATGACAAACTTGAAGGAGGAATCCAGGCTAGAACTTCCACAGTGTGAAAAAAATGGAACAGATGACAGGCATTTTCTATGAGCTGTTTCAGCTAGAGCGCTTGCTTTTCCAGCCTGCATTTGTTAACCAGCTAGATGTCTCTTTTTTTTTTTTTTTTTCTTTGATCTTTTAAGGCTTTGGAGGTTTTGTAGTCCTTTGCCGATGTTATATTTTTTCATTTAGGGAGTAGATGCTCACAGCACAAGATGGATGCTGGTAATTTTAATCTAAGGTATTTGTATCAATGTTTTCCTCTGGCTGTACAAAAGACTCCCTGGTGGTGCTAGGTAAACCCAGAGCTTGTCTCTATTGAAAGTAATTTGCCCTCGTTCCATCGCAGGCTCCATGCAGATGTAGTGAGGAGCCCAGGAAGAGCCAGTCACAGGATAGGGCTTTACCTGAAGCCACAAAGCAAGAAGCAGGCGTGACACAAAACAGAAAGAAGCAGAGGAAGAGAAAGACTTCTCCTTGTACTCTATTCTGCAGTGACACACCTATCTCTGCAGCAAAGCTTGCTTCTCCAAGTAAATATATTGACTTTTACATCACCTTGTCACCCCACCTGTCCCGCTTGATGTCTGTCTGGTCATGTGCTTCATCTTTTCAAAATCCTACGCTGTGAGCACCCTGGGGCAGCAACTGCTCTTGTCTGACTTGCTCATACAGAGACTTGCACAGTGGGGCCTTAAACCTTGATACTAGTTTCTAGGTGCTAAGAGAATAATAATAAACAATATTAAAAGCTGTAGCAGCTGCAGTAAAACATGTATTTATATGGGTTAGCTTGATGCACAGCTAACAAATCATTTAAGCTTTTAAATATATATATAAATAAATAGCAACAATAAATAAGATGAAACTGCAGCTGGGAGAGAACTCTTATGGCTGTTAATTTTTTTTCCCCCCACTTATCTTTCTCCTGCATAACGGATAAGAATAGGTTTGCGTTGCAAATTCCAGGCAGTTGATCTCTCCTCAATGACAGTTTTGCTATAATTCTCCTAATTTCAAGCTCCTGCTTGAAAAGGTAACAGTAAATGGCATCCAAGCCATTTTTGCAGTCATCGGCAGCTGACTCAGTTGATTCATTTTCACAGATTTAAGTTGTTGCGTGCATAGTCAATCCCCTTGGAAAAAGGCTGCTTCCCCGTATCAAATGGCTTGTGCAGACACCAAATCCTGATTTTAAAATAAGCGTAAAAGCTAAGGTTTTAAGGGTCCATATCATCACTCCAGCCCAGTTCTCAGGAGGCAGTTATATGCCATTGACAAAATCTTCCCTTCAAGAGTTTTTTCCGATGGTTGTTATACCAGAAATAGATGAACACACAAAAGAATGATATAGAACAGTTCCTTTTTTGAAAATCACATGTATATTGGTCGTCAAAAGGTTTTGAGCTAAGGAATGATAGCACCCAAAAGGCTGACCTGTGATAAGTAATAAAAGTAGTTCTGACTCACCATTTGATATGGTAAATCACTGGGCAGTGTTAGTCATGTCAGTTCACACAATTTGTTCCCTGCTATTTTTATCAGTATTAGTCAACAGCAATTTCCTCTACAAGAATCAACAAATACTAGTGTGTAAAGCATATTTACATTTTAAAGATTCTGTTGGGTCAACCTAGGATCATTATACATCTGTTGAGTTTGTTCAAATTCCAAAAATGGCAACCAGACATTATGAAATCAGTGTAATCCTTGAAAGAGCTGAGGCTGTTTAGTCTAGAGATGAGAAGATTGAAGGAAGACAGGATAATCATCTCCAAATATGCAGAAAAGACCTTCAAAGGGAAAAGGAATAAAACATTCTCTTTGTCCTCATTGAATAGAGTAAGAAGCAAAGGCTTCAACTGCATCGGAGAGGTCTGGGTGAAACTTCTGGGAGAACTTTCTAACAGGAAAGCAAAACAGAGGACGAGGTTGCTTGGGAGGCTGTGACATCTCCCCCAGAGAGGTTTACAGAAAGACCCAAAACATGGACCAGGAAGGGGTTTTTTGCATCCTTTGTGTACGTTACCAAGGAATAATTTCTTGACACTGCTTTTTTTTACACTATTTTCTACTAAGCTCTACTTTTTCAGTTTTTCCCAGGGACAAACTTTCCATACTCTATTTCCCAGTACCAGTAATGCTGAGAAATTTGGGATTGAATTTCTTTCGTAGAAGTAAATTTTTATTAAACTTTCTGCAGATAGATGCTGTCATGAGACATAATCCAGTCAAAACCAAAAATCAGCTTTTTGCTTGTAAACTAATAGCCTATTTACAGAAATCACAGCAGTTCTGCCTTTAGGTATCCTGAAAATTGACGCAACAATACTGTCAGTGATGAATGCTGGGTAAATAGGTGTATTTGTACCAAAGAGCAGAAAAATACAGCGATAGTTTGATATGGCTTTTGTTGCTTCTGCTGCTGTTCCTTCACGTAGGTTTGTTATAATTTTGTGCACCTTTTGTCTATCCTTTTTTTGGATAAAATTCAGATGTAAGAGCTTAGAGACAAAAGTGGTAAAGAAGTGTTACAGGTAGCTGGACTTTCTGATATCCAGGATTTTCCTTGCTAGAATCACGGCCTGCTGTTTACAATGGCAAGCAACTTTCTCGTGCTCCTGTTGTGATGCCCATACTGATGTGTGTTGACATTACATTGCTGGCAGATACGCTTCATGAGGGCAAGAGAGCCTGGCCCCTGGGAATGAAAACCACAGGAACATATTTTTGTCAAGACATTTTATATACACTTAAAGCTCTTAGCTCTCTGAAATCTCTTCTGCTCTTCTCCTTTAAATTTCAGGTTCTCAGGTCTCTGCAAATAAAGGTCGTCTCACATGACAGCCCTTTTAAAGTAAATTCACTTAAGTAGATTCATTTGCATTTTAAAGAAGGGTGTAGGAGGTTGTAATTAAAGAAGGAATTCTTAGTTAAATTCGTCCCTTCTCACAGTGTCTTAATCACTTCTTCCTAATCTCTGACTCCTGTGTTACCAATCCCTCCTTCCCTTTGACTCGAAAATAAACAAAAAAAAAGTATTTCCTTGACCTGATAAAAGTGCAGATTAAACTGTGTGGCTTTATATTGTGGCAAATACACCGAGAATAAAATAAAAAAAAGTTAAGTTACAAGACCATTTCTTTATTGCTCTGTGCCTCTGTCTATCCTTTTACTTTTTCAGCCTGGTTTAGCTGTATCGTAACGACCTTGATTTGGGGACTGTATCGTGCTACTGCTGCATTATCATGGCACTCTGACTCAGGTTGTGGTGTCTAGGTAGATTACACAAACCTAACTGGAAAACAATTCACATTTTCCTGGGAGGGAATTTTAGCTTTTTACTTTAAAAGTTCTTTTAAAATGAACATATTCGAATGGTAACAGCTATAAATGAGAGGAAAAGAAAAAAATATCAACTGAACTTATGTAAAATCCAGGTATCTTTTGATAAAAGTTTTAAGCTTTCCTGTATTATTTTTAATTAAGATAAAACCATCCCCAAAATTAAACTTGAAAAGCATATACTGTAAGTTGGAGGTCCCCCTGAAACAGCAATAAGCTTAGCCTGTTTGGGAGTTTTTAGTGTGTCATTAAGTGTGTGTTTCCTGATATCAAGGCTTGATTATGTGAAAAGCAATACAAAACAATACAAACAGCCACAGTGTATTTCAGGCTATGAAATTGCTAACATTGCTGTGACATTCTTACCTTTATCTAACCCTATATGGGTTGGATAATTTATAGTAACAATTAAATACTTTGCAACTACTTCAAATATTCAGAATTTTAAATTACAAACTATCATCAAAAGATTAAGTACTTTCCTCTTAATAAGAGAGTACTTTGCTTTATTCTGCAGTAAGTCATGCTTGGAGTATTTGAATTCTGTTGTGTTTAACAAGGTTCAGACAATTCATTTTCTCTCAAGATGATAAAATGTATACAATGTCATTTTTAGTTGTAATTCTCTTCCATAATTTTGCTCAGTAATTTCTTTTATTGGAATACTCATTGAAAATGGAATCATTAAATGTAGTGTAAACATTTCTGAATTGAGATGTTAACATTTAAAAATTGCCTCATTTCTCCTTAATGTGTTTTGCTGTTTTTCTTGCTTAATTATCATTCTTTTCAATATTTATGTTAACATGACCTTTCTCTGACTGAATGGCTGTAGCTGCTTCTCAAGTACTTATAGCATCATGATTTTTAAATTAAATTGTGTTGTTGTGGAAGACATTGCAATGCAGTCCACAGAATAGCAGGGAAAGGAACAAGTTTCTGTTAGTCCCAGAATCTGAAAGTAGTAATAATGTTTATTGGTTCACTCTTCTAATCAGTGCAACTGTACCAGAGGAAGTATGACTGTTTCTTGTTCATGATTAGAAACATTCCAGTAAATTTAATGCTGGTCAAAATTGTCAAATTGACTAGCTGTGAAAGATTGTTTAATGTTGTAAAATGTTTATTACTTTTATTTATTATGCCTTCATCCTGCTGACAGAATTAAAGTTACACCACAGATTCTGTTTGCCCATGGGAACAGATCACAGGAACACAGGCAGTAAGATTTGGCTCCGCATCTTGAATTTTCAGGACAATGTTATTCCACAGCCAAAACCTACTCTTTTGAAATCTGTGAGGTCTAAGGGTGCAGCATATGCAATAATAAGCAAATGCAGAATTTTCTTGTAAACACTGGGAGATGTTTACTTTGATTTTCTGCATATCTTTCAGAGTATGTATTCAGTTTGTCTAGAATTTAAGAGTAAGGACCAGACGATCAGCTCGATTTCACCATGAAACCTTTTCTTGTATACACAGCTTCTCAAATGTTTTCTTCCTCCACCCAGAAAAGAAGACGACTATCCCCAGTCCTTCCACTCTTCTCCATTTGGAGATGACAGTGAGTGAGAATACAAAGAGCTGAAGGACAGGAATAACATACATCAGGGGAGAAAGAGGGAAGAAAATAAACCATTGAAAATAAAACTAAATGAGATCTAGATCTTTAAGATTTTAATTTAACTTTTTAAAATTGAAAGATGTGAACAAAATTAAAGAGAAAGTAAGACTGAAGGAAAACAATGGATGTCGAAAGACTGCCTAGAAAAGGGACATCAAAAAACAGAGAAAGGAAATGGCTCCTGAGGAACAGCAAAGGGAAAGTCAGGTAAACTTTAACTGAAACAGTCACTAATTAACAAAATTTTGATGTAGGCATATCACTCTTTAAATTTATTTGACATAAAAATGCCAAATAGAAATAACAGAATTGGCAGCTAACACAATCAACAAGTTCAAACAACTTAGTCCACAAGCGTCCCACAGAGCAAAGCCTAATCCAAAGAGATGCTTAGCCTTCTTCTAGCTTTTCTGTCCTCAAGGGCTGGGCAATTGGGTATGTTCTGAAGTTGTACTTTCTGCAGAGCTCGCTTGGACTGAGTTTCTTGGTGGAACTGAGGATGAGGTTTTTTTTTTCCCTGTGCACAAAATACATATACTTTCCTTCTGGTTGACTTTCTCTTCCTTTTTGGGAAGTTGGTGAACAGAGAGAGAACTGTTTGCAAAGGTCCATGCATAAGCGAGAGGGGACAGTGTCTTGAGGCGAGTTGCCACGGATGAATGATAACCCTTATTGGATATTCCAGAATATCAGCATAAAAAAAAGGATAACAAGGAGTAAACTTGACATGGCCAGCAGGTGTCTGGCTATCTTGGGTCAATAGCACTAATGAGGCTTCTCCGCCTTTCCTTCCTGCTCTTCAGGCTTGGCCAGGTAAACGGTAAACACATTTGGTTTCCATAGAGGATGCTCTAATGGCTGGCAAAACAGGGGAGTTCAGTTCTACGCCTTACACCCTGGTAGGTGAGCAGCTAGAGTTAAACAAGGCAGGGTTACTGCGGAGAGCTTTAGAAAAACAGCACAAAAACAGGGGAAGGGAAAAAACAGAGAGTGAAAGAGAGAATGCAATCATCTTTTTTATGGGAAAAGATGTCAAACTGTCATGTTAGTCTCTGCTGAGGCTCTGAGTGCTAACGGTTGCCAGGGTAACTGTTGTGCCAAGCCTCAGTACTTATGTATTTTTTCCATTGATAATTGCTAATGTGAACAAGTGCTGGCTTGCACT
Source organism: Aptenodytes patagonicus (assembly GCF_965638725.1). NCBI lineage: Eukaryota > Metazoa > Chordata > Aves > Sphenisciformes > Spheniscidae > Aptenodytes > Aptenodytes patagonicus. The sequence continues at coordinate 222,642,996 of NC_134949.1, forward strand.
TTACACCTGCCTGGCTTGTAAGTCTACCTTAATTGGATGTGCCAAGATTGAGGAAAAAGTAATCTGCCCTTTCAAGACAAGTGACAGGTAGATGAAGTGTTTCTTAGGCCTTTACTGTAACAATTTTGCTGACAAAATTACCATGAGTTGTCTTCCCTCAGTGCACATATACTGCCTTTGTTTACGGAACTGAGAGTTTAAGCGTCAAGGTTCATTATAAGAAATTATGCTATAAAGTTTTTTGGGAACATCTTGGTGCTGCCTGGTGAAATTCTACTTTTACCCCACAGTTCAGAGTGTTTCATTTTATATACATATATGAAAACAGTCTTTCAAAGTGATGGAGAGAAGTGAGGAAAAACAAAAAAAATATTGCCATATATATATATTAATTTGTTTTTGAAAATGGTTAAGTAAATGCTCTTAAGGAAAAACCCTGGTGAACGAATACGGAAGAGGTTTTTTTTTTTTTAAATTCTTGTGCTGGTAGTTTGTTCCACAATCTCAGAAGTGATGTTGGTCTTTGGAATAGTCAGCTCTTGGGTGTCCCACACAAGATATTTTGAAGACTGAAAGATAACGGCAGCATCTCAAAACTCTCTAAGAGTTCCCCTTAGATTCTTATATTATAATAATAATAATATTTATATAATAATAATATATAACTCGCCTAATAATTCCCCCTAAAAAATCAGGCTGAAAGCCAAGGAACCCAGGGGCTCTTAATCACTTAATGTTTTGTCCAGGACCATCATTTCCTTAATTAAATTATCTCCATAAATATTTTGGGCTGCCCTAAAAAATTCTATTAACAGGGTCTAATTCACTACTAGGCTGTACAAGACTGCCCCAAAAGCTGTAGAAAAGTTATTATAGGGCCTTTTTTTTTGTTCTTTTTCTGGGCAGAAGGAGATTACAGAGTTTCTATGCTCAGTTTTTATTTGCTTTTCGGAGCTGTGTCAAGCCTGGTCTGCTCCACTGCTGAGTGCATTCACTCTGTGTAACTCTGCATTTCTTTGATGTTGATTTCCCAGTGCACTTAAATGAAGTTTCCTGAAACCAATATGCCAGGGCGAATTAATATATGAATAATACATAGTGCTTATTTTAGCACCTTTCATCAGAAGACCTCAAAGAACGGCACAAAGGGTAGCAGGGAGATTGCCTTATACCCATTTTACGAAGGAAGAAGCCCAGGTACAGTGATGTTGTGCTCCTTGCCTAACACCACACCATCAGTGAGGGCAGAAATAGGAGAAAACCATTCTACTTGACCAGAAGATTGTCCTAAAAGCTAGACAGCACCAGATGCATCAGTAATTCTGATTGCGTAACCCATCTTCACTTTGAGTAATAGCAACCGTTTCACACACGTCCATTTGCTCCTATGGGACTGACTGAGGATTAAAAGGTTGCAAATGTAAGGCAGAACAGTGCTGGCCCGCACAACTCACCAAGCTGCTTGGCAAGATAGTAGTATTAAAAGTGAAATTAGTGAAATCCAAACCCTATTCTGCTTCCCTCCATAAAGCACTATAACCACTAGATAGTGATTTTATGTCCAGAAACACAGTGGCCTCATAGGAATGTTATATTTGTTAAGATAGTCAGACTACGAGTATAAAAGAGGGAAGGTGCTGAAACTGCAGAGGAGAGCAGGGGATTTATAACACCTTATTTAGGATTCTTTTAATCCGTGTTTTCAGTGATATTCATTTACTTATGTAATACCCCCATGAGATAGACTCATGGGGCTAAATTCTGTCCTCACATTCCTGCCTGGTCACGCTGTCATACAGATGAGAGAATTTGGAAGTACACAGAAGAAAATGAGAGTGGCGTGTGGTTCCTAGAGTTGCTAAGCCCCAACCTGTAATGAAGCATTAGCTGGATGCGCATTTATTAGTAGCTGCTGCACACAGAATTGTGTGATTTCATGCTATTGGTTAATAATGCTGATCAAGGTTTAGGAGTCTATTGAAGTTTACCAAGGTATACAGTAGAGTTTTTCCCTATCACACTTTCCAATATCATCAGAAAGAAATTTGATTCACTTTTCGGTGAAAAAATTGACCTAGATTTTCAGCTTCACCACTGAGATGCTTATAGAAGCATCTGTAATGGAGTTTATCCACTAATGATTGTAACTAAACTGGAGCAGCAAGAGTATAATGTAGTGGAGAACTGCAACGCAATAGCAAATGTTGATCTGACTACGAAGAAAAATAAATTGCAGAAGAAAGTTTAGTAAATAGATTATTTTAGTTTACACAACAATCAGATAAAAAGTTATGATCTTTTTAAATCTGCATTATGGGCAAAATCATGTCGGATGTTCTAGAGTGGTCCAGTCTAATTTTATTTATAGTCTGTCAATCTGAAAACATCATAGCAGAGATAACAGAAAAATAGATGGGCTCTGACGTCAACATACGACTCAGCAAGAGAAAGTTGCTCCCTAGAGATGTAAGATCCATTCAATTTTCCAAAGAGAATTAGGAAAAAAAAAAAAATTGGAAAGCAGACCAGGAAAATGTACTTCTTACAAGCACTGTGGTTGCCTGGGGCTGGTATTTGCCATTTATCCAATATCATGATGCAAAAAATGGCATCTTGAATGTCTTCCAGACTCCTCTCATAGCTAGTTGGATGAATTTTCCTGTATAGCTGAGGCTTATGGGGAAAGAACTTGAAATATTTTTCGGAGTAATTTGCCCTGTAGTATCAAGCAAACTTGTCAATGTTTTTTGTTAGATAAAGATTTCTGAGCATGGAGCAATGGTGTCGTACTGTACCACAGGGCAGCTGATGAGAAGATAGGATTTTCCCCCTGTTGACATGCTAACATAAGTCATACAGTCAGGAAGGTTCATCAACCAGGGTTGCAGCCGTGGTGAGCAACCTGGGGTAGGCACTCCCTGGCTGCTGTGCAATGCTGGAGCTTCTGTTTTGCACCAAGACCTCGTGGCAGGCACAGTTTGTTCGTTAATTAATCACAGGATTCAACTGTGTTGAAAAAGTGTGATCTGGGAGTCATGGAAAGGGATCATCAAACAAAAACTTCACGCATAGAGCATGAAACATGACGCATTTGTTTCTTTTTCTCACAAGTGTATGTTACAGGGCTCATGAGAGCGGATAGGTACTGCAGTCTATGTTGGGTGAGCACCCTATGTTCTCTGATTTGTAAAACTCAGTATAAGGTAGGGCAATTCATATATTTTCCTGTTGTACAAAGGAAGTTAAAGATATATCAGCAAAGTCACTTTTTTATGCCCTACAGGAAGTTTACCCGGGGGAAAGGAGGGGAAAGACCAAAATCCAGTTTGCTTAGTCCAGTCTCACCACGATTTCCCTGGCAATTACTCCTCACCACAAGACAAGAAGCCTTACGAAGGAAAGGGCTGCCCTAAAAGGGGGATCAGAAGAAGCAAAAAGGCTAGAATGAGATCAGAGACAGGGTACAGGTGTTTGCCATGTTTTTGAGTAATTGAATTCAACACCGTATGTAGCTTTTTTCCCGCAAAGATAGGGTTCTTCTGGCATGCTTGTTCTTATATATATAATTAATGCTTCGTCTCCCTTTTAACTCTGATATACTCTGTGAATGCAAATTCTTGGAAGGACTATCTTGTGTTCCAGGGAGGACTCCACAACTGAAAGTAAAACAAGAAGTTTAAGCAGCAGTTTTTGAAATTACTATATTTAGTTGTTTGGGTTTTTTTCTCAGCGGCTCTGATAGACATTTTTTTCTCATTTTATTTTTTATTTTTTCCTGCTCCAAACCCAGGTCAAGAATTTGATTTTTCTCTGAGTTAAAGATCAGCATTCTCCCCCAAGTGCTCATCAAGTGCAAGTGCCCATTTAATTACTGTTAGACTTTAGAGCTTTTTACTCATTAACATTAAACTGGTGCACAGCCATGTAGTCCCCGCAGTGTGAGAAGCAACTAAGGTCAACTTTTAAGAGCAAGTCAAAAAAAAGAAAAGCACTGTCAGAGTAGCAGAAATTAGAGAGAAGAAAATGTAATGGTAGAAATTAAAGAAGGAAAACCCCCTAGATTTCATAAGTCATTTTTATCCAATTCTTTCATTCATATTAGTGCAAGCTATTGTCATTTTACTAAAATCCACCATGGGAAAAAAAAAAAAAATCTGTTTCCTTTAGGTACAGACTTCAGTTACACTGGCTGAACAAAATATACCTTTCTCTTTGCTAAGCCCCCATAACTGCCAGCATGTTCACCTGTAACCATACTGAATACAAAGTCAAGCTATTTTAGTTAAAGCATCTTTTCTTACATTTGAAGTTTTACATTAACCTGCAAGGAGAGGAGAGCTGAAAATCATGCAAACAGTAACTCATAGCAACTCAGCTGATAAGCTGTAATTCATTAAATCATTATAACTCTATCATATTCATAAGTGTGCATTCTTATCCTTGTTCTTGTCTAAGATTTATGTTAGGGCAAGATAAATAATACATTTATTGAGAAGGTTTTCTTGCTTATACATTTTCCTAAATGTTACATTGCATCTTTTCAGGTAATGAATAAAAGAATAAAAGTCGGTAACTATGTAAATGCTGGTAGGAGGAAATTGGGGCCAAATGCCTTCAAGAAAGAGGGTTTCTATGGGGATGTATTGGTATATACTATGTGTTAGTAGTATCTTAGCATGTGGCTATATCAGGGTTTCTCTTTTTTTGAGTCTACTCAGCCAACCCTGATCTCCAGACTATTAATTTGAGGGAGAAGTAATCACTTGACATAGTCATGATTCATATATGTAGTGCAAATAGGAAGAACTCAGCATAAAAAACTTCAAATAAATAAAATTTTGATCAGATAAATGCACAAATTATAAGAAGAAAAACAAAGTTTTGCAATTTTTCTGTAAAAGAAACCTTTTTCTAGACACATTTTCTCTTCTGGTTCATCTTTATTACCTTCATCACCTTCCTATCATAGGCAAAGGCAACACGTAGGCTTGCCCCTTTAAGTGTGAAGGACAATCCACAAAACTTCAGTGACAAATATTGTCACTGTAAATTGCCGCTTCTGGGGTTTTTTCAGGCAGTTTGTCATTTTTTTTTCGCTGTCACTGCTGGGTTTCAATAGCCTGCTGCTTAAAGCATAACAGCTGGGAAACAGGGACAGAACAAGCAGGAGCCAACTACTTGCAGAGGTCTCCTTTACCTGTGAATTTATTTTGTGTGACCAGCATTGCTATGACAGTGGTGACTGAACGTCAGCTACTGAGAGGGCTTGGTTGCTTTTAGATAAGCACAAAAGCTCAGGCACTGGGGTGGTTAGGTTTGAGGCCAAGTCCCAGATCAGATTTAGGTTCAGAGTCAGCAGCATCAAAATCTCCCATTTCAGTCTCAAATGAGAGCAGCATCTGGTGATCAGATGACCTAGTGTCATTTCTGGGACTTTTTAGGAAGCTAAGAGTTCTTGTGGTTTTGACTTTACAAATAGCCAAAACTAAAGGACCAGGTTCTGCTCTGAGAATTTCAGGGAAAACAGCAAATACTCTTCTGCTCCACAAAAGAAAAAATGGTCAGTGTGTTTAATACAGTTGACTAGAATATGGGAAGAACAGTTAAAAACAGGTGAGTCTGTAGGCAGGTGAGTTTGTTGTCCTCTTCACCTCTGCGGTCCTAGAGCCAGCAGTTGATTACCCATTGATTTATGTCTATTCAGCAGAAAAAGAAGCTGGAGGATTGTCCAGGTTCCACCCTCCTTTGCACTCATACATATTACCAAAAAGATCTGGGAAAATGATGTATCAGATCTTCTGTTCTGTTCTCTTCCCGTATCAAGACCACCTCCTATGGTGGTTTAACAGTTTGTGAAGATTTTTTTTTGCAGACGACACCAAGTTGGGCGGGAGCGTTGATCTGCTCGAGGGTAGGAAGGCTCTGCAGAGGGACCTGGACAGGCTGCATCGATGGGCCAAGGCCAACTGTATGAGGTTCAACAAGGACAAGTGCCGGGTCCTGCACTTGGGCCACAACAGCCCCATGCAGCGCTACAGGCTTGGGGAAGAGTGGCTGGAAAGCTGCCGGGCAGAAAAGGACCTGGGGGTGGTGGTCGACAGCCGGCTGACCATGAGCCGGCAGTGTGCCCAGGCGGCCAAGAAGGCCAATGGCATCCTGGCCTGGATCAGAAATAGTGTGGCCAGCAGGAGCAGGGAAGTGATCGTGCCCCTGTACTCGGCCCTGGTGAGGCCGCACCTCAAATCCTGTGTTCAGTTTTGGGCCCCTCACTCCAAGAAGGACGTTGAGGTGCTGGAGCGTGTCCAGAGAAGGGCAGCGAGGCTGGTGAGGTGTCTGGAGAACAAGTCTGATGAGGAGCGGCTGAGGGAACTGGGGTTGTTTAGCCTGGAGAAAAGGAGGCTGAGGGGAGACCTCATCGCTCTCTACAACTCCCTGAAAGGAGGTTGTAGTGAGGTGGTGTTGGTCTTTTCTCCGAAGTAACAAGCGATAGGACGAGAGGAAATGGCCCCAAGTTGCACCGGGGGAGGTTTAGATTGGACATGAGGAAAAATGTCTTTACTGAAAGAGTGGTGAAACATTGGACCAGGCTGCCCAGGGAAGTGGTGGAGTCCCCATCCCTGGAGGTATTTAAAAGACGTGTAGATGAGGCGCTTAGGGACATGGTTTAGTGGGCCTGGTGGTGTTGGGTTGACGGTTGGACTCGATGATCTTAGAGGTCTTTTCCAACCTCAATGATTCTATGATTCTATGATTCTAAGATGCAATGATATCAGAAGAGTCCTGGCTTGAAGTTAAATATTTTGGCTTTACATTCCCACTCCATATCACCATCTTAAATAGATATATGTATATATTTATAATTATATGTATATGTGTATATACATGTGTGTGTGCTGAATATTAAGTATTACCTCCTTAAGTGGATGGAGTATTTTTGCTGGCCTGGTGAGAAACGGGATGGATAGCAAAGGTGAACAGACGTATTTTTAGATATATGTTTTAATACAGTTATGTATACCTGGACCAGGTTTTTCCTTTGAATGTATATAACACTAATTCTGTTTTCGCCAATGAGTAGGGGCTCACAGACCTTACTACAGGCAAATATATCCATTTGGTTTATAGTGTAACATACTATGTTTAAAAAAAAAAGTGCACTAAATTGTGTTGTGTGAATAACAGGTCAGAAAATCTGCTGTATAAATCAATGATATAAAAAGATGGTGACTTTCTAAAAGCTGTTTGAATCAGTGACACAAGAAGGGCCGTCAGTCCTGTTGCGCTGTCTTCTCAGTTTAACACTCATTAAATGTTTCACATGGCTATGATCTCCTCATGGCAAATATAATTAAACTTCCTTTCTTCTGGCGCTGAACAGGACTTCAGTATTACTTTCTAATTCCAGTATGGTACAAGAGAAACAAACTTTCTGAAATTGTAGGCCTTTTTCCAATTTCTTTTTTTTTTTATTTTTTGTAGGATGGATATATTTCTTTGTTTTGAAACATGGGATGTTCTCTGCTTCTGGGACATTAATGAAAAGCTGTAACTAAGGTAAGAAAGAGGTAACTTCAAATTTTGTACAATTTCATAGTCTTGCAGCCTCTCATGGCTCGAGAAGTGGTGCCTGAAATTCTCTTTCTGTACTTATTTATTTATATTTCATTTAGACTTTCAAGTTAGTTCGTTGCATTTTTAATGCCATAAAGACTTTGTTGTTACAGCAGCTTATTTAGCTATAACAGCACCTGTGGGCTTTTTGGGTTTGTTGTTAGAGATGCCATCGCAGATTTAAATTTTACCAGCCTGCGGGAAGAGATTACCTTTCTACAGAAAATAATTCTTTTTGTAAAGAAATTCACCCTGCAGGAATTTTAAGGCCTGAGGATCTAAATCTGGATTTTGAACACTCTACAATTGGCATAAAATTTGAAAAACAGCTATATAAACTAGGACCCTTAACTCCCACTCAAAGAAAATAAGACATGGGATTTACAAGCTTTTGATCCCCCCGCTCCCCAACAACTAATTTAAGGATTGATCTCTAGGTTGCATTGTTTTCTGCTGAGGTGCATTTTCTTGTACATCTCGGATTTGAATAGGCAATGTTCATGTATCGAGATAAAATTATACACTTCTTTCTGGAGGCATGGCATCACAAACATAAAGTTGCAGCACTTTAAAGGAGTGGAGTGCACAAATACTAACAAAAGCCAGCGGGAGCGGATCTGGCTCTCTCTTGTAAGCGCTTTTGCAAATCCTTGCTATAAGCAGCGTTGTGAATCAAATCAAATTATTAAACTGAGATAAACACAGGATTGATGGGAGTCCAGAACTCAGAAACAAATGGATTTACCAACCTCTTAACGCTTTGTGTGGTGGGATTACCACCAGCATGTACAGCATGGAGTTGGTCTAGCAGCCTGCTCAGTCTTATGTGTAGCTCATCACATGTGTGGCTTGCAGTGCACGGGTATGAGAAAGAAGACGTAAGAGTGTTGCTTTTCTTTATATCAGTCACTTATTTACTGATCAGGAAATGAGCTGATTATTAAGCAATACAACTGAAACACTGTTCAGATGTCCTAAATAAACTTTTTAAGGATTATACATAAATATACATACACATAATAACAAAAAATCAGTGGTATCTACTGAACAAAATACATATATGGAGATACATAAGGTGTGACCCAATCTTGACAGATCATTTCTGTCACACACAAGACTTGTCTGTTTTCAAGTGAATCTTGTAGATTTAACCTTTTTACAGATGAATTCATGAGAGCAGTGTTTTGCTGGCTGCTGTTGTCTGGGATCATCTTCTCCAGGTGGTGTTGGCATGGTTATCATTACTATATTAACCAATGTCCAGTCACAAGTTCATTAAGGGTTTGGCTGCAGAATAAAGCAATGAAGCTTTTGTGAAAGTTTGGTCAAGAAGTCTGTCGTCATTGTTCAATTATAATCGATAAGAAAACTGTCTAAGGTTACGTATGTGTAAATATGTTTAAATGTGAGCAATACTACACACCCTCTATACAGTCTTTAGGTTGCAATCTGTATTAACAGGATGGTAGAACATATTGTTTACAGAAAGTTGCAGATGATCAGTTTCTTTTTCCTTATTTAATTGCAAATTAAATCCTCAGTAGTGCCATAGCTAGAAATGCCCTAGTCATAGAATCATAGAATCATAGAATCATTGAGGTTGGAAAAGACCTCTAAGATCATCGAGTCCAACCGTCAACCCAACACCACCATGCCCACTAAACCATGTCCCCAAGCGCCTCATCTACACATCTTTTAAATACCTCCAGGGATGGGGACTCCACCACTTCCCTGGGCAGCCTGGTCCAATGTTTCACCACTCTTTCAGTCAAGAAATTTTTCCTCATGTCCAATCTAAACCTCCCCTGCCGCAACTTGAGTCCATTTCCTCTCGTCCTATCGCTTGTTACTTCGGAGAAAAGACCAACACCCACCTTGCTACAACTTCCTTTCAGGGAGTTGTAGAGAGCGATGAGGTCTCCCCTCAGCCTCCTTTTCTCCAGGCTAAACAACCCCAGTTCCCTCAGCCACTCCTCATAAGACTTCTTCTCCAGATCCCTCACCAGCCTCGTTGCCCTTCTCTGGACACGCTCCAGCACCTCAACGTCCTTCTTGGAGTGAGGGGCCCAAAACTGAACACAGTAGTCGAGGTGCGGCCTCACCAGTGCCAAGTACAGGGGCACGATCACTTCCCTACTCCTGCTGGCCACACTATTTCTGATACAGGCCAGGATGCCATGGGCCTTCTTGGCCGCCTGGGCACACTGCCGGCTCATGTTCAGCCGGCTGTCGACCAACACCCCCAGGTCCTTCTCTGCTGGGCAGCTTTCCAGCCACTCTTCCCCAAGCCTGTAGCGCTGCATGGGGTTGTTGTGGCCCAAGTGCAGGACCCGGCACTTGTCCTTGTTGAACCTCATACAGTTGGCCTGGGCCCATCGATCCAGCCTGTCCAGGTCCCCCTGCAGAGCCTTCCTACCCTCAAGCAGATCAACACTCCCGCCCAGCTTGGTGTTGTCTGCAAACTGACTGAGGGTGCACTCGATCCCCTCATCCAGATCATCAATAAAGATATTAAACAAGACCGGCCCCAGTACTGAGCCCTGGGGAACACCGCTCGTGACCGGCTGCCAACTGGATGTAACTCCATTCACCAAATGTGAATGTCATGCCCTTTTAAATTTCTATGAGAACGGCCAAAAACCTTCAGCAAAGAACATGTTGTATCCTAAAAATACTCCAAAAAATCAAGCAATATTTTCTGAGTTCAACCAAAACTGCAATTTCTTTACCCACTATCATCAAGAATGCATTTTTTCTGCTATATTATTTTATTGTGTTTAATTGTGTTGGTCACATTTCATTACATCTTGAAATGTAAATTAACTTGATTGATGCAATTTGACAGATTATATCCATGATCTAACCCAAGCATCCCAACAGTTGTTAGAAGATGCTGAGAATCTTTTGCTCTTAGTCTGTCCTTCGAAGCATATATCTACACTTCAGATGATGTTTCTATATTCCTGTGTGAGAACACAAACTATCATTCCTTGTTGAACTAAATCCACAGCTTCTGAATTATCAGTTCTTAGCAGCATTGTGATATCTGATAATTTATATGTAATGTGTGAAACTGGAAATGTGGTTTTGAGTGTAAACATATCAAAGTGCTATTTTGCTTGATTTTTATGTTCATTATATAATCTTTACATCAATTTACTATCAACTTATTGGACTTATATTACTAAAATTAAGATTTAAATCCACTGTTTCTAAAACATACCAGTTTATTTCTTTCAAGTAACATTCAAGTAACTTCTGGCTGTTTCTGTAGCCAGAAGTTTGGGTGGCAAACTGTTTTTATCATGAAAGAGAGAAAAGGCTAAGTTTGTAAGTTCATATTTAGCAGGATCTAGAATGAGACCTTCTGGAAGTATGAGAATAGAACAAAATGTGTTTTTAATTGTAGGATAAGAATTGGAAGAATTTCATTTTTACAAAAACACAATCCTCCTTGTTAGCTGGGTGAGCTAGTGAAACATCAGAGATTTATAAGATGCTGCTTTCAAAGAGTGGTTAGAAAGTAATCTCTGTAAAATGGATGTAACCTCTGGGGTTTGAGCATAGTCCCTGCCTGCCCACCTGAAATAGCGTACAGCAGAATCATACAAACTGCAGCTGATTATTTTCCTAAACCCAGAGCTTAAGTTAGACCTTCCTTAAGAAATAAATTGCTGCTGAATATGGAACAGAATCAGAACTATGGAACTAAAATAACACATGATTCTTAAAATAAAAAAAAAAACATTTCAGACTTTAAACAAAACCTTATTTTATTCTGGCAGCGACTAATTAGAAGATTTTTAGTGATTAGAAGGCATTCAGCCACAAATGGAAGGAATGTATTCAAGCCTCAATATGCTTTATTGCCAGACTTCTAGAGACCCTGAATCCCAACCATAACTGTGAATGATGGCACTTTGATTGTTGTTTGAGGCAAGACAAGGCAAGAGAACACAGACTTTGTCACACAGACCCCACTCAGATGTCACTAAATATAGTATACACGTAAACATATCACCTGACTTTTTTTTAAAAAAAGTTGAATCATCAAATGAAGCCTAATTGTATTATTATACATCCAGGCTGTTTCAGACTGTTAGATGGAAGATGTAAGTGACTTTATTGGTGCTCCTGCCAGTGAAAGGAACAACAATCTGTTTATCCTCTTCCCTCTTAGGACAACAACAACAAAAAACCCAAACAAATAAAAACAAAAAAAAAGGAAAAAAAGGAAAAGCATACCACCAAACAACGTGCTTTTTTATTGAACAGAAGCAAACAGTTTTGCATGTAACTGTTAGAGAATCTCTGGATATTTTAGTGAAGCTATAGATAGTATATGTCATTCAGGTACTGTCAGAGGAACAGAAGTGTCCTCTTCTGGGAATGTATTGTTTGAATATATCTGTCACTGGATGCCATCTGGTCCGTTACAAAACAAACCGTGTTGCACTTCAGAGATAACTGTTCGTAGTTCTTCCTAAGAACGTAGCCATTGACAGAATGAGACAATATGAAGGAGGAAAGGGATCTATTGGATGCACAGGTTATTCAAGGATACCTTTCTCCAAAGGTGATCTCCTGTTCTGTGAGTTAAATCACCCTAAACCACAGCCTGTTTGATATTTGGAACCCAGTAACAACAAAAGCCGTGTCTTCACAGTGTCTTCTGACTTTGGCTATGTTTTAGCTAAGCTCTAAGGCAAGAAAAGAACTTGCCTTAGTGTATGTGTAACTATCCAACTCAGCTTTGTTTGCTGTACAATAAGTTATCCTTCTGTAATCATTATCTGTTTATCAAGAACAAGTTGTTCTCACATTCATATTATTTAGGGTCATGTTATGGATTTTACTTGCCAGATGCAAGGAGTCTCCCCTGAATGTACTCCTCATGTTAAGGCCAACAACGTTTGTGGTCATTGTGCTCTGTGAAATTAAGCAGCTGCTTTTTCAAAGCTTTTCCAAAGGCTTGACCCAAAGGGAATGGGCAGGATCCGGAGTCATGGTCCTTCCCACACCAGGCTACAGTTGTGACTGTGCATACTGACAACATCGTGATGACTTGGCAAAGAAAAAGTAGATGGAACTGTTTTCCATGAGAAAGTACGCTTTATGTGAAACCCAGAAGCTTAGAAAAATCATATTTATTTTGGCTTCGAAATAATTTTAGACATTAAGAGAGGGAATATAATTTTCTGGGAATGAAAATATATGCAGTACTGAATGAAACAAGTTGTTTTGGCAAAAGAAGTCATTTTGACTGAAGTTGAGGTGCCCTCAGCATTCTTTCTGTAACAATTTGATCTTTTTTTTTTTCTTTATTTCTAGTCAGAATTAAGAAAAATATAACAAATCTCTTTGAGAATTTGTTCTGCATTCAACTCTGTTCAACAACGGTTTTACCAATAGAGCTGAAAGTTCAGATTTCCTTTTTCTGTGTTGGTCGCAAGTGATTCTCTTGCCGGTTAAAGAGGCACCAGGATGCCCTAGAAGATGACCAGTTTTGGAGGACTGGCTTTTGCATGACTGGAAACCAGACTTAACCCAACCAGTTTATGGTCTTGTACGAAGAAGCTGGCTTCCTTGGGCTCTTCCTGAGGTGACCAGAGGGAGAGTTCAGGCCTTCAGTGTGCTAAAATATTAGATTCTATGCAGGACAGTAATTTCAGAAAAACATCGAGGCAGATGATCCAGCCAATCCCTTGTTCAGCAATCCTTCAAGCACATTGTAAGGGAGTCAAATTTATCTTTATGTTTCTTGCTGAATAAGGAGGGATTAGTGACCTACAACTTGGGGGATGGCAGCCAACTTCCAAATAGGATAAGTAAAGGGTTTGGGGGTTTATGGTGGGTTTTTGGGTTTGTCTTGGGTTTTTTTTTTTTCTTCTTTTTTTTGTTATTTAATTTGGTGGCTATTATCAGAAAAGATGATTTCAGCTATGGCAGGGCAATGAACTAGCTACAGGGCTTTTAGAACCGAACTAAAACAAGACATTGCCCTAGAAAAACAACATTGTTTATTGGTGGTGTGACAAAATCAGAGAGCATGTCATAGCAACTAGCAGATCACCAATCCAGCTGACTGGTTTCTTTATCAGCCTCACTGTAGCAGGTCTATCATTATTTTTTCCACTGCTAAACATCTACATCATGATTTTCTGACAGTATCTAGAATTGGACTTTGTGACCAAGTTAGTCCTTTCTAGCTTCCTATATTCATTATACGGCAGTTTATGAATTATATTATAATTATAAATAATATTTATTTATATAATTATATATTATTTATATAATTATAAATAATATTTATATTATTTATATAAATAATATATTATTTATATAAATAATATGTATAAACAAACTTAATTATGATAATTGGTATTTTATACTAGATATATCTCCGCTAATATATCAAATCACAGTATATGTACAATGCCATTGGCTTCCTTGCATTTTGCATGAAATTTTATATAGATAAGAGACATATGATTATATTATACCAAGATGTGCTATATTCTTATTCCTTCCATTGATGCATGTGTAATTCAAAAGCCTTCTTAGTTTATTTTCCAAGAGAATTTTTGTTGTGCTTTCTTTTCATAATCTTTCTTCATACTCCATTTAATTCTAATGACAGCTTTAGTCATAATTTTCTGTACTTAAGTACATATGGAGAATGGCAGTATCAGGTCAATATCTGGAACCAAATTCATTATGTGTGCACCCACAAAAAAAAAAAGAAAAAGAAAAAAAAAAAGAGAGATTGAAAGAGAGAGAAAGAGCTAAAGGCGACAGCTCTTTTGCCAAATTTCTACTTTCTCAAGTCCGTAAAGTTCATGAAATAGGGTATTTTGGGACAGATCCTGAGGTTAGGATGTAAAATCAGCTTTTTCTAGTGCTTATACATCCTATCTTCCTGACAAGAATTTGGGTATTTTCATGATGTGGTTTCATTGTATGATTGTCAGGAAATGCTGGTATTTTCATGGTGTGGTTGGTAAATTAGTGCTATGATAAAGTTAACCAGGATAACTGAGTGTCTAACCACTAGGACATTATTGAGCTGTGGGGCAAATAATATCAGTTCTTCCTTCTGAATTCCAGCAGCATACCAGTCTAACAGATATTTAACGGATATTGCTACTTCTTCTTGGCAAATGAAGCCCTGTTTGATAGAATTTTAATTTTGGTAAAAATTTATAAGAATTTACTGAATCTTCTGCTACAAAAGAGAAAATGCTTAAAGGTGGCTTATGCTATTACTGCCTGATAGAAAATCAGGTTTCTAAGGCCTGTTTTCTTGTGTCTCTGTGATGTGACAGGAGGTGGTGATGACTGCCGTTAAAGGGAGACATCAGTTACAGTGCTGTTCATAAATATAGTTTGTTCAGCAATAATGTCTTCCCTGTCTGCTTTTACCTTTCTTCAAAGGGCAGCTTCTTCATGAGTCTCTGATTTTCAGATTTCTTTATTTTTTAAAATACTTACATGATGGCACAGAGGACCTATAACTTCACTCTGACAGATGGAGTGTTTCAAGAGGCCTTGCTTACTCCAAAGCAAGGTATTCCAAAGGTATTTTCAAGATAGCTAAAAGTTCAAGCTCAGCTTGATAGTGGGCTCAAACATTTGGGATAACTGGCTTTGTGCTGAATTCCTATGAAAAATTTAGATGGAAACCCTGGGAACAATAATTAAAAATGCATGGAAGTCTCCACTGAGCTTTCTCCTTCATTTTTTTCTTTTTAATTTCTGTGGACTATTTCTCTTAAAACCTCATTATGTCAATACCTTGCCAAAGCTGCTGGCTGAAACTGCATCATGAGTTCCCCTGTGCATCAGTGCCTGATGTGTTGTTTGTTGGCGCCCACCAGATTCTCATTGCTGTTGCAGATGCACTTAGTGTTCAAGCAAAATTCAAAAAATTTGCTAATCTAAGCTTCTATTAAATGCCAGTGTAAATGATTTACACAGATGCCTTAATCCACTTGAGTGAACTGGTGCTTAATTTGAGAGGATTGGTTTTTTATTCTTCTTCTAGTAAAAAAAGTTTTTAGGATGTTACCATTATATTATTTGATTTGTGAATTTCCTATGCAAATACCTGCTTGAACTGTTCACTCTTACTTGTGGCATCTTCAGTATCTATCAATTAAAGTGTTAAAGAATTGTTTCCTTAATTATAATTAACTAAGATTACACATCACACTTACATTGTTGTGCTTTGTGTCCCAGAACATGGAAGTTCTTTATAATAAAAAACATTTATGGTGTAAATACAATGAAATGAATATAAAGATAATAGCAATGCTTGCCAGGAAAGAGTTCGGACACCCTGGTTGGTTTTCGGCTGGCCAAATCACACTGTGTCAAACAACTTTCAGGCAGTGTTAGGAAATTAGCACAGCTAAGGATGATTCCCTGCATGCAGTTTGGATGCAGGAGGCTAGCTAGGTTTAATGGCAAGGCAGCAGGTTGCTTCATGCTAGCTAGCCTCTACCCAAGGATAGTGCTGGGCACATTCAGGTTACCAGTATAGATATGCATGGCCCTGATGCTCGTGCTTGCTCTTTGATGCATTGACACATGCCAGAGACCTTTGAGGCTAACCAGCATATGCCCTCAGATGTCTGTGTTATAATTTCTCTAATTAGCCTTCTAAAGTTAGAAGCACAACACCGTTACCTTCGGAACACCCTGGAGAATTGCATTGTCAGCTATTTTGGAAGGAGTCCAGTTTTAGGACTCACCACAGCCATGGCAAAAGACTGTGATCAGAATCAGCTGTATTGCTCCACAGAGGTTAAAAGAATATTTAGCCCAAAACATTGAATAAACAACTAATTGCACGAATAAAACATTAACTAATACTAAAACTTCTTCTTAGCTGCTCCAACATTTCACCAAGATTCTGAAACCACCTTGTAGGTTTTGTTATTTGCTCAAGGGATGGCATGCTCTGAAGAGTTCTTCTCTCCTTTCCTTCTTCCCTGACTATTACAACTATCAAGAAAAATTGCTCAGAAGAGTTTGTTTCCTCTGTAGTACAAGGTACTTCCACTTAGTGATGCAGCTGTCCATCATTCTCTGTAACTGGCTATCAGGAGATCACATGAGAAAGTGGATGACTCTGTCACTTCCACTATTTCTCTAAAATGACTTGATTTTTATTTCTATTGTGTATTTAATTACATTTCATTAGCATATTTTTGCCTTTAGGTTTCAGTCTTCCTTCTTTTGCTTACAGCTTTATCAGCCCAAGTGATATGTATTTTTTATGAGCTATGTGTTATGAGAAAAAATGAATAATGTATAAAGTAAAGGCTTTTAGGATTCATGTTTAACTTGTTACAACTTTTGCATGCTGTCTACATATAACATGCAAATACAGTTAAATGTTCTTCTGAGGAGGAAATTGAAAAAAAATATACACTCCCTATTTGATAATTTGAAGGAATTTTGTCACAAAAATAAATTTAATATGATGTCAAGATTTGTATAATTAACCCATTCATAAGTAAGCGTATGAATCCAGTTTAGCAATCTACTGCAAAGTAAAACCACTGTGCAATTATGCTGCAATTACAAGTTAATTACATAGATATTACAGCATCTGCATTTTACTTAATACTGTCTTTTTCCAAATTATAGTAATTAACCTTGCAGCTTCTAAGTTTTACCTTGAATAACAATAAAGCACATGACCTGGTTAAATGCAATTTTTCTGCTCTTACATTTATTTCGTATAAAAATCTTACATAAAATACTGACATAGCACCATTTCACTAACTAATTTAAATTGAGAATTCCTTAAAGACAATTGTTATATTCTGTAATAGTATGTTTATAATTTGTAAACAATATCTGAATGGAAATAAATAAATAACTATATATATATATATGTATATTTATTTATATAATTAAAGTTTGCCCATAAACCAGTAAGATATCATTTAGATCTGGGGTTAAGAAGCTTTCTGGTGCAGTATTCCAGACTTTCTCTCCTTTCTGAGTTAAAAACTAAGGTTTGGTTTCAACTTTCCTAACTTTAGATACCTAAGATGGGATGACATGCATTTCCTTGCTTCATTTTCTGTAGAGGGAACACTTGAGTAGCTTAAACTCCCTCGTACCTTCCAGGGTTGGTTTTCCCAGTGCCTGCTGACTTCCAAACCTGGTGGGTGCCAAAAACCAGTTTTCCCCTCCACATCAGCCTCTGTGCTCTTCTTCCTCATAGCCATTGGCACCTGACCCACAACCCAAGCAGTATAATATGCCTGCACAAGAAATATGTACGTACAAGGGTTGTGAAGAAGCACAGGCTTTTTGTATTCTCAGCGCATACCATCTATATCGTTGGATTTTATATGGATGATGTAATAACAGAATATGAGTATTTATGACTTTGCCAATGATATGAAACATTCCCCTTTATTCAGAAGGACATGTTTAAACTTGTTCTGAAACATTTTTTTATTTTCAAATATATAGGCACAAGGAAAATTGAAGTCCGATGTCCTATTTTCAGTAAGATTCATCCTTATGTTTCCTATTATTATTCCCCAAATGTGCTAAGTGCTGTACATAAAACAAAGTACAAGCCTTGTCTAGAACGTGTTTAAAACCTAAAACATAGATTATAGGTGCATCAAGTGAAATACATGCATAGGAGAGGAGTAGGAAGAAGTGAAGTAATCCTGGTTAACATGTTAAGCAGTATTTTCAGAAGGAGCCTCGCCTAGGTGTTATCTTTATTTTTATCAAAATCAGATTTTCAGTAGCTATTTTAAAGTCCTGATTTGTGCTTTACTGTAATGGATTTTCTTTTTATAAAAGTAGCCTAAGACATCTTTGTTAAGCATCTGTTACATTGGATTCCAGTAGAACTACACTATATCTCTTAAAGTGTGTGTGGGGGGGGGGGGGGGGGGGGCCGGGGGAAGATGCAAGAAGTTTTAAACCTGCATGCTGCCAGGAGCATCTGAAAATCTCATCATGACATGTTGTATATCCTTTCATTTCATGAGCCTCTTCGTTCACAGCTAATCAATGATGTAATTTTAAATAATCAGATTAAGACATTTTGCCTCAGGAACAGACAGTAATTCAAAGAATTACAGACACAGTAATACCGGCACCGGGGACTGGTGATTTCCTATTCCTCATTATGACAAACTTCAATTTAAAGTTAGCACATTTTATCATAAAAAGGGAAATAAAAAAATTCTGATGTGTGTTTCACATCCATACATCTACAGCACTACCAAGAAAGCAAACAAAGAAACTATAGCACAAATGAGAAAACAATAATTTTATGAAGATGGGGAAGAGAACTGTATTATGTATTTGTATTAGAGGAGCAGATTCATTACATTTTTTTTAGATGGCTGTATATGCTACTCTTTTCTCGATGCCCATCATGTTGTTAACTAACCATGAAATAATGTCATACCAGAAGCGAATGTTTGTTCTTAAACCTTTATTCACCCATATCAATAAACCTGAGAAAGAGTTTTCCTCTAGAGAGAAGTACACTAAAGAATAAATGGCTTCATGTGTTATTTTTTGTTTCTTTCTCCTGGAATTTTGATTTAATAGATATATCTTTTTCTTCACATGGGATCTAACTAAAAATATTTTTATTTCTCTGTTCACTGGAAATTACAATGAATATTCTCTCATGCCTTACAAACATTTGGAATAATTATATTCATTACAGTACACACATAAGTTTGAATTCAGATAGCTAAACTGGTGGTATAGCCTTTTAAATACATCAAAACTGTGTTTATGTTAGGAAGGAAGAGGAGCTGTTTAACTGACACAAAAAATACCTTGGTATAAATTGATCATTAATAAATTTCAGCTGGTAATTCAAAGCTGGTGTCTAGCCTTTAGAAGGGTGAGGTTCCGGAGCTGTAGTGTCATCACTGAGCAAAATTAAATCAAGTTCAATATATTTCTAAAAGACATCAAAATTGGTTATGCTTTTGATAGTGGGAGGGTGAAGTCAGCGAGCCAGTTGTCCTCTTCTATATCTCAGCAAGGTCAAAAGGGACAACCTTTTACATTAGAAGCAAGTTGCTATGATTCAGGAAAATAACTAATGGTCTAACTCCAATTACAAAAAAAGTTAGTAAAAATGGTTCATGAGAAACATGCTGGACACATCTAAACCTACCGACTGAAGTAAATAGATTGGTGGAAGAGTAAAAAATGCAGATGCAGGAAAAATATCCTGAGTAGCACGACCACACCAGGAAAAGAACAATTCAGGGAGGTTTTTGTTTCATCTTTATCATTTTTTTCCCAGGTAAATTCCCTGCAGTTTCTTGTTTTGTTAGCATTTCATGTCTAACCGACTTCTTAGGTATATGATACAAAACCATTAACACTCCTTTCTTGTTTTGCTTATCCGCAAATTGTTTTAGAAACAGGTACAGCCTGATTCAAAGACCTCCGAAGTCAAAGGCCAAACTTTCATTGCTTTCATTAAGTTTTGGCAAAAAAGCCCTCCCTGTGGTTACTGTTCTTGCAGCGTAAGATAGGTATGACTGATAGGTATTTTCATTTTAGCAGGGCTAGTTTTTACTGAGCTTGCTGCAATGTGAAGTCAACCTTTGTATGTATTTTTACCTGTACACTCACATGTTTCCTATAGACTTAAATGTTTGAAAGGTATAATTAGGGAATCTCACTAAGACAGTCTGTAATTCTGATATCCTCATCTTCTGATTCAGCATAACAGGAAGGAATAAGTATAGAAAAATGTCACTATTTCATCATATTTGTCATTGCCACAGCCAAATGTATCAGATCCCTGTAAATTTGGCCGTCAGCGTGCACGCAGTAAATTGCTTCTATTCGTAGACTATTGTGCATTTCCTCTAAGTATTCCTGGAAAACATTTCCTAGCTGTAGGTTTAGAATTAATCAATCAACCTTTGTTTTTATAGCACCATTCTGGAAAATCCACTCATAGCACTTTCAGTAATAGAGATAAGAAAAACGAATCCATACTCTCCATTTAAGATTAAAACATCCGTCTTCTTGACTACGTTCATTGAAGACATTTCAGCTGTGAAAGTTCCAACAGCTTTATACCTTTAGGAATTCTAACTTCAAAACTAACAAATATGCATAGGAAGCAATAAAAGTATCCTGGTCACAAAGAAGAATATGGAGCCAACTGGACCTTTGATTTGACCCTATAAATCAGGTCTTAATTTCATCATTTAGGAAAATTAGAAAATATTTTAAAGTCATTTCTGCAGGCCACAGTGTGGCTACTGAAGGGTAGCTGTGGGATTACTCACAGTTACTCATAGATGTCAGCAATGTGGATGTCTGCAGCTGAGCTAGGCTCTTCTCAGGGTCATGAACAGAAATAGGGTCTCTTATGGCTCAGGTTAGCTCACCTGTTCTGGATGTGATGAGTCATGCCCTTCAAGTGCCTGTTTCTCTCTCTTAATCATAAAAGGTGTCGAGCATGATTAGCTCTGGCGCAGACATCTACGGAGATCTCTCCTGCTTACCAAATGAGTTTTGACATGAACTACAGCCCAACATCATAGCGAAACTTCAGTTAAATAGACGAATAGAAGACAAATCTAATAAGAAACCCAGCAGATCCCACCTCAGACCTGAGCAACAAGACATGAGTGACATGAGTTCACATATTTCAATAGTGCTGTATAATGCCATAAGAGTTTTGGAAGAAAATAATGCCATAAAAAGATAAAGCAGTAGCTGTATTCAACCAACTTAGGTAAGATTTTGTCATCAGAATAACTAACATTTCAATACAAATGTTATTTCCACCTTAATATAAGAACATTAAAGCTGGAAACTTACCCAAAGTACAGGCAGGTGCCTAAATGCACTCCAAAGCCAGTTCCTCAGCAAAATGAGGCACTAAATGGATTGAATGTATACAACATGCCAGGTTTTATCAGATGGTTCATTGACCCCTGTTTCCACAAGTCATCCAGAGAAAATGATATGAGCACTTTGGGCATGTGTTGAGAGCAGAGCTAGAGCACCTGCCAAAGCACGCATACAACTGGGCAGCTGAAGAAATATGCAGAAGGACCAAATGAAGGAATTTCTCATTTGAACAATACGCACAGAGCAAAATTTTGGGATCCAGCCTGGAGTTCAAAACCTTGAAGAATGGGAGGGGAAGGCTTCTTCTGCCATATAAAGTGAATTTTCTGCTTCTGTTCATCTCACTGCCTCCTTGGATGTTTTGCAAAACTTGTTCCTGTCCTGAGCTGTGTCTCGTTTCTCATCCAAGCACCTTGCCCCATGTTGTGTTGGCTCAGTTGTATTTTATTTTGTGAGCCTCCCACTTACCTTGTGTTGATTCATTTTGGGGGGGGTTGGTCCATCTGCCTTTCATCCATGTGTTATCACATCTACAGAGGATGCTTCTGCAGCATCATACATGTCCTACGTTTGTTTTTGCAGGTAGAGCGCTATCTTGTCCTACAGAATAAGTGTTTCTATTCTGAATATATTTGAAAAGTATTTTAGTGAAAAAATCCAAGAGTGACAAGGTCACTTATCTCTTGCTGTCAGGATGCATCTACGCTTTTATCTGCACATTTGCTGACAGGCTCTTTCTTCCTCTGGCAGGCTTAAAACTTACTCCTTTCATCTGTTCTCAAGGTAAATGAAAGTCCTATATGCAAACAAGGGTCTGTTGAAGCAGGCCTTCACTCACACCATGCTCTCCTGACCTGAGTTTGCTCATTCGGTAACAGTGGGATTCCAGTCATGTACCTTTACCTCAAACTTAATCATCTAATGCTATCAGTTAAGCCACCTATGCTCTTTTAGCAATCCAGGGATTTTCAGACTGTGAAAGGTGCCTTCCTCTCCTCTTTGTGAAAAGTGGCACATACCCAAGATGGACAGGCCTCTGTAATATTTTCCTTCCTGGCTTAGCTGGAGGACATCAGTGATGCAGCAGTCAGAAAGTGTTAACTCAGCTCACCAGTCCCAAATTCCTGCCTTTCTCACTTCCTCCAACCCACCGGAGAATTTTGGTTTCCCTCACCATTTCCCTGTGACCATCGCTTTAACTGGAGCAGCAAGAAACATGAGGGGCTGCTGGCAGGGGCAGGAAAGAAGATCGTAGCATGAGCAAGGCTCATTCTAGGTCCATCAGAGAGCCAGCAAACTCTTTCCGTGGTTACAGTAAGAATTATATTGAGGACTCCTATAAAGGCTAAAGTTATGGCTCGACTCAGGAAAATAAAATAAAGCCTTCAGAGCTCAATAAACTGAAAAGTTTGCTTTCAGTCACTCAAATGTACATTCAGAAACTTGAAGTTACATGGAAAAACACAGATTGCAAAGATGTCAGTATTTTTAGTATGTGCACAGTAAACCACCAAAAAAAGGCACAGATTTAAGGAGATTGCAGTTCTCTCTGTCACAATGAAGAAAGAAGCTACTGATTTTTGACCAACACTAAAGGTATAACAGCATTAGCATGTAGCAAAGTATCTTGTCATCACAAGTACTTTTTATTGACAAGAGAGAATTTCAGGTTAATTACCTGATTTCTCAAAGCTCTTAGCTATCCACTTTCCAGCCAGTAAGTATTGAACGTTTGGTGATCTCTGATTTCTTACAGACTTGTCTTGCCATTCAGGTTGCTAGCCACTTACTGATGATTGTCCTGGGAATGTCCCAACTTTCAAAATAGCAGTGTGTTTTCTACTGCTTAAGGTTGTCAATAAATTTAACAGGTCTAGCAAGAAACACATCCTTGTTTGTCAGGCACAGGGAACACAAGGACGTCGTCAGGTTGCCACTGTGAGATTTAATGGGTCAGATTGCCCTGAATATTCACTAGCATTTCATACCTCTAGCCTTCACCTTATAGAAGGCTCATCAGTGAAATGCTGCACATACCTCAGGGGAATTTTAGTGTTTGAGGAGACTATATTCTTATAGGATACCAGAGAGATTTGCACAGGAAGCTAAAAGACTTCAGAGGCAGCATAAACATTGCTTAGATGCTGTGCTTTAATTATTTGCCTTTGATGAAGCTTTTTGCTTCGGTTCTTTGACAGCTTTGCCACAGATATTGTAAATACAACTTTAGATCTTGAGTAATCCTTACAGGTGCAGGGAATAGTTTTATAAAAATATGTGTGTGCACACACATGCAGTTGCATACCTGCACCTTCCATTCCTCCTACGTCTTGAGGTGAGAGAAATGACCAGGGGAAAAATCCCAATTTCCTTAGGAGAGCCCCATCCTGGTCTCCTCCAGGAAAGACTGCTCAGCCCTGACGCTGTCACCTTCTCAGCTTGGGATAGCTTCATCCTACATGAGGGCACTTTGCCCAGTCAAAGTTGTAGACGCTTTGCCCTGCTCTTTCCCACGGGTGATTTTGTTGCCAAAGGGGAACCCTGTAGCCTGATTTCCAATGACTGAAATAATCAAGCCTGGAATTTGTAACTATTTAAGCCAATTGTTGCTTATCTTTTCACAGAGCAGCAAGTGTCGTATTCAGTGTAGCATATAAACAATGATCAAAGACTGATTAATAAATAAAATGGATTAAATAAGAAAGAGAAGGAGGAAACTAAGGAGGATAGAGAGTAAAATAAAGAGCATGAGAAGGAACTCCCTGCTCTTCTCAGTCTCTCAGGATTCATCACTGGCTCCTGCAGGGTTGATTTAGTTATCTTCCGACTTTTCCCATTTATCCAGTTATTTGTAATCCCACCAAACAACAGAGAAGTTCTATTTCCAAATCGTATGTGATGACTTTTGAGGAGAGAGTTTAAAATTCATTACGGGTGTAAAAACAAATCAAGCTGACAGAATGCTCAGATATACTGTGCTGCCTGGATTTATAATTGAAAAACCCTCTGCTGCATGAAATGAGTGAAATAGAGCAGATGAACTAGCAGACAAGCAGGGGATCAGAATTAAACAAATTTGTGTAAATAAATCCCACTTACTTATCAGATACCAGGAATTCATTTTCTCTGTATTTGGCCTTTCTGTCAGGTAATGTGAGTAAATATTGGCTGGGAGTGGAGGGCAGAGGGCATCCAGATTGTTTTCTATTATTTATTTATTTTGTTTCACTTAAACAGGCCTGTGTTAAGTTCTGGGATGAAAAGGAGGAATGAAAGGATGCGTCTGATCACAATTCGTAATGCTGCGGGCTCAGTTCTCCTCTGGGATGTTCTAAATCCACTATTTGGTAGCCCGGTTTACTTTTCAGATGTGCACCACCTGATGCAAAGCAGATGTCTGGCTTTGCCTAAGTGTCACTGGAAACAGCACCAGAGGGTTGTCATTGGGAAAGTATTTACCTGGACATTTAACACTAGTTATATATCCAATCTTAGCACAGCTTAGCAAAAATTATAAATGCTAGCTTAGTTTTGATCATATCCTTAAAGGTACAAATTATTCTACTGAGTGGTTATAGATTAAACATTTGGTGGTGTTGTCTCTTTAGCAGGATCTCTGGAATGATTGGAGTGAACTCTTCCCCATGCCCCCAAAAACCTCCTTGATAATAAATACTAGATAAACAGTTGAGCTGGCCAAACTGGTGATAATCCTTGGTATTTATGTGTGTCACTGGAGCAATGTCTAGGAAGAGGGCTTGAGTGGTAGCGGGAAGCCAGCTTTAGCGTTGAGGCAGTGCTCCATGTAATTGTGAGCCATTTCTCATTGAGTTTGATGGGACTTCACACGGGCTAAAAATCAAGCCATGCCAAGCTGATATGACCAAGAAGCCAATAGCTACAGGTTAGCCCCACAGTACATGACGCCTCTTCCAGCCCTTCCACCCTATTGGTAGCATGGTTGAACTCATACTGCTCTGGGATCAAGCATTAAAATAAAGAAAGGAAGGGATTTTTGTTTGTTTTCCTCCCATAATTTTTCGCCCAGACACTTTTCCTGGGATCCAACTAATTTGTCATTTTTGCTTACAACATCCACCAATTTCTAGACCAATGGGGATCAAATGAATTTTATGAGCTTGGCAACAGATTATCAGATAAGACAACTCTGGAAGGTGGTTAAAAATATGAAAAAAATCTAATTAGAACCTGTTTCTGAGCTCTTGGACTCAGTGTGGGAAAAGCAGTTGTGAGGAGAACAGCACATAAACAGTTATGTCTGTCTGCTGAAAGATGTTATTTCAGAAGAAAAAATGACATTAAAAATGTGGAAAATCCTTCAAACCGTAGAGGGTTTTATTTGTCTTTTTGGAATTGCTGCTATGCCAAGTGCTATGCAGTGGAGACTTTTCTTTTGTGGTGTCTACCTATCAGTAGCTGTGGCATTGACATCTAAATGCCAGAGGTAATCACATATAATTTTTTCATTTGCCCTAGTCATCTTTCCAGGAAGATGACCAACCTAAGTACCAGCGCTTACGTTACTAAGTTGTAATCATTCAACACGGACCATTTTACAAATAAAAATACTAGATACCAGTGGCCAGCAGATTCAAAATTGTTGTCCTTTTTTATGCAATAGCACGTCTATGAGGTATGGATAAACCTCAAGTTCAGCTTGGATAAACATCCAAAATTTCAAAGGCTTATCCACAGCTAGGGAGTCTGCAAAACAAAAGAAACCAGAAGTCTCTTGGTTGGAGATTTCTGGTGCCTTCCTTAGCAACTGAGAAATAGAAGTTCAAATTGATCTTAAGAAATAATTTGGAAACTTTGTACCTTTTTGTCCTGAAATTTAGGTAAGGTTTTCAAGGAGAAGGTTTTCATACGCATAAATTTTTGTAACAGACCAAATTTGAAAGCTTATGCAGGGACACAAATATATCTTGTGCTTCCGCACTAAACTCCTCAAATGGTACCTGCACAGTGATCAGTACTAACCTCAGAGAGGGTTCGAAGCTTTCTGCTATTAAAGGGCTAAATTTTGTGTTATACTGAGGTTAGAAATGGATTGGGGGCAGGGGAATGTCTAAATCTTGTTAAATATGATACTATTTTCCTCCTTGTAAAATCCTTGTTTAATAACTTAGGTAAATGCAGTTTTTCTCTGTAGATTCAGTCACATTCAACTAATCTAAGCTCAGGATGGGACCTGGGGAAGTTCCACTTTATCATTAACTTTGACTCCCTGGGTGCCTTTCCCTAGTTCATCTCTCTACCAGACTTTTCTAAATTATCTGTTTGGGAAATTACTTAATTGCCCATCTCCCAAGAGTTCTCACAGAACCATTTAATTAGGCTGTAAGGTGCTCTTGAAACTATCCATTTATTTCATTTTATTTATATTATGTCTGATTAAAAAGTGCTCGAGGTGCAAACTCCGTTCAAAGTCATTGGATTTATCTTTTTTTTTCTTTCTTACTTTTTTTTTCTTCCAGCAAGCTGGGTGAAAAGTGAGACAGTGACTAAAGAGCTCAGACTTTGAATATAGCACCTTTCAATACTTGTCAGTACCTGCTTTAACTCCCCAGTCAACCATTCCCTTGACTAAGTGACAGAAAAGGTCTATTTCCCAGTTCCAGAGCTAGATGATGATGATGGTAATTTCATTATATTTTCTCCATTAGTTTCAACTTATCTTTTTAATTAAAACGTAAAGGAATGACAGATCCCCCATGCTCACTCTAAGTCTTTACTGAAAGTTCAACATCCCAAGTGGGACTTGAACTCACATTATCACAGAGCAAAAGTTCAAAGCACTAAAACGGGAAACATTAATGTGTCAAACAAGTAAGCTAGCACTTACCAGGATCAATTTTCCACTTAGGCAGCGTTCGCCCAATTGTGCTAACTCCCACTGAATCTATACCCACTAATGGATCAAAGCTGAGAGGCTAGGAATTCTAAAATCATCAATTCCCAAAGCTCATTAATATTACAATTGCACCCACTAGTGTTGCTATGAGAGGGAGCTCTTCACAGGTTTTTTTCAATAAAGTTGAGTTTGGGTTCTCTTCTTTTTGTGGGGGGAGGATTTTTGACCCAATATGAAAGTTTACCATCTTAATACTTTAAATTGACTTGCAGATTGGCTGATTATTATTTATTGAATAAATTTGCATGGGTGTTCAATGAAATACTAAGCTGCTATAGCAGTAATAAAAACAAGGACAAGAAAGTGTGATACTCAGTGCTGAAAAGACTTTTTGCCATTGGCATCTGATCTATTTGACTACCACTGAAACTCCTGGATGAAGGAGACCACCACAACTCAGTCATTAATTTGTCTCTACTCCCACCCAGATAAGCAAAATCTTCAGAACATATGAACACACAACATTATAGTTTCAGCTTGTTTTTTTTTTAAAACTGTTATTAACATTAACTTTCAGTGAGTGGCATGAGGACAATGAAAAAATAACACTGAATTTGTCAAGGTATTTGAAAAAAAAATTACATTTGAAGTTCCTTTTCAATTTTTCTTCTCTTTCTTGCTTTTCATTGCTCAGTTTTAAGAGGTGGGCCTAACATATATTTTCTCAGTTAAACCGCTGTAATGTCCTCAGCCTTAAAATTCCTGTATTGATGCAATTAAGTCGGAACAAAAGCAACAATTCAGTGGAGGTCTAACATCATCAACAGCAGATTTCTAGATAAGGACTGTAAATCTCATTGCTGCAACTATCCTCTTGAGGTGTTTACCACTGACTGAAGTGATAGCCTCCCACAGTGCTGCAACGTTGAGGCCCACATATTACAAGAGCATCTTTCAGATTTTGGTATTATCTGGTAGTTGAACAGCATGACTTAGAAATGACGGTGTGTAAATTGTACAACCTATGTTGCACAGTAAATAAAGGTAGTTTTGCTGTTGATAAGGTGTTCTTTATAGGTTTGGTTAAAAAACTTTTATTTTTTTGAAAGATTTTCTTAACCTTGAGAAAAAAGTCCCTGTTGGGTGAAAAATCAGTGATTCCAGGCAGAAATCTACACACGAAACACATCTAGTTTTGCAACAGTTTCACACTTCTAGCCTGTGAAATGCACAAAACCTCAAATTACAAAATAGCTACCTTTCAAAAACTGGGTAATGAAGAAACTTCTGCAGCAAAGCTTCTGTTTGTATATTAAAATACCAGCTACACATTGTTACGCATTATAAAATGCATTGCCTTGCCACGGAAAATAGGACGAGCTTGAAAAAAAACTTGTAAGAAACTCTTTGAGCAGAACTATGTTGCTTAAAGAATCTTTGGAAATAATATGTATTATACAGCAAACGTTGGGAAAACACACTGTTGTTACTCAGTCCTGAATGGATGTACAGGGGAGGCAGTATGATATAATTATTCAAACAATAGTTTAAAAACCCCTGATAGGTATAAAGTTGATGTGCTGTAAATGACTGACAAAATAATAGAAACAAGGGTTTGATCCGCATGCATTACGATTGAATCTCTATATAATAATTTATAACATTCAGAGGTTAACTAAAGAGAAACTAACATCTTTCTGTTGTCAGGGTTGAGCTGATTTCTCATTATAAGCCATATTCTAACAATCGCACAAATATAATCAGTTGTAGGGGAAGCTGGCAGCAATCAGTACATTTAGGTTGCCTAACACATTTCATCATGAGGTATTCCATACTGCTCTGAGAAGCAGTAAGACCATTCAATTAACTGTCACACAGACATTTTTTACAAAATCACAGGGGGTCCCTACCACATTTAGTGAACTGAGACACAGAATTAAGTTTGCAAGGGCAATCATTGACAGTTGCTCAGTTTTGCAACCTTAATAACATTTTTGTAACCTTGTTTATTTTCCCATTAAGTAACGTTTAATGCAGACCATTCTAATACCTATTATCTGTTTATATAAAAATGGCAGAGATTTTTTTTTTTTCCTTTGAAACCCAAAAGTCTGCCTCTTTCGTGACATTCTCCATTTTTCTGATATTACTCATTGTTCTCTTTTTACCTTTTGGCATTTTTTCAAAGCCGTATAATAAAAAATGTCAAAGGAAATTTAAATCACAAAATCCATAAAGTTCTCTCTAAAAAGTCAAACTGAGAGTCTAGTGGTGGTTGTGCCTACGTGTGGCATTAGTTTCTCTGCAGTAGAAGTTGAATTGACAATTGATAAATATCAGAATTCTATCTAAATCCCCTCTATATGCCCTTAATTTGATGTTCACTGGTGATGAGGGAAATCACAGGCAAAATACACTCAAGACGAACCGAGATGAAGTCTATCTCATGTCCTCACTGATGGCAGTCAGGGTCGTGCTCTTCACATGCCAAACAGGAGCTTATCATTTCATCCTAAAGAATATTTGCCCAATATAGGGATGGACTGAGTGAATACTCCCATCTGAATGGTTAATTTGAAGGAAGAAGGGCACTGAAATACACCCAAACCCACAAATTACTTCCCTTGGTGTGCCGGGCAAAGGAAGGCACAGATCACCCCAAGTCACCCTGGCTAGAGCACCAAACACTGCAGAACAGGACTCTTACCTGGGTCATCATATGCATCTAATGAGCAATAAATGCTCTTAATATGCACAGCAGCATTTTGGATGATCGTTTTGGATTATGTGGCCTTTCTGCATTTTGGTAAGGAACTCCCACACAAGGAAAAGTTCAATATTCTTATGAAGCAGAATCAGATGCTGGTGTATGAAACAAAACAAATTTGTATGTGTATCGTAAATTTTATTCCAATCTATCACCAAGAATATTCTTTTATTTTCCATTTTCTGACAGAATACTAATAAAACTAGCTTGTTCCAGATGAAGAGGTCTGTCACGCTCAAGCTAGGCAGATTTCATCCTTCTTTTTGTTTCAAGGAATGTCCTGGAGATAATAAACATAAAATTAAAGACAGTACAGGCATATGTGTGGAGCGGGAGTGATGGTGGAAACCAATTTTACAAAAATGTCTGTAGGTTTTCAGCTGTAAAATATTCCTGTGGCATATAGTACAAAGCTTATCAGTGTAATGATAGGAAGATGCGGAGACTGTCTTGGATTCATGGGTGCTACATTGTCTAGCTTTATCACTAATTATTGTATATTTATATGCAACTTTACCAACATCCCAAAGCAGTTTTCCGTATGCAAATAGAGAGTATAACAGTCCATACCTGAAAAGACAAATCTCTTGTCAGAAATCATTGTCTTAAAGTTTGATTAAGTCATTTCAGATGGAGGTTCTGAATGTCAGTCCTCCCTTTACTGCATATATCTAATGAATATAAGACAATTATAACGAAGTATATTCAAGCAGTCTCAGGATTAAATGTGTCCAATCCTAAAAAAAAAGAGATTGTATCAAGAATATTCCGTTTATAGTCACTGTGAAAACCTAGGAAAATGAGCGTAATTTAAACCATTCAAAACATCTTTAAAAAAAATCACCCTGACTTTATTAATTGACAATTGAACCTGAGAAAGTCAGTGTCAAGGCAATAGGCCACAGATTAAAATGAAAATGTCTGTCACCTATAACTATTTTATCCTAACTACAGATTCTGCTAATGGGTCTTTTCTCATACACGCTGCTGTTAACTTCAGAGCTGTGACTGTCAGCAGAGCTGTCAAATTAAGCTCAGCAATGATCAGATATTGTACTGTGATAGGAAAGCAGTTTGGGTTAAAATTAAAAATTCAGATCTGTAGACCGTTAGTCAAGCCTATGTGTGAGAGTCAGGCAACCTTTTTTTTCCTTGAAAATCATGTTAAAAGCATGGTACTAAAACTCATCCAAGACACGTTTTTCCTTTGCCAGCCCCTACGACACATTAGGACCTGAATCCTGCCCAACCATGGGGTCAAATACGAGACAGCCCAGCTAGAAATTTGACTATTTCAGGCAGTATATACTGAGGGAAATAAGCAATCCGATGGTTTGTGGAGCCTGTGGTGCCTAGCAGAAGTTTCATCTCATCTACCTACAGAGGTTTTCAGAGTAGGTGCTGAAGTCTGAATGAATTGTCCTCAGCCCTCTGTACAGGGAAGAAGAATCACTGCAGGGCACCATTCATCTGACCTATTTTAGATGTCCAGAGAGAGACGAACCATGACCCAAAATTGTCCGTGTCTCTTCAGTGACTATAAAAGGACCCCTGGGTGGCTAGCTCGGATGTCAGAATCTCCACTGTAAATGCCTGAGTTAGGTGAGATAACTCTTATCCTGGTCTTCATGAATTTCACAACATGTGGAACTATTTTTTATTGCATTATTATAAACTAACGTAATAAAAAAATGCTTAGCAAAAATCTGGATTTCAATAGATTTAATGTTTGTTTTTTTTTTTTTCTTTTTGTAAGGAAAGCTTTCCATCAGTATGTATTGCTATAAACCAACTATGAAAAACTGTTACAATTTGGGGGAATATGAAAAATATTTACTATTTAGGTGGCAGATGTGTTTCCAACAAAATTACTTGCACATTTCCAGCACTGTTGAAAGAGAAAGCCCAGTAGGGATCAGTCTAACTCTTTATTGATATCACAGGACTTTAGCAACCTCCCCAGTGTCCTCCCTTTTCATTCATGTAGCGCCTGCCTCTGGTGTCGTTCTATAACTTTGTCACTGCATTTTTTTGCTCCTGTTGTTTCAAACGCTCTTTGCATCACACTCTGCTTTTCCATCCACTTGCAAACCACATCTGAAAACATTTCTTCTTCACTGGTTTTCTCTTGCCCTTTTGCTATCTCTTTTGAATTGCTATTATTTGGATCTCTAAGGTGTATATTACAACCTCAAAAAGCTTTTCAAGACATAGTTTGTCTGAAAAATATTCTACAACATGAAACATAATGACAGTACTGTATAGTATTGCTTTTAATAATTAATTTGCATGTAGTTCTGGGCTTTCTGGATTTTTCCAAGACTGGCAGAACAATATCAGGTTCAAGTTGTTCATTGATTATTTTTCTCTATAGCAATAGAAAAAAGAAGCCACAGGAGACAGACAATCTCAGTTTTCTAGTGATGTTTTATAATTTTACATTTAATACCTTTCAAGAGACAAAAAGTTTCTTTTTTACTTAAGCAAAGGTAAGCAGTTTCTCTTGATGGTGTTTGATACGAGGATGATAAGGTCAGCCAAATTGCTTAGCTACCGAACAGATCAAGTCATGTGCCTTGGTCACATAGTTGGTGTGATAAAGTAACATTCAAAGGAAAGGAGGACATGTGGCAACGTGGAAGCTCAACTGAATTTTTGAGATGCAGTTTTTTATGACCAAACTCAGAGATTAACACAAATCTGCAGAAAACCTAAACTAGGCACCCTCTCCTGGCTGTGTCTCTATCTTGTTTATATGTAGATTTAAATGCCATATAGCAGCCTTAGGCTGACTTCGGTTGACATTTATACACTATGTGAACGAATTCTCTGGAAGGGTTCCAAGAGTGTATAAACCATGCGTGGTAGATAGAAGCCCCAGATGTAAAGCTGACCCAAGGCACTTGGCCCACACAGTGCATTGTGGCAAGAGGTGGATGAAGTAACTGAGGAACAGGGTGTCTGAGCATAGACAACACTTTGAGAATCTCGCTATATTGCTGCCAGAAGCAAACTGACTCACCCAACACTATGTCAGCTCTCCATACACCCATTGCTATTTCACATATCTTTGAAGGACTTCAGAGAAGGTCTGAGGAGCCAGTGAAGCCCTAAAAAGCACCTTCAAGGGAGAAGTCATAGCTGTGTGCCATGCCAAGAGTGTTAACTTAGCAGGATAGTAGGAAACACGGGATCTCTCAAAAGTGTGCAGGAGACAACACATGGAATGTATAATGTCTTTTCTATCCATAGATCTCATATGTTAGGAGGAGATCAAGTACTACAGTCCAAGTACAGCTAAAATGGCATTGTCTCACACATCACCTCTGTGTTAGATTATTGCTTTCTGTCATTATCTAAAGCATACAACTGAGCTAAGTTTAAAGTGATTGGCAGTGCTTTGCCATAGCCTTCCTCAGCGAATGCATTACATTGCTTGCATGCAGCTTAAAAGCTGCCAGCATCAGAAAGGACTGTCTGTGTCCTTGTTAGAAAAAACTGCAAAACAGTGATGGTGGAATAAGGGGGAATAAAAAAGAATTTATTTTGTTGTTGGTTTTTTCCCTTAAAAAGTCCTGGGGAAAACATATTTAACATTTCTGTTCCAATGTTCTTTATATTTGTTCTCAATTTTTTAAATCTATTTCTAGCAAATAAACGAAAACAAATAAAAGAAGGGAAGGAGGAAGGGGAGTGAAATCTGGTAACGAAAAGAAAGCAAAGTATGATAATCAACACAGAAGTACTAAACATGGGCAGCAGAAGCTACGCCACTTTAGTGCACGTTTCCATGGTATCTCCCCCTTGTAGATTCTTTGCTATTTAATAGCTTAAGCTTATTCAATTTTGAGTAAAAGCATTAGAAAGGATATCTCTCTACCCCTTCATAGTTTCATGAAATATGAAGAAAATTCCTATTTTTCAGAGCTCTTAATAATTGTTGAACTCACTTTGAAATCAGCAAGATGGCTCAAAACAATTTAAAGAATTGGCAGTCATGCAAACATGCAGACACCCAGACAAGCACACATAGGCGCGTACATATCCCATTAGGATTGCGTAAGCTTATAGAACCAGGCTAAAACTGCATGATGTGGAACATGTTAAAATGTAAAAATAAGCTGCTGATGTAAACATGCTCTGATGAAGAACATTTTATTAACAATTCACAATCAGAAATGTGTATGAAAATGCATGGAAATGACAGTACAGCGAGGGCCTTGGTTTTTTTTATTTTTTTATTTTTTTTCCCCCTGAAAATAAGGTTTAATGTTGAATACATGATTATGGGATGTTTCAAAGAAAAGATCTGAAATGGAAGATTTGCCCTTATCTGTCGAGGAAACACATAAAAGAACTGTAACTCCAGAGAATCAATTGGATTGAGCTCATAGATAGTATTTTAAGGCCTAATAGCAGGGGACTGCAAGAGACCAACATGACAGGAAAGGCAGGAGAATGAAATACTATATGATCAGATAAGGGAGACAGGTAAGATTGTGATTATGGGTGATTTTAGCCTCCCTAATAATTATGGAGAAACCTTTGAGATATTGGCTGATGGCATGTGGAACAACTGACATAACAAATGATTATTTCCTGAAGCAATATATCAAGGACTTTGCTAACAATAATTTATTTCTAGATTTGTTGTTATTCAGTGTCCAAGATATTAATAAGCATATATGAAACTGCTCATCCATTTGACCTAGTGCAGAAAATATAAAATATAGGATATTTCCTGAAAACTGTTACCAGACTTTCAGCAGATCCTGAATGATAAAATAAGATTTTAGGAAAGAATTAAATGGGAGGGTGTGTCAGCACGATTTGCTCCGGGAAAGGAAAGACCTACCAATACTTCTTAGTGTGTTTTCAGTCCCAGCATAAAAGCCTTTACATAGCCTAGATTCCGAGTGCCTTTCACCTTGTATTGCATTTCTCGGTCTCCGGAGCCTTTGATGTTCTGCATCTTGAATGTTAAGATAAAAACTTCTCACTCATTTGAACTTACTCTAGTAATTAATCTGGGTCAGCACAAGTAAAGAGCTGAGCGTAGGATCACAGACTTGTTGGAAAGTACCTCAGGAAGTCCATGGCCCAATCCCCTACTAAAGAGAATCACGTAGAGCAGGATACCCAAGATACCCAAGGCTGTGTCTAGTTGCCTTTTGGATATCTCAAAGGATAGAGAATCCACAATCTTTCTGTTCCAGCGGTTGACCTCCGTCATAGTAAAAAAGTCCAGAACTCGACATAGTCCCCTAGATGTCTCTCACTAGGGCTGCACAGAGGGGAAAGGTCATCTCCCTCTACCTGCTGGCAATGCTCCTCAGTACAGACCGGGAGGCTCTTGGCTTTCTTTCCCATCAGGACTCATTGCTGGCTCATGTTTAACTGGTATCTATCAGTACCACCAGGTCCACTTCTGCAAAGCTGCTCTCCAGCTGCTTGGCTCCCAGCCTGTCCTGGTGCCTAATGTTATTCCTCCCCAGGGTTAGGACTTAGCATTTCCTTTTGTTGACCTTCATGAGATTCTTTTTTGCCCACTTCTTCAACCTGTCAAGGTCCCTCTGAATGGTGGCATTCCCATCTGGTGTGTAACTTTTCCTCCCAGCTTTGACCCATCTGCAAACATGCTGAGGGTGCAGCCTGTCCCACAATCTAGGTCACTAGTGAAAATATTAAATAGTACTGACCCCAGTATTCACCTCTGTTGTTCACTACTGGTGGCTGGGCTCCAGTGGACTTTGCTCCACTAATCACTTCCCTCTGAGCCTGGCAATTCATCCAGTTTTCAGTGACTGTCCATTTTTCTAGGCTGTACATCCTCAGTTCGTCCATGAGGTTGTTGTGGGAGACAGGGCAGAACACCTCGTTGAAGTGTGAGAGAAACAATATCCATTGCTCTCCCTTCATCCCCTGAGCCAGTCATCCCATTATGGGAGGCTGTCAGCTTGGCCAGGCAGGATTTCCCCTTCATGCACTGTTCTAATAATGTTCTTTGCACCTCACAAAAGGAAAACATCTATAATTTAAATAAACCTTAAAATATTAATAATGAGAACAACAAAGGAAAATGAGAATACTAAAGGAAAAAAATAAAGAACCAGATCCAAACTGAAACGAAAAATGAACAAGAAAGTTCCGGAAGATGCCAATATAGTGGGGAAATTTTGAAAACTTTGTGCAGGAAATGAGCCAAAAACCCCTGTAAGGATTTCATACCAGGCTACGTACATGCACAGCCCATAGCACAGCAGCCCACAGCAAGTCATTTATTTGCACCAGGAAGAAGCAGTTCTCATCTATTCACTTTTTTCCTTTTTTTTTTTTTTTTTAACAAAAAGAGCTTACATCTGCTTATGTATCACAGGCATACGAACAAGTTTAAATGGTTTATCTCTGCCGTAATGTTAATTTGATTATTTCTTAGTTTCGTCTGAAGTATAACCTTTACATTCTGTAAACTTTCACATCAAACTTTAATGAGCTGATAATGTTAGAGTAGAGCATTTGTCTACTGCACTTGATGCTTATTCCCTACATAAGGTCTACTTTTCATCCAGCATTCTTTCATAGCGTAGAAACATGTCTCTCTGTTATGTTATAACATAACACCTCATGGGATATGAACAGGTAATTGGGAAGGGGGACAGCTGGAAATGGAGGTTTTGTTTCAATTCTGAAACTGCCTGGAATGTGTCTAGAGCACAAGCCTTATGAGGAGCGGCTGAGGGAACTGGGGTTGTTTAGCCTGGAGAAAAGGAGGCTGAGGGGAGACCTCATCGCTCTCTACAACTCCCTGAAAGGAGGTTGTAGTGAGGTGGGTGTCGGTCTCTTCTCCCAAGTAACAAGCGATAGGACGAGAGGAAATGGCCTCAAGTTGCGGCAGGGGAGGTTTAGATTGGGTATTAGGAAAAATGTCTTTCCTGAAAGAGTGGTTAAACATTGGAACAGTCTGCCCAGGGAAGTGGTGGAGTCCCCATCCCTGGAGGCATTTAAAAGACGTGTAGATGTGGTCCTTAGGGACATGGTTTAATGGTGGACTTGGCAGTGCTAGGTTAACAGTTGGACTCGATGATCTTAGAGGTCTTTTCCAACCTTAATGATTCTATGATTCTATGATTCTATTTTCTCCTAAATTTTCATGGTCTGGGATGCAGCACACCTTGTTTACACCTAAAATAAGATCTAAACATCTAAGGGTACCTACAATCGGCAAACAATCTGGTCTGCTCACGTTCTAGGACTACCTAATTGCAAAGGTACCTAAATTTGACGCACAAACCCTCTTTCAACATTCTAGTTTAGTGGGCAGTTAGTGCTCCAAAATGCATGATTTCTGCTTGCAGGGCTGTTGAAACTCCGTATTGAGTGGGCGAGTACTTTTCTGTCCCCCAGACCCCCGAGGAATTTTAAAAACCTTATTATGACATGTCTATGTATTTTATCATATAGCAGTTGAGTGAGTCAGGTGCTCAGCCCAGAAATGGCAGAATTGTATTCTAGACATTATCTCACCTGATGTGACCACCTCACACCCCACATGTTTCACGGAAAGCTGTCCTAGGCATCAACTTCTGTCCTAGGCATCAACTTCAAGGGTGTTTCCAAGACATTGGTCTGCCATCCAGTGTCAACGGTGCAGGCATTCCAGCCTTTCATCACCCCAGTTATCCTGTGCTACATGACCCTTTAGAAAACAAACAATTGTGCAAAACATTACTGCGTTTTGGAACTCTATTACTTTTGAGCCTCTTCTGGTCATTTGAATCCAAAATGTAGTATAAAGCATACATGCACTCCTGTTGCACTACAGTACAAAATATTCCCCCTCTTTAATGCATTCACAGCTACGAGGAGTGACAGTTTACTAGCCCTGTTAACCTCTCCGAAGGACACAGTTGATACCCGTAACACACAGGGCTTAATATTTTAAATTTTTAAGAAATTGTGGGTGTAGATTCACTTCATAGAATCTTGATTAACACAAAGCATCTGGGATTGAAGATGGGATAAACCAGCGGATGCTTGATGTCCATAATAAGGGGGTTTGTAGAAAGGACTGTGTCAATTTGGGGCAATGGTCACTGCATGGATGATTCCCTAAGGGTTTTATTGCCTCTTCTGACTATTTTAATATGCGTGAATTATAAATCTATAAAAGATTTGAACATCACTAATCCCCAAAGTTACAGCTTGAAATAAGTTTTTAAATCATGATTTTATATATATATATATAAAAAAAAATATATGCTGTTGTATGAGAAATCTACAGAATATTAAGACTTTTTATGTTTGCTCTCTCCCCTTCCTGACTTCCGTCATTACAAAGTTATATGAGTCGGTTCTAATGTGCAATACTAATAATTAAGAAGAGAATACATGGGGTGATTATCCTCCAGCCTTGTGCAATGTGGCACACTGCTTAGTGCTTGAGTTCCCTTATTGCCTGTGCACGCTGGAAATAATTGTTTCCAGAAGACAGACTAGAAATTGGAAGAGGTCAATTCTTCCCTTACTGTTGAGGTGGAGTTTTCCCATATCACCAATGTAATATTTTACAATATTTACATTGTATGTATATATACATATTTACAATATGATGTTGAGATTAATTTAAGGAATATTCCTCTTTATATAAGTACTTGTATTCCTGTACAATGATCATATATATAAATATGTGCATACCTACCTGTATATCCATATACTTTGGTTCTCCTCTTAGGACATAGTAATTTTATACACTGTTTTTTCTGTCTTGCTCAGTTTTTCATCTTACACATGCATGAATAGGAAAAAAACATAGGGACAAGACAGAAAGAGGAATATGTAAGAACTGTTGTTCACAAGTGAAGCTGTAAAATGATAAATAGTGAAAAACTAGATGATAAAGAATGAAGCCCATAGGGCGAGCAGTAGTATGACAGTAAAGTCAGTCAAGAGTTGCGGTGAAATAGTTTGAACCTGCAACAATCATGCTTTAATAATATTTACTGACGCACACCAAAAGCAATTAAAATATATTCTGCTTAAAGAAAAACTATATATATATGAAGATGAATATGCTTATAAAATTAATGAATCACGAAGACATGTATGAACTGATACAAAACACATAACATCTTTGTTTTGTACTATTATTTCCTTCCTTTGGTTCTCCCCATTTCTTGTTTCTGTTTTATCATTGTCTTGTTCTCAGTTTTTCAACTTAAAATTCATTGATCTTGAAAAGTTACATATGTGCTGAATCTCAGCAGGGCTACTGAGGGCACAGAATGATAAGCATGTTCAGGTGTTTGCAATACTGTTGGGTCCTGAGTGAACGATACTTACCTGAAAAAGGAATTATTTATCATGATTCACTGGTGCACATTTTTTGCATGTAGTATATTCAGCGATGCTTTGACTGACACAATTTCAAGTAATCTTTGTGACAATACCTGTGATAATCCTTGTGACAGGACTCCTGTTATATCTGTTGACAGAGAGGATGCTACAGATTCGTCAGTGGAAATATTTTCTCTTATTCAACCTAAACGAGAATGAAGAAAACCCTCACATGTTAAGTTCAGGCTTCTAAAGCCTCAGATTACTTTACATCACTAGGGAAGCATCATTTTGTTTTAACAATATAAGAACACAGTATCTGATTTTCCCGTTGTGATATACATCATCCTCAATAGATCATTTTCAGTATGACATCCTCATTCATTTACTTCTTTCTTTATTTCACTTAATTATTCATTTTTTAAAAAAATTATGCTCATCACAATCTCTCTGGGTGCACATGTAAATTATTAAGAGCAATGACTAATGGTTGACTGATGTAAAACTAACTTGAAAGAGACTCAGCTGCACAATACAATACAGCCCTTGCCCAATGCCCTGTCTCTCCCCTAAGGCAAAAGCCTCAATCAGGGGTTTTTCAATGTGCCCAGAGGGTCAACAGATTTAGCCTATACTGACTCTTAACAGGGGAAAAAAAATCAAAAATAGAAGAACTTCCAGGAAATTTGTTCTCAACCATTGTGAGCTTAGAATTAATATACGAAATGTGAAAATAGTTTCACCTATCTGTGGGTTCCAACAGTAGAGGTGCCTGCAGAGAAGGTACATGTCTAAGCTCCCGTTACAGTCAGTGGAGATCTAGTCAGTTGACTCCAGAAAGCAGTTTATCTCTTCATAAACTAAACACCCAATTCTCAATTTGGTTGCTTAAACATAGGCCCTTTAAGATACCCTAAGCTATTCAAGACATCTAGAGAGGTGACAGCCATGATGCAGAACCTAGAGGAGACCCCTGCCTTTCTGGACTTGCAGCTGGAGGTCAGATGGGACACCCTAAGGCATCTCAAATGGTACTGTTGTCTGCGATAAGGCAACGGAATCAAGCCCCTACTAGTAGGTCAGCCGAATCCCTCTCTGGACTCCATTTACTGTATTGATTATCTCACCACGGACTAAAATGTGGACCTAGGAATTGGGGGCTTAGGAATTGCTTTATAGACACTTGAGCTTAAGCGAGATGAGTCCCACCTCAACATTTAAAACGAACGTGGTCACATTTGGACTTGACCTGAAGGGACTGGAAGCAATAGTGGTCATGTCAGTCTCAATATGGAAAGAGATTTTGTCTGTCATAGTTGAGCCTGAGATGGTGAAGTATTTACAATTCGTTGAAAAGACATTGAATCAAAATGGCAATGAATAGGTATCTTTCATGTCTCTATAGCTTGTTAAACCCAAATAAACCTTTGAGCTTTAGATTTTAAAATTCTGTGTTTTGTACCTGAAAACCTATTTCATCTTAAAAAGATAGATGTAATATTGTTCTTATGATTAATTACTCACAGCAAGTGAATTACATTCTGCATCTCCTACAGTTATTGAGTGGTCAGCAGCAACCTTTAGTTGTTAATAACTTCTAAAATTAAATTCTAATAACGTATATCTTTATTAATTTATGGTAGAGTCCTTGGTCAAAAGCTTGAATACCAACTTTTCCGAGCAATAGCTCCAAATTACCTACCTAGTAAGGAGTAACGCTGATGATCCTGACTTCAGCATTTCTGAATAGTTTCTCTTCTTGGTGACCTTCCCTTTTCTAATGAGGCCATCAGATGGTCTCCCCAGAATTCATTAAATGCACTGAACAAATCTGCTGCTTTCCTGCACTTACCACCAAAGTATTCAGTTGTTTCTATAGGGAAAACAAACAAACAAACAAACAAACAATGGGAAGATTATTTTCAATCTGATGTCTTGTCACGTCTAAGAGTAGATTATCTTCTGTACAGCCACTGGCTGATGAATGGTTTCAAGACAAGAAAAACATACATTCTGACTTTCTGTCTTTTCAGAGACCTAAGAAAATTGCCGTACTGCTACTGTCTACAGTGTCCTTACCTTTCTATCGCTGCCTGAAGAGATACATACAAGGAGTTCTTATTGTTTAGTTGTCTCTCAAAAATACATCAGCAACAGAAATAGTTTCACGTCCTGTGTTTTAATTTTGTTAATGAACATCTTCACAAAAACTGATGCCTATAAAGTCACAGAGGTAGTATCCTAGATTAGTATCGTAGAATCATAGACTCATAGAATCATTAAGGTTGGAAAAGACCTCTAAGATCAAACTAGTAGAGTTCAGATACATGTAGAAGGGAACTCCAATAATCATTTTATCTCTCCGTGGCCCCAGGGTAGAGTCATACTGACCTGTTATCATCTGATACCTTTCTATCCCTCTTTGGAAAACCCAAGTGATAGGAATTCCACTGCCATCCTTGGATATTCCAGTGCTTAATTATTTAAGAATAATTAAAAAGATTTCTTCCTACTATCTGACATAGATCTCCTCTGCTGCAGTTTAACCCCATTGCAACTTTTCTCTCCCCAATAGGTATGTGGAATATTTTATTATCTCTTTCTCTGTGGAACCTTTAAAATATTTGAAGATCATTAGGATGTCTCCATGCGAGTTTCCTCACATACATTCAACCATGCTGATTTTTGTAGACTTTCCTTATAAGTCAAGGGTTTTATTCCTTTAATTTGTTTTTCTTTTCTGGATCCTACCTAAGTGTTTTAAAGTTTTCTTGGAACACAGCACTCATAACGGAATATACCAGACCAGTGCAACTTTCTGACAGTTGACTGGAACTGAAGGTTGCTTCATGTCGTTTAACTCTAACACTCCTGTTTATGACTTTGGTCTGAAGTTACATTTTTGTGTGTGTGTGTGTGTGTGTGTGTGTGACAGCATATCGTTGTGCTTAGCAGTCTTTCTTAATCTCCAGTACCTTTTCTGGTGAGCTGCTGTCTACCCAAACTTTTTCCATTTTGTATTTGGGCATGTGGTATCTAAATTAAAATGTACCAGTGATATGTAGGTAGTTGAAACTCAAAACCCCAGAAGAAGACGACAAACTGGAACAAAGTGATTTTCCGTACTAACATGTATTCTGAGAGATAAAAGAAGACAAATACTGTGACCAAACTACATATGAATAATGCATATGTCTGTATCTTTAATACTCTCAAAAGATTTTCCATTTCCAAAAACAGAGGAATTTTTATACTTTTTTTCTTATTTATCTGAATGATTTTACTGACATTCCAAACGTATTCTATTCTTCCAGGATTTCCTTTGATTTTTGTAAATATCCAACATACATTCCTAGTTAAAATGTATACAATCTATGTGATAACTAGTAGATTACAGCTCTTTTCAGTGAATATTTGCTTTCTTCCCTTGCTTTTTAATGCTCTCCAAGCAAAAAAGATGTATAAAAAGGTAGGCTATCATAGAAATGTACAACAATAAAGGATCTCTTAGGTTCTCTCAGGCAAGCTCATCAGTCCTCTTCTTAAAATAATAAAAATCCATTTTAAAGCAGCTGTCTCTTCTTTATGTTCCAGGAAGGGGAACTTTTAAAAAACTGTTGGCAACTCTTTCAACAATATCAGAGCAAAATTACTAAACCCTTAACTACTTCAGTCCTGAGAATTCCAGTTTTCTCTCCCTCATCTTTACATATTGAACTGGGAGATCATAATTTGAATAAATTCTATGCGTTTTAGAGGTCAATGTCAGTCTTCAAATTTGAGATGGCTTAAATGTCACAACATGCTAATGATAATACTTGCAATTTTTTCTAGGCCTAATTAATATTATCATGAATGTGTAGAGCTGCCAGTATTGCTTACTGAAAAACAGATACTACAGTCTGGGACTTTACTTCATGTCTCTAATACCCAGGCTTCAATTTTACGGTAGTTTGTTTCAGAGTGCAATGTTTCACATGTCTCTTTAGCAATGCCTTTTTTTTCTTTTTTTTTTCTTTTTTTTTTACACTTTTCTTTTTTTCTTTCATTGGAAGAACCAGTGTTGTCAACTCCACCTATATTTTTCATTACTCTCACAATACTTGATCTTCTTTATAAGAAACTGAGTACCAGAGTGTTAAATTTGTCAAAATTTTTCCTATCCTTAAATGACTAGATTTT
Source organism: Aptenodytes patagonicus (assembly GCF_965638725.1). Lineage (NCBI taxonomy): Eukaryota > Metazoa > Chordata > Aves > Sphenisciformes > Spheniscidae > Aptenodytes > Aptenodytes patagonicus. The sequence goes on from NC_134949.1 coordinate 222,686,654, forward strand.
TTAACCTTAGGGTCACTGCGGAAAACTTAAAATCCAATATTCCTATGTCAACAGATAAACACAAAGAATGTCATTCCTTTTTTTATTTCTTTTATTTTCTTATTTAATAGTAGGCACTGACAATGTTAAAAGAGCAGTAGTTAAAGATGGGCCATTAATGCTTATGTACTCTTCAGATACCACAAATGGCCAAGTCAATATCAATATGGATAAATAAAAGTTATTTGAAGGGCCTCTGGCCAGCCTTTCCGTGTAGATGACTTAAACAGAGTATTGTGGCATACTGTATGAAATGTTTTATTTGACTGTTAAAATATAGTGGCTGGAATGGTTACAGCATAGGTTTCTTCCTGGCAAATATTTTTCTTGACCTTGACTACCAAAAATGTAAACTTAAGAATAGCACATTATTGACTAAACAAAAATACTGAGAGGAATTTCAGAGCTAGCAAATGTCACTTTCCAAATAGCATAGTAAAAACTGCCTTGATTAAGGGTGAAATTTGCCCCCCGCAGATCTGAAGGCATGTGCACCACTCGAATCCCATTTAAATCCTCCAAATGGAAGTTAAGTGGTGAACTCCACTCCAAGTACAGATTTTAAATGTTCTTCATTACACAAAACCTCTAGTTCTTAAACTTTGATTTTAAAAAGTATTAGCAGTGTTCAGAGCCGTACATTTTTCATTGTGTCTAAATATTATTTTCAGACCTTTATCTCCAATGGATTTTGTTAATAAAGAAAATAATAGAGCCCCAGGAAATGGTGATGTGACTGTAATAGACTTGGTTCAGTAAAGCTTCTGCTGTTAATTAAGAAACTTTCATCTTTGAAGTGCGGTAAAAAAAAATTCATACTAGCAAAGGTATGTTAGGTCAGTAATAAAATAGATTTCCCTTTGCACATTATATCTAATCAATCCAGAGAGAATTAAGACAATTATATTTTATCAGAAACATATAGAGGCAAGGATCAACAAGGGGGATGGAGTGTGACTTTGGTATTAATTACAAAACTGTTTTAGGAAATAATGAACTCTCTGTTAATCAGGGCAGGTATATGAAATGAAAAAGAAATTATTTATCAAGCCACAAGGGTGAAAATCATAGACAAGGGATTACGGGGATAAGTCACTGAATTGTAAAGCAATCATATGGGCATTTCTTTGCATTTTAGGTTGTATTTCTAATTGTGTTCTATTCCAAATATCACTAATTAACTTAGAAGGGAAACATTAAATGCTATAAACCATAAGAGACACATGAGTTAGACCATTTCATTTTTCAGTGTTCCAGTTAGACTCTCGGAACACATGATTATTATCTTTTCAGTCTTAATTTCTGGATATATTTAACTTGATTTGAGGAACAGAATACATTTAGTCTCTTCAATCGTTCTTGCAGTAAATCCAAACTGCACTGTTGAAACCAGAGCCGCCTGAAAATTTATTGTAAATATCATCAAAAAAAGAACAAACCAACCAGATCACGTACTAAAATAAATCTGAATTACAGTATTTGTTCACAGTTATTTGAATAATTTATTTCCATTTCAGTGGATTTTTATGATATTCTCAGTTCACTGACCACAATAGCCAACAGAAAGAAAACATAATGATAAAACATAATGATAAAACCTGTAAGAATCAGGGATAGTACTAAACATACTATTTATTTCTTCTTACACAGAACACTGTCATTTCCAAATTTAACAAATTCCTTAGACCCAACTCTTCTTCCCAGCATACGATTCAAGTAAACTGTGAAATAGGAAAGAAATCTCACTTTAACTGGATCTTTGGTAACAGCCAAACAGCAAATTAAGCACCATCCCTGTAGTACAGTTACAAGAACGTTTGAGGGAGGATGTGTTTGACCTATTGTCTGTTGTATTACATCATAATATTTGGCACCTAATTTCTGATGCTTATTTAAATTTCTTACGAAAAGATGCCAGAGGTGTCAGAAGGACTGTTTTTTTCCTACTTATTTTCAAGTAGTTCTCTGACTTTTTCTTTGATGTTTTTCAGCTAGTGCTAGGTGGGTACATCACAATCTGCATAAGCGTGATAGGTGAAGTCCAAGTATGAATTCACCCCTTTTTCTATTTTGTGCCAATCTTACAACTTTGTAACTGTCCACATGTCTTGGAATTTGCATGTCCTTGCCAGTCTCTATGAGCTGCTGCTTATTTCACTGTCTCTGATATGTGGTAGCTCAGTGATTAATCTTTCCATTACAGTACAGCCCAAAGATGCCAGGTGTTGTACTACCTACCAAACACACACGTAACAAGAGTTTTTGTTACAAGGAGCTTTCAGTATACATAGGCCTGTTAGATGAAATGCAAGAGAAGAGGTAGAAGATTGTGGAGAGGAAAAAGTTATCTAAAAATCATAGAAGTCTTTAGCCAGCTTCAGTTTCTTTCCAAATCCCTCAAGACTCAATGTCCTGTGGTTGCTCTTTTGTAGTTGCCCATTTTTTCAATTCAGATTGTAAGCTCCTGGCAGCAGGGTATCGCTGTTTTGCTCAGTGTCTGTCCATGTCCATGTGGCAGGAGTCTTTGCGCTGTCCCACAGAACAAATAACAGCAGCTATGACCCCAGTGCTTCAGTCTCCAAGTGAAGGATTTTCTGGTGGCTAAACTGAACCTGCCCATTTAATCTGTTATGCAAAATGGAAATTTCTTTGGCCGACCAAGTAAGAAGGAGGATGTTGACAGATGGGGACTATATGAAATTAAAGATCAGTTGATCAAAGATTTTTTTCCTAGGAACCTTCAAATTAAAGAAGTGGTCTTCAAACCACCTGTTCTTCCCAGTTCAGTTCTTTGACTCTTGCTAATACCCATCACAGTGCTGGTTTCCACTGGAAAAATACCTCCAAGGATATTAGTTTGTCAGAGATCTCTTTTAGTGTGGCTTTTAACTACTACCTCATGGAAGAAAAAAGATGATATAATATCCCTTTTCCGTGAAAAAAGATACCTTTTTCTTTTTTGGGGGGGCAGATAATTGTTCAACACTGTCCTTCATTTTTGCTTTTTTTCCAGGTTCTGTTTTCATTAACCAAATACCTGTTCATTTCAAAAACTTTTCTCTCATTTACACTCTTTTCTCTGTTAGAGATGTTTCTCTGAGATGTTACTATCTCGCCTGTTGCAAGCATTTGCTGGATTTCTTAGAACTGTCTCCAAGTGTCAGCTACACAATGCCAATGTGAATTGGCACCCAGGTAATTTTCACAGCTAAGCCAAAATCTTAACAGCTAAACACAGCTTTTCTTTATGCAGATCCTCCCAACGTCATCTCTCACTGTGTTCTGACATATTGTCCATAGAAAGGAGAGCTGATTCTGAATGTTAGTAATAACCTCTGACAGCTATACCTGATGTTAACTGAGTACATTTCCATTATTCAAAATATACCTGCTTTTTTCCCCCTCAAGACCTTCATTCACCAGAATGTCTCTAGGCTATTTTTTGTCAAGGTTTGAAAAATGGCTTAGTGTGATATTTTGATGCAAGTTAATACAATGATAAGCAGAGTAAAGTCTCCAGGAATAGCAAATCATTAATTTACTTCAGAAAATAAGACTTCAGTGATGAATAAACCCCATAAGGATTCTATAGTTTTAAGCAGCTTCACTGGCAATGAATATCTGAACTGCCTGAAAGAAAAGTAAAACACGCTACTAAACCAGTAATTATTTTATACAGTTGATCAGCAAATAAGCTTTAGGATGGAGGGTGTTTGACAATGTAGTTTGAGATTAGACTTCACTAAAATGGATGATCTTTATTTTAAAGACATTATACCCTATAATTATAGAAGCAGATAACTGGAAGTTGTAGCTAAGGAAAGTGGAGAAGAAGATTTATTTTAGGCAAAATAAATAATTTTGCACTGTCATTGCAATGTAGGCAATGTCATGAGTCAGGGCCCAGTTTCATATGTATCAATAAACTGAGTAAGCCCCATTGATAGAAATGCTCACAGTGAAATAATTTGAGTTGTTCTGATGTTTCTGGTCTGGATTTCTTCAGCCCACACCTGCTGCCTCTGTCATACCAGAAGCAAGACAAAGACAACCTTCCCCCTTACCGTTAGTGCTGCTTCATTTTGCTCATTATGCTCGAAGTCATTTTCCTAAATCTATGAATCATCATTTAAATTCTGTCTCAGTTAAGTTATTCTTAAAAGACTATTTCAGCTGATAAGAGTTAGATGTTGCTGAGGCAAATAACTACTGCAAGGTCCTAAATTAACTAAAAGCCCAGAGTATTACCTTTGTAAGACTGTGGGCCAGACACTCTGATGCTGAGAGAGGTCCTTAGAAAACTACCAAGTCTTTTCCATTATTTCATATTTTAATTATCAAAACCAAGATATTAAGTGCTCTTCAGCCAGGAATTGTGAAGAATACGTCTATAACAGTGTGTAAGGAACAGCAATGCATGAAGCAAGGCTACTAGCGACTTCTAACCAGGGGAAAACTCCTAAATGGTCAAATAACTACTTCTTACCACAACTCCAGGTTATCTGTCAATATAGCCACACAACACCTCTAAGGAAGAAAATTTAAAACGTCCCTTCCTAAAGTAGGGTGATTCCTCAATTATACTCTCAGTTGCAGTTGCAATTCTGGTGATTAACCTCACTTCTACGGTCAAATTCGTCCTAGATTTATGGACCCAGTTGTAAGTGCCATGACATTATTTGGGCTCCGGTCCCAGTTTGGGTGCCAGTGCTGAAGAAGGAGTTTGACAGCTTTGCTTCTACTCTCTCTGTGCAAACCTGCCTGAAGAATGATATAACAGAATTATGCAGAAAAAAAAATAAATTATATTGTCCTTTGGTAGCTGGGGTGGTGTTAGGCTTGTGTATTGAGTAGAATTAGATTTTTTTTTTATTCCTCTAAGAGTTCTAACATTTGAATTTCAAAACTGATAGTACATGCAGATCAGGAATGTGACATTTCTGAGGTATTTATAAAATAAAATGAGAAAATCAGCACTATTTATCCTGGTTGTTCTTCAAATCATGTTATTTTTGAAAAAAATCAAGATTCTGTGCTTAGTTGTCTGAGGCCAAAATATACATTTCCAGGCAAATGATAAATCCTTATGGATTTTCATTTACACAGAACTGGTAATCGCCCTGACGTCAAGAGGAGGGGATTAAGATTGCAGGTACAGGATGATGTGCGATAATACTGCTCCTCTGCACAAGGGCTCAGCAAGAATGGTCTCCTCAGGGACTCTACCACCCCTTGAAATTCAAGAATGGCACTGAATCAAAGAACTTTATGGTTCTGGCAGTTAAAAAGGGAGTTAAACTCCTCATAAATGTTAGTATACCACTCATGCATGCCATGAATGCATTGCACACACAGCCTCACACACAGGAAGGCAGATTTTTTTAGAATGCCTTCTTAAAAAAACAGTTTGATTTACAAAGGCAAGAATCCTCTATGCAGAATGCTGCATCTTCCCAGCAGCCTGTTTTAAAAGATGAAAAGATTAATTCATCCTTCTCTTGAAAACAACAAATGGAAAGTAAATAACCATGTCAGCGAAGGAGTAGTGGTACACCCAATGGGAACATTCCCTCGTGCACTACTGTAGGGATATGAAACCAAGAATTTCACTGCTGATCGACAAAATATATCATTTCCTTGGTCTGAAGGTTGTCTGGAGTGAGACTACTTCAGAAAACCACTATCCTCCCTTTCTTATTCCTATTTATTTCCTATGGTAGGTCCAGAGGAGCAACGTGCAAGAAGCAAAATTAACCCTGACATTTTCTTTTTTTCATGCACAATTAAAAAATACTTTAGAAAATAAAACTTAAGTGAAAGCCCCCATACCAAAACTTAGAATTTCAGTGGTGGGTTTATTAACAAAGAGTTGGTTGGCAATTAATTAATTACAGTAATAATTTTCTGCATTGGAAATCACCCACAACTTAACCAGAGGGTCTCAAAGGAACATGTCTTGGCCATGATACAAATAAGAAAATCTAGCCAGGCGAACTGTGATACATAACAGATTGTGTGAACCTTGTTTCATGAATGAATCAGAGCCATGACATCCTTTTGGAGATAACCTACTGGCTCTAAGATGGTGAATTTAGTCCTGCTCTTCACAGCTTAATGTCAACCTTACAAACAAGCTTCAACAATTTAAAAAATAACACGGAAATCACTTGTACACATGGAAAATGATCCAGAGCTCACTGAGCTTAATGGAAAATCTCACTCCCATTGATGTCAGTGATCTTTGGATGAAAGTTCTTTAAGGGATCTTCTGAAAACAGTAATGTGGAGCATTGTGTTAGCAATTTAATTCCTCCATAGTCAATCTAATCAGGTTATGAGTACAAAATATTCACAAAAGAACAAGAAATCAGCATTTTTTTGTGGAAAAATGTACAGTTTGCTTCTTTCTTATCATCCCCAACAAGGGACTTTCTAGACATGAGATTCTTCCCTAAGTCTTCAGGGAATACACACAAATACAACCATATCTTTTGTAGTTGTCAGAGTTTGCCCAGCAGTGGGGCAATTTGGCCAAAATTTGGCCCATTGAATCTTGATTGTTGGTTAAGATGCAAGAGAAATACAGAAAGTCACTTGCTTTCCAGGTCTTATGTTGTTTGCAGGCTTCTGAAAGCAATTATTTCTACTGATAAATAGAAAGATTTTGATATAAAATAATTTAATTTTTAGATTGTGGAACCTTGGGATATGACTGTCACCCAGGCACCCATTCAAATCAGATCCCAGCCATGACAGGGACCTTAAGTTTAGATAGCACTTTGGTCTCTCTTGCTGTGTGGCTATTCACACCTAGTCCATGAGAACAAGAACACGTTCCACACTGATGGGATGCCTGAGCCATCTCAAAAAATAGGACTGCAGCCATACGCCAAATTTTTTGCTGGCTGACTTTTTAATTTAGGTTCACCCTGAGTTCATCTCATACACACTGGTTTTGGGACCCACCTTAGAATGCCTGCATTGCGGTGCTCCACATGTCACAGCCACGCTAATTCAGTTAAAATTTGCTTGGGGCTCTCCATGCCATCCCACGTTTCCTGACGTTGACATCTCCATAATGAGAGTCTCTGGGTCTTTGAGTGAGACTCAATGACTTGTAATTTACCAAAGGAGTGACCTTGTGACCTAATGACCTTAAATACTGTGGAATGATTAAGCAATTATTCTGCATATTTAATTTCTGCCTATTCTGCATACTATAAAATTAATGGTGTTCATAGCAACAGAGATGCAAAATGATCATAAATGCATGATATTTAAAGGACTAGTCCAGATTTCACATCTTTATAACAGTTAATAGAAAGCCAATACAGAATTAGTTAGAACCCAAGACCAGCAAAAGATCTTTAAGATTATTTCCAAGTTTCTCTGGCACTAACAACTCTTTCTACTTAATCTTTATTTAACTTTTACTGTAATGTTAATTATGTAAATTAACATATTCAGAAAGCAGGGAGACCTCCTGCGAAACAAAAATAAGGCTGAGGCTGTTTTCTTCTTTTCAGATCAGGTCTACAGCTTAAAACCAAAGTACCTTCACCTGTTGTACAAGGTGATTCACACCTTTTCTTGGAGTTGTACTGCAGATAATTATATTTGAATCATTAACAGCAGAGGAAGAGGAATCTTAAGAATTTTGGGGGGCCAATGACAAAGAAAATGAAAGGCAAATTAAAGGACGTGTGTACAGAAGTGGAGAAGAAGGATGGTGAAGGAAAATAACCTGATTTTTCATTTGGATAACAGAGAGACTGTCAAACGTTTTCACCTCCAGGGCTTTTTTTGAATTAGCACTAGTTTGACAGTTGCTGCTGTGAGGTGCCTCAGGATTAAAAGTGTGGAGAATAGAGATGTCATTCTGACTCCAAGAGAAGATGACATTCAGTAGATTTGTATTGGACTGCATCTTTATCACAGTAAAAAGCATGTCTCACTTGTTCTAGTAAGTGTCTTGCTTGCTTTTCATTTTCCGGACACCAAAAAATGCAGACTGACAGTCTGATTAGCTCTCATAACTTCCATTAATGATTCTTCGTTCAATCACATTTTAAGGGACATTTATTCTTTAAGATCAAGGATATAAAGGACAAGACAATAATGCTATACCAATTATTGTCTTCTTTCAGATGTCCCCATGAAATACAGAAATTATTATGTTATTCAACCAAAATGTGAAAATAATTATCAGAGTCATCACTGAATGTAAATGTTGTCTCCCATGAGAGTTCTACCTGCAACTGAACCATTTGGAAAACAGCATGAGTGATTATATTATCCATGTCTGTTTAATTCACTTTTCAAAATAAGTCTGAGGATTCATTAAAATAGAAAAAAATATCCTGATAGGTTTTTTTAGGAGCTACTCCTAATGTTTCACTAAGGAAAAGAAATAAAGGAATGTCCTCTCCTGGGTTTTGGAAAGGTTGGGAGGAGAAGGAATGGATTAACTTGCAGGGACATCTCTATACCTCAACTCCTCCTTATTTTAAATATAGAAATGATAACAACCCCATAAGAATAACATTTGAAAAGATTTTCAAAAAAGATGCTAATTTTGAAAATTAGCCCAGGATACATCTGAAAAGACCAAGTCACAGGATAGCATGCTCAGTGTTTCTTAAATGTAAGATTTTTAATATGTCCAGTATTTTGCAACTGAAAACAGGATCACCTTAAGTGTTAGTCCCTTATGAAATCATGGCATCCCAATTTTTTCTGACTTTTAAAATTTTTTATCAAATTTAGGATTCAATATTAATATGCATAAAATATTAGTAAACTAGGAGTCTCTTTAAATTAGGTGTTTTAATTAAGTGGCATTAATTAAGTGGCATCTAGATGGTGGGAAATAAAGAGAATCTCAAAACATGATGAATATGCAGTTCAGAGGCAGAAATAGCAACAGAATTTATATCTGCTGCAGTGTTATTCTTAAAACTTGCACTTAGTAGTGTCTTTTCTGTATGTTTTACCAAATCAGCGTAGAAACCTAAGTGGATTAAATTAAAAAAAAAAAAAAAAAAGAAAAAAAGAAAAAAGAACTGAACTCACCCAACTTTATGGGAAATTTATACTTTTATTCTTTAGCCAACCTCACTCTTCAGCTGAGATAATTATTTTCACTCATGATGTCCTTACAAAAAGAAATCACATTCCCTACTCAGGCTTTACTTAGCCTGACAAAATGAGAAAATAATTTTAGTCTCCTGTGGTAAAATAATCTGTTATTTTTCTTAAACCATTCTATTTTCCCTGAATTTACTTTCTGATTTCTACTGAAAATGTGTTGCTTAATGCACTTAGTTTCACATTTGCCTTTTTCTTGATGGCCTTATAGTGACGTCTTTCAGACATCCTATGGTGGATTAAGGTCTTCTTCCCATGCCATTTCTGAGCAAAAAGCTTCTAGCTCATTTGAGAAATTTTGATTACTTATCCCTGACTAATTGGCATCCTATTTTTTTTGTCATTTCTATTCTTTTCCTCCTTTAATATAATAATTCTTCCATGATACTTAGATTTTATTCCTGCGGTGCTGTCCAGCTTTGAATCATCAGTAAATTCTATGAACTCACTTTTAACCTCTGATGCCAAGATCATTAACAAAGCTTTCATAAGACTTTTATCCAGATCAGTTCTTGAGACTCTTTCCTGTTTTCCGTACCATATTCTGTTTATCAAGCCCTTTGCTTACCTTTAAAAATATTTTACCAATCCTAATTTTTTTCTAATTTCTACATAAATTACACACATGACAGTTTATAAGATACATCACTGAAGCCTCAATTAGATCTATTGCACTTCCTTTGTTAAGAAAAGCAGGTATCTTGCAAAGGGCAGATCAGACTAGACATTTTGTGGTTTATCACCCTATCTATTAATTCTCTTTGGATAAGACCAACTAAGCTAACCAAACTACATAACTTAGCTGAATAAGACAAATATTTTTATTGTGATGGTATCTCCACAGCAGTAGTAACCCTCAGTTTGACATTCCCATGCCTTAAACTAGTGAGAGAATTACGACTGATGGAAATGTTCCTGTCCCCAGTCCAGGTGTATATTCCGTACATGTAAAGTGGACTATGATCAAAGGAGAATGAAAAAGCAAGATTGTTGTCCAAAAGGAAATAATTTTTTTTTCTAGATTGTTGTTTTGCCATGATCTTCTGATGGTAATTTGAGAAAGTCTCCCAGAAAAGTATTTAGACCATGTTCTGATTGCCACAAAGTCTGGCTGTCATGTTAAAGTTGTTTGGTATGGGTTTTTTTTAAAAGCATATTTATTTTCTACTAGGAATAAACTCAACCCATACTCAGAGATCCAAACACTTGTTAAGATTTTGGAATTTCAGTCCCATGGTTGAACTTTTTGGCTACGACTTGTCTTGAATTTCCATGTACAAACACACAATTAAACAATCTACAAATTTCTGGCTTTTTTAACCATTAAAATGAAGTAACACTTCATGGATTGGTTTACCTGTTATTTTCCTTCTGATCTCTTTTCCTTGTAAAATGTTTAAGTTATCACATCTGTATGACTGAAAACTGAGCTGCTCCACAGAGGGGTTTACGCACAGGTGAACAAGAGGCATGGCTCTCCCGCTTCTCCATACCTTGTCCCACACCTGGAGGGCTTTCTCATGAAAGTGAAGGAATAAGTCATTCCTCATGTTGGTCCATTCATACTTCTGTCTCCTGAGACTGACAGCAGTGATGTTCACTGTATTTATATGCCCACTCAACTGATAGGAACTGCCTTGGGACCACTGGCTCATTTCATTTAGTCCAAAGCTATTAGAAAACGACAACCACATTCTGTCGTTATTGACCTTAACTGCATTTGAACTGGTGTAGCAGAGGGGAAAGGCTGTTAATCTCATTACGACAATGCATCTCTTGAGATAGTCTGCAAAGTTGATGCAAAATTTGGAGGAATGTTAGGATGGAAAACTGGAAGAGACATAAAAGACCAATGCAATGGGGGGGGGGAAGTAAATACAGACGTGAAAACTTCAGCTGTGAGTGCATCACAGCATTTATTCTTTTGCAGTTGTCCTACTGCTTACCGTTAATGTATACCTTTCCAAAGCACTTCCCTTACCAAAAAACTCAATTATCCTTATTTTTGGAATGGGAATTATAATTTTAAAAGGAAGAAAGGATTTCTCATGTATAGAAACTTTGTTTTAAAATATCTACATAAAATTACTGCTAATTAACCTTCAATAAGCAATGATAAAATGGTGTAGAGAGTTGACATTGTTTATTATAATGTTTACTACAGAGTAACTTCTGGAGCAACCAGACATGTATATAGTTCTGCTGTCCTGGGCACTGGGAAGAGAGAATGATTTACAGTCATGCCCTAAATTTCTTACAATCTAAACAGAAAAGCAGGCAAAAGATTAATGGAAAATATGGAATATTACATAGCATATGTATGGAAAAATGGTTTGGAAACTACTGCATTAATTCTACATTTATTTGGGAAAGACAGTCACAAAATGAAACACAGAAGCAATGATGGTGTTAAAAAGAGAGCCAGGAAACAGGGCAGAAGAGCAGGGATAGAAAGGTAAGGGGAGACAGTGAGAAGGTGACTGGAAAATTGTGGAGACTATGAAGAAAAGATCAGTAGGAGGATAAACTTCCAGGACAGGGAATCCTACCAACAGGTCTAATATAATCAGGGTATACGACATTTCCCATATGTTCATAAAGTCAAGTTAAAATGGCGAGTTAAATTTTAATAGCTTGGTGAGAGACAACTAGACATGGAAAAAGAATGGATTTTTGTTCACTAGAAAAACATTAGGGTGTCAAAATACATTCAGCTGAAATTAGAGTAAAATTCCTCTATGGCTTTATTAGATTGGTTTAATAATGTCTTTTAGATATTTTATCATTTTAATATTTCTTCACTTGTTATGTAATATTCATCTTGAAACAAAAATGTTTCAAAATTATGCAAGTTTTTGTTCCAAGAAATCAAAAAGTCATGTTATAACATTTTCAAAGTGTTTTATTTTCTGTACAATACCATACAATACAATTCTGTCCAAGCTGACATCATTTCACATTAAAAAAAATTGAACTGGTTTTCTCTGAATAGCACTGAATGAGAGAAAACTATTTGCATGGAATTTTTCCAGCCAGCTCTTTTATTAACAACCTCAATTTCCTGTGCTAGAGTTATAACTTTAATTAATTTTATAAATGGAACTTTAATATAAAAATTCAAGCCATGCTGTGAATATGGCAGGAGGGGGACTGGTCATTTCTGCATCCTGCGAGCCAGAACTTGTACACCGTAGGGAGCGGCACTAACGTAGATGCTACGGCGCCAGTTGTCCCTGACCAACTTACTGACCAAAGACAAGAATTCGATGAATTAAAATAATTTTAGAGAGCACAGAGCTGGGTAAAAGGATATGAACTCTGAAATGGAGGACAACCGCAAAGAAATAGCATGTGAATTATCAGCTTCACCTCTGCAATTGAAGGACAAAGCCCACACTTGCTCTCTTAACTGAAGAGTTGCTTCATTTGTATGTGCTCCATTTCTATGACTCATTCGCACACCCCCACCCCAGGAGTGTCAGGTTGGTTTTAGATCAGTAGGTAGAAAAAGAGTTTCTCTCTCCTTCTCCAGGAAAAGGCAAATCAAATCTGTATTGGTTTTGTTTGATCTTGCCCCTTATATTTACTTTTGGTCAGGGGAAGCGAAGAAAATTGGCAGATTTTTGCTCAGTTTCACTGAGATGGGAAAAATCAGAAAGAGAACAAAAAATTCCCTGTGGTATGTAGAGCTAACCCATTGCCATAATTTGTTTCTCTGTGATTCTCAGAGGATGTAAATCAGCAAAATTCACTTCACTTGCATTATCTAACATTTTCCTTCCTGTGAAAACTTAACTTCAATAAAAATCTGATGATTTATAACAACTTCTTCACATTTTTAGATGCTTGATTTTTGTAAAGGACACATCTTTTGCAATGTAGACTTTCATGCAGCATCCTGTTAAAGCGACATAGAAGAGATTCTGCCATTGAGACTTTTGTTCCTTTTTGTTTTCTCTTTTTGCTGAGCCTCAGCTACATGACATGCACAGTAAGAGTACAATACTGTTATAGCAAAGGAAGAATGTAACACTCAGTAAATCATTCTTTCAAATGCAGAAAACACTTCCATGACAGAGAACATATGAGATATCGAATGATATACCTTTATTCTCTCCAACAGTTTTATTCTGTCTTTCACCTCATACTATTACTTTTTATTTCTGTGAAACTTTCTCTGGCTCTGTGTACAGTAATCATATAGTAAAAAAAAAAAAAAAAAAAAAGACATATCCACCCATAGACTGAATTTGAAAGACAGCTGATATTGACTGAGACCAGAGTAATTAAATTTAGAAGGTATTTCAGGTAGGGAAGTTTGATTAATATCAAACAAAGCCCATTTAATGCTACACCCTTTTCAGAATGGAGTGGCACATTCAATAATTACATGAAATGGCTTTAATTTCAACACCTATTTCACACCTTTTTCATTTCTATAAGATTGACAGGGTAAGAATACTTAATGCCCAAACAAGAAATGCTAATACTCATAACCATCAAACTTTTTGTATTTTTTCAGTGTAACTCCATGAGTGAAACAAAAATTGTTTCCTACATTATTTCCTCCATTATGTTCCTTTCAGTATGGAAAAGAACAAAAAAAATCATTCTTTAAAGCTGTAGATTTACTAGTTCTACAACCGAGTTATTAATCCAAAAGATAGCAAAAGGATATATTGAAGATGCAAAATCCCATCTAGACAGAACTATTTTAAGAGGAAATTGGTTTGTGTATTTCTTTTATTCGTATTTATTCAACTATCTTTTGCAGTGATGAATAACAAATGTATATATACATATCAAATCTTCATATGTCAAATAGATGTCAACACATGGAACAAAAAATATTATTCCATGCTACACTACAAATGGGTGTCTGAAATGGAATATGTTATTTACTTTTCCTCCTTTTTAGCATTCCAAACTGTAGACAACATCCCTTGAATTAGCTGAGATGGCCCAGACACACCGCCTTGTAAAACAAGAAATCCACACATTTTGGTGCTCGCTCCTCCCGCTGCATGCTGTGATGTTTCTTCTGTAATCTTTGCTTCTAGTCCCATTGCACTAAAAATCACTGAGATGCTACGGACTATCTATGCATTTGACATGTGATTGAGTGCCACAAAGCCAGCTGGCCTGAAGGATGGACGCAGGACTTCTCCTGGAGTTTAGTTTCCTATATGCAACCCTGAGAAAATCAAGACATTTCTCTGCCTTCTTGGTGATCCCCTTACTTGTTCAGAGTCCTTTCAAACTTATTGGAGATGCAAGGCGGAATAATAAAAACAGAATAAAAGGGAATGGGACAAGATAAGTTAAAGGAGTAAGGCAACCTCTCTTGTCCTAGCTCAGGTGTCTCAGGACATTCCCCAGTACAGCGTTCTGGCTGTGCACTGAACTAAGGTCTACGCCATGCAAGATGATGAAGTAATGTCTTTGGGGCAACTCCCTGTACTTTCCACACTCATCAGCTCCCGTGTTCATTCATTCTTACTTGCAGGAACAACCCACTTTTAACTCCCCTTCCCCGTGATCTTCTCTGTTCTTCAGGGGATAAATGGGTGACATTCTTACTGGCAAGAATGAAGAAACCGAGCTGGATTAAATGCAGAAGCTGTGACTTCAATGGATGGTTTCCGTCTCTGGATTTCCAGAATGATTTTCTAATTTGCATCCTTTTGAAAAATTGTCTACTTTGTGTCCGTCTGACTTAAGCGATGTGTTGTGTTAAGTATTCTTGATTGGTCCCTAACAGCAGCACAGAGCGCATACTCAGTAGTTAATATTATAACCAATGGGAATAATGATATTATAAGCAATACATTATTTAGAATAAGTAACACTACTGACAGGTAGAAACTTCTTGGTTTCTGCAGTGAATGACCTTACTTTGGTGTCAGGTGTCTCCTTCACAAGATAAATTTGAAGTATACCTGCTGAAGACATACTCTGTTCTGTGATTTGGTCATACTGTTCTTTGCACACCAAAGTTAGATGGCACGGCTGTTGTATAAAGAGTGCTACATGTCATAGAGCATGAAAAAATAATTGTCTTTTCATTGTATATGAGCGTGTAGAGGAAGGCTCTGGAGACAATAAAAATGCTGCTCCCTCTTGATGAACAAGGAGGGCTGACAATCAGATGTATCATCTCTCCAAACACCTATAGGGTTAAAATTTGAGAGTTCAGGAAGATTAGAAAAGGAGAAAGAATCCCAAGTTTCATTTATTTTCCATCCCTTTATGACCTTAAAATACTTTGTAAAGCAATACAACACTTAAGAAATTACTAGTTATGGAATAAGTCCTTATCATTATTTTGATTGT
The DNA here is from genome assembly GCF_965638725.1 of Aptenodytes patagonicus. NCBI lineage: Eukaryota > Metazoa > Chordata > Aves > Sphenisciformes > Spheniscidae > Aptenodytes > Aptenodytes patagonicus. The sequence goes on from NC_134949.1 coordinate 222,702,173, forward strand.
TTCATGATTAACAATCAATAAAAAACAGAATTAGGAATACAAACCAGTACTTACAGGTATCCTAAGCCTAACCTTCAGATTTATTCATGCTACACACCTGAAACAATACTGATCCAGAACTTATTGAAATCCCTTTGGTTTGCAAATCTGAAGGAAAAGTTCTTTCTTTCATTAAGTACTAGAAGCAAAGAAATGAGATAAGAAGGGGATTTCCTTTTTATGCTTTTAATGTGTTTCCCACTTGCTCTTATCTGATGTGTCTCATCAGTTCATTTTATATAATGATCCAGTGTTTTTCTTCTAACAGTTTTATTTTCTGTGTAGCAGATACTGAAATGTTTACATGCTTTAATAATAACTCCACTGAGACAGATTTTTAATTTTATTTTAGTTATTCCATTTTTCCACACTTAGAAAAATCCTTTAAATTTAAACATTTTAAAAAGATCTTTTCAATCATCAGTTGCATTCCCTCAAGATCCGCCATTCTGAGGATAAACATTCAGGTCTATGAATTTTGATTTTTGTTTGGCATCTTTTACACCGAAGGAAGCAAAACACAGCAGCCTATAAACTTTTACTGCAAAGCTCTGTTGTGTCAGCATATACCCAGAAAATATACTTATTTTTAGTTTCAGGTTTTGGTTGTTTTTTCCACCTTTCCTGCTCCAAAAATGAAGTGTACATTTCTAAAACTTTTTAAATCAATATTTATTGTATCATAAGTGCTGGTCTGGGACATGCAGTTGTGACTAAAATTGGCCCTTTTTGCATTGTTAAAAAACAAGAGTTGCATTAAGTATCTCATTTCTGTCACTTGTGCTAAAGGAAAGGTGTGCTGTAAAGGTTAGTGAATTAGTCCTCTTGGGTCCCCTTCCTGCCAAAGAAAATCTGAATTCTGTTATGCAGGGTTTTTCGCACACTTTACTTGGAGAAAATGCTGAGCCTGGTTTCTCTTTCATGAATAAACTTCAGTGAACTGTATTAATCCATTAAGCACACAGAAACATCATTGGAACTAACCCTGGGGTAGCGGGGAACAGACTGGGTGACTTAATAAATCATCCCCCATTCATCACCTTTGAGATATGGTAAACTGCGTTACAGAATTGGCTTCACCTACATTACTGGGGTCCTGGGCAGAGGTGCTGCCTCCGCCAGGTTACATGTTATCTGGCTCACATGAACAAGACCATTGCAATAAAAGAGAATCAGAAAAGAAGGAAAAACACCTTTCTTATTTCTTCTCTCACAGCCATCCCCCTGATTCAAGTATATCTGCTTCTGCCTTCTTAAAACATGAGAAATGATCTTGTTATTTATAATTGGAGAGGATCTTATGTCCATGTCATCCCCACAGCAGGTGTCTAGGTTTCTTCAGTGACACTCTTCTGCATTTGAACAGCCCACTTTCAGCTTCAAAAGTCTTTTGGGCACTGGAAACAGCCAGTGGATGACAGTAATCATAAAATGAGACTTATCTCCTGATTGAGGTTGAAGGAGATCTCAAATAAAGTGTTAATTGTAGGACTACTCTAGGCTAATGGTGTCATTCTATGAGTCTATGATTCTATGATTCTGTGATTTCCAAAATGGAGAAAAGGAACTTCTTTCCGTCCCATTCGCTCTTCCCTTGCCCTTTGCTTTTGGAGAAATGGGCAGGGGGGAACACCCATGTAAACCTGCCTTCCATCCACATTTGTGAAGTTTCTGATTTGTTCAGGATTTTTATGACTGTATAAATCCATTAGTTGCATGAAAAAACAAAGTGGCAAATATATCAGCTCTTTCCAGTGTATCACGTGGAACATCATCCCTGCAGTTAAAAAGCCTCTTCATAAAAAAAAGTCTTTTTCACAGGTCCTGCTGAGCAGCTCCAGGCCAAATTCAGCCTGTGGTATAACACAGGAGTAAATTCTGAAGTCAGCTGTGAAGTTGGCTGTAAAAAAATCTTAATAAGCACATTGGAAGATGACTCATGATGAACATCTTCTTTGAAAGGACTCAGCCGTTAATTGCCAAGGTAGAACCCAGTTACTAAAAAATGGGTCTGTATTACTATATGAGGTTAAATAATAAGGGATCTCTGTTCAGCAACCAAGGAAGAAACAAGTATGTTTTCTTATGTATATAAAATCTCCATACAAAGATCTCCATACATTTGTTCTAACCCTAAAACTCAAGCAAGCCAGAAAAATTCATCTTGATCCAAGCCAACACGGCAAACAACAGACATGTATTCATAGTTTACAACTAGTATGTCAGATCCTTACTGTTATTTTTATATTTTCATATTATTTTTTTAAATAATGTTTTTAAGCCTTATAAAACAGGTCTAACAAGTGAAACTGAAATGAGTGAAGTTGAAAAGAAAAACAAAAGTATAAAAATAATGTTTTTCATTACATGAATCCTTTCTCTGGCCCATATTACCTTGTGGGATCCACAGGTATTTTTGTCAGTGCAACAGAGGAGGGTAGTGAGCACTGGCGTGAAGGCGGAGATACATTACCACAGACAAAGCAGGAAGGGAACTTCTTAAACTTGCTTTCTTATATGAAAAAATATACTGGTGAATTACTCACTGCTCATGAAATACTCTCAAAAATATAGCGTACATACCAGTTGCCAACTTGCTATATTCTTATTGGTACCCATCCAGCCTTATGAAGCAATTATATACACATCTTTCTCTTCAGTACATACACCTGCTCGCTGTGAAAGTCAAGGAAGGAGGGAAAGAGTTCTTAATTACAGCAATTAGAGCGGAATTGCAAAATTGAAATTATTTCATTCCTGTGACATGAGGTCAATAATCCTATTAGTTGTTAATGCATTTATACTCCCTAGGCAATCACACTGATAGCATTATACCTGCGCAGTCACAGCACCGGCCTAGCGTGGCTTGATAAGTGAATTGAACCTCCATTGTAATAGTGATTTACTAGTGGAATAGAATTATTTTTATCATGTAAACAGTAGATAAAGCTCCGTCCTATTTTGTACTGACGCACTGCTCTTGCATGGAGTGCCAGATCAGCAAGAAGGGGTCTTGAAGATCCTTCAAGGGGAGAGGGAAGGAGATTAATGGACAGAAAAGATATGTCTACCAAAAATCAAAGATATACAGCAAACCCATCATTTGCAAAGACTCCTAGTGTTCCAAGACTTCTGCCACCATCTCTAGAATCAAAATGAAAATCTTTAGATTCTTTTATAGTTACTCTGGTAGGTTGCATCTGGGATAACCTACGGACACACATCTGACACTGTGGATACAGGGACTTGAAGTTTATAAGCCTGAAAAATTTTGGTTTTTTCCAGCTATGTTACTTTGTCTAAAAACAAACCAAAATAAAAAATTACCTCTATCCATGAGCTTTGTCCTGCTCAGACTTATTCTGGAACCTCTGTAGACAGAAGGCAAAAAACAGATTACATAGATTTTTGCTTCTGATGGTTGAAATAGTATAGATGGTTGCAGGTATGGTTGTATGTTTACTGGTATTATAGATAATTTTGTTAGGTTTCCATATCCTGAATTCCTCAAGGTCCTTTGCAAATGTCTTTTCTTCATGCTTTGCTCGGGAGGCTATTATTTTCCGCTAACAAGCTGATTTTTTTGCTACATATAATACATCAATACACTGTAAGGGAAGACATCAGTAGGCAAGGAAGAGGTCCATGGTATGATAATGTCTTTTCCTATGTGATGTCATTAGACCTGGGCTAAATGTTGCTTTGGGCAAATACCATAGATTTCACTTTCCTTTACATGTTATGAGGCAAAGAGAACCTTAACAGAATAAGTTTTAAGATGGCAGTAGCTTCTTCCAGACGTGTTGGGCTCTCATCAGATGCAGAAGAAAAACAATAACACTGATGCACCTTGAACAATTCCATTTCCTCTTCCCTATTTGTTTATTCCTAATAGTGCCCCAGGTAAAACAGAATGAAAAAGAAATATATGTAGTATGGGTAGGAAAGAAAAATACTTCCCTTGGCATAAATGTGATTTTACACAGGCATACAGCAAAAGGAGTCAGTAAGCCGCATCTGCCGTGAAAGTGGTGTTCAGATATGTTGAAAATGGTCTTCTTCATGCAATACTAAACAGTGTACACATAGTTGACCAGAAATATGTGTTATGCCTGGAAGAGAGGAGGTGTGCAGAGAGGGAGGCACCATCTTTTAGTCAGCTTCTTAAACACAAGAAATGCCCTACCAATAGTTCCAACACTTATTTTTTCTCTGAGAGTAGCAGTAGAAAAGGCTGTTTAGGGAGGGTATGCAAGTCTAACCCTTATATGCAGATGACTCCTTCCACAGTTATTGCATTAGGAAAGTTAGAGGGTACATACTTCCATATTCCCTTTTGTATCCGTTTAACCCTTCCTGTTGTCCATTTAATGGAAAAATAGAAACGCTGGATGGAAGAGACCTCTAGAGGTCATCTAGCCAACCTTCTGCTCAGAGCATGAATGTTGCTAAAGCTAGATCAGGTTAGCAGTGACTGTTTAACATCTGGAAAACCTCTAAGGATGGAGATTCCACAGCCTCCTTTCCTCCCACTCCAGTGTTGTGCAACCCTCTCAGTGAAAAAGATCTTTCTAATATCTAGTTTGAACCTCCCAAGCCACAGCTTGTGTCCATTCCACTTTGATTTACCATCTGCCACTACTAAGGAGAATTGGACCCCATCATCTTTGTAACTCCTCTTGAAGTAATTGCAGGTTGTCATTAGACTCCTTATTTCACTCATCTTAGTCACACTAAACACCCCATCTCCCTTGAACCCTCTACTTTGTGTACTCCAAACCCTGAATCACATTGGTCGCTCTTTGCTGCCTCTGGTTTCTCCACATGCTTCTTGAATTTGAGGGGTCGAAGACTGAACACTGTTCCAGATGTAACTTCACCTGCACTGGTAAGGAGAATGATACCAATTCTCAGTCTTCTTGCCATGCTCCTCCTACTGTATGCAAATATGGAACATGCCTTATTCACAGTGAGAGTGCTCCTGGCTCCTGGTAAACTCAGTGTACACCCACTATGCTCAGGTCCTTTTCAGCAGAACTCCTATACAGCCTGTTGGTTACGATAAATGGCTTTATTCTGCTCATGTGCAGGACTTTGCTCTTCTCCTTGTCAAACTCCATAAAGTTTCTGTTCACTCAACCTTACAGTTCATCAAAATCCCTCTAGACTGAGACCTTTTTATTTGTTTTGTCAGTCACTCAATAGTGTAGTATTGACTTTGTTCGTTTAATATCTAATTTGTCTCGTCTAATTTGTCTGCCTAATTTCTCTAATCCTTTTTGAACCTCCTGATACTCTATGTCTCCACAATCTCTTCTGGCAACAAGCTCCAGCACGTTATTGCTTCCCTCATATGTGTTTTTACCCTCAACAAAATCCAGGGATTTTAATATTCATAACAAAGTCTGAACCTTTCTAGGGATTATGATCATTTGCAAAGTTGCAACATATATTGCAGTTTTCTCAAAATCTATTTATCTTTTTCTTTTCTTTTTTTTTTTTTTTCCCTATGATGTCAGTATATACTTATCGTTAACATTTGAGGTCTATGGGGACATGATTCTCCAAATATGAGCTGTTCAGCTCTACTGCTTGTCTTTTGTAATTAAGTCCCTAATTCAACATAACACCTAAGCACATCCATCAGCACGTTCTTTGCATGTTTTCTTGAATAATGATGATGTATGCATTTTAGTGCACTGCTGAATTAAGGCCTAAATGGGAAAACCGATCATTTACTTTTTTTTTTTTTTTTAAAGTTCCTCAGTGTGCATAATGAAATGAGTTTACAACAGGTGCACAGCTTGTGTCACAACATGGTCCAATACCACAACTACAGGAATGCCCATCTGTTAAGTCAACCCTTTTGGCAAATTGAGGAAAGAGAAGGGTGTCAGTGCAGGGAGAGAGCAGGAAAGTCATTATGCTCTTTTAGAACAGAAAACAAAGAAAAAACCTTTATTTCTTTTGAAATTGTTCAGAGAAACCTCTACACCGTGGGGAACAGAGGATGCTTTGTGTCACTTACCCAAGTTGTCAGCGAAGATGTTATTTCAACATCAAGTGATTCATCAGGGAAGGGAAACGTAACAAGTCAGAAATCTTTCCAGAAAGAGTAGAAATGATAGCTGGAACTTTTCATTCTCCAGATTCTATCACAAGTGTTTCTGTATGATAGAAGGATGTTTTCAATAAATACTCTCTAATCTGATCTTGTTTTTTTTTTTTTTTTTTCTTTTTTTATTTTTAAGACTTCTCATAAGTTCTAACTTACTAAGGGACAGTTGAGGTGAAAAAAGGCACAAATCATGACAGAGAAATGAGCTGACAAGAAAGAGAAAGATGGAAGCCAGTGGGACTTTGACTCCACAGTCATTTCCCAGTGATGTCCTTTGAAGGAAACCAGAAAGAGCAAATTCTTCCCTTCTTTAAACCCTTGACATCCTTGGAGGGTTCTGAGTGTCAGCACAGACTGAAGCGCAAAGAATGGAAATAAAACAAATACATGTTTAATTATGCTTAGTATCTAAACCTGACAGTCCAGGCCTGTTCTTCTGACAGTGATAAACGACTCATGTAAATAAAGTATCTAAAATAAAATAGGTATAGATAATTTAAGATCTACTTTAAAAAAGACTTAATATTCCATCAATTAAGGGGGTATGATAGATTACCTCAACCTTGCTGTAATCAATACATGAATTTACGTTGATTTCGTAAAATTTCTAGCCAGTATTTGAGGCTGAAACTGTCAAAAGCACAGGGGTAAGTTATATACCACTGACACTCAATAGAAATATATATAGTCACTGACTCTTAGAGTAATTCAGGTTACAAGGGACCTCTGGAGGTCATGCAGTCCAACCTTCTGATCAGACCAGGGTCAACTAGATCAGATTGCTAAAGACCTTATTCCCAGGGATTGAGAAGACACAGCTTCTTTGGGCACCTTTTCAAGTGTTTGTCTACCCTCCCAGTGAAAAGGTTTTGCCTTATATCTAATCAGACTTTCCCTTGTTGCATCTTCCCCTTGTCCTTCTGGATCCTTTTGAGAAGGGCCTGGCTATATCTTCTCCAAACCCTCCCATTAGGTAGCTGAAGGCCACAAAAAGATCTCCCTTCACTTCCTCTTTTTAAGGCTGTTCATAAACAATTCTTTCAGCCTCCGTTTGTACAGCACACATGCTCCAGCCCTGGACCATCTTCATAGTCTACCACTGGACTTGCTTCTGTATATCAATACCTGTGCACAACTGAGCACGGTACTGCAGGTGAGCTCATGGCAATTTTAGTAAAATTCAGGTAGAACATAGGGAATTAAAATCACAACAAAAAATTTACAAGTTTTTTATTGGAAACAGACATGTGTCATAAAGCCTAATTCAAGAAGCATGCCAGTTTAACTTCATACTTAAATACGTGCTTGAGCTAGCAGTATCCTTAATAGCTTTTTGAGTGGAGGCCTCAGTTAGTAATTTGAATTTTTAGCCACAGAAATAGTCAGAAGTTAAACTACTGGATCTCAGTGTTTATTACATTTAAATGATTGAGTCTTTATTTGTTTTTAACCTAGGGAAACAAAAAACAGGTAATAAAAACAAAGCCACCTGAAATATTGCTGGTTTACATTTTCTTACTCCATTTTCTCCATGCAAAGTCAAAAGTACATTAAAAAGTAATATTGTGCTGAGCTCACAAATATGCAAACGCCTCTAGATATCTTGTCTCAATAAAGTTTATAGAATGCATTCCCAAAGGCCTGACAACAAAACAGAATAAATCACAAGGCTCATAAAAAGATAATGCATGCCATTTTTTTGCTTACATAAACACAAACAAATGCAGCAAGAGGCAGGAGTGACTTGAGAGGCCTCTTCTATTCAAACTAATTTCTCTTATCATCACATATATTTGTAACGAATTACCACTAACTAAGGCAAAAATAAATAGCAGATTGTGTGAAGCACATAGACATTTTTAAAAAATCCTGCATTCTTGCAGGTTCTGTGGGAAATCGTCTTTTCCTTTCTTTTCTCAATTATTCAGATTAGGATCATATGTTGAGGATCACATCCTATGGGGACCCTGCTCCCCAAAAGAAAGAAAAAAAAGTGACAGAAAAAATGCTTGATGTTATAGAACAACGGAAACCCCCCAGCAAATTCCATTGCTAATTCATAAAGAAATGAAAATACATAGACTAGATTTACGTATTCAGAGCACAAATAACCCAGGGAAACCCTGTTCTACATCATAAACTGGGGAAGTTTCTTTCCTTTTCTGTGAGCAGAAGCTTTATTGAAGCCATGAGAGAAGTCAGGATTTTCTTTACAGGTATGATCCTGGTCGAAAGTAGATCCAGCAAAAATGTATTGTATTGGGTTTGCATGGCAAGGTTTTGCTAGCGGGGGGACTACAGCGGTGGCTTCTGTGAGAAGCTGCTAGAAGCTTCCCGATAGCACCGATGCCAGCCAGCTCCAAGACGGACCCACCGCTGGCCAAGGCTGAGCCCATCACTGACGGTGGTAGCACCTCTGTGATAACATATTTAAGAAGGGGGGGAAAAAACCTGCGCGGAACAACAGCAGAGGGAGGGAGGAGAGAGATTATGTGAGAGGAAACAACTCTGCAGACACCAAGGTCAGTGAAGAAGGAGGGGGAGGAGGTGCTCCAGGCGCCGGAGCAGAGGTTCCCCTGCAGCCCGTGGTGAAGACCATGGTGAGGCAGGCTGTCCTCCTGCAGCCCATGGAGGTTAGCAGTGGAGCAGATATCCACCTGCAGCCCATGGAGGACCCCACGCCGGAGCAGGTGGATGCGCCTAAAGAAGTCTGGGACCCCATGGGAAGCCCACACTGGAGCAGGCTGGACCTGTGGACCCATGGAGAGAGGAGTCCACGCTGGAGCAGTCTGTCCCTGAAGGACTGCACCCCGTGGAAGGGACCCATGCTGGAGCAGTTCATGAAGAACTGCAGCCCGTGGGAAGAACTCATGTTGGAGAAGTTCCTGGAGGAATGTCTCCTGTGGGAGGGACCCCACGCTGGAGCAGGGGAAGAGTGTGAGGAGTCCTCCCCCTGAGGAGGAAGGAGCGGCAGAGACAATGTGTGATGAACTGACCACAACCCCCATTCCCCGTCCCCCTGTGCCGCCGGGGGGGAGGAGGTAGAGAAAATCGGGAGTGAAGTTGAGCCTGGGAAGAAGGGAGGTGAGGGGGGGAGGTGTTTTAAGATTTAGTTTTTATTTTCTTATTACCCTACTCTGATATGATTAGTAATAAATTAAATTAATTTCCCCAAGTCGAGTGTTTCCCATGACGGCAATTGGTGAGTGATCTCTCCCTGTCCTTATCTCGACCCATGAGCCTTTCGTTATATTTTCTCTCCCCTGTCCAGCTGAAGAGGGGGAGTGATAGAGCAGCTTTGGTGGACACCTGGCATCCAGCCAGGGTCAACCCATCACATGTATATAATATCTAAGCCTTATTAGCTGAGTTACAGAAGTCTGACAGAAGCTGCTAGTGTGTGATTATAGTTTACCTGGCTAAGGATTTATACTTCCTAATTATAGACTTTTTTAATCAAAAGAACACCTAATGAGAGAGTAGAAACACGGATTTATTTGCATACAAACATGCACATACACATAGACACATTTATTTTATATTTTCAACCTGGAGAGCATCACCTCTGTGTTCCTGCGGCTCTCAGGATAGTGCTTGAAAAATTAGAAGGTTTGGGCAGATTCAGGTTTTCTGTAAGCCTCCTCCACAGTTAAATTGTTTCTAAACCATTAGTAGTGGGTCAAGATCCCTTGTATGTACCTGTATTAGTGAAGTACAAAGTAGACTCTAACAAGAAGAGGGAACTCATTGCACCTAACAGAAACTAGGCATTTAGTTTGAGCTCCTCAGCAAGATTCATTGACCCTTCCTTAGTTACCTGGGTTTGGCTGGGATGAGTAACCTCCTTCACTGAATAGAGAGAGAATCTATTCAGATGGCGTAGACAAGATGCCTAACTTTTAGACGCCTAAAATAAAGCAAGAAGAATTCAACTTCCATAGCAGCTTCATCACACATTAATAGCAGGAATCCCTGAAGCAGTGTGTGTCACAGAAAGGCGCAAGTGCAAATGTATCTGCATTAGCAATGTGAGTAACCTATCAGCAATGTGAGTTACTCCACTAGCAATATGAGTTACCAATACTGTATGTAAACAAATTTATTAGTAGTGGTGTTGTGTTTGTGATGTTGTAAGATTATGAGACAAGGTTTCTAGTGAAAAATAGTATTTTTTATTAGACTAACTGATAGTATCTTGGGGGTGGAGGCACAGGGAGGGAGAGATGATTTTTTACACACATGGCTCCTTTTTGGATCTGAAATAGTTACAGAAAACTGAAGCTTTGTAGTTAATTGTGTTCATGTCACATGTAGGAGGGGATGACCGTCACAAGGCATTGTGGTTGTGGAGGTACTCTAAAACTTCCAAAAACCACGAAACTAAAAAAATGCTGGAGCTGTCTGATTTTAAATGAATTGTTAAAATAATTTTTTTTACTTGATTAACCTGATCTCCTTTTATGACAAGGTGACACGCTTAGTGGATGAGGGAAAGGCTGTGGATGCTGTTTACTTGGACTTTAGTGAAACCTTCGACACTGTTTCCCACAGCATTCTCCTGGAGAAACTGGCTGCTCTTGGCTTGGACATGCACACTCTTTGCTGGGTAAAAAACTGGCTGGACGGCCGGGCCCAGAGAGTTGTGGTGAATGGCGTTCAATCCAGTTGGCGTCCGGTCACAAGTGCTGTTCCCCAGGGCTCAGTATTGGGGCCGGTCTTGTTCAAGATCTTTATCAATGGTCTGGATGAGGGGATCAAGTATACCCCCAGTCAGTTTGCAGACAACACCAAGTTGGGCGGGAGTGTTGATCTGCTCGAGGGTAGGAAGGCTCTGCAGAGGGACCTGGACAGGCTGGATCGATGGGCCCAGGCCAACTGTATGAGGTTCAACAAGGCCAAGTGCCGGGTCCTGCACTTGGGCCACAACAACCCCATGCAGCGCTACAGGCTTGGGGAAGAGGGGCTGGAAAGCTGCCTGTCGGAAAAGGACCTGGGGGTGCTGGTCGACAGCCGGCTGAACATGAGCCGGCAGTGTGCCCAGGCAGCCAAGAAGGCCAATGGCATCCTGGCCTGTGTCAGAAATGGTGTGGCCAGCAGGAGCAGGGAAGTGATCGTGCCCCTGTACTCGGCCCTGGTGAGGCCGCACCTCGAATCCTGTGTTCAGTTTTGGGCCCCTCACTCCAAGAAGGACGTTGAGGTGCTGGAGCGTGTCCAGAGAAGGGCAACGAGGCTGGTGAGGGGTCTGGAGAACAAGTCTGATGAGGAGCGGCTGAGGGAACTGGGGTTGTTCAGCCTGGAGAAAAGGAGGCTGAGGGGAGACCTTATCACTTTCTACAACTCCCTGAAAGGAGGTTGTAGCGAGGTGGGTGTCGGTCTCTTCTCCCAAGTAACAAGCGATAGGACGAGAGGAAATGGCCTCAGGTTGCGCCGGGGAGGTTTAGATTGGATATTAGGAAGTATTACTTCCCCAAAAGGGTTGTCAAGCATTGGAACAGGCTGCCCAGGGCAGTGGTGGAGTCCCCATCCCTGGAGGTATTTAAAAGACTTGTAGATGTGGCACTTAGGGACACGGTTTAGTGGTGGACTTGGCAGTGCTAGGTTAACGGTTGGACTCAATAATCTTAAGGAACTTTTCCAACCTAAATGATTCTATTCTATGATTCTATGAAAATAACATCTTCGTCTTATGTACAAATATTAACTATGTGTCTTTGAGACACATAGAAATCGAAGGAATTGGCTGAGACCACAATGGACTCAATCTTTGAGTCATCATTCAGAGTAGTTCAGAGGTCATCCTCCAAAGGTCATCATCACATTGCCCCTGAATACAGAAACCACGATATGTAGGCTATATTCATTTCCACCTGACCCTCAAATAGAAATGATGTGATTACAAATATCAGGTGATCACAATAAAAGGCTTCTACTGAGTTTCACACACCTTAAAAATAAAAGTTAGCTTCAAATTTATCAAATGAAAAGAAGAAATTCTGTACTGTTGTATCTTGGCTTTTACTTCCTCTTTAGCATGCATACTACTGATACTAAAGCAAAAATATTTTTCCTTGAGCTGTGTTAACAATGTCATAAGTTAAATTGTGTATCTTTGCTGTTTCTTCTGATCTCATTTTTCACTTATTTCTTCATCGGAGATTCTACACCCAGAATGGGTGCAAAATATATTGCCTATATTTGGTCCATCTGTAACGTTATCGGACAGTCTTACATTCACTGAGGGGAAGGAAGGGCAGCAAAATGGTGGAAGAAAGAGCAAAGAAAGAAAGAGAAAGCAAAAAAATTCCATTCCATGAATCATTTTGTCCTAGATTAACATAGGCAGCACTGTCAGAACTAGTTAGACCTAGGTTAGATGTAATTTTTTTTCCCCATCACTATTTTCCATAGCTTTGCTGCTATTAAGTATGAATTTTCATCACATCAACCATATCACTAGTATTTTAATATTTACTATTGTATTTGTAGTTGTAGCCATGAAGTCAAGAATAGATGAGGTGGGTTTTTTTGTTATTTTGTTTTTTTTTTTTTTTCCTAACAATAAACCTCTGAGAAATATCACTATCTCCAGGATACTTTTCAATATCTTACAATATGGCTGGGATGTTATGATTCTTCCATTCACATTATAATAACTGCTGCAAAAGCGAGGCAATGTCAGCCTATTTTGCAGAGTTCCTGCCTAATAAGAATAAGTACTCGTGGACATGCAACTTCCATTACCATCACTAATGGAACAATTACAATGTAAATCAATGTGACGTTTCAGAGTACCTATAATTTGCATATTATGTGTGAGTTTAAACTTCCTGAAGGTATTTAAAATTGAATTATAAAAGAAGGAATGAACATTCTGTATGGCAAGTTGAGGTTCTTTCAGCAACTGGATTACAAACAAGGAACCGTATCATTCAATTTTTAAGACCTCAGAGTATCATATTATGAAACGTCTCGTATATCTATACAAATATGGGTATGACTTGTGAACATGTGCAGATACAAAGAGATGTCTATTTTTTGTTCCTTTTGAATTCCTATCCAGCTGTTCAGCCATGGCAATGGAGTTCATTGAAATCTTTCCACTCACTTGGGTTTTATGGTTTCATGTTGACTAATATTTTTGGCTTGGTCCTATAGCACCTGAGATTTTCATGTGCTCCTCGCACAGTTATCAGCAAGGTACAGGAGCCTCTATGTTGGATGCATTCAGTATGGAGTGGCTGTGGGCAGAGATATCTATAGACAATAGAACAAAGCTGTCTATGTGTCCCGATTGAACCGCTTTAACTATCCCGTATAGTTGAAGCCCTTCAGTCACGCAAGTGAGGATATACTTATATTGGTATAAATGCACCTGTACCAAAATGACCCCTTCCCTTATAAAGAATGTAAGATACACCAATACAAAGTACTTCTGTAGCTCCATAACTTGCCCATTGCAGGGGTTGCATCAATCTATTGGTCAAAAATCACACTCATGAATGACAAAGTTTTACTCAAAGTGACTATGTTTAAGTGGAGGGAGCTGAGATCAGATTTCTGTCTCTGAGGAAGAAACTGCAGTTGCTAATTTATGTTCAGATTGGACTTTTGGGCCATTTGAAGCGTTTGTGCAGTCCAAATCCTGAATGTCTGGTTCTCCTCAGATTTTGACTCCAAAGAACGGATGTCCTCCAAAAAACCCACACAAATTCCAGTTACTGATTTTCTTTAAGTCATGGTATAGCTCTCTGCTGACTGCATCTTCCTCTTAAACACTCAAATGTGATTGTGTCTGGGGAATAAATTAATAGAGAAGGCCCACTGAAGGATACTGACTTAGTCTGAAAGACAACCCAATTCTTGAAACCTGTTTTTAGCCTGTCTATGACATGAACACCTCCTTCAATAGACCACACACCAAGTAATAACAAGTATCATATAATTATGGAGGAAGTCTTTGACTCATTTCTTCAATAACATTTTATACGTCAACAGGCAGCTGGTACTAGAGTCCTCAAAACACCTTCCCCTTGATTGTTCTCATCTCAGGGTTTATCGTTCCTGTCCCTTCCCTAAAGGACACTCAGTCCACAGTTAACAAGGAACATGTGCATCTGCTGGGGGACGGGAACAACCTGATTATTTTCCCTGCTCTCTGTTACAATTTCCTTTCACTTTCTGGAGTCATACAAATGTAGGACCATGCCTCCCGTTGACTGATTACTGGCAGGTTTGATTATATAAATATCACTCTGCAATTCAACAGAGTTGCAGGCAACAATGAAGGATTTGCTGGAGATGTATTCTTCCTTTGCAGTCTCATTTATCAATGTACAGTTTCTCACTTGCCATTTATCATCTGCTTTTCTGTGCTTCCCTCGACATCTGGAGGATTTGTAGTCTGCTAAGTGGAGCGAGGCCTTGTCTTGAATACCTTACCATCCCTGGCCAGGCAACATACTCCTGATTTTTCCCCAGTTTAACTTTTCTTTAAACAAACCTGACAGGTTCAATATATCCTTGCTGCAAAGGATATATTTAGAGGAATCATAAGTAATAGAGAACAAACTGAAAAGCTACAGCTAAAGGGAAAAGAGTGAGACAGAGAGAAATGCACCTCTAATTCGTGTATGAATTTATAATAACAGGCAGTTGTTATAATTGCATGTCTTTTAACTCAAGAGGGCCATAAAATAGCGTGATGGAATATACGCATGAGTGCCAGGTGGGAAGCAGGTCTTCCGTTTTGCAAGTACTTTCAGGATTTAGAGATGTAGGATGTAAAGCTCCTTGCTCTCATTAGTTATGAAAACAGTTATGCATCCTGGTACATTTGAAAGGTCTACAGGATGTCTAAATATGTCTCTGCCTTACAGATGTTCCAGTACTGAATATCTGGGAAATAAGGAGGAGAGAAAAACCAAGAGAAAAAAACAATAAAAAAGAACCCTTTGGAAGAAATCGAGTTAAGAATTCACTTAAAAATTGGTAAGCATTTTGTTTTGATAGTGACCTTTCAAAGTTTCTTTTATTTTCATTTTCAAATGTCAAAACGGAGCATTTTGACAATTGCAAACCATGATATATATTCTTTAAAATTGAAATGTGGTATTTTTCACAACAGGTGCCTTTTTGCAAATGGTTTCACTTTTGAAGAAAATCGTTATTTTCAGGGGTAGGGAGGGGAGAAAAAAGGATAAAGCATTTCTGGAAGATGATGATATTCTATATCAGTAAAGCACGTGCCTGGCCAATTGGGTCAGAACCCAAAAGATCTGGCCCCCCAGGTGAGTAATAACCTTTTGA
Organism: Aptenodytes patagonicus; assembly: GCF_965638725.1. NCBI lineage: Eukaryota > Metazoa > Chordata > Aves > Sphenisciformes > Spheniscidae > Aptenodytes > Aptenodytes patagonicus. The sequence continues at coordinate 222,717,636 of NC_134949.1, forward strand.
TCTTTACCTGGTTGCCCAGCCTAATTGCAACTAGCACCTTAAGCAAGAAGGGCAAGTATGACTGAGCTGGGAACTGGCCTGCCCTGTGTCCATTACGTGGGCTAGCCAAATCCCTGACCTGGCCACCAGGTGGAGGAATTATACAGAAGAATGTGTTTTCCCTTTGTAATAGCTGTGGTGTGCATTGACATTTATCTGAACAGATTTTAGCATTCCTGACTGTAGTCAGCATATGAAAAGTTGGCGAAGGCCCCATAGCTTGTCTTGAAATGCATCATCGTGGAGAGGATATCTGACAGTGCTGGTTGAAGGGTTGGGATGAAACTTAGGAGAGATGAGTTCATTTTGTGGTTGTTACAGACTTGTATGATCTTGGGGAAACATCTTCGGGCAGTTTCACAGAGGATCTTGCTGTGTTGCTGACGCTGCATCTGAGCAGCACCCTCAACTCAGCAGGGCTTTCACAGAGTCAAGTTCGTGTTGCTAAACTGCACCGAGGAATGAGCTGACTCCCTTCTAGGCAGTTTGGTCCTCTTTTATCATAGCTCCTTCTCTGTTTGTTTTGCATCTCCAGCCTTTTTAAGATACTTGTCACAAAGGTTTTCAGCACCCCATCCATTTATCCTTGGAACACATCCCCATTCTGTACTTCCATGCCCAAAAAATCTCAATTACAATCAACAGAGGAGTGTAGCAACATCAAGCTTACGGATGGGACTTAGGTGTTATTGAGTCTTCTTGCAGTTGACAAGTTTTAACTAAAGCGACTGCTTTGCCTATTAGCTGCTTTCTTCTTCCAATTTCCCAATAACAGTCAAAAGTAGATAATATTTTGAGATCTCTGTCCATCACTCTGCCTCTCTATTTAGGGTTTTATGATGCTGACTGTCATAGTAGTATTTGATCTCATTACACACCAAATAAACAAAAGCCAGTGTCCCAATGGACTGTGAGGAAGAACAACATGACAGAGCGGAGTCTTAAATGGTATCACTTATGACAACTCCATCCAAGCTGATAGAAATGTGAAGGTTTTCCCCAGCTGATGCATCCAAGATTTCCACCCCCCCAAAATAAAATCCCACATCTGTCACCCCACTATCATCTCTTCAGAGCGTTCATACACCTTCTTCAGGTATGTATTATGCTAAAAATTATATGTATTTAAAAGTACATGCAAATTCTTTCAAAATCTTCTAGTGAGGCAGAAGTACCCAATTAAAAAGCAGGAAAAAAATGTAATAGCAACAAAAAAACCCAGCAATGGTTAAGATCAAAGAATTTCTTGCCTCCATAATAGCACTTAAGACATTTGTCAATCTCTTAAAGGGAGTTTTAATCAACAGACAGTGGACTAGTCTCAAAGCAACAGGCAAGGTTGTCTTTGAAATACCACCATTCATGGGTTCTGATAAGAAAATTAGCAAAGGGCATATAAAATAAACACAGATAGTTTTAGTGGAAAGCTTTCTGTGAGCTGCTTCTGTCTTTCTTAATCAACTAAGAATAGGCTGTGATTACAGTAATCATTATGCAATTAATCACTATAATTACTTTTTATTGGAATAATAGTTTAAAAAGCCACTAACATATTTTCTGTTCTTGCTTGACTGGAAGACATTAAGTGCTTGTCAAGAAGTTACTAAAATTATGTCTTTGTAATTTATTTTTCTTTTTGTCATCTTATCATGGGGGTTTTTTTTATGTAAAAGTAGCAGTGCAAGTTTATGCACGTCATATACACAGACAATATTCACACAAAGCAGGGGATGTGCAGTTCCCCAGTGGTAGTAGGATGCTATTCTTGTGTACTTGGCATGCCACATGTTTCTATATGGCATGTACTTACTTGCAGGCATCGATGGTATGGTCACGATTATAGGTGGGCGTGCATCAATGAAAAAACCAACAAATTAATAATTAAAAAACACTTCTCATTGTGAAATTGAAGTTTTATCCTTCCTGGACTTCTTTTTTTGTGACTTCAGACTGAGACTAGCTCTTAGTATCTGAAGGCTGGGCTATGTGTTTGTAGCTTCTCCTAAGTTCAACTAGGGGACTCAGTCCCTGCAATTAATTCTTACCTTAAATTTCAGTGTAATGAAGAAAAAGACAGATAAGAGTTTGCTTCAGATAGGACTACAGTTGGGAACATTTTATACATATATCCTTATTTCCATATCAAGGTTGTGGTGAGATGTGTACAGGCTGGGTTGGGCCGGGATTTAGTGTTCCTCCTTCACTCCACTTCTTCTCTCTCTGGAACTCCACACAGTCCTGAAGGCACAACCTCCCACTCTTTCTGCCACACCGGCCTCTAATCCCCAGAAATCTCCCAGAAGAGGCATCTGTCTAATCCAGTCCATCAGCCTTCTTGCCTTACACTGTCCTAACTCACAGCCCAGGATGTTTTTACTATTTAAAAGATGTTTAATAAGATCTTTCTCACAGAGGCTTTGCACAACTGTGAAAAGGTACAATCCTTTTCTGTCTAGTTACACTGCTGTTTTATACCATCTTGACTGTTAACATGAAAAAAGAACGATATATAGTCCCAGACATCTATGCGCACACTGAGGGGACTGTTTTGCTTCATGTAACTCTATGAAATACAGTCAGGACAATATAGTATATTCATGGAGCTGGACTTCACTAAGGCCTTTGACACTGTCTCCCACAGCATTCTCCTCGAGAAGCTGGTGGCTCACAGCTTAGACAGGTGGACTCTGCGCTGGGTCAAAAACTGGCTGGACAGCCAGGCCCAGAGGGTTGTGGTGAATGGAGTTAAATCCAGTTGGCGGCCGGTCACGAGCGGTGTTCCCCAGGGCTCAGTTTTGGGGCCGGTCTTGTTCAATATCTTTATTGATGATCTGGATGAGGGGATTGAGTGCACCCTCAGTAAGTTTGCAGATGACACCAAGTTGGGCGGGAGTGTTGATCTGCTCGAGGGTAGGAAGGCTCTGCAGAGGGATCTGGACAGGCTGGATTGATGGGCCAAGACCAGTTGTATGAGGTTCAACAAGGACAAGTGCCGGGTCCTGCACTTCGGCCACAACAACCCCATGCAGCGCTACAGGCTTGGGGAAGAGTGGCTGGAAAGCTGCCTGGTGGAAAAGGACCTGGGGGTGTTGGTCGACAGCCGGCTGAACATGAGCCGGCAGTGTGCCCAGGCGGCCAAGAAGGCCAATGGCATCCTGGCCTGGATCAGAAAGAGTGCGGCCAGCAGGAGTAGGGAAGTGATCGTGCCCCTGTACTCGGCCCTGGTGAGGCCGCACCTCGAATACTGTGTTCAGTTTTGGGCCCCTCACTACAAGAAGGACGTTGAGGTGCTGGAGCGTGTCCAGAGAAGGGCAACGAGGCTGGTGAGGGGTCTGGAGAACAAGTCTTCTGAGGAGCGGCTGAGGGAACTGGGGTTGTTTAGCCTGGAGAAAAGGAGGCTGAGGGGAGACCTCATCTCTCTCTACAACCACCTGAAAGGAGGTTGTAGCGAGGTGGGGGTCGGTCTCTTCTCCCAAGTAACTAGTGACAGGACGAGAGGAAATGGCCTCAAGTTGCACCAGGGGAGGTTTAGACTGGACGTGAGGAAAAATGTCTTTACTGAAAGAGTGGTGAAACATTGGAACAGTCTGCCCAGGGAAGTGGTGGAGTCCCCATCCCTGGAGGTATTTAAAAGACGAGTAGATGAGGCACTTAGGGACATGGTTTAGTGGGCCTGGTGGTGTTGGGTCGACGGTTGGACTCAATGATCTTAGAGGTCTTTTCCAACCTTAATGATTCTATGATTCTAAATAAGGAAAAAAACTTTTTCAAGTAGGCAACCACCAAAGAGTGCATGGCTGAATCCACTGATAAACAATTTAAAACTAGGTCTTCCTAGACAATGTCAAGGCTTCCAAAATGCTGAGGCATTCCCATAAGTAAGTCATTTTATGTTTCTTTGAACAATGATCCCTAGAGCCCCAACTCCTGGATGAAGTGCTGCCCTACCACGGCAGGCAAGCAAGATGTCAGCGCTAGGAGTTAAACACACACTTGCCTCCGCATGACCACAATCAGTGCACAATGAAAAACTCCAAATCTATGCCTAATCCTGGCTTTTTAGCATGCATTAAACTGTACGGGCAACAGTTAATGTGCTAGACCTAACTGTTCCCCTCCACATCTACAACTGTGTATCCCAGTATACATCTGTACAGCTATATATCTCAGTAAATTTCAAACACAGATTCTATTCAATGATTTTAAAATGCAGAAGAGGTAAAAAGTGTAGAAAGTCTTTTACACCAACACTTTCTTATAAAAGTTAGTCTGAAATGTTGGTTCAGAGCATGGATTTAGTTGCTGTGAAATTACGCTATTTAAAAGTACTTTCACTCTACCCACCTTTTAGAGATGGATCAGCAATGGCTATTTCTATGTTTACCCAGGCAGGGAATAAAAGTGTTTTTAAATAACATCCGCTGATTCCCCTCTGATGTTGGACTCTGCCAATCTACTACTAACAGGTGAACACAGTGAAATTGCTGTTAAATAGCAATTCCTCCCCATGCTCCCATCTTTCCGAGCGTGTCTCCGATTGGCAGCCCAGGAAAAATGCTCTTAAACAGCATTTCCTGCCAGTGTGGAACCCTGCTGGTACATTTCAAACAAGGAGTGAACCAACGTAACTCGAATTTACCCCGCAATAGATTTTTACAGGTGATTGCTGGAGCATTTAGGCAGTTAGGGGAATTAAACTCGAAGTGAAGCTACTCATGCAGACATAGACACATTCTTACAGAACATTTTTAGTTGGACGGATTAACATTTTCTGACCTCTGGAAAAATTCTGACTCTCCTAAGGAGAATATAAATGCTTTGTCTACATTAGGGTTTTAACAGACACGAGTTAACATGTCTTAACAGCATAACTTCTCTCCGTGGATGTCCGTGGCACAGTTGGTCATATAAGAGCTTTGGGTAAAAACATGTCAGTAACTTTTTTTTTTTCCATTTGTTAAGAAATTTTTTCAGGGAATCCTGTTACAATGTTCATCACTGAGTTTTGGGGAGTGCTTGGTTGTTTTGATGAATGAAGAAAAACTTAGCAATTTCATATCTGATTGACCATATGTATTGTGGGTTGTGAGGCTATTTTGGATGCTTTTTAAAAGTCTGTTTTCTTTTAAAATAAATATAACTTGTCTTTTTTTTTTTATTCCAATATAAAACTAATGTTTCTGAAATGGCCACCTTTTATCATCTGTATCTATTCATAAAAGTATTTCATGAATTCACAAAGAATTTAAATAGCCCCAAAACTAATTTTTCAATCATATTTTTGGTAAAACGTGGGCCAGTTTTAGCCAAGTATAATGACTAATTTCCTGCTCTAGGCTTGAAGATGTTTCTAAGCAGTTGCAGGACACACAGTTCCAGAGATGTTTGATACATAAAAAGAAAATGTGTCTCCATTTTGTTTTCTGCCTGTGTCGTGGTTTAACCTCAGCTGGCAACTGAGCACCACCCAGCCACTCGCTCACTCACCCCTGCCCCGCGGTGGGATGGGGGAGAGAACTGGAAGAGTAAAAATGAGGAAATTCATGGGTTGAGATAAGAACAGTTTCATAATTGAAATAAAATAAAAGAGCAATAATAATAATAATAATAATAATAAAAATATACAAAGCAAGTGATGCACAGTGCAATTGCTCACCACCCGCCGACTGATGCCCAGCCAGTCCCCGAGCAGCGGCCCCCCCGGCCAGCTTTCCCCAGTTTATGTACTGAGCATGACGTCCCATGGTATGGAATGTCCCTTTGGCCAGTTTGGCTGTGCCCCCTCCCAGCTTCTTGTGCCCCTCCAGCCTTCTCAGTCGGTAGAGCATGGGAAGCTGAAAAGTCCTTGACTAGCGTAAGCACTACCTAGCAACAACTAGAACATCGGTGTGTTATCAACATTGTTCTCACCCTAAATCCAAAACACAGCACTGCACCAGCTACCAGGAAGAAAATTAATGCTATCCCTACCGAAACTAGGACAGCATGTTACACTGCTGATTTTTAAAATGAGTCATATCTGTAGAGGGTCATTTTTCATAGTCCTTGATATCAGTTTCATTAACTTGTCACATGTAATTTCTCTTAAAACAAAAAAAAAAAAAAAAAAAGAAAAAGGAGAGGTTTAGGAAGTTTAGGTCAGCTCAGATTGTCACTAAACTTGTTCAAGTTTCATATGACGTTATTTTTCTGAGTTTTACAAGTTGTGTCAGGAAGCGTTATATCTCCACGTTATCTTTATTATAGCATATTGTGGCTGAACTGGGTAAAACAACACGTGCTGGTTTCACTGAAGCCAACTAAAGAACTTTCTCTTGGCTATACTAGCAACAGGATTTTTTGGCACAAAGCTTTTGGGATCTGTAAGCACTGTACCACACCCCTTACTCAAGTTGTACAACCCAGATTTGCCCAATTTGGTGGATTATCACTCCCTGTCCCTAAGGCATTGCCCCCTTGCTCCCCGCTGCTGGCCACCTGTACCCCTGCGAAGGCTTGTATTCAAAATAAATGAGCTTGTTCTGCAGTGGTGGGAGCAGAGCCCTATTTTCAGAGCAAAGCATGGGACATTGCACCCCATTAGAGAGGTCCTTTGTCACCCAGTGCCCCTCACTGAGGGTGGAAGCTGTTGCTGGAGTGAATTAGGAATCAAAGACCACATTTTCCATTGAGAAATACAGCTGATACGCCTAGCCAGCAGGAAAGTGCCGTTCTGTTTCTGTCTGTTTTGTGTTTCACAAGAGCAAAGATCTGACATTTACCACTCCAGCACTGTAAAATTTGGGCATTTATCTTCATTGTGACAAAGCAAAAATGTATTTTGCCTTTGAGTCATGTAGGTCAACACCTGTTAACTTTGGGTTTTGGCTTTGAACCAATGATGAACCTCATAATACTCTCAGTTAAAAAGCACCCAGCTCCTCCTGGTTTGGACATGAAACCCAGAAGCTTGTCTCAGGTTAAGCTAAAACAGAGGCCCAGATTTAATTGAAATATTTGCAGAGCTCTTGTTTCCCTTGTGGTGAGTTTGGGTTGATCCATAACAGAACCCAGTCCCATGAAGTTTTCATGGCTTCTGGCTGCCTTGAGGGAATTTTTCAAAGATGAAGTAATAATACTTTTCTGATCTCCAATATGTTTTTAAAAATATATGTTTTAATCGTTCTTTGTCTGTCTTTTTTTTTTTCCTTTTTTTTTTTAAATTTATGGCAACTTAATTAGGCCTTGCAAAGTACCAGAGTAAACCAAGTCCTTTAAAAATGCCTTGGGGTATGATTCAGTCATTATGAGCTGGTATTTAGGAACAGAATTAGCATGTCTGGGAATTACAGACACAGGTCCCTGCAAGTCAACAAGATAAGAGGAAATATATTGTTTTTGGCTGCAACTTCTTACACAAATATGCACCCTGGATTTTTGAAGGTTTTCTGTAGCATTTCCTTTCTGCTCAGTTGGCACCTGCTGATGAAAGGGATCTCTGAGTGATGGTCTCAGATTTCTTTAGATCAGAACAAAACTGACACTCAGTCTTTCAGACTAGGGTAGAGAAAATAGAGTTTTTCTGCAAAGCTGAGCCACACGGAAGGATGACTTCAACAAAAAGAAATAGGGAAAATAGAGGAAAATTAGGAAGGGCTGAGCATGGCATGTTTGCAGTGCTATAAAGTCACTAAAACCTTGAAGGTACCTAAAATATTTGATATTCATGCCACTATATCAAAAGGTTCAGACGGCCATTAGGTATTAAAATTTGTCATTTTAAATTGCCTTTTTGCCAACACTGGCAATATAGATATTGAAATTTCCTCAGAAAGTGCTTATCTCATCAAGAGTAAAATTATAGTATATGAAATACTAATTACAGTATTATGAAGAAAGGTGAACTTTCTGGTGACATTTTATCTATTAGTAGAATACTAATGTTCTTCTTTCTTAAGGCAGAAGAAGCCACACATCGTGGTTTCTGTTATTTTCTCATCAGAATCTCTTTTATATATATGTATATAAAAAATTATTTTTTAAACCTTTTAAGAATCCATGATTCCAGAGAAGCAGCTGAGTTTTGATCACACCTGAATCAGAGTTCATCAATATGCACTGAGAAGTTCTTCATAATGTCTAGCCAGTAGGATAATACAAGAATATTATCCTAGAGCTATGTAGTTTCATGTTACTGAAAAATCAGCTATTATTTCATTTTGAAAGACACATTATGAAGTTCTGTTAGAATAGAGTAGGGAATTCTTTTTATTATTCTTGGTGTGGTTTACTCCTATTATCAAGGAATGAACTGATTTAGACGATATGCAAACTTATTTCAATCTTTGCTAAGATCAGGTACCGTCCTCCTTTGAAACATGATTAACTTTGGTTGACATCTTCATTTAACTATTTGTCTTTTCTATGTGTTCAAACAAAATCAATTAATAGGAAAGCTATACTATTTTTACTTCCAGAACTTTTCCTGGTTTCTTCAGTGCATTTTTTGTTTGGTCTGTGTTTGTTCTTGCAGTATGCTTGATACTGTCAAAGGCAGTCAGTCTGATCTCATGAAATGTCATACTGGGACTATAAAATATTAAATAAGTTTGTATAAGTTTTGGATATCTAACGAAAGCCATTTCATTATGTCTCAGCTGCACACAGTTCAGTTATGATCTCCTTTGGCCAGGCTGAAAATAATTTTTTTTTTTTTTAAAGTCTCAATAAATATTTTATCTGACAAATTTATCTTCTCTTTCCATTCATACAATAGTACCCTCCAATAGATGAGTTTACTCGCATATTTTTTCACATATACTTAGGGTTTTTTTCCTGTCTATATACAAAGGCAAGCCTCAAATGTCCTGTGTTCACTGCGCGAAACTCCAGCTAGATGCCTAGCAGAGATTTATTAAATCAGTCACAGGGGTTTGCTTTTGTGGTTAACAGCAAAAAGGCACAATCTATTCAACCACAAACACATTTGCATGAGTGTTTATCACTATGGTTCCATGTACAATTTTAACATTCATTTTTGGTAAATATTTGACTGCTTATCCTACATGCAGTGCAAACAGAAATGTGCAGACATAAAAAAAAACCAAAACAGAATCAATGCATTGGAAAACCACATTTTTTTCACACTCAGAATCTTTTCTTCTCTCACACAAGTTATTCTGACATTTTCCAATAGTTTTTAGACTCTGGTTTTTGACATACACTACTCTCCAAAATTTTAGTCTGTGTTCGGTCATTCCTGGAGTTGAGTAGACAAATATTTTGGGTACAGATCCCTCACCTGTGGAATTTATTTTCTTGCATATCCCATGATTGCTAGAGTTCAACTGCTTCTGATCATGATAGAGCTGTTCAATGTGGCTTTCAGCTGGGCCAATGGATCTTCTGCCAAGGGGTTTAGTGACACACAGAATTGGAATAAGAATCCAGTAATTGATTAGAGTTTTGTCAGTGATTAAGGAGAGTTAAACAATTTATTTTAATGGCTATAATGGGGGGTGCTTGCCTTTCTCTATTTATTTATTTTAAAGCTGTGGCTAATTGTGTATGAGGAGAACACAATCAAGTAAGAAACACCCATAAAAGCCAATTTATAGGTCTTGTTCTTGCAAACCTGATATGTTATGTTCATACCCATTTCAGTGAGTGGGCTGTACCTGTCACAGCTGCAAGCCTCAACCCGCAGATAAATCAGACTCTGTAAATTCCTTTTCTAAGGAGGAAGAATAGGAATCGTGTGCTGTATGAATGAGCTGCAGGCTGCTAATCATCATTCCACTGTTGTTCATCTCCATTTTTAGCACCTATTACGTAAAAAGGGAATATACTTCACTAAAAGATGAGTTTCATTGACAGGAGTGGGAGAATGAAAGAGTGAAGATCATGAACCCATTGTCTTCCCAGGGTTTGACCACACCACCATCCTCCGAGTCACTACAACGGCATTACGATCATTATTAGCTCCCTCTGATCGATGTCAGGCAGGTGAAGCAGGTTCTTGTGCTGCAAAGAGGGCCTTCTGCTAAATACAGAACCACTTCTAATAGCTCTGTAAATCAAATACGCTAAGATAATAGTTTTTATCTACACATCTGAAGGTTGTTTATGGCAGGTGAAGTACTCAAAAAGATACATCATCTTATTTCTCAGAGTAACCTGTAGCCAGCAGTTAAATCCTAAGGAGGTATTTTCCCAGAATCCATTTGCTGTAAAGAAACGGCTATCTTGAACAATAAATACAGACCCTGAATTCTTCACCAGTTAAGCAGAGTGTTTCCAGAGAAGATATGCGGTAAAGGAATAACGCATATTCTCTGTTGTTGCAATGAATGATCCCTTTGTATATATGTAAGTAAAAAAGCAATATTATTGATGCATTTATGCATTTCTGCTGAAATTTGAACCTGCAAACAACACACTAAGCGATGTTTTCATACATCAGATAGGCATCTATCCAGATATTGAACATATTACTATTACACAATTTGTCTTACTGTGACTTTGAATTGTGTCCATCCGCACATAGTTTAAGTTAAACACGGTCAATAGAATAAGTGGTGGAGGGACTGATTTTTAGACTAAAGTGTGAAGATAATAAGTGATTTGACTTTCAAAAAATTCAACTTCAAATATGCTTGATACCTCTGACTTCCACAGAGCTTCAAGAAACCTGTACTTGTTTTAAGGTTAAACCATTCTATGACTATAGAATCATAGAATCATAGAATAGTTTGGGTTGGAAGGGACCTCTAAAGGTCATCTAGTCCAACCCCCCTGTCATGGGCAGGGACATCTTCAACTAGAGCAGGTTGCTCAGAGCCCCCTCCAGCCTGACCTGGAATGTTTCCAGGGTTGGGGCATCCACCACCTCTCTGGGCAACCTGGGCCAGTGCTTCACCACCCTCAGCATAAAACGTTTCTTCCTTATATCTAGTCTAAATCTACCCCCCTTTAGTTTAAAGCCGTTCCCCCTTGTCCTGTCACCACAGGCCCTGCTAAAAAGTTTGCCGCCATCTTTTTTATAATAGAATCATAGAACAGTTTGGATAGTTTACAACTATCATTTGTAAAAATGAGGTTTTCTTCAGTCATGTTTGGTTTCCTCCATTTATCCTGTTTCTCTGCCTGCCTGGATGTCTTTGGGCTGTGGGATCTCAGTGTAGAGTTTGGAGGGATTGATGACTGTTATTCCAAATAAGATTTTCCTTCCAAAAATCTGCCTTAACAGTAGAGTTTCCCATTGAACAAAAAGTAGGTTTTTTTTCTGTTTGGTTTCCATTCCTACTTAACATGTGGAGCAGTTTGAAAAATGTTGTTTTCTTTACTTTGTTAATAGTCTTTCAAAAACAGTTCAAAAGAAAATGTAAAAACCACTAAAATACTATTTCATATAAAAGATTATCTGCAGAACTAAAACAAGGACTGATGCTTTCAGACATTAATATATTACCTGATAATCCTTCCTCCTTATCTTTTAACATTACCTCCAAGCTGTCTTCTTTTTTCCAATGAAAATTTATTTTTAGTACATTAGGACATTGTGAAATTTGTATTTTTTTTCCTTAGCAACGTTGAATCTTTTGCTTTTATCAAAGACTTTTTAACAGACAGGTACATTAAGTAACATAATTTTGTGAATATTATAGTAAGAATTATTCCTGCATAGCACTCTAGAAGCACATGTGAAAAGCTGTAAAAAAATAAAATGCATGTGCAGCTGTAATTGTTTTCAGTTTGTGTTAAGACCCACGTATTATGATCATATATAGAAGAGAGAGCTCCTATTTAAAAGAGAGCTCCTATTATCTGTTCTCTATGAAAACACAATAAAGGAGAATTCCCTACTCTAAAAATTGAAAAGAGAATAGAACTGAAAAGTATAAAGGAAAAAATAGAAGGGCTAGACAAATAGTCTTTCAAATGTTCAGATTATATTTTGGATTTTAAGCTGTGAATAAATGGCCAGGCTTTTTTTTTTTAGAAATCTTTCTGTATTATCAGGGTTGTACAAGAGTGTATATAAGCACTTTGATCCTCAGAGAACAAACATTAAGGGTAATAGGAGAGCTCTTTCTCCCTGGATCTCTGAACAGAGTCAGGTTTCCTAAAGGGTAAGTCTCTGGGGAATTAGAAAGCAGTTTGGAGTCAAGTTTCCTGAAATAAGGATTGTGTTGTCTGAGTGCATTTTTCAAGACCTCAGGTGTGTTTATGTGCAGAACACTTAAGATATGCACAGACTGCATTGCTGACCTCACTGTTCTTAAAGCCATCATCCAAAGCATCCACTGGTTGGAAAAAGCGTGAAAAGCAGAGAAAAACACCGTTTTGGTAGATTGCACTTCACTGCGTAAAAACCAATGTGCATTGTACATTGAGGATAACACCTGTAACAACAGCTAATGCCGTGCTCCTGCAGCTGGGTGCCAGTCTGGGCTCTCCGGGAATGATTCTTCACTCAGAGCTGCGTTAGAGAAAAGAACTTGCAAGCAGGGGAACGAGATGTTTGACACCTCAGCAAAGAAAGAGAGAAGAGAGAGATCCTAGCAGGATGACTGTTCAGTGGAGGATTTACAAAAAAACACACGCCACTAAGTCACAAAACACAACAGAATCCTGGGGTAACATTGGACTGTGCAGGAATCAGGAAGCCAAGTATGCGATTTTTTTTCACCTCTGAATGAGCAATTTAAGTGTGAACCTAACTCTAAGTATGCAGTCCCTTCTACCTCAGTGGGAGTATTCATGTGCTTAAAATTAAGCATATGCTAAATTTCTTGTACAATTGGGACCCATTTACATCTTTAAGTAGGAGAAGCACTGTGGGTGATGGAGTAAATAATTTCTGGAGCTCAGGCAGGGTTATACATAAAATTAAAAATATGAAGAACAATGAGTAAGTGGCGTATTAGAGTGGTAAGTGTCTGCCTGTAAATTGTTAGCAAACTCAAGCCATTAACATGAAGTCACATGTTTCCAAAAAGGTAGCATGGAGAGTTACTGTTAATGCATGTCATAAACATCTCTAATTATCAACAGATATAAATGCCCTCAATATTAAAAAAAAAAACCACCCAACAAAATGAGTACATGCATACAGTGCATGTATAATTTTCTCATGTCTCACTGTTAGCTGAGATTTGCTTCCTTTGATCCCTGCACAGCAGGCGTGTGTGTGGGTGTCAGAGTTCAGGGATGGTGGAAAGGAGGAAAAAAAAAAGTGATGAGGAAGCTTTGTACAGCATTGTGTTGCTGCCCATGGTCCCTGTGCACGGCTCCCTTTATGGCCCCATCCCCTGGCAATACTGATGCTACTGTTGCATCTTCTTCTACCATAACCTCTGAGGGACAACAGGTAGAGACAAGACAGTCTGTGAGGCTAAGACAGCAGGGGAAGGGCGACATTCATACGATTAGCCCCAGTCATAGCGAAGCACCTACTCAAATGCTTTATAGTATCTTCCACGTGCCTCTGATCTTACTGATCCCATATTTCAAACAACTCCACTGCAAGACCTCTGGCAGCACAAGAAAGTATACTTTAGCCCATCTTTCTGAGATGGACCAATATTTTTCAAGTAGTTTCTGAGCTTTATGCTCCTGAAACACCAAAAGGGCTTGCTTCATCCAGATGTGTTTTCAAAAATTAGTTATCACTCAGCCTGTTTGGGCAGCTAATAAGGAGGAGTCAGTGGCCATTTCCACTAGCCAAACTCTTCCCAGTCCTCTGCCCCTAAGTAAATCTGAGTTGCAAGGGTCTGAACTCACCCCCCACCAAAGTGAAGTATTGAAAGAGCAGTCTGTGCTAAGCTCAGACGGAGGCACAAGGCAGCGGCTCTCAGCAAGCACTAAATCTATCAGTATGGTCACATTCCTCCTGCAGTAAATTTGACCCAGATTCAATTATTTATGAGCAAACAGGCTCATGCCTACAGTTAATAGGAGAAACTGAGTATAAGTGAGTTTTTGTGGACACATATGCAGTTCATTGTCTGCGTGTAGATTTTCAGTTGTAATTTAATAAGACCTTTTGTGAATATTTGGCCGATCAGCTTTGAAAACTAATTTTTGATTTAGGTTTGCATTGCTCAAATGTAATGCAGTTATTTCTTCTTTCCACTACTTCATGGAAAATCCACTGATAAAATTTATATTCATAAGTTCTGTGTCTTAAGGTACTGGAAGGAAAATTAAGTACATGCTGGGACGCTTACCTATACGTAGTCACTGAAGGTACATTCCTTCTAGTTCTTCCCCTTTTCTTGAATTCTCACAGCACAATCCTTTCTCTGTGTACAAGCACACAGTTGGACACGGCAACCAGGAATGATAATACCAAATATATAGTTTTTGTGTGTACATTTTTTATCTCTGCATGCCACAAGTATTCTGTGATGAAACCACTCATGAATGCACATACGTAATTGTATTTATTTCTCTGTGAAATCTATGACATTTTGTAACTGGAGAGCAAGTTCTATTCCATGTTTAGTTACAAACATGAAAAGTGCAGAAAGGGCAAAAAAAAAGAAGAAGATATCAGATAAATAACAGATCCCTTTTTTCTAGATGCTGGAGTATTAGGAATTTCTTTAATTTAAAGGCTGTCTCATTGACCGAACACAGAGCACAGATGGACATATAAAAAATAAAAAAAGTTGCAACAAAAAGCATCCTGAATCTATCACTTTTATGTTATGCTCATCACCGTGGTATGAGAGTGCCAAGTCTGCACACAGTCTCAGTGAAGGCACAAATAGGTAGTGTAAGCAATATCCTGTAGGAAAACCGTTCTTCTCAAACTACTGCCTGAGCGACTGTAAAAAATATGCCCTTGTTTTTCTGGGTAGTAATAGAAGTGCCAGAATCAATTATCTTTGAGAGCTCTCGGGCAGTATAAAGAGACACGTCTGATAAAGCAAGGTGTGCTTGCCACGCAGTTAATTGGGTCTAAGATATGTAGCACAGACAACCGCTCCCTCCGTTATTGCAGGATCTACTTCTCCTCCGGTCCTTTAAGGGGCAACCCCATTACTAGAGCTGAATAACCAGGAGTTACATGCCCAGATTGGATATTCCATATCTACAGGGTAAGTTAGGAGCCTCTTGGGTCATTTTTATTTACAAACATCACACGTAGACATGCACTTGGGATACACAATGAGAAAGAACCGGCGGGACATGGCATAGAGCTGCTGCTGCTGAGAAATAACAGAGCTCAGTGTGGTGAGGTCATTTTGAGGGCTGGCTGTATGTATCCACACCGAGCATGCTAAGCAACACATCTGCTTATTGAAGCATTCATTAGCTGCCTGTTAACATCATTTACAGAATGAATGAACGAAAGAAAGAAAGAAAGAAAGAAAGAAAGAAAGAAAGAAAGAAAGAAAGAAAGAAAGAAAGAAAGAAAGAAAGAAAGAAAGAAAGAAAGAAAGAAAGAAAAAAAAACTTTTCAACAACAAGAGTTGTTGTGTTTTGTGGGGTTTTCTTTAAGATAAACTCCCTTATTAAAGAAGCCTTGTAATATAGCAAAGAAATTTAAACAATAGAAGAGGAAAAATGTCTATTTACAGTAATATAAATAGACTAATGAGATATTTTATCAAGCTTAAATCTCTTTTCTCTCCTTGTTTTATTAATTGATGTTCAAATAAAATGAATTTGCCTTATGACTCAGAAGAATGCTCAGATCTGACAAATTAACAGCTAAATTGTTTTGGTGCAGTATTTCAGTGATTATCAAGGGGACCATTAGTCACTGATCAACTTGCTCAAGAAACATGACAAACCTTCTTGTCAGTCATTTTGCCAACAGTTGAAACAACAAGAAAAACAATCCTGCTTTGGGCACCTCAGCACAGCTTTGGGGGTGGAGTGGGTGGTTTTGTTTTCCTGTAGTACCTGATCCACCTCAGACCTGATGCAGAAATGTGCGTAAGCACCCACGTCAGTGGAACCGATCTTGTCCTGAAATTTTAGCATCTGGGTGTTTTGCAAAACTAGAGCTTCCAACAGGGTAGGAAAACCTTTTAATTTCTGTTGACAACCTATCGAAATCAAAACTTGCTGCTAAAATGGGGCCTGAGGACACATTTACACACATAAAAAGAATAAAAAGAATTAAAAAAAAAAGAAAGAAAGGAAAACCTGACCTACATCAGGTACTAAACTCTGTAAGCAACCACTTTATGGCACACAGGTACAGCACAGCTCACTCTTAGGTCGATCACCTTCTCTCTCTTGTGCTTGCAATACAGAGTTGAGGCAGAGAGGCACCAAAACTCACTGAAGAGATGGCTAAACCAAATGGAAATAACAGTAAGTCTAGAAGAACCAACAGCTTGCTTTTATTCAGAAATATTATTTCTTTTTGCACAGTAATCTAGAGGGGAAATGGGTGATCCAGGAGGCTGGCGACTTGTGTTCGCTACTTTTCTGAGATGGAAGGAATTCATGCCAAAAGCTTCAATTTCAGGTATCGGTTGTAGCCGGCTGACGTTAGGTGGGAAGTCTGCTTCATTCCGGCTCAAACTGGACCTTAGTCAATCATGAATGCAAAGCTCTAGAGCCAGAACCCCAATCAGTCAGGGAGGGAGTTAGGGAGGGCACAATTTTATCATGCTGGGGTACTTTACCAATGCTACTCTACATGAGAGTAAAGAAACTGCTCAGGACCAGCAGGTATGGAAAAGAGCTCCACTGAAGGCCTAATGTTATTAACACTCTCCAGGTTACAGAGGTGGTAGCCAGGATAAATTAAGCGCATGACATGCTTAAATTTCCACAATGGCTCAAGTTTAAGTCATAATATCAAGTTATGCAGTAGCTAAACAAAGTTTCAGACAGAAGCTGGTTTTCAGAGGATTTCTATTTTTATGTAACAAAAAAATAGCGTTATCTATGCTATGGCAGGCCAGATTTGAAAAAATAAATAAATATGGGAATGATTAACTGCTGAATTTGACAGCCAAAGATCTTATGTATCTGAAGTAACCTTCCAAGAGACTCAAACTAACCTTAAAATTACATTACAAATTAGAGAAACATGGTGTTTTGATAACTACTACAATATTCTCCTATTACTATTATTGTTTATTTAATGGTAAATTACTGAACTGAACCAAGATTATGGCTCTACAGTGTCAGATGCTTTATGTGTATAAGGTTGTATGCATTGCTGTATCATCAAACATAAAATGTGAAACTGTAATTTGGCTAAGCATCAAACATTTTTAGTTTGGTAGGAAGAAGATCTACAGGCTTAGTGCTTAAAGAAACCTAAATCTGACTGTGTAACCCCATCGTAGCATGTCAGCTATAGCTAAAAACCTTGTATAAATAAGCCCATATCTAACATGTTTTCCATTTTTGTGAATCTTCTATAGCCCCTTTCCGTATCCTTAATGTCTTCTCTGACTTGCCATCAATCTTGTCAGAAGACCTGATTGGCAATTATTCTTTGCTGCTGGATATTGTTTGCTTCAGAAATCTCTTAAGGGAAATGGTGACATTATGTCACATGTACAGTGGCCTAGCTGGTCCTGGAAATATTGTATTCACTGTACAGACATTGCAGAGTTAGTCTATAAAATGCACAAATCAACATGGCTCAAAGTGCATGGTAAGGGAGACACATCCTAGACTCACTAAATTCCTGTCTTTTTGGAAACCAGAAATGTAAGCAGATATGCAGGCCCCTTTAATGCTTTTCTTTCTGAGACTGCCAGTCAGAAAAGAGCATCGTATGCAATATAATTTATTTTAAATATTAGCCAGATGTATTAGGCCCTTCTTTTTTTATGATATTATTTCTACTGATGACTCATAGCTAAAGCTACAAGTTATTTGAAGTTTTATTTTAAAAAAGTATCTCATGCCTCCTGTTTTCTTTGGAAGTTAAGCACATGCTTAAGTGTTTCATGAATCTTCTTGATCTTGATTGTCAACTCAGAGTTGAGAATGGATTTAAACTCTCTGGACATAAGATTATCTTCAGTATTTAAGCCATAGAAGGGAACTGACAGAATTTAAGAAATTCTGGTGTATTTATCATAAACACTGGTCCTGGGACGGGCATATAAAGACTTAATGTTTATTAAGTGTACCATCCCTTAAAAAAAAACAAAACAAAACAAAACAAAACAAAAACCAGCCAAAACCCAACAGATGTATTATCTAGCCTGAGAATAGAATTTAAAATATGTTAGATGACACTGAAAATCTCAATGTATTTACATTCAGTCTTTTCATAAATGCCTTTTTCATCAAGTTTTATAGGATTCCACTGATGAGACTCTGCTGGAAAACTGTTTCCTAAGCTAAAAGACCTTAGAGTTATTGAACATGAAAAGCTATCTTAGGGCCAGTATTATTTAAAAAATTTCTCTCACAGCATAAGATTTTCCATGTAAGTGTGTGTGCGTGTAATATATTTATATATACTTATCTAAAACTAGCATCTTTTCACAATATGTAACCTAAATCTCCCTTTAATCATGAACTTCTCAGTACTCCTACTTGGAGTACATGTACTTAGACAAAATATTTCTATTTTTCTGAAAAGTACTGTGATCATGTTGAGATACCAACCAGCTAATGAAGTCGATGAGGATATGCAAATTAATTCCGATTGGGCTCCTGTTATCTGTATCTGGTGTGTCCCATCATATTACCATTTACTTGACCTACAGCATAATATGATGTGACAACTCTTAATATCAAATGAAATGACACAATGTAATATGACAACGATGTAAAAAATACACTGCTTTCAGACTGGGTTTTTACCCTTCATTTCCGATGGGCAACCTAAAATAACCCAAAGTGATGGTTATTGGTTATCAAAGATGACAGTTTACAACAACTGTTCTAAATATCTAGGAAATAATACAGTCTACCATCTTACCAATGCGTTTTCAGGCAGCTCAGATTAAATATTACTTTTGTAAGTAAGAGTTGTGTAATCTAATTATTGCATTAAGTTGCATATAGCTCCTCTATAGCTTGAGTGCATTGAATTCATTACGGACTTTAACTTGGAGGGGTTTTCTGGAGTTTGAGTGTAAGGGCAAAGGTTGCAGGACTTGGGACACTTTCTTCATTCAAAGTCTCTCGACTGACAGCACCGTCACTACTAAGCATGCTACTCTCAGGTAGTCAGTCGTTTGTACTTCCTACCTCCATCACAAACCTCCTTTTTGTTATTTTGCCATTAGAAGGGGTTATGCAAGAGGATTGGTCTCTGCTTCAGAGCTAATAAACAATACGCTCTCACATGACCCTCTGGGACCTTTTTTTTTTTATTGCCCCTCCAGAAAAGTTAAAACCGGCTAGCACAAAGAGTAAAGTTATCATGTGCATGAATGAGGGCTGCATGTGAATAACAACACCATGTTAAACTTCAAACAGAGGTCCTCAAAATATCTAAGATGCATCCAGACATATCTACAGTCTAAATAACAGCACTTGAACATGACTGCATGGCCCTTTTCCTTTTATATATATACACTTCTGTGTAAGGTGGTCTGACAGACCAGGCTGTCTTTCTCCAGGGAATAAAGTAGTCCTCACTGAGAGCAGAAGCACCTTCAGATCTGAGTTTACTCTTATTGAATTGCCTTGGAGCAAAGACATATAGACATGCATAGCCTTGCAACAAAGCATCGGTTTGAATAACAAATGGTTTGGAAACAAAACCTGCATGATCTTAATTCACAGAAAGATGTATCGAGTTATCTACCACACATTCCAGCTCTTTGCCATGAGCTTGGAAGGATACCTGGCTCTCTTCAGGACTAATGCATGCACTGGAACAAACCTCTGTTTTTTCACATTATAAAATCTTTCTTTCCTCTTGGAAGCACAAGAGTTTGACCTCTCCAGTAAATAGGATTAAAGTTCTTAGAACCTTGCAGGCATTTGTTAGTTTTTACTCACAGCATCCTACTAAGAAGATAAGAAATTGCTGTTGCTCCATTTTATATGTCAGGAAAAAATAGAAGCACAGAAAAGCTAAGGTATTTACCAAGTCTTTTGTCTGTGTCTCACCTAACACCAGGGGCTCTGGACAGCCAGTGTTGAAGTTATGTGATTACATCGTACTTGAATTAAATACAGAAAAACATTATCTGTAAAAGACCAAAAATGGTGAAGCACTTTTTCATCTTAAATAAGAACAATTATACCAATATTCTTAATATTAATTCCATTGTTTTATTTCTGAGAGTAAATAGGTGCATATTTTATGAAACCTTAGGAAAATCTGAAGCTTAACCTCTGAGAACAAACCTCACAAATGTGCACAGCCTTTGAATGCTTGAGCAGTGCTTAATATTAAGTAATTAATATTAATATTAAGTAATATTTAGTGCTGCTAAATATTAGCAGCAGTGTTAATGGTTCTCTGCCATTGCACACCAGCTGAAAGTCTCTCTTATAATTTTCTATTAGGAATTTTTCAGATTATTCTTTCTCCCTGAGAGGTTACTTGGCTTTCTGCAGTCATTCATAAAACCCACTCTTCCACTTTGATATTGAGCAAACATACCCCTCACTGCTGCCTGCTAACACCGGTTTTGTTTTCAGATCAGATTGCCTTCATCAATGAGATTCTTCCTCTTGCAGTTTGCTAGTACCTGAATATGGCATCAAACATCCAATGAGAAACACGAGATTTTGAAGATGGGATATGAAAACATAAAAAGAGAAATAACACAGAAACTTCCTTTCTCTTGATATGGAACATCTTTTTCTCCCTCTCAGATGCTTCACATCTGTCATAGGCTATTTGATACCCATGCATTCATCACATACTGTGTCTTAGATCAAATGCCAGGCGGTTCACATCCTCCCAATTCATCACAAAGCCAAATATGTGTCTTTGCAATGGGGGCCAGGAAAGACAGGCTAACAAACCTGACAAAATATAGTGAAGTCTTTGACATTGCTGTCGGTTAGTGATCCAGGAGCAGGCAGGGGCTTCATAAGTTTTTTGGTGTGGGGAAACTTAACCTAAGAGAAAAGTCCTGATACCTGTTGTCACTTGAGGATGCTTTCCCCTTTTCATTCACTTATTCTTTCTTTTCCGTGAAGTTTGCTCATAGCTCAGCTAGGTCAGGGACAAACATTAATTTTCCTCCTAAGTTCTGCTGGAATTCCACATTGGTGGGATTCCTTGGTGTTTCTGAATCTGCATTTCAGACAGGCAAGACAGGGTTTCTAGCTACTCACAACATGACCATTTTTTAGCCATTATACACCTATTTTATACTGCTATTCTTTTTCTTTGAATTAGATAGTTATTGGCAGCAGAAGATAAGAAATCAGCATTTGTTTTCTTCAAAAATCTACCAAATGCTCAACAAATTCTGAACTGTGTCTATTACCAGGTGAGATTAAGGCAATAGTATTCCAACGGTCAATAATATTCATTTAAAGGGATTTTACTGGATGTCTTTTTTCCTTAGTGCTAGCTGTGCGCTCTAGAAGAGTTGAAATGCCAAGACCGCTGGGAAGCGTCAGGCTTTGGGAAACAGCTGGGGAGCAGCAAGTGCTCCATAAATTTAACCTGAGATGGGGTTCCCATCTTCTTCTCTCCCACAAAGAGAAAGGAGCATTTATGGACCTCTGGCCTCAAGGGGAATGTGTGGAGTTTATTGGAGGTTATTACACGCCCCAAAGCCAGATATTGTTTGATAATAAGCAAGTGGAAAGGGAGGAGAGGGCACAATGAGCAGGGAGCAGACTTGTATTCAAACCATTTCTCTTTTATGGACTGTCTGAATTTCTCCACTTCTAAACCTCACTGTTCTACTAGGTTTTCAAATGAAAAAAATCGCTTCAGAATACTAAAGTCTTTGTGGTGTTTTTTGAATGCTCATTCTAAGGAAAACATGTAGCAGATCTTTCTCAGATCTCTGCCCGACTCAAGGTCTTAACAGTCCTTTGTCTCAAACATAATTTATGAAAAACTGCACATATGTGGGTAATGTGGACCTGGAGATGTAGCCATTGGATTCAGTCTATTTCTTCCGATAAGCCTGAACTTTAAGAAAAAAAAAAAACAAACCAAAACATAAAACTCAACAACTGTTAGATGTTTTCAAGTGGTCTGAAAAATATGAAGTATGCAAATACCACCGTTATTACTATCATCTCATGTTTATATCTCAGCGTTTGTATAACAAAATGCTCATAGGCTTTAAAAATTGCCTGTACTGGGAGCCATTGATGTGCAAGGTCATTCTATCATCACATCGTCTAATTTTATCCATATGAAAGTTAGTCATCAAAGGTAATTATCTACAGCCAACGCAGAGAATGTAGCACCTCCATGGGCAATCCATCCTACATATCGCAGACATCTACCCTTGAAAGGAATGAATTGCTCAGTACTGATGCCTGTATCTCTTCATTGCATTCATGGGGAATTTAAGCAACTCCGTTACATTAGCTGCCCAAATTTTTTATGACCAAAGTTAAGCAGAATAAATGGCAGTTGAGGCAGATTGGCTTTCAAGGAGAGATTGAGATTCCACCTCACCTATGTGAGTTCTGGTGATTATCAGAACACCTTAGCATCCGCTGAGAGATTTGCCTCGTAGAAAGCCCTGTCCACTTGGGATGTTGAAAGGCTATAAGTTTCAGAAGGAGCCTTCGCGAAAAAAGCCTTCAGAACCTACAATGACGGAGGGATGGATTCATGCATGAATGCACGGATGTTAAAGGCTGTTATAAAATGAAACAGCTAATTGAGCCTGGAGGCTTTGAGTGTTTAATGGTAATAAACAACACCCAGAAATAGTGCAGTAATTTGAACATGCCAAATTTTAGAGGTTTCTTTGATGTGTGATAGAAAGTAATTTGAATCAGCATGAGAGTCTGAATCAAGAAGCATAAGCCCTACCATAACCCGCTGGGGCTGGCACTCTTCTGGCTTGATAAAAGGTTTCTCGAGGCATTAAGTAAAGCCCATGGGGGGTGGGAACATAAACACAAACAGAAGCCACTGCAACGTAAACTCCAGTTTTCCCTTCCCTCTCAGCTCTCTTCCTTCTCCCCAGCATCAGTTTGTC
Organism: Aptenodytes patagonicus; assembly: GCF_965638725.1. Lineage (NCBI taxonomy): Eukaryota > Metazoa > Chordata > Aves > Sphenisciformes > Spheniscidae > Aptenodytes > Aptenodytes patagonicus. The sequence goes on from NC_134949.1 coordinate 222,740,744, forward strand.
ATGAGGTGCTTAGCATCATAATGTATGGTAAAAAAAAGAAGAAATATAGACTGGTCATCTTGGAGAGAAAGTTTCTATGACGGAGCACTTGTTAAGGTAATACTCCATCTACGTGTAGCAAGCTTGGACACAGATATTTTCAAATGGGACTAAACCCCTATTTGAACACCGTGGTTTTGGCCACATCAGTGTAACTCAGGTTTAGCAGTCTCTGACAAAACAAAGGCTGTAGCTCATCTCTGGCAGGTTGGAGCTGAGGTGGTGGGAAGTCTATCTGTCCCCCTGCACAGACCTGGTGCGTTCGGCCGGATCAATGCGTGCCATTGCCAAGAGGCACCTTTTGGGGTGGTTCTTCTTTCCAGAAGTGCAGCTTTTGTCACACGAAGGGGTGAGTCGTATCAGATGCAGCTGACACTCTGCACACAAAAATGATAGCTCAAGTGGAAAGCTTTAGCTGCTGAACGCAGCATCAGAACAGCTCGGCTTTAAAGCCTTGAGATTATATAAAGCCACTGTGTTTAGGGCCTTTAGGGAAAGAATACCAGACAAGTTAGATCACTATGAAAAATGATCACTAGGGACTACAATACATAATAAGGTATATAAATAAGTGTCACACAAAAATGCCGTAGAAAAATAAGAAACAAAGCTTGCAACATTCTTCCACATAATGGCTTTATAGAAACGTTACAACATTATACAAAGCTTGGAGTACAATATGAACCCCTGCAGACTCTGAAATGTGGTAAGCTGTAGGGTACAGGAACCTACAGAGCAGCAAAAGCAAAGGTTTAATGGCATTTTAAATGTTATGACTATACAGAAGGAGAAATCTGCAATATAATCCTTTTCAGAATTCTTTGTGCACGGCAGAATAGGCGGGAGCTCTGATGCTGTCCTCTAAATCCGGCTGTGACCAACCGAAGAACAAATGCTGGTAAGGGCAGCAGTTAAGGGAAATAGTTTGCAAAGGCAGAGCTTAGGATATCATCGAGCTCTGCACGGCTTTTGTTCTCAGCATTCCTCTTATTACGGTGCACCATTGACGCACGCACACGTTTCCATTTTAAACACACACTCTCCTTGCAATGAACATATTTTGCTTCCAAAGGGAGAAAGTTGCATGATCAGACCCCATCGCATTTGCCTTGAACTGAAATTCACTCCCATCGGAGGTCCCTGGAAACCCATGGGAAAGGGCTTGGGTTTCTAAAGTAGGGTGCTGCTAGGTTAAAAAATGTTACTGCAAGACGTAAAAGTATTGTAAAATCACTCAAGTTTCCGTGGAGTTTCATCAGCTGGAATTCAGACAGCACTAATGCAAGGAAAATAACAATGGATATTGTCTTCTCTTCTGCCAGACAGATCTGCCTGCGTGGCCCTGTAACCCCCAGGCTTTCCTTGGTATGAGTCAGATGGGAAAACAGGAGAGGGCTCATCACATGAGAGTGACATGAAAATGCATTTAATGTGCTAAAAATCCCTTTCAACATAGCTGTCCTTTTACAACTGACAGATAACCAAAAATGTTCTTGTTTTAATTTACATGGCCTTCTGATTATTTTTTTCCACATCTAAGATTCGTTGCAAATTTCTTTTCGATCACACAAATCACAAGCTTGAAGAGGGAAAATTCAGATTAACGCAAGCTGTTCAACAAGCAAGAAAAGGAAAACAAGACAAAATTAAAACACAGCTTTGAGAAGACATTTATTTTATTGTTTTGAAATGAACTTTTGTCTGTCACAAGTCCTGTTACTAGCCAGCTGTTTAGTTAACTGAAATATTGATCAAGCCTGTCACACTTTCTTTGTCTGTCAGGAAAAGAGAAGGTGCTGACCCTTTGCAGGAAACTGTAGTGACAGGTTTGTAATTTGATAATCGCTTGTTCAGGAAAGATTTCACTTTGTTCCCTGATGTAAACTCTGGCTACTTGGTTTCTTTTGATTTTTTTTCTTTATTTTTTTTTTTTAGTAATGTCAAGCTTAGCCTCCTAAAAGCTTCAGAGAAGCTTATAAAGAAACACAATATGATTATCACTTTTGCAGAGTACACTTTCTAGATTTTGACTCTGTTTAGCTGAGGTGACTACACTTATTGGTGAGAGGCTATTTATTTTTTTTTCCAGTTTCTCATCTTGTGAAAAGATTGCCTACAGAAAAATCCTGTTGAATTGCTTTTTTCAGACTGGAGCTATAACTCGGCAGCCATTTCCTACACCCCTTCTTACTGTTGGATCTCAAAGGGTCCTCCCACCACAAGAGGATGCTTTTTGGAATTAGGCATTTCCCATCTTGTAGTGGTTGGGAATTTCAAAAAGTACTGCCCGTGGTTTTTAGCTAGACACAAGGCCCTGATTCAGGAGAACTTTCCTGTTTTCAAGTACCTTAGGAGAGCCAAATCTCCAGTTTGTTCAGCTTTGTGAGCAGAGCTTGGAAATCCATGGGAGCAGGCCTGTGCACCGTGCAGAGCAGAAAAGCTTCTCTCTCAAAATTGTGAATAATCAAATAACTAAGTTAGGCAATCCTCCTGTAATTATTTTGTTCCATTAAATGTTCTATCCATCAGAAATTAATTGTTGTAATTAACAACAGAAGTATTCTCTCTCTTCTTTCTGTGTCGCTGAAATGATCTTCTGCATGCCATTACTTGGCATCGTTAACTGAAATGAAGACTGTGTGTCTTGATGAACAAGGCTGTCGCCTTCCCTGGATTTTTCTGTATTTTTAGTCTGATCAAAAGTAGTCAAATATTTTTGCCCACAGTTAAACTACAGCAGTCATGATCAGAGGTTATACACTCCTGAAACTGAACCGATACTTCCATGACAAACTTTAGTTGCCTCTGAGATGAGTTACATTTAAACCAATTGTCTGAAAACAAATTTGATGCTGAAGCATATTATTAATATAGCCCAAAATTGAAAGAGAGATTAGTTTGCCATTCTACTGTTTGGTATGTGATCATGATTAATTTTTGAGGATGTTTGTGAGTTGTCTTTAAGGACAATTTTCAAAATAACGTAAGAGAACATTTTACCCAAATCCTGTTACACCTTGTGAATGGGAGGTTCAGTTTTTTAGAATCCTGCGTTAATCTTGAGATGCTGTTACTTTTCACTTACACAGGGTGTTTAAGTCTGGAGTTCCCACCCAGTCACTAATGAGTGGAGTCTCTCCTCATACAGATTATCTGAGACCCAAGGAAGTCCATTTTGCTGTATTCTAGCCTTCAGAGGTTAAGCACCTACAACACTAATTAATTCCCTCCTAAAATAAGGTGAAACGTGAAATCCATTTCACTGAAATTTAGACTGTGAAAAAATAGGTATGTAGGCTAAGCTGGGGTTCCTTCTGTACTCAGTGGAGAGAGATGCCACTTAGAAAACCATCCTAACCTGAGTATTCATGATAATGAGTGTGACCATACCTTCTGAGGAGGCCCCTGTTTTCCTACTGACCATAGACAGGACCTAAATAATGCCTAACTTTAGAGAGCTAAACTTTGATGAGGTAAATCCCAGCCTTACTGACAAATATTTCCTTATCCAATTCAAAAGACATCAAAATAGCATTTTTCACATCTAGGAAGTATCTGTGATTCCATGGGAACCTCCTCTGCCAGAATCTGTGGATTGACATCTCGTCTGTCTGCCTGATGTAGACCCCGTTGCAGGAGTTTGTTATTGCCTCTGTGGTGTCCTGAGAAGCAGTTTAAAACTCCTTTCATTCACACTGAAGCAAAGCAGGTGTAATTCAGTGAACCAAGAAATAACTCTTTGTGCAAGAGCAGAATTAAGTCTTTTTTTTAAAGCGAGCAACTACTACGACAGGTATATCAGGCATGACATGTATACATCCACTTAAAGACATGAATGAAAAGGTTAAGGAGAAAAGGAAAAAGCAGAAAAAAGTGTGTCACATAGGAAGAAGTTGGCCAAGAATATTATCTGTATGTTTCAGAAACTGTTGCTTTCTAATTTTATTTTTCAGTTAGGTAACCTAATGCTTTGGTCTTACCATTTTTGAGCTTATTGCATATTAATAACCTTTCTTCTAAGAAATTAATGGTCTCACTGAAACCTCCAAAAATATAGAGGATCTCTGCTTATAGCTAGAGGTTACAAGGCTTGCTGAAGATGGTCTTTTTTAAGGTGACACAGTGAAACGATATCTTGACTCCAGATCATTTATTGTAGCTACCAGACTGCTCATACTAGTATTGCATTCACTCTTTCCCTGTGTCAGTGAAATATTTTCTTCCTCCTTTTCTTTAAATAAACTGCACTTGGTTACATTTTTTGTGAAGTTCTATCTCACCTTCCTGGGATGTGTCCCAAATAACATCAGAGAATAATTTTGTAACCCACGTTTTACACAGGAGACACCACCCACCCACCCACCCACCCCCCCCGCCACTACTGCTGCTTCAGCTCTTCTTTGATATATTTTTAAATAACAGCCCATTTTCTGCCGAACACAGCCCAGCGCCTCTAATGCTGTGGTTCTGAGGAGTTTTAGTAACCATAGATGGTGCTGTGCCGTAATTCTTTGATTTTTTTTTTTTTTTTTTTTTTAAGTAGCTAAAGGAGGCATAGAGACCAGCAGGAAAGAATCAGTGGTTTTAGTTTTCAGACACAAAAAAAATAATAAAATAAAAATAAAAATGGATTGGATTAGTTCAAAACAAACTCAGTGGGTGTTCTGGTATATTTCTGAATTCTCAGCTTCTTTTACTCTCTCTACCCCCAATATATATATATATATATATATTTATATTTCTGCTTATTTGTTTCCCACAGCTCTCCTCTGACAGCACCACCACCTCTGGCTGTCCTTTTCATTCCGGTACTTACTGGGTAGTCCATTTTGTGGGTATCTCACAGCTTGCCACCTTCATTTACTTTATGTGCAGAAAAGCATCACTGCAGAAGCTTTTGTTCATATTTAAGTTTATCAGTGTCTATCTTTTTGTTGATCTCTACTAATTATCCTTTGTGCAATATATGCTTCTGAAGTTCAGCTGGAGATAAACTTAAAATCATGAAATGGAGTATTGATCCAAAGTCTGGTCTGGATTTCTCCAGCTAGGAGGCCAGGGTGATTTACCAAACAAGAAGTGCAGAAGCTTAGCTGAGCCCTTTGAAATTCAGAATTGTCTCTACGATACTGAGTTAGAAATGTCCTGAGAAAGCCACTTCTGAGAGGCTTTCTGTTTTAGTTCAGCTGAAAAGGTCTGGAAGCGTCCTGTCATATGGTATTACTTTAAAGATTAGTGCAATGACTATAAATCATAATTTTTAAAAAATCTTATTTACAAATATGCCCCCAAAAGTTCCCTTTATATTTGATTTGTGGCCCAAGAGTGTAGCTTATCACTGTGCCTTAAAACCAGTGCCTCCATTCCTAGGTGTTGCAGGGGTAAAAAAACCTGTTCAATTCATGTGGTTTGAATCAAATCAGTATCAAGGAGGTACGTCGATTCATTAGCGACACATCATTATCTTGCAATCAATGAGCTATACAGTCAGGATCAATTCAGCAATAAAAAAAATAAACCACAACATTAGACACTTGCAAAATGCTAACGAACGCCTACGCATTTCAAGACATCCTCCTGTAACTAATCCCCAAAAGTTGTAATCACATCCACATGCACCCACGCAGACACACAACGCTGACTGCACAAAACTCCCACCAGGGACATGGGGGTTACAAGCACACATACCTCTTGGTGAATGGAGTTAAATCCAGTTGGCGGCCAGTCACGAGCGGTGTTCCCCAGGGCTCAGTTTTGGGGCCGGTCTTGTTCAAGATCTTTATCAATGGTCTGGATGAGGGGATCGAGTGCACCCTCAGTAAGTTTGCAGACAACACCAAGCTGGGCGGGAGTGTTGATCTGCTGGAGGGTAGGAAGGCTCTGCAGAGGGACCTGGACAGGCTGGATCGATGGGCCCAGGCCAACTGTATGAGGTTCAACAAGGCCAAGTGCCGGGTCCTGCACTTGGGCCACAACAACCCCATGCAGTGCTACAGGCTTGGGGAAGAGTGGCTGGAAAGCTGCCTGGTGGAAAAGGACCTGGGGGTGTTGGTCGACAGCCGGCTGAACATGAGCCGGCAGTGTGCCCAGGCGGCCAAGAAGGCCAATGGCATCCTGGCCTGGATCAGAAATAGTGTGGCCAGCAGGAGCAGGGAAGTGATCGTGCCCCTGTACTCGGCCCTGGTGAGGCCGCACCTCGAATCCTGTGTTCAGTTTTGGGCCCCTCACTCCAAGAAGGACGTTGAGGTGCTGGAGCATGTCCAGAGAAGGGCAACGAGGCTGGTGAGGGGTCTGGAGAACAAGTGTTATGAGGAGCGGCTGAGGGAACTGGGGTTGTTTAGCCTGGAGAAAAGGAGGCTGAGGGGAGACCTCATCGCTCTCTACAACTACCTGAAAGGAGGTTGTAGCGAGGTGGGTGTCGGTCTCTTCTCCCAAGTAACTAGTGACAGGACGAGAGGAAATGGCCTCAAGTTGCGCCAGGGGAGGTTTAGATTGGATATTAGGGAAAAATGTCTTTACTGAAAGAGTGGTGAAACATTGGACCAGGCTGCCCAGGGAAGTGGTGGAGTCCCCATCCCTGGAAGTTTTTAAAAGACGTGTAGATGTGGTGCTTAGGGACATGGTTTAGTTGACATGGTGGTGTTGGGTTGACGGTTGGACTCGATGATCTTGGAGGTCTTTTACAACCTTAATGATTCTATGATTCTATGATTCTATGATTCTCAGAGCTGTTTGCCCCATTTTCACACCCCTTCTCTTGGAGACATGAAGACTGTACCCCTGTGGGTACCCACACTAGTACCTACAGTCCCCTAATGCTCAGCTGTGCGCATTGACATCTGCACACAGCGGGTGTGGGTCTCTCCTTGCTTCCCCCACACTGCGGGATAGGAAGGGAACAGTATTGCCCTTATCTTTCATTTATTTTGTTAGGTTGTAGGCAGCATGATCCACTTTTACCACCCATTCCTGCAAATATACGTGCACACTTGTTGACTCTTCCACTGCTGTATGTTGCAGTACTGTGCGTATCCCTGGGAATCCTGCTAAGTGCTTGGCTCAGCTATTTTGTGGCAGTGAGCTCCACATGATAATTACTGGTTAGTTATTTACTTTTTCATCTTTTGTTAAGTATAATCAAAGAAAGATACACAACACTTTCTTTAAAATTCCCTGAAATTCACTCCAAATATCACCCTGTGAGACCTCAGTGTACAGAAAAAATCTTGGTTTAACAAAAAGGGAAAAATTCTTTCAAAAAACATATTTTTTTTAATACAAGAATTTCTGAATTGCTTTTCTCTTTGCTTCCTGCTTGGCTACATATCTTCATTCTTTTTCATCTTGTAAACACAAGAAAAGGTCCAAGTAATTTTTTTAAAGGAAGAGCTTAGTAAACACCACCTGGACTCCAGAGAAGCTTTATTTTGATTTTAATAAATATCCATTTTGGACACCCCTGCAAATGTCATGGACTACAATAATATTCATATTCTTTCTGCTTGTGAAATAAAATATACTGATCTGAAAAGCAGAAATACCGTGACTTGCTTGCCGTGAGTAGAGTCTATATTACATTTCTATGGCCTTTGTTTTGGTTACCATTGTTAGAATATCTGAGTGTTTAGCAGATAATAGATGGGCAAAGTTCCGTTCAGGGTAAGGTCATTTTCGTATGGGGATAGTTGTCACAAATTTCATTCTGTTTATTATGATAAGATTTGATCAAACAGGGAAATCTCTTGATGCGGTCAACAAGTGGTTCGATTCAGTGCTGATGTTTTCTGGAATCTTAGTCAACCTGTTCATCTCCAGTGAAATTATTTTTTTTTCTGTCTGCTGTATGATTTATGCTTAAATAGTTAAAAATTATTCCAGCAGTTGCTGAGGCACCTAGAAGGAGAATCTCTAAGGTATTTGCAGCCTTATTTATTAATTGCTTTGATGAGCAGAGTTCACCAACAGCCAAGGGAGCAACAGATATGTTTATGGCTCATCTTGATACATGGGGGAGGTCAGTAACCAGCTGAGACTGTACATTATTTTCTTCCATTCAGCAATATATGCAATGAAAAACAGCAGTGCAGTGTAGAGGTGAAAAATGCACATGTCACCATAACTACATTCTTCTGTGGGAGAGTGAGGAAAAGATTCTCAGGTGCTGGAAGTACAAGAAGATAGGATGAATAATATGATACTTAGAGAAAGGTATGTGTTGCAACGGTAAGAAAGTGTTTGTGCTACGGAAAAAGTCTTTGAAAGGTCTTACCTGCAAATATGAACTTGAGCAGGAGCATGTGCATAGTCTGGTGCACAAGAGGTCTGCTTTGGAAGTCTAGAAAATGAGAAGCTTTTATTAAGGCAGGAGACCAGTGTATTTATAAATACACTGGATGGGAAAGTATCAGAGAAGAAGAAAAAGAACTAGAAGTACAAGGTCGAACGGGTCATAAAGTGGTCATAAATGTGTTTTAATTAGGAACTATGAAGAAAACCTAAACACTAGAGCAAATATGGAGCCAGAACAGTAGGGGAGAAATAACCTCTGAGCTAATTTCAAGATGTAGCTTATATTCACAAAAGGGATCCTATGAGATAGAGTGTGCAGAGTACTGGATACGCTGACTAAAGAGATTCCTCTCCGTTACACATTCCTAAACTTTTCTTCCAAATTTACACTGAATGAAAGCCTAATTTTTCAGCTGATCTCTTGCTAGTAACTTTCTCTGCAGGAAGGCGGTGTGGAGGACAGTTTGGCATGGGTCCCTCGTGTGTGTGACGGATTTCAGAGAAGAGCATTTGCCTTCCTTGTATTCTTTGGGATCTGCCAGGGTCAAAAACATGTAAATTATTACAGCCCCACAACTTAGACACTGTCTTGCTGGCAATCTTTTGCATTTCCAGGTGCTAGATACCAAGCAAGACATATAAACATATCAGTGGAGTGGAGGAAAATATAAGGGAAGGACTTAAAGATCTTAAGTCCCGTCTTTTACCCCAGTCTTCTGACAATTTTCTGGCCTACTGAGATGTGCAGACCATTAGAAACTCACAGTCCCAATTCTTCCACTTTTTTCCATATACATTTTTGTATCTCACTCTTTTCTATTGAGCTGGGGGTTACTTTCCCCGCTTTCAAATGCCTTCTCCAGAGCTGTAATTTTTAGCACTCAACTCAAGCTACTCCTCTTTTTCTCTCTGTCCTGATTCTAAGTTTAAATGCTGAAATCTATCTGCAATTACGACCCAATTACCTTTACTTGTTATAAACCTTCTTCCTCCCACCCACTTTCCTTCATCTCTTGTTATGATCCTTGCTTCTCTACTTTGAGCCAGACATTGTGTCTTTTTCATAATTTCTGAAGAGAACCTCATAAACATAGGATGCTATATAAATAGTTATTAGTGAGGATGAGGAGGAGAAGTAAAATTCTCCAAAATAATTCTACATTTTAAAGCATGCTGTGATCAGCTCAGCTTTCTCACCCATCTAGAAAAACTTATTCCCTATGGACCTTTCTGGAGAAATAGAAGAAAAATGGGCATTAGGTCTGCTTCTTTCAAACACCAAGTTCCAGATTCTGCTTATTGCTTTGTTTACTGCCTTCCTTACTTGGCCATGTCATAGCATATTTATCTGCCTAGGTGGTTATTTGTCTAATAGAAAATCACAGCAGCTCTAGGAACTTTTTTTCCCCACATTTATAGGATAAATATTTACATATGTATTAAAAATGAAATCTCTAAATCACGCAAAACATAGAAATAATTTTTGATCTGTTTATGCAGTCAGCCAGGATACTGCAAATCGCATAATCAGGTTGAACAACATCTCTAAGCCTCCCTGAAATTCGGCTTATGGAAGGGAAAGTGTACTAACTGTTTTTCTTTCCGGATTCATTCAATATAGGGAAAAGAAATACATAATGTATAGAATTCCTTTTGGAGGGGTTGGAGGATTCTTTTACACATCTAGGAAATTTGCCATAGGGAACCATCTTATACGAAGATGAGACTTTACTAGGGAAACTTTTTTTTTTAACATCTTAGGTTTTCAGTGGTTCTCTGAATTTTTATTATTGGGGAAGAATTTTGTTTAACTTTTGTTTTAGTTTGTTAAGTTACATCTACTCATACCAACATTTCTCAGCTGTTCAGCTAACAACTGTTGTCAGTCATGAACCATTATAGTTATATGACTATATGGTTTGCATATTAGTTGATAGGTATGATATGATAACCCTAAACTCTATTGATACTCTCTCAGTTTAGCACTATTTAATGCTTGTTTTCCCCTATATATACAGGACATTAATAATTTCTGAAAAACACCCGCAATTCCTCAGCATTTCAAATTTTGGAAACCCTTATTAGGAAAGATATTTTAACCTTACCTTGGGGTCTTCCTCCAAGCACCTCTAACCCTGCTACACCAGTTCACAGAGGTTATGGGAACAAGACCTAACCTATTCTATGGTGCGCTATTCTGTAATGAGTTACCAACAGAAGCAGGCGTAGAATTAAAAGAAATCTTATTCTTAGTTTCACCATTTCACCTGTTAATTATTCTGTGTAATGTATTGAGAAGAACACAATTCTCATGTTTATCAATAACAGCAGCTAGTTTTGGACACAGTTATTAAAATGTAAACTTTTCCTCAAACACATCATCTGCCACTCTTTATGCCAGCCTCTTTGCTGACATCTCAAATGATATGCGCAAATAAGTTCAATGGATACATCACGGATTTATTATTCCTACTTTTAGAGCAAGTTTAAGGAAAAAACATGCTATTAGTTTTACTTCAAAGAGGGCCACTCATGCAAAGAGGCTGAAAAACACTGTGGGTTTTTTTTTTTTAATAGATCAGAAAGAAAAACAAGGGGAGAAAGGGCACAGAGAAGAACTATAGCTCTCTTAAGTTTACTTAAAATTCTCAGCTAGAGATCCTCTGCTATTTTTCAGCTGTTCTTAAAGCACAGTGCATACCCAATCACTCATACCCAATGCCTCAGGACCCTCATCACTCCACAGCTGCAGAATTGCTGAACTGCCACAGGTTCGCAGCAAACCGAGTCAGCACCTCAAACCCTTGAAGCTCACTTGTGCCTCCTTAGACCAATATTTGTGAAATGTTCAATTAATAACTGTGACCGATCATGTGCCATTATGGCATCATACACCCAAAGAAAATGCAAACACGTAAGTCCCACACGGGGAGGAAGGGAATTTGAAAGGTAGGGCTACTGAGAAATGTAACATAATTGAATATCCTTTAAAAGACAAAACTCCTTATAACATTACTTAGGCAGTAATTTTGATTCAAATAATGTCAGTAGCATTATTTAAAATCCTTTTAGATAAGAACACCCACCCCCGCACTCATCTCTTCATCAACTGACACCTGTCAAGAAGAAACTGTGGGCGGAAGGACTGCTCTTTAAAAGGAATTTAAATAATGTTAATACATTGCTCAACAATATTTGGCAGACACTTTTCTTTTCTTCCTAGCAGCTCTCTTCTTTGACCCCCATGTGCTTATGCAATACCCTTGAGGAGGAACCAAGAAAATATAATAATACTTCAGTTGGAGTTAATAATGTCATTTTGTTTATTTTCAGGGAAAGAGCACAAGTGGTAAAATAATGTTAAATTATTTAACTTTTCCTGTAAAAACTACAACTGTATGAACAATACAATATTTTAGCTATTATAAAAGTACTGCGTTTGTCAACATCAAAGTCAGTAACAGCGCATACTAGATACAGCAGAGGTGTCAAACAAGCTTCTCAAAAAGTGTGTCAGTATTTTAATTAATATGTTCATTAATGATGATGAACAGGGACTAAATTCACAGATATGGGAGGAAGTTGTGAAAACAAGAAAAAAGAAATAGAAAGATAAAAGGACCAACAAGGGTTAGAAGCATAGGCAGAAACCAGCAAACAATGAGATTCACATTTTGGGAGAAGTAAAGTAATTTATGTACAGGGAATAGTCCAATGAAAGAAAGGAGTAAGAGGAAATATTAAAGTACAGAGAAATTATGTGAGTTTTCAATCTCATGATGTTCTATGCTATATCATTTGAAAAAAAAAGATATTAATATAGTTTTCTTGCAAATATTAGTAAAAAATGTGGCCTTCCATATTCACTTTTTCGCATAGAGTAAGAGCAAATCAAGAACAGCAAAGAAGAACAGATGAAGAAATCTGAGGGCCAGGGGGAACAGTTTATGGGGAAAGATTAATGGGGTTACATTCTCATTTAAGCTGAGGGACAGAGACACTCCTGAACACTGACACCTCTCAGAGATGACTTCAGTTTATTTACCTTTGGTAATCCAAACCAGTCCTTAGCTAGTCCTCTACTTTTCTTCAATAATCTGTGCAAGAAGTCAGGGCTGTTCATGCTAGCCCAAAACAGGCAGAAAGAACTGTCATGGTGATAATTTCATTATTAGGAAGGGATTACCTCTCTAATTAAAGGCAGTAATCATGCAAAGGGACCTATTACCTTTAGCAAAGGACCCAGATGACAAGGTGGGAATAGAGGCCTGACTTTTGGTCGGGTAAAGTCAGGTGCAATGAATTCCCACCAGAAAAGTCACCACCAATTTTGCAGCGCTGTAATCTGTGGTGCTGTCCTGGTTTCGGCAGGGATAGAGTTAATGTGGTTAGTTAAGGCTGTGTGGTGCTTAGTTGCCAGCTGAGGTTAAACCACGACAGGTGCACACTACACTCATGGTGAATTTAGGACCATTGCAGCAAAATTAATATTTTAAGGAGACCAATTTTACAGTGGTGGAGAGGTGGCATGGAGGACCGAACGCTCAGAAAGCCTTCTTCCACTACTAGCTTCTAACTACCAACTGATTTGCTTATGATGCTTGAGGTCTGGTTCTGTTCTACCTGCCTGAGCCTCTTGGCTTCTTTGGGAACATGAGTAGATGAGTTACTGATGGATCAGTAGCATTGACAGTGATTGCTGGCCAAGGGCTGAGCCCCACACCTGAGAGGATTGCAGGCACCAAGCAGTAGCCAAGCAGGTGGTGGAAAGAGAGGCCAAAAGTAGTGGTCAGCATGTGTCTCTCTCCCACCTCTCAATGCCTTCATTTGTGAATCTCTCACTGTTATCTTATGTAGGCAGCAATACTAAGACCATAATCAGAATAGAGATGCTTCATTTAATAAACAGAGATAATCAAAGAACAGCTACAAGATCTTGGATGTTTTGCATCCCTGGAAACATTCAAGGTCAGGTTGGACAGGGCTCTGAGCAACCTGATCTAGTTGAAGATGTCCCTGCTCATTGCAAGGAGGGGTTGGACTAGATGACCTTTAAAGGTCCCTTCCAACCCAAATTATTCTATGATTCTATGATCTTGTGATCTAAATACTCTAGGTTCTTCATAACTTCCCTTGTGTTTTTTGTATCCCTTTTTAGACTACTCATTATATTAGTAAACTCAGGAGAAGACTACTTAGGTGAGTTTTCTTCCCATTGAACAAAAGCGTCGTCCTCTGACTTGGGTTGAGCAAGTCAGGTCAACAGGTTACCTAGCTCAGGCCTAGAAATGCAACACAACTCAGGTACAGCAGTTTATTTTTTTCTCCGTTTTGTTTTGTGTGTGTGTGTAAAATAAGGAGAAAAAAATCCACCTACTTGCAAAGAGAATTAATCTGTATTTGAAAGTACCTTAAGATTTTCAGATTAGTGGTCCAGCAAGCCTTGTATACTGTATTGTTATCGTGCCATCACAATTAGTTACTAAGTTTTGAACTGTTTCCACTTTTCCTTTCTTTTTTTAAGTCTTAAAAATAGAAAAACAAAAATATATATACTTTAAGCATATTTGGGGGTTTCAGATTAACTGAAACATACAGGCAGATGTTACATGAGCTTCCAGACACTGTCCTGGCGTGCTGCCTGTGCTGTGTAAGTTACAATACACCTCTGTCCTGTTCAGTGTGTTTGGCAACAGCCATGCCACATTCAGTTCCTGGCTCTCTTCAGAGCAGAAGCTGCCAATGGAGCAGAAACGTGCCAGGTGTATGGGTATGTGATGCAGAGAAGAATGGTTTACATTTGTACTGCTTTCCTTTCTCATTACCCTCTTTTATGACAATGAATTTATGAGTGGCCATTTCCTATTCCATCAGTCTTTGCCAGGACACTAAAGTATCAAAATTGTAATGACTCATGCAGTCTGGGAAAGATAATGTGAACATACACTATTTTGACTTTATCACTGCTCTGTAATTCAGTTGCCTATGTTTTTTTCATTCTCTTTGGGTTTGACCTTCCTGATCTCATAGAAATACAAGCTTACATTGTCCAAATGCAGGTGTCTGAAGTTCTTTCAGTCAGAAAAGATAAGGAAGCTGTTTTTCAGTACTCCTGAGTGACCAGAATTGTTTAGTTTTATGTTCCAGTGATTACAATCCCCTGTGCTGAATAAAGACCCCTGTGCTTCCATCTGTATAAGCACTTAGAGTAAGGTTGTCCCTGTCTCTTGGTAGAGAAGATGTACAAAACAGAAGGGAAATGTGTGCTAAATATTTAGAGTTTGGGGCTCAACATGGAGAAACTTTGGCATACAAAGAAGCTGCCACCACACAAGAGCTAACTGTGATCATGGCTTATCTCCTCAACTATTTTACTCTAGGATTCCCACACAATCAAGGGAGAAAAGGGGGCCTGTCTAGAGGGAGACTGATCTTATGGTGCAATGTATTCCTAAGGTTGTTCAAGTGAGCAGTCCTGTATCTCTACGGCGATTGGAAGTGGATTCTAAATAAGTTGATGTAGCTATAGGCATCTACTCTACAGATATCTGAAGTTAGGTGACATAAACTCCTCCCACGGAGATCAGCAACTTGCTGGTAGCTCTCCAAGGATATGCATTTACACCATAACAAATGTGTATAATTCAAGATTAATTATACTGCCAATGAATCAATGACATTGTACTCCAAAGTGGAGGAAGATATGGGCATGAACGGGTAGCTCAGAGCACTGCAAATCTTTCCACGGTATTTAATTATGAAAGAGGGAAAAATGTTTAAACCAAGCACAGATATAGAGCACAGTAAGAAAATTTGAGCTGCTTTGTATCACTTCTTTTAAAGAGATAAAATTGATTTTGTCATCATTAATAGAAGCAAAACCCAAGGAAAAAGATTGGAAACCATTGAAGTAGGGCAATCTTTTTACAGTGGAATCAATTAAATACATGCTGCTCTCTTAAAATGCACCACTTCATTTTAAGGAGCTTAAGGTATGAATAACAAGGCCATAAAATGTTAATAACTATAATAACTGTAGCTTCTACGATATTTTTTAACTGTGCGGAACTGTAATGTGACAAGTAACAATAAAAAGAACTTGCAGAAATTACTTGGGTTAGGAAAGGTTGAGAGATTTTAGTGAGAAAGCTCTGCTCTTACACCTCTTTGACCTTGAATGAACAAAGGTCCAGACAAGTGAAGCGACCAGGCAGTTTTTTCAAGCCACGCCTTCGGAATAGCCGTTGTATGTATTTTGTTACTGCTGTTTATATTACTGTAATGCCCAGAGGCCTCGTCATGAACTATTGTGTTAAGCACTGAAAAATACAGATTAAAATGACAGTCTCTGTCTCTGAGAGCTTGTATGCAAAGTGTAAGGCAAGAAAAAACAGCCTCATGCAAATAGACAGGACAACACAAGGAAACTTTCTTTCTTGGTCAGTCTGATAAACATCGGCCAATTTCTCAAGGTTGTTTTTTTTTTCTCAGCAGACTTAATGGTAAAGAGCTTCATAAGGGATTTGCAAGAACGTAGTGCTTTGTGGAAGATTTTGCAGGGCCCTCATCAGCCAAGGAGGCTGTGTGGTAGGGGTCACAAAAATATCTTTTACATGTCTGGAAGGGGGCTGATGGTGACTGGACACTAGGCAGTAGATCTGAGCTGATCCAGAATGAGGAAGGTCCTTTGGAGGATACGTGGAAAGAACAGAACAAAGGGAATTGGGAATCATCAAAGCCAATGAAGGGTAAAAAAAAATCTTCACATGTGCTGAAAATGGATAACAGGCCAAGGAGAACCGAATGAGATACCCAAGCCAGTTTCTGACAGCTTGGAAAATGTTTAGCATTCCCTCTCTGCTCTGCTGCCCGCGAGGGCACAGCTGTAAGGAGAGAGAGGCATCTTAGGAAACATCACCACTGCTACAGTCAAAGTCGTAGAAAATAGAGTAGACTCATTCTGCTTTTGAGAACTGCCTGTCCATCACAAGGGAGAAGCACCTGAAAAGTGCACTCTGGATGGCCTGTTTCACCCAACTTTACGTGCATGCTGGCAGGGGTTGCTGAGATCGATAACCCAATAGAGGTGAGACAGCTGCAGCTCCACGTCCCCAGGTCCAGCCAGGACTGAGTCTGGGCATGTGTTCCCAGTAAGCACGTGCCTGGCCACATGAAACAACACAGTCAGGCAGACTCAGCATTCACATGAACACAAACAACACCAATGGCCTCATCTTGTTCTCTAGCTAGGGGAAAGGCCATTAGTCAGAAAAAATCTATATACATAGATATGTACAATGTGGATCTGTCCAGTAAGTGGCCTCAGTCTGCCTGGTAGCTGCCCCGGCTCACCAGTCTCCCACTTTCCCTCTTTAGAGACACGCACACATACAAGCTGCTATCTCGGTCAACTCTCCAGCAGTTGGCCTGGACCCCCAGTCCCTCTGGTAGCCAAGTCCTCCAGCTGTCTCACTCCCAGTAACACACACACCCCGTTGGCTCCCGGCCACTTCACCCTACTCACCAGCTAGTCCGGCTTGATATTTGCTGGCGATGACACACTGCCGTCTGCACTTGCTCTCGCTCTAGTTGCTGGTACCCTAGGCACAAGGACCTCCAAAATCAAGTGACGTTTCTGATGATCCTATACCTTGTTCTGCACTGGGATGCTCCAAATCAATACTTACATACATCTTTGAGGAGGCAATCTTAGAAAAGCAATCAGTGATGATTTCATTCTTCTCGGCAGCGAGGAAAGTATATAACCTATTATGACAATAAAAGTGTATTGCACATTTTGCCTGAGAAACTATAACACAGGAGAAAGAAACTGGTTCTTGCTGCTTGCCCTCTGAAGCCCCAAGACTGCCTCTCCTTTCAGCAAGAAGAACAAATGGTAGCACAGAAGGCAATTTACCAAGGCAATGATCCTCCATTCAGAGAACACAAGATGACTAGTTAAAATATTGCTTGCACCACCCTCCATGAAATGCTGGGTTGCTCTCACAGCTTGCAAGGCACGGCTGTCCAGAGGAACAGGGCAATGGTGCCCTGCCTTCCATGGAGAGATGTCTTTTCTGGGAAGCAACAGGAAATGTAAAATATTGTTACACTTTCTCAAGTGCAACAGTGAGCAATGCTGTTTCCAGTGTCACTTCCAGTATTTAATTATTACTGGGCAAAGGAGTGGTCATAGGAAAAAAGGTACATCAGCAAAGCCAGGTGATTTCCACCGCTTAATTCAGTTCTGCAATTTTAGTAGAGGTTGAGCCCTAGGTGTGAAATTTTCCTGTAGAACAGGGGGAAAGAAGGGGAGGAAGGAAGGAAGGAAGGAAGGAAGGAAGGAAGGAAGGAAGGAAGGAAGGAAGGAAGGAAGGAAGGAAGGAAGGAAGGAAGGAAGGAAGGAAGGAAGGAAGGAAGGAAGGAAGGAAGGAAGGAAGGAAGGAAGGAAGGAAGGAAGGGGAAGGGTTGGTTTCAATTGAAAAAAAAAAACCCTTTCATTTGACTTCTTTTAGCATTGACCTTCCTATCAAATGTGCAAGGCCAAAGCATTGTTCAGACCTGTGTTTCTCCCCTTTAAAACTCCAGCATGGTTGTACAGATTTTCATCATCTCTCACTTCAGCTCTTGCATTTCCCACTTTACTGGCCTTCTGCCTTCTCTTGCACCATGCCTATGGCTGTACTTCACACCTGTTCAGGTTCCTTGTGCTCCCTTCAAGTCTTTGAGCAACTCTGCTTTGCCTGCTACCTGTTGGCCATTTAGCTGCAGTTCTCCCTCGCCTAAATCCCCCACTTGTGTGTGTTTCACAACACACCGAGCGCAGAGGCAAACACGCACTGCTTATTTACAGGCAGACCAAAAACTGCATGGTCAGGTAGATATAACTTCAAGTTCAAATTAATATAATGCATCTGCTGCTAGGTTCGGACAGGAATAAACTGCCTCCACCCACTGTCTATAAGAAAGTGAACTATTTCAAGGCTAGAATCTGTTTTGACGTTACTAAAAATAGTAAAAAGTCTGAGAAAACTTAGTGTAGGACAGACCCTGGGCCAGTTCCCCTAAATGAACTTTACACGCTTTGCAGCTTAGAGCATGGACAGAGGTGACCCATGACCACACCACCTCTCCGTAGGACTTAGCAAGTACTTACTGTACTGTGGCAAGCACTGGAATATTACTCTTATACAGACCACAGGCAGATAAAACTCATATCTTCACTGCTTTTGTCCATGTATCTTTTTAAAGTTTTTAATCTGTCATGAGTGAGTGCATGCTAAATATCTAGGCAGATAGCTTAGATACATGCCAACCCAAAGAGGAGCAATCACCTCTTTCTGTAAGAATTTGTTTGCACAGATTGCAGGAAAATAATTCCAAATTAATTTTTAATGGTTTAAGGAAGCAATGTAAAAACATATTATTAGGAAATCAATATGGATATAATTTAGCTTACTTTAAATCACTTTACATCCATATAGTTATGTAATTTGGATAAGTTTTCCTGATTTTTGCTGTAGAGATGAGCCATGAGACTTCCAGAAGTGACAGTTCTCTTTGGTGCTGTGAAAAGCCATGCCCAAAAGTCTTAAGAATAGATGTAGTCAGAGGTGTTTCCATTGAAAATTCCAGTCTGTATATAAAGAGCAAAATCCCAAAAAGGTATTTTGAGATGAAAAATCTAAACACAGAAAATTTCCAGTATTCAACAAAAAATTTCCAACTTGATGAAGTTTAGGAACTTTTTTTTTTTGTGTAAGTCCTTAAAAGAAAGTGTCTTTTTTTGTTGTTGTTCTGATTTTTGTTTCCCACAAATTTATATAACAAGAGAACTTTCAATTAAAATAAAAGATGGGAATTTTTAAGCCACACAGTTTATAAATCAGAATAAAATTAATTAAAAGACAAAACTCTCTCTTTTTAGTGTCATTCTACCATCAGTAGCATTCTTGGGACAACTTATGTCAATGGCTCTGACCATTTAGAGGGGATTTGAGCATCGATTCTAAGATCTGTACCTAGACAAATTGCAGTATTCAAGCAGCATTGCCTCCAGGCTTCTGCTTTTTAATTTTGTTTCTCATATGCTTATTGCAGAACCGAGTGAAACAGGCACATCTCCTTCCACTGTGCTGAGCTACCCCTTGGGCAAAAGGAAGCCTGAGGGACATGAATCCACATTTTCTGACTCGGAGTCCAGACATTTACCTTTAAGAAGGTGAAATTTCAAAAAATCTAGGGATTTATTTATTAAATGTATTTTTAAAATCTTCAGCTTAAATTTTGTTGTCAGGTGACAATAGGAGGGACAGCCCCTGCCTCTGAAGACACCAGGGAATATAAAACAAAGAGGGAAAACTGAGAGCAGGAAGAGGAAATAAGAGAAGATCTGGTCCTCTTTATCACCAGACAAGTCTAGCTGTTATGGTAGTGTCAGGCCAGCTGGGACACTAGAGACCCCACAGCGGATTTAGGAACAGGGCCACCAGCAAAGTAATTATTGCAAAGGGAGGAATTCACATGACTGATGCAGGCACTCAGAGTGTTGGTGTCCGCTCCTGCACCCGTCACATTAGGCTCATTTCACCACATATGGGCCCTCCAAAGGTTCAATTCATCTCATCACAGACATCCAAGAAAGGTCAGATGAATCACAGCATAGAAATATCTCTCTCCAGTGACAAAAAAGGGAGCTTCGGTAATCAGCTAAGGTGCAGATGCACCCCAGATGGATACAGACAGAAGACAGCAGTCTCAGCCTTTCATCTTCAATCACCCAAACTGAACTGTTCAGTGTGTCTGAAGTCAAATTCTATATTTTTTTTACAGTGCTTTCTGTCTTCCTTACAGAAATGAACACCCTGCAGTTGTGGTCTGTAAAACATCTCATTAACCAAGGATAGTGATTCCTTATTCAGAAGTAATTAAGTGAGTTTATACTGTGGAAAAGTTGCAGATGGTCATTTAGTATTTCTGCAATGGGAACAAAAATATGAACAAGGAATTGTTTCCAGTTTCCAATCAGGATGGACTTTAAGACAGACCAAAAAAGTCTCATGCTGCAGGGTCTTCTATTCAAACTTTGCTTAGCACAGGTGAGCTGTTACTAAGTACTGCCTAAAATGTAATCATTTACCATTATTATTCAGCTCTTAATGGCCCTGTATCAAAACAACCACCACAATGCTGACGACATTACTTGTTACCCTTCACATGCCACTGTTGTCTTCTGCCCATAAACTAAAAGATCATGCAATAGCTTGTGGTTGCACCTTGCAGTATGCCATGTGGGCTGCAGAAGATAAGTTTCTAAGAAACAGTACGTGTTAAATCTGTACACTATATCTGTAGATCACTCTTATAAAGGATCATATTTTGCATCTGGGAAAACTGGGAAAATCCCATGTCTGACACATCAAGATTTGCTGTGCATATACAGATCAGCTACACAGTACCTATGCAGTAATTCTGCTGTAACTTTGATACTTTGGCCATTCTGTGTATTTCAAAGCAAAATTGATAAATTTATATATAATCACCTTTTCATGGAGTGGCCAGGCTGAATGGAGTTTTCATTCATAGAATCATAGAATCATTAAGGTTGGAAAAGACCTCTAAGATCGTCGAGTCCAACCGTCAACCCAACACCACCATGTCCACTAAACCATGCCCCTAAGCGCCTCATCTACACGTCTTTTAAATACCTCCAGGGATGGTGACTCCACCACTTCCCTGGGCAGCCTGTTCCAATGTTTCACCACTCCTTCCGTAAAGAAATTTTTCCTCATGACCATTCTAAACCTCCCCCGGCACAACTTGAGGCCATTTCAAAAAAGGACTGTTTGGGAGATCTGAACACATTGACTCTTAGTCTCATATACAGCCTTGATCCCTGCTATAAAGTTGATCCAAAACTATGTAAGAAGTTCTTTGGCCTTTCTTAAGTGCTAAGTAGCATTAGAAAACAAAAAAAGTATAAACCAAAACCTCAGTAACAGTGCCAGATACAAGTCAGGAAGTCACTGCCAGTTCTGAGAAGCTTTTGTATGCACTACATGATACCTAAGTATTACCAGATATTTAGTAGTTTCTTTTAAGCTTATATCTTTTTTAGATTTACCACTGGGAAAAAGAATTAGAAGGGGAAAGAGAAATAAAACTGAACTTCCTGCCTTGTCAGTATCTTGGGTTGATAGCCAAAGGCAAATAGAGAGGAGAAGTGTAAAAACATGCTCTTCTGATTGTGTTGTTCCTTTACCAGAATATAATTAATCAAGTTGCAAACTGAAGATGAGATTTCTGTCTGAAACATTTAAACTTGGATTTAAACATTTAAACTTGGATTTATATATTCACAGAACATAATTTTATAAAGACTTTATCAACAGCAACAGAATCTTTAATACAACTACCAGCAATCTATCAATTAATGGCTTGTTGTTGTGCCTAAGTGGGAACATTGTGCTCAGGCAGTGCATGTGTCTTACCATTTACCAGGCAAACTGTGTAGTTACCATCAATTTCAGAAAAGTTTTAATTAGCCATTTAATCAATTTTTATAGATTTGCTTTTTAATATCAGTGAAGCACTCCTGCCCCCTACTTTACTGTGTTTCAGACAAAATATCTGCTCGGGAGACATGGGGATTACTGATGTATTCCTGGGGCACATTTAAAGAATGGAGGGAGGAGAGAGTGACCAAAATTAATTCCTTCAATTGAAAGAAAAGAAAGATGGCAACCTTGTCTGAAACACACCAAAGCAACAACAACTTACGTGCTCCCGCCCTGCACTGATATTGTCCTTTTTCTCTCAAAGTATCTTCTCTCTGAGAAGAAGAAATGCATGCTTCAGCCTGCTAAATCCAATCCTATTTTTTTAGTGAACCTTGGTGAAACATTAAGTCTTGAATTCCCACAACTTCACTGTTGGCATTGCCTGCAGCATTTCATTTGGTAATATTCTCACCCTTGACTCCCTTTGAAAGACAAATTAAATCTTAAAGGTACTGACTCACCTCCTGGAGGATACTGTCTCCTTCCACAAAGAATATATTTCATCCAACATTTTCCAGACATGATTATTTCAAATAAAAGAAAAAAAAAAAATCTTATCTCTTTTCAGTATCAAATATCTTCCAAAAAATGTGTGAAGTTACTGCTTGTGCTAAAGAGAGTTTTGCAGCTAGCCAAACCTGGTGCAACATTTGAGGCATGTCTGATAAAGCACTTTGTACCTTTCTCACCCATGTCCCACAGGATGGGATTCAGTTGCTTAAACTTAATTGTTTAGTATTATTGAAAATTCCTTGGCATATCCCATTTGGTCTCGAGTTGCTGTTCCAGAAGATGCCCAGTCATATCTACCAGCTCCATGGGGATGTTTTGGATACCCTGGTGTGTCTAAAGTGCCACTTCAGTATTTAGGCAATTGAATCCTTTCCCCTCTTTCCAGTCAACAGCATCCTTATCAACAAGGCAATTTATAAACTGAATGGTGAGAAGCACATATTTATAGAGGGTGGGAAGAAGAAATTCTAAGATGTGATAATCTCAATGTTTATCTGCAAGCCCTGAACCCTGGGCAGCTACAGTCCCTCTGTCCACCTCCGAGCTGTTTCAGAGCTTGGAGCACACCCCATGAATATGAAAAAACCTGGTGTCTTTCTAATTGTTTTTACACAGTTCATCCATGTGACAGGAAACTGGCTGTTGTTGCTGGTGTCTTTTCTTTTGAAGAGAGGCTTGAAATTTAAAAAAAAAAATCAGACAAGGATTTTGTACCACCATACAAGCAACTTGCAGTCATACTTGAACTGTCATATAAAGTTCACTCTCACTTTTGTCCTTGTTTTATGGCTGACTGCTCACGTACAAAGTTTCTGAGAGAGGCATTTGAGGTTTTTCATATACATATTTATATGCTACTGTGTGCAGAGAAATGTAGGTTTTCAGAGCATCCTTAGTGATTACCTTCCTTTAAGAGCGGGGGTTAAACCAGGAAATTTTGTCCTTATAAGTTTTATAGTACTTGAAGTATTGCAAGAGTAATCACATGCTTTGGACCTCAGCTAGGGATCAGGAAGATAAAATTGTCCTTCCTTCCCCATATGCAGTGGGTTGTATTTGGATCATGTTTGTCCTAAACAACATATTGATCACTTGGTGACTGACTCTAAGATCAATTTAGAAGTGCATAAGGTGACATTTCATGGCCTGTGATAGATAGGAAGTCCAGCCTAGTAACAATGAATTTAACAATTTCTTCTGGCTGGGGCATAGTCAAAGCAGTGAATGGTTTGAATATGCCCATGGATGTTTTTTTCAATGGATGGGAAGGGATGAAAATCTTTTATGATGATCTTAATTTGTATCCAAATTTGGACAAGCAACCAAACTGCCTCTCATGATTCAGTGCTGATAGGCTTTGCTCCTGTGGTAAGAGACCTTTCGGTGCTGGAGAGTCAGCACTGCCAAATACCTTATGCCAGAAAGTGAAAATTTCAAACTTTTCCTTTTGTTCCACTGCATGAGATGATGAAGGACATGATAAGAAAGGTTTCAAATCCTTATCTGATTTTATGTGCATGTGCTCTTGTAAATTATTTGCACTTAATATTTCCATAGCACTCTCATTTTTAATGGATGTCTTCTAAAATAACGCGTTGGGTTTTATATATACAGTTTCTTCTCTTCAAATCATTGGCCTATCCTAAGTATGGAGGCAGAGTCTACAACTAAAGAAGTCCTTCTTGCCTTGCAAACACTTTATTTAAAATACATAGACATGGTCATACCTCTGGAAAAGTTCTGCAACAGCAGTTTCTCCAAATGCATTAACACTGCAGAAAAACTTATGCAAAGGACCAAGAAAATAAAATCCACAGGCTGAAACTTTTTTTATCCAACTGTAATCAACTGGGTAGAGCAAATGCAGGGAAAGAAAATGCCTTACTCGTATTACTTAATCATTGCCAGAAGGGCGGGATTTAGTTACTGCTATATAGGTGGCTGGTGATACGTTAGCCGTGCAGCTTATCCCAGCTGGACCCAAGCCCCTGCTCTATAAGGGTCAGGGTCTCCTGCATCGTGTCTTCCATGTGACTATATAGGGAGGCATCCCTTGCCCAGCACCCTGCCAGGAATCCCTGCAGCCGAGACAGCAGATGCAGAGGACGTTGGGGTCAGTGTTTGTCTGTTATGTCCTTTCACTGAACGTGGCTGAGAAGCAGGACAGGAGGATGCTGCACCCCAGACCGGGGTGAGGTTGTTTCTTCCAGAAGAGTGACAGAGCAGGATGGGGCAAACGGGGAGAGAGATGGGCTGCTGCAAGCACTGGGAGCCAGCGGAGCAAACACAAAACCAGGGTTTGGAGTGATGGAGAGAATGAGAAGGCTCTTGACGCAGAGCTCGTAGAGAGAATGTGGGAAGAAAGGGGCCTCTTTTGTGAGAGAGACTGGACAGGAGGGGATTTGTTTCAAACCCTTTTGCTTTTTTACTAAACATGTGCTGTGGTTTCTCTGTTTTACAAAGTTTGAGAATCTCCTTTATATCCTTATAAAACTTAGCTCTAGGTTTGTCAAGCCCTTTTGGTGTTTTTTGGGGCCCTCTGTTTAAGGAGGACGTGCAGACAAACCCCGCTCCAAGCCCTGGCTGACTCTGGGACTCATCAGAGACACTTTCCAGACCCACAGAGAAAATTGCCCCCTGAAGCAGGAGGCCATAAAGCCACTATAAATATCTCCATTTGCCACTCCACTGCTTCTGCTCCTTGCCTCCCCTTCCTTTGCCTGTCAGCTCTTGGTCTCCTTCGCCTTCCCATTGCTGCTTCTCCCGTATCCCAAGGAGTCAGGTCTACCTGGGAATGAAGATATCAGCAATAAAGTTTCTATCATATTTATTCTATAGCCTACCTCATAGCCTTACTTCTTACACCACTCTGAGATGCAGTGAACGATTGCGTAGAAAGAGGGGTTGTTTCAAGCAAGTCTCTGGGGAGCCACGGATACTCCTGAACCAATCTGGGGTCATTGCCATGGAGAATCACTAACCTGTCGTTATAGGATAAATAACGTGAGAGTCAGGAGAAGGTCATACCAATCCTCTCTCTTTTGGTAAACTATCTTTAAAGTGTCTGGTCAATGTCATGTCTCACCTGCTCACCTAAAAAGCCGTTTGCATTTCTCCTCGATCTGTTTATGATGCAGTGCAGTAAATCTGCAAGGCGATGCCATCTCCATCACGCAGCTGTAGCATTGCCCTGTACCCTCACTGCCTCCCCAGACAACTATTCTGTGTAAGAAAAGTCTTCATTATTTCTACTCTAAAGCAGTTTACATTTAAAGAAGAATTGTGTTATCTTTACTATTTAAATTCTTTATTGCCTCCCTTTCAATACAAACGGGCACTGGTTACTGAGCTAAGACAATTTCAACAGGATATTTAGCCAAAGAAAACACACATCTGCAATAAAGAAATATTTTTCTTCCATTCTTGATCACTGCAATTTCCTTTCAGATTTTCCAATCTATTGTCGTGTTTGTGTTCCAGCATTTTCTAACTAATATCACTGTCAAAGTTGCAAAGTGCTTGCGTTTAAAATTCTCTCTGCTGGCAGATGCAACTGAAACAGATACAAACTGTTCCTCAGAAGAACTAAATAACCTGGTCTTTACCCTTTATTTACAAAGGGGAATTGACTTTCTCCAGCCTTTTCTGGCAAAAAGGTTATTTTATCCTTTACTTTCACAGGCCGTGTTTGTATGAAACTAAAGTAGTCCCTTAGGGTGAAGAGAAGCAGCGGTTCCTGCCTGTCTAAACCTGGTCACTGAAGAGAAATATCAGTCCATGAAGCTGATGTAGGTTAGAAACCTGACCTGTTTTAACAACAAAAGGTTGGATTTAATTACAACTGGACCAAGTTTAGCAGTTGGGCTGGGGAGTAAAATTTCATTGCGATTTATAAAAAACCCCGAAGCATGATGTGCAGTGTATCGTGCATCCGCCTGATGTCAAATGATCTGCGCTCTCCAGCAGTCGTGGAAGTTTTCATCTTTGTTCCCCTGCAGATAATTGCAGATAAACAGGTGGTACAGAGGGTGGTTTTTTGAGGTTAGAGGGAGATTTGGGAGTGGGGAGAGAGAATTTGCGAGGGACTGAGCCTATATTCACAAGATTCACTATTTGAGGGAATAACCATAGCCGAAAACAAGAAGAGGAAAACCTTTACAAGTACCAAAGATTGATGTTCAGTACAAGTTTTTTAATTCTTTGTTTTGCAATAGGAATTTTGTTTCAGAAATTAACAATTTCATAACCTTGACAGTGTTTGAAATGGAGAAACAACGTTAAAATGAACAGCATAATTTTCAGTTAAATTAAATGATTTTTATTGGCCTGAATGCTCTTTTCAAAGGAAATGTGCACTTTCAAAAGAAGTGTGCATTTTGGTTTGACCCAAAAAGAATATATAGTGTTTATAGATATGTATATATATAAATTTTTTATTTATATTAAAAAATAATATTTATTTATTTATTTACTTATTTTATTTTGGGTATCAAGACAAATAGTCTCTCATTTCTAGCTGTGGGTTGATGTAAATGTCATGAGCACATGAGATGGGGGAAGGGACGTGGGAATCCGGTTCGATTGTGTCAGCTTTGGGAAGGCATGAGCTATGTTCAGAACAATACCCACTTCTCACCTCTGGATGCACAGAAATCTACAGAGCCAACTTGTTGAATCCGTCACAACAATACTTCCATTTATCCCTTTGATGGGGAATTGTCACTGAAATAGACGCTTTGACTAAATAGTTATGTACAGCTGGTAACTAATGCATGGTTGTCTGTAGAAGCCTGAACAAGGTTTAATGGAGCTTTATTGCTTTTCACAGAGCTCTATTGTTTTCAGGTCTATTGTCCTCTATTATCTACTAAGATTATTTTAAATACTTTTGACACTTTTGTTAAAGGAAAGACACATCTGCTGGTCTTTGAGACCTGAGGATTCCTCCTCTCCTGGCCTGCTAGATGTGAGGCTGTTGCTTTTCCCATTTTGGGGTCCAGCCATCAATGACGTTGAATGCGTAATCCCAATGCACACATTGGAGATGAACACAGCTGGTCGTTCGGATCAGCACAATCAGGGAACCACACCTTTACCAACACCTGCAGAAATAGAAGCAGCAAAATGTCACATGGACTTCAATAACATCGATGGCCCCATCCTGTGCTTTCCTTTCCAGCTGGTCAGGCTTCAAGTTTACCCCCATTTCATATCCCACTGCTTCTCCATTTCTTTGTGCCGGTTCTTCCTCCATCCACCCTTTCTCTGCCCTTGTCTCTTCACAAATAAACAATCCGCACCTAATTGTTTCTTCCTATTGGCCCCAGTTTTGCCAAATCTGAACCCAAATACGATATTTCTGGTATGGTTACTCATGTAATCTCAGCCCTATCTGCTCTTACTGCTGCTGCTATGTGGGCACTATGTGTAGCCCTCACAAGACTCTGCTCCACAAAAGGCCCTCAGCACCTCTCTCCATGTATTTGTGGGGTCTGGCTGCCTCTCACCTAACTCCTCTTCAACCAACCATGAAATCCATCCACCCCTGCAAGCTTTGGCTGAGTTCTCACACTGTAGTTTGTTATGTCCTGTGGTTTCTTGTGTCACGTCCAGTGTTTTTTCTTGCTCAACTTTAGGGCAGAGGCTAGTCACCTGGCTTGCATACCTTAACAACTTCTTGTCCCTAAGTTTTTATTGCTCACCTTTAAGGCTTGATCCAAAACCTACTAACCTGAATAGCTACCTTCTGAAAACCTTAGATCAAATCTTTAATGCTACTCCCTAACTTTGAAAGATAAGTGGGAAACTTTAATACTAAAAGAGCAGAGTGAGCAATTTTTTGCCACCATCTGGGGACAAATCATTTCTCTGATCAGTAGAAGTAACCTTCCACCTGAAGCAATTCTAGTAATTGGGAATCAGATATCAAGTCCATCTGTTTAATATGTTGATTTTTTGTTTGACCATCTGGCACTCAGGTAGAGGTGGATTAAAAGCATGATCTTTACAATAAAATTGATTCCATTTGGGTTGAATTCCCCAGGTAACTATAGTATCATTATTTTTACAGTGCCTGCATTTGATTTTCAGACTACAAAAGCCTGATTTAAAGCTGTATAAGCTATATATGTGTTACACTCGTTTTTAATTCCTAACCCAAAACCAGTAGAAAATGCTTATTTCTGACATTCCATGCCTCTTAAAATCATTGCAAGAATTCCATTGATTTCTGAGGGAACAAGGATGATATCAAGATATCAGGAGCTCTACAGAAATCAGAACTAATGGAATTAAAATTTTGTATTGACAGGGCTGATTCCTTTTTAGCTGACATTACTGTATTTGTCAGGGTTCTATGTAATAAATTCATTAATTCAGATAGAAAGATATTACCTAATTAAGTACACAGAGTTGTCCCAGAAAGTCTTTAGAAAAATGTTTGTATTCAGGAGTCCCGTTTTATAAACTGCTATTCATTCAAAATCAGTTAAATTGTTTTTCTTTGTGGGTAAGGATAGTGTTTCCAGGATCAGGATTCGGCTGAGATCAGAATCTATTTCTGATGTCCACAAGAAAAATTGGAAAAGACAACGCATTGGGTGAACACTGACATACTGATTTTACTTCTTAATCTCTTGGTGTTGATGACATTACACAGCCCTATGCTTTCTAAGTGCAGTGCCTTTTCCCCTCTTGCCCTCCAAAATTGGTGATGTAGTCTTTAATATATTAACAAGGAAGAGAAGCACTACATCATTAAAAGCAAAGTTATTCTTCTTTTTGTGAACTGTTATGTTCTGACATTTCTGACAATTCTCTCTTTAAACAGTTTGCAAATGCATTTCTTTGCTTGTATATGTATCAAGTTCCACAGCTTTGTAATGATTGGATTCTTGCCATAAAAAATAAAAGCCTATAAAATAATTAGGAAGTATACAAGCTAATAATAAACATTAGATTTTTAAATGGGCTTTAATTAAATTATTGTAATCTGATTATATATGTTCAAACTAACTTTTTAGGAGTCAGCTTTTTCCTAGATGTGGCTGTCCATGGCAAAAAAAAAAAAAAAAAAAAGGCACCATCTTTTGTTTCTTATCAAGGACTAAGTACTGCAGAGGAAGAATTTTATCTTCCTGAAAAAAATATTAACAAAATGCACAAAAAGAAAAAGCCTCTGGAGACAAGTCCTTTTCAGACTGTTGGTGAAACACAAGTTTAGTCAAAGAGTGAAAAAGGTGTGGTAGGTTCTGGAGTCCTGCTATTCAGTACTGAAACATGGGTATCTTGATTACAGAGGGAGGGTTATGACGAGTCCAATAAAATACAGACAGGAAGAGATCAAATTCGAGATTGAGAGCTGTACAGCTTGTCCAGACTGGGATAAATCAATCTCAGTTATCTTGTGTTTCTAAGTCTAGACAAAGCCTCTGTGGAAGGCAGTAGGGGGTGAAAGAAATGCTCAGCTAGATGTCCTCAAGCAAGGACGTTAGCTTTTGTAAGATCTGTAGCAATAGGAACCAGTTCGCTCATAAGTGAGATGGTCAGAGAAGGAAGACTAAAGAAGAAAGTGCTGATAAATAAACAGCAAGTGGCAGGCAGGAAATCTGAATGTTAATTAATTTTTCAATGTAAATATTGGACATTTGCAATGGTCAAAATTAGCACGAATTCAGCCAGAAGAAGAAGGGTTAATTTTCTCCTACTGTATGTCATATACAGGAGTACTGGCTTTACCAATGACTTATAGTAGATGGTGTAAATCAAGAGAAGTCTAGTTGAACTCTATAGAAAACCTGGAATTTAAATTTATAATGAAAAGTGTTTAAGAAATAAATTCAGCCCAGGTTTTACCAACTCAAACGCAGCCTACATAGAGCTTTTGTTGGGTGGACACTGAATAGCTGTCCAGATGTGTTTGAATGGTTGATCACTAGACATGGGTGCTTGCTGGCTTTGGTACCCTTACATGTTGTACTTCAGAGAGCATGATCCCACTTGTCCATGGACCTTAAGACTTTTACAGAGCTCAATCCCATTAGATTAAGCATGTAGGAGGCAAGTCTGTGGCTCCAGAATGAATCCTGAAGAAAAGTTTACTTGAAAGTAACTCTCCCTCCAGCCTTCATACGTCTTTCTGAGCAGGAAAAAAAAAAAAAATCCATGATTAGATGACATAACAAGCACACTTATAGAATCATAGAATCACTGAGGTTGGAAAAGACCTCTAAGATCATCGAGTCCAACCGTCGACCCAACACCACCATGTCCACTAAACCATGTCCCTAAGTGTCTCATCTACTCGTCTTTTAAATACCTCCAGGGATGGGTTATGTGCATATCTCTGGCTCAGTTTCTTCACTCTCCTGAGTGTTCCCAGGTGGTAGGTCTGGGAATGTTCAGTATGGCCAGTATGGCCCGGTAGGCTGCTATGGCCCTGCAATTATATCCATCTTCTCCTCTAAACTGTGTGTTCTCTCTGCTTTGCTCACACCTCGCTCTTCCTTCTTCATAGCCACTCCCTTCCTTCCTGGGTTTCCCCTTTAGATAAACCAAACTGTCCAAACTTTGACACTTCCTGGTGCCTTCTTCCTTCTCACCTTACGGTCTTGCATCTTCTGGTTCCCCCAGCTCCCCAAACACACACATACTTTCACAGCCTTTGCATTTGCCAAGAGCTGTACCAATACTGCAGTTTGTTCTGCCACTGCTGAAATGTCAGGGTTCAGATTCAGCCTCCTTCTGCCTCAGTCCCCACCCATCTCACTGTTCAGTCTAATCCCACCCAAATGAGAGTCATCCAGGCTCACCAACATTTTTCCTGACCCTGGAGTCACACGGCACAGCCCTGACAGCCTCCAGCAGCTTTCCTTTGCAGCAAAGTCTTCGTCTCCAAAAACACAACCAGAATTCCTGAGTCATTTAGAGGCAAGTTATCCAACTCATTGCACTCTTAAACACTCAAAAAAAAAAAATCTATAAAATGAATGAGGCTTGCAGTATACATGATGGGGCAATGAACTGTCAAGTTTTATCAGTGCATCTTTACAGAGAACCGTGTAACTCGCGGCTTTACTATTCCCAAGTATGCTGTTGTCCCAAATCCATCCACTGAAAACCTTATGCTGTACAACACCATGCTTTCATATAACTCCTCCTATCAATACGTATAATGGCTTACTTCTTCAGGCCCTGTAAATCTGCACTGGCTCATTTAATTCAGTGGAGCATCTGAACAGCCCGAAACCGACACTTAAAACATGAGTGTACATTTTAAAATGCATACAAAAAAAAACCCTTCAAATTAATTCAGTTCCCCGAGGGGTCCCTTCTAGATCAATGTTCCTAAATAGAATTCATTATTTGCAAAATATTTCACAGATCTACACAGACAAACCGTTCTGGTTCCCAGTTTAAGATTAATGATTATGACTGTTGTTTTAACTTTTAACTGAGTATGTGTGTACTACAAAACTTGCACACCTTCTCATTCCAATTAAAAAAAAAAAATGAGGAAAGCTCTAAGCATACAAATGAAGATTTTTTTTTTAAAATCACCCCTCTTTTTCTTTCAATAAAATAACATTGGATTTTTTAAGAAAAGGAAAGATTACCATTTTAATGTAGCTCCTAAAGTAAACTACTTTTTTTTTTTTAAAAAAAAAAACACTCTTCTTAATACTTCTAATAATCCTATTCATGTTCCCAGATGAAATAATAAAGGCTGCTAATTTTTTTCACAATGTTCTTTTTGTAATCAAAATTCTGCTCTGAAGAATTATCACAGAGACGCTGCCATGTTTGTGAAATGTAGGCCTCATTGTATTAAGATAAAGGAGGTTCCTATTCATGCCACAGATTGCTTGTCTTTTGAGATATATTTTGTAGTCCATTTAGGCCATTTCCATAGCATGAAAAGAACAGAGAATTGTAATTAAGTGCAGTAGCGTATACAACACTATAATCATAATTGCTAGAATTATATTCACAATTTTCCTCACATGTTTTGCAGATGCTTTCTCTTTTATCCACATGCCATGTAGTTCATGTTCCCATTTCGTAGAAGTTGCCATCAATTTGTTGCCACATGTTTTATGTGTCACTGTGGGTTTTTTCCTCCTCCTTTGTGGAGGAGAACAAGGGTCTGATTCACTAGAAATGTCCTGCGGATTCCATTGTTTCTCTGGTTCTCCGAGCCCCGAGGGGTACCTTTCATTCTGCATCTGGCTTGTCATTTGCTCAGCCGTGTACTGGATTATCCACTTGAAAAGCAACTGCACCAATTGTGCGCTCAGCCCATCAGCCTGAAAGTTCAAAAAGTGCGAAGCACTTCTCCCTTGGAATGAACTGCGAAATGTATTCGAAAGCGGAGTTTTTATTAATTACAAGTGGCATTTGTAAACCTCCTGCTGAAGCCTGACACGGTGCTGTAAGTGGCACCATTTGTGCCAATTTATAATGTAAAATGCAAGGTCTCCGTCCGGCTTTAGTATTAGTTACAGAGTCCTAGGTGGGACTTTGTTATTCAAAATTCATAATATCTCAGGATTAGGATTTTTTTCTTCCTTTGCTAAAACAAGTCTACGGCAAGTTAGGAACGACACCGTACTGTGGGATATGGGCTCCGTTGTTACTACTGGCTGCTCACCTTCTAGAGGAGGACAAATAGCAGACTTTAACATCTGTGAAATGATGGAAGGAAGACATGCAATAGGCAGAGTGAAGCATCAGGTGGCATTAATATCTCACACTGGCACTAAACCTGGACTAGAAGTCTGGCTCCATCACGCCTCTAAAGAACTGGAAGTTTTCCACCAGAGAGCCAAGAGCTTTTGTTAGCTCACAGGGAATGAAGAGACCAGGCTGCAGAGACCTTTCTGCACCGTTTCTCTGTTCCCTCCCTCCCACACAGTATGTAAAGTGTTCTGGATATTTTCTGCAACTTTTATTTTCCCCAATTTTATTTTTTTTTTATATTTGCAGAATCTCTCTGACAAGAAATGTGACACTGCCGGGATATCCTCTTGCATCCAAAATAAAATCTTCAAATATATCAGTGGTTACTATTTTGAGACTTTTTTAATGCATCAGTTTACTAGATTCAGAGCACTTGAAACATCTTGGAGAAAAAATGAGACAAGTGTTTCCAGTGACTGACTTCTCCCCCAATCCCTGTATGGCTGATGTAATCCCATTTTCTTAACATCTTCCTATCATCTCAAAATCCTCTGCAAAAAAGAAGTCAAGGGTTACATGTGCATCTTTTGATGGACACATACCAGTCTTACTTTCACTTCCCCAAGGTAGCTTTTGTACAAAGTTAGTTAAAACTTTAAAGCTTTGCGTGTTTTCTTGTTCTGTTTTTCATTTAAACTTTTGGCTGGCAGGCATTTCCTTAGGTACACCTTTTATCCTCTTAAGAAATAGTTTGTCAAAATTGAAGCAAAATTGAGGTTTCATAGTGTTATTTTATCCTTCAGGAATGCATTCATGTTCCATGTTTGTATTTTTTATTTATCATCGTTAAATGCATAAAATATTAGAATCCTTGAGGGACAGTGAGTTGAAAGAGTAGTTTGGGATAGAGAGGGGGAAAGCATCCAAGAACAGAGATTTGATTTACTTAGTTACCGTAACAGCTGAAACACAGCAAACATTTTACAAGGAGCCACAGTGTTTTTACATTGGAGTCAGCTGAGTCCCTAACAGAAGATTAGCAGAGCTGGCGTTCAGCAGAGCTGTGTACTTCAAACACATGCCAGAAACAGAGCATGTGGTTGGGTTCACTGGAAAAGATCCTGGTGGGATCCTGAGGTCTGAGAGTTGCTCCTCCTGGTCACTGGGAGCCCAGCCACGAGCTCTACCTTCAAATCTCAGCATCTTTTAAGATTGTGTCATGCAAAGTGCAACCTGTGTTGAGATACGCACTTAGACGTGATCAAAGGTAACTTGTAAACATATAAAGAGTGCAATAGAATGCTTGAGGCAGGACAGTGATATTTCTCCTTACCGTATCTTCAGTCTCAGCTTTTCAGTCTTTAGTTTTCGCTCTTAACCCTCATATCTATCCTCTAAAGCAGAAAAACATTTTCACGCTCATTTTACAAATAAGAATAATTAAGGCAGAAAATGAAACCTGTTTCCTGCCTTAAACGTCAGGGAAATCAGCACAAAAGCCGGCTCGCAATTCCTTACTCCCAGTCCTATACACAGGTCACCTCACGCCCCTCCCTAACAGGGTATAAACAACACAGTGCTTCTGCACTGCCAGTCCCATCCTCGTGCTCCATTCTCAGCATTTTCTACAATGGAAACCATGATAAAATATCCATTATAGCAGCTTGGAAGTAGCCCCATTTAAAATACATTTACTTCTGTGTCTGCATTGGTTATAGAGATCAAACAGGAATTTATGTGTAGCAATTTTCTGCATCGCAATGCTGCTCCTTTGGAGGTTAAAGGTAAACTTTTCTGAAATTACCCAGGTATTTTGTGCTGCCACTGCGAACTTGTGTCTAATTTGCTCTTTACAACCACCTACCAACTGGAAATGTGTTTCAAATGGAAGGAAGGAAGGAAGGAAGGAAGGAAGGAAGGAAGGAAGGAAGGAAGGAAGGAAGGAAGGAAGGAAGGGAGGGAGGGAGGGAGGGAGGGAGGACGGACACTAAGTAGTCAGAAAAAAAAAGATGTTTTCCAGAGGAAAAAAAAAAAACCTTATGGTGTTTTTTTCTTTATATCCTAGAGTTTCTTTCCCCTAAAAACAGGAGTTATCCACACAGAAAGATCTGTCTGGCAGGAAGCCTATTTCCTAGGAAAATACTTGTTTCTCTACAGGTTCTTGGATGTTGGTTTTGTTTTTTTTTTTTTTAATCCCAGAGTCTAAGATTAGCCAATCATTAAACTACGTTAAATAAAAAAGTGCTTCTGTTGCATTTTGCACTCAGTTAAAACAAAGAAGAAAGAGGCTGCATTTTCTCTGTGAAAATTCACTAAGCTATTTTTTTTGCCACAGTACAGGATTGTAAACAAAATAGTTTCATAATATCCATTTAATTTATGAATGCTGAGAAATTTCAAAGCTAAAACCATAAAGTTTTGGTTTTGTTTCATTGAAGTGACCTGTATTTTGACATCATATCAAGCAAAAAAATCCACTTTTACTGGCAGTGTGTGGAGAGGCTGTCTAATGGAAAGAGGTCTGACCTGGGCTTCAGAAGATCTGTACTCATTTTCCCCTTCAGCTACAGACTTGGTGTGATTTCATCTAACAAATACACCAAGAGACAACACAAAGGTAGAAATATACAGACAGCTCCTAGAATCAAACCAGAATTTTCAAGTGATACCGAGACAGTTCCCAATAGAATGGCATAATACATATTTAAATAAGAAATAGCCTCTCCAAGGGTGTTTAAGGCTTACAGCCACCCCTAGTATCCAACAGAAAGTTTTTCTTTTCATTTTCACTCTCAGACTCCATCTGGGATTAGAAAAAAGATCATCTTGTATTGCTTGAAACTGGGATTTACGTGACTGTCAGGAATTTCACTTTCTCCTGAGATTTCTGCAGAGTTGGGATGTTTGGATGTGCTCCACAGGAGAGGCTCAGCTCTTGGAAGCCTATCTGAATATCACTGATTATTTGGCTACATAGCGAGCAAGAGAGAGCTTCATGAGATGCCTGATAATTCTTACTGACTCCAAGCTTTTGGGCACTGTCCTAGTTTTGGCTGGGATAGAGTTAATTTTCTTCCTAGTAGCTGGTACAGTGCTGTGTTTTGGATTTAGGATGAGAGTAATGTAATAACACACCGATGTTTTAGTTGTTGCTAAGCAGTGCTTATACTAAGTCAAGGACTTTTCAGCTTCCCATGCCCTGCCAGCGAGAAGCTGGGAGGGGGCACAGCCAGGACAGCTGACCCAAACTGGCCAAAGGGACATTCCATGCCATGTGATGTCATGCTCAGTATATAAGCTGGCGGGAGTTGGCCGGGGGGCAGCCATCGCTGCTCGGGGACCGGCTGGGCGTCGGTTGGCAGGTGGTGAGCGGTTGCATCATTTTTTTTTTCCCCCTTTCCCTGGGTTTTTGGTTTTATCTCTCTCTCTCTCTCGTTGTTTTACTTTCCATTACATTTTTATTATTATTATTATTATCATTATCATTATCATTATCATCATAATATCATTATTACCATTATTGTCATTATTCTATTATTTCAAGTGTTAAACTGTTGTCACCTCAACCCATGAGTTTTCTCACTTTTGCTCTTCATATTCTCTCCCCCATCCCACTGCGGGGGGGCAGAGTGAGCAAAAGGCTGTGTAGTGCTCAGTTGCCAACTGGGGTTAAAGCACGACAGGTAGCCTTTCATTCTTTGTGGCATCAGTATGCAAGTACATACCCAGACTTGGTCAAAACACGTGCTTGAAAGTTGCATGTAACTTAAAAGTACAAGTAATTTAAAAGTTACCTGATTCTTTGAAGAGCCAAACACCTTCCTCAGGTGTCTCACTGATGCCCACCATTCCCTGGGCTGATGAGAAGTAGCTCACCCTCCACTGAATGATGAGGGCAATTCTGAACATGATGATTGTCCTGGTTTCGGCAGGGATAGAGTTAATTTCCTTCCTAGTAGCTGGTACAGTGCTGTGTTTTGGATTTAGGGAGAGAACAATGTTGATAACACACCCATGTTTTAGTTGTTGCTAGGTAGTGCTTACACTAGTCAAGGACTTTTCAGTTTCCCATGCTCTACTGACTGAGAAGGCTGGAGGTGCACAAGAAGCTGGGAGGGGGCACAGCCAGGACAGCTGACCCCAACTGGCCAAAGGGATATTCCATACCATGGGACGTCATGCTCAGTATATAAAGCTGGGGGAAGAAGGAGGAAGGGGGGGAC
Source organism: Aptenodytes patagonicus (assembly GCF_965638725.1). Taxonomy (NCBI): domain Eukaryota; kingdom Metazoa; phylum Chordata; class Aves; order Sphenisciformes; family Spheniscidae; genus Aptenodytes; species Aptenodytes patagonicus. Next base: position 222,778,044 of record NC_134949.1, read on the forward strand.
GTTTGGAGTGATGGCGTTTGTCTTCCCAAGTAACCGTTACGCGTGATGGAGCCCTGCTTTCCTGGAGATGGCTGAACACCTGCCTGCCCATGGGAAGGAGTGAATGAATTCCTTGTTTTGCTTTGCTTGCGTGTGTGGCTTTTGCTTTACCTATTAAACTGCCTTTATCTCAACCCACGAGTTTTCTCACTTTTACCCTTCCGATTCTCTCCCCCATCCCACCGGGGGGGAGTGAGCGAGCGGCTGCGTGGTGCTTAGTTGCCGGCTGAGGTTAAACCACGACAATGATTCAGTGACGTGTTGGGGAAACCTAAGCGTGTTCTGAGTTAGGTGGGGAGAAAACGAATGTCGGAAAGAGTAGTTATACCGAAACAACACAGGGGCTTAAGGTGGTAACCCTCCACATCAGCACCTTGCTGAGGCTGTCATACTGCTTTCAGTTCTAGAGTCAGCCTGAGGAGTTCTTCATCATGCCCATAACACAGAGCAAGCGTACTCTGAATTTCCACAGCCCTTGAGGTGTAAACTAGATAGTCCTCTACGGACATGTCTATCTGTTCCTAGCCTGGTATGATCCATGCTCTGCAATCAAGTGAAAAACTTCTTTTTCTCTCTCTCTACTGATAGCCAAGCTGGAAGGAAGAGTTATCTATTTGATTCAAAAACAGATTGGAAAGAGGACAGTTTAGGGAATTAAAACACAAAGGAAGAGCAGTAGCCCTGGAAACAGGAGACTGAGAGTATAGATTGAGATTGGGTATAGGGAGGTAAGCGAGCCTGGTACTCTGTGAGCATCGCAGAGGTGTGGGACCCAGAAGAAGGGTATAACAACACTGTGGGACCATAGGTTGGTGAGGAAACTGAGGTCAGATAACAAGCAAGAGGGAACAAGATGGACTGGGAGAACAAAATTGGTCGGATGGGATTAGGATTAATGAGAAGCGTGTGAAAGCAAATCTGGAGTTACTGAAGGGGAAAAAAGAGGTTTCAAGAGGAGATATTGAAATTGAATAAGAAAGGAGGAAAGTGGAAGGCTGAGAATAGGAGGGCAGAAAGAGGCTCTCTGGGCTAGAAGTCTAGGAGCAGCATTAGGAAAGACTGGAACAAGACCCTTGCGTTGGTAGAGTCATAATAAATAGGGAAAAATGAACAGCAGTTCAGAAAGGCTGATATTTTTGGTCATCCAGCCAACCTGCTCATAGCAGTGGTGGTGTCTGAATGGGGAATCAGGCAGTGCTTGGTACTATCAGCCCACGCTGATAGTCTGCACACCCATGAGCAGCTGGTTTACTGGCATGTTGCTCCTTCCTTTTCGCATCCTGCAGAGACTCCACCAGTGGGAACTCTGCAAGCCACATTTGCAGCATAGAGCCTCATGAGGCTTGCAAAACGTGTGCCAACCACCCCTTAAGACGAGCTTCTCTGCTGTTGCTGTTATTCTAGTGACAGGAGTCTGTGAAATGTAACTAAGCTTTCCAATGTTACCAACGAAACATGCGGGTTTTAATATACTATGCCAAGGAATGAGATTTTGTTTTTTATTAATTTCATTCTTGAAAATGTAGTAAATTGCATGTGAAAATCCTCCTTAAAAACATAATTATAAGAAGATTACAAAAATCAGACATGCAATAGTTAAATACACAAGAAACCTTAAATCATCTTATTCTTTTCTCGCCCTCCACCCTGCACTGGAATACAGCTGGAGTTCATTAATATTTTTGAAGCACTTAGGATGACAGAAAATCCCATATGGAAATGAACAGAAAAGCTTGGCTAGATACTGTTCAGGGGAAAAAAAAAAAAAAAGCCACATACTGCATAAGAAAGAGGAAACGACATACTGTATCATTGCATTTCTGGGCCAAATGAGACCAAGTCATTCAGAAAAAAACTATATGATCACATAATTAAAGACCTGTATATACATATATAAGTTTATTTAAGGGGACACAAGCAACTAAAATTCTCTGGAGAGCTTGACCTTCTGTTCGTTAATATTATTCTTTCAGTGGAGCTTGGGATGCAGAGGACGGATAACTACCTCTGCTTGTGTCGGGGTGTGTGTATGTATTACGAGTAGTTGCTAAGTTCAGCATTAATAGATAGTGCTTTGTAGCTTGTTTCCCATGTTATTTAGGATATATGACCTATTTCAACAACTGCAGATGGTTCCTGTGGCAGCCTTTTACATCAGCTTTGGTATGGAGAGACAGATGCAACAGCTTGGTCTTGTGCTAAAAAGGCATCTCCACAACCACTTAAATGTTAGAAACCGCACAAGGCAAACTGAGAATTGTCTCCCTCTGGTATCTCAGTGAAATGACATCATGGCACATCAAAAATAAGAAAAGAAGAAAAGTATATTTCCTATTTCTGGGTCCACTTAATTTTAATAATCAAAGGGAAAGGTGTAAAGGCACCAAATAGTGAAGAACTTTGTTCTCTTAGGACAATGCAATCATCTAAGAACATGGCTGAAGGATGTTCATCCACAAAACAAGAATTACCAAAAAGCACACTATATAAATTTTTGTCAGTGTTGTCTTTATTATAGATTTATACGAGTGCATATATTTTAAAACCGCAAATAATACCTTCATACGCAATAGAAAAACCTCTACCGAGGAAATGTTCCACTTTCTAACGTTTCTTCCCATGAGGTCAAAATGAGAAAATAGAGCATCCATGACAGGTGTTCCTTGTAACGCTTAATTTTACAGTAGGAAGGCACTCAGCCTCTAGAGTGTAAGGCCCTCTACAGAATAGACCTGCCACCTGAACAAATTAAATACAGGGTTGGTCTTTTTTCAAAAGGCATTTCTGATTAATGTTGACAGATCATTGTGGTGCTGATGATCAATTAGTTAATGTTTGTACAGTACTTTGAAGATGTAAAACTCTATAAGTACTGAGCATTGCTATTATTACGAGTACACTTCAAGATCCTTAGGTAACTGTTGGGAGTACAGTAGACACGATCTTAATCTATTAATAGCCCTTTATAAGTGCAGTTGTTCACAGACTGCCAAAACATCGCTATTGTAGTATAATCCTTTTTTCTTTTTTTTTTTTTTCCAGATAGCATGGGTGTCATGAATGTTAATAGCAAGGAAACAAAATTGCTCCTGTCATTTTCTTCCCATTTTTGTACATAAGTATATGAGAATCTGTCTCCTTAAAATGACAGGAGAGAATCACATCCCCCTAAGACTCCAATCGACTGCATAAGGTCTTTAATTTGGGATTTGAGTGCCAGATAATTAGTAGCTGAGGTAGAATCACACCGCTTTGTGAGTCCCATGGCCCAATTAGTAAATCAGATTGTAAAAGATTACTAGAATGGGCCTTTAATCTTACCAGCATTTTACTGTTATTGCATGTGCTAGACAGAGCATCCTGTATCGGGGACAGGAGGAAGGAGAAATTTAGTGTCATAGCAGATAATCTGCTGATGTAAATTGATACAAATCCTTATTTACATCTGCTGGGAACTTGGCTCCTGGCCTTATAGGCACTGTATGTAATGTCTGCAAATTAGTCTCAAGTTGCCAGTGAGGGTAACTGAAAATCTACCCAGTGAGGATGTGTGCAACGAAAGGCAAAAAATAATAATCCAAAATCAAAGAAGCAACAAGCTTTCCAAGTAAAAGAAGTCAGTGTAAACTCAGTTAAGGTCAGGGAGGAAAGAGCAAGACAAAAATTAGGGCAATAAAAATGTATTTTTGAGTCATTCTCCTATCTCTTCACATGCAGACATGCACAATCACACCCTCACACCCCCAAGTGTGTACCAGTGTTGGTAATTTCTGAGAGAGGGCTTGTCAAAGGGTGCATTCAGAGACAAGATGGAGCTGCAGGTAAAGGTCATCACATGCTTAATTTGAAGCCCACGAGGCTCCCTCTGTCCGACCTGCCCCAAGAAGACCCCACACCTGAAATGGGGCCAGCAGGAGCTGGAGGGACTGATGGGAAGGAAAGTGACTGTCAGAGGTACCCAGGGTGTCAACCAGGATCAAGAGAGTGTGAGCAGCATGGGTCAGGAGAGGGGCACCTCATCGGTGCTGCGTACGTTGGCATTTCCAGATGTGCAAGAGGTCGGAGGAGGGGAAGACAGGCCGACAGAGGTGGTCCAGCAGTCTTTACCCAGTGCATCACTGCGTGGTGTTGGGCAACCACTTCACCTCTGTTCCCTGCTTGCTCCTTCTGCAAAATAGAGGTGACAGCTCTGCGAAATGCTGTGTGAATATGAAGTATTAGCAACACTAATTCTGTTTACAGGAATATTTGTTCCTCTTAGTGTTACAGAAGCCTCTTATTAGTCTCCAGGTCTCATTTATTTTTACTCAATGCTGTCCACACAATCACCAGTTCTCATTATGAAAATTATTGCTGCCTCTATCACTGTGTTTTTGTCTGAGAATATATTTCATGTTTAGGAGGACCTATTAAAATTATCTAGTCTGACCTCCCACACAGTGCAAGCATTATATTCTCACCGAGTCATTCTTACAACAAATCTCACAGTGGAACTATTAAAAATACCAGCTTATGTTCATGGGCCAGGGTGCCACTGTGCCAGACACTTAACAAGGGATCACCCCTTCCCTGAAGAATTTATAAATTAACTGGATCCTGCAGTAGGGTGAGACAGAAGAAATGTGGCTGTCCTTAAGATTATTAGAATCTGTGGAAAGCCCAGAGAATAAATCTTCTAGCTCCCCGTGTATTGTTTTACCCCCACAGCCATCCTTTTTGTGATGAATAAAAGAAAAACTTCTTTTGTTATGGTAATTCTCTGTCACCTCTTTTTAATCAGTGTAATTTTTTACAGATAATATTTAATTTATTTCCTGAGAAAGTAGTCAGACTTCAAGTCCTCTTCACAACAGCTGAAGTCCTTAAGAACCTCTACATTGGTGTCACAGGATTTCTGCCTGTGCCATGGTCTGATCTTTCCTGATATTACACACCACCCATCACTGTCATTGCCAGCAAAGCAGCCTTATGAAGATGGAAAGCCTCCGATGTTAATTTTCAGAGCCATGCTCTCAACCTGCTACACAGGGCATTAGCCTCACAACTCCCGTTAGCCCCCACTGTGTTGAGTCAAAAATCAAGTCCATTAACGGTGTCAGGCATTGTATGCTCACGGTAATCAGATTTGCTGGTCACTTAGACCCAGCTGCACTTAAAAACGTGTGTTTAGAATAAAAATGTTAGATAGTAGCAAAGCTGAAATACTTGACAGCAAGGGGGTTTTTTTTAGGCCATGTAAAATATACTTTAGATGCCAACGTGCAAGGAGAATCATCCCAGATTGCTAATGCAGTGTTGGAATTTAAGTAAGATTTTACCAGAGGAGATGTTGGTACTGTCACAGCAATTAAACTTTCCAGCTCGGCTTTCCTGCGTATGTGGAGTTTGCACTGTCCCGAGGCCACAGTCTCCATCAAGCCTCCGTTGTGCTGAGTGCCGTGTGAGTACAAATAAAGAGACAGTCCCTGCCCTGTTGAGCTTCCAGCCTGCAAAATAACGTCATTACTTCTCGGCTCGGTGTCACAGTTCAAGGAGAAGCACCCTGGCTGGAGGGGAAATAGCTGAAACTGCAGGAGTTGGTCCATCTTCCCCCTTTCACGGAGGAACACAACACATAATAACAGCCGGCTCTTTTCTCTTCACCCCGTGCTCCCTGCTGTCAAACTCCGCTTGCTGCTGTGGCATCTGACAAGCAAACATTTCCTTCAACCTCACCTTGTATTTTTTTTACAGGAGCTCATTATTAGCAACATAAATTATGATCTGAGGTCAGTGTTATCGAGCACATGGGATTAAAATTGCAAGCTTTAAATAAAAAAGTCAGTCTGGCAGGTGCATGTGGCTAGCTCTGGGGAACATTTTTGACAAATATGAGATTTCTTTGAAAATAGAAGTTTGGAAGGAAGAAGTATCTGCAAATTTGGTTCAAGTTTGATTAAGTAAGAAGTTATTAGGAATATTTTTTCTAGATATTCCCACATTTCTTTAAAAAGACCTACGCTGGAAAAAAGAAAGGTAGAGGAAAATTTTAAATGACAAATATTATGGCAATAAAATAGAGCGTTCCACCTGAATTAAAAATGAAATATATGAAGTTTTCCCCCAAAAAAAGCAAAATATTTGGGAGAAAAATATATATAGAAAATAATATACTTTAAGCTCTACTCTCATCTTAGCTTTTTCATTTCTTTCAATGGCCAAGCCTCAGAAATGCAGCAGTCATGCAGGTCTGTTTATTACTTGAATTTTAGGGCCATTCTTATTTAAATGACTGGGAAAAGAATTTCAGGGAAAGGTCATTTGTATTTGGAATCGTCCAGACACAAATTCCCAACTCCAAAATAAAATTACAGAAGGGCTAAGGTCTGAGGTCGGGTTTGGGTTCCTCTTCAGATGCAATTCAAACCCCATGGGCTTGTGCAGCATATTTAGATTTGCAACTACAACAGACAGAGAGCAGCTATTTTGATTATTCCAGGCTGGCAGTGGGGCTGAAATGAATATTTCTTATCTAGGTTTGAAGGTACTGCACATGTTATAATTAGAGCTGTAAAAAAAGTGGAGGTCTTCACCTCTTCCCACTGACATGGCGGCTCTGCTTGTTAGCCATTTATTAGCTGTGAAATTTCCATTAAAAATTTGCATTGCCCAAGACCATATGGAAACGTCAAAGTTCAAATGACAGTACAGACCTCTTGTTTAGCCCTGGTACACTGCCTAGCAAAAGGAGATTTTTTTTTTCCCCAGTATTTGAACTAATCTTTTGTACGGTTGTATTGACACCTTATGGAGCTGGGACTTAAGCCCATCAGCAGAGCACCGCGCAGTGTCCATGGGGTAGCAGGGACATTCTTGAATCCTTTTTTTTAGGGAGTGGCGCCACTGATGGTCATAGGTCGCTCTGCTTTCTAAGTTCCTCACCCTACTTCCCCTGGGCCTTAGACGGCCAAAGCAAAACCGACAAACTAGAACAAGCCCCTCAAAATTATTGTAAGAAGGTTTAATTCTACTGTTTCTTCTCATTTCTTGTGTCTTCTTGGTAATCCAGAAAAGAACAGCAAGTGTTACTCTGTGGTGAGGGGCTGATCCCAGGCAGCAGGGGTAGAAATTTCTCTTTTGATTAGTGATATTACTTTAATTTGTACATGCACAGACTGGGGTAGATCACAAAAAGGCAGTAATCTGCTTTCTGGACTCACCTGAGGGCTCTGGCAGCTCTGCAGGGTGTCACCTCCTGGACGCTCTCAGTGGCTGTTGTTAGATTATTTCTGCTAAATACTTTGCAGCCTTGAGCTCTCATTTAGAGTCTTGCAGTACTTCTCTCTTAGCTTGTACCTGAGGATCCAGCCCTGAAGTACATTATTTTTTTTCCCCAGACCTATTGTTTGATGCTGACACAACCAGGCGAGTTACAGAGGCAGGAGATCAGAACGACACAGAATTGCAGGCACCCATTCACTGAGGTCTGAATGTTCAGCAGACAGCTATCTGCAGCTCTGTTAGCCTTCTGCTATTTCTTTAACAAATTTAGGGAAAACACATTTTTGCTGAACATCGGGTCTATTTTCTGTATCAGAAAGACATTGCACACCAATAGTAAAGTGGGATACCGGACCACTTGGTTACAGCTAGAGTCCTTTAGCTTACCATCATGAAAAAGGCATACTTGGTAGGACAGAGGGCCCCCAAGGCTCTGCAAAAGCAGTCATAAACATTAGCCATAGATGAGAACAGCGGAGAAATTCCAGACAAACATTCTGGCTATGATCAGACCACACATGTATTTTCTGATAGTGCAAGAGACTATTTCTGAGAAGCTGTGATTGCAAGATTACAGCTGGATTTTGCTGACAGCATCTTTAGCTTTTTTCTTCCCTCTACAATCATTGCTAAATATGAACAAAAATTTGCTCCATTGTCCATAATTTGAGGCATATGAAATGAGAGTATAACACACTAAGCGAAAAAACAATGTTGTAGGGGTTGGAGTCCCTGTTCCAGTAGCATGCTGTTCATTTTCCCCATATACAAAATCCTCCTGCTCTGTCCCTGAAGTATTCACCTATTTTCCCCATGTTTCTCAACATTAATAACAAAAAATTCCAACTGACCTGTCGACACCCCAGGGCCCTAAGTCATTGGTAGTCCATGCAAGTAGGACTTCTACAGGCATGTCAGCAAGAGCTGAGGATGGACAACTGCGTGACAGTTCCTCCTGTGGTCCAACCCAGCCCAGAAACTGTTTGAACACATGGACTTAGGTCTGTGACTCACTAATGAGTCCCACTGTGGTCTCACTGTTGTTTATAGTGCTTTCAGAGGACTTACCCGTCAATGCACATTCTGTAATTACACACCTAAGCCAAACCCAGACTTCTGCTGGCTCTTGTTCCACCATTGGAGAGTGCTACACTAACGTGACTGACTCCACTGGGGCAGGCAGAGTTTTCCTTCACTGACATATAGCTGGGACCAGCTTTCACTCCTCAGTCATTAGAGTTTTGTTACTGGAAGCAATGCAAAAATAAATAAATGGTCATTGCTTCATCTTACAGGGCTGCAAGACCACTCGCATGCACCATCTTACTTGTCTGAAGCCCCTGGAAAAGCACACAACCATGTGTTATGGGCGTTAAGGTGAAATGCAGGCTTGATTTGCTGGGTATGGGCTACGTGTGTAAAGCTTTGCCTTCCAATAAACCCTGTGAGTGTAACTTCAGTGAGGCTTGTGCTTTGTTCCAGCATGGGAATGGATTTAGTACATTGGATACGGTGTCAATCTTATAACCAGTCCTTACTGTGCCATGACTTCAATTTTCGTATCAGGGAGCATATGAGGTCTGCATGCCTTCAGTCGTTGTCAGAGCCAAAACGCAGCTATTTTCTGTTCCACTGCTAGCCTGGTGATCATTTCTATTCCCACATTGCTGGAGTATCCCAACGCAGCCACTGTAAAGAAGTAGAGAGGTTTGCAAACCGTTGTTTTCTCTCCCCAGACAGTGGAGTAACTAGAGATACACAAGTGGAGACACCAGTCAAAATCCACATCAGCCAGTGCAAACCAGCCTGTTCCAGCGTTTTGGGGTTTTCTTGTGTTCTTTCTTTTTGATACTGGCTTACATGGATGTCTCATCATTTTTAATACAGGTTTCTGGGCAGTGCTAAACAAAGGAAGATTCTACTAATATGCAATTATCTTCACTGAAAAAAATATTCAAGAGTTTAAATGCTCTTTTTTGTAAGATCTTCTTTAGAAAATTTACCTTTGTGGTTATGTAATAAAATGGGTAGGTAATATCTTTAAGAAAGCTGAGTTTGCCTTTAGGGAAGAATTAGACAATCTAAAAATTCCTCTCTGAAATGTCTCTTTTGTTGAGCAATTGAAGCTGCCATAATTAAGCAGTGTTTTGTTCTCGTACAGGTTTGTTTACATTTGAGAAAATGCAATGGAACAATTAAAATTTAATAATATGGTAAATAAGATCTGAATAATTTATTCAGAGCAAATAAAATGAATGTTGATGATCACATTTTTTGAGAGTAGAAGAAAAAACTGACTTCTAAGACTATAGAAATTTTGTGCTTTTGTTTGGAACAAACATGTTTATATTGGAACCATCATACAGGAAGAAAATACAAGTATCTATTTAGGGACAGAAGTACATGTAAAGCGTGAACTCATTTGAAATTAGATAAACTTGAATAATATAGAAAATATTAAGTGGCAAATACTGATTTTGAAATATCATATTCCAACTCTTTCTTAAAAGTAATTTTATATATGTGTACTCTGTTGTGTAGTTATGCATTTCTTTATACTTTTGCAATGGAAATAGTAGAGCGCCTGATTTTTTGCTATTAACAGTAATGGGATCTGTACCATTAGCTTCAATAGTGCATGACCAAGACTATTATTATCATTATTTGTTACAAAGGCATCTAGAAGCTCTAAATAAATAAATAAATCAGAATCACATTGTACCTATGTATAAAGGCTTACAAGTTAACAGCACACTTTGTTGTAGAGTCTACTACTTCTGATGAAAGCCTTTTTTCCAAAAATATGTATTTAGCTTTTTCTCTGAAATAGGCTTAAATAAGTCAAATGCATTTTCCATTCACTTTGTAAAATATTTTCTATTGCATAATTACTTACTTACACGGTCAGTAGAGAAAGTCTTGTTTATTTTCCTCCAAATTTATTGTTTTTAAATACAGAGGAATAGTTTTGTGTCATTTGCAGCTCAAATTAGTACACTCGGAAAACATGTTTGTGGATGGCTGCTTAACTCTGTAAGTCCTGGGTTCAGTGATTCATGTGCCAAAAACAGGAAAGAAAAATTGTTTGGCCATTTTTAATATAAAAGAATAGGTAGAGCACCTCGATGAAAAGCAATAGGAACAATCCTTCAGAATTTTGCCTAATCCTGCCTTCAACATCCAACAGCACAGTGCTCTAAATTTAAAGCATACCCATGGGTTTGAGAGGATGTCTAGTCCAACAGAGTAGAATTATTGCTGCAACTCTAGGGAATGCACCAGTAACAACTACTAAACCCATAAAATCCAGAGTTGAAGACATATGTGCACCATCTGAGGTTTAACATTTCCTGCAAGTTATGGAGAATGCAATGCAGTGTATAACCAGGTCCTGTGTCGTGGCTGGACTGACCTGAAAAGCAGCTTTCAAACAGCATAGCAGAACCCCAAGAAACTTAAAAAATGGCTGAGTACTTGCAGTGGTTTTTTTCATTGAAGGGCTCAGTCTGTCTTCCATACAGCCTGAATGTTGTATTGCTTATTTTTGTAGATTCATATATAATACGAAAGAAGAAAAACTGAGGCCAGTAGTGTTATTTCAAGCTACCAATAAAAACAGTGAGTCTCTCAGACATCTGCTCAAATTTCAGGGTTATTTTCTGTCCTTGCAATAGGCTGTAATATATACTATGCAACATCCACAGCAACTGACAGAGTTATTCATGTAAATAATGAAAGGGAAAATAAAAGAGCCAGTCTGATGATAGAAAATGATAAAAATGAATAATCAAGATGAATACGCAGGATCAAGATACAAAGAGATGACAGGAAAAAGGGGCAAGGAATAGGAGATTCTGATCAGATTTTACACCACCAGCGAGTACTGTTTGGTGACATCTTCAGCCTGCTGAGGAAGTGTCCATTTTGAAGCTACTGTCTTTCTTGCAGGAGTGACATATTTTGCTGGATGGCCTACCTGTGCGATTTAATCCTGTAGTCACTCAACTAGGTCATTCTAGTGGTGTCTTATAGATTCATAATCATGTTAAAATAGAGAAACCAGCACTGCTATTGAAATAGGCAGTCTTGTTCTTTCCATGCCTTGTGTTTTCTCCCTTTCTGTCCTGGCACAGTCCTCTAACCTGACATTAATCTGGAGAGAAAATAAAAATAATAATAAAAAAAAAAAATTAACCTGTTCCTTGGTTCATCTGATTGCCCAGCTGCACAAAGATTAATGTTAAATATTTTGGTGCAAGTTTTCTCTTTTTAGTCTCATAAATGAAAGCCTAGAGCTTGGGTTTGCAAATCCCTCCTCAGTGTATTACTGGGCCAATGTCTGGGAAGTGTGTGAAGGACAAAGGTATGAAGGCAGATCTCAGATAACTTGAAGGAAACTCCAACCTCCTGAAAAACCTGAAGTCTGCAAGTCTCCTCTGGTCAGTGTTAAACCCAACCTCCATCACTGTTGTAGTATGTGAAAAGAGCCTTTGACCATGCATTATCTATTTATGGCCAATGATATTTATCTAGCATGATGTGTCTAAGTAAGAGCAAAAACAGAGTCTTTTTTGGCTTTGGTTGGAGAAGATGGGTTAAAGACTTGTTCTCCACCAATGAGGTTTAAGTAGTTTGAAGAACAGACATGAAATGGAGCAAGCAAGGGGGTCTCCACTCCACAGTTCCTCTGGGCATGCTGTGAACTAGCTGCTGCTGCGCAGGAAATCAAGTGCCGTGAACCTGTACACACTCATAGCACGGGTGTGAGGGTTCACACGCCTACTTCTGCCAGGCTGGGAGAGGTGCTTGCTGTGGTTACCCAAAACCATAACTTTGAAACTTGAAAGCGTAAAATTGGTCTTCAGGCTTAATAAACTGCATAGTAAATAAGCCTTTCTGAAGTCCCCAAAATCTTAGAGCCACCTTGACATTAGCTGGAGTGAGCTCATTGTAGCCACTTTTGTGTTTCACTGCAAAACTCAAGGCTTAACCTACAGTACCAAACTTAATAATGTTGAACACGCAGTGTTAACTGTCTGAGGTTACTACAGCTCATTAACTAACTAACAGTTGTTTAGTCCATAAATAAAAAGCTCCAGTCATCCATTAAGTATACAGCATAAATCATTTGTACCCGCAGATCGTGTCTTTTGTAAAGCAAGAAGTCATGTATACCAATAATAAACAGCAAAAACCCAACAAATTCTCATTAAGAAACTAGTCCTCTCAGTAGGTTTCATTCTTCCTCATCCTTCATCACTAACTCTTGTGCTTTATTCTACAAAAGTTTCCCTTTTTTACCTCTTTGCTATCAGTGAGCAAAAATGCTTCCTACAGATGAGGAGATACCTCTTTTCTCCGTCTGTTGAGGCATTTTCTTTGCTGTGCTCTGGAAATTTGCCAAAAGGGAAGGAGATAACACTTCTGAACACGGGGTGGATGGCAGACATAAATCCAACGGAGAGATGGACTACAGCAGCTGACTGATGATGCAGAGATTTCACAAAGGTTGTTTTGTTTACTCTCACTGAATCTGAGATTTTCTTCTTCCATTTGTGTCAGTGAGATCAAGGATAGTGCAAATCACTCACCAAAGGAAGTGCAGGGCTTTTAATTACGTGAACTTTGTCCTTTTTGTTTTGGCACTCCAATTTAATGAAGCCAGAACCTACCACTGCAGGTAGGAATTCACCGGGGAGGTAAGAAAGTGTTGCACAAGGTATCTGCCTATACTTGCTAGCAATAGCCAATTGCATCTTTACTTTCCACTGTGTTTAAATTACACAGTTAAAGAACGGGATTTTGAGAGAGATGGTCTTTGAAAGCTGCACAGTGTTTACTGGTTTTAGGTGCCTTTGAAAAAAAACAGGTTCCTTTGTTCAGGGTAACTTGCAAGGTTGAAGTTTTAGATCATCAGTTACCTTGCTTATAAGATGTGGGAATAGTGGAAGACAGATTAATGATCTCAACTTATGTGGTATTTTTTCATGGAAGGCTTGGATTATCCCTTCCAAATCAAGCAGGTTGCACATCACTAAACCCAGACTTGGTGGTTGACTCTTTCACATAAAATATCCATTCCAGCAGCTATAAGTTTCTGGCCCAAGAGAGGGTTTGATGCACGCCTCAGTGTTTAGTGGGGGATTTCTTGTCAATTATGATGTGTTTGCTTCAAAGAGCAAATACAGGTACTAGTCTGACACGATGGGATTCATTGTGTGGTGGCTGCTATGGCTGGATGACGCTCTTGGATTCACTGACTTGAGGACCAGATCCACCTCCCGATGCCTAGTGGGAATCAATGGAAAGGCTCCCACTCTATCAGAGGTTTCTGGATTGGGTCCCTCCTGCAGAATTGAAAGTAGCCCCTTCTCAGAGAAAGAGAAGAAAGAAGAAAACAAGCTCTAAAAACTGTTAAGGATGCTCTTTTTTTTTTTTTTTTTTTTTTTCCTGAGGGCTGCTTTAAGCATTGTGCTGAACAAGTATATAAAAACAGCCTCTTGTGAATTATAATTGTTATATATTTCTTTTTAAATAAAGACTTGGCTCTTTGCCCTAAATAGCATAAAGGATTTTTTTTTTTTTTTTTTTTTACGATTTTCCATTAAATTACTAGCAGAATGTTAAGCTTAAACATCGGCTTTCTTCCCTAGGGAGAAGACTGATATATTCATGTCTGGGGTGATGTGTCTCAGTCAGGCTTTTTTTCCCCCGATTTATGCTATGTTTAATCAAGCTTCATTTTTTTATAGTGCTTAGCTTGGACAAATAGCTATCTCTAACTCTTACTTAGCAATATATGAGAAGAGGTCCTTCTTTTACTGTCCATTTGCAAGTGTTCAGTGAGGTCACTTTTCATTTTGCAGTTATCTTTGCCTTCTACAGTCCTGTTATATATACCATTGAAATGTCTTCCTAGTTGACGTGTTATTTCAACAGAGATCGTATAATTAAATAGCGGAATGACAACATGAATATACGTTAGTCTAACTAGGTCAGTAACAATGATGGTTTACCAGCACAAGCTGTAAACCCAAGTCCTCTGCTTTACAATTTGGTTATGACAACCATGCAAACATAGCCTTGCAACCTGAAGAAGTCAGTTCCTTCTTTCTAGCAGTTCCCACTTTATTACGGTAGTTGCAGCCACTGCAGGGATTTGACAAACACCAAACTGGCCACTAAGAAAGAGCAAGGACAAGTATCCGGATAACGGATGCCACATCCTTCTCCTAGATGTGCCATGAAGTTCCTATCCTGTGCAACCCCTTGCCTCCCAGCACCTTTATTGATCGCATCAGGTCTTGTCCTGCTGAAGGCTGGATTCAGCTGAGCCCAGAAGAGCATCTCCGCAGACCCGTCCTTGCCTGGTTTAGGTGCTGGTTGCTCTTATCTGTTACAATTGCATGACCTTCAATATGCTTTATATTCTCACTATGAGCCTTGCAACACTTGCAAATATTTCTTCCATATATCTTAACAGGTCTGTGGAAACAGGTCTGGATGATGCGCCAAAAGCAGGTGGGGACGAAATAAGAGCAGTCATGGGAATTACAGAATTGGAACCCAAACCTTAGAAATGTACTGCCTGCTGGAAAAGTAAGCAACAAGGAAAAAAGCAGGCAGGATTTTTTTTTTTTTTTGTAGAGCATGTGATAGAACTATACACTCTGGGAATTAGCTCAAAAATGTCACAGTGTAGTATAGTCTCAGTAGGACAAGGAGCAGGTAGATTAGTGGCAAAAAAAAAAATACAGTGTTTATACACCTTTCGCACAATAGGTACATGAAATTTGTGGTAGGTTTTGAAGGTACATGTGCCCTGGGATATGTCAAGTCTCTGCCATGCTTGTAACTCTTGAACTGCTGCCTGGTCTTCTACTTTACCTAACTCCAGATAGAAGATTTAGATAAATATTCTTTTTAAAAGCGTCAAAAAAACCCCTTTATCCAAAGCAAATACATTTCTAGTTTCTATATATATTTTTTCTTAGGTGTTTTTTTCTTTTTTTTTTTTTTTACAGAAGTGAAGTTCTTAATAAAAAATTGCTGGCAAAAAAAACAAGCAAAAAAACCCCCCAACACAAATATATAGTAATAAAAGAAACCACAAGAGTTGTTAAACATTAGCATCCTGATTTGAGATTTTATTATCCTGCCTATAACAGAGAAACAAATATGATTTAAGGAATTTGGGTACATGAACTGCAGCTACAGGAATCATGTCCTGTGAGCCCACTCAGCTTTCACTGTGGAACGAATCTGACTTCCCCCTCCTGGCAGAGAGTGGCCTCCTCACCTCTCCGGGCCTGTATTTTACTAATTACACACTGATTTTTCCTCCAGCAATATGGGGGACCCCACTGAATTTGGGACCTCACCTTGCTGGGAAGCTTAGAAGGGGAAGGCAGCCCTGCTGTGCCCTGGAGCTGACAGTAGAAATAGATAAGAGAAAAAAAGTATGGATGCAAAGGAAGGTTAACTTAATCCTATTTGAGGTGATATTTTAATTAACTTGTATGTCGTTCTGAGTAAACGATTTCCTAGAAATAGTAAACTGAGAAGTGCACTTTGTTTGCAGCAGTATCCTTAAAGAATCACCTATTCATAAGGTACTTTTATGAAACTGTGCATTAGCAGAGGCCCACAGCTGGATTGAGAAATCTCTTCTGAGTTGGATGATCCCAAACCAAGCTGAAATCAGGGGGGAACAGGGTCTGAGAAGCAGTTTTTGGCGGTCTTGTAACACAACAGAAAGGCTAAGTCTTATCACTGGGGGTACACAACCAACCCCTTCAAGAAATTGTGTTATAATCCACCAAACTAGCCATAGAATTAGGCTGTGCTCAAGATTAGTTTGAGCCTTAAATATGCATGAAAGCATAGGCAAGTGTTAACTTAAGCTCTTTAATTGTAGATTTTTCCTTCCTCAGGCGTGCTTTCACAAAAGATGATGTGAATCTACCCTTTTATAGTGGGGTTCATTCACTGGAAAAAAAAAATAGGCACCTGGTAAAAAACATCCATGAAAGCTCTTCATAATTGATTTTTCATCTTGATCAGCTGCTAATAGGAATCATTGCATTCCTTGTAGTTTTTAAAGGAAATCACTAAGCTGGTTTCAGATACCCTGATGCAGTAGTGAATTTGCCAGTGTTTTGATTCTAATTTTAAACAATATTCTTGTTCCAATCAATGTTTGATCCACTCCTGATTTTGCTAGATACGACAGTAGAATGACCCCAGCAACTGAGAAGGAGTAAATTTGGTAAGGAAATTGTCTCTGGATTGTTGGGTGGGTTTTTTTTCTGATTTCTGCCCCCCCAATTTACTTAAGTCTCAGTCTGGCCAGGGAAGATGGAGGAAGAACTGGTGGTAACATAGCAGTATCAATGGGCATTTCCATTTTGCTTAAAGAACAAGAGGGATATAATGACAAGGATAAAATGGTGTTTACATTTCCCCAGGTGACCGAGCCAGCTACCTCTGGGGAGCATTAGATCTCATGTTGTGAAGCTAATACACTTTGTCACAAAGCAGAGCATGTGCGATAGTCCCAGCTCATCAGGGTTTTCCCCACTTCACAAAAACAATCAAGATGCTTTGTTCCAAACTTCACTTGAGAGAAGCCTGTTTATTTTGCCACTGGGGAAAATGAGATATGCATCTCATTTAGGAGAACGTCCTAGAGACACCAGCTTGGTCAAATTGATCTTGGGCAGAGCTGGGAGTAATAAAACTACCATAAGCTAAACCTTGTTATGTGAAACTGAGGCAGTCTTTGTTACTGAGGCGGTGTCTACTTATGTTAAGCAAATAGAGAGTTACAAAGGTGTATGAAGGTTTATTTTAGTGAGAAGTTTGTAAAGACTAGTACACAGTTAAGTCCTCGATGACACAGCAGTTATAGCATCATTCTGAGTTGGGATGCTCTGGCTGAAGGTAGGTTAGATAATTGAGGTAAGAGAACGGATTATGATATGTCACCATCCAGCCTAATTACTGAATTATTAAAGGTGTTTTGTACTAAGGATTTAAAGATGTGTTGCTTTTCAAGTTGCTCTCTTCCCCAGGACTCCTGTGGTCACTTCGTTTTTCAGGGTTCGGCATTTTCCTCCTTTAAGCCGCTTCCCCAAAAGCCAGACTTATCCTACCTTCTCTACAAGCTGTAATCAGCACCAGGTCAAAGCAATTAATTCACTTCAAAGAGCTGTAGCTGCACAGACCCATATGGCTGCCTCCCATGTGACTCTGTAAGCTAATTAGACTTGACTTTATTTTGCCCTCTTCCATTTTCCTCTACCTGAGGACCCAGTTCTCCAGTGCCTCAAACTCTACACCCATGTGCAACCCCTCTGAAGTCAGTTTCTTGCCACTAGAAAGTTTTCCCATGTATTCAACCTAATTCTTTCCTATATTTAATTCAATTACATTGTTTTAATTGTGCCTTTTTACATCTCCTTAAACAGCAGGGTTTGGCACAGGTACAAGAAGTTTATAGCTGAGTAGATTTAAAGGGACTACTGTGACCATCTTTGCAGAGGGATGGTCTGTATTTACTAAT
Source organism: Aptenodytes patagonicus (assembly GCF_965638725.1). NCBI lineage: Eukaryota > Metazoa > Chordata > Aves > Sphenisciformes > Spheniscidae > Aptenodytes > Aptenodytes patagonicus. Next base: position 222,795,907 of record NC_134949.1, read on the forward strand.
GCCATGTTGCAGAGCTAGGTTTAGGGCAGAGAAACCAGGGCAATTCTCCAGGATCCTAAGTGCTCGGGGTTAGCAGGCCAAGTTAGAAGGCAATAGGAATTATCCAACATAGAAACAGCTTCTGCTTGGGACAACCACGCACCTAATGCAGTTATTTCTATATTGCAAGTCAGTTGTGGGCTGCAGATTTCTATCAGCATAGCTGTGTCAGACAAGGATGTACAGGTGTTCAATCCCTGATTGACACAACCACAATGGCAGAAGCACCAGCAACAGCCACAGGTTTTGCTGGCAAAAGGATCCTTCTCCTGCTATACTTTGTTTTATCCAGAGGCAGACAATTTTATTTTATCAGCACAGAGTACAAGACTGTTGATTAAACATAGCTGGCATGCTTTAATGGTCAATATAACAATTTTATTGACTTGGCAAAGCATTCCTACGGCTGACAAGTATTAATAAGACGAAGCAATACTTCACGTTAACTTCACCTGAGCAAGTTACATCAATACACTTAAAAGAATAAAAGGTGCATTTCATAGGATTTCTACATTTGATTGGAAGAATTGTCTCATGATGGTGCTGATTCCTTTTACAAAGACTGAATTTAGGGTCACTAGCCTAGAGACGGATATCTTACATAGACGCCATGAATCCCAGACTTTTTATTTAATGCCGTGACAAAATTAAGATGCCAGACTTATTATTGTTGTATTCCTGGATGGTGCTCAATTTTATGGTGATAGGAACAACTACAGAAATAGGATGGAAATGAATGCTTTATTTAATTTGTGTACGGTATACAGTGGTTTAGAAAGCAAAGCTCGAGAAGTCTTTTATTCTCAAGCCTCATCACCTCCTACTGCAGGATTGATCCACGTATTATATTTTTCCAGTCCTTTATACATTTTAGTTTTAAATGCCATGGTGAAAGGTCACAGTCTGACAGATTTCTCAGAATATGAAGTTTTCCCTCAGGTCAGTTTAAAAAAAAAAATACTCTCTCTCTGTGTGACCTCCTCCCCAAACACTTTCTCTCACTCTTTCTGTCCTCCAGTGGGACACTGAATGCTGCCAAATCCCGCTGAAGTCAATGGGCTATCACATGCCTTTTGTAACTTGCCAGAATCAGCCCTTTGATATTTACAGACTATGTATTTTGTAGAGTAGATTTGGGTATAAAAAAATGCAGATTTGGTTCTTTGGTGGTTCCAGCAACTTGAGAAAAAGCATTTCAGACAGAAAAAAATCTTTTTGTTTGACCTGTCACATCACCTTTCATTTCAAGCTCCCTTCACCTTTTTTTAAACTCTCTTTAAGAAATTGAACTGAATTTTGGCAAGAAACATCTTTTGGAAATGGACAGTCAGAACATATTGTTTTAATGTTGAAAAAGAGCATTTAAAAAAATGCTTTTATAGAGCTTTTTAGTTTGGGTGAGGTTAGGTTTTAGCGGAAATGGGTAAGTAAATTTGGAAATGTTCTGACCAACCTGAATCTGCACACTTCAGACAAAAATATTGCCTGCCACTTTTGTAGGTAGCTTTTAGGCTCTAATCCCTTAATAGCATTATAATCTTGGAGGAGTTGGTATTAAATTTTGAGTATAAGCCAGTCCCTGTAGCGCTATCAATCTTATATTCAGACATACAAACTGCAGGAGACAGATCCAACAGGACCAATGTATTTGGTTGTACCTCTTCTCACGATCTATCCATTCAAAGCTCTTCCCCCCAAAAAAAAACCCACCTATATGTCCACCTATTGTTTTCTGTAACAGAGACAGTGGGAAGTGAAGTGATATAGTGTTTGTATTAGGTATGAAATAGTTAATACTCTGAAGCCAAGATCGTCATTTGAATCCCAATATACCTCCCATTTAATCCATCTGCTGAAGAGGGATGTAATATCGTCAGTCATCAGGCAGGAGGATTCTAGCTATGCCCATAAAAATACTTGCACAAGTTCCCTTAGCTAAATGTTAATTAAAACACAGGCTTTGCAAGAAGTGGCCTGGGAACTCCAGTGGTTTCTCTAGCTTTGCTATGTCAGGAAAATGATTCTCCCTAAATGAAATACTTGGAAAAGATTGTTGTGCCTTCAAGCCACAGGATTGCTGTGCCTTCGAGCCGCAGGATAGGTGGTCACTAGACCTGATTGCCATCTTGCCTGTCCATCTTCCTTCTGGTTCGGGTCCCTCACACACAAAACTCCTCTGATAGTACCTGCCTGCTCACCCAAGAGCACTCACTGTGAGGCTTAATTAAGGGATGTGTGTAAAGTCTTCTTGAAATCCTTGGGTGAACAATAGTTAAAAATATAACAATTGAGTTTATACACATCAAAAATACCATTTTAGACAACTCCTTCTCGGGGATGTTCCTGAGTAAAAATGGTTCCTAATTGTTTTCCCTCAGCTGACATAAACTGAATCCAACAAAACTATTACGTACACCCTCTATAAACGAACAAACAAGCAAATAAGCTTGAGCGTTTGATGCCAGAAAGCACACAACAACCAAAATAGGGGGGTTTAGCTCTCAGAAACCTTTTATATCTGAAAGATCTACCTGGAAACCTTCAAGAAATATGGTTGGGTTTTTTTCATGAATTTTCATGAATTTTTATTTCTTCTGTTTATTATTGCAAGAACCCAGACAGAAGGAAATCTCCTTAGAAGTTTCCATAATAGGTTTAATTTGTTTTCATTTAGTGAGTTAACAAGGTGATTTCGAACAGAATGCTTTCAGGGTATGTGTGTAATAGCTGGCAGTTTTCCTTTTTTCTACTCTCACTTATAGACAGTGCTGTAGAAGCCATAATGTACACAGTACAATAATAACACTGTGCAAACAGCCTGTAAGTCCCAGAACTTATGTTATTTCCTTGCCCCACCATTATTTAAAAACAAATTACTTTCTCAATCTTCTAGCGACTCAAAGCCTGACTTAGAAAAGTGTACCCTACCTTATTAAAAATGTACACAGTTAATTATCCTGTGCAGAATTTACATAACAGAACAGTGTCACCGCAGCAGATCAAGCCAAATTAGTGAAAAGGAACAGTACCAAACCTTCTGGCTTAATGAGTTTTACTCATGACAAGAACAAGTGTTAAGACTTCCCCCCCTCGCCCCATGTATATAATTGACCATAACATCGCCTGGTTAATTATTTGAATATTTAACCTCAACATGAAAAAATACAGAATACATTACCACTTTCTTTTGTGCACAGCTTTTATAATTAATATTAAAGGATTAAAATAACCGATCATAGCTTATATTGCCATAGAGCTGTTGATACAAACTGTGAAATTATTAGTTTGAGTCACTCAAGTCCCTTCATATGTGACTCCTTCTTACAATTCTTAGTATGTTCTGGTTGCTCATAAGTCTTTTTACATGGAGACAAAAAATCCCACTCCTGTTTTTAGCTAATTTAACACTTGCAGTTCTTAGTTTCAGATTCCCATAGAGTTTAAGCAGAATGTGTATCCTGGGAGATAAATTGCCTGCCTTAGGTTTGGGAGGCTGTGAGTTGAAACCTTAAAGGGTTTTCTTTATTAAACGTTCTGTGTGTCTGTTTTCCTCTCACTGTAATATGGATGGCTACATTCGCACCATGTAATTATCTTTACTGCCTATAAGCAGGCTGTATCTGACTTGAACATTTCAGTTTTTGCTTTTTTTTTTTGTCTGGCAAAGAAGCAAAACCTATAGTAAACTAAGTCCGATTTCCATGAAGTTCTGTGTACGTTTAAAGCTTGGTATGTGTTTTGTTTGACCTCTATAATCCTAGAATAAAATGCTTAATTAACCTCTTTTGGAACACCCGTAATATGCTTCCATTAAATTCATGAGGCTGTGTGGGCACAAACTGCTGTCTAATATAGAAGAAAATGTTTGCTTCCACCTCCCAAAATGTTCTGTGTGACCTAGTGGATGATCCTAGATGCAGATGATGTCATCGCTAGTATTGGCATTTACATTAAAAAAAAAAAAAAATCTGTTTTTTTTTTCTTTGCATTTATTCAGCACAGGGAGATAAAATGTCTCCTTTACTGGTTTTTTTTTGTGCAATACAGTGGTTAACAATGTAAAGCGCTTCTGGTCTTACCACACTGGAGGTTTCTTCTGCATTAAACCCCTTAATGGATAACCTTGCTGTGCCTTGATGGCTAGCACACAGCCAGAAGCATGTGGAAGAGCTTCCTTATGTGTTACCTCCCCTGAGACGTGCTCAAACCACCTTCTTCAATGTGTTGCCCCAAACCTTGGCTCTTGCGCTTTCCCGGAGGAAAGATACATCATGTGTGGTTGCCTAAGAAGATAAGAGAAAAATGCCTTCTCCTTTTTCTGTACTAAGAGAGGAAGGATTTACCAGGGAGGTATTTATAGAGGAAAATGTGTACTTGTTTAGAAATTACGGGCGATCAAGAAAGGCAAAGATTAAACCTATAAAGAGGGGAACAGATGCTGTGAAGGAGCTCAGTGTGCAGGTCAAGCTGTATTAACCGGGTAAAGGGAAAGTAGGAAAAGGAGTGATTGACGTGGGATGGCTAAGGAGAGGTTTCATAAAGTGGTGACCAGTTTCCAGCTGAAAACCAAAACTAGCCATGTTTGGGCCTTTTTGTGGAATTTATTGCTGCAAGGTTTCCCCTCTGCCAGGAAGTCATAAACTCATAAAACTCTAAATCTTAGTGATAAACTCTACTGGCTGAATGGGAGGGGAGATGGGTAGAGCAGAAAAGAACAAAAATATCAGTGCACAACTTGTAAAAAACAGTTAGGAGGAGGACAGAAATGGTAAGAAACTGAAATTCAAGTGATACCTAAAATCCAAAATCATGTCTCAGCTTTTTCAGTTTTCCCCGTCGTCCCTGAATCTCCAATCTGTACTACTCTGCTCCAGGAAGATATTCCCTTATCGTTTCGATAAGATTTAAAACTGACACCCCAAGCTTTTGGCACTCTGCTGCAAGAAAAGGTCTTTGTGCTGTGGCTAACTTCCAAAATACCTAACATTTCCACTCTTATTTTTATTTGCTCCAGGTTTGCTCTCTGGCCAGAATATTCAGGGGAAGACAGAGACACAACAGTTTTGTGCATCCTTTGACCTCTCCATGAGAGAGAGGGTATGTTGTTAAAGATTAAGGTTACCTGTAACAGGGTGCAAGGGCACCATCTGGTTTCTGGAAAATTGGCAGCTATTCCCAGTATGGGTTTCTCATGTCCTTACAGGGCAAAGTTTAAAATGGCTGCATGTCAAGGTAAATCTTGGCAGCACATGCCTCAGGGAGCATCTGAGCAGTGGAGAGTTTGTGAATTGCACTAACTTTAATGTCTCCTTTTAGAGATATGATTATAGGCAATCTGTTACTCCAGAGATACCGTTGTGTGTTTGTTAACTCTCACATGTATCAACCCCTGTGGAATAGGGATAACCTATTTTATTGCTAATATACTACTAAAACATCATAAAACCAGGCACAAATACTCCTATGGTACCAAACTGGAGTGTGACAGCCACAGATGAAACAGGCAGTCACTGCTCAGTGGTCATCAGCGTAACAACGTGCCAATATTTCTTACAAGTTACTTCAACAAGTGAAAGGGAGAGGGAAAAAGAAAAATGGACTGTTAGAATCATCGAATCATAGAATTATTTAGGTTGGAAAAGACCTTTAAGATCATCAAGTCCAACCGTTAACCTAACACTGCCAAGTCCACCACTAAACCATGTCCCTAAGTACCACATCTACATGTCTTTTAAATACGTCCAAGGATGGGGACTCAACCACTTCCCTGGGGAGCCTGGTCCAAGGCTTGATAACCCTTAAGGGGAAGACATTTTTCCTAATATCCAATCTAAACCTCCCCTGGTGCAACTTGAGGCCGTTTCCTCTCATCCTATCACTTGTTGCTTGGGAGAAGAGACCGACACCACCTCGCTACAACCTCCTTTCAGGGAGTTGTAGAGAGCGATGAGGTCTCCCCTCAGCCTCCTTTTCTCCAGGCTGAACAGTCCCAGTTCCCTCAGCCGCTCCTCATCAGACTTGTTCTCCAGACCCCTCACCAGCCTCGTTGCCCTTCTCTGGACACGCTCCAGCCCCTCAACGTCCTTCTTGGAGTGAGGGGCCCAAAACTGAACACAGTAGTCGAGGTGCGGCCTCACCAGGGCCGAGTACAGGGGCACGATCACTTCCCTACTCCTACTGGCCACACTATTTCTGATCCAGGCCAGGATGCCATGGGCCTTCTTGGCCGCCTGGGCACACTGCCGGCTCATGTTCAGCCGGCTGTCGACCAGCACCCCCAGGTCCTTTTCCAACAGGCAGCTTTCCAGCCACTCTTCCCCAAGCCTGTAGCGCTGCATGGGGTTGTTGTGGCCCAAGTGCAGGACCCGGCACTTGGCCTTGTTGAACCTCATGCAGTTGGCCTCGGCCCATCGATCCAGCCTGTCCAGATCCCTCTGCAGAGCCTTCCTACCCTCGAGCAGATCAACACTCCCGCCCAACTTGGTGTCATCTGCAAACTGACTGAGGGTGCACTCGATCCCCTTCGTCCAGACCATTGATAAAGATATTAACCAGAACTGGCCCCAGTGCTGAGCCCTGGGGAACAGCACTTGTGACCAGCTGCCAATTGGATTTAACTCCACCACACCTTTTTGGGCCCAGCCATCCAGTTAGTTTTTTACCTAGTAAAGAGTGTCTTTTGAGGCATTTCATTGAGGGCAATGTTGGATGCACTATGGGCATCTTCTTTCAATCCCAGAAGGCTCCAGCTTCACTGTATATGACTCACTCCCCCCCAGTGCTCAGAACACCATCTTTCTTGGACTTTCTCCCATTATCAGGAAGCTATTTCACTCTAAATTTCCCCAGCTTGCTACACACCTGTCAATATGGCAATTTTTATATATATATATATATGATTTTTTTTTTTTTTTTTTAAAATGTATTTGATTCCTTGCAACTACATGGAACTTCCCTGACTTCTGCCACCAGCGAGCAGCAGCAGGGAGCATTGCTGCAGCACTGGCACTGGGTTTGGACCTGAGATGCTGTGTTACACAGCGTTTGCAAAGCTATGTTGCCTCCCTTCCCCACGCCTGCAAGCTGCCAGAAGAAATATCCTGATAGTAATTGAGAAAGGCTTAGTCTGGGACCAGCTGCAGATTGTCGGTTGCTGGTTCTGAGTACAAGGCAAAACAGGAGAGGATTATGCAGCTGAATGAGCAGCAGTGATAAGGGAAATTCAGGATGAAAAATGCCTCATTCCTGGAAAACTGGACAACATCTGAGGCTGCAGACAGACCATTGGTACGAGAATCTCACTGAGCGCAGAGAAACAAGCGACAATAACTATCTGGAAGCTGTCTGCTGCTCCTAACTGCTAATGCACTCTTCCATGTCAATGTGGCACAGAAAAATCTTTAGCTACAGTGCTCTGCATGAACATGTACTGGTATGAAAAAGATACGAGCATGGGTGTCTTTGCCTTCAGTCTGAACGGGAGCAACAGACACAGAGCTCATTCGTGCACCCTGGTGAAGGCTAATCCAAGAAGCAATGTGACCTAAGGACTCTCTGCAAGTTGATTTTGCTTTACTTTTTGAAGAAAAATGAACACACCATCACAGGAGATGGATGAAGTGAGCCTTCCACAGAGGATACCCTTCACCCTTCCTACTGCTTGCTCATAAAGCCTCAGCTGAGTGCTCTGACCACAAGAATGAGCTCTTCAACCATCCCCTGAGCTTCTGCAGGATGGTGTTTGAGTGTGCATTTCAGCACCTCGGGGCTCGTAGCATATACTTAATATTTGGCTTGAAGGAGAGCGTGCTGGTACCTTTCCTGTATTGGGGTTGACAGCTGCATCTATAAAACTGCCTGGGCAACTGAAGCAGTGAAGTGATTTAATCATCTAGGGACACAATCAGCAACAGGCAGGGACAATTCATGCAGAGGCCTTGACCAGCCCTTTAGAAAAAGATATGAACCCCAGAGCCTCAAGGAAACTGCCTGAATCCTGTCCACCTTGGAAAACCCTTGAGAGACTTCTTAGCTCTCTTTCTTTTTCTTGTGAGCTTTGGCCAGCAATTCTGTTTGGACAGGATGGCCCAGAGGCTTCTGAATAAATAAGGGAATTTTTACTTCTTTCCCTCTCTCTTTTACTTGGAGATATCTCATCATTATCTGCTCAAGGTTCTGTTATATTGCAAAGAATCGAGGTGGTTTTTGATGTTCCTGGCTTGCAGATAGCGGCTAAAACATAGGAAATCTCATAAAATGAATACCACATAAAATGAAAAAAGAAAGCTGGCAGAAAATCTATAGAAGCGAAGTACCAAACCATACAGATGCAGGCAGGAATTTAGGACTTAGTCATAAGAAAAGTGCAACGCAAGAGGGAAATTAAAATTCAGTAAATTGGAAATTGCAATGAGTGTCACATGAAACGTAGGCTACTATTATTTTGATGTGAAAGAATATCTGATCTAGAGAGCGCATTGGTGTTCTTAGGTTTTACATGTGATGCATCTGACATAAAGCATGTGTTACTGGTATTATAACTGTCCAGTCTGCATGGGTGATAGGCTAGCTGGCAGCAGACAGAACTGAGATTTCTGGTCTAAAAGGCACTTGTATTCACTTCATTATGTCCAAACCCTTGGTAGTTAGCAAACAAACCCCGGCTCTGAGGCACTTGATGGTACTTTCATTGCTACAATCTTTAAACTACATTGCAGCTATCCAGAAAGCAATCACTGTGTTCTGATAAGGTTTATTCTTTTAGGACCTATTTTACCTTTGTCTCTCCTCAAAGTGCAAGCAATTGCAACCTTGCAGCCTAGTTTTGTATCACTGGTGAGCACCAAACGTTTTGATCATGGAGGTGATAGTGCAAGAGATTCAGGGAGTGTCTCAGAGACCACCACTCCGAAGCTTTGTTGGAGAACATGGGGGGTGGCAACCGATGTCCCCAGCAGGGAGCTCAGAAAGGAGGCTGAGGGATCCTGCGCTGACAGGCTATAAATCAGTGCCAAAAGGCTGCGGAGGGTCCCAGTTGCCCAAAGCAATGACCTTAGGAGCCATAAGCAAACCCAAAATGCAGTATTTGAAAGCAAGTCAGCTTTAGCCTGCATTCCCCCAAGGATGATTTCCTTGTAGACTGTCTTTGCAAGGCTTTTGAAATGGAAGTGCTTTGCTTTTTACAATATGAACCAAGCTAGTTACAGACTTACTCACATGTAGGCTGTGTGTGATAAAACAGAGAGCTGAAGCAGAGAGCCTGCTTTATCTTGTCCAGCTTCCTTCTATACATTTTATTTATATATGCATTTATTTATTTATTTACTTTAAAAGACCCTGCTGAATAAGAAGGTATGCATTTGGGTTTCCTCCTGAATCATTCTTTCTGTCTCCCTTACAAGACTCCCTTTGAAGCCTGCATTTATTTTTCCCAGTATGGTATTCCTCAGTGCTGCCCGTGTCTTGCCCATACGCCTGCCTGTGGTACTAAAGGCATTGCTGCGTGTGCAGGCCACGGTTGACCCCGCAAGATATTCCCGTGCACAACGGCGGCTCTGTAAGACGATCGCTGTCTTTCCGTGTTTTATGTTCCTTGTCCGTTGGCTTCTGCTCACAAGTCTTCTGGCTTCGCGGCTGCCAAAACAAAATAGTTTCAGCTTTTGGTTGCTATGTCTTCTTATTCTCTAGTTCAAGCAGAAGTAGTTTTGGAAGGATTTCTTAAACACAACTTATCAATTTTATTCAAATGAGCATAATAGGTAATCCATCAAATGCCAGACATAGATTGTGTGACTCTGACTCCCACAAACTCACGTTTCTCTATGGCCTTTTTCTCTGAAAAGAAGCACAGCCACACTTCATGGCTATGTTTAATTATTTGCAAGAGGTGATTTCTTATTATTTCCTATGCCGCATGGAAGCTTTCACCCACCTCACCTGACTTGTGATTTAAAAACACAGTATAAGCAAATTTTAACTTTTTTACTTGGATGTGAAAACAATAAGACTCAAGAAATGGCAAGGTTTGGTAGGATATGTTTTCAGAGATGTACAATACAGGCTGCAAGCATAAAACAATGAATGGCACAGGGAAAGTAAAACACATTTCAAAATATCTCATCACATAAAAAAGAAATAAAGAAGCAAACTATGAAATGAAAAGGAGGCAGAAAGCATGTGGTATAAGGAGCATACGTAGCCTGTGAAACACATTGCCAGAAGAACACCTTTGGGACTGGGTATAAAGCCTGGCTCCCTGGCTGGGTGCGTGCCTTAGCCACCTTCTGAATGTGTGCTGGGACGAGACCGAGCTGCATGCACACCTCCCTTCTTTTTGGACACAAAACTTCTGCTTTAGGGCATAAGCTTATGCATTAGCTGTTAGAATGAAGGGAGTTGTACTGTCAGAGACTTCTTATATTTTCCTCAAAAGCAGTGTGTGTCTGCTATTGCCAGAGACTGCATTCTGAATATAATGAGTCACTGGTCTGACCCAGAGCAGAAACTCCTTTGTACCGAAAGCGATGTATTTATGTATGATTTCATAATTATTCCTCTTGCTCGCCCCACAGATCCTGCCTTGGTTTTGACTGTGTCTGTTAAGGTATGTGTACAGCCAGGCTTATCCTGACTTGTGGCTCCTCTCACCAGATAACAACATGAGGAATTTCAGGACGGCACAGATAACAAAAGGAGAATAATATATATGCAGATGTATAGCCAGTTCAAGACTCCTCTCAGACCTATCTCCAATCTTTAGTTGTGTCTTTTGCAATCTAAGTTAGGTTTCTGTCTGTCACAGAAAGTAGATGGCACCTGACAAGTCCTCTGCTGCCTGTTATAAACTTTTCAGGACTACAGGCTCGAATTGCTAGGGAGGCTTGTCAGGTCTCAGCAGACCGCTTATGTTCTGGCTTAAAAGTTTATTCTGTGCTGCTCACTCACTGCAAACAAGAGGAAGAGTCTTCTGTGGACATTCCTTTTCATTATTTTATTTAGTAATTGGCTCTAAAGTATTGCACTCACCCCCAAACGTCGAGAGTCTTGCATTTCAGATGACTGTTTGTTGTAAAATTATTTTGAATCTTTTTGTGCAGATTGTGGTATGTAAATATATGATGCTGTGCCAACACTGAATTAAGGCTTAGGTCATTAAGAGGCAAATGCCCATGTGTTTGATTAACCCTCTTTAAATTTTTGTTCGTTAGCTTATTTGTCCTTCTGGAAAGTGCTATTATGTCAGAGCATTCAGTGTATATTTGTGTTTAAGGTGTATGCATGGCAAATGGTTTACCCAAGGATTCAAAAGTAAACGATGGTCAGAGCTCGAAAATGTTTCTTGCAGGTAGAGGAATGAAATAAGGAAAAAAAAGGAAGGTTAGTAGAAAAAAGACATAACCATAATAAAAGCACATCTATGTAATGAAAGAGAATTTGATAAAGAATTTTTAAAAATAGTTTTTAAAAAGATTACTGCAGTTCCAATGGATAATCAAATAGCTTATTCAAGGGATTTGATATTTTAATGGTGATTAGGCTGGTAGAAGCAGATTTGGATATATTGCTGGATATTTGAATTTAACACTTTGTTGAATATTGAATGGCATTTGCCCAAAGCCAGTGTTTATTCCTAACATTATAGGTGTGTACAGAATTCGAAAAACCAAATAGGAGAAGATAAGGTCCACGCCCTGAAGAGTTTACGGTCTCGGGGCAGAGTACAGAGAACACATCACAGAACTAGTCAGCTTCCAACATCTCCAGCACTATTAGCTAGCACACCACGGTACTATCTTTAAATAGGTTTATTCATAGGATAAGACCTGAATTAGAGTACCAAGACAGACATTGTTGTGGTTTTATTAAAAAAAAAAAAAAAAAGCTACAGAATTACCAGCTACAGCTGCCAAAACCCACTGGCAAAATAAGGTTAATCCGTGAGTTCAAAGAGTGGCAGGTTGAATTTCAGGAAAAACAAGCCCTCCTGTGTTCTTTGGCAAAAAAAAAGAAACGCAATGATGTTCAGAATAAACATTCCCAGCAATGCTAAGTGCACGTTCCCAGCCCATGCTAAGTCAGTGAAGATGCCAGGCAGGCATGTACAGGTTCAACCGAGCATGGAAAATGGACACTGTCATGGTGATGGCTCGGTGTCTGAAAAAAGAACTTTTTCCATTTAAAAGTTAGCCCTTTCATATTGATTTCAGCAGATCTAAGGAATAAATCAGATGAGTTTAGTTGAGGGGAATGAATGACTTTTTAATATATTCTGTTGCTAAGTTTCAGCCAGGACACCTTGTTACCTTATATCATCCCTTACATCCATGTGGAGAGTGCACAGGGAGTGTAAAATGCTCACAGATAGTAACAACAGCTTTTTACACTCGTTTTGCACCTTTCTAAAATATCTCTACAAAGCCAAGGTAACAAGGAACAAGGTTCAAACTCCACAGGCTGAATTTTTCCACCGATTCCATGATAACTCATCTTTGAAAAAATAGCCAGGGGACTTACAGAAGATAATAGCCAATGTTTCTGCAAATGCACACACCTCTGTTTTATTGCAGGCAGAGAAAAATTACTGAGGGGCAATTAATGCATCTGAAGAAAGGGGAGTTTGTGGTTTATATACACACATGCACCAGCAGTGTGTGGAGTCCAGGGTATAATTTTATTTCACAGCGTTCTAAAGCGTAATGGTACAAAGACAGTGTTTTGCATATCTGGAAGTTTAAACTCAAGGTTGTCTCACAGTTTCTGTAGAATTCAGTCTACTCGTGTGCAGTAATGCTTAGCTACTTGACAGAGTGATAGGTATGCTGAGAAGCTTTGATGATATTGAAGTTTGTCAGTGGCAGTGGATCAGAGGAGCTGCCTGGCCCCTGTTGCCTGATGTGCCCAGAGACCATCAGGCACAGAAGGTGCAGGAAATGGGGTGGCTCAGGCAGTCAGCTTGCTGATTTTCAAGCTGTCTTTGGCATGCGTTAAAGCAGCCTGGGGACTGTTTTAAAGAACTCCAGTTGGGAATAAGCCAAACACAGTAGTATTCTGGCCAAGTCCCGGCACTCTCCTTTCTCCAGGGCCAGACAGGATTGATGGTATATTAGCAGGGTTCATTGACTGCATGCCAGCGAGAGATGTTATAATGCCAAGAGAAATCTCAGCTGGTGAGTTCTGAAGAGCTTCCAGGCTTTGGGCACTGCTATATGAAGTTTATCTGAAAAACAACTCCTGAAAGTGTGAGGTTCTGGGTATCATGTTAAAAATGAGAGAGACAGCAGAAGCAAAAGACACCAAAGGGGAAGCACTTGGAAAGTTCAGTAATAATAAGCATTGCCACTTGGAAAAAAATATTTCTCGAACAAACTAGGAGAGCTTGTGAAGAGCTATGAGTTCACTTTGGAATGGCGCTGGCTTGGAAAGAAGACCAGTAATGTCATCCAACAGCCATCCAAGGGATGGAAGAAAACATGATAGCTGAGCTAAGCCTACCCAGGTTCTGCAGGACCCCATAGTCTATTTGCTGCTCTCTGGTGTTATGTTTAAAACTAGATCATCTCCCTGCTCTAGCGCAACCTCGAACCAGAACGTGTCAAGCCAGAAAAGCTAGTTCCTTGGAAATCTCAGGATTCAACAATATTTTGGCAGAATGCAGAAATGGATGTCCTGTCACAGTGGTCAAGTTCCATCCTAAAGCTGCCTTGGATTTTGCAGTATGCTCACTCCTAGAGATCTTAGTTCCTTGCTAGTGTCTGTTCCCTTCCCTAGTCTTTTTATTGGAGAGCTATTGTGTCACCCTGCTCCCGAACCAATGAATATCTGACCAGTATCCACTCCAAAGATGTGGATGACCAGTTTATTTGTGTTAGGATTGTATTTTGCTTGAATAATTATAAAGAGCAAGAAGGGGAAAGGATATTTTGTACATGCAGCAATCATATCCCATATCTACCTTCATCTTGTTAAGCAAATAAACTGTTTTAGTCCCTTCTCATAAAATAGGTTCTCCGTTCTCTGGCTTTCTGTCTTGCTTTTCTTTGCACCTCTGTCTACCTTTAGGGAAATATAAGATTTCAGCAACTAAACCTACCTTTGCAGGTACTTCTGTACCCATAGGTTACTAGTTGTAGCCTTACAGTAATTGGATGTTTTTAATACTCCTGTTTTTAATTTTAAATAATAAATGTGCAGAAGACGAGGGCTCAAAAACACAAATATAGACTGCAATCATTCAGGTGTCAATAGGCAAGTCATAGAATCATAGAATATTTTGGGTTGGAAGGGACCTCTAAAGGTCATCTAGTCCAACCCCCCTGCCGTGGGCAGGGACATCTTCAACTAGATCAGGTTGCTCAGAGCCCCGTCCAACCTGACCTGGAAGGTTTCCAGGGATGGGGCATCCACCACCTCTCTGGGCAACCTGGGCCAAGGTTTCACCACCTTCAGTGTAAAAAATTTCTTCCTTAGATCTAGTCTAAATCTACCCCCCTTTAGTTTAAAGCCATTCCCCCTTGTCCTGTTGCAACAGGCCCTGCTAAAAAGTTTGCTGCCATCTTTTTTATAAGCCCTCTTTAAGTACTGATACGCTGCAATAAATTCTCCCCGGGGCCTTCTCTTCTCCAGGCTAAACAACCCCAACTGTCTCAGCCTTTCTTCATAGGAGAGACTTCACAGAAGTCCTCTTCTGTCACTGAGACAAACTTCAGACCTGAAAGAACATCACTTTTTTTAGATGTATTTTACAGGTTTTTACAGGTATTTTACAGGTATTTACGCTTTACAGGTGACTGGCAATCCACTAAAGTTCTGGCTAAGCTGCCAGACAGCTAAAAGTTTACCTGCTCTTACTGTGTAGAGATCAACCGTACAGTTTGTGTGCACACAGCAAGTGTGGTGCTTCCTGGAGGCATCCCACTTACTGTGCAGGTTTTAGCAAAGTTACTTTGCCACATCCAAGAAGTGAAATTTTCCCCTGTATGCACAGTTCAGTAGCACAAGTACTGTAAAACTGACTCATCCCTAAAGCATCAATTTTTCCAAACATTGCCATCACTTCTCTGAACACAAATACAGCATCTATAGACACCTGCAAGGAACGTGCCCACATGGATACATAAACTTTCCACTGAAGCCGGTGGTCGTCTGCATGAAGAAACGGTTCAAGACTGAGAAGCCATTCCTGAAGTCTGAATTAGACAAAGTAGTTTGTTGCCTAGACGTTTTTGCCACCTCAACGAGTTTCTATAGTTTCTTCAGTTTCTTTATTATTGCCTTGGTAGATTTCATTACTTGAACTTTTTTCTGTAGTTTAGTACATCTCTTATCACCATCATCATCATCATCACCACCACGGTTATTATTACTGTTGTTATTATTATTATTTCAAAAGGCTGTTCCTTTCCTCTTACCAACCTTTGATTAATTGCTACAGAGAGATTGTACCTACATGAGCTGGTGCTCCAACTCTTCCTGGCAATGCCAGCACTGAACAGAGGGTGGATGTTTTAAAAATCTGCAGCATGAAAAAGTAAGGGCTTTGAATCATATTGGCATGTTACATCATCTAAAGGGCTTCTTCAAGGAACAGATTTTTAAGGACTGTGCTAATTAACATTGGCAATTGGCATTAGAGGTAAATCATTCCATTTAATTCTGGATGAGAGCTGTCCTTTAAGAGTACCTTCTGGTGAAGACCATTATTACCATTGGTATTATTTCATATATTTTTTGGCCATTAACACACCTCTTTTCCAAACACCAGGCAACATTTTAAATAGATGTCCATTTGTTTCCCACATTCTTTTTTAATTATCACTTTCTTTTTCCCTGTACCCAGTGGGAGTTAAATGGGGGCCTGGTTCAGCCCTGGAGGATTTAGTAGCTTTGTGATATTTTACTGAATTGTTTCTGGAAGCTTGGTGCAAATTGAAACCTGTGCCTCTGGGGAAAGAGATCTCTGAGAGGCCATCATGCTCCTTGGGTAATGCGGGAAGCCAAACCTCAGCTTTCTTTATGTCAGAGGATTGTTCTCACATTTTTGAGGTTTCATTTTCAACTTCTGTGCTCCACTTTTTCACTTTCCTTGTGTATTGTTTGTCACTGTGTGGGACTGACTTTAGGCTGGCAGCCAGATCTTGAATTGGGCTGCATGGCTAATTGATGCTGTACGTTTTATTAGACATGTCCCTAATAGTTTTGCACATATACAAGCCCTGAAGGAATCATCATAAGACGTCCTCCTGTACGACCCTCCTGTCCATTTTCCTTTGTAAATATGTCACTGAGTGTTTCATTAGTATCTCCCACAAAGATGTTCAATCATATTTTAAACCTCCCAGACATAAAGAATCAACTTCTTCATTGCTTTTATGATTACTCAGTCTCCCAAACTTCCACTTTGAGTGAATGCAGATTTAAGTTCCCTGCACTGATGTTTTGCAAGTCTCCAGTATTTTAAACTTGTGCAGGAACACATATGGTCTTCTCTTTGCATTCTATTGGTAGGTGTTGCTCCTAACAGAACTGGTCAGGAATTCTTAGTAATTAGGTGGGTACCATTGTCCTTAAAAGCCCATGCGCTTTCTCTGGTGACTTGACCCATACCTGACAGGCAATTCAATAATAATGTTACTGTGGGGTTTGTGGCACAGCAGTAACGTACCCTTTCAACACATGAATGCTATGTGATGAAGTGATGTTTTAGAATCTTTTAATAAACACCAGTCCTATGGTTTTCATAATTTTTAGCCCTTGAACAGAACTGTTCTTACATGTAGATGTCCAGGTCAGACAGCTTTCTCTGGCTCCCTGGAAAAGATGAACCACTGACAGCAAAATAGCTACTGCTCTGTCTTCCTAGAAATGTTGTTTGAAAGACACCTCTGGAGTGTCTTCCCACCCAGACTGGGACTATCACCAACATCAGATCAAGTCAGCCGTGACTTTAGGCAAGTCTAGAAAATCTCCAAGGATTGGGATTCCATATCCACTCTGGGTAACTACTTTTTTTCCCCCATCCCTTTCAAAAAGCTGTAGGCTGCTACTGAATCTCTCTTTTGCCTCCTCTCTGTCAGACTAAACAAGCCCGGTTCTCTCAAACCCTCCTCACAACTCACTTGCCCTGGCCAGTAATAATCTTGGCAGCTCTCTGCAGCATCCCCTCCAATTTCTCCCCTTGAATTAGGGAGGTCCAAAACTGGATCCATTATTCCAGGTGTGGCCTCACTGGGGCTAAGTAAAGGAAGATACTAACTTCTTTTAATTTGCTGTCCTAATGGAGCCCATTATGCAGTTTTGCTGTATCTGATGCAAATACTCATGCTCAGCCTGGTGTCCACGACAACCCCTAGGCCTTTTTCAGTATCTTCCATTCACATTAGTTGAATTTTGCCTGCTGTGGTCAAGCAACATCTCATTTATTTCATAGCCACCTTTTTGGTCGTGTGAAGTACAATCTGATAACTTTTGCTTTCGTTAAGGATATTGCTACCCTTAGCCTTCTCCTGAAATGTTTTTTTTCCTTATAGTCTCAGTTTCCTTACAGACACTCCTTCATTTGCTTCTGCATAGCATTAAACAAAGCCGTCAGTCTTCAGATTCAAGGATCGTCATGACCTATCACCAACCCACCGTCTCTTATTTACCAGCTAGAAATGTCCACCCTCAGCGGTTACATGCCGTACTTTCAAAAAGACACCTTTGTGCTTTTCATCTGGTGTTTTTCATGAGTGGAAAGAGCTTCCTGCAAACCTCTGTGAAATTGCATAATGCATATTTTTATGTGCATGTACACTCATCTATAAATATATAAATATATTTAATATAATAGGAATCTCAGATTGATTGCACAAATAACTCATAAAATTTCTCTGATGCCTGTTGAGGGTGTTGGATTGGAAACATTGTGTAGTTCTGGGTCTCACTCCTCTGTAGCTCTTCAGTCTGTCCATATCTCAGTTTGGTTTCTTGTTTCATCCTGAGTTGATAAGCACTATAATCAGAAGATTATTTTCTTTTCTGTGTATATTTAGACACTGACTAATACAATTTAACCTGCTGCTTGGGCAGGTGTCCAGTCATTATCATCCTAATAATGATAATAATAAACCTAAACAAGGCTAATTTTAGCAGACACCTGAGCTCGGCTTTCTGAAAATTAGTCATTCAAAATTCTAAATATCTAGCTTACAGTCTGTCTGTTTTTCCTTTGCCATATGTAGAACAGGGATAAAGTACTTATCTACTTCCCTGGAGAGTAAATATATTAAATAGTGTTTTTATATACCACAATGACAAGTTCTTATAACTAAGAATGCAAATGAGATAGTCCCTTTCACATCAAGATATGTATGCTAGTCCTTTCCTCTTTAGCATTAAGAGAGAAACCCAAACTGCTTCCAACTCTTCCTGCAGCTGGGGTGGAGATGTAAAAATTTACACCTTGCTTAGGGAAGTTAAAAGAACAAAAATCAACACAGAGCATTCCAGGCAGAAAACTGCAGATTTTTGTTTTAGATGTCTGCAAACAAGTCAAACGCAGCACATGTTGCATTAGGTTTTCCCGCTCTGTTAACTTGTGTTCCCCGCAGAAATATCCTTTGACAGGAGCGCGTTTCTCCGCTACGCAGCGATGACAGGCTCTTCCTGGCATGGCCAGGCTGCAGCCCTGCAGCACGCTCGAGGCTGGGGCAGGCACGAAGCTGTAATAACAGCATGCTGCGGGAGAGGCACAACCGCAGCCATGCTGAAAGGTCAAAGCCCGCCTCCTACCTCGACTGCCTTTTTCTCCAGAAAAGCCGGATTCCGTGTCACGATGTATATAACACTTTTGAAGCAAGCATGCAGCCTAAAGGGGGTAGGAACATGCTAGAAATAGGTCCCATGAGCAGTCAAGAAAGCTGGAAGGGTGAACGTGGGTAACTGGTGTTTAGTGGAGGTTGTAATACAATACAGGCTTAACTCTTTTTAAGTTCTTTTTACCCAAAGATTTCTTAATTTTTTTTAGACCTAAATTGAGCCTCCAAACACCTCTGTAAAGTAAATAAATAAGCGCTAGAGATGAAAATAACATAAAAAATTTTGCCTTGAGGAGAATTTTGATATTTCAGTATTTGTTCTCATCTTGAAATGTGAGCTGAAACAAACAAACAAAATTCGCAAGGAACAGAAAGTTCTAAAAAATCACAATTTGTAAAATGTGTGATTTCCTGCCACATTTCCTTGCCTGCTTTTGGAAGAAAAGTCTTGGGTAGTCAGAAAATCAGTCTGCTCCTCCATCCACCTTTCCTTCCTCCTCCCCAAAGCAGTTTTGAATCCCTCAGCTAATACAGCCAAAGATTTCAGAGACTTTAAGTTCCCATAGGTTTAATTCAGATTTACAGAAAGAATTTAAATGAATGTCCCAATGAGAACATGAACTGCAGCATGGACTCAGCAGTCATCTGTTCCTTTGGCATCCCCTGGTTAATCAGACACTGGTCCTTGCTGGCCAGGCAGCTTGTGCCTTTTTCGAAAACGACGGCATTTTACAACATAGACATTAAATTAATAATCACAGGGGAAGGTGAAGGTGTGTATATTTGAGGAAATTACGGAGTGAGGAAGGTGTTAAGGACTTTTTTAGGCAGTGAACTTAAGAAACAAACCTCTAGAAAATGGTGCTTTGTTTGTTCTGTGTCCCATAAGCAGTTTTTTTTTTTCTATTGTCTTTTGCAATCTGCAGAATTGAATTCATATTGAAAGGCAATAGCTTGGCATTACTGAATTAAAACGCTAAATTTCTGTTTAACTGATCCAAAATGTTTCATTTCAGCTGCACTTGCATTTTAATTTGGGTTGCCTGTTGACTCTGTCTTCCATGCAAGATTAACATAGCAGCTACTCAACGTCTTGCAGTGCTCCTCTGTACGCAGTGCGATGGACAGTGCTGCCTGGCCTGAGACCATTTAGCTCTGCATTTGAGGTGTAACCCAGCCAACCAACCAGGCCCACGGCATCACAGGTGGACCCAAATTAAGGGCAGGCAACTACATGGTATCTAGTTTGAAGACCCATGGACTCAAAATGATGCATTTTGTCAGTCCAAGAGTCCAATACATTCCTTTTCAAGTCACGTCCTTTCAAGTAACAGCAATGTCATGTCTTCTACCGATTTTTTAATTGCAAAAAGCTGTATTTTTATAAAAAGAAAATAAAAATTCCAGCTCTAAACTCTCCCCTAGCCCTAATCAATAGACTGAATCTACTTGGTAGGTGAGTTAACTGAGACTGTAATCATATCCTGATTTCATTTTCATTGACGTAAAGTGAAAGTGACTCCATTAGAATCAATTGAGTTACATCAGCATAAAGAACCTTTAAAAGATGTTGGAATCAGGCCCAAAAAGAGCTTACTTGCCACTAACCTAGAAGCTGCTGATAGATCAGGATTATAATCAAGGAATCCAGTCTCACAGGCTATTACTTTAACCACTGATCCACAACAGAACTCTCCGGGTCTATTTCCTTGATTATAATTATGAAGTATATATATCTAAGCATCTACCTCCTGTGTAAAGAAGATAATTCCTTCTCAGTCACACTGTTTAAAGTCCTTTTCTACTTTTTTGTTGTAGAAACCTGTTTCACAGATTTTTTTTCTTAAACCACCAACCGAGGGACACAAATGTTCTTTCGTATTATTCGGCAAGTAACATTTGGGAAAGCAGAAGCACAGTGACAATGTTTTGTACATGCCCAGGAAGTAAGAGGTGATATTACAAAGTAAACTTTTGGAAAGCTAAAAATGAGCAGTGTAAAGCATGAGAAAGCAGCTGTAACTGTCAGTTTAACATCAGTGACCATATTGTAGGATTTACTGTCATGATAGATTAGCTCAGCAGTGATATTTAAAGGTTTCAAATGAGAAAATTCTTATTTGGAAAGAATAGTTGTTAATTGTTTATGTTTCCAAACTGCCCACTGAGACTATGGCCATCCACAGTAGGAGTTGGGGGCAAGAGGGTTGGTGGCTCCTGGGGTGACAGAAGACACAGGGATCCACTCAGGGACAGCTGAGCAGGGTCTCACCAGCCAGGGCTCATCCCATCACACCCAGCCAGGCTCAGACGCAGCCCAGTGATGTCCAGACAAATCTCTTAAGTCCTGAAAATAAGCTGTTGATACCCAAACCGCCTATCAGGAACGGTCCTTGGACTGTACTTGACCATGAGCAGTGCCTGTTTGTTGCCTGGGAACATTGCATGGGGACCATGCTGAGAACAGAAGAGTTTGTTGCATGCCAGGGTTCAAGCCTGCGTGTGGTGGAACAGCTCTACACAAGCAACCATGGGGTTTGCTGCCGGTCAGGGATGGGCTTAGGATTGAGCTTGACCAGGGGACCTTCACCACCTGCACAGATGATGATAGCTCATTCCCAGGCTCAGCTCTGGGCCACTCCAATTCACCCTTTTCAGGATAAGTCCTATTGAGGTGGTGCTCGCTGCAGGCAGATGGTCTTGAGTCATGGTGTGAGTGGTGTAAGTACAGCCATGGCTTTGGCTGTACCTGTGCACTCATCCTGTGTGTTGCTCTATACCAGCAGTTAGGGCACCCCTAAAAAGGGGAAGATCTCCACTCTGATCTCTTCTCCAAAAAGTTGCATTGTCACTAACGACTAGTGTGAAATGCATAGCATGAGAGCAATTAATGCCCAGGGTGTATCTAGCCACGTGCTTGCTCTTTTGAAAAATACAAGCAATGCCAATTAAAACTGCAAAGCAATATTGACATGCTTAATGATGCTTTATCTAAAGTTTATTTATCAAACTAATATGACTATTTTTTTTTTTTTCTTAAATAACTGATGCTATAATTTGGCTACCCCAGAAACAGTCCAGAAATAAACCTTCAAAGCTCATTTTTATGAACGACTGAAAATCTTGAAGTGTGCTAGGAATAAATTAGCAATTTCTGGCATTCATTGTCAGCCCTGGATAAAGCAGAACCTGTGTTAAACATGTTTCAAACAGATGAGGAATTACATAAAGTATCCAGAACTGTAAAACAGAATTCTGCTCCGTTAAAAACTAAATAGTGTGCTCCTCTATGCGGTGTACTCCTGTATGTACTTGTGGTTAAGCAGATTATTCAGCGCCTATTGATGTGTTCCTTCTTCCCCGCTGTAGAAAACTACATTAACTTCTTTAGGACTGCATGGGAAAGCAGATCCCTAAGTGCAGCATTTTCATCTCCAAAGGCAGGGTCCAAAGTCTGCTGACTGAAGCAGCTACACTGTACTTCACAAGAGGCCCTTAAACTGGCTCCCGATAATCACAGGCAGATATTCTGTCATGCAGCCCTCTTCATCCTTCCTAAAAAGGTAATAGTCATCCACAAAAAATTTTGGGGATCTTTAAAATATTACATTCCACACTGAGTCTGTTATTATTTCTTCTCATCTGGCTTCAAGGTTTACATGCAGTTAAAACAACCTTTGTCCTTTGCAAGCAACCTATTTTTGCCAGTAATTCACTCTGCTACTCTGACCTTATTTGCTGATGGCATAATTCGTCTTGCAACCCTACATAAATACACTACATCAATAACATTTTCTCAAGGCTATTTTCCCCTGAACCACACAAGAGTAAATTGGTTATTTTTCTTTTCAGCAGAGCAACAGACAACATTATAACTTTCCTCGTAAGGTTCTAATGTAAAGCAGGCATGCAGACAAGTTTTGTTTTGGTTTTATTGCTATTTTTAAGATGAAGACAAGGTGGTAAACTAGAGCTAAACTGGTTCAGGGGTTTTTAAAATCTACAATTGAACATGACCTTTTTCATTCTCATTCAGTTTGCACAGAGGAATAATTTCCAAAGAAGTGTGGGAAGGAACAATTAAAGTTAAATGTTAATTTTCAGAAATAAGACCCAGGTTGCCTTCTAGTTTCTGAATTGCCCCTGGAATACAATTCAGGCTCAGCCTCATGGGGACAGGCATTGGAAACAAACCACTGGCGTGGCAAGGAAGAAGTAGAACAATATCTTATGAAATCAGACTGGTCTTTTTAAATGGCCATGGCTTAAAGTAGCAGTATTCTCCTTCAAAGCTGCATTTGCTGTCATCTTCTTTATTGTGGACTGTGGACTCCTACAAAGGGGCCAGATTCTGCACCCCAGTGGGCAAGAGCAGAAGACATTCGAGTCTGTCCTAGTTAAAAGTACTGTTACTTAGTATGTCTGTAGAGTAAGGGGAACCAGGTGACGGTCTTCTGAGTAAAGTCACCAGCCTCAGTGTCTTCCTAGACTGTTGAGGTCTGTGCCAAAAACTGCCCATTGGTTATACCACGCAGCAGTTTCCACATCAATATTCTTGTTTAAAAAGTCCTAGGCTTAGGCAGAGTTTCCTCCCAGTGTGAGCACAGGACATCAGGACCAGAACTGCTCAAATTTTGCACCCTCCAAGCTGAGGGCATGTGCAGCTCTACCATGCTCTCAGTTTGATGTGTGCGTCCACGTGTGTAGCATCTGTAAGTTCAAGTCACGCCCAGGATCTACTGCCTGCAGCTGAGAGACCTCGACCTCCAGGTAATCATATCTTAAGCTAAGCATATGTAAGCTGTAAACTGGAGTCTTTAATAAATGTTCAAAGGATTTTTTTGTTCACAATGGGAGGCAATCTTCCAAATTAAATCTGGAAGTGCCAGCTAATTTTCTCTGTATCAATAAACACCGTTCATGGATTTTGGTGGGCTTAAGGGAACACTCTGATTTTATGACAAGTTCAAACCATAGGAGTGGCATGCACTAATTCCTCCCTGAAGTGCAATAGCCAGAGCTGAAGTAAAGCGTGTGGTGTCTTATGAAACAAACATCCAGTCCTGGCTTTACAGTTTCTGACGATGAAAAATTCACCACAAAAGTTAGAAAGTGGTTCCACTGATTAACCCTCTTCATTAATTTTTCCTTTTTTTTCTGCTGGATTTAAGTCATCTTGGCTTTCCAATACTATTTTTTTTTCTGCCTTGGTATTCTAGATTGAAAGGACTTCTATTGAATTTCTATGGTACGCAGGGATACTGAGACACACGATCAAGTCACCTTGTAGCTTTCTCCCTGAAAAGATGGAGTACCTCCTGTCCCCCAGGACACCACACTGCTGTCCAGGTTTCAGTCACTCCTCCTGCTCCCCTCTCAATCCCTTCCAGGTTTTTAGCATCTCTCTTAACGCACTGATACCAGAAATGGACAAAATATTCTGGGAATGGTTTCATTATCGTCAAAAGCAGATTTATTGTAACCTCACAACTCCTACTCACTATTCCATATTTCTATCCATTATTCCTTTTGACTGCGGTGTCACCTGGGATCTCATTATTAGTTGATTATCCACCATGTCCCTAAGTACTTTTTAGAGTCACTATTTCCCAGGTAGCAAACCCATACCATTATTGTAGCTTGCATTCTCTATTCTTATATACATGGCCCTTGGCCATATTGAAATAAGTATTGTTTGACTGAAACCAAACTCTCTATATCATTTGTCATTAACCAGTCTCCCTCCTGTCACGTCACCCACAGATTTTTCTCAGTGATAATATAATTTTCCCAGTTGTTCTTAAAAATTCCAAATAACTTGGAGCAAGAAGGTTCTCTGATAAACCCAGGGGAAACACAGGTACTCAGATACAATTCCATATTAGTAATGATGTTTTCAGACAGATAGTTTAAGGAGTTTTTAATACAATGTGCATATTATAGGTTGTGGGGGTTTTATTGTTGTTAGAGTTTTTTTAAATGGGATCTCTCATGATACCAGGTCAAATGTCTTGTAGAAGTCCAATATATTACATTAACAGTATTTCTCTACCAATCAAACTCACCAAAACCGACATCTAAGTATGATGACAAAATCCACTTTCTACAACAGATGCCAATTAGTTGTTCGTTTGGGGTTGTGGGTTTTTAATAATTTATTTATTGGTTCAGTTCTGCATCTGTCGTTCAATTACTTTGTATAGGTTCACTGCAATACAGTATTTTTTTTCTGATTTGGATTTATATCTTTCCCATTTATAAGGAAAGAGCATAATTAGAAGATCTGTTCCATTCTAAGTGCCATTTTGCTTCTTTTTTACTTGACTTCTAAGCTAATGTGTTGATTATATAAAATTGTTATTGTCTTTAAATAAATCTTACAATAACTCTAAATATACCTAACCCAGGTATTCTACTGGTCCTGTGAGGAAAAGTATTTTCTTTTACTTGTTCATTGTTTTGTCTTGGAAACAAATACCTTAAAACCTAGTTGCGTAAACTAACTCTGAAAAATGACTCCTAAAATGAAAATGAAATATTGAAAGAACTAAAAAACAAAACAAAACAAAACAAACTATAAGATTCTGTAAGATTTTGATATGAGATGTTTGTATCTAGGAAAACATTTTTACCTATGAAAACAGATTTTCTGCAAAACCCAGGGATTAAAGCAAATTACTTTCAGAATCCTAAATACTTAGGTATTTCATCCATATTCATACTCCATTGGCTGAATCTAATTATTGCTAATGCTAAAGGAATCCCACATAAAGAAGAAAACACTTATTAGTGAGTGGATCACATTTTTAATAATTCTGATAATTCTATATAATTTCACCTAGAAAAAATATTTTTTACAGGATCTAGTCATGTTAGCATCTTGACCCTTTATGCCATTATGAATTCCCTGTGCAAACGCTGAGATGTGCTATTCCCTCCAACAAGATCTGTTGAGAAACCAGGAGTTTCATTTGTTTCCTCAAGTATCGGGGACTCTTGATTAAACATCCCCGTTCTCCACATGAGAAATGCATTCAGGATTTTGGTAGTTTTTTTTCTAAACCAAATCTTTCTCTTCAAAAGCAGTACATTGAGGGTGGAGTTAATTTGACATAACTGTATGCACCCCCTCTATAGATGTCTCCATCTGAGGTTATTGCCCTGGCTTCCATTTACAGTCAATGGAGGTGCTTTTAGGGCACGATTCATCTGCCTGAGTTCAGATGTCTGTTTTAGGAGAGACGAATTGAACTTTAGCAGGGTCTGGTTTTCTCACTGATGGGAAAGGCCGTCTGGGGTTACTGGCTCAAATGCAGCTATATCCGCCGCACACACCTCACATTAGGTGAGGTGTTTTGCAGAATGGCTTATACCAAGACCTACAACTACACGTAGTGCTATTTTTTGTGGATCTCCTTAGCTTAGGAATGTCTTTCTGGCATATGGGAGAAGGAAGGGAGAGCTTACTTACTGAAATCCACTGAGTTTAATTCACATGGAAAACCAGCATTTCCTGTAATTTTCTCTAAGTGTACCTAGATAATAAACATATTCTTGGGGGGGGGGGACGGGGACGGGGGGACGGGACCATAAGTGTGGTTGTTACCCTTAAAATCCCTTTGTGTTACCCAGCTGTTGAAAGGAAGATATAATGCAATTAAGAATCAGCCTTAAGGACGGAAAAGAAGCTGATTTACACCAAGCCATCTCACTTTAGCAAATATATCCTAGAGAAGATTATAAGACAGAAATTGTGGTGTCAGACTGGAAGGTTTCTTGTGGCAGAAGAGTATTACAGGTGGATCAAGTGCCTGGAAGTTGAAAGTACACAAATTCAAAGTAGAAACAAATAAAATATATTTAACATGGAATTGAATTTATTATTCTAACAATGTTATGCCCAAACTGGATTTAAAGGTTATACTCCAGTATAACGAGAAGTGACTCAATGAAGATATTACTAGATTGATTTCTATGGCGTGTTTATGCAGATTATAGTGGGTGACCGTACAATGGTGTCTTTCTTATGCAAAGTCCTATTCTTACAGAAGTCGTTGACAGAACGCCCATAGTGTTCATTAGGAACAGAATTGCAGTGTTTGTCGCTATTATGCTCTACCTAAATGTCTCATAATATCTGGATTTTCAGCCTATGTGAGCTTTTCCAGGGTGTGTATAGTTTATGGATGGATTTATTTTATATTTTTGAGCTAATTTGGTACACTGATACCTGGAGAGGGTACTAGAATGTGAACACCTAGAAATTGCTAATATCACAGAAGCTCAGTTGAAGTGAAAAATAGGAACTGCTGAGCAGTATATATTGCTTATTACAGTCGGTAAACTTACAGCATTATATAAAATGGAACAGACTGCATATAATCTGAGCAAATTAAAATTCATCATTTAATTATCTGTCCATTTACTAAATGCACCAGTCACTGAAGTGCACACTTCTGGAATAACCTAAGACCTATGTTTATAATTAAAAAACAGTATAGATTTCTGTGATCTTTTGAATATCCATCATTTTAGATGAAGAGGGAATTAGGACACATTAGCATACAGCATAGCATGTGTTTGTTTCTGCCTGTCATGTTAATTGGTATTTGTCTTCAAGCCCACATGGAGATGGCTTCTCTTTTTGAGCAGAACACAAATGTTTTCTGTTATATTAAATATCATCAGGTGTCCAGGGCTGCACTGAATAGTCGGGTTTATATCTGTCTGTGAGGAACAGGTTTTGGAAGAAAAGCAAAGGAATTTCTACTTTCTTTATGTAAGTTTTTTTGAAAAAATAAAAAGTTTTTTTCTTTTTTTCTTTTTTTTTTTTTTCCCCCCAGAATATATATTTGAAATTCTACCATAAGGGAAATGTCAGGATTTTCTGAATCGAGATAGAATAACAATAAACCCCATCCATTTCTAGTGAAAGCAGCTGGTTTATTTCCGTGTAGGCATGGAAAGTGGATTCTCTGTTAGCGCAGTATTCATACCATTTGAACAGACTTTTTCTAAGTTCTTCATTATACCATACATTGCAAGCCTTCCTTAAGGGGGAAGGGGAAGGGGGGAGAGAAAAACAAAAAACACAACAGTTGTCTTTTTGGTTCAGCGTAGTATTCATAATGCCATTTGAACAGACTTTCTCCAAGTTGTGCATTGCTTATGTATGTTACAACCTTTCCTACTGATGAAAAGAAAAACAAATTTATTTTTTTTTTACCTTGGTTTTCAAAGTAGTGGGGGGTGTCCTTGAAATGCAGGCTCAACTCCTCTTTTTCTTGGTTTATGGATTATTCTTCCACATGGGAGCAATTTAAACAAGTCCTGATTGGACTGTAATCCAGAAAGAATTAAACCATGACTCCTACCCTGACTTGTGTAGCATTAGGAAAAAAAAAATACTGAACTCAAAATAATCAACCTGCTTTTCAATTGACTGTATTTTTAACAGATTAATTCCTTTTTGTTCTGACATCGGAGAAGCCATGCAGAAAAGCTATTGAGTTTGCACGCTGGGAGGACTGACACGGTTCTCTGGTAGGTGATAACTGATGGGTAATATCAGCAAAGAGACTGAAGGGGGATTATAAAATAAATAAAAAAGATAAACAATGCAAAACCAGTTGCATAAAGCCCAAGATTTTAAATGTGGGTTATTCCCCCTCCTGTCACAGCATCAGAGGGTCATAGGAGGGACAGTTGGAAGGGACCTGTGGAAACCATAGAATCATAGAATCATAGAATCATTGAGGTTGGAAAAGACCTCTAAGATCATCGAGTCCAACCGTCAACCCAACACCACCATGCCCACTAAACCATGTCCCTAAGCGCGTCATCTACACGTCTTTTAAAAACCTCCAGGGATGGGGACTCCACCACTTCCCTGGGCAGCCTCTTCCAATGTTTCACCACTCTTTCAGTAAAGAAATTTTTCCTTACATCCAATCTAAACCTCCCCTGCCGCAACTTGAGGCCATTTCCTCTCGTCCTATCGCTTGTTACTTCGGAGAAAAGACCAACACCCACCTCGCTACAACCTCCTTTCAGGGAGTTGTAGAGAGCGATGAGGTCTCCCCTCAGCCTCCTTTTCTCCAGGCTGAACAGTCCCAGTTCCCTCAGCCGCTCCTCATAAGACTTGTTCTCCAGACCCCTCACCAGCCTCGTTGCCCTTCTCTGGACACGCTCCAGCACCTCAACGTCCTTCTTGGAGTGAGGGGCCCAAAACTGAACACAGTATTCGAGGTGCGGCCTCACCAGTGCCGAGTACAGGGGCACGATCACTTCCCTACTCCTGCTGGCCACACTATTTCTGATACAGGCCAGGATGCCATGGGCCTTCTTGGCCGCCTGGGCACACTGCCGGCTCATGTTCAGCCGGCTGTCGACCAACACCCCCAGGTCCTTCTCTGCTGGGCAGCTTTCCAGCCACTCTTGCCCAAGCCTGTAGCGCTGCATGGGGTTGTTGTGGCCCAAGTGCAGGACCCGGCACTTGTCCTTGTTGAACCTCATACAGTTGGCCTTGGCCCATCGATCCAGCCTGTCCAGGTCCCTCTGCAGAGCCTTCCTACCCTCAAGCAGATCAACACTCCCACCCAACTTGGTGTCGTCTGCAAACTTACTGAGGGTGCACTCAATCCCCTCATCCAAATCATCAATAAAGATATTAAACAAGACCGGCCCCAGTACTGAGCCCTGGGGAACACCGCTCGTGACTGGCCGCCAACTGGATTGAACTCCATTCACCACAACTCTCTGGGCCCGGCCGTCCAGCCAGTTTTTGACCCAGCGCAGAGTCCACCTGTCTAAGCCGTGAGCCGCCAGCTTCTCGAGGAGAATGCTGTGGGAGACAGTATCAAAGGCCTTGCTGAAGTCCAGGTAGACCACATCCACAGCCTTTCCCTCGTCCACTCGGCGGGTCACCTGGTCATAGAAGCAGATCAGGTTGGTCAAGCAGGACCTGCCTCTCATGAACCCGTGCTGGCTAGGCCGGATCCCCTGGTTGTCCCGCTCATGCCTTGTGAGCGCCCTCAAGATGAGCCGCTCCATAATCTTCCCTGGCACCGAGGTCAGGCTGACAGGCCTGTAGTTCCCCGGATCCTCCTTCCGGCCCTTCTTGTAGATGGGCGTCACATTGGCAAGCCTCCAGTCATCCGGGACCTCCCCCGTTAACCAGGACTGCTGATAAATGATGGAGAGTGGCTTGGCGAGCACCTCCGCCAGCTCCCTCAGCACTCTCGGGTGGATCCCATCCGGCCCCATAGACTTGTGAGCGTCCAGGTGGCGTAGCAGGTCATTGACTGCTTCCTCTCGGATTACGGGGGGTTCATCCTGCTCGCCGTCCCCGTCTTCCAGCTCGGGGGGCCAAGTACCCTGAGGATAACTGGTAACATCTGGATAACATCTCTGAGCTCAGAGAGGACCATGGCCAAGACTAGACCGGGAAAACCAGGGCTTTGCTTAACCATCTTACTTCATCCCAGGTTCATATGTGGGCAAATATTCTAGGCTCCAGGATGGCCACGCTGCCTTCTTTACTCTGGCTGATTAAACATCAATTAAAAAAATAATAATTTTTAAAAGCCCTTGTGAGTGAGTGAGTGAGTGGCATATACCAGGTTGTGCTAAGTATCAACACAATTTCTTAAAGTAGGGGGGAAAAAAAAGAAAACAAAAAGAAGAACCACTGAATTTCTAGGTAATAGAAAGGATTGTAGTGGCTTCTTCATCTGATATCTGATTCACCTGGTTTATTAATCTCTGCATTATGCTGGTGACTGAGAAGAATTTAGCTCTTATTCAGCACTCTATTAATAATGATTTTTTTTTTTTCTGTATAATGTTTTATAAACTTTGTTGCTATGTAGATATTTTACCATTACCTAACCAGCTATAAAATGATAAGATGTACTGCATAGAATCTGTTCCAATTTCGTGTTAATTGCTGTGTAACAAAAGACTGAAAAATGACCTTTGTAAGTATTTAGAGTGTTCTCTACAATAACCAACAGTATTTCCACTCAGATCCCGCTTATTAAAGTGCTTTCCCTAAAATCTGAGATATGAAGTTAAGCTCTTCTGAAATATATCCTTGATTCAATATAACTAATTATGGGAGATCTTGGAAGTGGTTGAAACAGTAATGGAGTGCTAAAGAGCATAATGCAAAACACAGAGTATTTCAGAGTTCATTTCAAGAGGAACTCCTCATAAAACCTTACATATGTGCAGAACTGCCTGTACCCCTTTGCCTTTTCCCCCCAATCATAAATCTGAGGCTGTGCAAATTGGAATCCAGTTTTACAATTTTAAAAATATTTTAACAAGGACTAGCAGATCCAAATGAATTTGCAATGAAGGTGGGGTTTGCCTGAATGCAAAAATGTCATGTTATTACTGATGAAAATGCCATTTTATTACTGATCGGTGGTCTGTGGGAATAATTTATTGTTTTTCTTTTGAAACCCCTTATATGCCTGGTGCAGAGTGGGCCTTGTGGATGTTTCACCAGCAGTTTCAATTTATTGGTGCATGACTCAGGGAGAAATACTAGCTGTGTGGTACAAGTCAACTGTGGAAAAACACAGTCCAAGAACATTTTAAGAACCCCAGCTGAGGCAAAAGTGGCTATCGTGGGGCCTGTGAAAGGCACTATGGTTATGTTTATCGACACAATTAACACCTTGCTTCTAACACAATTCAGTGAGCCACAGATACAACTTGTGCAAAAAAACCTGCTCCCTCAGTAATTTGCAAATCCCAGAAGACTATCATTCCGTCAGCCACGGCTTCTCTGTTAAACAACCTTCCAAGTAATCAGCTGCAGGAAACCTGAAAGACATGTTATGATGCTACGTATTAATTTATCAGGTTCCTTAATAAGCTTTAAATAAACAAAGCTATCAAGCTAATTAGCATTCAGGGGGAAATGATGTTCTCTGGATCTCTGGAAGTTCTGAGACTGGTTAAAATTCTCTCAGACAAAGAAAAATAAGCACATTCAAAGAATTGTGAATATTGTACTAGGAGGTACAGCCCAGCAGTCTAGAAAGCAGAAAACCAGCGTTAACTGTTTGACCTAAGATTTCTGCAAGTCTTTAAAAAAGCCAAAAAGGGCTTGATTTTTCTAAAGTTGTTAGGAAATTGGAGCTACAGAGAAAGCCTTGGTGGGCACTTTTTAAGCAGCTCTGGTCTCTGAAATCGATGGTCGTCACCGATTTAAACCAGTGTAGTAGTTTCTGAAAATTCCTTCAAGCTCTGAGATGCATAGTCTGCTGTTCAGATACCCTGAAAACATCAGCCTCCACTTGCTCTTGTAGATCCTTATAGGTGTAAATGCACAGAACTGCAACTGAGATGCAGATACATATGTCAGAGGATCTTGGGCTTCTGATCCTCCTTTGTTAGCTAAGTATAATAGTACTACTGTTTTCTTCTCCAGAGTTACAAAGTGTTTCAAAGGGTTTTGAGGCCCTGAGGTATTATAGAAATTGTATAAATACCTAGAATAAATAAAAAATAAGAGCGCAAACAGTAAACTTGTTTATAAAGTACACTGTAAGCTCTAAATCTCTACATAAACATTTGCTTGAGAAATACAAAATAATTTATTACACCTACATATTACTTGTCATTTTGTGTAGCCGCATAGAAACTAGAGTTCAACTTTTCCACTAAACTAAAAAAAAAAAAAAAAAAAAAAATAATTGTCTGCATTATTATATAAACATGGAAAATGAAAAAATTAGTTGTTTCATGCAGATAACAGCTGTGCCTGCTGAGAAAGGATGCACCACTGAAAGTGGGTAGTGGACATGGAGAGAAATCAGCACAGGAGGAGGACGAGTAAAGGGAAATTAGAGTGCCTTGGGAGAGGTGCTCTCACTTAAGAGCTAATAGTCATGGAATTACTTTCTTGCACTGAGTAGCAGTGTAATGGTATTAAGAAACTGTAAGTGTGGTGTAATCTTTCTTGGATTTCTTATATGGGATATTTGCTCTCTTAGTGTCATCTGTGGGCAGACAGCGCTACCTCAGTGCTCTTCATCCTGTGCTCTTGGGGGTCTCCTGTGATCTCTGCACTCCTATTAAAGCCCCTGTGAAAGGCAATTAAAAAGCAAAGCTGTCAGCACTAGGCTTAACTTTACTATAGAGGACCCATATCCCTGCTGGAAAAATGAGCAAGGTGTTGAAAACTAAAAGGTGTTGAAGATCATTTCTCTGGAGAAAAGGGAGTCATCAGTAACCTTCTCATTTATTTTCTGACTCAAACACTCTCTTGTCTCTAGGCACCCATTAGTTCCATTATGACATGGATCACGTTCCTGCTAGGCTTTTATTTATTTGTATTAATGATGACTTAGGATGCTCTGCTTGGTCAGGCTTTCAAAACAGTCTTACAAAGAGAGCTCAACAAGTTTTATCCTGACCCGGCACTGACAAGCGGCTCCCCTAATAATCCACATTTGTGTGTGTGTTTTATGTCCCCCTGAGCAGTCTCTAATGGTCAGTCATTCTCAGAACGAACGGGATTCCCAGCTTTGTTTTGGAGGTGCCCTGTTCAATCCCTGGTTGTAACTTGATGATTGTTGCACTGGGTCATCTGTCCTCCCCTTCCCTTCCCTTCCCTTCCCTTCCCTTCCCTTCCCTTCCCTTCCCTTCCCTTCCCTTCCCTTCCCTTCCCTTCCCTTCCCTTCCCTTCCCTTCCCTTCCCTTCCCTTCCCTTCCCTTCCCTTCCCTTCCCTTCCCTTCCCTTCCCTTCCCTTCCCTTCCCTTCCCTTCCCTTCCCTTCCCTTCCCTCCCCTCCCCTCCCCTCCCTTTTCCTATTGTACGCAAATTACATAGTAATAAAGAATGCTCATGTACTGACATCCCTAGAGAACATATTTCAGGAAAAAGGGCTGCATTAACAGGGCCACGTTGTAGATTAAATATAATTGACATTAGAAAAGAAAACAAATTGAAACTATTTATTTTTAGTACTTTGCAAATCATTAAACTGGTTCTTGTGCATGTGCCTTCCCAAAAGTGACTAGACCCCTTCTCATGTTACCTTGCTCCCTAAATCAAGCAATACTCGGTAAATAGGACTACTGTTTCTTTTTGTCTTCCTTATTTGTGAGAACTCTTTGAAGATTTTTGCACTGTTGCCTGAAGTCAACTAGATACTGTTTCTTCCTGATTCCTAAAGGAAATAAAATCTGGTGGAACAAATTCTCAGATTATAACACCATTTCTGTGAAATAGCCCAGGGAAGACATTCTTCAAGGTGTCTGAATGACACTGTCCGAGGCGCTCAACGTGCTCCACACTGACGGTGCGCCCTCAGATCTCACACCTTGTCAAGCACTGGTGATGCCCAGAGAGATGAGAATAAGCCCATCAAAATTTAGATGTGCCATTGACAAGACTCCCTGACTCTATCAGCCTGCAAGCAGATGTCGGGGAGGACTGAAAGCATGCAAATCACTTATATGTTTGCAAAGAGTTCAAGAATTGTTTTTCCATGCAACAATAATTCCCCAAAATTATATGTAAAGGCCCAAATTTTTCTTTGCCTTGAAATTTTTTGTCCTTCAGAGCAATCTGTACCACTTAAGAAACATCAGTAACAGCAAAACTAGTCGTCTTCCATTTAACATTTGTGCCATTTCCATTTAGCAGTGAAGATTCCCAGCCATGAAATGGACATCTGTCATGCAGCGGTTAGAGGTTAGATGTAAAAAACTATTGTTAAAAAAAAAAAAAAAAATCTGCTTTTAATGAGCCTGGACGTCAAAGAGAGGGCCACAGCTATACTCAGCGATTGGCGTGGTGGAAGCTGGTTTCTGAGCAGGCTGCCCTGAGGATCAAGTGCCATTACTTCTGCTGAGTTGGGTCCATACTTTAGGCTGCTACTTTTGGGATTGCATCCCTCCAAAAAAGCTGTATCACAGAATTTAAAAGCAGAGGCTTATACACAGACTATTTTTAAAGCAGTATTAGCGGATCAATCTAGGACTTCATTTCAGCATTTCAAAAACATACACACTGGCAGTATCTAAATGGCACAGCACAATGTAGAGCTGGTAATAGACCAGATGCTGCTGCTTCTTACCCTTCAGCTATGCTTCTTTAAATTTTATTAGAACATAATAAGCTCGGCTAAAAATATGCTTTAATATGTCTGCTTTAGTTAACAGCCTGGTAGGAATTCTAATTATTATTGAGTTTATCATGGAGAACTACAATATGCCCTTTCTTTAAATTTCTAGAGACCACTTAAGCTGCAGATTGTTAGCTGTATAAACATTTGTTGATATTTAAGATGCATAATTCATTTGTTTCCCCAAAAAAGCTGTGTAGCCATTTTTTGAAATACTGTTCAAATGCTGCTATTTTAGTGAAAGCTATGCCACTTAGCCAGTTGCAGTTCCAGTGGGTAGACGAAGAGTTGGGAATTTGGAGTTTGAAAGGTAGCTCTGATAATGCCTTTTAAAATTATTCTGGGATATTCACTTAAGTATTGTGACTTTATTTCTTTTTTTTTTAAAACACCAACTTGTAAAATATAAGACATAGGATTTATAATTGACTAAACAATATAAAAATATTAGTTGCAATGATTGCCCATCCAGGTTTTTTTCGTCATAAGACACAGTGGTACTCGATATTTTCACTTTTTCCTATGCAGATGCTGTAGGAATTCAGTGAGCTATTATTGATCAGGATTAGATCAGGAACAGAGAAATCATCCAAAATTGCATCTGGCCGATGAGGCAGGCACTCTTTTTGTCTTGTGTAGTTCAACACGTTCCAAGGAAAAATGTGGTCACTAGGTACTATTACCTTATAAATAATAGTTCAATTAAAAATCATAAACAGATTAACATAACTGCAAATCACTCTTAGTGTCTTTTTCCTTTAATGCTTGTAGAGTTTCCCTTTTTCTTTCAGCCTGGATTTATCATTCTCAACTCAGTTTACAAAGATAAATTTAAAATACCGTATATAAGTTGATTTTAATTTTATGCAAGCCCTGCCACCCCTTTGACTAGTGCTACCACCTTATTCTCCTAACCTTTACATTAGCTGCTGAGGTGCCGTCTTCAGTGTGACCAGAGTCACTGTGCCCAGGCCAGCACCAGCTGGCTTTCTCATGGGGTCCTCTGTGGGTTACCTTTCTCTCTTGTACCTGGCAATGTGCAAGATAAAGTCTGTGGAGAGAAGAGAGAAAACAAACAAACAAACAAAAAAAAACCCAAAACTCCACAGGATCTCATCATGTACAGCAGCCTGTATTGCATTGCAATATACTGTTTCGATATAAATGTTGCTTGCCGGATATCTGAGTCTTTAATGTAGAAATAATAGCAGTCTAGCTCTAACTTCTTAGCTTATTTGCTATATTATCATATGTTCACTCTCTGATCACTGACCTCAGTGGCCCTTT
The DNA here is from genome assembly GCF_965638725.1 of Aptenodytes patagonicus. Classification (NCBI taxonomy): domain Eukaryota; kingdom Metazoa; phylum Chordata; class Aves; order Sphenisciformes; family Spheniscidae; genus Aptenodytes; species Aptenodytes patagonicus. Next base: position 222,832,174 of record NC_134949.1, read on the forward strand.
CCAGCTCAAAAATTATATTTTCACTTCTTTTACATTTTGTCTGTAAAAATATCAAACAATGACCTTTTAAAAAATATATTTTAGCATATATGTCCTCTGCAAACGGAAACATTTGCAAAAAAAATCCAAACAAAAACCAGAAAACAAACTCCCCCCCAAACTGAGTAGAATTCTTGCTTATTAGCCCTCGAACACCCTAGGTCTCTAATCCTAGCTGTTTTCCCCCTCCTGGGCTTTCTCCTCTTTTGAGTGAAGTTTCATTAACTCTTTCTTGCTCTTTCCCTCCATATTAACAAGCTCTCTTCCCCCACTTCCATCCTATCAACTTTCTTCTGTTACCAAGACCTGATGTCTTGCTCCTTTTGTGATAAACAGGAAAATTCACCAAAGACAAAAATGGAATCTGACATCAGTGGGACTGAATTACCAAAGGGAGGGAGAGAAGAAAAAATATCACCAAATATTTCTCTAATGAAACTTGTCATTTCCTAATGAAAGGAGTTGAAGGAATGTCTCATTAAAAACTCTTTTGTCTATGAATGCACATATGAACTATTATTTAGGGGCAAAACCTTCTCCTCTGAATCCCACTTTTTATACTCAATGTTTAATTGCAATGTGTTCAGCTTCCTTACTGTGATCAGCCACCACCTACTTGTTTCTTGTCTTCTTTTGATGTTCAGTTTTAATTCCCCCCTCACTGAAGTACTCATTCACTTGATTGGTCTTTAACTGTTTTCACCACATTGCTGAGTTTTTTGGGGTTTATTCCCAACTTTTTTTTTCTTTTTCATCTAGTCATCTGCAAGGCTCTATTTTGCATCCCTTCTTTTCTCCTACACTTTCTTCTGAGTAATGTCATTAAATATAAATTTGCCTCCCACTGTGCTGCGAAATGACAGACTCAGATTTATGCTTGTTTGTCCAAATAAAATCCCACCAGCTTGTCCTGTTGTTGTGTCTGTAGTGGCCACTTCAGGATCAACATGACTAGAGCAGGGTTCTCCATATTTCCTCAAAAGCTGCCTTGATACCTCCTTTCACGACTGCTGGAGATTATTGAAATAACTCTGCATACTTCTCATCACCAACTACATGATGTATGGTCATTCACAGCACCCCAGCTGAAGGGACTAAACTTCTCAAAATACACCAGCTCGATAATTTAATGCACCAAGATATTCACAGCGGACTTCTGAAACAAATCAAGATATTGGTCTGGAGTAGCTAACCTCAGTGAGACCCAAATGATAAAATAACATTACAAAAAAGGAGAGGTGGAAGGGCAAAGGACAGCTCTATTTTTTTTGTAGCTTTGATTGTTTTTAATTGATGTGAGTTTCAGTGAAACAAGGCAATGTTTTCTTCCATAAATAATTTCAGGTGTGTTGATGCTAAAATACTGTGTGCTGATTTATTACTATGTGGACATGAACACCTAATTATAAAGGCAAACGGAAGTTTACGACTTGGGAATCAAGTTTTCCTTAGATAGTTCTCAATGAATAGAAATTATACATACATATTTATGGTAACATTTTGCACTCAGTGCTTAATTCCCTTTCCTTCTATGAGAGCCTGGATAGAAAATCAACAGAGATGTTATGTTACACTTTCTTGCTTCTTGGCATTTTCCAGGAAAAGCAATGTAAAGTTTGAGTTGACCTTGCTTTAATACATTGCAAAAGTATGTGCTTGTCAAAGAACTATGACATTGTACTAATAGTCTCTTTCTGTTAAATTTGCAGCCTATGTAATATTGTGCCCTCATGCACAACAATTGTGTACTATTTTGTGTAATCTGTAGAAAAAAAGGAATTTAAGAAACATAAATTAATATTTTACATATGTACATATACATATAAATGTATAAAATTCGCAGTGACAGCCTCCAATCTGTCTTTAAAAATGATCCGCTGAGCAATTTTAGCCTTATTTTTCTAACCCATGAGCAGCTTCAGAGGGGAATAAGATAACAGGGCTTCATGCCTTCTGTTCTCAATGGATTTTTTTTTCTCTGATATAGCAGTGGTCTGAGTACGGTAATCTCACTTTCAAAACTCAGGCTAGACCCTCTTCACACTGCATCATGCGGCACAGCAGCTCCAGTGGCTTTAGTTTCTGGATATCTGCATTGTATCCCTTACTTTGGTGAGCCTTGCACGCTGTGGAGCTCACAGAGGTGGTCCGACATGAGTACTGGAGCTATGGGTATTAACCCAGCAAAGGTAGTGGTAGTTACCAAGCCCATGGTCAAGCAAATGTGATTATTTTATTTGACAGTCTCCCAAAAACTCTTTCATACAGATCTATGAACTGCAGAGCTCAAACTATTAAGATAAATGTGATTTGATTCAATTGATAGAGTTGCTGGGTTGTCAAAGTTTATGCAATATAAGCCTGTTGTGGTTTAACCCCAGCCGGCAACTGAGCACCACCCAGCCGCTCACTCACTCCCTGCCCCCTCCGGTGGGATGGGGGAGAGAATCGGAAGAGTAAAAGTGAGAAAACTCCTGGGTTGAGATAAGAACAGTTTCATAATTGAAATAAAATAAAGTAAAATAGTAATAATAATAATAATGATAATAATAATAATACACAAAGCAAGTGATGCACAGTACAATTGCTCACCACCCGCCGACCGATGCCCAGCCAGTCCCCAAGCAGCGGCCCCCCCGGCCAGCTTTCCCCAGTTTATGTACTGAGCATGACGTCACATGGTATGGAATGTCCCTTTGGCCAGTTTGGCTGTGCCCCCTCCCGACTTCTTGTGCCCCTCCAGCCTTCTCAGTCGGTAGAGCATGGGAAGCTGAAAAGTCCTTGACTAGTGTAAGCACTGCTCAGCAACAACTAAAACATCGGTGTGTTATCAACTTTGTTCTCACCCTAAATCCAAAACACAGCACTGTACCAGCTGCTAGGAAGGAAATTAACTCTATCCCAGCCGAAACCAGGACAAAGCCACCTAACAACCATGTTCTAGCTGGAGGTGTGGCCAGCCCTAAGAAGCTCACATAAAGCAAATGTATTTTAGCTGGTGTTGATCAGGACTCAAAGTCTCTTGGAAATCCAAATTAGATATTAAGATATTAAGACTTATACCCTGTCTCTTTCTTCATGAAATGGATTCCTAACAAGATTAATAGAAAGATAAGGATTGTAGTCTAGGAGAAATTAACATACTGGAGACAAGAACAGAATAACCACAGAATAACACTTCCCATTTAGCCTGGAAACAAGATCACCGCTAAAGCCCAAGCAGTCAGTCAGATTTACATTCATACATCTTCATACTAAGCAGAATGAACCTTCAGTTAGCAGAGACTATGCTGTGGCTTTGCACACTCTTTCTCAGCCAGGAATTATTTCCACAGGAAAGTGATGTTATTTTTTCCTGTAGGTAACAGATGGACCTTGCAATTGAGATCTTCTTTTTTTTTCTTTTTTTTTTCCCCCCTTATTGCCTGTTATCCCTAATGGAAGTCTCTACTCTTAGAAATCCAGCCTTAATATATTTTATTTATGCATAGCATATTTATGCATAGCACCTTTTCCTTAAGGTGCAGCTGCTGTTAAAAAGCAAAAGATTTTTGACTAAATAAGGAAAGGAATGGACAACAGCATGACATAGATTATGCCATTCTACATACCAGTGCTGTCCCATCTTATACGTAGAGGATACCACTAGTCTCACATTGTATATTACAGAAGCAGAGATTTAGAAGAAATGAGCAACATGGAAAAACTCAAACAAAAAAGTAAAATTTCTGCCATAGAAAAAGATACCACTGCGCAGTAAAATCAAATAAAACAAATAGACATTTGAATGTGTAATGGGATATCAGATCAATCAGATTGAACATCCAAGTGAAAACTTGTTCTAGACATAAGTAGAATGCTGTTATCAAGTGACTGGAGAGAAGAATTAAGCTGCATTTATTGCCAACAAGAATATCCAGAGATGATAGTTAAAGTAGAAGAAGAATTTATAAGAAAATAAAATTACAGCATTTTTTTAGGCTTTAAATCACTAAGACGTGATGTCATAGAGTAATGTAAGTTGGAAGGGATCTCTGAAGACCATTTTGTCCAGTCTGCACCTCAAAGCATGGCCGACTTAAATCAGAATTCTTGGAGTCTTTTCCATTTGGATTCTTAATGTATCAAGGACGGAGATTGCACAACCTCTTCACACCACTGTCTCCAATGTTTTATTACCTTTCTTATGAATGTTTCTCCTAATATATGAGCAGAATTTCCCATGCTGCAACTTGTCCTTTGGCATTTGTTGTTCTGCTCTGTATCGCTAAGAAGTGTCTGGTTTCATCCACTTTATTCTCTTTGATTGGATAATTATAAACAATAGTAAGGTCTCCCTTTAGCTTTCTGTTCTCCAGATTGAGGAAATCCAGTTCTCTCAACCTCTCCTTATATACCATGTGAGCCAACCCCCTTGCCATCTCGATTGCCCTTTCGTGGCCTAGATACTGTAAATGTCTTTCTTGTATGGGGAAGCTCAGAACTGGACATGGTTCTCCAGGTCTGGTCCCACATATGCTGAATAGAGGGGAAGATTCATTTCCCTTGGCCTTCTGGCTACACTCTTGTTAATACAGCCTGGGATGTGATGTGATGTGATGTGACTGGTCTTCTTCAACACAAGGGCTCACATTCAACTTTGTCCACCAGGATTCCCAGGTCCTTTTCTGCAAAGTTGCTTTCTACACAACCAGATCCCAGCCTGTGTTATTGCGTGGGGTTATTCCATCTCAGCTCCAGGACTGTGCATTTACTTTTTTGGTGAACGTCATGAAGTTCCTTTGAGTCCGTATCTCCAGCCATTTGAGTTCCCTCTGAATGACAACCCTGCCCTCGAGCTTATTGAGTGCTCCCCCCATCAATTTAGTTTCATCCAAAACCTTGCTGAGGTGCACTCTGTCCTACTGCCCAGATCTTTAACTAACTTTAAGTAGAATTGGCTTCGGGACTGAACCCTGAGGAATGCCACTAGCAATCAGCAGTTTGTTGGATTTCATGCTGTTGATCACAACTCTTTGACCCTGCAACACCCATTATTGTGAGGTTTACATATTCTTTTATTTATCTGGTGCTGACCAGTTCTCCAGAAGTCTCTGAACACAAGAGCATTAATCAGTGACCCAGTATGACTTTCTAAGAAATTCTTGTCTCTGTGTGATGATTTAGGGGGCTTTTCAATAGACTTTGATCTCTGGAACTATATGTTTTCTAATCCATAGATCACACGCAGAACTATTTAAAAAACTAAAGTAAAATGCTAGAGTAAAAAGCATTCAGCTTGCATTTTTTTTTTCTCAAGCCACAGTTAATGTTCAGATTTGGTTTCTTCTTGCAGAATTCTGTGAAACTAATCTTCACCATAAAGTTTCAATTTGTGAGAGTCATTTTTTTTCAAAATACTACAACCAGTCTCTGTCACAATTGAATTAATGTGATTTGCTTCTCTGCCCCTGCTTGCTATTGTACTACTGTGCAGTTAGCTCTTGACAAATCAGAGATCAGGGTATGAGTATTGCAAATCAGATTTGGAAAATGTTCACTTGGGGGAAAATTGTACAATTAGTATTGTATATTGCATTACCTCTTTCTAAGTGATAATGATTCACTCACGGTCCTTAAAATCATGAGAAAAAAATGAAGCTAAGGGTGATATTTTAATATGCTATAATACAAATACAAATGTTCTAAAGAAAAATTCATGAGCTTTATTGCCTCATGTAAGAAATGGAAAGACTGATTGGTCCTTTTGTCATACTCTCTAGTAGTATAACAGCAGGAAGTAGAATGTCGGCTCAAGTATTCTAGTGCCACGATGGAGTGGGTATTTCTTCCCATAGCATCCACTGCAGAATCACGTGAGGTGGGATTTTTGGTGTTTGGGGTGGAGGTCTTTTTTGGTTTTTTGTTTTTCTTTTTAATTCCAAGTAGGAAGATTGTTAGTATTTGAAGTAAATTCAAAATTGTTCAGCATCTTTGGCATGAATTATTTTCCTGCCATAAAAGTTTCACTTCAGTTTCATTTAGTAATATTTGTTGTTTTTTATTAGCATGCTTAAGATAGTGGGAGTAGAGAGTATAAGAAGTCTTAGCTGGAGTGTCAAATAAGGGAGATTCTACATTGAGAACAACTTTTCCAAGATACAGGCCAGATGGTAGCTTTGGGACTTAGAAGCTGAGAGAAGTAGCTGGAGCTCTGTCAAGAGAAACAGTTAAAAAAAAAAAAAAAAAAAGTACTAGAAAAAAGGAAGCAAGAAAGATTGTCATGTCAAATCGGCACAAGTAACTATTTGTGCTACCATTCTCATGCCTGCATGAATAGATGTATTACATAATAACCTAGCAAACAAATCTAAAGCAAGGATGAGGGACAAGGTGAACACACTAAATATTTGGATACCCCTATACAAATAAAATTCACTCCATTTAGCTGTGAGATGGTGTCAATCCAAGACATCATAACACAACTTTTGAAATTTCCATCAGGTTTGAAGGAGGAATTGAAGCTGGTACCTATCCAAACCTATTGGATAGGAACTACATGTATATCAAAATGCCAAGACAGCACAACGCATTGAAAGGCAAGTTATTTTATACCTCTGGACCTAGAAACCTCATACCCTGATACGACTGCACCAGTCTGAAACCTGCACTGCACCACCTCCACTCTGGAACCAAGGCAGGGGTTGGTGCAATTCCGGCTTCATATTTCAGAGCCATCTTAAAACATATTGAAAGATAATAAAGTGCTAAAATGAAAATACCTTCCAGATTATGGAACTTTTCCTTTTTTTCAGACCTGATATTCTCAACCCCACCCATAGAAGTTAGCCAGGGTTGCCCAGAATTAAGTTTTTTTCCCAGGTGTACAACATTAACCATAGAGTGATAGGTTTATAATCCTCAGCAACAGCTAACAGCAGTCAAACCATGACTGTTGTAAGCTAGCCACCATTGAGCTATACCATCACAAAGGAGAAAGATATATCGATCCCCTTCTTTCTTACAGAAAGTGGCACAAAATACTGCTATAGATATATACGAAAGAATTTTGCAGTCCAAGCCAGATCAATCCAAATCAGATGTATAGCAAACACTTTTAGTAGCAGGCGTTGGAAGCAAGGGGTAGCCTTAGCTGAACACTGTTCAAAGCTGGAATAAGTTGTTGCTGCCATGAATTGATCTCAAAACTAGTGACAACTATTTTTCACTGCTGAACCATGCTCTTGCTGGAGGAGACATTCCCAAATAACAAGTTTTACAACAATGTATGGATTGAGAGAGAGCTGAAAGAGTCTATAGGGCTTATTGAAGACAACTGTAGCTCTTAGCTAATTGTATAACACTGAGGTTCTGCCTAAGTCCATAAGAGAAAAGAACAGAAAAGGTTTATATATCTGACTTGCTTTGGATAACAAGAGAGGATAACAATTTGCAGAGTGAGGGAGTTGGTTTCTTTTCACATATAGATGTGTCAAACCTTTAGTATTTAGACGATATGTTTCCTATCTATAAAACTAGAAGGGGAAATTCCCTTATTAACAGAAGACTGAACATTACTAGCTGGAAGGGAGCCACAGAATGGATTTCCTGAGCAGGATTTTCAAAACTCTTTGAGAGAGCCTAACTGCTTCTGTTCTCAAAAAGACAAGAACTGGTGCATTTGGGAGCTTTTGGAAAACAACCTGGTAGGCTTGGGAGGCAGAAAGAGAGGAAGAAGTTTACAGCTGAAGAATGTAAAAGCATGCCTCTCTTTTCTGAAATGTACTGCAGACTGAGAAAGTCCCTGTGTACACTGACAAGGTGTGTGAGACAGTATTTCAGTGCATATTTCTGCTTTCACTCTGTGTTATCCCGTGTTTCAAGAAAGAACTACCATTCAGGAATATTGGGTTTATGATGCACTAGAGAGGCTATGAAAGTCTTTAGAGAACATAGCGGTATATTTGCTACCTAATAACTTCAACAAGCAGTTAATGTATTTTAAGTAGATATAGTAAAAATTCTCAATCAATTTATTTTATAATGAAGTTTAAGAGGTGATTTCATCATGGTCTACAACCCTTAAGTGAGGAAAGCCATCTGATGGTAATGGCTTTTTAATTTACTGGAAAGTCATAATGAGGTTCAGTGGGTAGAAGCTGATGCTAGATAAACCCAGACTAGAAACAAGGTACATACATATACTAAGTAAAGCTAATTATGTGTTGGAAAAGCTTTTCTAGGTGTATGATGGATTCCTCAGCACCTGAAGTCTAAAAGTTGAGACTGGATATCCTGCAATTAAATTTGTGATAGTTCAAACAGAAGCTGTAAATTTGATACAGGAATTAGTGAGTGAAGTTCTTTGTCATGTGCTTGCCCGGAGATCAGACAGGCATTTTAATGGTCTGTTCTGACTTTAAATCTACGAGACTAGGCAAACGTTGAATACATTCCTTTACATTATTCAGAAACTCCCCAGATTTTTGCACATAATGAGACTGTAGCAAGAGTTTTGTGAAAGATCACCAGTGTAAGACAAAGTATGCCGGACAAAAGAGGTGACATATTTCTACCCTTCTGAGCTTGCTTTCTAACACAGGTTTCAAGACGGTTATCTGGAACACTAGAATTAAGTCTGTTCTTGTAATGACTCTCCAGCGTGTAAGATAGATATACAAGTCTTCACAATACAGAGGATGAATGGAGGAAACCACCAACATTGATTTCCCACTGCCACTTGATTCATTGCTGAATTCAGCTCTGGACACTCTTGCTATGTCTTACACTGTAATCCCTACCATGTTTTCCTTTTTTCCGACCGAGGAAAAAAATGTCATTGAAAACTGTAGATTCGACACCAAAAGTAATGATTGAGGTTTTTATTACAAGGCCAGGATCTGTAAATCTGTATTTTTTCTTCTTCCTTTTTTCTAATCTATCTAATCTTAAAAAAAAAAAAAAAAAAAAAAAAAAAGACTCATGAGATTAGTGTTGGAAATGCTGGATGAATACACAGTCTGAGACTGAAGACTGAATCAATGGAATTAGAAATCAGAAGCTTTTCTTGCTTTTTATTTACAATGTCTGTTTGGGTGAAAGAAGAAAAGAGATGGTAGGTCTTTTCTTCCTACAAGGATATCCATCAGAATCCATCCTAATCTTTCTGTTGAAGAATACAATACAACGTTTTTTAGTTTAGCTCGATCGATACACAAACATTCTGCCCACTTAATTTACTGGCTCCTGATTTCTCTCAGAAAGGATAGAGTTTAGATACTCACCTGCACACAGAAACAAGCAATCTTCTTTAGGTCTATTTTGTAGATACAGGAACTGATGCATCTAACTCAGTTTTTAGAGATGCTATATAAAATGTTCAAGGACTTAGCCTTTCTTAACAATCGCATACTAAATAACGTTATTGATTCCACTTAATGAGTCACAAACATTTTAAAAAAGGCCAGACCTGAACTGGGATATGTAGACATGAATAGAACTTCCAATATTTTTATTTCATTGCTATTTAAGTATGCACCTGAAGAACATCCGATGCAATGTTAGAAAGCAATAACGCTAATGTTTGGATTAGACGCAGGAGTTGGATTAGAGCTCACAAGAGTGTTCTGTGTTATTTTGTCACCGTTTCATATAGTACGTCCTCAGCTTTTCAATTTATGTTAAGAAGGGCTGAGCTGGGTCTGGGCCTATCTAGCACGGTGCCCCTTCTCCAGCAGTGGCTGTAAGCAGACTGCAGGAGAAAAGGATGAACCAAACATGCATATTTGACGCTTCCACCTAATACTTTCCCTCTAACCATCTTCAGCTGAGGGGATTTCCTGAATCTGTTTAGTTTAGTTACTATCTAATTAATCACAAAAGATGCTTTTTCCTAATGCTTCTTCAAGGAGTATTTTTCTTGTCTCTTTAGGGTATGTACAGAATACATAATCTTTTTTGTCTTATGAAGGTTTGGATGTAAAATAACATTTCTTAAAAAGAAATATAATTGTGAGCAATCTAGCTGCAGAATAACAACATGTATAAGGGGTAATAAGGAGACATTTTAAGAACTCACATGTGTTCAAAAGGGTTGACCCACTAACATCATGCAAAACAGGGAGAGGGAAAATCTCCCTACTGTGAGTTGTAGATATGAAGGTAGTCACTGAGGAATAAACATTAGGAGTCTTGACATATATCTTCTACTTAACAGTAGATATTTTTCTGGTCCATTACATGAGCTCTCCAAAAAAACTGTAAAAGATCAAGTCCCTTAAGTGTCTATTCATCAGAACCATTAGCAAATGTGACAAGAAAAATGAATTTCATTTATTTAGCTAAATATTATTATTAAGCAGTCAGTTGCATTGAGCTCAACCTCTTTGCTTTTCTTAAATGTTGTAAGAAAGTTCGACTTCAGTGATATATTACTGTATGCTCAGCATGGCAGCCGATAAGAGAAATGTAGCCCGCGTTCACATGTACACCATGCCCACTCTGGAAGGGTTTGGACGTAGCAGAGACAGGATTTCCATATCTGATTTTAGACATTTACTATCTGAGCTAGTTATCCAAACTCCAGTTGTAATCAAAGAAGAGAAACAGTGGATTTTAGGGTGAAAAACATGTCATCTTAAAAAAGAGGTCTAAAAGAGACAGATGTCTCATATTGTAACAGTGCTATTCACTCTTGTTGACTGGAAAGGGAGCCTAGGGTGACTAGCTCAGATGCAGATGTCTAACTTAGGTGTGATGAATCTCTCCCTAGGGTCTCTGGTGTCCCTCCTTGTTAACTGTAGAAATAAGCCTTCTTCAGATTGCAAACTTTTGGAAATAGGCCTTGCAGGAAGCCTGATATCTTTATGGCTTTAAACCATTATAAAACTTTTGCCATTTCAAGCATTTGTGAGGAGTGATGAAAGAACTTTTGAGCTGGAAACCACACTGCCGTAGACTTTTACACTATTGCCCTACTCAGGAATCCTGAGCTCTTTTTCATGAGTTGTATATAATCTCATTTTATAACAACACTCATTTGTTCCCACTTTCAATGCCTGGGATGATATAAAATACAAAGATGCCCAGAGAGGGATGTAAAGTTGCCCATATTTTCTCAAATCACAGAAGGTTTCAGTTCAGTTTCCATTGTGTTCATAGGCGTCCTTCTCCTTTTACTAATATTTTAAAATACTTAAAATCTTATGTTGCCATTTCTTCCAAGTTAAAACTTGGCCTGTTGGACTAATTTTCGTACAAACATAAAGCACAGAGCTTTAGTCTATTTTCAGGAAAATAATACAGAAAACAACAAAAAATATGATTATGAACTTAAGAAATGTAGGACATTGGATTTCATTTTGTAAATATGTAACACATAAGAAGAGAAGCTTGCTTTCCTTCTCTTTGCAGCATGAGTGACAGATTTCTATTGTAAACCAGAGACTAGTTGCCAGTAAATACATTTTATGAATGGATTGGTGTTAACTGACAGTAGCAGTGCCAGTTAGTAATACATAACTGAGTCATTACAGTGACCAGATACATCACCACATGCAGTTTGTCAGTCCCTCTCTTCCCATAAAATCTATATGGCTTTCACAAGGAGATCTGAGCTGCTGACAAGGAGCTCAAGACTTTCTGTTTAAAGCACAGATGAATCCTGGAAATGAATACATGATTCTTCACATTACTAGATAACAGGTTTTGAGCTGTCTTAGCAGAGGTGGTTTCATGAGCATTTTGCCATGCTATATGAAACTCAGAGGAAAAAACTTCTTTTTCACATAAAGGAGCAGCAACAGCAGAGTGAAGAAGTTTCACAGAGTACAGGTGCATTGCTCTTCACTGTCTAAGGATCACCCTTTTTTGGATCTTCATTTGGATGTGTGAATGCAAGTAAGTGCTTATTTATTAGAGTTGTCCAGTCGCCTTTTTTTTTTCTACAGCTTTTTTAAGATCTTTTCTTCCGTGCAGTGTTAGCTCAAGAAGCCTCATCCCTAACCTGGCCTTTGATCAGACTTAGAGATCTCTAAATGTGGGTCACCTAGACGAGTAGGTGGAGCATGGTTTGACGTTTCAATGTAGTGATGCTGAAAAAAGTGATGCAGTGATGATTCAAGTGCTGAGTGATGCTTAATACAGCAACCCTGCTGTTAAAGTGGTATTTTGCAATATAATTGTAATAACTTGAGAGGAATGGATGCTACTGTGAAACAACACTGAGAATGCCAGCAAGAGACCAATTTTATGCAGTCTGTATGTTTGAGGTAGATGTTTGTTTGCAAAAGAATTGACTGAGGATGTCAATTAGTCATAAGATGATACTCTTTGGGGGACAGTCAGTAAAACTAACAAAAGTTAGTCTCCTAATCTGAATCACTCCCTGGAGGATCCCTTCCCTGAACTGACTATAATGGAAGCCTGAGGAAATTAGTTGTCCAAGTCTTAAGTTAGCCTTTGTGAATATCCCTCTGTGAGATATATCAAAGTAATACGTGTAAATACCTACTGTTAGGTCTTTAAACAGAGGCTGCTCCTTCATATCATACTTAATGTAATACACAGGCAAAATGGATGTAAATATAAATTCATTTTGAAGTACATAGAGTTCTAATACTTCTTTTGTCAGCCAAAAAATCTGAAGAGGAATCAAAGTGTGGGTGACCTCGGTCCCTAGAGTAACTTGAATGACAACAGATAGTTGTGTGGAAGAAAATTCAAGGTTTTCATTTCATTACATCTGCTTTAAAGCTCTAACGTCTTTCATGCTGTGCTCCTAGTCTATCTTCCTTTTTTTCCTCTTCCACGTGTGTGACTTAATAACAAAATGGATAGGAGAAATTAGGTGCCTAAGTGAGAAGGTGCAGGAGAATGATCTATATATATACGCATGTTGATTTGCCAGGTAATTATTTCAACAGCCTTTCAGTTTCATTAGAGATTCTGGTACAAGTCAGAATGTCACTTATTTTTATTTAAAGGTTACAGGAAGGAAAATGAGAACTGACATCTTCTGCAAGCAGGCCTGATTTATCAAGTATCAGCTGTATCTCTGATGTTGCTCAAAGCTGTATTAGCTCGGCTTTTGTCGTAGAAGAGATCTTTACAGCTTACTGAGGAGCAGTGACCACGCAATTTGCCTTGCTCTGTTCTGCTTACAATATTTTTCTGATTTCCACTAGTTACTTCTCTAACTAGTCATTGTGAATATTTAAGTGTTATACATTGCAATAGTACTTGTAAATCCTGAGACATCTTGATGCCTGAGATTGTTAACCCCATCCTAGATAAACAGTATAAAGGTCTGATATGTCTTAAAAACTGGTAACAAATTACAGTACAATTCTCAAAGACAACACAGGCAGGAAACCCAGCATGCTCCTCCAAATTAAGGCGCTCTGGGAAAACCTTTCACCAAGTTGCAAACTCAGTATAACCAGGAGTTTCGCTATACTTTGAGGCAATAGATTTTTGAACAGCACCACCTTATTTCTTTGAAATACAGCATCTTCAATATCCTACTCAGTTTCTTCTGGCAAGTTGTTTGTTGGGTTTTTTTACCTTGGTTCAGGAAGGAGAAATACAGTCTGTCCATCACCATGAAAAGCGGGCTAATCCCTGTTGGATAAATGCTTAGAATCTGAAAAAAAGGATGCCTTTTTAGCAAACATCATCATTGACTCCTTGTGGGAAAGTAAATATGTTGCTTCTCTTTGTCTTTTCAGCTCAGCTTTTTTTCAGTAAAGACTGTTTCAAAGTGTGGAAATCATCTCTTTTGGTTTAAGGTACATCTTTGATGTCGATGTGAAAGTTTGATGTAGTTGTCCAAGGGTGCCCCGACCGTGTGAGGTGCCTTGGCCCTCAGTTGCCTTGCCAAAGGATGTTTTTCTATACGTCCCGTGTGGTATCTGCCACATCTGTAGGTTTACTAGATACTCTAAAATCTCTCGTTTGATTCTAGGTGTTTTTATTAAGCCAAACTTGAGTCAAGCTCTCCAAGTGGGATTTAGTTTCATGTTTAGATACCTATATATCAGATGCGTGTGCCTACTTATGAGTATCTACTTGTGAGCTACATGTCTAAGCTCCCAACACAGAGGAGATCAATGGTTCAGTTCAGTTGCCTAAACCCAGGTTTCTAGTACCATTTGACTCACCTAACTATATCCAGGACATTCTCAGAAGGCCTACAGCCTTCTGGAACAGCATCTGGAAGCCAAGTAGAATGTGCTTAGACATCTCTTATCTACCTATGACTGGGCATCTGGATCCCACCTCTAATCAATGCAGTCATGTGATTCTAAACTATTCAGCTCTCCCTAAAATAGACATTTAGGGCATGATATAGAGGCCTGAATAAGGGAGTGTACTGCCCTTCCAGAGATACTGCAGGTACATCCAGGCTGTTCACATGATGTTGGGAGATATGATGCAGGATCTCTGAGAGACATGCTCTTTAGGAACAGCAGCTGAAGGCAAGGGGGGTTACCCTATTATGTTTTTAATGGCAGAGGACCAGCATGCTAAGGCAACTGGGCTGAGTCTTTACTGGCCAGTCAACTGAACTGCCTTTTAGACTCTCTGAAGTCACATGTTATTGACTTTTTAATTTAAGAAAAATCTCCATAAAATTTACATCATCTAACTCTAAACGGAGTTCCAGTCAAAATCACATTTCTAAGCAGCCACTTATCATAGAAAATGTTTCTTTTAGCAGTGATATCATGATGTAGAGTTATCTATCCATTTTCCCAACCGTGCTCTACCTTCTGTTCTTGTCCACATGGCAAAACAAGACATATTCAGTAGAGCGTTACCTGTAAGTCCTGAGAATTCAGTGCAAAATAATCAATAAACACATTCCATACAACAAATCTTAAGGTTTCGTGTAGTTATGTTGCTGTAAGTATTGAAATTCATGGCAAAAGTTATGATTTTATTGCTTAGTTATGACTCAAAACTCACTTTCACTTCTTCTTGGACTCCAGTTGGCTACATTAGTTTTTATTTTAAGCTGTTGGTGCAAATCTCCGCTTTCTCTGAAGGTCAGAGGTACTATTTTAAGAGGGTGGCTTTCTATTCTTTTGTGAACGATTGTCACAGATAATGGAAAACGGCAGCTGGTTTTGTTCTCAGTGGGATGTATCTGTAAGTAATTATTAAGGAAGACTAGAACTTGGTATGGCTGATTGTCTTTTCTTTTAAACCTATAAATAAAAACTGAGAGCAATTAGGGCTAAAGGGCAATCTGGATGTAATTTGTGTGCAATGCCTAACACAGCAGGACTCTAATTCAAATGGTCTTATATGCAATAATATGATATTTCCACAGTTCTGTAATTCCCAGATTTGAGCAAGCCTGAAAAAGCTCAAATGCTATAAAAAGTTATTTCTAACCAAAGTAGATATCTGGGAATGCTTGAATTGCATGAATCTATTCTTTTGCAATATGTGGCACAGGTTCCCGCATGCGAGGCTTTCCCAAAGCTCTGGCAAACACGTTTTTGACACAACTTTATCCCAAGTAAAAACCCATCCACTTTAAGACTAGCCCAACCATAAAATGCAGTCACCAATGCAAGGTCTAAGGGACAAAAATAATGTATTCAGAAGTTAATTCTCTTGAATAAAGCTGTTAGACTGGCAAGAAAAGTAGAATATAAAGAGGTAGGAAACCCTCCAGCAACAGTGGAAACACTAACAAGAATTATTTATCATAAATAAAAGACATTGAAGATGACATGTCAAAGCACAAGAGCTGCTAGTTGTGCAGGGACTAGGCTACCCAATTATGCAATTCAGGTTGAAAACAAATGGTATCTTATAATGCTCATGACATGTTAGGTACTTAATTCTGAACTGCAAAATGCCTGACTTTTTAAATTTGAAATGCAGCTGTGTCAGTTAGATACAGCATATAGTATTTACTTTTTAGTAGTACAACTGGGGAAAAAAAATCCAACTGCAATAAAAAAGATTGTATGAAAATGTAAACCAGTTGATAGAAAACTTGTGTACATTTGTGGTCTGCAATTTGTCTTCAATTTAAAAGGTAGAACGAAAAAAAACCCAAAACCTTACAGGGATACTTGCGTGTTTAACTGCTCTGCAACGGCAGAGATCACTCTCCTGTTTCACTCAGCATCCAGATGACTTATTACTCTTCATAGCTTGTTTAGCTCATTTTTAAACATATAAAGCAAACCATAATATTTGGAGGTTGGTAGACGTGGATCTGTTGCTTTGGTCCAGTAATGAAACTGTGCGTTTAGAACTTTGTTCAAATTCTCATTTTCTCACCAGAAAGATAAAAGGCTTTTAATAAGTAATTTTGGGTTGCTGAAATTTGTGCTTGCTGTGATTAATTTCTGGAAAGACAGAGGCAGGTCAGTTAGCTTAGCTGCCCCCGCAAAGATTCAGATGTTCTAATGTACGGGATGAGGTATATCCCTAATGTCCCATTCTATTCAGTCACAGACTGTCTGATGAAAGCACATCCTAAAAAGGCCTTAGTGTGTCTTATTCCTTTGGGTTTGTGCTTGATGAACGTCGTACCCTACAGTCTCAGGGAGGAGAGGGGAATGAGCTGTCCTCATTCATTTGAAATCTGTCTTGCTTTGTTTTCTTTTTACCTTCCTTTCTCCTCTTGCACCTAAAGCTGACTGCCATTACTCCTTGCCTTGTGAAGTCCTTTCTGGCTTGGGCACAGACAACAATTCAGCCCGCACCATTGCAGTGAGTCTGCTCCACTGCTCGCAGTTGTAACTCTTTTCCCTCCTTCCTTTTTTTATCCTCCACATTCCCATCTGTGCATATGCTTCATCAAGTTCTTATGGCTGAAGTGAGGCATATCTGGTTTATGCAAAGACTGTGAGACTTTTGCACGTTCCAGCCAGCATAGGAGGGAACTTTTTCTTTCACCTGGAAGAAATTCTTCAAATTTCTTAGTACCTATAAATTATTCCATATAATCTCTCACATTTTCTTAAGTAAGGGAATAAGGGTCGTGTCTAAGGTGTAATCGAGGCAGTATCTCAGGGAAGGCAGAACTGAACTCTTTACTCAGTTCAGGAAGCTGGATCAATATGTATTTTGAAAGATTACATCCATCTAGTCATTCATTTGAATTCAGTCGTGGGCAAGGTCTGAATATTACTCTACTCCTTGGTTCAAAGGTCCTGAACTGGTTTTCTTGGATGTGACTTCAAATACTGATTTGGTCTGCTTGTTCCAGGTTCCTCCAAGCAGGCTCTCTCATTTTGGTGAGATGATCCTGTAGAGGATTTATTGGGATTTGGTGCCATTTTAGTGTTCGAGCCTTTTCTTCCTGTTGTACAAGAAGTTTTGCCCCTCTCCAGTTACCCACCCCACTCCTGTGCCCCAGTGTCACCAGGCGGGCAGTCCATGACACTGTGTTACAGTCTAGGATTACTGCTCATTAATGACAACGCCATGGAGGAGCTGGAGCCATCACCATAAAGAAACAAAAAGCCAAAAAAACCGCCGACTAACCAACCAAACAACCCCCCTCCAAAATGACTATCATTAAGACTCATTTTGATGAGTAGCACAGATGTCATGTTAGACATCAATCCAAATGCTGAAAGCTAGGTTGTCAGTCTCCCTGGCACAGGGTGTTCAGAGATGGACAACTACAAGGTACGACTATCCTGATCCTGTCGTGGCAATGAGGTGATGTGTAGCAGATGCTCTTGCTGTACAGTTGTTTCTGATTTCCCGCAAGCCATTGTACCAATTTCTGCCTAGCAACTGTACAACATGTTCTGCTTGCCTTTATCACACCTAAGAAACCTGGTAGCTTTAGGTCTTCTAGTGCCTGGTGATGGCTGGATCTTTTCAGCAATGTATATGGGGAAAACTTACGTGAAAGGCCTCCATAACACGCAACAATAATTAGTGTAGGGAATGAAAGCCCTTCTCTTCACTGGAAGTTTGAAGTGTTTGTAGTGTTTGCGGTATCAAGGAATCAAAATACTATCTGCAAGTTTTTTGGACTTTATGTATCCCTAGCCAGATTTCTGCTTTCTTTGGCTCTGCAAACTGAATAGTCTGACAGCTGCAATGCCTCTCCAATTTTGTTCCGGAAAGGGATGGAGGAAAAAAATACATATACTTCTCTTCCTAACTACTGACTGGCTGGTGCTGCTGCTTAGGTCTGCCAATGGTGATGATCTGAGGCAGGGCTGGTATGCTGTCTCTAATTTATTTTGACCATCTGCTTTTCCTACTTCTAATTGGTGCGTGTTAAGAGGGAGAATATTCTTAAAGAGTGTTTAGGCTGAGGATGCTCCTGGACTCACTAAAAGCAGATTGAAATGTAATATTTGTTCTTCGTTGGGCAGACCAGGCCGTATCTCAGCAACCGTCTCATATTTGGCAAGATTATTCTTTTTGCATAAAGTAGTTACACGTGCTAGGGTTGTTATTGGTACGAAAGATGCATTAGTAAAAGTGAAAGATCTTTTTTAGCAGGTTCTGCACACTTGTAAAATATTTACATTGTACCCTGCATATACTGCAGTTTCTTTGTAAAGGTCAAGCTCTGTGTGTCTTACTAATGCTTAAGATATGAAAAGTGTATCCAAATAGGGGTCTTGAATATGGGTTTGTGCACTCTGATCCCTCACTCTGAAACAGCAGCCTTAAGGTTGGTCCATTTACTTCTCTCGTCATCTCAGTGGAGACCTTGAGAAAGGTGTCTGAAGTCTAATCTGCAGTACTCTTCTGATCCTAAAGCCATGTTTCTGTTCAGGGAGAGTTAATAGTATTGAAGCCTGAACTCTCATCTGAGGGCAGAACTTCACAACCATGCAGGAGTCTACCTTCTGAACCACTGCCACGTCACTGATGGCAGGAATGGGAGACAGCTAAACATAGCTGAAATAAAAATGGACAATTTCATTTGTATTTGTTTGTTCTTCTTGTTTCCCCTACACTTTCTGGGTGGGATTCATGTTGCCTAAGTTAACTAGCTGGCAGTCCAGTCTGAACTGACCATCTAAATAACCTGTGTGAGGAGAGGAGCATCCCCCCAGGTAACCTGATTCTCTGTCAGAAGTGTTTCTCTTCCTCTACCACCTTCAGAGGAGAGTCTAATAATTACCTTAGACTAAGCTTTAAGGAGCTAAAGCAGAGCAATACAAATCATGCTGTTTTGTTTTCAAATAGTTTTGAATTTTCTAGTGATATTGCCATCGGATTTTCAAGCAGCACCAGCAAAATCTCTGCATTCAAGTAGATGGACACAATGCAGGTTTTATCCATTTTATATCATGAATATGTTTTTTTTATAATATAGATTAATCAACCTTTTTTGATGAAGAAAAACCTACCCACCTGTCAGTAATTTGCTGTGTTATTTTCAAATGTCATTTCCCCCAATAGTTATCTTAGTTAAAATGCCTTGTAATAACAGCTACACTCTTCTAGTAGATATAATATGAAAATTTGGTAACATATTGTATTTCTTACTAATACTGTACTTGTATTTCTTGTTTACAATATTCTTCAAAGAATTATACTTTGTTTTCTTTTTATCATTTTATAGGACCCTGGTAATATTATATGGATTCTGTTGGAGATAGAGTGTCATACAAGTATTGGATGAAATATCTACCTAGCAAACAGCCTTGCTGGTAAGCAGTTTGTATATTCTTTCTTCTCTTTTGCAATATTTCATGTCAAGCTATGCAAAAGAAGGCTTATACTATGTTCAATTAGATGTTTACTAAAAACAAAGGATATTTTAAATATTTACAGTTCCCCTTCCCTTTACCAAATAACTTCAGAATCACTAGATTATGTTTCCGCCTTTTCCTTGAAAGAAACATTTTCAGTTTCCATTTTGTGCCATTGTGCATCATAAGGCTTTGTAGGCTGTTTTATCTACAGGTGTTCCCTCATAAGAAATGTGCAAATTTCAGTTCATAGGCTTGTGCAAGAGTCAGAAAGCTTCTCTCTATCTTTTTCACCCTTTTTTCTGTTTTTTATTTTTGGAGTGTTCTGGTTGTACTCATTGTAATCTTGTGGGTTTGGTTTGTTGTTGATGCTAAAAAGTGTTTGTGGGGCTATAAATGTCGGTGCGGTTTTTATTCATAGCTGATTAATGTATGTCAGATATTAAAAGTATTTAAATAGAGAGAATCAAGAAAATCACACATCATTTAATGGTTTAGTTATAAGGTCACTAGCCAGGAACACCTGAGCTCTAGTCCTATTACTAACTCTGGTTTATTGTATGACCTTGAGTGAGTAATTTCTTAAGAGGGGGAACTGTGTTTCTGTGAGGGGATACAGTAATGTATGAATTTAATTACTCTTCTTTATATAATTGGAGAGCTCATTAGGTAGCTGTTAAGAATGACTAAAACCCATTAAGCCTGATAAGACTTATTTCTTCAAAAAAACTTAACAAAAATGAAATAATATAAAATATAACTTCAGTTTCTAATGGAGTTGCTTTAACTCTTGCATTTCCAATAATAACCTCACTGCTGATTGCTACTTCCATCAATTGGGTATAAAATCTGCACTTGAAATGTTGTTAGGGATTTTGTATCTGACAACGAGGCAAAGCTTTATGGATTTAAAGTAAAGAAACCCAAGGTGAAATCACCAGATTTGACTTGCCAGATTGCTGTATAAGGAGATACATGTTCTAGAGACTGGTGGAACAGAAAGGACATTTTATTTGATGGTAGCCATAATGGCTGAAATACTTGCCACTTTGAAATGTCACTAATTAAAAGCAAATGGGTCTTCTCTGTTAAGTCTTTAGGAGAGAAAAAGTCTGGGAAATGTATTTGCGCTGTATTTTCACTTACTACCTGGATATGTACCACGACGAAGGGATGAAAATCTTTACTTGGCAGAAGGGCGTTTATTTCCACAGATAGTGTTGAAAACTCAACTGGACAAGTCCCACAGCAACCTCATCCAGTTAGACTTGCTTTTGAGCAAGGGTTGGACTAGGCATCCAGAGGGGTCCCTTCCAACCCAAATTACTCTGTGGGTCTGTGAGTCTGTGTAGTTAGGTGATATGTATGATGATCAGAAAACTGTTATATTATGTACACACACCAAGGTACTTTACTTAATCTTCAAGAGAAATTACATGATTTAATATCCAATGGATGAGACCAACTGAACTCTAAAGACGCTGAGGGAAGATGGGGAGCCAGAAAAAAGGAAGAGAGATTTCTTTAGTGAGGTTAGGATCCAACTGTGGGAGATAATTAGGTACCTAATACCACAGGTGTGCATATAATTTGTCCTGTGGTTTTCAGATTTTCTTTTAAATGTTTTTGTTTTGGAGTATGACTTGCTCTCAGAAGTCTGTGTGATTATTGACTGCTTTGATCACTGGAGGGCACAGATTTTTACATGCTGGGCAAAACTTAAGCTCAGTTGGGGAATCATGACTGATTTTACAGAGGGAACTCTGTGTCCAGTCTCCCTAGCAGGGGATATAAATCACCACAGGTGAATAGGAGTGAAGAATATTATGTTGCTGCAAAAAGGACAAATGTCATTTTACAGTGTGAATAAAAGTACAGCCTGAAAAATGCAAAATAATCCTTTTGCTCTGCTCTGCTTAGTATTGGTACAACCCCAGGGAATGTCCATCCTGGGACATTTCAAGAAAGCTATGGACCAGCTGGACATAGATATATCAGAGGAGAAACAAGGATGAGCTGTGACAGTGTTCATGAGTGACACCTAAAAGAAAGGTGGAAGTGCTTGAGATGGTTTACAGTGAAAGGGGCTTGGTGAGCTTCAAATACATGATAGGCTAATAGAAAAAGAAATAGATACTTTCTTCTCTCCACTGTATTCGTACTGGAGAGAGCAAAAGGTAGGGAATTTGAACTGAAGTTAATTCAAGGCAGGTAGCAGCAGAAAGTTTGGATAGACTGGGAAAACAAAGTGCTGGAATAAACTGCTTGGGTGTGTTGTGGAGACGGTCACTGGAGGGCTTCCAGAATAGGTTGAAGAAATTCCTGTCAGGTATAATTCATCCTCGCTGGGATAAAGGTGTGGATTAAGTAATCTCCTGGGGTCTCTCCCAGCCCTGCTCATCATCAATTGCTCATCATCAATTGCTCATCATCAATTGGCCGCCCCTGGTTCTGGAGCACAAACTATCAGATGCAAAATTGCTATCCCTAAAGGAAACTGTTGTGTAGAAAGAGGGGCGGAGGGGGGAAGGGAAGCTGTGGATAAACTCACCTCTATAATGTACATTACAGTGGGCAATCAATGCAATTTGCACCAGGTAAAATCTGTATTGCTTAAATTAGGAGTAAACAATATCAACTTGTGTTCAGTGGAAGCTGAATCCCTGACAGGAGTCTCTCATTTACAATCATAAACATTTCTCAGACTGGACTCCCATTGTGTTGAAAATATAAAGACAATATCTGGTTAGCCTGTTTACTTTAAAACGGCATGGCTTAGATACCCCATCTGAAATCAACAGCCCCTATATTCCATACGCCATCAGGTTTGACGTATTTACTGATTTAGGTTGTAGACTGATGTTTTTAGCAGCAAACCACTGCCATATTGGGGATCTCAAGACTTCTGAACACACCACAAAATAGCTGTGATGAACATACACAGCAACTGTACTACATATGTGGGCATAATATTGTTTGGGATATACAAGAAATTAGTCCTGCGGTTGGAAACAAAATTATGATTAACTCAGTAGATCAATTACAAGAAGTAGCAGCTCTGTTTCCAAACGTTAGCAATCATAATCTCTTTAGCAAATAATCATGTTGTTTATATGCCTTACTCTTAGGTGTATGAATTGACAGATGACACACTTCCCTGTGTATCTCAGTTGTATAGAAATAGAAGTAGTTATAATAGTCCTTTTCTGTTACTAGTAGAATCTGAAACCTCTTTGAAAAGGGCACTTTAGAACTGAGCTCCAGTTTTTCATTTTTATGCCCTTTATCTGTACTTCACCAGCTTGAATAATGCCAATTAGAGCTGCTGCTGTAGTCACCTTTTAATTTTCTGCTTTTCATGCCTTAACATACAAATTTGGGTGTTGACTGTTCTGCTGGATTGTTTGAATAAAAAAAATCAATTTAAGATAAAAATAAGTGTTCTTTTTGTCTGAGAAATTTCTGGCCTTAATACCCTTGATGCTCACCCAGCACAGGTGCTCTACTATGTAATTACTGGAAACAGCTTGAAATAAAACACTGAAATAGGACTGGTAATCTCGAAAATATTACCATTACATTAGGTAATGGCAGTTACAAGATTGCATATGTATCATGTTCTGGTCTTTCACTGTCTGATGGCTGAAACTGTATCAGTAGTACTGACAACGAAAATAAAAATTCAAATATCCCTTCAGAAAACTTTTTCTTGAGTTGCAAATGATTGGAGAGTGGAATTAAAAGTAGAGATTCACTCTGCAGAAATCACAGTCAGCCACACCTGAAAGCCTTTCAAGATTGAATCCATCGATCAAAAATGCTTTTAGCATTCCCATTTCCTTATGGGTTAAACAATAATAAATATTGAACAGCTGCAGCTGGAGCATTTTCCATAAATAAAGAGTTAAATACAACCCAGGGCAGAGGCTGGGAGCTCTCACCAATACTTGAATACTACAAGCTGGTTCCTATTTTATAGCAGACCCCAGGTCAAGAGGAAGTGATTAATCCTGCTTTTGCTGGAGCAAAAGGTATAGTTTTCCCCTGGAAATGTTTAAAAATGCAGTTTTACTTTAGAAAAGTTACATTCATCATCATTGCTGTTTTTCCAACATGGCTGTACGGACATTTGCTGCCCAGTGATGAACCGTCTCTTTCTCCAGTCCAGAATCACCTGCAGAAGTCCATTTTACATGAAAATTTGCTTAGAATTTGACTCTTCACAGCTCCCTTGCGGTACCATTGCAGTTGTTTAGATCAAGCTGGGAAGCTCTTTCTGGCTTTGGCATTGCACATCCTCATATTGCCAACCGGTGAAGTGTTCTGCTTGCTGCACCTCTGCACTAGGTGCAAGTTGTGTTTCTTTAGTTGGGATTAGTGGGGAGGATAGCAGATACAAGTTAAAGTAACACTGCATGAGCCTGTGGAATATTTCAGCACAAACGTGAATATAAATTGTCTTCAGGTAGACAAAGAGGGCTGACAGTATCAATGCCGGGTTCAAAACTGAGCAGCAATATGGTTTTGCTTATTTTTCAAATAAACTTTTCTTGTAGCTTCTGCCTTTCATCAGCTTCATGTTTAATCACACAAATCCAGCTCATCAAAGAGTTTTAATTCAACTTGAAGAAAATTGGATTTTTGTATATTTCTGTGGAAATTTTTTTGCCAAGTAATAGTGAAGCTAACTGTTCTTGGACATGTGTTATGTACAAAAAACCCCAGCTGTTGTCAGTCTAAGATGATGGGTGGATGGTGCAACACCAGAATGCTCGTTTTTTTAAAGGTGTGTTTGGATTTGTGTTTGGGTCTTCTTGAAAAGCAATAGTTAGTTCAGCTCAAAACAATACAGTGATTAACCAAATACCTTCCAACAGAGTCTAGAAAGTGATAGTCTCTAGATTTCCTGGCTCTCTTAAAAATAAAATAGATCAGGTTTTGCCAGAGTTGCAAGAAATTGGAGCATTTCCTTAAGGAGAAGTGAAATAACCCAGTTTTGGGTCATTGCCTGTTGAGTGTTTTGCCCATTGTAACCCTGTAGGAAGAAAATGTGCAGAAAAATCATGAAAGAAAGTGAAGTGGGTTAGCAGTATGTTGTTTTTCTGCGCTATTTCAGAAGTCTGACGATATTAGCTGAGACTTTAGGTTAGTTCATAAGCAAGGATAGCTCAATCTCACAAGACATCTGTTTCTGAGATTAAAAAGCCAACAACTGCAGGATTCCACACTGTTAGCAATCTTCACTTAATAGAGATCCATGATTCAAAGAGATATGTGACTTAAAATCTACTAGGGAGCACGAAGCAATTAATAGTTGGAACTTTTTATAGCACCTTTTATCCAAGGATCTCAAAACTCTTTACTGGTTTTAATTAGGCCTCACTCCATGCAATATCCGCCTGGAATAGAGAAATGTTATTTTTTTCTTCTGTATATAGAGGAACTTGAGACACAGAGGTTAAATTACTTGATGATGATCATGTAAAAGCAAATAGTAATGATAGGAATAAATCCCAAACCTCCTGCCTTCCAGTCCCATGTTCTAACCACTTGCCAAATTTTTCCTCTACATTAAACTCAAGTCTTCTTCTTATCTGTCCTGTAACACGTGTGATTTTGATTACA
Source organism: Aptenodytes patagonicus (assembly GCF_965638725.1). Taxonomy (NCBI): domain Eukaryota; kingdom Metazoa; phylum Chordata; class Aves; order Sphenisciformes; family Spheniscidae; genus Aptenodytes; species Aptenodytes patagonicus. The sequence goes on from NC_134949.1 coordinate 222,857,517, forward strand.
GGATCAAAACCCAGGCAATTAGAAAGGCTTTCATCCTTTCCAGAAAGAAAAAGAAAAAAAAAAAAAAATTGAAACAAATCAGTAAAAGACCACTTTCTGCTCTCAGGTAGAGGAAGAACTGTTCCTATTTTCTGCAGTGAGAGCTGTAAAAGATAGGGAAAAGCAGAGTGTAGAGGTAAACATGCTGACTTTGGAGATAATGAATAAGGGTTTGTGTTTCTGCCTACCAGGAAGAATAGTTTTGGGGTGGTTTTTTTCGCAGATAGTATAAAATGCGAGGAGTGATGCCTGGAGTATGCTTAGGAATTCAACCTCACAGAAAAATCGTAAGGCTGTGAGGGAGATAGTCTCCTGGGAAAAGACAATAGGGAATCACCTCATCCAGGTATAGCCCCTGAAGCTGGGAATTGTTGCATAAGAGACACAAGCACCTATCTACTCATGCAAACTCTTAAATGTTAAAGTCCTTGACAAGAAGCAGGGGAAAAGGAGGTCAACATGATTAAATTAACAGATAATGGAGATAATTCTGTTGTTGTGTCTCTAATAGCAACTTGACTGAGGATATTGGATCAGATAATATGATTTGTTTCTTGTAGTTTAAGGTACGTTTTGAAAATGGCAGGAAAAGGGAAATAAGCAAAAGAACTAGGTTAACACTAGTAGCCTGGATAAAGGCTGTGTTCCTTCCATCTCTCAGCAACTTAATTTCAAAGAGCCTGAAGTTTTTCTTTCTAGAATCGGTTGCTCGTCAGATGCTAATAACAATTATTGACAAGAGAGAACCCAGTTCAGACCTTACACAGAGAAAACCAGGTGGTTCATGAAAACTTGATTCATTTGCCTTACTAGAGACATCGCTATGCTTAGCTTTGTGTCAAAGCCTGGAAGTGTGAATCTATTGTTTTTCTCCCTGTAACCGACTCTCACTAATTTCACCATAATAACCCACACTGAGTTGGTCAACCAGTGCAAATAATTTTTTTTAAATTTTTCAGCACCAGGAGAACACAAGGAGTTCTGTGTTGAGGTATCATGGGAAGAAATGTTCAGTCAAATAGTGAGTTTAGAATAAGTATTGAAACACTTGCATTGATTGAAGTATTCACCATCCAAGTGATCCTGAGCACTGTTATACAGTCAGCATTACCCAGGCAAAACAAGCCAGCACATTCTCATTTCAGAGGTGATGCTGCGAATTAATTCACAAGGGTTTGTTGCCAAAAGTTACTTGCCAAATGTTCTTCGGGAATAAGCTAAAATACCAAAGGTACAGGTTAGGAAGTTAGAAACTGCTTGCATTCCACTTAGACACAGAAAAAGATGGTACTGAAGTGATTTCACTGTTCACACTTCACAAAATCTGCTGAACGTAGACTTGACTTTTAAATAAATAACCAGTCTTTGCAGTTCTCATCATGGATTCTAAAAAGGCAGATGCAGCCATTGCAAATGATTTTGCTTGGTGTTACATTTGTCAAAAGCTGTCAGAATGTAGTAAAAAGGTGTTTATATAGAGTAATATGCTGCTTGAACTCCTGTATGTCTCCTAGACTGGAGATTTTAGATTGCTGATTTGTAAGAGCAAAAGAGTTCCAAGCGGGCCTGTTATTTTCTGGCTTTACTAATTTATATATGATGCACTTCTACACATTTACGCGTCTACAGATTACAGCCAACACTCAAGGACTGAAAAAAGAATCTAATCAGATAGAAAAACACCAATCTGCTTCACACTGAACTATGGTTGTGTAGTTAAATGGTAGGAATTGTGTACAAAATAATCATTATTTTTCCCATAATTTTGCATGTCTATAAGCATGACTAAAAGAACTTTGTTCAAAAATGAAGTTTGTGTCAAGACAACCAAGACTGGGGAGGGAGAAGAGGATTTTGACATGTGCTAAACCAACAAAATTTTACAAGAGTTTTTCATACAATTGTGTGTGCCTACCATCTTCCACATTGTGTCTCTGATCCACTCATCAAGCTTACCTGACTTTCAGAAAAAATAAAACCAAATCAAAGCTGTCGAGTTCTGTATAACATGCCAATTTAAAGTGAAAGTTTCAGGAAACAGTATATCACAGTATTTTCATATGTAGCAGGAAATATTATCTTCATCTGGAAAACAGATGAGACACATGCTGTTGGTGAACAGGTGCATGCTGTTTGGGCTGGTTGCTGACTAAATGGGTACTATAACCAACATAGGAATACAAGTTTTATTTACTCTAATTTTTTGTGAATATCATTAGCTGAAAATTATTTAAGAAATCCGTAAGTTCCTGGCAGGCAAACATGGAAAGAAGAAAGAAATTGTCAGGAAGAAAGAGAGTACCTATCATTATATTTGGCCAGCTCGTCTAGTTACGTTCACAAGCATGCTAAATAAGGAATGAACTGGTGAGAGAAAATGATACCTTCAAGACCGTATGTGAGTCAGACTTATTTAGTGTGAAAAGTATTAAAGATGTACCAATGTCTGGAAACTAGGCTTTCTTATGTTTTATGCGATGAATTAGAAAAATGAAGTTTTTTCTAAAATTACTAGAAAATAAACCTGCTAACACAGGTTTTTCTCTTTCAAAAGTTGAAGCACAAGGAGAAAATCACATTTTTCTTTTGATAACCTCGAAAGACACTACTTGATTGTCCTAATTTTTCTGAGATATCCTTGGCTATGTTGCGGGGGCAGAAAAGTCTCAGAAGTCTCTGAACTGCAAATTGTTAGAGATTAGGAGCTTATTGGGGGGTGAGTTGGAAATATCATGATGGATCTGCTCTAATTTTATACCTCCGCTATAACCATGGTATGATGGACACTTATTCTCCATTGTAGAAATTAAGACTGCCTTTCCTTTGAAACAGCATTTTCTTCATTTCCTGTTGCATTAGAACATGTTGGCAAAGATGACATTCTCCAAAGCCGCCTATTTATAAATAAATTTCAGAGGGAGAATTATTTTCTACCATAATCACAGGTCAGAATTCCATAACTAAACTTGATTTGAATTTTGCGCTTTGAAATTCAGTGTTAGATACAAAAAATGTAGTGTATCTTCCCAAAATTACAAATCTTATTTCATATACACAATAAACCTTCTGAAATTCTGAAAGTTAATCTTTACAAAGCACAGCCATGTTTCATATTTTGTCTTCTATCATTGTAATAATGTGGACCTCTTCAATTTCCCATATAGCTAAAATACACTACTTTGTGTGGTGATTGCGTTTGAATAAATTGTTTTAAGGTGGATGGTATTTTTTTGCTATTGCTCTAGGTCCTTTGACAGAGGGTGATGAATAACATTCTTAAAAAGAATTTCATGATGAACGACCTCTTCAAATTTCTGTTATTTTTTCTCATCGTTAATGGCTGCATCGCTGTTCGTAGCCTAACTCCCTGTAGGGATGGGACCTGGATATACAAACTTCTTTCCATATTCCTACCTTCCTTTGGAAGAAAATATGAGTGTACAACTAGGGAATAAATTTAAGTGTGATCTATAGACTAGAGGGCATAGGGACCAGGACTGCAAATTATAGTGTAGATGAAGCCAATGTAACTGAACACAAAAGCCCACCTTCAAGATGACCACTGCCCAATTAAAATGATTTTTAAAAATGTGAAAGCCCTAAAATTCAATGCAGTCTTCCAACTTGGACAGCTCTTCTTTCACTGTGATCATCAAAGCCAATTTTGACAAGTTCTAATCTCTTTCAAAGTCTTGCTGAATGTTCAATTAAATCTGTCATTGGGGAATCATTAACACTTTACATGTTAATGATTACTGTACTCTTGTGAAGAGGCATCACTTCTAGTATCAGTTTAAGTATTCACACACACACCCTAAAGCGGGAGCAAGCAGTTGTTTAGACGATTTATATGTACATTTCCATGTTTTTAAAATAACAGGATTTAGCTTTGCTTTCATTTTGGACATCAAAATTCAGAATTTTTATTAAGCCAAACCCACAAAGATATTTAGGTTCCCAGTTCCAACTGAAAGACTTGAAATCCTAGTTCCAGAGAGGGCTCTGTAGTCCCTTCAATGCAAGAAAAGAAATCATGGGTTGTAGATCATGCACAAGTGACAGAAGTGGTGGGCTGAAAGCAGTTCCACTGTAGGAAATTAGAGCTAATAAGGCTCAAGGCTCCTCTATCCGCTATAAAAATTGGACTGGACTGTTAGGGGAAAACTAATGCACATGTGCCTGATGTACCTCTGCTTCATATATCTACAACCAATAGCAAAGAAATAGAATCATAGAATCATAGAATCATTAAGGTTGGAAAAGACCTCTAAGATCATCGAGTCCAACCGTCAACCCAACACCACCATGCCCACTAAACCATGTCCCTAAGCGCCACATCTACACGTCTTTTAAATACTTCCAGGGATGGTGACTCAACCACTTCCCTGGGCAGCCTGGTCCAATGTTTAACCACTCTTTCAGTAAAGAAATTTTTCCTCATGTCCAATCTAAACCTCCCCTGGCGCAACTTGAGGCCATTTCCTCTCGTCCTATCGCTTGTTACTTGGGAGAAGACTCCGACCCCCACCTCGCTACAACCTCCTTTCAGGGAGTTGTAGAGAGTGATGAGGTCTCCCCTCAGCCTCCTTTTCTCCAGGCTAAACAACCCCAGTTCCCTCAGCCGCTCCTCATCAGACTTGTTCTCCAGACCCCTCACCAGCCTCGTTGCCCTTCTCTGGACACGCTCCAGCACCTCAACCAGAGATAGAAATTTCTTAAATAGAAATATGACGGGATGGGAATCTTCTGAGGACTGGAGCTGGATGACCCTAATGCTTGGAGAACATTCGGGGTTTGCTACCAAACCTATGATATCCACATGTTCTTCTTCTGGACAGTAATAGTCACAGGTTCCCATCAGTCTTAGTCGTAATTTATTCATTTCTTATTCCCTTAAGCGTGATGGAAAGATCTCCTGATGTCTGAGACTGCTATTGTCCAAAGGAAAACATACCACACCAGTTATGGCAAGAACATGGTCAAATACATCAGTTGGGTAAATAATTACAGCAGATATTCAGCACAGAAACCCATAAGTAATAAATTCAACCTAAAATATCACTTATAATGCAGGCTGTTTCTGGGGACACCAGCTACAGAAGATAAAGCAGTCCTTTCTAGTGGTATGATATAGCATGGTCCTTTTTTTCATGTGTTCACTAAACATATCAGCCCATTTAGCTCTACAAAACCCCTCTGTTTATTCATTCCTTTGAAGGTTCAGTAGCACGTTCAGCTCTAACGTGTGTTTGAAACATGATGAAAGTATAAGGCGTTCTTGATAGAAATAAAAGCATGATTAAAGAGGTAGTGCAGTAACTGTCAGTCACATTTTGTAAAGTCATTATCCTGTTGCAGGCCTCTTTTTAAGAGACCTAACTCTTTACCAAAATATAGTTGTTATTATTATTGAAAAAAAAAGGGGTTGTTTTCCCTTCTGACTCTAATTTGTGTGTTTGTGTGTGTGCATGCACACCTGTCTGTCTCTGTATCGACTTTTCTTTCCTTCCTCAAAATGTAGTTGGGAATGAAGCTCTCTAAATCAACCAAGCCAATCCCAGGCACGAAACAAATTCTACCAAAAACTTCCCGTTGAATCAGAATTATATGGCAATTGGCTATACATTTTGGTTATTCCAGATGAAGGATGTAATAAGAAAAAAAATTAAAAAACCTCAACAACTGAAGAAAACATTTCTTAAATAATAGTAATAATAAAAAAAAAAAAAGTGAAAAGGCTATTCAGTCTGAGCATTTCCTTGAACTGATGAAAAGGATATGAACCTAAGCCAATGTGGCTAAAATTAAATCAACTGTGTTCAATTCACTGCAGTAACTGCCTTGAACTGTGGGAGCAGTACCAATTCCCCAGGTCAGCTCCCTTTGTTAGCATCTCCCCAGTCCTGCCACCCTTTGATACGAAGTTATTTGTCTATGGATGCTGCCTTAGGAAGCGGTAAGGGCCAAACCTTCGTTACAGGCCAGTGGCTACAAAAGCTGCACACAAAATCATATCTGTTTAAACAAAGGCTGTTAACAAGAAATCTATATTTTAATACCTTTTGTTGTTGTTCACACTGTCCTAGATTCTACTGACAATATCATCCAAAAATGGGGCAGAAAGGCTGTTTTGCTCTTTCCATAAAAGAAAATGTGTCTAGAATACTGAATTTATCCATCTGCATTTCTCTGAGAGAGGACTGCAGAGGGAGAAGAAATCATATTTTACATATCAATCTCATACAAATTTCAAACCTCTACAAATAGTTGCTCAAAATGACAACACTCTATAGATGTCTTATAGCTAGTAAGTTAGAGCCACTTGCAGCACAAAGTGAAAGGGAGAACTTCACAGTTCCCCAGGTGAATAACACTCTGCCAGGAAACTTCCTTTCTCAACATCTTAAATATGAATTATTTGAACCACAAAGTCACGAATCACAGAATTGCTGAGGTTGGGAGGAACCTCTGGAGGTGGTATAGTCCAACCCTTCTGCTCAAAGCAGGGACAGCCAGAGCAGGTTGCCCAGGGGCTGTGTCCAGTCCAGGTTTGAATATTTCCAAGGATGGACACTCCACAACTTCTCTGTGAAACCTGTTCCAGTGTTCAACCACTGTCACAATAAAAGTAGTGTTTTCTTGTGTTTAAATGGAATTGTGTGTATTTCAGTTTTTGCCTCTCCTGTCACTGGAAGCTAATAAGAAGAGCCTGGCTTCATCTTCTTTACTTCCCTCCTTGCCTTGATCAGGTGTTTATACACATTGCTAGGATTCTCCTGAGCCGTCTCTACTCCAGGCTGAACAGTCCCAGCTCTTTTAGCCTCTCCTCGTAAGTCAAATTGTCCAATACTGTAATTACCTTCATTGTCCTTTTGCTGGACTCGATCCAGTATGTCCATGTCTATCTTGTACTGGGGGACCCAGACCTGGATGGGCACTCAAGATGTGGCTTCACCAGTGCTGAGCAGAGGTGAAGGATCACGTCCCTCAACCTGCTGGTGACACTTCTAATGTGGTCCAGGAGGCTGGAAGGACACATTGCTAGCTCATGTTCAGCTTAATGCCCACTATGACACCCCGGTCCTTTTCTGCAGACCTGCTTTCCAGATGGTTGACACCAGCCTGTCCCAGTGCATAGGGTTAATCATCTTCAGGGGCCTGATTAGACATTTCCCTCTGTTGGACTTCATGAGGTTCCTGTCAGCCCATTTCTCCAGCCTGTCCAGGTCCCTCTGGATGGCAGGACAAACCTCTGGTGCATCAGCTACTCTTCCTAGTTTTGTATCACCTGAAAACTTGCTGAGGGTGCACTCTACCTCATCCAGGTCGTTCATGAAGATGTTGAACAGTGTTGGTGCCAGCATCTACCCCTGGGATACACCACTAGTGATTGGCCTCCAGCTAGACTTTGTGCCACTGATCACAACCCTCTGAGCCTGGCCATTCAGCCAGTTCCTGATCCACTTCAGTGTCCACTTATCTAGCCTATACTTCATGAGCTTTTCCATGAGGTTTTTACAGGATATAGTGCCAAAACCCCTTACTAAAGTCAAGAGAAACAACAACTACTGCTCTCCCCTCATCCACTGAGCCAATCATCTCCTCATGAACAACTATCAAGCTGGTAAAGCAGGATTTCCCTTTCATAAATTGATGTAGACTACCCCTGATCTCCTTCTTATCCTGGAAATGGAAGCCAGTAATCTCAGCTACTGCGCCGTATCGACCCATACAGAAGTGGTCTCTTATGTAATGGCAATGCCGCACCACCAGAAACCAACAGTTTAAATTTCATGGCCTAGGTTAACAATACAGGATTTGGCGTTCAAAATCCTGAAAGCCATTACACATGCTTAAACACAAGTGTCTTGCTTTGAGGGCAGTGTATTCAGCATCCAAGAGAATGCAGGATCTATAAAAAGAATTCAAAAACTGGCAATTAACATGATCACAGACAAGTGGAGATAATGAAACAAGTTGTGTTTCCCAGTTTGGAGCTGAGATGACTTCAACTGGGGTACATCAGATGAATGGTTCAGAATGTAATTCAAAGGACTTTTTCTTTCTCTTGCAAAAAAAAGATGAAAATTTTATTAATATTTAGCTAATTCAGATTGAGTTTAAAAAACTTTGTCACTCATGGGAAGATTTAATTTATCAGGATTTTTGTGAAGGATTAGATGTAATACCACATGGGGAATCATTACTTAAAGCAGTAAAAATGAGGTTACTGTAAATACTAAGGTGGGTAAGGAACTGGCTGCTGGAATATTTATAAAAGCTGTGTTGGAAAAGGGACTACAGAGGGAAGATATTCATGGAGTAGGTAGGATTTAGGGGGTTGTTTTCATTTCATGAATAAATTGATCACAAGACCAGTCAGGCAATGGACAGAACATTGTGCACTGCAAATTGGATCATTGTGAGGATGGGAAAAGCAGAAGCGGGAGGACATTTAATAGTAAAATTTGAGATTCAGGCCTTTAGAAACCTGAAACATGAAGTCCCGCTTTAAACTGGACACTTTTATCTGGAGGTGATAGGGAGAGTTTTGTTTCTGCCAGTCAATCACCCTTCAGGAAGATGTGTAATAGAACCACAAAAAATACCAAATGTGATTCTATGATCACATGAAGGAAAGTATTTGCACTGTCATCATTTGAAAATATGAACACATTTGCAACAGGTATTCCTGTTCTACAACATTGTGCATAGTTCCCAGTTAGGATATTCATATTTAATAATTTTTAACGCAAATTGGAATTGATGCAAACAAGTCTATGCTAACAATATGAGGAACAGAGCAAACATTAGTTTGATTCATTTGGTCTTCCAGAATGAAAGCTGACGGAGGGCATTGTTTCTACTTACAAATATGTCAAAAGTACCAGGGAAAGGTAAGAGAAGATAAATATCTTCTGCTTATAAATTAACTTTGACTAAACTTTAGGAAAAAAAAATAGCTCTTAGAAGAGCTTCCAGCTATTTTATCTTAGAAGTTTGAGCAGTTGTGAAATGTATTGTACAGCAGCCGGTATAGCAGAAAAATGAATTTGATAATCCCGTCCCATTTCCTATGCTTTTGAGGAAAATCAGTGAAAAACTTCACTGAAAATAATATTACTCTTCACAGTTCACTGAAGAGTCTGGCATCCTTCTTGTAAGATGTCCTGTCAGTTGATCTGAAGAATATAGCATGAATGGACCATTCGCTAAACTCATATGATAATTCTTGTGAGATAAATGTATTTAGAAACACTTCAGTAGTACAGTCGTCAATGCTGCTTTACCATCTGCAGGGTCTCTTATAGTCCTGAGCTCTGGGTATGGTTTTGAGGTCCACCAGAGGGATGGAAGATGCTGTTGACTCCCCAGGGTTGTGGGCTCCTTTTTCCTCTGATGCGTTGTGATGCAGCTCATCACACAACAGAGGCTGATGTGGTAGAGGAAGGGGAGAGGGGTTGGAGAAGGCAGCTGGGGGAAGGTTAGAATATTTTTTTATTAATATGACAGGTCTATACCTCTGTTCAGAGCTAAGAAAAGTCCTAACTGTCCTATATTTGCACAGAAAGGGATCTTTATATGAGAGTTTATTGGCATATATCAGTGGACAGTGACTCAGGCAGCTAAGCTCTGTTAGATCACTTTGTTAATCTCTTTGATAATGCAGTACTGTTCCCTGATGTACATTTATTCACCTTTTGTTCAGTCTACTTTTAAATGTCAAGAAATGGGGCTTATATTATTCCCCTTTGGAGATTACTCTACAGATTAATAGGTCTCACTCTCTTTCTTCCTCTTCTTTACCCACTTTTCCTCTCAACACTCAGCCATTATTTTCCGTTTCTCAATTTTATCCCACAACTCATAGCCATACCCATTATTACACTAAATTAATTCTTACCCTTTTTTTAAACTAAAAACTCTTAAATAGCTATAGGCAGTTATCATTTTCCTCTCCACATCTCTAGGCATGTTGTTATTCTTAAAAACAGTGAATAGAACAGGAATGGAAAGCAGTCATTTTGTGACTATAGATCTTAGGTATTATTTTTTTAGGTTACCACATGTAAACTAGTGTTGCAAACAAGAGATCACTTATGCAAGATGTGAGAATAGAGGTAATGAATTGCTTACAAAGGTGATTTATATGGTAACAATATGAACAATGGCATTTTTCACATCTTCTGCATAAAAATTGCACACGTCCCGTAGAAACCAGCTAATGCCTCTCAGCAATTGTGTCCCGACTTAATCATAGAATCATAGAATCATTGAGGTTGGAAAAGACCTCTAAGATCATCGAGTCCAACCGTCAACCCAACACCACCATGCCCACTAAACCATGTCCCTAAGCGCCTCATCTACACGTCTTTTAAATACCTCCAGGGATGGGGACTCCACCACTTCCCTGGGCACACATTGCCTCAAATGAAGACTTCCTGAACTTTTGCCCCCCCTCTTACTACCTGGTAATTCTAGCATCTAAATTGCTTTGCTTCAAAACCTACAGCTGTCACAAATTTCCTATTCCCCTGGAAAGAAATTAAAATCATTCAGTCTTAGTAAGTAAAATTCAAAAGTGAGCAAGTAGAGAAAACAAACTGCTACAATTTTCCCTAAAATGTAGGCAGTTTCTAAATATTCTGCAGCCACATTGCATTAGATCCTAACCTTCTCTTCTTTCAAATACAGAATGGGATGTATCAATGGGTGAAATCAATGGGAGAGTATTTATTTTGGTTGTTTAGTGAGAGTGACTTTGTAATATAATATAGTATCTGATAAGCAGACTATACCTACTGCTGCCTTTTACAACTACGCTCTTATAAAAGGCTGTAGAGTTTCTTTTTTCCTACAGAAATCCCTGCTAACATTCAGGGCCTCAGGTGCTAGAAACCATTAATAGGGATGCCTTATTTTAGTCTTTTTTCTAGGGAATGAAGAGTTCTTGACTTGTTGTCTTAACTGTCTTCTGTAGAAAGATGATCAGAAGAGCTGAAAAAGCAGAACCAGACTGGTTGTCTATATATACATTTATACACAAATATAGCTGTGTATGTGCTTGTGCATGCATATATATATAAATAACGTAATATAATATGCATTTTTAAAGTCTGATTCTGTTGATTGTATAGGCCAAATCAGCCTCCTCATTAAATCAATTTCAAAGGGAAATGAATATATTTAAAGAGTGAGACATGTCTAGCATTTCTTTTGATGAGCTAAATCCATTCTAAGTATACTAAAGTCATCAGAGTTACTGTGGGGATGCAGTCATCTTGGTGTTTGCACAGGATTATGAATGTACGGGCCATTTGCTAAGTATTGTTCCTACTAATTACACTCACTACTTTTCACTTGCAAATGCTGGAATACTAAGCTGTGCTCCAGCTCACAGAAATAATGCTACCGCTGGCTTGGACTGGGTTTCTGTGGATCTGTGCACAGAAATAGTGAAGCTATGTAAGGAAAATGTATGTTTAGGTACTGAAACAAGCTTTGAACGCTAGGCTTTGAGGAGCGTATATACCAGGAGCAAGATTTTCTTCCCCCAAAATCCTTATTCAGGTTAGTAGGGAAGCAAGAGTCTCTTGTCCTTTACATGCCTTTATTCCCTTTACCTACACAGTCAGAAAAAGATGAAGAGATTACATTGTACAGGGACCACATTATCATGCTTGCAGTTTGGTGGAGAATGAGTGAAGCCCTTAGTTTGTCAGCTGTTACATGCTAGGCAGCTTATCAAAATGGATGTGAGATCTATCAACATTTGCGCTTCGATAAGTGTTCCTGGAAAAATCTGGTTTGGTCTCAGATATTTGGTCTTGGTATCTCTTTCCTGTAAAATCGCATTCACCTTGAGAAAACTGCACAATCTCGTGAAACAGGGATAACACAATGGCCGTGACTGAGACATCCTTTGCAGGAATGTTGATACCATTTAGGAGCAATGTAGCCTAACATTTGAAGGGAGGATTCAGTGTTCAGCATAAGTAGTGCTTTGTCAAGTATTGCAGAAAATCAAACTGTATCTGCCTGCCTCCTATGATGAGCTTACAGTTTCAAGGTCAGAGATATGATCGAGAGAGTAAACAAAGCATGACAAACAATTTTTTTCTAGATTAATGGATATGACTCCTATGATTAAGTAGAAGTTTAAATAGTTTGTATTAGGGAAAAAAAACAACAAAAAAACAACAAACCCAAAATGGAGACAATTTAGTCAATTGTTGATTTTATTTTTCTAGGGGAGATACAGCTTAAAAGCATTTTAGTGTGGTTAGCTAGAGGAATAAGTTTTATTGTGTCTCCCCACTTGTATTTCCCATCACCTCCAACTTCCCCAGGCTAATTCCAAACACAGTGATCAATCTAAACAGGATCTACAGAGAGAGAGAAATAGATATCAAGTCCTAAGCTTTAGTGAAAACTGGTGGCTGGGTATGGAAAGGAAACTTTAAGAAGGTCTTTACCGAAGAAAGGCTCTGGGGTGAGTCCAGGGAATGTCTATGACATGTCCGTTGTGGCGACCCATCTACTATCTGAACTAACCACAGCACATGCTTCCTGTCCCATCAGCCATGGAAGGGGAAGGGAGTTTTGATCATGGTGAGAAGATACCAAGGTCTCTGGAGGGAACTGATACTCCAAATCCTGCAATACTTCTCTGAAACTATAGGGAAGGCAGCTGAGGGGCTGGCATATTGAGAGTTACTGGGCACACATTTGTAGGAATCCAAGCTTCATTAGTCCCATTGTTCACTGAGAAACTTGTGTAAATCATCACACAGGAGTTAGCGCGTGAGAAAAGCGCAAGAATTCTTGTGGCTAGGATCTGATTCTCAACAAAAATAGATTCAGATTTATTTTAGTAATCTTCAGAATATTAAACTGCAGAAAACAGTTAATAGTCTCCTGAGAAAACATAACAAAAAGAAATGTCAGCTATTGAGGTTTATAGGAAGTGACACAAGGGAACTGTACCTCATTCTGAACTCGGTTTTATTCAGATATGCAATTCAAAAACTTTCTCTGATGTTGTTTCCCACTTCAATTTCATTTGGAAACTAAGGAAAAATAGAGTGGATGAACAGACTGTAAGGTAGGGAAACAATTAACTGGATCACCAGACTTAAAGAGTGGTGATCAATGGCTCACCATCCAGCTGGCTGACAGTAATGAGTATCCCAAAGTTCAGTGCTGGGACCCATACTGTTCAACATCTTCATCAAAGACCTAGACAACAATCAAATGTACCTTCAACAAATTTGCAGGTGACTATAAACTTGGAGAGTAGCTTGCAACAAATGGTAGAGCTTCCATGCAGAGTGGCCGGGACAAACTTGAGGAATGATATAACAAAAACTTTATTAGATTCCGCAAGGAAAACTGGAAAGTTGTACGCTTATGACAGAAAAATCCTAAGCATCAGCACAGAACAGGAAGAGTCTAGTAGAGTAATAGCCCTACTGAGAAGGGTTTGGTGATTACAGTGGTCTCTAAGATGGAATATGAGCCACTGAATATGCTCTTACCAGGAACTGGGTAGATTGCATATTGTGCTACTGAAAAGCACGGCCAGCAGATCAAAGTAAGCTATCTTTCTCTGCTCAGCACTGGTGAGATTCCACATTGAGTAGTACTCAGTCCAACTCAAAAGTAATGCAGAGTGGCTATGAAGTTCACCAGAGGCCAAGGGCACGTGGTCCACAGGTAGCAGTGCCTGGTCTTGTTTAGTCTAGAAAGTAGAGGCAAACAGGTGAATCTAATACTAGCCAGGAACTATGCGGAGGGGATTTTCAGAGAAGATCAAGCCAGACTCTTCCTGGAAATGAAAGATGGCAAAACAAGGAGTAATGGCCACACGCTGTGACTTAAGATGTTCAGATCAGATGTTAGTTAAAAAAAAAAAAAATCACTGGGAAGGTAGTACAGCACTGGAAGAGGTTACCCGCAGAGGCTGTGGAATCTCCATCCTTGGAGAGCTTCAAGACTCTCCTAGACGAAGTCACAGGATAGGCCACACCTAGTGATGGGGACACTGGCGCTGCTTTAAGCAGGAATGTGAACCAGAGAACTCCAAAAGTCTCCTCCAGACACCCTTTCTCTGAATCTGTTGAAGTCATGTTTCTCTAGTGAATACAGTGAACCTCAGTAGAAAAATTAGCCAAGCTAATAATTCCTTTTAAGCTGGAATTTTCCTGCTGTGAAATTAGATTCTTGCCATTGTTAATGCATATAAATTATGTCATATCTTTGGGTACGGAAAGGAAAGCAAACTACAAACCTTGTTTTAAAGAATTGGAAATCCTACCTGTGAATATATTACAACATAAACTACCTCAGCTAAGGTGCAAATTGGAAATAAAAAGGACAAGGAAATGGTAGGGGCTTAATTAAGGAGAGAGTAGTACAGTACTTGGAGAATAGGGTCATATTCTCTTCAAAGAAAAATAGTGCACCTCTGACCTGTTCAGATTCCTTGAAAAAGTTAATAAAACAGTACATAAAGGTGACTCAATGGACATAACTTACTTTGATACTTCTTTATAAGGAACTCTCAAAGAAAAATCTCCACAGGGTAAGGAGCATAGTCTTGCAGTGGATTAAAAATAATTTAAGTGAAATAAAACATAATAAATGGTTGTGAGGAGAAGGAATCTTGTGTTTCAATCACCCTAGATCACTTTCATAGGTCCAGGTGATGTGAGGGATGGAACAAGGCTAAGAGCGAAATATTAGCCTACGACACCAGGCTGTCTTGATTAGTAAAAAGTACCTATGGATGAAGAGAATCATACGGTGTCCTTAAGAAATACAAATGCATTAACACTCATCATCTATATTGCAGTAGCCTCTAGTAGCCTTCACTGTTGTTACCTTGCCGACTTAGACCCTATGCAATGCAACGTAAATACAGTGTTTTCTCCAAGTAGTTTTCCCCCAGAAAAGAAGTGGCTTCATGACAGTAGGTGAAACTCATCTTAGCACTAGCAAACATGGTCAACATTCGTTAAGGTTACTCCTGGGCTTCAAGCTGTTAGGGTTTTCATAAAGAAAAAGGATGTGATTCTTCACTGCTTGGACTGCATGTTGTTTAGTGGCTGGGAACAATATAAAATAGAATTGACTTGCTACAACCATGATTTGACTGTATTCCACTACTACTTCATATTGCCTGTGTAAGACCAAGGCAGGAAGAGCACAATCTCAGAAACATCAGTATTATGGGTTGTGCAAGGTTATTGGTCTTTGTGCTCAGTAGTTACAGGAAAGAATGCTTGTTCAAAATACTCAGGTCTTAAGAATAATACTGCTTTTCCTGAGTAAACATTGTGTTTGGGGAGTGTTCAGGCAGGACTTACTTTGCCTCTTTTTACATAACACAAATAAGTTTTCCCTCCCCCCCTTTTCTATATGAACATGGGTATATAAACAAAGATGATTTAAGTCAATCTACTCAAGGTCAGAGGACATAGAATCATAGAATCATAGAATCATAGAATAGTTTGGGTTGGAAGGGACCTCTAAAGGTCATCTAGTCCAACCCCCCTGCAATGAGCAGGGACATCTTCAACTAGATCAGGTTGCTCAGAGCCCCGTCCAACCTGACCTTGAAAGTTTCCAGGGATGGGGCATCCACCACCTCTCTGGGCAACCTGGGCCAGTGGTTCACCACACTCAGCGTAAAAAAGTTTCTTCCTTATAGCTAGTCTGAATCTACCCCCCTTTAGTTTAAAGCCATTCCCCCTTGTCCTGTCGCAACAGGCCCTGCTAAAAAGTTTGCCGCCATCTTTCTTATCAGCCCCCTTTAAGTACTGACAGGCTGCAATAAGGTCTCCCCGCAGCCTTCTCTTCTCCAGGCTGAACAACCCCAACTCTCTCAGCTTTTCCTCATAGCAGAGGTGTTCCATCCCCCTGATCATTTTTGTGGCCCTCCTCTGGACCCGCGCCAACAGGTCCATGTCTTTCTTATGCTGAGGGCTCCAGAGCTGCACGCAGTACTCCAGGGGGGGTCTCACCAGAGCAGAGGAGAGGGGCAGAATCCCCTCCCTCGACCTGCTGGCCACGCTGCTTTGGATGCAGGCCTGGATACGCTTGGCCTTCTGGGCTGTGAGCACACATTGCCGGCTCATGTCCAGCTTTTCATCCACCAGTACCCCCAAGTCCTTCTCAGCAGGGCTGCTCTCAATCCCTTCATCCCCCAGCCTGTATTGATACCGGGGGTTGCCCCGACCCAGGGGCAGGATCTTGCCCTTGGCCTTGTTAAACCTCATGAGGTTCACATGGGCCCACTTCTGGAGCTTGTCCAGGTCCCTCTGGATGGCATCCTGTCCCTCTGGTGTGTCGACCGCACCACTCAGCTTGGTGTCATCTGCAAACTTGCTGAGGGTGCACTCGATCCCACTGTCTGTGTCATTGATGAGGATATTAAACAGTACCGGTGCCAATACAGACCCTTGCGGGACGTCACTCGTCACCAGTCTCCATCTGGACATTGAGAAATTGACCACTACCCTCTGGATGTGACCGTCTAACCAATTCCTCATCCACCGGACAGTCCACCCATCAAATCCATACCTCTCCAGTTGAGAGAGAAGGATGTTGTGGGGGATCGTGTCAAAGGCCTTACAGAGGTCCAGACAGATGACCTCTGTAGCCCTTCCCATGTCCACTTATGTAGTCACTCCATCATAGAAAGCCACTAGGTTGGTCAGGCAGGACTTGCCCTTGGTGAAGCCATGCTGGCTGTCTCGAATCACCTCCCTGTCCTCCACGTGCCTTAGCATAGCTTCCAGGAGGATCTGTTCCATGATCTTCCCAGGCACAGACTTGAGACTGACTGGCCTGTAGTTCCCCAGGTCTTCCTTTCTTCCCTTTTTAAAAATGGGGGTTATGTTTCCCCTTTTCCAGTCAGTGGGAACTTCACCGCACTGCCACGACTTCTCAAATACGATGGATAGTGACTTAGCAACTTCATCTGCCAGTTCCTTCAAGACCCGCGGATGGATCTCATTGGGTCCCATGGACTTGTGCACCTTCAGGTGCCTTAGATGGTCTCGAACCTGATGTTCTCCCACAGTGGGTGGCTCTTCATTCTCTCAGTCCCCGCCTTTGCCTTCTGCAGCTTGGGCGGTCATCATCCTGCTGACTCTAACAGGTGTCCAATTCAGTACACAGCATGTAAAAACACCTCAGTCACACCAGCCAAAGACACAAACTTGGACTTCCATAAGACCCAGATGTGAAAAAGAGTCTGTTGCTCATCACTGAAAGACAGATAATGTGTTTTCCAATATGTGTATATCCAAAGCTTTACCGCTTCAGTGCAATTTTATTTATCCAAATACTGCTCATAAATAGGGTGAGAAGAAAATTCAAGTCTGTTTCTACTTCCCCCTATTGTGTCACTAAATTGTATTTGAAAATGCTCTCAGTTTCAGACATTTGTTTGACTGGTGGTGGACAGTGGGAGGTTGGCCATAACAGATGCACACTGGCAGAGGTCTTTCTTGAAGGGCATCAGGCAAGAGGTAGGACAGTTGTTAGACTTTGCCAAAATTATATCAAGCTGCATTTTTTGGCCCCAGTCTGAGCTGACAGAGTTCTCTATGTGTTTGATAAATGGCACAGAAATGAGTATACGCAGTTCTGATCCAAGATACCATAGAAAGGAGAAAAGGGAGAGTAGATTACAAAATTTACTTTTAAGCTAATATATTTATTGCATAACTTCAGATTTAACCTAGGGTAGGTTAAATAAAAGGCTTGGTTAATTTTTAAAAAGTCAAAAACTCTTTCCTCGAGCCTACTGCCTAATAAGTTGTTAGGATAAAAATGGAATGCCAAGGCAGTTCTAATAAAATTAACTTGGATCCTGTCTTCAATTCTGCATTCTCCTTTGTTTTCATTTTGCCTGTTCTTCATCCCTTCTGTATTCTCCTTCTTTAGGAGCTCAACATCTGCAGGTTTCCCCCAGAGCTACTCTCTTACTTGACTTAATTTTTCAAGGTGCAGATAGTCCCGTTGACTTAAATGCATAAGTCCATGTGTCTGTTTTGTTGTTATTCATCATTCCTGAAGACCAAGCACTTGTTCCTTCTGTGACCTTTTGCCTCTTGAATTCTGTCATCCCATACACAAAGATCTAAGTCACACTGAGCTTTGTGTTGACTTCAGCTGAACAATCATAGATACAGCTTAATAACCAACCTGGTTCTACAGCTGTTGGCTTCCTGGATAAGTAAAGCAGCCACCTGCCAAGCAATTTTAAAATTTATTTACCGCTCTTTCCTGTTTAAGGTAGTTGCAAGACACATTTTCTATCTTCCTGCTTCTTCCATCTCTCCTCTTTTTCTCTTTTCCTTTATCATGTAAAGATTCAGAGGTTCAGCTGAACTTTAGATAACTCTTATGCAAATGAGGTAGCAACCCAGTCTTCCTGCAGAGGTTAACTACTTTGCAAAGTCAATGGAAACTAATACATATGTCTGAAAACTTCCATTTGCACTAGGCATCTCCCTCATTTCATTTTCTGGAGAGTTTTCCATTTGTATACCGAAGGTACACTGCTGTGAAAATCTTGCTGTAAATTTGTACCTGCACAAGCATGATAAAGATGAGGGAAATCTGTCTGTGTTTACCTGAAGCTTTTGATTTTTCCAGTGATGGTACACACAGCTCTTTCCATGGGAAGACTGTCCATAGAGAAAGAATAAAGTTGAAAACTTGCACTCCCAAGACCTCAGTTTGCATCCATGACAGAGAAATGCCCATGCTGCACTCTCAGGTGTTTTCCTCAAAATATAATTAGCATGAAAAAATGACACTAAATTATCCCAACTTTTGAAGAATCTTGTTTTAAGAGAACACAAGGAAGCAGGGCACTTTCCTGCTGTCAGTGACTCAGAGGTCCAGTTGAACACAATTTGAATTATCTATAGTTATTGATCTATAGATCTTGCCATTCACAAAACATTTTCAGGTGTGCAGTTTCCTATTTCCCTTTCCCTAAAACTTCTTAGGCTATTGAAACAAACAAACAAAAATGTAGCATATAACTGATAAATTTAAACTTTTTAAAAAAACTTTTTAAAAAAAAAAACAATTTTTTTAAAACTTTTAAAAGTAGTGGATGCCCCATCCCTGGAAACATTCCAGGTCGGGTTGGAGGGGGCTCTGAGCAACCTGATCTAGTTGAAGATGTCCCTGCCCACGGCAGGGGGCTTGGACTAGATGACCTTTAGAGGTCCCTTCCAACCCAAACTATTCTATGAGTCTATGATTCAATGAAACCATCTTTTAAGTAAGAGGAGTAATTTAGGCCGTCTCCTAAGTAAAGCTAAGTAAAGAGGCAAGCAAACAGAGGGTCAGAGTCACCAATAAAAAAACCTTCATGAAACTTGTATCAGGATGAATTTATTTGACTGTTCCTGCTTTCCGTTCAATTTTTTTTCTGATAAGAATCTTAAACACCAATAAAAAATATAATTTAAATTGCAGGGACAGTTTAGACTAAGTGAACCCAGCTGACATTGGGAAGCAAATTGTACTTTTGATGATTAGATTGATTACTCATATAGTTGTTTATCCCCTTGTGCTGATGAAAAATAATTCTCTTTAACTGATAGATATTTATTTATAATGTTAGCCAGCATGAGGCAGTTCCAGGTAACACTGTAAACTGGCTGTGGTTTTTTTTCCCCCAATACAGTTTATTTTCTCCTTCCCCCCCAAAAAAAAAAAAATTAAAATACAATGGAAACATAGATAGCATATATATCTCAACTGAGGAACATTCAAGGCTGGAGAGCTTCACTTTGTTGCAAGAATAATTTCACAAATATTTCAACATTCACTGGCTGAAGAGGAAAATTTTTGTTTTAGCTGTAGTACAGTTGCAACAAATCAGGAAGTTAAAAAAGGGTTTTTGTTTGTTCACAATCAAGGAAACTTGCTGAAAAAATGAACAACTCTTTATAGCAAGGCACTGCTGCATGACACCTCTTTTCAGTGTAGGATGATAGAGCTGTTTCACAAGAGGCTTCCTGATTGACATTTGAGTGGGTGCAACATAAAAAAAGCCTTGCTTTTAACTTATGGGTTGCAGTGTTGTGACAGACTTTGGATGTCTTCACCTCAGAAAGTATCTGGGAAGGGAGGTATCTTGTTATGCCTCTGGCCTGAAACTTGGGCCAAGATCCAATTCGGCTCTTCAGCACAGCATTCCCACCACTTTCAACCCTGATCTTACATGGGATTTAGGTGCATAATTTTCATTTGGATTCATAGGTCTTAGTGGAAACAGATTTTTTTTAAGATTCCTAGGTCTATCAATTGTTTTAATGCCTACAAACTTGGCTACTGGCTCCAGCAAGTTGATTTAGAGTGCCCATGATATCATCTGAAGTGAAATTCTGGAATTCAATGAAGCTTAGTAGCTACTTGGTGTTACTCTGTAAGGAGTCCTACGTCTACCAATTTGTCTAAATATCTGAAGTTTAAGCAGTACAGCAGCTTTATTCACCCACTGCAAATCAAAAGCACCAAGTTTTCTAGTGATTTAGACACACGAACAAGAAACTTTTAGTAGCAGTAGTCATTAGTGTCACTATCATTGGTGTCAGTACTAGTAGTAGGGTGAGATCAAGAAGAGGAGGTGTTTCTCATCTTTTTCATCATGGCTTAGCTAGTTCCTTTCCAAAATAATTCTCAGGTCCTTACAGTCCAAAAGGGAGCATTAATTTTAGGTTGGAGATAAAACTGAGATTGGGACCGAGGTGGGAAAAGAGGGACATTTTCTATCTCTGCTGTTTAACCTGTATCACAGTGCAATCAAGAATGCAATAAGTCAAATAAGAGAAGACAAGATGAAGCATAGCTTTGCATCCCAAAGATAGGAAATACTTGCCTGGGAAATGTCAGTCTTGAGTTTTGGTATCTGCTCTCAGAATAACTTCTATGCTTTACCTTCAGGAGTCACTGGGTGAAATGCAGAATTTGTATATTAAGTGTGTTGCTAAAAATGTCCATACCACAATCCAGAAACTAAAAATGCCCTTTCCTCAAGTTCTATCTCTCTCATATCTGTATGGCTCACAAACAGCTATAAAACCTTTTTTTAGACATCATGGAACATAGTAACTAGAGCCTGAAATCTCTAAGCGCCTCATCTTCCTGAAGGCCTGAACTTAACTTTTCATGATGAAGCGTGACCTTCATTCTCAATAGACCTTCATCTTTATGTAGCATCTTTACATAGCAGTGGCAATTGTTCACCATGATATTCACTGTGGAGCAAGTACAGAAGAGAATACACAGTGTACACTGAACAGGACTTTCACTTGCCTTGCCATCCTGCCCATTTTATGCAATAGAGCACAAACAGGGTAAACAACAGTTCTAAAATCAGTAAGGACATAACACCCGCTGTTGTCTCAATTGAAACAGCCACAGGACAATCTGTTTTAAATTAGCACGATAAATCCTATAGTAAATCTAAAAGGCTGTGACTGACTCATGGAAACAGGCTTAAGCCAGCTTTAAGACAATCCAGGCTTCAGGGTAGCAATGGCACCATGAAGCCTGCGGGGAGTAACCATCAGAGTCTTTGGATCTTGGGCAGATTTCCCAGTCTGTGCTGTCCTGGGGTCCCACTGCTATGGTGGTGTGGTTTAACCCCAGCCGGCAACTAAGCACCACCCAACCACAAGCTCACTCCCCCCGAGTGGGATGGGGGAGAGAATCGGAAGAGTGAAAGTGAGAAAACTCGTGGGTTGGGATCAAGACAGTTTAACAGATAAAGCAATAGCTGCGCACGCAAGCAAAGCAAAGCAAGGAATCCATTCACTCCTTCCCAGGGGCAGGCAGGTGTTCAGCCATCTCCAGGAAAGCAGGGCTCCACCACGCGTTAACGGTTACTTGGGAAGACAAACACCATCACTCCGAACGTTCCCCTCTTCCTTCTTCTTTCCCCAGCTCTATATGCTGAGCATGACGCCATATGGTGTGGGATATCCCTTTGGTCAGTCGGGGTCAGCTGTCCCGGCCGTGTCCCCTCCCAACTTCTTGTGCCCCCCCAGCCTGCTCGCTGGTGGGGTGGGGTGAGAGGCAGAAAAGGCCTTGACTCTGTGTAAGCACTGCTCAGCAATAGTGAAAACATCCCTGTGTTATCAACACTGTTTCCAGCACAAATCCAAAACACAGCCCCATACTAGCTATTATAAAGAAAATTAACTCTACCCCAGCCAAGATAATATATATGGTCTGGAAGGTAACTCAACTAGTTATTTGGGTTTATCTAGCCTTTCTGGGCTGCACTGCACATTAAAAAACTGGGAATTCTCCCAGAAATCCTCACTTTAATGAACTCAACCAAGAGAAAAGTGCAGCTAAGAAACCTTTCCACCAGGTGGCAGGAAGTATCAGACACTGAGATGACTTCAGCATCAGGCATTGTTATTTTTAACTGACATTTTCAACTTGCAGAAGACTTTTGTTGTGGTTTTAAACTGTGATATATACATTTGAACTGAAAATGGCTTTTAGAAGGAGGTAGGGACCCAAACTGGTTAAGACCTGGTGATCTCCAAGACAATTGGCTTGTGGATAAGGTAGAAACTTATAGTTATGAAGCAATCACAGAGCCTGAAGTCTGAAAGTCCACTAGTTCAGTATTTGATCAAAAAGCTCCTTTCATTTCCTCTGTTTAACATTTGTGTCTGGTTCCTGCATTCCAGTCAGTGGACAGTCTGGTTATTATATGACAGCAAGAGGGTGGTTATAAGATCATGGGGATAGCATGGATGGCACTTATGGATTAGAAATGGATGTTCTTTGACAGTAGTTTGGCATCACCCTGTAAAATACATGTACAAGAAATTAAGAGAGATTATAAATGATTGAATTGCAATTGGCATATGAGTAAGGGTTTTGGCAACAGCAGGAGGGTGATGGGATAAAGATAACTTCTGGCAGCACTCCAGAGAAAGCTCTATGCATGGAAACTGGCTGAAAAGCTGTGAGAGGAAAAAATAACCTCAGAATCAAGGGCAAGTCTTGGAATTTCCATCCCTGAAAGCAAAGTAAAGAATGACAATAACAGAGCTAGAGATATCGGACAGCAATAACTCTTTATCCATATTATGCCTTCAGGCTTTGAAGGATTCAGTAGGAAAAAGTTATGGTGTAACCAAGAGATGACAGAGCTGAGACAGGCAGATAAATGGGAAACTGAAGGACAGAAGAGTAAGTCAAGGAAGATATAGAAATGGGTGTCATCTGAGGAAAAGTGATGAACTATATAAGCCATCTGTGGCCAGAAAGCCTATAAGATACTTTCATGAAATTTTCAGGATATATTATCTGAAGCCTTTTCAATAGTTCAATCAAATACCAAACCTAGATCTTAATATTTCACATTTTTATGAAGGCTTAATTATGACAGAAGTCTCAAAATCATTACAAGTAATAGTCACCAAAATTCAGTTTGGCACATTTTTTTGGCACATTTTACAGTTAGGCAAAAGGGTGACATTGGGCCAAGGCATTCCTTGCTGTAACCAGGTTCACTTCGCAGACTTATAGACAAGGTGTCATTGACTCTGCTTAAAATAAGAAAGGATAATTGTACATAACCGTTACAAAGGATTCTTATCTTCAAAGAGCTTTGCTGTAATGACTTTATCTTTACAAACACCCATAAAGAGAGAAACTGAGTCAGAGGTTAGAAAAGTATTGCTGTCCCACGGAGGATTGAAGTGTGTAATTCTCAGTGTCTTGGTCTGAGATCAGTAGATAATACCTTGCTCAGATATGACACAGAAAATCCTATAAGGATATGGAAATCCGTGTAGATGGCTGGTTTGGAGCTAATACAGTACGTGCTTTCAAAAGTCACCTAATGCTCAACAGTTGCCTTGCACTCGGGCTGATCATGATAGGCACATGTATACCAATAAACTGTAAAGGGGAATCATTTCCAGGCACTGGACTTCAGCTGTCCTATTATACAACAGTTAGATTGGGATCTAAGCGCACTGTTGTTCCCCCAAACCGTTTCTGGGCATGGTTCAGGTTTTATTATGCATCTGGGACCATAGGCAGTTTGCATATGGCTATTCTCTTCTGGAAGCTGAGAAAACCTAATAACACAAACAGGGGCTCCTATGTTCCAATTGGCCTCTGAACCAAGGATCGCTCTTGGACAGATCTAGATGAGTCTTGATGTCCACCTGTGGCAATGCATGTATCTCCACGGCTTTTTTTTTTTTTTTGGCAATGACCATTAGGCTTGAGTCGGCACAAGGAGTATAATAACGGAACAGCTTTATCTCCTCTTAAAAGTACATAGTTTCATCAGGAGTTACTGTTGTGTATTTATGCACACCTATACTTTCCCTAAACAAGTTTTTGTGCTTCCCTCAGGTCTCACCCTAGAACAGCCACCCATTTTCTCCATCTTGTTCACCACCCATCTCCGTCACTAGGACCACAGTAAGAGGCAGCTCCTCAGTCAATGGTCTCAATGGAGACCACCATTCAGGAGCCTCTGACTCTAACAAAGTCATGAACATACCCATTTGTCCCTATTTCTCCAGCTGTGGTCTGCTGATCCTTGTTTTCTTTCTGTATAACAAGAAACATGCACATGGCACTAGAGTATACTCAAAATATTTTTTTTTTGTTGCTATGAAATGACCCAGCTTCACTCCACCATGCAATCAATGACAAAAAAAGACCTTGCTGTCTTGCATATTCCTTTAAGACATTGCTAAAAAGCAGGATACAACCCGCAAAATTCCCACCACCACCAAAAAAACCCCAAAATAATTCAAAATAAAACAAAATACTTAGAGCTGCCAGAGGGTCCTGTACAGGCTTTGTCTCACACTTCCAGCTTCTCCACTCCCTCTTTCACCCAGCCTTGTCATCCCTGGTAGACCTGGTTTCTCCTCTGTCACCTGGAACAGCCACTCTGCGTTCTGCTGTCTCACAGATTCAGTAGCAGGCTTCAAATCTCTGCTTACGCCTCAGTTCTCTCTCTCCTGCCTCTCCTTGCTTATTTACGATTGAAGTGTGTGATTGTATTATTTACAGTAAGTCTGTAAAATGCTTGTGGAAATGTTTTCCTGGACAGAATATCTGAACCAAATAATTGCATTTTAAGTACCTCTCAGATTCCTTG
The DNA here is from genome assembly GCF_965638725.1 of Aptenodytes patagonicus. NCBI lineage: Eukaryota > Metazoa > Chordata > Aves > Sphenisciformes > Spheniscidae > Aptenodytes > Aptenodytes patagonicus. The sequence goes on from NC_134949.1 coordinate 222,882,745, forward strand.
TGGGAGATGGAAATGAGCATAAATATGCAATTTACCTCATCTTCTTATTTCCTTACCTTTGTAATCTTAGACAGGGGAAAAAAAAAGGTCAAGTTTTTTCTGACTGCAAAACCAGAGGTCACACACCTCTGAATATTAACCATGTCCTTGCAGGGATCATTTCTGTGGCATTCAACAAGACACTCAAACTCGGTGCCCGAAGTTCATCATTCGATGGTACTACGATGCTTTTCTGCCTCAGGATTGTGCCCAAAGCACTGAGATGAGTGGCAATATCTCTAGCTTAAGCCTTATTAGTAATAGAAACTGAGTACCTAATAAGGATGAGCCTCCTGGAAAATACAGCCGAATAGTAAGAACAATAGGAAGGGGAGAAATAATGTGTCGTGGTTGTCAACAATAAGGCACTCTATGAATGCACACTTGAAGATAGCAGTGAACCCCCTCATACACACCATTTTAGACTCAAAATATAAAGACAGTAATATTTTCAAAGGGACATTAGCTCCAGAGGAAAGTACCTACAGGGAAACAAAGGGAATAGACAATTCCGGAAGGAAAATGGCGAGGAAATTATGAGTATGGGTCAGTCAAATGAGGTGGAAGGACAGAAAGGTTGCTCCAAGACATTATGGGTAGCATAGTCTGTGAAAGCATTTCTGTGGGTATAACGATTCCTTGTGAGATGCAGGGCAACAAATTGTAATACTCTGAATCTCGCTGGCTGATGCAATACCCTGTTAGGGAGAGAATCCAGCATAAGTTGTCCATCAAATTTACTGTATGTGTGTGAGATTAAATTCTGCAGGCAAATGAAGGGGAATGCTAGGAGTGGGTGGTTGAAAATGTACCACTGCGCATGTAAAAGGCAGGTTCAATATCTGCGAACAGCATTGTGTTGATCTGTTAAAGTGACTCTGGCACATCAGCACATTAGAGCAGGGGCAAAGAAAGCACGCTTTTTTTCTTCTTCTTCTTCTTCTTTTTAAAAATTCAGTGGTCTTGGCACTGTCATTGCTTCTTGCAAATAAAAGCCCTCCCCGACTCATTTACTGTTACTTGTGCAGTGCATGTGGCAGAGGGAGTAGCTGGCCCTGGCAAATTATAAAACCAGGCTTGCCAAAAATCCCTCTTGAGCTGGTGGACAAAGTCTGATTTTGTTGTTTTCAAAAAACTGTCAAGTGCATCTGAGCCATTTCCTCTATAAAAATGAGTTATCTTGCAAAAGACCTCCCTTTTGTCATAATTCCCATATATAAAGTTAGATTTGTTTATAAATGAGTTTGTATGATGTATATTCTACCACAACTGTCTGTATTATTTCTAGGTGCAGTTATTAATGCAGAGCATAAAAAAGCATGGGTTTATTTTTATATCACAGAGAGTTTCTTCAGGAAAAACATATAATCCTGTTCTTTCAAATTTAGCCATTTCTAATAAAGAAGCCACATTTCTAATATATTTGTTATTGTTTCTGAAATGAAAAAGATTTAAGCATTATTTATGATTTCCTGAGGTTGGTTTTACATTTGAAATATGAATATTCAGTGTCTTCTACTTGGTTAATAATAAAAATGGCATAATTATAACTAAATTCACACTTCATCATGGCCAGGAAACAATAAAAGAGAAAAAATAATAAAAGACTAATATTCCTAAAAGTGATTGCTGATTTGAACTGCTGATTTGAATGTAACTTGTTATTGATGCACGAGAAAAATCTTTAAAACTCCTGAAAGACCTTTTTTATTAAAAAAAAAAATAATAATCAGATAATACCAGTTTTTGTAAAGCAAGTGTCCTCACTGGAGTAACCAAACTTAATTGATATTCAAAAAAAGAAAAAAAAGCTCATCAAATTTCCAACTACACTTGTGTGTAAAACCAGTGGCTTTGCAGCTAGCCAACACACATGGAAAAATAAGTACAACCCTCTCCCAGCCTCGAAAAATAGTGAAAAGGCAAAAAATGGTAACATGCATCATTGGCTAATGCATGAAGTAGCATAATCCATGTGTAACTAATTAGTGTGATCCCCTGTTCTGGTTTTGGCTGGGATAGAGTTAATTTTCTTTATAATAGCTAGTATGGGGCTGTGTTTTGGATTTATGCTGAAAACAGTCTTGATAACACAGGGGTGTTTTCGTTATTGCTGAGCAGTGCTTACACACAGTCAAGGCCTTTTCTGCCTCTCACCCCACCCCACCAGCGAGCAGGCTGGGGGTGCACAAGAAGTTGGGAGGGGACACGGCCGGGACAGCTGACCCCGACTGACCAAAGGGATATCCCACACCATATGACGTCACGCTCAGCATATAGAGCTGGGGAAAGAAGAAGGAAAGGGGGGATGTTCAGAGTGATGGTGTTTGTCTTCCCAAGTAACCGTTAACGCGTGGTGGAGCCCTGCTTTCCTGGAGATGGCTGAACACCTGCCTGCCCCTGGGAAGGAGTGAATGGATTCCTTGTTTTGCTTTGCTTGCGTGCGCAGCTATTGCTTTACCTGTTAAACTGTCTTGATCCCAACCCACAAGTTTTCTCACTTTTACTCTTCCGATTCTCTCCCCCATCCCACTCGGGGGGAGTGAGCTTGTGGTTGGGTGGTGCTTAGTTGCCAGCTGGGGTTAAACCACGACATTCCCCCATATGCACCAACCACATACTAGAGTTTGAGCTGGCTGAAGGTGACTTTAATCTTCATTCCTTCTTGAAGTCACAGCCCTGTTGCTATCCAAAGACCCTTCTAGGACTGAGTAAAACTACAAAATATAGTGCTGAGAGTTGTTAATTCACATTTTGTTCCACGTTATTAGTCAAAAGGGTAGAAAAAAGGGAATTTGAGTGCTTTCATGAATCTTCTAAACTCAAGATTATGCTAGCAACATTTTTTATTAACATGATATAAGCGGGGCAGTCAAATTCTTAAGCACACTTTTCTTAATCTTTTTTTCATAGTGCAGCATTTCTTTTATACAGATTCTTTTGTACTACATCAGTGCCCGCTTATCATCACTCCGTACCAAATTCTTATGTCCCAAAAGACGATCCAAATAAGTCATTCTGTAAGGTTTTTGTCTCAGTGATTTGCCTGTCTTTATGTCATTGCAGAACTGAGCCCTAAAATAACAAATAGAAATGAGTGAACGGAATACAAGATGAAAAGACCATTAAAAAATAGCCTGTGATGCTTGCTGTACTTACAGTTCTGTGAAAATACTCTTAGACACCTGCTAGTCATTTTCTACAAGTATCATCATGGAAAGATCCTAAAGTTCTACAAACACCTGAATTAATAAAGATTCATATGTCAAATGGTTGGATATTTTGATCTTATCGTCAGTGTCAGTGAAGAAACCCAGGTTCCAGAAAGTGAAGAAACCTGACAAATAATGAGTTGGAGTAATAGTCCTAAGTCATCAGCCCAAAATCTTACCTCGAAGCGCAAGATCAAATAACCTAATAGCACATAGTACCCCATGATACCTTTCCACAGCTGTCAACACTTCCCAACTTTGCAGACTGGGTTTTTAGCTCCAGTCAGTCTTGAGTGTGTTTGCCATGAGGGCGTCTGTCATATTGAAGTCCCACTGATGCCTCAGTGGTGACAAGACACTAGATTGGTGTTAATCACGAGGCAAAGGCAGCAACCGAGGGAGAAGGGGAAGCAACATTAATCATATGCATAGATAGCCTACTGAATACAAATGGATGCAAAACCACTCTTAAAGTCTCTCCCATACGCTGTCCGCAGTAAAAAATTTCCCCACCCATCTACCTGTAACCATCAGACCGAAACTCCTCTCCTGTATAGTGCATTCAATGCCTTCTGTAAGTCTTTCCACACAGTAGGATTAAGATGGAATCATGTCATGCTTCGGGGGTGTATTATTCTGCACAAATATTTCAATAAAATAAAAGCTGACTGTAATAGAAATTCTGGTAGTCACTGACAAGCACCTGCAACACATCAAAATGAGATAAAATATGAAATCAGCATGCACCTCAAATTCTTAGGAAGATATGCAAATGGCAGAGAAGCTACAATCAGAGCCATTGCAAAATCACAAGCAGCGGGATGAAAGGACTCGGTTTGTAATCTAGTCATCATGCAATGATTTTCTTCCTGCTGCATAGCTTGTTAATTACAAATCTATCAATTATGATGCTTGAAAAGCCCTACCTCCCCAGTACTCAATGAACATTTTCAGAGGCCAAACGCCACTCATCTCCTAGCAGAATAAAGAAAATCGTTGTTTCAGGTTGGAAGTTTAATACCACTCACCAGCACTATTTTTGGTGTCCTGATAGGGAAGGGGAGTCTTCTCAACACAGGACTTTGGGCTGTGTCTACTATTTGCACTGCCATGAGATCTCTATATAGATTTAATCTAGTTTCCTGATCTCTCTGGGAGAAATCCTGAGCCTGTGGAGATTAATGGCAACCTCACTGCCTTACTTCCCAGCCTGAGATATGGAGATGGCACATGAGGGTATTGTAAAAAGAAATTTGGGCTACACACGTACCTTAATTAACAGATGCAGTGCTCTACTGCAGAGATTGCTGCATTTAGTCATAAGTGAAACTGCTCCTGTTTATGCACAGCTCATAAAGTGCTTTGGGGTTTGGAAAGTAAAAGTTTGCATAAATCAATGTATTTTTGTTGTGTGATACAGCCATAATTACATACTTGCACTCAAAGTCTGGAATCAGGGAAAATTTGTGTAGGGTCATTTCTTAATTCTCTTATTAAGACGGTGCTCGCTTGCTTGTAGCGTGTTATTTATGGGATGCTTTGACAAAGCAGATCACTATTTTATTTCCCTATGTCAAGAACCCCATCATCACTTGAGCATCATCATATTCAGCAAGCAGATGTGCACTTCCCATGAGCTGAGCTCTGAGGTTTGACAGACTATAGTAAACATCCACTCAGTATGTGCATGGGAATCTTTTTGATAGATGGATGAAGAAAATGGGTAATGCGTGTTCAAAAGGGACAGGAAATAGCAATTCTGCAAAGCACTGTATAGACCCTTTGTTCCTCCAGCAAGCATACAGTTTATAGCAGGATTTTACTAATGATTCTCTGTCTAATTACTGTCTGCAGTAAAGTAATTTGTTTTATTTGTAACACCGAGGTCAGGAAGAATCCTCTATAGGTACAGTGCTTCTGAGTGAAATTTGTATTAAAGAGCAAAAGCAAATACTTTAAAAGCTCTATTTAAGTAACTCAGTATCAGCCAATTTGCATTCAGGGTTTTACTACCTAACAATTTTTCCCTCGACTTGATTTTACCTGTGCTCTAGAATGGACCTACCAAAGGGGTGATTGACTATGTCATGGATTTTTTTTTTTTTTTTTTTTTTTGCCATTTTAAATGACTTCAAATTGGCCAGTCGGCGTTAGTTAGATTTTGCTGAGATACTCATATCAAACGTAAGTTCTCCCACTTCCTCTGTGATGCCCCCCCAAGTCTGTGCTTGTGCATGTGTGTTTTTGTGTGTGTGTAAGTAATATAGAGGAAAAAAGCCAAAACTGTAGTTTCTCCTTCACATACACAACACCCTTCTCCTCAGCTGTCCTCTGCTTTTGACATATTGCTGGGACAATTCCAAGGAGGCTTGTTTTCTTGTTTTACATTTAAGTAGGATTTTCAGCAAAAGATTTCATGACACTTACACATAAAGTGTGTAAGAGTATGGTGCCTCATTTCTTAAATAACAAATAAACCAAGGTGAAACACACTAAAGTACTTTCACAAGAAACTGTAGTAAATCAGAGACAGAAGCTGGGAATAGGAGAGCATGTTTCCTCTCCTAACTGTAATTAGGAATAGAACAAATGTCATTCCTAACATGGGAAGATTGATTCAAGTCCTTTGTTTTTTGTCACTGCAGGATGGGAGTGAGAAGGCTAATTATCTTCCCAAGGTTAATGAAAAACTGGTATCTGAAGTATACTCTTTCCTCGCCATGTGCTGCTACTGTATGTTGGTTTAATAACTTCTGAAGCCAATGGCAGCTCTTTCATAGACTTCAGTCAATGCTAGATCAGACACTTGCTATCAAAGAGAGGATTTACAATTAATGTCTAGTGTGGATAGAGTGGAACATCTACATCCACAATTAGTCCTTCTCATTGCAAGTCATTTGTTGTTTTCATCTTTTGATTCAAGGGTGCTGAAGAAGGCAGGTCGATCCCTAAAAATCACTCTTAACTTAGAATTTCATGATCCATTTCTACAGGATCGCCTGAAACCACAGGAAATCATTTCAAAGAAAAACGAATATGACCCTTTCTCTCACTCTTTATTTTGCTGTTGTCTAAGCCAGGGGAAGTAATTTTTGGTTTGGTTTGGTTTTGGTTTTTTTTCTGTAAACTGTTTTTCACAAAAAGAAAAAAAGGCTGAACACTGAAAACACGATACCTTGCTATATACCTGACCAAAGCATACAACATTCAGGGTTGTATCACGCATCCATTGATGAAGAAAGGTCTCTTTAGTGGCAATACAGAACTGCGCGATAAGATGTCAAACACAACTCTCTATCACAGTTCCTAGCCAGCATAGACTTAGTGGCTAAAACAGAATTTAAATCAACCCCAAACAAGTTTCCTGATAAGAAACAGCATTACTTTGTCACTTTAAATCTTGTTAATGGATCCTTACTATTTTAAGTCGACTGGATACAGAATTTGCAACCTACCCATCAGGTAAAAGCCGAAAAGAAAAATAGCTCTTTTTGCATGACCAAAGTAAAATCTCATTTAGTTTCTCCTAACCATAATAATTTGGACAACAGCCATACTCAAGAAGTTCTCTTCCCTCCGGGGTAAATTGGTCTCCAGTCAGCAAATGTAGAATTGAACTGCTTTGTTCTTTTTATGTGTAAACTTGTACTTGGAAAATCATCAGCTAATTTTAGTCTGTTTGGGTTGACATGGCCTCTGTGCCAAAAGTTACATTTGCATTCTAGTTTGGCTTCCTTTCGTCTATCAGAAAACTGATACTTATATATATGTGTGCTTGTATTATAAATATATATGTGTGTATTTAACTCTATGCTAACTAGTTTTCTCTGGGGTATAGAGATTCCCACCACACAGAATTCATGCACAAAGTACTCTTAAACGGGGATTTCACTAACAGCTCTCTAATCTCACCACATCAGCATTAAAACACTTCATTGTTTACAGCTGTGCTCTGCTTCAGGAAAAATCCTTAGTGTCCATGTAATCAACAATCCCATTAAGCTTCGCTTCCTGTTAAATATAACTAATGAACTTCTCCAAATGTGGAAATTCTGGGTTGTATCAATTATAGGTGGACCTGGATTTGATGCAAAGACACTTATATGAACCCTGGAAAAACTGTTGCAGCCATGCGAACAGCCCTTTGCTCTTTGGTAGCATACAATAAACTCAAACCTTCTCCTTACCGCCTCAAAACTTTGTGGTCTCACTTCAGAACTTCAGAAATATTTTAGCCACCATCCACTCTCTCTGTATCTCATTGCTATCCTAAATATATCTATGAAATCGTGCTTTTATCATTTAATGATTTATTTATACCAAAATCAGCAGCAAAGGTTTCTCTCTCTAGCTTCTCTGAAGAGCTTAAAAAAACCCAAAGATTGAAGAAAACAAACAAACAAACAAAACAAAACACCTAAAGGATTTTGGAACTGAACTTGATTCATTATCAGTAGGACTGATGTCCTTTTGAAAAAAAAAAATCTCCTCTCTGAGAGTTCAGAGCAAGTGCTCATGGTGTTTCCTAGTTGTCTACCCCATCTATAACTATTCTTTATCCCAGTACCCAACAACCAAGCACTGGAAAGGCATGCCTGGTTTGTTTGGGGTTTTTTTAACTATTATTCTCAATTGCATTTTTCCTCCCAATAGTTAGCCTCTTCCAGTGATTTGAAAAAAAAAAAAATGGTGAAGAACTGACTGCTGAAGAGGTGACTGGTGTCATTGCAGAAAGGTGTTGAATATTTTGAGAGTCATGGCAAAAACAGCACCGAGAAAAGAGTTTGATTAGGCTGGGTAGTAGTGTTGTATTTTTCATTTCATTTGTTTTGGTTTGCTTTTTAATCTCAAACAGACCATTTGCAGCATTCTTTGGCAAAACATACTGTTTTAAAGACACAATGCTGAGAATAATGTTTTCAATGAAACATGAGCTCAGCTGACTACCATGTTTCGGATATAGTTACAAACTGGTATCTCAGCTGCACATCTTCTGAAAGCTGACAAATCTTTTTAATTTCATGAAACCCAGGTCATCTTATGAAAATATATGCTGAATGCAGAATTCTACAGGGGTTTGACATGAAGCCAGGCAAAACAAAGGCTTTGAAAAGCTTTCTTATTTTCAGTTCCAAAACTCAAACAAAACAGAGGGAAAGGATCATGGACCCATGCAGATTAAAACCCTGCAAAATATTCACAGGTACTCCTGAAACCAGAAATTTCTGAGCTGTCTAAAACCAACCCCCTGGAGATGATTGATTCAGTGTAATGAAACTGAATAGTGAGATAAAACTATCAACCCTAAGAACATCTGTACTATGCACTTAAGGGAGCATGTTCTAACTTTAATATGTTTTATCAGGTACCGTACAGTGTCTTCTTTACCCCAAGCAGAGAACAGCACATTTCCTACTGAAGAAACTCATTGGTAGCATTAGTCAGCACCTGCAGGATTCAGATTTTTTGATTTTTGTATCCCAATCATACAAAAATTTCCTGTAGACACACAGAGCCTCAGCCTATCACTGGAAACTCAAGGAAGATGCTACCACACAGATCGCAGAATGGTTGAGGTTGAAAGGGACCACTAGAAGTTGCTTTGTTCAGTCCCTGAAATGAAATATATTCTGGGTTTTCTAATACTCTTTCAGGAATATAGAAGAATATTCCTGTTGAATTCCACACACAGACTGGGTAATCTTCAAATATCCCCATTGGGGATTATTAGCTTTTGTAGCTTCCCACTTTTACCCTGTAACCCACAATGTCTGTCATAGAGAATTACAATATGTACACATGCTGCATGGCACTCTCTCCTGCCAATCTGAAGTAGGGTTACCTGGTCCTATTGTAATAAAAAAAAGGATCACACACTGAAATCTGGCCGAGATCCAGGTTTTTGCTGCAGATAATTGACTCCCTTTTCTTCCCTTTTGGGGGGCAGTCATAGGAGGACATCCAGGAGAGGAGGCAGGAAGAGGAAAGCTAATTATATGTTTAAATGGCTGTTTGCTTCAGCATTTTAGTGCTCTTTGTAATTTTTTTTTAATGATGGTTCATGTATATATACTGTAATCAGAGGTGGCTGGCCCATGGATAGCAGCAGTATATTGCATTTTGTGTATTCCAGATACGTGAGGCAGGGAGAGAGATTCATTGATTGAGTCTCTGTATTTTAAGTGTTACTATATTTACTAGATAACAAATTAGAGATTTGTTAGACAGCAGGCTAAGTAGCTGTCTGTGAATCATGTATTTATTATGCATGACTCTTTCAGAGTCATTAGAAGTTGAAAAGAAAGACTCACTAGGACGTGAAAGGGAATTCAGCTTGGAGCTGCTTGGGGACCACAGTGATGTGTCTAAGCAACAGTCACTGTTAACAATAGTCCCCAGGTTACAATCCTGGGGTTTGCATATGAAGTTTTCAGAGATATTTGCAAACACTAGCATTATTATACAAATGGATAGACCCGGGCACAGAGAGTCTTAACAAAGTTCCCATCAATATCTTCAACATCAGTGCTATTGGAATCAGCAGAGAACACAGTAAATCTGATTTCCATTCCTTTTACTCACCTGCTAGATAGTACATTATATTCACTGTGTGAAACTTCTTGAATGTAATGTAATGGTGTCTAGATGCAAAACTGTAGACCATTTCATTTCCTTCCCTTTCCATTTTGATATAACAGGGACTCTCATTTCCTGTCTTGAATAATTTTGGGGTCCTGCTCACATTGGTGGTGCTCAGCTCTGAAGATGGCAGCTAGGTTACAGGCATGCAATGATGCGGCTATAAAAGTTAGGGAGAAGTAAGAAAGGATATTGTGAGTCCAAGAGTATATAGTTTTAGCTAAAAGGTAATTACTGCCACTGGGACAGTGCCAGAATACTGAAGAAAAATCCCAGAAAGAGCACAGGTTAATCTCCTTTCTTAAAGCAGAAACAATCCAAGCAAAACAATAGCTCACGGTGAATAGGAGACTACAGTAGGCATGCTTCACATCTAGCTTATTTTCCCTAACCAGAAGCCATCAAGTATCTGATTAGTGGATCACTTGGAGGCCAAATCATCTGGTATGACCACTGACTGAAAGTTTTATATGGACAGATCTTAACACTGGCCTTGTCCTTCTCATCACTGAACTTACGGTATTTAGGAAGAGCCAGATCTAATACCAGGACTTTACAGTGTCGGTATCTTATGAGGAATAATAAATATAAGCAAAATGAGAAAACTGTGATGGTTCTTTTCATTGTTCTCTGACCCACACTAATCTCAGTAATTAACTCTGACCACGGATATATTTCAGGCTAGACCTTTTTCTGTTCAAATTCCATCAAAGTAGCCCATGAGAGCCAAGATACGTCAGTTGACTGTAACAAGACATTTGACCTTTGGCAATAACGTTCCAGCATGGCTGATGACGCCCTTATGGAAGTCAAGTAGGTAGAATACTCCATGTACAAACTGACTGACTGACAGATTTCATCCATCATCATTACCAGAAGGGAGTGTAGAAAGCACGGTAGAGCTTAAAAGGTAACCTAGGGTGAATGTCAACCAATAATTGCTTAAAGTTAAAACAGTGAATGGATAGAATCATAGAATCATTTCGGTTGGAAAAGACCTTTAGGATCATCGAGTTCAGCCATAGAGTGAGCTGAGACATGGCTCTCCAGTGACCTTACTGGTCTTGTAAGGACAGTTTTTGGAGCAAAATATCTAGATGCACACAGTAAAGAGGTGATTATAGTCTTTAAACAGTCTTTATTATCTAAGGTGATACTTTGGTAGGTCAGGGGTCAGTGACCACTACAAAAAATACACAAATTGATGAATTTGAATCAGTGAACTTACTCAGATTTCTGTAAACGGTAGAGTAAATCCAGATTGAATAATATAACACATAAAAGTGAATTTAAATCTAGTTAATTAATGGATTTGCAATTTTTTTTTTTTTTAATACGGTAGTAGCCTTCACTGGGATATTTCAGACAGATAAGGATTCTCGAAGGGTCAGTTCTTGGCTGTGATGGATTGGTCACTGATAAAAGTTCAAATGGTAAAAATCATGTTAGTTGCACCATCAAGAGGCATAAAGCGGGGGACAAGCAGCATTCTCAAAGCATTCTCAGTTGTTTAATATGTAGAGCTCATAGAAACAAAGTGTTGTTACTGTAGTCTTTGTCTTTATTTTTGCAGAGCCCAATGAACTCATTAGGCCATGGGCTGTCAATGATCCATCTCAAATGACCTGTTGTGTTCTGCAATGCATTGAATTTGAGGTGCAGTTGTAGGGGGATAGAGGTCACAGTGGATAGTTTGATTCTGTTGAGAAAAGGGCTGTTAAAGTAATACTCAGGTGGTGTGGTCTCGCTAAATGAACCATTGCTGCGTTCAGCTTTCAGACAAGATTTTGAATATGCTAAAAGCAGGCACCATTCCAAAAAAATACACCGGGTGTGGAGCAGGGTCTGGGGGATAGTATCCAAGGCCGGGGTGTGTGAAGAAAGTCAGACTAGGTGGTTTTAACTGGTCTTGTTCAAAGAAAATATAACTAAGAGATCATCAAACAGCAAGAACAGATAAGTATTTCTTTCAGTTTTCCTTTTCATCTCTGTACTAAGCCAAAATTGCTTTAAGAGGAGTTTAAATTGAGATATGTGAAGTTAGGTTTTGGTTTCTTTTCAGCTTATTTTTTCTTTTTTATACAATTACTGTAATTAAGACTGCTGTCCTGTACATGACTTCCCTCTGATGTCCTCAGTTGTAAGCTTGGAGAGGGCAAGCTGAAGAGTGTGCTGAGATGAGAAGTTATATCACACTCTCTAATTTAATAATGGATACATCTGACAGTGTGAAGTGGGGGGAGTCTGTATGCAGAAAAAGGCAAGTTAGGGAAAGGACAGTAGAAAAACAGCGGTGGACAAGGTCTGGCAGTGGTATAACGATCTGTGTCTTACCTGTTAGAGGAGGTACCTATAGACTGTGGTGTCTCACAGTCCAGCAAACAAGAAATTGAGAGTGACAAAACAAAGTTTGCAAAAGGAAGGAGAGTGCTATGTTCTATCCATAAAAGTTTAAAAGAATATACTCATTTAAAAATTCTTCATTGCATGCTGAAATAAGAATGGTTGTGTCGGGTTAGAACAAAGGTCCCCTATCCCAGCACCCTGGATCTGAAAGACGCCTGGAGCAGATGCCTGGGGAAAGGTGTAGGAACAGAACAAGCTGATACTCTTTCTAGGACACTCTGCCAGGCTCCTGCTCTTCATGGGAGATTTTATTTCCCTCTGGATGATTTTGTCAGATCTGGAAGCTAAAATTGCCAATTCAAGTGTAAAATGGGGATTTTAAGGTTAAAAGCAAATCTAGCTGTGGAATCTCTACAGAAGCCTCTGCAGTACTGCTGCTCCAGTAAAAGCAACCAAAAATGCACTCACAATTTCTATTGAAATCAATTTGATTTATGCATGAGTGTCTGAGGGCAAAATATGCCCCTGCGAAATTTCTCATCAATATATAAAAGCAGGTGCTTTCCCAGAAAAACAACTTTATTTATATCTGTGGGATCCTAGTATAGTCATTTTTGGTTTAATCTTTTCCAGAACATTGTTATATTAAAAACCTTTTCAGCGGCGCCTATAGGATTAATAATATCTGTCATCTACAAAGACCTTACTTCCATTACAGGTGATAAAATATATAGTATTTTCTTGTATGCATATATTGCATTTAATTCAAGGTACCTAAGACATTTTTAAAATAAAACTTAAATGAAAGAATTGCTTCACTCATCAATGAAATGCACTTTTCGGGGTGAAACACAACAGCTGTTTAACATCACAAAGCAATATCATTGAATAATTAGATCACAAATTTGAGAAGAAAGGAATATTTATTCAGGGGAAACTCCAGATGGAATTTAGGAAGGCAGATTGTCATTCCAAGCCAGTGTTACAATTTTAACCAAAAAAAACCCAGTAATTCCTGCAATATTTTTACTCTTCCATAATGTTCTGCAAAATGCTAGATAGTAACAAGATTTTGTCCATTACAAAACATATCACTATAAGTCTACCATTATAAAACAACGCGACCCTGTCCCTTTTTAACACGACTCAGAGGAGTGCCACAATTTATGTCAGAAGATATAGGGTTATAAGGATAAATACATTGGATCAGATCATTACTCTGTTTAACCCAATTTTTTTTTTTTTTTTTTTCTGCAGCAGTGGTTAGTCTCATCTGTTTTCATAGCTAATACTAGACATTAAATATATCAACAATGTATAATCTGCAATCACGGAATAAACTATTAAGCAAATTTAATCCCAATGCCCACCAGTTAGCTGTTGATTTACATTTAATGTATATCCCTTTTCTAGGTTAAATCTCTCTAATGTAATTGTGAATATTATAATAAACAGTATAATACCACTGGAATATGAATGTTTGTGGCCATTGAGCACATTCCATACAATCTTTATTTCTATTACTGATGACCCTGTAGATATGTACAACATGGGCTGATGAGAACTTCAGTAAGCAATTTCCTTGCACGCAGAATTTGATCCTAGTAGGGCATGCTTCAGCTTGATAAGCCTAAAATGAACTTTGACTGTGTCTGAAATTCAAATGGAAACATGCTCTGGAAAATCTGATGGTATATTAGGTCATCAATTAGTGATACCAGTTTTAGAGCTCTAAGAGCTTCAGCTAGTCATACCCAACCTTGCTGCTCTGACAGGAAAGTGCATCTTTTTAATTCCAGAACTTCCAGTAACCAAGTCCATCACCAGAAAGTTATTTAAATAGAAGTCTTAAAAGCCTCGAAGCATAGAAAGTTATTGTGCATTATGGATTCTTACAAGAGATGAGAGTAGCAATGGGGCTTTAAATCAGACAGAGAAAAAGACAATTTTAGACAAATGACATGTAAAGTTTCTGAAGTAGAGACACAAAATAATGCCCAAGAAATTTTAAAGAACTTTAAGTATGTGTGGGTAAAGGGAAGGAAGAGGAGAGAGAAAAAAGTTCATAACCCTAGACGGATGAAAGGAAAATGGGAATATAAGCTGAATATTTAGAAAAGTGCACTCAAAGATGTATTATAGAAATTCTTGTGGTGTTTTGAAATCCTGACTTTCGAAACTGGTTTACACATGAATGCACTTGAGATTTTTGTGTGTTATACACAGTGTTTCACCTCATTAGAAAGAATGGGTTTGAGATTCTCTGAATTCCTTGGGCTCCTCCTTTCTTTAAATCTGTCCTGTCTTTAAACTTTCTGGGAGCTGTGTTGGGCTCTTGGGCCATTCCACTTCAACCTGTTATACCGGCAATCTGCAACTTCCGAGGGACTTAGTAAGATCAGGGTCTTACTCTCTGCAAGATCCAAGGTGATTTTAAAATACGCTTTCAGGAGAAAGGTCCTTCAGTAAATAATAAAAGTAAATTTAGATTTTGAGGACAACTAACATGCAAAGTTAGGTGTTAATATGATCACTTATCTTCTGCTACATTAACAGAGAGGGTAACTTATAACACAGATTTGTCCCACATTATACAGCAGTACCTGAAAAGTGCTTCATGCCCCAAAGAGCTTACAGTCCAAGGTAAGCAGCAACCAGTGAATACAACAGCTGGGGAAGCAGAAGATAGTGAAGAAATTATGATCAGTGAGATAAGTTGCAGTCGTAGCTCATCAGCACATAATCCAAAACATCCAATGCTACCTAACACTGTCAGTATCAGGCAATTCATCATGTATGCTCTGTATTGTGCTTAAAGTCTTGCAAATATGGACAATTGTGGGCTGTGGGAATTTTCATCTACTTCTATTGTTGGGTGAAATTTTAGTCATCAAAGGAAAAGCAAAAGATCTTAAATGCTCTCCTAAGACACAGTGGGGGTAGGGGGAACCTCTGCTGGTTGGAGCCCAGACCATTTTATATTTAAAAGACTGTAACTATTGCTTGGTTTTATCATCAGAACAGAGTGTGGCACACTGTTACCAAGTAATTGCAAGAGGTGATCACATGTATTCTGCACTCTTTTGAACTTTCTGAGAGTTATCCCCAGACAGATCACAACAGTCGCTTCTGGACTACCGCTAACTAGTTATAAAATGTGAAAAATATCCATATCCCAGTAGAGGTGTTGTAGCTTCCTGGATATAGCTAAATAAGAAAAATCAGAACAAACTCCTTTTTATAAGAGAACCCAATATAGCTGCCGAGGAGGTGGGTCTTGTACCACAAAGTTTTAAATTGCCATATATATGTAGATTTATGTATGGAAATGACCCAGTAGTTTACATGGACAAAGCTGTGAAAGACGGCCCAGAGGTGCTGCTCAGGAGTGTGCTGAACAGCCAGCTGGTGAAACTGAGGTGATGAGATGTCACAGGGGCTGGTCTGACTGCCCCAGCGCTTTGCAGGGTCTCAGTCTTGCAGGTGGGAGGTGAGCTCTGGTTGAGGCACTGAGCTACCAGGTAAAAGGGCTGTTGGAGGAGGTGAGCAGAGCAGACTGTGCAGTATCAAGGAGAATAAAAAAAGAATAACAGATTGTTTGCAAAAACTGTGGAGACCCAGGATCTAAATCCCATATTGCATGGAAGGAGGGGTAGTTAGAGACTATGTCGAAATGACAGGAGGATTGAGACTGCCAGATTGAAGTATGGAAGTTTGTGGCTTTTAGTAATGGAAAAAAGGTTTTTTCTCTGCCTGCAGATGTCAAATGTGCACTTACAGATGTGTCTGTAACAAATGAGGAGGAGCATACTCCCTCAGGAGAGGCATCTGGGCCAGCAGGCACTGATCCACATGTTGGCATCCAGAGGAAAGGGTGGATGGTCATGGCTACAGACTTCTACAGAAGACAGAAACACTCATCTGCCAAACAGGCTTGCTGACTCAGGAGGTTCATCACTTGTTGAGGCTTGAATCTAGGATGTTGCACAGACTGCTGAAATCCATCCAGACTTTAGATGATTACCCATTGTTTCTCATCCATGTGGCCTGATACTGCTAAGTATCAAGTGATCCTGAGTATATAAAGAGTAACTACAAGCCTCTATGAAGGGAGCATGGGGGTCCAGAGCTGTTCTTTTTAGTCATGTCAGTCAAGAGGAAAGACTTAGGTAGGAGTGTATGTTATCTTTCAGAACAACACCCGGTTGCACAGCCAGTGTTTCAGGCAGAACCTTGGACATAATTACCATGGGATGTCCCGGAGGAAAAAGGACTTCTGGGGAGATATGGGATCCATCTGACAAAGTCACGCAAAAGCATCTTTGCAAGCCGGCTTGCTGACCCAGTGAGGAGGACTTCAAGAGAAATGTATCAGGGGATGATGACCACAGGCTGATGAGAAGTAGAGGTATAGGGAAGCTCAAAGGGACAGCTTGATGGCAGGGGTCATAGGTCTCATATTTCACTTGAAAAAGACCAATGATGGATCTATCCATGCAGCGCTACAGGCTTGAGGAAGAGTGGCTGGAAAGCTGCCTGTCGGAAAAGGACCTGGGGGTGCTCGTCAACAGCCAGCTGAACATGAGCCGGCAGTGTGCCCAGGTGGCCAAGAAGGCCAATGGCATCCTGGCCTGTATCAGAACTAGTGTGGCCAGCAGGAGGAGGGAAGTGATCGTGCCCCTGTACTCGGCCCTGGTGAGGCCGCACCTCGAATACTGTGTTCAGTTTTGGGCCCCTCACTCCAAGAAGGACGTTGAGGTGCTGGAGCGTGTCCAGAGAAGGGCAACGAGGCTGGTGAGGGGTCTGGAGAACAAGTCTTCTGAGGAGCGGCTGAGGGAACTGGGGTTGTTTAGCCTGGAGAAAAGGAGGCTGAGGGGAGACCTCATCGCTCTCTACAACTCCCTGAAAGGAGGTTGTAGCGAGGTGGGTGTCGGTCTCTTCTCCCAAGTAACTAGTGATAGGACGAGAGGAAATGGCCTGAAGTTGTGCCAGGGGAGGTTTAGATTGGACGTGATGAAAAATTTCATTACTGAAAGAGTGGTGAAACATTGGAAGAGGCTGCCCAGGGAAGTGGTTGAGTTCCCATCCCTGGAGGTATTTAAAAGATAGGTAGGTGGGGCACTTAGGGACATGGTTTAGTGGGCATGGTGGTGTTGGGTTGACGGTTGGACTCAATGATCTTAGAGGTCTTTTCCAACCTCAATGGTTCTATGATTCTATGATTCTATCCCAAGTGCCTGCACATGAACACATGCAGCATGGGAAATAACAGAAGTTACTAGTCTGAAGGCTGCAAGGCTATGATGTCACAGATATGGGGGATAGGTCTTATGGCTGGAGAACTGAAATGGATGGGTAACACCTTCCTAAAAGGACAGATAGAAAGGCAAGAAAAAAGTGTCACACCCTCCTCAATGTGAAAAGCAGCTTGAATGCATGTTTTGTCTTAGAATTTATGACAAGATGATTAGGAGCTTATGGGTAGGGATCAGAGGAGACACCAAGAAGGGTAATATGGAGGACACCTGCTCCAGATCACCTGATCAAGAAGAGGGAGTAGATAAAGCTTTCTTTAGACAGATGGAAGAAGCGTCACTGGTCCTAGTCAACCATCCTGACATTTCCTAGAAGGGTAACCTGAGGCCATCTGCAATGCAAGAGGTTTTCAGAGAGCATCAAGGACAATTTTTTGACATGGGAGATCAGTGATCTGACTCGGGGAGACACTGCTGGGTCTGCTTTTCACCAAAAAGAAAGAATTCATGCAGGACATGAAAGTTGATATCAGCTTTTGCTAAAACAATCATATTCAGACAAGTGAACAAGAGAAATGGCAGAATTACAGCTCTGGACTTCAGAACAGATCTGAGCTTGTTTGGGGGACTAGTTGACAGGATCCCATGGGAGACTGCCCTGAATTTCAGAGGGGACCAGGACAACAGCACACACTGGGGGCTGACTGGATAGAAAACAATTTTGCAGAAAAGGACCTAGGGGTGCTTGTGGACAACACATTGAGTGTGAGCCAATGGTTTGTTCTTGTAGTGAAGAAAATCAACAGCGTATTGAGCTGTATTAACAATAATGTTGTTAACAGGTTGAGGGAGGTTCCCTCTATTCAATACTCACAGGACCCCTTTTGGAGTTGTGTGTTCAGTTTGGGGCTTTGCAGTACAAGAAAGACATGGACATGCTGGAGTGATTCCAGTGGAGGCCACATAGATGGTTAGAGGGCTAGAGGACATGAGATACAAGAAGATCTTGAGAGAAATGAGTTTGTTCAACCTTAAAAAGAGAAGGCAAAAGGGACATCTTATAGCTATCTAGAAGTACTCAATAGGAAGGTGTATAGGAGACAGAGAGAGACTCTTCTCGGAGATGTACAACAATAAGATCAGAGCCTGTGGAAGCAAGTTGCAACATGGGAAATTATGATTAGATATAAGGAAAAAGTTTCACACCATGAAGATAGTGAAATATTGGAAAAGGTCCCTAAGTTGTTGTGGAATCTCCAACCTTTGAGATTGTCCAGAAATATGGAAACTGATAGAAATACATGAAATTTTTAGTCTGCAAACATTGGCTGCAAGCAATCACTGGCTACAGTAAAAGCAATTCAAAAGGTTTTGTTTTTCCAAATTGAGTTTTCTGGCATCCTTCTGACTCAAATATTAACTATGAAAATGTGCTTCAGAAGTGAAAAGGATGCATCGTACTCTATGTAAACATGAAATATTTTCAAAGGATTTAAAAAGGAGTGTGAGCTTACTTAAATAAAGCTGCTAAAGATGAAGCTGAAGAGCCTGTCTTGCAGGTTTTTTGATTGGTCTCTGATAAGAGATTGGATTATGGCTGGAACAAAAACACTCAGAAACTGCTATAAGAGACTGAGTTAATTTTCCAAGAAAAAGAAGTCACTGTTCAGAAGGAAGCATATGGAGGTTATTGACGATAGTAACATAAACATGCATGAGAATCCGTATTGCTGAGAGCTGGAAAATCTTGGGAAATTTAGAGACAAACAAGGACAGCACACGGAGCAAATGCTGAGGACCAGCACCAGCTAAGACAATGTCAGGTGTATTGGGAAAATGGAATAAGCTGCAATAGATTTTGCCACTTTTCAAAAGTTTCAAGCACCACCATTGTATTTGGCTGTGGATAACATGATGTTAAGGTAGCGCCCTGTAAGGAAGTAGGTAACTTGTGACACAAGTTATTCTATGATTCTATGATTCTAAGTTGAACCAATTACCAGAAATTAAATGCGACATATAAACCTTTAAGATAGATGTTAATGTAGAAGTCATTCTGTTGACAGAACCATTCTGCAAACTTTGATAGAAGAGCTACGGATACTAGAAGGGTAAATAAGTTAAATGTGAGTGAAAGCTTGTATTCCTTAAAGGCATATGTGTCTCAGCTGTATGTGTAAATATAAAACAGAAAAGATGCAATCTGTAATAGTACTGGCATAGAGGAAAATCATTTTTGGTTGAAAGTGCATCTTACTGATATTTTCAATAAAACTACCTTTGTTGAAGATGAGAATTGAGAAGAGTTTTAAAAGGTGTATTCCTGGGAATAGGTAGGCTGTTAGCATGATAAATCATAGAATCATAGAATCATTGAGGTTGGAAAAGACCTCTAAGATCATCGAGTCCAACCGTCAACCCAACACCACCACGCCCACTAAACCATGTCCCTAAGCGCCTCATCTACTCGTCTTTTAAATACTTCCAGGGATGGGGACTCAACCACTTCCCTGGGCAGCCTCTTCCAATGTTTAACCACTCTTTCAGTAAGGATTTTTTTCCTCATGTCCAATCTAAACCTCCCCTGGAGCAACTTGAGGCCATTTCCTCTCATCCTATCGCTAGTTACTTGGGAGAAGAGACCGACCCCCACCTCGCTACAACCTCCTTTCAGGGAGTTGTAGAGAGCGATGAGGTCTCCCCTCAGCCTCCTTTTCTCCAGGCTAAACAACCCCAGTTCCCTCAGCCGCTCCTCAGAAGACTTGTTCTCCAGACCCCTCACCAGCCTCGTTGCCCTTCTCTGGACACGCTCCAGCACCTCGACGTCCTTCTTGGAGTGAGGGGCCCAAAACTGAACACAGTATTCGAGGTGCGGCCTCACCAGTGCCGAGTACAGGGGCACGATCACTTCCCTCCTCCTGCTGGCCACACTAGTTCTGATCCAGGCCAGGATGCCATTGGCCTTCTTGGCCGCCTGGGCACACTGCTGGCTAAAAGAGCCTAACCTTCATGCCGTGTGGACAGTTGTTCTTATATAAAAAGTGAGAGTTAAAAGAGGATATACATAGGCTTGTTTGCACTAAGAATGGCGGGGCTGAAAAGCAAACGTTCACCTGTTATTGTAGAGGGAGAAAAACATGTGCCTCACTAAAAGAATTAAACAAATATTAAAAATCTCATTCCTGTGTTTGACATGTTACGTTTAGTAGGACTCTTGGCAGGTGCTCTTAGAAAAAGAGACTTCATGTCTGTGTAAATTCAACAATCTCTATGGGACACATATTTTCCCCAAAATGCCATCTGGATTTTCTGAGGTACTCAAGGTATTTTTCTTTATGAAACTTGATCTTCTGAAAGATTGTACTTTATCACCAAGGACTCCAAGGTGCTTTGGTATAAGTCAAACACATGAACAGAAAGGATAAGCAACATATCTTCATACATTTGTGGCCACCACTTCTATGTCAGCCCTATAGACAAAAAGAGAACACACCTATTCCTTGAAACAGTGAACATTATAATAGACATTCACTGCTACTCTGAAAGCTTTTGGTCAATAAACTAGTGTGTATATCTCTTCATTGCACTGGATGTCATCTTAGATTTTGACAAAAGCCAAAAATTATAGATACACTAGCCATGAGGTACTGACATGATACCAAACTAAGCTGCCTATGAATGCCTCCAAAGATAATCTTCTCAAGATGCAGTTGTTAGCATGTTTTCTTCATTACAGCAAGTCACAAAGTCTGTGTGTCAATACCAACAAATAACAAAGCAGTCTTTGGCCTCATTTTATGAGGGTAAAGATGCTCTCAAGACTTGCTGAATAGGCTGGAAACACAGACTGTGTTACGGTAAAGACCCTGACAGAGCAGGAGAAAGTGGTAATCAGGAGAAAAAGTGGCCTAAATTTGCTTATGTGTAGTGGAAGAAAAAAAATCATTCTGTACTAACTGTCCCAAGACAATTGAACCCAGAAGATCCCACAGCAAAGCACAAGACTGAAGTCTAGTTCTGCTAGATGTGACGTACTTCACAAAGTAACACCTACCAGTAAGACACAAGTTAGTGGGCACTGCCTGGTGCAGTGTGAGCTGTAGATTACATTGTGCTGGAGCAGTTGTGTCACTGTGTGGCT
This sequence comes from Aptenodytes patagonicus, assembly GCF_965638725.1. NCBI lineage: Eukaryota > Metazoa > Chordata > Aves > Sphenisciformes > Spheniscidae > Aptenodytes > Aptenodytes patagonicus. The sequence continues at coordinate 222,904,377 of NC_134949.1, forward strand.
TCTTCCTCGCAGCATGTCAGTACTGCAGCGGGTTAGAAGCTGCTGGATGTCTGCACTAGTGCCATTCACTCTGCATTGAGATAAAAACGGAGTTAAGATCTGGAAACTCTGTTTTGAACTGACTTAGTTTCCTTGGTGAGAAGCTGGAGGAGAGAGACTGGAGAAAACCATATTTTATTGCTTTCTAACTAAAACACCAAAAGAATGAGTCCAGTTGAGTCACTCAGAGCTTGTTTCAGAGTAGTTCTCTATCCCAGCCAAAACCAGGACACCTCTGTTCATTCTCTCTTTAACTACATTTTGAAGCAGGAGTTGAGTCTTTGTGTACAGCATCTCATCCATTGGGGCAGTGCTGAGACACAGCTATTAACAAGAGCGATTCCTGCACAGCAGATCTTCCAACATTGCATGAAAGTAGGAACAGTCAGATACGGTACAACTCGTGGCCACACATACCTTGCACTGCACAAAACAAGATCATCTTTTCTTCCTAGGTCATAGAGATTGTCTTTCCCTAATTCTCTGATTCATTTTCCAGCCTAATATCCTGGCTTTTATTCAGCTTGGTCACGCATGGTCTATCGCTGTTTTAATTAGCTCCATTCACTGCCATAACCAGATGAGACATATTTTGGACACAATGGAAAACTGAGCTTATTCACCTACCACATTTATCTTAGGAGTAAACTAGCCGTCTAGCTTTTTAAGGATTGTGTGACTAGGAAAAAATACTGTTTGAACCAGGAAGGTATAAAAAAGTCTCTAGACCACGGTCCTCAAGACAGTAAATCAAACCCGTAAACCACAAGGAATCTGATATGTCCCTTTGATCCAAAACAGTAATTTGAGGATTGATGCTTCCATATTGCCCCTGGAGCAACTATTTTTCTGGGATTTTGCTGAAAAGGTTACAAAGATAGTAGGAAAACTGTAAACTACATTTCTCAGTGTCATCATATGTAATCCTTCAAGTGTTCATGTTAGGAGTTTGTTCATCCATTACAAGTCCTCCCCACCCATGTAGGAAAAGGAAGAATCACATACAAAATGTATAAATAAAACAGAAAAAAAACAAAACCTTTTGCTATCAGAAACCTAGATGTCTCCCACCGTGGCTGAATCAGTTCCTGTCCCCATTTCCACATGCACAACAAGAGGTCTGTGCTTCGGGAGGGTAATTGGGTCAGTTCCCCCAAAACAGAATTCAGAGAAAATAAACCAACGGTTAACTCTTACACAACCAGAAAGATTATTACTGCTGGATCCTTTGCATATGATCCATCCCCTTCCTTCTCCCACCACTGGTCAGCCCCAACTTCTTCTAAATGAGCCCTTCATTTTGTGCAATGTCTGAAATTAGACTCAGCTTTAGTAAGGCCATGTCTTATTAAGTGAAGCGCTTAGTGTGCTTTTGCAAAATGTTTTATCAATTGAAATGCACTTGAATATATGAGATGTTCAGATATTATCCAAATGCTCTAGAGTTTACAGAGCATGATAACTATCATGAAATACAAAAAAGATCTGACAATTCATATCTGACATTCAGTCTGGGATATCTTAAAGGCTGTCCATCTTTCAAAAAACAACAGAGCATCCACACATCCTCTCAATTTTGGATCCTTGTAAGTGTGTCAAGTTGGACACTCAAAATAGCCTTTTTTCAGTGTCTTGGCCAGTGTTTTACATTCTGTATCCAGTTTACTGCAGCTGCAGTAAAAGAGGTCTAATATGTTGGCTTGTCTGAATAGGGCTTGGTTATGTAAAACCATGGACATTGTGCTAGCAAAAGGTTTCCTGATTGCATGAAGAACAGAGTGGCCAAAGAACAGAATGTTTAAATAATAGGTACCAAGAAATGACTCAAGTGCAATGATGAATATACTAGAGCTTTTATGTGTGAGGAGGGAGTAATGTTGAGCCTGTTCTGTTTTAAAAGCTGTGATATCATGGCTAAAGTATTTAGACCAGAATGAAAAATGTTTTGAAAAACCTTCATTATAGATTTGTGTTGCTGGACCAGACAGAAATGAGAGGACATATCCTTAGATTGTGCTAATTCCACTTTTAAAAGCTGCAGAAATTTTGTCATTGATCTTAGTGGAATGGAATATGACTGTGTGAAAGACAACAGCTATGAACTGCTTTTAAGGAGGTATTGTTTTATGGGAGCAGTGAACAAATAAGACATCCATTATAAGGATTTTAAGTCCATTTTTATTGTCTAGGAATAGCCAAGAATCTTATTGCTTAAGAAGGAGCTCTTCACTGATGGAGCTTTCCTGCTTCCTGTTTGACTGCTTAACTCCATACAAGAGCCAGAACAAGACCCAGGCAATATTAAGTCACGTTTGAAATACCCGATTCAAAATTTTTAGTGGGATGAGATAGTAGTGCACAGGCCTTTTTCTGGCTCTGTGCACAGGAAATAGCTCTCACCCTTCTTGCAGAGGAAGGATTTTGATCTGCTTCTGAGACATAAAAATATAAAAATAGTCACAAGTTTACCAAACTTAGAAAACTTCTGAGACAAATTCAATATCACGTATGAAATAGACTGTATCTATACTTTGAGTATGACCTAGTTTTCAGCCTGGAGCTTCACCTTGGTGAAGCCTACTGGCATGTTGTCTCTGTGTTTTGAAGTTAGGCCCTAGACAAGTCTCAGTGTATGCTCTATTTCATACATAGATATTTCCCTTGCAGACATCTAGGGTGTGACTCAGCTCCAGCTTAAAACAAATATACTTGTATCATTACTTGTAGGTATCTATGTGTACATTAGAGGCTTCATTCAGTTCCCCATGTAGAGATCTCACACTTCCTGTGATATCCTTGAAAGTCTCATTAGGCTTCCAGCTACTCTTCCAGCAGACACAACTCTTCCACAAGGTCTGTGTCATGTCCACCAGTCCTCGGTGTACACTGTGGATGCCCTAGGACATGTCAAATGGCACAAGAAAGCTTGGGTAACCTAATTCAGCTCTACATCTTCACTGAGTACAGTGAGCTTAAACACCCAGTACAACAGTAAAAACTTACAGCCAAGTGTCCTACTCTGCTACTGAATTTTAGTCCTAAAGTTGGATGAGGTGAATTCCCTGCTTTGTCTCCAAAGTTGTGCTTGTAGGTCAGGTCTGAATTCAAACAGAGGACATACAAGCCAAACCATTGTGGCTCTGGCTAACAGACATTATCGGGATACCATTACAGAATGACTGAAAGTTGCCAGATGCTACTTTACTTTTTGCTCTTCAGTTAACACAGGCTGATGCGTGAGTGCAAGGATCCAGTCACTACGGAGTCAGAAGTTGGAGGGACAGGGCAGGCGTCAAGTAAAATTTATCTAGCCTTTTTAGTAATCTGAAGCATATGATTTTCCATTATCTTTTACACAGATAGACATGACTCCCACACAATTAAAACATAAATTCTTGGGCTTCTTCCATGAATCGGAAATCTTCTGACAACTTGTAAAGCAGCCGGTGAACGTGGGTTTGATTACAGAAGTAAATGGGGCTGTTCAGGGTTAGATGTACATGGCAGGAGCCATGGTTTCACCTTGCAAAGGGTTTTGTATCAATAAGATCTTAAAATATTCCCCATGTACACATCGAAGCATGTCATCCCCTCAGCTGTGCCAGAACCACTGTGAGGCTGCTCTAAGTGGGAACCCAACCATGCTTCTTATTTAGTGTGTGTGTGTGGGGGGAAAGTCCAGCAAAATTGCTTTTCATTGGTTTGTTTTCTAAAAGCTGGATCACTTATCCATCCCAATTACCATCGCAGCTGGTGGTGTTTGGGAGAGAAGTGCTTTACCATGGTGTAGAAACACGAAGGTGTTACAGAGCTGGGATGGAGCAAAGCTATAATTTTTTTGCCATGAAGCATTTTATATGATGAAGCCATGACTTAATGTTGAAGGTACATAAGATACTGTCATCAGGACCACAAGTAGGTTATGACATTTCCATACCCTCACACCCATACAGCTTCCTCCTCTTCCCTTCATCACCGCTTATCCACCCCCCACCCTGCTGCTTCCGCTGATGCAGCTGCATCAGCGGAGCACCATAAATGACATACCTCGCATGACCCAGGTCAAAGTAAGCCTCCTTTACCCAAAATATTTTACTGAATGCATTTCCAGCCAAGTCATGTCATTATAAGAATGGCCATATGGGATCAAACTACCTGTCCCTTTAGCCCTGTATCCCATCTCTGGCAAGAGACAGTAGGCAACAGCTCAGGAACCTCCCGCTCAAGCAAAAATAGTGCTCATTTCCTCTAGCAGTTCTTTAAGCACAGCTGTGGGAATGGTAAAACACAGTTTAAAGGTGGAAACAGGACCATGCAGAAAATGGGCAGCAAAAACATCAATCTCTGTATCACAGCTTCAGCTATTTGGCAATTTTGGACGTACCTAACTCGAAGAAAACAGTCGTGTAAACTGTCTACTATTGCCAGTATTTATTCCAGACTATTTTCTTATTTGTAAATATATTTTGTTTATAAATATCAAGGATTATGAAAATTAAAGGCATCCACATGACTTTCTCTTCAGCTAGGCTAGAGCCTAGACACTAAATCATACCTACTCTGCAGAAACTCTAGCCAAAATTCCTTAAATATTTTATGCAAATGTGCTTCGCTCCCTGAAAAAGTGTTAAAGACTTTTATAGGTAGAAACATTCTTTGAGGCATTACAGCCACTTTGACTGAAAATCTCTAACATTTTCATCAACTTTGACTTTGAACGCATCGTGTTTCTGCATGTTGGAGCAGCAGTTGCAGAAGAACAGATGGGAAGAGTTAAGAATACAGTTCTGAAGGTAACTTCTTCTCAAGGTCATGGGTCAAAGAAGAAGCCAGAGCAATATGAATGTTATTAAATCTTCTGTACTGCAAGCAGTCTTCTAAATATGTATATATACATGCACAGGCTGGCTGCAACCTGAGTGTATTACCATTCATTACCCGCCCATTGGGGACCATTGGGGTAGTCTCAGAGAGAAGAACAAGGATTGTAATAAGACTTCATGACTATGATGCCAGGAGAACAGTACAAGCCCTGCTGAAAGTGCAAATAACAATTAGCTCTTCAATCTCCAGGGAGCCAGGGGGTAAAACTGATGGAACGTCTGAGAAATGCTTCCTGAGGAGATAAAATCACACAAAAACCTTAAGGAAATTTGCAAGAATGAGACATTGATGTTGTTGGTTCCATTTTTAGAATCTAAAAGGTTACATTCAGATCCTGGAATGAACATTTTATCAATTTAAGGTGGTGGCTTCTGTCCAAGGTCAAAGTTTTGACTCCTTGGTTGCATCTGTAAATCCTTCCACATATTTGCTTTATAAGAGAACAAGCAAGGGGAAGAAAAAAGATAAATAAGGAAATACTTTTTCAGCTTTGAAAAGTGAAGTCTATTTTGGATTTCCTGTCATTGAAAAGTCAGGGAGTCCATGAAAAAGAAATATTTCAAATGTGATTTGTCAAAAATATGTAATACTTTCATCCAACTCTAGCAATTACCATCTACTGAGAAAGGTAACTTGTAAATGCTGTTCTGAGAATTAATACCTGGGGTGTGTTTCCATTTGTCCCATTGCCTGAAGCTGTATGTAAGAATTAACACTGTTTTTCTTTGCCACAATAGGGATGTGTTCCACATAGTGCAAGGAGTAGTCCAGATGGAAAGGGGTCTTGCTGCCTCTCCAAAACAAAGGTGCAAATCATGATATCTTAAATTCATTCCCTAGTGAAGTGAATAAATTCATGGCACTGGAAATTACTGCCACGGAAAATTAAAAAGGAATGCACTTAAACGCAAAAAAATCATGAAAGTAAATAATAGAAATCACTGAAAAATACATTGTTAGGAATAAGCATGAATATAGATAAGCAGACGTGACTGACTGTGACTTCAAAATCATATAAAAAATGTTATCTTTTTTCTTCTGGTGATTGACATTGAACACCAGAGTAACAAGGCTCTCTTGCTTTGCTCATCATGAATAATGCAACTAATATATTTCCTAAGCGTACAGAAATATGAAGTTGTTCAATAAATACCATAAATACCAGTGACAGACAAATTAAGAGTTAAGTTTCTGAAATGTAAAGCAGCACAGGGACAGCACCTGTTACTAAACTAGCTAACATTTTCTCTCATAGCTCTTCATTATCACGTGTTTGAAACATTGCTGTTTTCACTTGCTTTTTCCTATGCTTGGCATTTGCCTTAAGTGCTTATAGATGTAGATTTGAACAGATTGGTAGGAACAAGAGGATGATATGGTCTGCACTTGGTGTTTTCTTCCAGGCTAAGGCTTTTTCATCAGCAGGCATGAATTTTGAAATTTAACTTTGTGAGCCTAACTTCAGTATCATTTTGCCAGCACATTAACCAGCACTTTACATAGCGAGTTTTGTTATTAGATTTGAAAAATTAAAGCCATGATAAGGGAGGAGATGGGGAGAAGGGAAAGGGCAGGAGAATGAAGAATGATCTAGATTAATTCATTTACCTGCATCCAGGAAAAATAATAATAATAAAAAAAAGGATATAAAGGATATTTACCTATCATATAAATGAAAAATGGCCTATAAAATCTATTTTATTTACCTGATGCTTTCCTTCATTAAAAATCACGATAGGATAGCTGGGTTAATGCAGTTATCTCCTGCTGTAAATAGAAAGAAATGCTCCGTTATTCTAATCTTGTTGTGTTGGCCAGTGTTGATTCTTTAAATGCTGAGTGCAATTTGTCTGTTGTTTGATAGAAACCAATACCTCTTAAGTACTTAGCCGTGTGTGTCAAGATTCAGCCTAGAATTGATTTCCTTGCAGCTATGTTACAAAATCCTGCAAATAAGTTTTTCTGGAAGAAATGTTGACAGTCCTTAACTAGATAGTGTTATTGAATCCCAATATAATTAGCTGGGCAAATCACACAAAGTATGCCGACTGTCATTCACTTCTGGCACTACTCATATTATCGGGCCTTACTAATTTTGCACCTGTCTCTTCCGTCTTCTCAGCTGGAGACTAATATTGTAGATAATTTGAATCAGACAGCTGATAAATCCGATTGCCATGAGTTGGTATGAAGTCCATTCAGAAAAAAGCCACATTGCCGTAGTAATTGCTATTTCTCCTAATATTTCTTTTTCCTATCAGTGTTCTCAAACTCCTACTATTTTTGGTAGGAATTAGAACTACGAAGTCTGTAGATTACTGGTATCCATTTGTTTTGTTTTGCTGTTTTTTCTCCTTATGGGAGACTCTAGTATAACAACAAGCAGTACTTCTACTGCTAACCAAATTCCCTTCCAGATTCAGAGAAATTCAAGCAGAAGACATTTAATAATTTAAGTGTTAATTGTGGTTTATTCAACTTGTAGAAAATAAATGAACCTGAAAATAATGAATGTGATATCAACTGAAACAGAGAAGTTACTCATATTACATAAAGGGAAATACAGACACTAGTTACAATGTAAGAGACTTGATATCTCCTGAATTATTTTGATTTCCTAATTCAATAATTCTACACTCTAAGTATGATTTGAACAAAACAGAGAATAAGAACAGTTTCCCTATGAATATTTTTTGTTATCATAAAAATTGTGGGTTTTTTTCCACATCCTTCCTGCAGCTGGGCAAAAAGTTTAGGAAGCCAACACATGATGCCAAAAAAAAAAAAAAAAAGATTACCAAATAGCCAGTCAATGGGCTGCAGGAGAGATGCAGGGGAGTTGATTTATCCTGCTTAATGAAATAGATGACTGCATCAATATTCATCCCATTTAAGCTTGCAACCTTCCCTGTCTAATTTCCTCACCAGCCAAACCTTTGACTTTGTCCTGTTTACTGCAGTTATCTATGTTTGCCTGCTAGGGTGTTAAAGGCATAGAATGCAATTTTGGTTTCTCTTTGTGTGTTCTGCAAATGCTGTATATGCAAGGCTTTGCTTACACTATGTAACTACATTGTATATGTGAGCTACATCTAATCACTTTGCAAAGCCAAACAATTACATTTTCAGTTATTTTAACAATCGTGTTCTGTTAACCCCTCTGGAAATGCAGTATGGACTATACCAAGAGAATGTTAACTTTCTTATAGAAAATTAAGCTTCCTTACAGAAATCTTTTTTGACGTATGTAATCTTTATTAAATTCCTTTGACCAGCTGAAAATTGCACAGAAAGGATCTCACTCATTAAGTATTTTGTGTAAAGGGGATTATTCCATCTTTTTTGTCTTAAAGCCTTCTGTCTTAATTTAGTCTTAGTCTCTTCTAGAGATTTCTATTCATTCTAGCCCTATTAAATTTTATAGGACTCTTTTTTCATGGCAGAATGAGCTATATAGACAGTTAGCTGCTCGTTGTGAAAATTTTCTTCTCTTGAAATGTTGCTCAGTAGGGTACCACTTTCTGGATTCTCTCTGTTTCTTTAATTTCACATTGTTCCCCAAAAAGCCTCACATTAGTAAGGTTCACCAAGCACTCCTCATTCTTCTCCTCTCTGCATGGTTGATCACATCCAAATTTGCATCATCAGTCAGATACATTGTCTTTCTCTTATCTACACAGGAGTGAGGCAGAGAAGCGCAGGATTAATGAATCCTGATTAACTTTGTCTTCGTTGATTTGGAAATATCTAATAATGAGATTTCTTTTTTTTATTTCTTTTTTTTTCTCTATATATGGCTAGTATAATTGGGTAGAAGACAGTTACCTTATCTTCTGATGAGCATTTGTAGATGCTAAGTTCTGAATAAAACACAGAGGATGATCATGTTATATTCATTATGTTCTACAGTGAAATATTTTTGCAGTGTCCTCAGTAAATTCTTCCACACATCTGGATTTTATTTTTTTTTAATAAAACACTGCAAACTTTAAAACTTTTGACTGTATCTGGTCTATATGGATTAGGCACAACTCTCTTTAGCCAGTAAAGCATCACTTGAATCAGCAACAGTGGTTATGAAATAAACTACTCATTTAATAAAAAATGGTGTTTGTGATCTCCTTCTATACCAACCTGATCTCCTTCTATGACCAGGTGACCCGCCTAGTGGATGAGGGAAAGGCTGTGGATGTGGTCTACCTGGACTTCAGGAAGGCCTTTGACACCGTCTCCCACATCCTTCTCCTAGAGAAGCTGGCGGCTCACGGCTTAGACAGGTGGACTCTGCGCTGGGTCAAAAACTGGCTGGACGGCCGGGCCCAGAGAGTTGTGGTGAATGGAGTTACATCCAGTTGGTGGCCGGTCATGAGCGGTGTTCCCCAGGGCTCAGTTTTGGGGCCGGTCTTGTTCAATATCTTTATCAATGATCTGGATGAGGGGATCAAGTGCACCCTCAGTCCGTTTGCAGACGACACTAAGTTGGGCGGGAGTGTTGATCTGCTCGAGGGTAGGAAGGCTCTGCAGAGGGACCTGGACAGGCTGGATCGATGGGCCGAGGCCAACTGTATGAGGTTCAACAAGGACAAGTGCCGGGTCCTGCACTTGGGCCACAACAACCCCATGCAGCGCTACAGGCTTGGGGAAGAGTGGCTGGAAAGCTGCCCAGCAGAGAAGGACCTGGGGGTGCTGGTCGACAGCCGGCTGAACATGAGCCGGCAGTGTGCCCAGGCGGCCAAGAAGGCCAATGGCATCCTGGCCTGTGTCAGCAATAGTGTGGCCAGCAGGAGTAGGGGAGTGATCGTGCCCCTGTACTCGGCCCTGGTGAGGCCGCACCTCGAACACTGTGTTCAGTTTTGGGCCCCTCACTCCAAGAAGGACGTGGAGGTGCTGGAGCGTGTCCAGAGAAGGGCAACGAGGCTGGTGAGGGGTCTGGAGAACAAGTCTTCTGAGGAGCGGCTGAGGGAACTGGGGTTGTTTAGCCTGGAGAAAAGGAGGCTGAGGGGAGACCTCATCGCTCTCTACAACTCCCTGAAAGGAGGTTGTAGCGAGGTGGGTGTTGGTCTCTTCTCCCAAGTAACAAGCGATAGGATGAGAGGAAATGGCCTCAAGTTGCACCAGGGGAGGTTTAGATTGGACATGAGGAAAAATGTCTTTCCTGAAAGAGTGGTGAAACATTGGACCAGGCTGCCCAGGGAAGTGGTGGAGTCCCCATCCCTGGAGGTATTTAAAAGACGTGTAGATGAGGCGCTTAGGGACATGGTTTAGTAGGCATGGTGGTGTTGGGTCGACGGTTGGACTCGATGATCTTAGAGGTCTTTTCCAACCTTAATGATTCTATGATTCTAAGGAGGGGGAAAGGTGTGTGGGAAGATTAACTCCAAAAACGATTCATCTGAGCAGATCTAAGCTATTCCCATGTTGAAGCTGAATCTCTTGACAGCCCACCTAGACAATATCTATCCTCCCATGAAGGTTTTAGCTGTGTCTGCAACCCTCTGAATCCAGTACAGATGTTTTGAGTGCTTAAAAAATGAATGGAGAAGGGACTGAATTAGGGTCTATTAGTGTTCAGAGTATATTTGCCTCCTTCATGTCCCAAGGTGACATTCCATTTAGAAAAAACAGAAAAAAAGAAAGTGCTAAATATCATCTTACAATATATAGAGTCCTTCGGCTATAGAAAGTGTGGCTGTAACCTGCAAAAAGGTTAGGTAGAAGTAAGACTGTACAGTCTCAGTAGCATATATATTCAATTAGTTAAGAGCTGTGAAGATGAGAAAACTTGCTTTGGTTTAACTAAATCAATTTGAAACTGAGCTAGCCCGGTAGTGCAGACCAGATGCGTTTAGGTACATTTTATCCCTTCCTTGAATTGCTTTGACAAAGGTAAGCAAAAGCCTCAACTAAGCAAAACAGATGCTAATGGTAGTTAAATCAGTTGAAGTGCATCTACGATAGGACCTTGTGCTGCCTAGCAAGAGCGTTTTAAAAACCAACTCCTGCTGCAAAAAATACCTCAATCATCCATAAAAAAAAGAATAAAAGGGTAGAGCTGTGACACTGGAAAACCATTGCTGTTCACCCTGTTGTTCTGTTATCCCTTTCCCTTTACATTGTCTGTTTGGAGACCTGATTCATGGGCTTTGCTGCTGGAAGGAACTGTTAGATCACGGGCTGCGGACTCGCAGCTCCGCAGCTGCATTACCGTGGCTTAACAAATTATCCCTGACTGTGAGCCACAGGAACAGTGGTGGGGCATGCTCTTGGCCCACCCTAAAAGTGACGTAATGCACTGAAGCTTAAACTTCATTGAAAGAGGTTTAAGCTAAGTCACATTACCTTGCAATTGGGAGAGATTAGGAGCATGCACATGGGCAGTTACCATCTGAAAATACAACTCATCTGAGAGACAGTAACCTATTAGACTCCCGTAACTCCTTCATGTGCCAAAGCCGTAAGTCTTGCCTCCTTTATAACATAAGCCATAAAATTTCAACTAGTTGCTCTCGCACTGGGGCCCCGGCAATCTCTCTGGGGCAGGAAGCACCGTCTCAGCTGCAGCCCTGAGCTCAGTGTCACTGCGTCCCACACACTAATGAGCTAATTCAGAGCATCATGATGTAAACCAGACAGTGTCTGCAAGTTAGGGGGGAGTTTTAGTCTGTTTTTTCAGGAAAGAGCTTGCTCTAGTCACACTGCATGTCAGCTCCTCCTTCCTTCGGTCTGCTTTCTAGCAGCCTCTGGACAGACTGGCTTAACCGAGACAAGTTTGGCACAGAGATAAAGGATAAACCTTATTTTTTTTACAAGATTCATGCAAATAAACAGCTATGTAATGGAGTGATGCCCTAAAAATCCCCCTGCTGAGAGGAAGGCTGTGCTTTTAGGTCAACCCCGTATTAGAAACTAGAAAATCCACTTGAGACAATATGTTACAAATGATCTGATAGGGAAAGACTTAGCAGAATTTGCGTCTTATTACTTCTCAGTGAATATAGGGAATCTTATCTCATGCTTGAGATAGCACAAAAATACGATTGAAACTTTTGTAATAGTCAGACCTTCATAATATCTTTCTCCCATTTAGACTGTTTAATAACTAACATGATGGGAGGTATCACGTTGTGGTTTGGTGTGGTTTGCTGGCTCTCCCTGCCCTGGCTTAGATGTCATAGTAGCATCAACAGTAGGGAGTGTGCAAGCAACACTTTGACCATATTGTGTGTGACAATGTAAAAAGTTTGAAATGCCTGCATCACTATGAACATAGTCTTGATGCATGAGGTCAAAGAGAATTTCCAGATTTTCTGGCAAAATTGTTGTTACCAGTGATGCTATCTAACCTGAGCTACAGACCTGCTGTATCGTAGCCATGCCTGGGCCTGGCTGCCAAAGCTGGGTGTTGTGGTTTAACCTCAGCTGGCAACTGAGCACCACGCAGCCACTCACTCACTATCCCCCGCCCAGTGGGATGGGGGAGAGAATCAGAAGAGTAAAAGTGAGAAAACTCATGGGTTGGGATAAAAACAGTTTAATAATTGAAATAATAATAATAATAATAATAATAATAATAATAATAATAATAATAATAATAATAGAACATACAAAGGAAGTGATGCACAGTGCAATTGCTCACCACCCGCCGACCGATGCCCAGCCAGGCCCCGAGCAGTGGCCCCCCCGGCCAGCTTCCCCCAGTTTATGTACTGATCATGACGTCCCATGGTATGGAATGTCCCTTTGGCCAGTTGGGGTCAGCTGTCCTGGCTGTGCCCCCTCCCAGCTTCTTGTGCCCCTCCAGCCTTCTCAGTTGGTAGAGCGTGGGAAGCTGAAAAGTCCTTGACTAGTGCAAGCACGACTTCGCAACAACTAAAACATTGGTGTGTTATCAACATTATTCTCACCCTAAATCCAAAACACAGCACTGTACCAGCTACCAGGAAGAAAATTAACTCTATCCCAGCCGAAACCAGGACATTGGGTGAGTTGTTCCCCAGTCAGAGTGCCCTGCTCTGACTTTGCAAGGCTCCACTTCCAAGGTGCTGCCCGATGACGAACTTGTCATTCACTGCAGATGCTGGAAACATCCCCCAATAAAACAACCAGCCTCCACAATTACAGGGTACTCCATGAAATATGAGTAAGCATTACAGATTTTAGCTCGATCGTATCCTAAAAAAAAATCTGTATATATAATATTCTTAGAGGAACTTTAATTTCTCCCTCAATGAAATACACATACTTCTCCTGATACATGTATTAATTTCAAAAGATGGATACATTGGAATTCTGTATCCTATCTTCTGTTTTAAATGATTGGAACATTCTTGTTTGTATTGTTTAATATTTTAATACAGCCCTCCCCCTAGCATAAACTAGAACTACAAACGTCACTGAATGTGACCTCTGAGATGGGTATGATGACCCTACTAAAGAAGAGGTGGGGGGTTGCTTGTTCCTTACCTTTTTGTTTGCATTATTTTCAGATGCAAGGTTAAAATATGGCTGTTTGGAAGGGAAAAGCATGGCTTTGAGGGGAACTGATTGTACAGATAGGAGCATAAGGTTAGGTGGAAACTGCTGCTAGGAGCCTTCAAAATGCAAGTTACTTTAAGTAGGTGATTCTTATTGTATGTGTTAACCTCAAGGGGCAATTGTTGTGGAATACAACTGAAATCAGTAGCATATAATAGGAAAAATATGTTTAGCAGACAGTATGTATCTGAGAAATCACAGGGTCGATATATGACCTTCAGGCATCCTCTGTGTGAGTGGGTAGAAGACAAAACATCCAAGTGCACACGTAGATGTATTAGCATAGATTTAGTTCAAGTCTGTAGAGCAAGGGAAAAAACAACTTTCATGTATTACTTGCTTGTGTCTCCAAAATGTACCAAGTGTCCGATCTATTGAAGGAGGGGAAGGAAACCGCCTTGTGTAATTGGTGATTTTGAAATGTTGCCATTTAAAGCGCATTCGTGCACCTTTTCAAATGCTGAGGAAGAATCCGCCAGGCATCGTTAGAATGAACAAACCCTTGTACACTTGATGGTGTCGAACTTTGCATATCACATCTGCTTCCAGGCCTCTGGTAGCAATTTTTAGATTGATTTAGAGAGGTCCCTTTAGTAATAAATTGTTTCATTCCGTATTCACAGCGGGGGGGAGGGGGGGCAGCTGCTGCTGGGTTTCACAACACGAAGGACAAAACCATGTATTTAGATGGTGATGTTAGCAGATGTGAGGTTTCTAGTTTTCTTGAGATTTGCTGCCGATCTGGGTCTTGCCTTTCAGAAGGTCTTATTACGGCTCCTTTTCCTCCTTCTGCCCCAATAGTCATACTGTGGCATGGTAGATAAAAGGTCATCAGGTGGGCTGAGCAAATGGGCTTATACTAAATTTTCAGTGAACTGGATTCAGTTTTGAAGACGGTCTAAGTCTGCAGATCACTGCTTTCGGTGGCCATTTGCATCTGCATCTTTCCTTGATATTTATGGTAGACTTTATAGCTAGTACAGCAATGCAGGTAGCAAGAAGTCTATTAAGAAACACTGTTTCAACAAAGTGGAAATTGAAGATAACTGGAGGCACATTTCTCCAAGGTTTCAGGGATAGCTGAATTTCAGAGCGCACAGATTTTTCATCCCAAACACTGTAACAACAAGAAAACTAGATGCCCTTGAGGTTACCTTGGCCTTGTCAGAAGATAATTTTACCAGAAGACAACGTGACTGCAAAAAACATCAATTTGGTTACATCACAAAGCACATCTTGCAGATGCCTGGTGACCTAGGGGTATACACCTTATAGCTGCAGTTCCTGAGGCTTTGAGGGTTTCCACTACTTTCTGCTCAGCAGCATGAGGTACTGTCCACACAGGGACTTCCCACTTCATCCCCAGACGCCAAAATTCACTTCAGATGTGTTTTCCACCAAAAGCAGATTCATGAGACTTAGGCTTTCTTTCCATGAGAGACAGGGTTTGGTGCATAAGCTGGCATACCTCTATCCATGCTAAAAAAATGACATGCTGAGAAGATGACGAAGGCTCTTCTTTACAGCACTGCAACTAGCAGCTGTTCTGGGATAAGCACCAGAAGCACGGGGATCTTGAAAATGGCTCTTTGCATCTTGTGGAATTAAACCTTCAGCGAGAACTGGTCAGATCCTCACTGCTATGTGTTGCGAGCAACTGGATCGGTAAGGAAAGTATCTGAGGCAGAGAAAATAGGCAGCCTGCAGGCAGGTGATGGAGAACTAAGGCAGGTCAGGGCATTGAAAAACATATTTCCATTCAGTCTGCAGTTTCCCCATGTGTGACTCAGATCACACCCATAATAGCGAGGGCTTAGAGACCTTTTTCAGTGTGCCTCTTGTAAGCTGGTTTTGCAGAGTAAACTGTTTCTGAACCTTGCAAGGAAGAGGCGGTGGGCGTGCAGCAACGGGGAAGAGCAGAGCTCTGGACTGAGTCACTGTCATGTCCTCAGGAAGCTGTCCTGTTAGAGCTGCTCCATAGCCTGGCACTTTAATGTAGCTCTTAGGTAGGAGGTGAAGGGCTTTTAATGTATTTTATAGCTGCACATGCTCATTTCCAACAAAAATAAACTTTGTAAGACTTTTTCCCAAAGATCACAGCATACAGAGATGACTTGTGGCTCGGCTGTGTATTTACCTATTCCCCTGCCCTTCTAATTGCAGAACAAGCCTGTGCAGGCACTGAGGGGAAAGAATGATCTTCATATTCTTCATTACTCACTTGTAGCTTCACCTCCTGTGAGTTATGACTCATTTTCTCACTCCTGGGACATCTCTCATATAAACCGATCATACAATAATTCACCAGAGGGGTGAAAAATTAACTTGTCTTCTTAATACAGGAGTTAAGAAAATAGGCTAATATTTCATTTCCCTAGAAGAAACAGATGTAATAGGAGCAGGCAGGTCATACTCCGGAGTGCAGCCCAAGTGAAAACATACCTCAACTAAACTGAGGGACCGGTGATAGAAAACTAGGCTGTTTGCTGCATACTCCTGAGTTACCTCCACATTTATTTTTTACCCTATGTTATTTCTTCCTCCCTTCTTTCCCCATACTTTAAAAAGTTACTTGGCTGTGGCAGCACTGTAAACTGAAGCCTCTTTTCAAGTATGTGTGTATGGAAAATGTAGTTTGGCACTGGAAACGTCCCACAAGAGACATCGGTTCTGCAGTGGAGACAGGTGCTCCATATTCCTTTTCTTTTTTCTTTCTCTAATGTCTTGCATCGTTCACCATGGGAGGGAGATATTCGATTGACCTGCTGTTGGTTTAGGATGACAAATTAATTTCATGTCAGCCTCCAAACAGCCCATTTAACAGTAATCACCTGGGACCACCTCAACCGGCGTAGAAGAGACATTTAACTCTTGACAGAAAGGTAAAAGTTTCTGAATCATTTTGCTGAGCCATCAAGCCCCCGTGGCTCCGTGCTCCACATCGCCAGGGAGTACGCCTAGCATTTGAACTCAGCCCTACCAAAAGTTTAGATTAGCTTCTGAGTTGATATTTTCCACAGAGGGGAAATTAAATAATGAGACTTTACTGTGAAGGCATACAGCCTTGTCTCTTCCTATTTCTTACATGCTCTGCCTGACGCGATTACACAGAGCGAGAAAAGTCTTGCTGCTTCACACCGAGGATTGCTGTGACAGAGAAACACCACTCACCAGCACAAGCCCATTAAGTTTTCATTAGACCCCCTTGCCCTCTTTTTCATCTTTCTTGTCTCCTGCCTTCCCCGTTCTCTTTTATATTCTCACTTATTCCTACCTGGTAATGCTTCATTGCTCTCAAGCCACTGTGAGTACCTTGCTTCACCTTTGTCTTGGCAATCAGTTTGTTGCCCATTTCAAACCACTTTCACAGGCAATGACCACTGGGGGTTGTGGTCTGTCATGTCAAACCCTAACTGCTGGGCTGTCTTGAAAGGTAGCAGAGTATAACAGTGAACAGGTGTTGGAAGATGTTTCTGCCTTTACCTGTGTAGAAAATGTGCGTGAAAGTATTATTTTTACAAAGAAAATTGTTACCCCACATTTTTTTTAAGATATGTGCAGGAATTCTGATACAAAATAAATTCTAGCAAACAATACAGGCTCTTCCTACTGTCATTTTAAATGTATCACTAGTAGGATTGTCCCCATAATGCAGTGTCCCAGCAGGACCCAGAGACCCTTACACGGATTTTGGCCACATCATGCTGTACAAACTTAACAAAAGGCCCCGTGGCTGAGAAAGGTGCAGAGTCACACATTCAACCCGCAATGTTCTGGGGTTTATTGTACAGCTACCACAGCTGGTGTACGGTATGTGTGGTGCACACTCATCTCCTGGGTAGAGCATAACATCTGTTTGTCAACACACAGCAATAATGAACTGTCACAGGGACACAAACGGAAAGAAAAGCCTCATTCAGCTCAGACTGCAAGGGAAATGTAGGTCAGTGGAATATCATT
The DNA here is from genome assembly GCF_965638725.1 of Aptenodytes patagonicus. Taxonomy (NCBI): domain Eukaryota; kingdom Metazoa; phylum Chordata; class Aves; order Sphenisciformes; family Spheniscidae; genus Aptenodytes; species Aptenodytes patagonicus. The sequence continues at coordinate 222,921,795 of NC_134949.1, forward strand.
ACTGAAACTGAAATTTATCTGGGACACCAGGGCTAATAAAACTCTTCTCGGACAAGTGCTATGCCATCATTAATGACCACGAATTGTCATGACAGTCTCTCCTGCCTCTGTACTGACAAGTTGCCTTTCACAGCTGGAAGGCCCCAGTTCAATAGTGGGTTACATTGCTTGGTTCATTTCCAATTTATTTACCAAATTACAGCTTTCTTCAACCCTCTGGCAGTCTTCCATGCATATGCTGCCCGGACCTGAGCCTTCTTAGCTGTATGTTATCTAACAGGATCACAACCCTGCTAGGAATGACCTATATTTGGTTTGTTCTCCAGCATTTAATTTTGAGCAGTAAAAGCTAATTTTCTTTTGTGCTGAAAGAACATATGGGTTCATTGTGAGGGAGAAGAATTGTTTGAGCGCTCTATTGAAGTCAGATATTTTTACGTGCATGTAAGATCAAAGCTCTGATATCTCTTGGTGCAGTAATACATGTACCAATATGTAACAGCAAAAGAATCTTTTTCCAAGTCTCCATTCAGAGCATTTTCATTACATTTTAAAGCTGCCTTTGACATTTTTGTGCCATATACAGCTCTTTAATGCAGCATCAGCTGATGTGAATTGTGCCAAGCCCATTTAAGCACAGAATGCGTAGATACAGAATGAAACAAGTTTTATCAAGAGACAGCAAGCTTCAAAGTTTCCAGAGGCTGAGCTTAGATAAACCTTATTAAAACATGATAACTGTTGAAATAGGGTTCAGACTTTCTCAAACAGTTTTTTGGTAAAACTTGTTTCTCAGAATTCTGAAATACTGGTTAAGGGTATTTCACACGTTAATTTGTTCTGTCTGCTTCAAGTCCTGGCTTCAAGTCAATAGAAATGCATCCAAGCTGTCAAGTTTACATCTAGGCTTTGCCAGAGTGTGAAGTTGTTTATATCTAGAGTTCTGGAGCCAGATGACATCTACACACTTACGAAAATTAATTCAAATTAATTGGAGGTGTGAACTTAGAGCATCGCAGTTCAAGTATCTTAAAACCCCATGTGGAAACTCTTATTCAGATGTAAAGTGTCCTCAGTTCTGAATATAATCTTCCTCCGAGATGAGCTATATCTAAATTCACAACTAAGATGTAGTATCATCTTTTAAAGCAGAAACCATTGACAAGGAAATTTCACAGGTGCACCAAATAAGTGATAAACAAACTACTTCAGATTTAGGACTGGTTTGGTTGTCATAAAGTCGTAAAAAACATCTCAGTCTTTATCCAATCAAGAAGTTTTCAGCTCCTTGATAAAAGGAGATAAAATAAAGGTCATGTTTTATGACTCATTAACGGTCACACTTTTAATCTGAAATGATTTGAAATAACAGAGCTATGTTTTGTATCTAATAAATCCAAAATCAATTGATTTTCAGTAACAAGTTTGGGGGTTTTCCATCTAAATTACTAAAAGATCCAAAACTATAATAAACAAATAATAATATCACCATTCTTTCAGTGCAACTGTTATGTCTTTTATGTCATAGTCTAGCAGGATGACTAGTTTATCACCAATTCTGTTGTTTCCTCATATCATAAACACCTGAGGTGGATCTTTTTGTGTACTTTGTTTTGAACGCTCTCTAGATTGCACATTTGCTGGTAACCATAAACTTTTAGCCTGGGGTCTCAGCGTTGTCCCTGGTTTGAAGTCCCAGGCACGCTTTTACGGTGCAGATTTCCTGCCTAGTGCAGCAACTCTCAATGATTCTCTGGGAAAATCACCCTTGTCAGGGGAGGTTTAGATTGGATATGAGGAAAAATGTCTTTCCTGAAAGAGTGGTGAAACATTGGACCAGGCTGCCCAGGGAAGTGGTGGAGTCCCCGTCCCTGGAGGTATTTAAAAGACGTGTAGATGAGGCGCTTAGGGACATGGTTTAGTGGGCATGGTGGTGTTGGGTCGATGGTTGGACTCGATGATCTTAGAGGTCTTTTCCAACCTTAATGATTCTATGATTCTGTGATTCTATGATTCTAAAAGGGAGGGAAACAGAAGCTTTTCACCCTTATTCTACTTTTTTTTTTTTTTTCTTTTTCCCTTATTCCATATACCTCTGTCCCACTGAGAGTGTTCCCCCTGTCACCCACATAAAGAAACAAATGCATACATTGAATCAGTGAGGAAAAGGGAGGCATCTTAGACCAGTAGATCTTCTTGGAGTAGCAGATCACTTCAGTGCACTCCTGGGACTCTCTGGCTGGGGAGAGACTGCAGTTTAACACAATACATTTTGTATGACGTCCTGTATACCTTGAACTATTAAACATTATAGGTATTCATACCTTCTCCATGACACTCCATATTTTACAGAGTTCTATACCATTCTTTCATCTCAGTGGCCTCTCTTCCAGCACCCATCTTCCAACTGATGACCAAAATACATGACCTCTCTTTACAAGTAACTACTGTGAGAGCTGACTGCTGAGCTGCAAACGTATCGCCCATCTATAAAAACAGCTCTAGAGGAGACCCTGGAAACTACAGGCTGATAAGTCTGACCACCGTCCCTAGTAAGACATTAATTTATGATAAAGAATAAAATCACTGAGCGTACAGATAAGCATCACCTGTTGGGAAAGACTTAACATGGCTTTTGTAAAGGGAAATCCTGTCTCACTACATGCTGGAGTTTTACAATGAATTTGTAGGCAACACAGTAAAAAGGATAAAGTGGTCATAATGTATTCGGATTTTGAAAAAAAAGCATTTGGCAAGTCCTTGTGCCAAATATTATGAAAGAAAGTAAGTTGCTATGGGAATGGAGGAAAGAATTTCTGAAAGCTAAGTAAAGGATAGGAAGTAAAGGGTTATTAGTTGCTTTTCAGGATGGAGAAGAGTCAGCACTGGGATGCCCCCAGGACTAGTGTAAGCATCAGTTTTATTTGATGTTGTCATCAATGCCCTTGGGAAAGCAAAGAACAGTGAAAACTTTATGCTTACAGATGATATTAAGCTCTACTGGGTAGTAAAATGCTGCAGCTTTAATGAGGGACTGCAGAAGAACCTAACAACACCGAGCAAAGGGGCCGAAAGTTGGCAGATGATCTCCTTTGTAAAAAAATACAAGGTAATGAATACTTCTAAAGAAAATAGCCTGAAGATAACAGCAGCAGGATCAAAAAGGGACTGGACAAATTGGCATGAAGTCCCTGAACAGATATTAAGGGGAATAAGCATAGATATACCTTCACCTAGTACAGTGATTGCAGGTGCCTGGTAAGCATAGGGGAAATGAACTGCCATCAGTGGCCAAGTTTGTGTGCTCTCTTTATTCAGTATCACCTGAGTGATGAGTATCACTCATCAAGTTTCCTCATCAGAGACCTTTAAAAAAATTAAGTCATCAGAGTATTAAAAGCAGTAAGTATAATTATACGCTTATAGAGTACATACTTGTACAAGAGAAGATTGCTAGCTCCTCACCTGTACCAGCACATAACCTGTCTAGATACCTCATGAAGTCCACTACTTTTGCACCTCTCAGGCAAGTTACCAAGGTATTCTTGGAGATCACACAGCTACCTACAAGTGTGGACAATAACAAAACCTCACTCTGTCACTGCCTGCTTCTTCCTACCCTGGAAAGTCTCCAATGTCCTCTTTCCCATGGATGTATGCCCTCCTCAGCAGGAGATTACTCTTCTCTCACTGCCCTCTACCCTTATTAAAATAGTTAGCAGGAAGTCAAATATAATAAAAAAAAAGTGTTAAAAAAACCCTTAGAAAATAACAAAAGCACTAATAGATTTGGGAGGCACAACTTCCCCTGAAAAAAAATTTGTCCTTTTCCATTGTCTCCCATTTCTCCATGTGTCTCCTGCTTCCATTCTTTATTACAATTTCTATCAAACTGACCAATATGATTTTATTGATCTGTGGTTTCCAATACCTCCTCTGAATTTTTTTTTCCTTTTTTTTTCTTTTCTTTTTTTTTTTTTCACATTGGCATCCCATTCTTGCAGCGGGCACTCTGTTTTGGGCAAAAGGTTACTCGGCATAATTAATAGTTTAGCAAGTTTAGGTGAATACCACCTGGCCCTGGTGATGCGATACTCTTAATTTTATTGATTCACTCTTAAAACTTTTCTACTGATACTCCAATTTGAAACAGATCTTCAAATTCACCTCTTTCGAAGGAAAACTTCTGGTGTGAGAATCTCCCTAAACACGTCAACATTGATCATGGAGAAGTTTTCTTTTTTTCTATAGCCCTGTCTTCTCTGTATGATCTTTTTACTTCTTGATCATGTCTCAGTCCTACAAACTCTCTGGCAGATTTCCTTATTCTGGTGCTGGGGAAAAAAAAATTCACTTTTATGGTTTTAACAATATGTTCTTCAAAATGATTTTTTTTTTTCCTTTTCTCCTGCTGTATTATGCTTTTATATTTAACTAGTTCTCTTCTGTTTCCCTTTTTTGCAAGGTTTCATTCAGCTTTCTGAAGGATATCTTTTCAGTTCAAATAGTTTTTTTCACCTTGCTTGTTTAACCATATCATCTTTGGGGTTTTGGTCTTTTTTTTCTTTTTCTTTTTCTTTTTTTTTTTAATCTTCCTAGTCTTTTTGATGGGTTAGCCCTTTCACAACAGTCTCTACAATTCACCCCCAACCATGATGTGAAAGGACAAAAAAATCCCACATCCAAAATAGCGTCTGCAGTCTGACACAGATACATATAAAAAGCTCCCAATTTCAAACAGAACTCATAAGCTGTACAGAAATTCCCTGCTGAGCTTTTAAAATGATTCTCGCACTTGCCTTACTATGGAAATCATCTTCTTCCAAGGACCAAAATTAAACAGTAATAGGTTCCCTTTTTAGTTGTTTAGATATTTGATGGAGGTGCTGTTTCTATAAATACACACAGCAATTGCTTAAAATTGATTCCATTGCTTATTTAACAACTTTAATTTTCATTGAGTGCAGGGCTTAAAACGCTAGCACATGTCGTGTTCGCCTGGGTCAGTTTTAAGAATGATTTGATCTGCTATATTTGCTCCCTTTTTAGTTCAGCTTTGCTGGTGTAGGTTGAAACCTGCCCTTGAAAGTGTGTATGGCTCCCATTAATATCAATGGGAGCCATGTGTGTGCACTGAAGGACTAAATACTAAATTTACCCCCTAAGCACTTCCCCCATAATGACTGGGTGTCCTATTGCAAAGTCATTCTTTAATTACCATTTTTAGCGCAAACTTTTTCTTTTAATATATTCTAACTGATGATACAATTAATTCTCTGAAGTAAGCGTCATTACATAGTAGTTGGAAATACCATTAGTATTTTCATGCACTTTCCACGGTCAAACTGCTTTACAAATATTTACTTACTTTTTCTCATAACATTTTTTGGACTACAGTGGTGTAGCTAGATGAACATTTCCCAATTTTATATTTTAATACTTGCCTACAGCTAGTGCTCCAGAAGTATGGCAGAATACATAATTTTACATTGCCTGTAACTTTCTCCTGATTGAACTTGGTTTTGCCTCTTTGTGTTTTACAGAGCTACGCCACAGCCATATCTGTGTTTTCATTCTGAATTGGATTCCTTCACAATCATAGACACTGCTTGCAATTAAATGCGTAGAACCTGCTGCTTTAATTGAGTTCAGTCCAATTTGTCACTTCAAACTTGGGAAAATAATGTGTAAGGAAAGATTTACTTGCCAGTTTGATTCAGCTAAAGTTGATGGAAAACCTTTTGATCACTCAGCCATTAAACACATTTCAGAGTTGTGCCAAGCTAATTGCTTGAGCCTGCTTGAGTTTATTTGTATTTAAAACAATCTAAGTTGATATTTTCCAGGGCTGTGCAAACCATTATCTTCGCATGCGCTTGTGTTTCCTTACTTAAGAGTTTTGGGGGTCTGATTCTGCTCTTACACACTCACTGGTGTAAATCAAGCAAAACCCTGTTCTCTTTGGGAAAACAAGGGGGGGAAATGGTGCAGTAGCGGGTGCCAACCCAAATTTGTATGTCCATCTGTTAACTGGGGCAATCAGAAAGTGACAGAGCCACAGCAATGTTTATTCATTGCAGAGCACCTGCTTCTGGTTGTGACAATAAATCTAATGGTGCCTCAGCAGCCGAAGTGTAGACATGCCCTTTGGGATCTTGCCGGACCAGGGTGGAAGCGTCCACTGGGAGCACAGCTGTAGATTACTAATAACAAGGCCTCCAGCTTTAGGGAGTCATGATCAACACTGTTGCTACCTTGCTTTTAAGAAATACAGTGGGGGTTTTTAATCCCTTGATTCATGGATAAAACCGGTAATAGGAACTGCAGATTGGTTTTGCTTTGGTCTCATTACTTTAAGTAAAGGAAAAGCCTATGTTAAATTCAAAGTGCAGGGCGTAGAGTCTTCATCTTTAAGACGTTATTACAGGTCATGCAATGCCAACTTAAGGATATTTTGTTAAACAGTATAAAAAAGATTCATGTTGTCAGGCCAGTTCCTGAAGAAAGAGTCACAAAATAAAACTTTAATACTTAAACTGTGTAGATCTTACAAGCAGGCTGAAGCGTCTGGGCATTACAGAAATACATATGATAATCTTACAGGTTGAAATATGGAAGTGTGAAATGTGTATGCGAGAGAAGGAGGTGGAGGGGACAGTCATTACTGTTCTGCATATTTTCATTAAATACATTTCTGAAAATAAGGACTAGAAACTACCGTCACTTACCTAAATTTCAAGGATGGGGATCTGGTCTACTTCTTATCTGGTAGTGGACTACAAGTCTTAAAGGAATTCGAACAATTAAACTCTCACTGGATTCCCTTAGAAAAATTGACTTGCACGTGCAGAGATCGAGAAATCATGTGACATAGGAAATACAGGTCCAGTTGTCCTCTTCCTAATCAGGCTTGTGTGTTTTTTAGCTGATCACTGGATTTCTCTGTCATATAGCCCTCTTATTTGCAGAAGGGAAATAACACCACTTCCTTACCTTGGTGGTTTGTTCATAGGGTATCAACAGATCATGGAAAATTTCTCAGGTATCTTGATAATGCATAAGGTGATTCAGACTGGTCATGAAAGCACTTTTCACCTCAAAATTCTCTTCTGTAGCACTGACAGATTAGGGCTCTGAACTTCAAGAGTTGTTGTCTCAACCTGCTTCGCTTGCGAAGTTGTTTGCTTTCTAGTAACAGATAGGTCATCTCATTGTCTTGTTGGTCCACAGCTGACATGAAAGTACATTGATAGACACGTCAGTCCTTAGTAATTCAGCAACTGAACTGGCAGTCCTCCCCCTGACCCTTACAAATTCAGCATAAAGATATCATTTAAAGAGAAAGCTAATTCTTGACAGTGGCGTTTCTGTGGTTCCCTTCTCCCTTGATGAAGTATGAAGCGTTTCATTAGAATAGCAAGTAGTCACCCTTTGGCATGAATATTCTCCAGAGCAATGCTTTCTGTTCAGGGATTGGTGTAGTGGAACAGGCTGATAGGGGAGCCTGGTTCAGGGGGAAGGTTCCCCCTGAACCCAGGGAAGCATCTGGTAAAATGTTCTTAACAATATTTGCATTTTAACTAAATAAGCAAGTGTTTACTAGGCACAGGAGAAGGAAAATAAAATTCTGGCTGCATCCCAGATTAGCAGTCAACTCAAACTGGTGAAGATAAAATAAAAATATCTTGGTCTGGAAGACTTGCAAAAAACAGCCTCTCATAGTATTTTTGCATTCCTCTGAATATCTCAGAATCTCAAAACTGTCCTTGATGTCCTGCTTGCTTTTTTTCTGGTTTGGTTTTTTATATTCTGTTATCCCTTATATAAAATCCACATCAACAATCTAGGCAATATATTTTGCTACAGTAAAAGTGTACATCTACATGCCTGGACTAGCATTGTTTTCCTTTAGACTTTCCTTGGTGCAGCTCTGTTCTTAGCCACCATGGCAAGCCTGTTTTGGTGGGAGAGTTGGTCTAGACAGTCCAATGGTTAAAACATTGATCTGTCTGCACAACAATCCTACTCTTACAACTGTAATAGTATCTTCCACCTAGGAAGGTTGGAGCAGGAAGCTTGAATAAAATGGTAGTTTGGAAAATATCAGCTGAGCTCTATGGAGTCTGAGTGCTCGGTCAGATGAGAGTTTACTGTGTGCTTTACTGGCACATCAGCCAAAACACACATCCTGGAGGGTCCCCTGTCTATGAGCAGAAAGACCTTCTCATGGAAGGCCTTGCTAGAGGAGCAGGCACTGACTTCGGAACATGGCTTGTTCATCTTCTCCAGCAGTAAATGTAGCTCAAAACTAAATAAGATGGCTCTGTCATAGTTCCTACATGACGATGCAAGAGCCTGTCCCTCACTGCCCACTGTTGGTGGGAATAGCTTCTTCATTACTTCCTTTAAGTCTGTATTTGATTTTTATGAGGTATTACAGGTTTATTTGTTTGTGTGTGTGTACTAGGAGGTATTTCATTGCGTATTGATGTGGAAGAAAGAATTCTTCATTTTGTATGTTATTGTCATTTTAGTCATGTAATGGGCCTCCATACCAGAGTGCTACCTTCTGCAAGAACGACAGACAGTTTTCTATACAAAGAAAAAGAAAATACAGGATGAGAGAGCCAGACTAGGAATCCGATACAAAGAATTAGCTCACTTTTCTGGAAAATTTAGCAGGTGTAGGTGCATGTGCATGTGTGTGTGCATTGGTCGTGGCTGCTTTAGCGTAAGTCTCCTAGAATATGTTCTTCTCCGTTTTTGTGTTTAAGAAGCAGCTAAGATTTAAAATTGTCATTGTCTACAGGCACTTGGCTCCATTGGCATACTGCCTGAATGGCAAACGGGGGTTGCGTTGTTCTATAATTACCCATTTCCAAGTTCTCCAGTGAGACTGGTATCCTGACAACTATCCAGAAAGTTTTACCTCTTTCCCGGGCTGTAGCAATAACTGAGCATACACTGGTGCAGTTTCCTCGCTCCTGGCCTCCTTAGAGAGTGAAGGTAGCTTTCACAGGAGCTTTCCTACCAGTGAGAGAAGCTTCATGACCACGTCAGACAGCGTTCATATTAATAAAAGTTTTTGTGGAGTCTGTACCTCATACAGACTTCAGTGCATCCCATATACCCCTGAGTGGGGAGCAAGGACCCTACTGCAGGCTGTGAATACACAAATGAAACTTTCCTTCTTCCAGCTCAAAAAAAAGCTTCCTTCTTTCTGCTGGAAAAGCAGTTTTAGTGGCTTCTAGGCAAGTTTTTCTTGGAGATTCTATGACACAGACGACAACTGCAACACTATAAAAAGATGTCAAGTTAACAGCCTTTCAAAATAAAACCTGTCACTAATCCTAAAGGTAGGTGTATGGACAAGGAAAATCCTGACTTCCTCACGCTGCTCCCTTAGCATCACTAATCCACAATAGAACAGGTAGTCCATGCTCTCCGTAACCCATACAGTTTTATCTGCTGAAAATTCACCATATACTGAAATTATAGTATGGATAAAATTGCTAACAGTATAGGAGACATAGAGAAAGAAAAGTGAAGAAGGCAGCAGTAACATCGTGTGTTTTTTCTTCTTGGGATTATGTTGGTTAGTGGCATTCACATTTTCAAGGTTCTATTAATTTGTATATATACATATATTAATTTATATGTATATGTAAAGAAATTTGATGCACATAATAAGATGGAGGCATGAGAGGTATAATTCCACAGCACAGTTAAAGCTGCAAAGTTATTTCATGATCCATCAAGAATGACAGAATAGGGTTAAAGACACTAAGTTACATCTGTGACTTTCTTATAGCCACCCTGAAATGCACGTTAACCTAGCCTGTTAATTCACATTTTAAGATTTCTGTATGGAAGTGCTTCCAAAACAGCATCATTTAGATTTTCCATTTAGCTTCCTCAGAGGGGAGGTTGATGGCATATATCTGCTTCCCAGATTATTCTTTTTCATAAGAAGGCCATGGGCAGTCAGAGTATATAATGGGAGTTGTATAAGAGGAGTTATGAGGGCTATAAAACACCTCTAAACAAATTAGACCTTTTAAAAAAAAAAAACCACAGAAAAAAACCAAAGAAACAAAAACCATTAGCCTCATTAATTTCACAGCATTCCTGAAATAACTGACAGTAGCAAAGGGACCAGCACTGATGAAGTATTGCCCTGATAAGGAGCTTAAAAGGCATGTTGCAGAGAGACCTGGAAACTGAATTTATCACTTTCTCCTTTGCAATAGGAAGTGTGAAGCTGCTCTCTTTGCACCTGTGGCTAATTACTATAGCCCTAAATTGAGGTTACGAGGAACAAGGAAAAATATGCCCAAGAGGAGAGTCTGGACTACAGAAAAGAGAGGGTAGGTAGGTAGGTAGGTAGGTAGACAGATAGATAGATAGATAGATCAATAGATAGATAGAGAAATACACCGCCTGAATGCCAAATCCAGGGGAAGGCATGGATGGAAATCCTGGCCCTTATGATTGGGTTTAAATGGCAAGGTTTTGATAGCAGGGGGGGATGCAGGGGTGGCTTTTGTGGGAGGACACCAGGAGCTGCCCCCATGTTGGACAGAGCCAGTTTCAGCTGGCTCCAAGACAGACTCAGCACTCTCCAAAGCTGAGCAAATGAGCAACACTGGTGGTGCCTCTGTGATAACATATGGAAGAAGGTAAAAAATGCTATTCAGTAGTTGTGAGAGAGGGAGTGAGAAAAATGTGAGAGAAACAACTATGCAGACACCAAGGCCAGTGAAGAAGGAGTGGGAGGAGGTGCTCCAAATGCTGGAGCAGAGTTTCCCTTGCATCCCATGGAGAATACCATGGTGAAGCAGGTTGCTCCCCTGCAGCCCACGGAGGACCACACTGGACCAGATAGCTACACTGCAGCCTGTGGAGAGCCCATGCTGGAGCAGGCTTCCGGCAGGAACTGTGGCTTATGGAGAGGAGCCCAGCAGGAGCAGGTTTTCTGGCAGGATCTGTGGCCCATGAGGGACCGACCCATGCAGGAGCAGTCTGTTCCTGAAGGACTGCATCCTGTGGAAAAAAAAAACATGCTGGAGCAGCCCTTGAAGAATTGCAGCCCACGTGAAGGACCCACGTTGGAGAAGTTCATGAAGGACTGTCTCCCATGGGAGGGACCCCATTTTGGAGCAGGGGAACAGCATGAGGAAGAAGGAGCAGCAGAGATGAAGTGTTATGGACTGACTGCAACTCCCATCTCCCTGCACTGCTGAGGGGGGAGAAGGTGGAAAAGTCCTGAGGGAAGCTGAGCCTGGGAAGAAGGGAGGAGTGGGTGGAAGGTGTTTTTAGATTTATTTCTCACTATCCTACTCTGTTATTAATTAGCAATAAATTAAATTAGTTTCCCCAAGTTGAGTCTGTTTTGCCTGTGAAGGTACATGGTGAGTGATCTCCCTGTCTTTATCTCGACCCATGAGCTTTTCATTGTATTTTCTCCCTGTCTTGCTGAGGAGGAGGAGTGATAGAGCGGCTTGGTGGGCACATGGTGGCAAACCAAGGTCAATCCACCACATGAAGTTAGTAAAAATCTTGCCATTTGGTTCCCAGAAGCCTAGTCTTGGTGGCCAGAGAAGAAACAATGTGAAGGATAAATTGTTTATTTGAGTTAACCCATTGGAAAAGCCAGGCAGACAGGCAGCCCCAACCTTCCTGACACCCTGAAGAGAGCCTCCATGAAGACAGGCCTGTGCATTCATTCAGTTCCTGCTTCCCACATACACGAAGTGATCACAGAGGGCGTCTACACTGCTACACACCAAGACTACGTCCTAAGAGCAGACTTGCAACCCTCCCTCCTGCCCTGGAAGGGTTATTGCTTCCTGCCTTACGTGGACTTCTGGAGCTCCCCAAAGGGGAAGAATCTGAGCGTGTTTGAAGACTTTTTTGCAGTTCCTGCCCAGGTGTCATGGATAGAGGCAAGGCTGAGAGTGCTCCAGAAGGGTTGCACACTTTGGTGGAATTTTAATTTCACTGAAAGACCATTTGGCCTTTAACCAGCGGTAGATGCCGGGTGCTGAGGGAAAAGAAAAAAGGACAATGCAGGCATGGAGCCGTCTTTCCTCCAGCTACCAATGATCTGCAGCTCAGGAAATACCTGAGCCAGAAACAGTTTCTGTATGTCTAGCAATCTTCAAGGTTCCCTTTACAGTCAACAGAAATAATTAGGCTTTTCTAAGGCCTAATTATCTCACCATAAGGTAGCTATTTGAAATCAGTCAAATGAATCATTCCCTAGGAAGACTTATTTCTTTCCTGCGACTGTAAGGACGAGAAGGTGGAAACTAGCTTGCAGGCAGATATTTACCCTGCAGATGAAGTGAAGTGAGGTGAGATGACTCCTACAGCTATAGCTGGGCAGTCAGCAGGGTGGAGGCAAACCTTCTCGGTACCTAAAATGTTTAAATCAGACCAGAGCTTGCAGTATAGCAATTGCTGATGGCCTTCCTACTCGGGTGCAAAAAGTCAAGGAATATTTTATAGCCATTCTTGCCCTAAGCACATTGGAGAAAAATTGGTAAAAATAAGTACATATTGTCTAAGGAAAATATATAAAATACCTCTTTCTGTAAAGTAGGTGGAGAATAAGTAGCGGATTGGCAGAGTACCCAGTGAAGAATACACAACTGTGCTATTCCTTGAACTTTCAGGGCGGCATAATAGGGCTGTGTGTTTCATAATTCATCTGAGAGTTTGTCTGCAGTCAAGGCAGAGAAGAGATCAGACATCTTCAAACTCTTCTGTTCCATTAGTAGTTCCTCTGATCAGCACTAGTTTCCCCACACTCCCTCCCTCCCTCTCTCTGTATACTTCATGCGATTTAAAGAGTAAAATTCCTGCTTCCTTAGCTCTGAGCTGCAGGGGGGCTCACTTTCCCAGCCAAAGGATGGACAGTGTGGGGGTATGCTTTGCCGATCTTTTCCTTTTGAATGAGTTTTGGAAACTGATGATGTGATTTTAGCAGATTTTCGCTATAGGACCTTTCAGGGTCTGCTGTCTTGTGTGTTTTGTATTTGGGTGATTTGAAAATAAATATTTGGAGCCAGGTGGCTTGTTGCATAAAAAATGTTGATATAAAGGAGGAAAAAGAGCAATTATTTTAAAGTTTGCTTTCTCTCCTGTGGCTAATTCACCCAATTATAAGCTGATGACTGTTTGCTTGGTTCAGGAAATGGGTCAATGAAAGGTTTCCTACAAGCACAAAGAAAAACCTGCACTTACTTTAAATAAAGAAAAACAACAAAAAAAAAAGTAGTTACAGACTGTTCTGCCAGCAAAGTCTCAACAGAGAGAAGTCCAGAAAGATCAGCATTGTTGTCCTCCAGAGATCTCACTTGTAAAATAAGCTCTTGAAGTTTGAAACTATCCTTTTATTGTGTGTTTGGGAAATGCCTAGGATTTTGGATCCCCAACCCACATATGGACTTTTAGGTACTTGCAGTACAGGAAAAATATTATAACAAATCAAGTAACTGCATTCCTGTTGGACAGCATAAGTGGGGTTCAATTAAATAAAGTGAGACTTTTGTTTGCCTTCAGCTTTGATTGGCAAAGCAGAACTAACTCGATTAGTCCAGAGGCAAATGCCACACTGGGGTGTGTGAATAGGATGAGTGGCTTTGAGTTGAATGCTTGTTCATATTTTCTTGGCTTCACTCAAAGCCATAAGAAAGAACAAAAAATGAAAAGAATATTTCTCTGCCATGATTTAAAAAGCTTGGCCTGTTTTCAAGTGAATGCAAGAAAACAATAATTTAAGCCAATACAGAGCTGAGCGGAGAAGGGACCAAATGCGAAGAGGCTGAGAGACAATGTGCTCCCTCACCACGATTTCAGCTGCCACCTTTGCTCTCCCCTGTACCACCTCTTGCTCTGGAGACTCACAGGTCACTCTTAAGTTTGTCTCAAGTCTGTTCACCTCTGTAAAAGTCATGTGTACAGAATTAAACTCTTGTAGTTCATTAAAGCACACCAAGGTGAAAGTAGCTGTAATTGTACATAATTAACTTTTTTTCCCTGTTCCTTAATAGTTGAGATTATGGATATTGTTTCCACAGTTTGCAGTAATGAGGCCTGAACTCTCACTTTCTTAAAAAAATAAGGTATAATAAGGCAGCTGCTAGATGGTTTGTAAAAAAAATACCTTCTTCTAGATGTCTGTTTCTCTGCAGAAAATTCCTCCTTGCAGTGGAGGTGGGAGGATTTCTTCTCCATAGCTATACTCTGCAGAGCAGATGCAGGTAGATCATGATGAAGCATTGTAGATAGTAGTTCAAGCAGTTGAATTTACCTAAAATTACTTGAAATCTACTGTATACACCTCAATGTGTCAAGAAGTCATAAGCTACTACAAAAAAATAAGTAAGAAAAGGAACCATAGAGGGTGTTAGCCAGTTGTTGCATCATTATTTCAGGGTCCATCTAGACTAGTCCTGTTGGGATAGCCCAAAGCACAGATGATTTTGTTACCTGTAAGTGTAGGCACATCCTAGATAAATGTACCTGTCTCTTAATTCGTGCACCATTGCTATCACAGGGTATCTGCTCCAGAGCAACAGAAGCTGTGGGAGATGTTCCTCTGAGCTCAGTAACTGACCAATTTAGATAGCTTGGCTTCCTCCTGATCCTCTTCAAGGTCTTTTAAGTGTAAACAAGATAGTTAAACATTTAATTTGACATTTATTACCTTTAAATATTCATAAGAAATTGAATATTAAGGACACACCTACTGTAGAATTCAAGCCTGACTGAACCTCTCATTATGTGCATGTGAAAGCCAAGGCATGAGCACAGGCAGAGCTGTGACATGTGTTGTGCAAATCCCTTTTGTGACTAATACAACACGGCAGAGAGGAAGCAGTCTAGGAGGTTCCTGGAGTGTGTGGAAGACAACTTCCTGACACAGCTGGTAAGGGAGCCTACCAGGGGAGGTGCCTCGACCTGCTGTTTACTAACAGAGAAGGACTGGTGGGAGATGTGGTGGTCAGAGGCCATCTTGGGCTTAGCGACTATGAAATGGTGGAATTCTCGCTTCTTGGTGAAGTAAGGAGGGGGGGCAGCAAAACCACAACCATGGACTTGCGGAGGGCAGACTTTGGCCTGTTCAGGACGTTGGTTGAGAGGGTCCCTTGGGAGACGGTCCTGAAGGGCAAAGGGGTCCAGGAAGGCTGGACGATCTTCAAGAAGGAAGTCTTAAAGGCGCAGGAGCAGGCTGTCCCTGTACGCCGTAAGAAGAACAGGCGGGGAAGACGACCGGCCTGGCTGAACGGGGAGCTCTTGCTGGGACTCAGGAAAAAAAGGAGAGTTTACCGCTTGTGGAAGAAGGGGCAGGCGACTCAAGAAGAGTACAGGGATCTCGTTAGGTCGTGCAGAGAAGAAATGAGAAAGGCAAAAGCCCAGCTAGAACGCAATCTGGCCGCTGTCATTAAAGACAACAAAAAAAGTTTTTACAAATATATTAATGACAAGAAGAGAGCCAAGGAGAATCTCCATCCCTTATTGGATGCGGGGGGGAACATTGTCACCGAGGATGAGGAAAAGGCTGAGGTACTCAATGCCTTCTTTGCCTCAGTCTTTAACAGGCAGACCAGTTACCCTCAGGGTACTCGGCCCCCCGAGCTGGAAGACAGGGACGGCGAGCAGGATGAACCCCCCGTAATCCAAGAGGAAGCAGTCAATGACCTGCTACGCCACTTGGATGCTCACAAGTCTATGGGGCCGGATGGGATCCACCCGAGAGTGCTGAGGGAGCTGGTGGAGGAGCTCACCAAGCCGCTTTCCATCATTTATCAGCGGTCCTGGTTAACGGGGGAGGTCCCGGACGACTGGAGGCTTGCCAATGTGACGCCCATCCACAAGAAGGGCCGGAAGGACGATCCGGGGAACTACAGGTCTGTCAGCCTGACCTCGGTGCCGGGGAAGATTATGGAGCGGTTCATCTTGAGGGCGCTCACAAGGCATGAGCGGGACAACCAGGGGATCCGGCCCAACCAGCACGGATTCATGAGAGGCAGGTCCTGCTTGACCAACCTGACCTCCTTCTATGACCAGGTGACCCTCCGAGTGGATGAGGGAAAGGCTGTGGATGTGGTCTACCTGGACTTCAGGAAGGCCTTTGGCACCATCTCCCACATCCTTCTCCTAGAGAAGCTGGCGGCTCACGGCTTAGACAGGTGGACTCTGCGCTGGGTCAAAAACTGGCTGGACGGCCGGGCCCAGAGAGTTGTGGTGAATGGAGTTCAATCCAGTTGGCGGCCAGTCACGAGCGGTGTTCCCCAGGGCTCAGTTTTGGGGCCGGTCTTGTTCAATATCTTTATCAATGATCTGGATGAGGGGATCGAGTGCACCCTCAGTAAGTTTGCAGACAACACCAAATTGGGCGGGAGCGTTGATCTGCTCAAGGGTAGGAAGGCTCTGCAGAGGGACCTGGACAGGCTGGATCGATGGGCCAAGGCCAGTTGTATGAGGTTCAACAAGGCCAAGTGCCAGGTCCTGCACTTGGGCCACAACCACCCCATGCAGCGCTACAGGCTTGGGGAAGAGTGGCTGGAAAGCTGCCTGGCGGAAAAGGACCTGGGGGTGTTGGTCGACAGCCGGCTGAACATGAGCCGGCAGTGTGCCCAGGCGGCCAAGAAGGCCAATGGCATCCTGGCCTGGATCAGAAATAGTGTGGCCAGCAGGAGTAGGGAAGTGATCGTGCCCCTGTACTTGGCACTGGTGAGGCCGCACCTCGAATACTGTGTTCAGTTTTGGGCCCCTCACTCCAAGAAGGACGTTGAGGTGCTGGAGCGTGTCCAGAGAAGGGCAACGAGGCTGGTGAGGGGTCTGGAGAACAAGTCTTATGAGGAGCGGTTGAGGGAACTGGGGTTGTTTAGCCTGGAGAAAAGGAGGCTGAGGGGAGACCTCATCGCTCTCTACAACCACCTGAAAGGAGGTTGTAGCGAGGTGGGGGTCGGTCTCTTCTCCCAAGTGACAAACGACAGGACGAGAGGAAATGGCCTCAAGTTGTGCCGGGGGAGGTTTAGATTGGACGTGAGGAAAAATTCTTTACTGAAAGAGTGGTTAAACATTGGACCAGGCCGCCCAGGGAAGTGGTGGAGTCCCCATCCCTGGAAGTATTTAAAAGACGTGTAGATGTGGCACTTAGGGACATGGTTTAGTGGGCATGGTGGTGTTGGGTTGAGTTTGACTCAGTGATCTTAGAGGTCTCTTCCAACCTTAATGATTCTATGAATTCTATGATTCTATGATTCTAAAGAAATGGACTTCTCCTCTTCTGGAAGAGCTGAAGGGGCAGCTGGAGATCTGTCCTTCCCTAATAAGACTGTCTTGGTGGTATGCAGCTAACAAACCTCTCTGACTTAAGGAATTCATTTAAATACTACTGAAACCATAACATACTTTGTTATGTTGTTGGTGGATTTCCAATACACAGGGGTCTTTTGGCCAGCACAGAACCCAGACCACAACAGTCTGGAATCTGGGCATAGGAAGCTGAGTATAAACTGGAGCAGCCCTAAGGCTGCTCTAATTTATGCTGGCAACCAAATGAATTGCTTGAGTACAAATGTGGCGTAAAGCCTAATTTTTCTTCAACCCATCCTCAAGCAAGTTATGCCAAATGTCGTGATGAAATCAGGATGGAATCAAGGTCTCACCATCAAAAGTCTCCGTCTGGCTTTATTGCAACATTTTCCGTGTGATAGTATTTCTCTGCTATGTTTTCTTCTGTCGTGGTTTAACCTCAGTCGGCAACTGAGCACCACACAAGCGCTTGCTCACTCCCCGCCCCCCCCGGTGGGATGGGGGTGAGAATTGGAAGAGCACAAGTGAGAAAAACTCGTGGGTTGAGATAAAAACAGTTTCATAATTGAAATAAAATAATAATAATGTAGTAGTAGTAGTAATAATAATAATAATACACAAAGCAAGTGATGCACAGTACAATTGCTCACCACCCGCCGACCGATGCCCAGCCAGGCCCCGAGCAGCGGCCCCCCCGGCCAGCTTTCCCCAGTTTATGTACTGAGCATGACGTCCCATGGTATGGAATGTCCCTTTGGCCAGTTGGGGTCAGCTGTCCTGGCTGTGCCCCCTCCCAGCTTCTTGTGCCCCTCCAGCCTTCTCAGTCAGTAGAGCATGGAAAACTAAAAAGTCCTTGACTAGTGTAAGCACTGCTCAGCAACAACTAAAACATCGGTGTGTTATCAACATTGTTCTCATCCTAAATCCAAAACACAGCACTGTACCAGCTACCAGGAAGGAAATTAACTCTATCCCTGCCGAAACCAGGACACTTATTATCACTCTTTTAGTGCTCTCATATTATCTATCTGCTTAAGAAGTATGTCGCCTTCTTTGTAAAACCAGCACTCACATGCCCAATAGCTTTTTCATTTAAAAAAAAAGAAAAAAGTTAATGCAAAAGGCTTTATTTCCCTTGGACAGTTGGAAAAAATACATGAAATATTATCACCTAACTTTTTTTTTTCACCTGAGCAGGAAACTGTTTAAATGAGTGGGATGATATTCTATAGATTAGGAAATGTAGGTTCTTAGCAGTGGAGAAGAGGTTGGATGTGTACTAGAGTGGGCTTGTAAACTGAAAATTATTAACCCTGAAAGCTGATTCCAACAACAACAGAAATCTAAAAATATTCCACTTTAAGAGTTGTTTGCTGTAATCAGATTACAGCATTCTCTGTAAGATTTCAAAACCTTTTCAAAGAAGCACTTCTGCAAATGAAGCTCTATAGAATCCTGGTGAGGAGGATCTTACAGGCAGCTATTTTGTTTTAGCACATAATTATATGTAATTTGCCTAAATATTTTGTTAATTGTTTAAGTTCTTAACATATTGCAGTGTGTGCGTTCCTTTTCAGTGCTTTCCCATTCACTTTTTAAATAAGACTGAAAATGTCATGTCTGGGTTCCTGTTTTAAATATACTCCTTTTGTACATGATAACTTGATTCCCTTGGCTTAAAACACCTCAAATTACAACGCATGTGCATTCTTCAGGAAACACATACACCCCCACACGCAGAGTATATCAGATGAAATTGCTTTAAAATAATCCTATAATTTTTCCTGAGCAATGACAGATTTGGTTTTTTTTTTAAAAGAAAAACTGTTCCCAGGAGATATTTTGATAAAAGCTTTAAGTTGATTACTTTTTATATCCTGTGTCCTGTTTGGCTGATAAGCTCCCAATCTCCATCCTTTCATATTGTTTTTATCTTCCTGTGCTGAACCCATCTACTCAATGTCATCTTTTAGTTGTTGGCGTGAAGATGGCGGTGGAGGCAGGGAAAGAGAAAACATGAGAGTGGCACCGTCCAGCACCAAGTCAGAGATTAGGGGTCAGTCTGCCCACACAGATAACTGCTACACTCTCAGGAATTAAATTTGTTAATCTTTGGAATGCTGTTCATCTTTCATTAATCATATAAGCTGTAACAGAGTCTTTGATCTAAATGCAGCATAGCCAGAAACCTCCTGCTTCTTTTGGCTCTGATCTATGAAATCTGAGTTGTTGGGAGGAACGCCCTCCCCCCTTCTTTTAAACCTGTCTCTAACCCTCTCCTACTTGATTTACAGTGAAATGGGATGGTTTCTTGGCTAACTCGTTGTGCTGGAGTTTCAGCAGTCTGGATTTGGCCCTTGGCAAACGCTGTCTGCCACTGTCAGCAGAAAGGTGATTCTTTTGATCGACAGATGTCTATTCACTACTGATCTCTACTGGATGGTATCTGAACCACTTTGTTTGGTAGGGTCACATCCATCAACTTGGCTCTGCCAAAAGCATGGTCTTCCTGAAAGAGGATAGAAGTCCTGCCCTGGATTACACCGATCCCAATATGCTTTGACGCAGGCAGTGACTTGCTTCATTAGTGTTAAAGGGCACTCAGATGCGTAGAAGGACCATGTTGTATGAGCACCTTATTAATTTCATCAAGCTGGTTCTTTTTCTAACCAGAAAAAAAAGGAAAAAAAAAGATGGTGACCAACTATGAGGTTTTACTATTTAATCTTTTATAGATTAGTACACCATCTAGCATGGCTTCCTTGGAGCACAATTAAAATTGTTTGCTGGTCTGTATTTTTGTGCTGGTTTTGACTGGGGCAGACTTAATTTTTTCCATAATAGCTAGTATGAGGCTATGTTTTGGATCTGTGCTGAAAACAGTGTTGATAACACAGGGATGTTTTCACTATTGCTGAGCAGTGCTTACACACAGTCAAGGCCTTTTCTGCCTCTCACCCCACCCCGCCAGCGAGCAGGCTGGGGGTGCACAAGAAGCTGGGAGGGGACACAGACGGGACAGCTGACCCCACCTGACCAAAGGGATATCCCACACCATATGACGTCATGCTCAGCATATAGAGCTGGGGGAAGAAGAAGGAAGGGGGGGAAGTTCAGAGTGATGGTGTTTGTCTTCCCAAGTCACTGTTACGCGTGATGGAGCCCTGCTTTCCTGGAGATGGCTGAACACCTGCCTGCCCCTGGGAAGGAGTGAATGAATTCCTTGTTTTGCCTTGCTTGCGTGCGCGGCTTTTGCTTTACCTATTAAACTGTCTTTGTCTCAACCCACGAGTTTTCTCACTTTTACTCTTCTGATTCTCTCCCTCATCCCACCGGCGGGGGAGTGAGCGAGTGGCTCTGCGGTGCTTAGTTGCCAGCTGGGGTTAAAACATGCGAATTTTGTAAATGTATGATATGAAAACACTGTGAAATTGAATCACAGGATCTCAAACACTGCTGGCACTCTGAGGTACAGTCATTATGCTGTTATGAATTGGGTGTGGATTATTGACACAATCAAAATAGTGTTAAATTGGGTAGCTACTGAAAAAAAAAAAAAGAAAACAACCAACCTCATAATATGTGCACCTATGCCACAAAATCCCTGCAGGTAGTATCTTGGTAGATCTTCACTGACTTCTGAGGGACTCAGAACTTCTTTCAAGGGATCATGCATCTGATTCCAGTCCCATGGCTGATTCTGCTTCCTTGAAATACACAGTTCACAATACATATGGCAGGATGATACGGTCAAGGAGATGGAGCGATAGGGAGGGGAAAAAAAGTAGCACAGAAACTTGAGACAGAGGAAAAACAGCACAGAAAATTTGTGGCAGCACCAAATGAAGTGAGCTGGTGCCTTTCAACATATATGCTGAGATGGAAAATGGTATGAGACTGACTCAGCTCATCACCTTCTGACACCCATAGGAACCTCCACTCCTGCTTGTGCAGTCTGCCATCTTCCTGACAATTCAGCCTTGTCCCTGTCCAAGCTACCTCATTAGTCCTGTTCTAGTTGATCCCTCACAATGTGTCTTATTCCCCTCCTTTCCCTGCTATGTTACCTGTTCCGCCAGAGGCAACCTCCCTAGTGTGAGAATGGGTATGTTACATGTCTATACCTCTAGCTCAAACTTACTGAGTAAATTGTCACTGCCTCCCTCTGAAGTAAAGAGGTACTGTGAGACATTACTGGCATTTGGCTGACTGAGAAGCAGAGAGACTCTGTAATTTGCCCAGCCTCACACAATTAGCAAAGAATTAAATCCTCTAAGCCATGTTCCAAACTGTCCCCTTAAGTGTGAGCTATTCTTACCAAAGATTTTCTCTCCACTCTTTTCTTTATAGATAGAGGTGCTATTCCTCTAGGTAGAATGAATCTTGATATTAAATTTCATACTTTGAACTATTTACTTTAAAAAATCACTTCTATGATCATATTCAGCAGCTATAATAAATAGAGGTCCTTGCTAGAAAACTGATTCACAGTAAATGTGTATATGTGCAGTCTCTTATATTTTCAAGTAATATAATCGATATTAATTGTTGTACTGTAAATTAAGATTCATTCTTCACTATGAGTGGGTTGGAATATGAGTTTCATTAAATCTTCTCTATTTCAGTGCAATACAACAAAAGCCAAGTTACACTGCAGCTTTGAGAATTTCTGCAGATGGTACAAATGGAATATATAAGAACTTAGTGAAAAAAGTCATGTTTCAAAAGTGTCAAAACATAATTCAACATGTTTAGAGTGTCCTTGTGGAATGACAGAGAGAGAGAAAATATAATCAATTGATTCATGATAGAGACAGAGTTGAGACCATCAGGTTTACACTTGGCTCTGCCTCTGTTTTCTCTGAGTGACTTCTGGCCAAGCCATTTAGCTTCACCATGACTCAGTTTCCCAGTTGTAAAACAAGGAGTAGTTGTGTGCCTACAGCACCCAGCTGTTGTGAAGATCATTTCTGCAAAATGCTTGGTTAAACGCAGATGCATGAGAGTCCTGTAAGGTTGGCAGTCAGCTTTTTGCAGTTTGCCTGAATCGAGGAAAGACAAGATGATATGAAGAACAGAGGTGTTAAACATCCTCCCTGAGGGCTGATTCCATTCTGCTTCGTATGTTTATGGCACATTCAGATTTGGCAGAATCTAAGGGATGGGGGTTTTTTTAAATATCTGAAGTATATTCTTTAGTTGGGAAGAAAAGCTTCCCAAATGTACAGACCTGCTGACTCAGTGTTTATTTTACTGAATCAACAGCCTAAAACCATGTCTTTGGGATATGCATATTTCCCACCTCTGTTTTCTTTGGGATGCTGTGCTAGAGTCTAAGGCTTTCTCATGTAATCATTCAATATGAAATTATTGATCATTTCAGGAGATAAAGGTAAAGCCCAAGATGGGAAACTAGGAGTTGCTATAATAAAGAAATGTGAAAGGACAAAAAAAGGGAGAGAGATGAATAAAGAGAAGGAGAAGAAAGACACAAAAAGAAAGATGTAGAATAGAAAAGCTGCAACTGTGAAGGTGAAAATGCTTCCAAAAATTGGGGTAATTGATAAGATAATTTCGTTATTTATTTGGCTAATGCTTTATTCTTGGTCTTTGCACAAGCCTTTAATTGGCAACAGGGGTCGACTGACCCTCAGTGTCAGCATGGTTAGTTTTAATGCTATGTCACCCTGGTTCACAGGACCCCAGCACAGAAATATTAGTCAGCCTTCTCTAGCAATCGGTGTAAAATTGCTGACAAAGAATAATACATTCCACGAGCCAATTAAATGTATTGAATTCCACCTCTGTTTCCACTTCTGAAGGATGGAGTCAAGCATTCCTGATTAAAGTAATGTCTTCAGTGCTATGATTGGGGAAAAAATCTCCACTGTGAACATTTCGGAATGACAAAAAAGCCATCAGCCTAGGTTTAGATCCAAAGTACCCACAAACCAGGGAAATTCATCTGAATTTAGTAATCTATTCCTTATATTTACAATAACTTGTTAATCTTTTCTCCATATTTACATATGCAAGAGAACAAATCAAATCATTCCTATTTTGTAGCATAGTAGGCATATTTTTATTATAATTTTTGTTTTGAAACCAAAATTAGCTTTTTTTTTTTCTTTCTGAATTTTCCATTTACCCTTTTTGCATACCACCTAGGTGGCTATCATGTTGTTTTCAACTTCATGAAGAGGTAGAGCTCAGTAGTCTGTTCATGGAAATGACAGACAGCAATGCCTAAATCTCTTCCTCCAGCAGCCTCCTTGTTAGACACTGGGAAATTCACCCAATCTCTCTTTCAGTATGTTATAATACGTTGGATGATCAGAGGTGAAGCCTAGAGGATTACATCCAAAACAGATTCAGGCACCTAATACCTACCTTACACTGAATTTTAGTGCTGACATCCCTGTGAGCCATCCAGAAATCAGATCAAATGACAAGCTGTCTATGCTGCACAAAAGAGAGTGGCACAGGGAAACCTGACTTGGGAAACTGGACCAAATCTGAGATTTCTCTAGCTGTTTCAGCACTTTGCCACACCCACAGTAATAAATCCATTTTACATATATAGTACAGCCAGAAATACATCAGTGTGACTCATAAAACCAGAACAGAAACTGGAACTGAGGGCTCCTCTCTCCCACAAGGTGTTGATGTCACTGAGTGGCAAAGGAACCCTTCTTGCTTTACCTCTGGCCATCCAAAACTTGCTTTCTTCCTACCTGTTGGTCTACCTTCAGCAGGGAGATGTAGCACACCTGTGACAGCCTTGTCTGTACTCACAGCACTCTGCAGATCTATGAATTGTATTTCCCACAAGCTGAGAAGGTCATTTAACCCAAGTTTCCCACTTGCTGAACCAGGCTGAAGTTGGACATCACCCTTGCTCACCTACTTGTCCACAGCCAAATAACTGAGGTATTAAAGTGTTGGAGACAGTTTTGGCACGAAATCTCAGTCTCATATTGGCTCAGGCCAGCAGTGACATGCCTAAGAGGCAGGATTTGAAATCTTCCATCAGGCTTTCTTTTTGGCTCATGCAAGCCTCCTTTGGCTCAAAGTTGTGAATTGTGTTATTATGGGCTGAACTCTGCCTGGCATTGTTTGAGATTTTTGACTTTTCACAGATAGAAGCTTTGAAAAGAGAGTAGCTGAAAAATAGCACAGTTAGTTGTTAATTCTTCTTAGCAAACTTACATTATTAGTGGTACTTGGGTTTTAATGTTTCTTCTCACGCTGATTATTTTTTTACTTCAGTCCCAGTAGTCAGTGAGCTGAAGTACTGAATGAAACACAAAACCAGAGGAATCCTGATCAAAAAAAGAGTATATTCAACAGGGAAAAAAATGGAGTCAGAAGTTAGTCTTTCCATGTGTTGGATACACTCCAGAATTATCATTGGAAGGAGAATGGGTCACTTCCATTAAGCCTACTGAGAAGGGAGATAGAGAAGTGCCTGACTAAATATGGTTGTATGGCAAGCTGTATTGTATGGAGACTGAGCAAACACAAAAACAAAGCAAAGCCCCGGGAGGTCATGGTAGAAAAATCCAGTGATTAAGAAAACGATTATCAGGAATGAAATACTGACAGTACATTGCTCTTGAAAGCTGGATCAGAAAGGGAGATAGGAGAGGTGTTCCTCATATATCAAAAGTATTAAAAGGGATTACCATTGTGACCTGTAGCTGAATACAGTCTTGTCCTCTAACATAAATGTGCAGACTCCTGGAAGTTAAACTGAAATGGCAGCAGGCTTGTTATTACTTGAATGAGTAAAAAGTCTTCATGATACTGCCCTTAAAAGAGCATGGTATATAAAGGAACACATGGTAAAAATTTGCTCTGAGCTGGATTGGAGTGTGTGGCACTAATCTGCCGTGCTATAACAGCTGAGTTAGGGACATTCATTGATCAACTCTGTTGCGTGACTCTGTGGAGTCTCAATCTGATCTCAGCTGGTTAATAGACACATTAAAATTGGAGTGGGGACCAACCCCTGCTGGCTCATTGTAAAATGCTTTTCGTTGGTTACCTGTAACAAGACAAATGCAGCTTCCTTTTCTTGATTTGCAAGGGATTTATGTTGACAGGGGAAGTATCTGAGGTTGACAAAACTAAGAGACCAAAGGTCTAATTTCTGCCTTGCATCAAGATCTAGCTGGCAGAAGGTGAAAGCAGGCTAAGAAGGAAGTGTAAGGGCAGTAAGGAATCTTTTGATGCACTGTCTGTGAAATTAATATAAAGATTAATGCTTCTTATGACAGACGGTGATGGCCTCTCAGGAATACTTTTTTGAGTGTGGTCCTATTTTACCCCATTTGCCCTCACATGTTCACATGGATTTGGTCCCGTGTGGGATACCAGACTTCTTATACTGATTTTATTATAACTGAAAATATTTCCCTCTCCTGTCTGTTCTGTGAATATTTTTTTACAGAAATTAAACACACTTAGAAAGAAATGTGTCCTTAATTAAGTCAGGATACAGCCATTAGGCTAAAAATTGAATGATTTTAAAATATTGACATGCAACAGATATAACTGAAGTGTTAATATGTTTACATGGGGTTGTGGGTTTTACATTTGTTCCAGGTATCTATAAGCACTGCTGATACTAGGGACTGCATTTCCAAAACAACTAGTTATTTTGAGTGCTTAGACTAAAATACTTCACAAATGCCACTATATTTTATCAGGGCTAAAAAGGAGTTCTGAAAATCACCCTCTTCAGGTATCCAAGTCTGACTCCTGAAGACTGAGCCATATAAGTTCATCAGTGTTTTGAAAATGTAACCTCAAGTAATGTAAGTCCTAGTTTTAAAGTCCCACTTTTTATCACTCATTGAGATGCATCCTTTGTAAGAGAGGCAGTGTGTAGCAAGGATAAAGCTAAACTGTTCCATGCTTCTCGAAACACTGCGGGACAGAATTAAACTGAAATCAGTTGTTGGTTCACTGAACCATAGGAAGACATTCAGCCTCGGGGGATATTTTTTTTTTCCCTGTCTGTAGCCACATGAAATTTAAGTATCTTATCTAGTCAGAGGAGATACAGAGAGAAATGTAACTCCACAGGATGGTATCTCAGGTTGGATTGAGTGGTTGTCTGTATGTAGCTCTCTCTCTCCATTGGCCAGTTTGGATTAGATTATTTACCTGATAAGTATTTTCAAAGACTTTGGGTCTGTTGCCTTGAGATGCTGGTGGGGAAGTATCATAAGCTACCAGGCATAAGATTTGCCTCCCCTAACTTTAGATGTCTACAGTGTAGGTGACTGTATGTAAGCTGGTTGACTGGACTCCCTCCAGAGTGAGTCAAGAAAAACAAGATAAGATTCATCTAACTTATTTCAGAACTTTGTTTTAAGATGACGTGATTCTGCTTCTGGAGGTATATTTCCTCTACGTGAAGTCAGAGAGGTACAAAGGAAGCCCAGGTTAGCTAACTCAGATGAAGACATCTACATATTGCAGAAGTTTGTGTGTGGGCAAATATTCCTCCTCCGTAACCGTATCTATGTTCTTTAGATAACAGACTACAATAGCTTCCCTACCTTTAAATGCAAAAGTTATTTAACTTGTAAACTGTGCTTGTTTTGGTAGATCAATAAAACTGCTATCCCTTGTGTAAATGCTTTATCATGTAATTTTTAAATTCATGCTATCTGGTCAATAGTTTGTAACATATCCTTGTACTGTCATTACAAACCGTGTCTATATTGAAGTGCATGTAAATACACAACACCAAACATCAAGGCCCAGCTCTGGTTTGACATACAAACAATGTGAATTCTGTATGTCACCATTTTATAAAATGTGATTTAATCAGGGCATTTTTTAACAGTGAGAAATATTCCTAACAAACACCTGTAGCCAATGTCTCAGAGATATATCTTCAATGTTTTCATGCCAATATGAAGGGAGAAGAGTTACGGTACTTCTTGTACGTGGCACCAAGTATAGAATAAGGAAACAGAGTTGACTATATCTTCGTTCAAAACTATTTTTCTTAATTTTTCCTATTGTTGTCCCAAGCTCCAGAGGTAAACCAAATATCTAGAACATTTATATAAAAACCTCTCTAGATATTCTGCTTGACAAAGTGGCCATGTAAACCAGGGCACTCACTATTGCCAACACAACAATGGTGGAAAACCATAAGAATGCTTTTTAGATGAGTGTAGTTTATAGAAAACCACTTTAGGGTGAAGTTCTGGTTTCACAAAAATGATCTAACCATTACTGAGGTCAACGGGGCCAAGACTTCACCTTCTTCCCCTCTTTCCCTGTCTCTGCAATTGGAGGACTATTAATGAATGTGTTAGTTAATATTTGCTTAGGGCTTTGGAGAAGCAGCGTACCACCAAAGTGCTCATTAACAGTGGCAAACATCAGAGCTGGTGTCCCCGCTCCTCGCCAGGGGAAGCACGGCCGCTCTCGCTTTTCGTCCATCAACTGTAATCTCTGTACCATCCTCTGGGTCATCTGAGTTGTCCAGCACTTCCATCTAGTAAAATTAATTCTTCTGTGGTAGATATTAATCAAAATCCTTCTGCCATTCTCATATCAAACTTCAAATACATTTTAATCTGTTTTTGCTTCTTATGCTGTAGTGGGAGGGATAAAATTAAAGAAAAAAACAAACTGCAGAAAAGGGGCACAAGCAAATCAAGTTCTGTAGTGGTGGGTAATAATTATGGTAGTAAAACGTATTTCTAGATGAACTGCAAGTTTAAATATTAGGCTTTGACATAAGTATGAGCCTCTGCAGCCATGTTCCTGAACTCCTGAGAACAAAGCTGTTTGAAGGTGCTCAGGAAGCCCTTAGCGGGAGCAACGCTAGCAGGAGCTGTACAGTGTGCCAGCATTTCCCCCAGCACCTCCATCTCTTTTGATACCGTGTAGGGTCTTGTGAGGTATTTCAGTGAAAAATGCTGGGATGGAGATGACACACTAAAACAGAAAAAGGGAGAGAGAGAGCTTGCCAAGCTCTAGGGAGTATATAAATATATTATAAAGCCCTGGAACACTCAATAATTAATCCTGAGCAAGAAGTCTCTCTCACTTTCTTTTTTTCCTCTTTTTTTTTTTTCCACTATGGAAAGAACAACAGAACAAAGGCTTAGGAATTCCCTTCCCCCACTAAACTCAGTCACTAAAACAAAAAGGAGTTTAGTTTAACCCTTGATATACATAAAGTTATCTGCTATTTGCTTACACATCTTTTCCCTCTGTTCCCAAACTGCTTCTCCTTTCCTTTGCAGCTTTTTTTAACCCATGACAGGAGACCGACTTGCCTCCTACTTTCTGGTTTCCCTCACGCTGTGCTGCTCAGGTTTCTAATCAGAATTTCTGGAGCAATCCCAGACGCCGCTTGTCCTTGTTTCCTCGTGCAGTTTAACCTCTGCAGCGGCTCTCACTTTCAGGGACGTGTGCCGCAGGTGATGTCTGCATCAGCCTTTTTTGCTGCTGAACAGTCCGGGTTGTCTCATTTTCTGTTCTCCATCTTGGGCTTTGTCCTCTTAATTTAACTGCGAGGTGATAAGGCTGCAGGATGTGTCTTAATGTAGCTGCTCCCAAGGCAGATCCAGATGAGCCGATGCGGTTATGTGACACTGGGAGATTTGTCAACCCCGATGCGGCGGTGAGATAACGGCTTTCGGTGTCCCTGTGCTGGCGCTGGCTCATCTTCTGCTGGTCCGTGCTGGCTAACAGGAGATGCAGATTTGGGAATTTGGTTGTTTTCTGAGAGATTTGTCTCCTATGATGAAACACAGTCACCCCTTCCCACGAACCGCTGCTTGGGCCTCCTAATTTTCCTCCGACGTTGTTTCTCAAGTAGCGTGTTTGCACACACGTGCATCTGCAGAAAGAGTTGCTGATAATTTCATCAAAAGTACAGATTAATGGAGCAGCTCTGTTAACTGTCAGAACTCCCTTCTGAAAATAAGCTCCTCTTAATATCAACAGCGTTTATAATTTCCTTTACATTAGAAAAATGCCCTGAATTGGGTCTCTCTTGTGTTGGGCAACAAGAAAAAAAACACAGCCCTTGACCTGAAAAAAAAGATCTTTGCAGGCTGAATAAATAAAACGCAAAAGAGGCAGGAGGAACTCCTGCAGAAACGAGCAGAAAGAGGAATGTTTTCAAATGTCATGTTAGATTTACAACACTGGTACCTCTCATTTTTGCTCAGCCTTTGTTGAATCTGTCTTCCTTTTGTTTGTTCATGGGTATATTCTATTGTGTGTTCTCAGCTGATTCAGGGTTTGGAGGGAAGGCTGAAATCCACAGAGTTATTTTAAGACACAAATTCATGATGGTTAATGGGGAAGGGGAACTGGGCTTCAGCTGTTAGTCAGTTTTGTCTTCAAGATGGTCCTGTGGTATGGATAGGTCAATGTTACATTTGCTAAATAAGAGCCTATGCATCTGAAGGTTTAAATACAATAACACAAAAAATGTTAAAAAAAAGAACAAAACCCCCAAACCAGATTAAAATAACATAAATAAAACAAAATAAAACAAAACAAAACAAAATAAAATAAAATAAAATAAAATAAAATAAAATAAGTCCACAACAGCCTACTATTGCTACACAACACTTGGAGCAGGAGTTACCACCCTTTTCTTCCATCTCAAATCAGCCCGTCCCATTAATGATACCGACATGAATGCCTTTTTATTTTGCCCGCACAACAAGAATTTATACATAAAGCCTGGTAATAACTAAAGATTTTCTTCCTTTTAGTGATGCTAACACTGAATATAAATGTTACCTTCATTGTCAGGCAATGGAAAGGTAAGTTGAGAATAAGCAGATGCATTAGTTTATTCAAAACTAATCATAGCACAATGGTGTTTATGATGACCTGAGGTATTTCCATAGCTAATTTTTCTGAAAGAACATCTAGTGTAATGATCCTAGGTTTTACTTGGTTCAGACCCTTTGCCTCATCTTCCCCACCCATAAAACATCTCTAATGAGTCTTACATTTTTTTTGTGAAGTACTTGGAGAATTAGTGATGAAAAGCACTAATAAAAAAGGGGTAATAGGAGCAGAGCATAAGACCTAAATTTAAAGAAATTCAGAGAAGAACAAAAAACATTGCCATTGATTGCCTTACAACAAATCCTTCAGGAAGTAAATGCAGTGTGAAAGAAATTTAAATCCCCGAGTTGAAAATTCAACCTTATCAAAAATGGTTATGTCTGACTCAGAGCGTTGGGTTTTTTTTTCTCACAGCGATAATGTGGTCAGCCCTGTAAAATGTGCACCATTGGCCAAAAAGTCTTTGCTAAACCACGTAATGATGCAATTATTGTTGCAAGTGGCACCTTGACTCCACTAATTATTCAGGACATGGCAAGAGACAGAAAAACAGCGAGCTGTCATAAGTCAGAAGGAGAGCTGGAGCAATGTGTAATCCTTGTTTTTACCAACATAAGCTCTTTAGAGATTAGGGATTGTTATTATATTTGTGTCTTGTTAAGCTGAGTACCTTGACTGTGATGAATAAATAATAAAATAATTAAGAACAGCGAGCATCTAAAACATGAAGGAGAGCAGAAAGAGTGTGGAAAGTAAAGGTGAGATTGTTTTGTTGTTCAGTCACAGTTACAGTCTCGTGGGAATTGTGAGCTTTTAGGGTTTTCATATATGCAAACTAAAGTGTAAATGTTTGATTCGGGCCACCAAGGATGATTTCCCTAGTCCTGCGTATTCAGCTGAGCGAATGAAAGAAATCAATAAGTGTGAATATTTGTCAAATTACATTTGGGCCTAATGAGAGAGAAAGCTGATCATCATGCTCGAGAGAGGGCAAAGGATGTAGACTCCAAAACATGATGGAAAAAGAAAGAATTATGTTCTGCTCTGCTTCATACCCAGCCTTTATCACTGCACGATCTGAGTGCTTTCCAGTAGCGCATTAAGCAGTATGACTAACATCTGTCACATCAAGATCTGTTCTCCCTGTCACTTTTTCCATCACCACCACTCCCCTTGAAAAGTGGGAGCATTTGATGTGCAGGAGACAGTTTCATTTTGGTAGGGTTTGGGAGAGGGGGTTGTGTGCCTTTTTTTTTTTTTTTTTTTAATGCGCAGACAGCTCTCTGTTTAGGTTGGAGAATGCAGTGGAGCCACATTTGAAACAGAGATGATAAGGTCTGCAGTAGTCCTGCAGAGGTTTGTTAACTTCTCACACACTCATCAGTTCCTAAAGGTAGAAGGTTTCTCCGTGGACTTTTAGAGAAAAGGGCAGATTTTGAGTCTGATTCAGGACTCTATGGGAGGGTGTTGTGCAGAGTTTGAATCACAGAAGTGTTACAAACCTGAAAATCCCATCAGTAGGGTTGTGCAAGGACTTTGGAGAGACTCGGAGGATGGGTCAAACCTTGAGGTTCAAACTCAACCCTTTAGTCCCATACAAGTCAGGAAGGGTTTTGCTGCAGAAGGAGCAGACTGAGGATTTCATATTTTGGCCTTGCTAATGACAACACTGGTAAAACTCCAAGGTCTGTAGATATTGATTCTGTTATACTCTGTTCTCCACAGATGATAGTGCTGATGCTGATTTGAACTGCATTGGCATTCATGAAGTAATTTCTCATTTTAACACTCAGATAACTGGGAGCAGGACCAGGACATCTGGGTTTCAGATTTTCCTGGAAATGTGGTTGCTGGGATTTGTGGTGTTGGTTTTTAAAAAGAACAAAATATATTCAGCCAGACTGTAAAAGAGAAAATAATCAATTCCAGTGATTTTTAACCTTTTTTATTTAAGAATCATTAACATCTTCAGTTGGAGGTATTCCTCTCTAAGAGGTGTAACCTATTTGCATTCCTCTTGCTTTCTCTCAGTTTTCTTTTGCAGATCTGTTAGAACTTGTCTACAGAACTCATTGCGGTCTGTGGACTGGTATTGAAAATCATTGACCTGTCTAAATTAAGACTTGTATAGAGATTTCACAGGCAAGAGATTCACTGTAACTGTCATGAGTCTATTGAAAATTTTGCTTGATTTGATTTTTTTTTTATTGTAATTTGCACCTTCAGAAATTATGATTTCATGTGAAGACCTGAGCTTTCCGTTATGTATAAAAGGAAAAATTGAAAATATGACCCCAGTACAGTCTTTTAATAACTTGTTGATATTTTCAGGAGAGTAATTAATGATTTTAGAATATTCTGGGTTAACCATAGTGCAGGTATTTGGAGCAGTTATAAGGAGAACGATCCAGCTTCCCCTCTCCCCTTCCAGGACTACCAGGAAGGTTTGGGATGAGTAAGGCAGAAAGAATAGGTGATGGTATGGGCACAGAAAAAGAGGCGTGAGTTGGAGGCATCCAGGAGCCCAGGGTATATCCTATGGTTCTGGTCCTCCAACTCCTTCCAGGGTACGTGACTTAACTCCTCATTATTATTGATATCAGCCTTGAAACTCAGAATGTCTTAAGGTGAAGAATGGAAAATTAATTGACATAGTGAATGATGAAGACTCAAACTGAAATGGTGGAGGGAAGAGGGATATATAGTGAGCTGCTGCAATATCAGTGGGCTGGCAGACAGTAGGTTAGAGAAGCACATAATTATTTCTCATTGGGCATTTTGGTTGGAGGGGGAAAGGTGGTCACACCATCTGGCAGCCTTTTGTGATTTAGTCCCAGCTGGTTCTTCTAGTGAGGGCTCCCAAAGAGACTTGAAAGCTGGCCTTGTTCACTAGAAACTGTTGTGAATTGGCTCATATGCTCAAAGTCAGAAGAGGCTGTTCAAAAAGCAAAATTTTGGATGCTCACACAGAAAATTTTAATAACTTTCAGGCCAAATCTCATGACTTTGGCAGTTCAGCTCATCAGTTCTGGAGTTCCTGGGATTGCTAGTCTTCCTGCCCTGGAAAGGCTTAAACACATGCCTACTGCTATGCACTGAATAAAGCCCTACAAACATCATGCCATGTATAGACTTAAACATGTCTGTCAGTCTTTGCAGAACTGATGTCTTACGCTATAAAGTCTTTAACAGAGGTGCCAAAAGTTCAGATGTGACCATTTGTTTATATGTTTATAGGGGCAGGATACTGAAAAAATGCATTGTAAAACATTTCCATTATTTCAGTTATTATTTTTTATGTAGAATTTTTCTATCCGTGGTTGTGTCTGATTCTTGCCATGTCAATGTGGTGGAATAAGGGCTCATCCTCCTTTGAAAAAGTAGTAACCAAGTTTCATTGTCTCTGTGGTTAATACTTAACTGCCACCTTTCCAGTTCAGCTCCTGTAACTTCCACTTCGCTTTTAACCCCCTTTAATTCTGTCCAAGCGGCTGCAAATAAAGCAATCGTCATTGCTTCCTGGTACAGACTATCCCCTTTCTTCTCCCTTCTCTTTTTATCCTTAAAATGATCTGCAGGATCTGGTTGCTTTACACCAATTTGAAGCACGTTGTTCAGGAGCCCAGACAGCCCTCCCTGGCAGCATCTCGTTTCAGCTCATGTTATTTCATGTGCGCTGTCTCTTGCACCTAGTTTCACTCTCATCTCAGAGCAAGCTTCAAGCATTGCATCTCCCTCTCCTCCTTCGTTTGCCTGCTTTCAGGCTCACTGCTCCCGAGAAGCAATCACCCTCCCTCTTAGCAATCCTCCCTCAGTCACTGTTGATGTGGTAATAATTCACTAGTGCAAAAGCTGAATATATAAATGGAGGATTAAAAAAGATTAAGAACAGTGGCAGAATTAAATCAAATCTGTGATATCTTGTTTCTCTTACCCTTCCCTCTCCCATTTCTCCAAGAACCACTCAGACCCCTACTCTTGCATTGCAAGGCAGAATTCAGTATAAGAGCAATAGGGGTGTGTGTGGGTGTGTGTGGGTGTGTTTTGCAGGGGGACAATCAGAAACAGAGCATCAAGCCCTAAGATCTAGAACCTGGAAACCGATCTGTAAGGACACTCCTTTTTACATCCTAAGAAAATTATGACAGTGCCTTCTCACTTAGAGCACCGAAATTCCTGCTGAATAAGAGTCATTGCTTGTCCATCTGTTTGCTTTTTTTTAATTAGTTAGACTGACAAGAAGCTGCCTGCCACATTTTGTGTTGAATTCATTCTATTTAGCATGGGCTGGCTGCAAAGCAACTCCCTGCTTCAGTCAGATGGAGAGACCTGGCAGATGGGACATCTTTCAAGGTCATTTTTGCATGTGTCTGTGGGTATATGTGGCCAGAATAACCTTCACTGTGTCACTTTTATTTAAACACTTTTTTCCCCCCCTTTGGCTGTAATATATTGAAAATACTACAACTTAAAAATATTCTGTAAATACAAACTCATTTTCACAGCCTTCACATCTTTTAAATATGTCATCAAAGTTTATTTTGCTAGCAATAAAACCATAAAATGTGATAATTTATGGAAG
Organism: Aptenodytes patagonicus; assembly: GCF_965638725.1. Classification (NCBI taxonomy): domain Eukaryota; kingdom Metazoa; phylum Chordata; class Aves; order Sphenisciformes; family Spheniscidae; genus Aptenodytes; species Aptenodytes patagonicus. The sequence goes on from NC_134949.1 coordinate 222,956,557, forward strand.
CAGCGGTGTCAGTGTATGAAATTAAGGAACAAGTGGTGAGTGGAATCAACAAGAGAACCAAGTAGTAGCAAAGACCCCAATTTTTATCATTTGCAATCCCATCAGACTCTGCCCTTAGACTCTGACACAGCAGCAGTAGCTACTCAGTAAAGCCGAGACATCAGCTGGCCTGAGAATGGCCAGTCTGTCCAGAGGCTTTCATCTTAGATCCCCCTCCATTGACACAATTCTTCCTTTATGCAGGACGTTTGTTAGAGTGAAGTTTTCCGCTTGACTCTACCAAGTTTTGTGTCCTTGGTGAGGAACGCTGGGCGGTTTACAACCTGGGATCCTTCACCACCCTCCTTTAGTGACCGTCCAGACTTCTTTCAACTACACAGGGACCTTTCAGGGAGTGGGCAGAAGAATTCTTTGGATACCTACAAAATAATACATAAATGTGATGGTGCACGTATGTACATGTCTACTTACAGTCCCATAGCACATCTGTACATACATGCTCTACAAAAAGGACAGAAGATAGTAATTACTTGTAGAATATATAGCAAGTATAGAAGCAGAACAGTTTTTCCATTCAGAACCAACCGTGAAAGAATGCAAAAGCCATTCAGTTTATGTGACTGAGCAGAAAGCTGATAGATCATCATTTTTTTGAAGTGCAGATGTAGGTAAAAGTTGTAAAGATAAAGATTCTATCATCTTCAGTCTCCGAGAGGGAATTCGGTTGCAGCTGACCTGGAAATCCCAGGGTGATTCTGTGTGTACCCTGGAAGGTCAAAATCTTTTGTGCTATTTTCATCTTGTAAAATAATACAATATTTCATTTTAATGTGGTGCCTTATGCCTGAAACAAAAAGCATTAACATATTTGTTCATTCTTAAAAGTGTTTCCAACGAATCTACTCAAAGCCTGTTTCCAGTATTTGAAACTACTATAGCAGGTTCTCTATATACAACATCGGTCCTTTTTTGCTATTCTGTTTTTAAAACATACCCATCATTTTTTAATCTGTTTTTAACACATCAAAACAAGAAAACCCAAATCTAATCAAATGGATTACCGAGGATTAACTAAAGTGGATAAGGACCTTTTTGTGGGTTCATAATCACTTCTAGTTGCATAATATACCTATTATGCCATACCAGAATAATTTATTCATACTTAGAGAGTTGTATAAGCTTTTGTCTGAGCATTTTCCTTCTATCCAAGAAGAAAAAAGGATCACACATTACTGGTCAGTAAAACTTGTTTTTGTCACAATGGATGAATGAATAGAGTAATGGACTATTTTAACATTACTAATAGTCAGTTACAGGCCTGAAAAAAGATCTGTGTAGGAGAGAGATAATTTTAGGACATTTAAGAAGTAAAAAATGAAATTATACATGTGTACACATATATATTCATACCCATGCGCACACACACGTATACACATCAGATAAATCTTTATTTGCCTTTTTGTCTTCCAAACAAATAGTGGAGAGAAAAAATATTTACATTTGAAATATTTCTGATAATACTGAAAACTCCATAACTACAAACATCCAAAACTGATGAGCGTAGGTATGTTCTTCAAAGAAAATTTTAGCTACAACTAGACTCATTTTGGATACCTCAGCCTGCAAGAATAATGGTGATGTAAAATCTGACATAATCTTTATGCTTCTCTAAAGTTCATTCTGTAAGTGTAGCTTGAGATGGGCTTTCTTCTAGACTACAAAAACAAGCTGAGTGTAGCAGATAATTAACATATTTCTAATCACCACTTTTTACTGACTAAAGGTGAAAATTGTATTATTTGAAAATGTGTTATCTGCTATGGTTAAACAATACATTTTCAAGATGTACTAATCCCTGTCAATGTTAAATGGATGATAATGAAAAAAAGTGAGCATCAACACATCAGGTAGTTTTCTGAATAAATGTGTTTTTTCTAGTCTGGGCTAAATCATTAAGTATAAACCACTCTGTACCTGAGTAAAAGAAAAAGGAGCTGAATTGTAATTTCAAAAGATGCAAAATAGTTGTGAATGAGAATCAGTACGATCCTCTGCTTTGACTTTCCAACAAGGGAATGTGAAGACAAGGGGCAGTCATCCACCATGTGGGTGGTGGGACAGCTGAGCATCTCCTCCCTAAGCCTTGTGTGACATGGGAGAACGCCAGGCAAGGCATTGGGACAGGCAACTGCCACTGCGCACGCTCAGACAGCAGAGGTGGGGGTGGAAAGAGGCACAAGTCCCTCGGCTTTTGCACAGTGCAGAAGGCTCTCACCCCTGCAGGAACCCCGCCGGTTGGGGCCAGCTGTTTTCTGGGATGATTAGCTGTATCCAGAGTTTCAGGTCAAGGACATGGAGGGAATCCACAGCCTTGTGCTGGGGGAATGGATGGGCTGCCAGAGCTTCAGCAGCAGTAAGGACACCCTCAGTTCCTCCCTCCTACATCGTTCAGTGATATAGTTGTCCACAGGGGACCTGACGCTCTGGTAGATCTCCTCTAGTTTTGTGTTACCCCGTAGCACAGCACTTACTCGGTAATTTCTGTGCCAATTCTACAACCTCTGCGTGTCTTTTGTTTTTCAAACGGCTATGCTGTAGTTCAGTCTTAAGTTAAACAGTTTAACTGATGAAGAACTAACACGAAATCTAGATACGCTCTTTGAGGAGGTAATCATGCTAATGGTTTAGCCTGAATTTATCTAGTTTCATCTTCCAAACACTGGCTGGTACACTTTGTTTGTTTTTACTTCTTTTAAATTAAAGACCAATTTACAGTCAGAAAGCTCTTCCTTCTCTAAGTGCATATAACCCATGACCAGGTCAACTCTCGGTCATCTACAAGTATACTAAATAGATTGGGAAACTATGATTTCCCCTTAAAGGCATGTTTCCCTATCTTAGATTAACCTTTTAAGGTAATTTCCAAAAGCTTTCTTAAATAATATCTTTTCTGGAAGTGTGATTGCTGGAAACAGTCCAGGAAAAACCTCACAAGTCCTATCACTAATAGCATTTCTATACTCTAACAAAGATTTTATTTGCATTCTTTGTTACAACATCACATTTTTTTACTTTTTTTCTTTTTTCAGTTGGTTATCCAGGAAGAAGCCTTAGATCTTGTTTCAGCATAGCATATCCCTGCCTTTTAAGCATCGTCTGTATCCCTGGTTCCTAGATGGAGGACCTTGCGTTTGTCTGAATTGAAATGCACATTTTATTAAATGAGTAACTCTTAACAAAATACTCACAAGGGTCAGGGCATCTAAGACCCTCCCTCTCTCCCAGTCTGCTGATTTTTATGCATAATGAAACTGAATGAGTGGGAGATGAGTTTTAATGTTTTTTTAGTAATTTCTTCAATTCATTTCACTATGTTTAAACAAGCGCTAAACTTCATTTCCTCTCCCTAAAATGATGTAATCAGACTGTCGAGTCTACGACTTGTTTTGATGGTAGATAGTACTTGATTATTATTAATGCAAACAGTTTAATATCCCCCCGAGCCACAGCCAACCTGCATGAAAAGAAATGTTCCCTGGCTATAATATCAGGAAAGCAAACTGAGCTGGCCTCCTCATTGTTAATTTGGAAAAGAAAACGGAAAGACTTGCAGCTGGCCACAAATTTCTCATTTGTACCCCAAGCAATGTTTGAATGTTGCATTTCTTTTCTTTTTGTAAAAGTGTAAGTGTGGTCTGTTAAAAATCCACTCAAACTTCCTTTGAAACATATTTATCTTTTGAGGAAGGCTTTTTTTCATAATAAAAATATTATCCAGAGGAAGCAGTTACATGCATTCAACAAATTTACAAGGTGATATTGTTAACATAGATTTTACTACCAGAGGTCTTGCCAAGGGCCATACCTTTTCTCCCTGATTATATGATTTCCTCTTTGTTTGTTCAGCACACTCCAGTCCCTTCTTCCTTCTGGTCTCTCCGCAGCCCATTTCTCATGCTGTTGGTCTGCTGCGTGAGCTCCCATTTCAGGCAATATAAAGCCTGTCACAGGCCATGTGCTCAGTACTTTCCTGCTCTATGAAGTGACCGCCCATGCTGGCACCTGAGTCTAGAGGGACGTAAGTCTTTCTTTTTTCTCCTCAGCGCATCCAGTTCCTGCACGGTTAGCGTTTGCAGAATAAAATCCATCTTTGCTCACACTGCAGTCAGTCCTTGCCCTAAGGCACAGAGGAAAGTGTTTAGGATGATGCACCAGAGTTTTCAGAAGACGGGATAGACACCATGGCTCGTCATCACTTACAGAGTCTTCCCTTACTTATTGTGTGGCAGAAGGTTTCACCAGCACATTCAGGATTTTTTCTGGGGGGTGCTTGGAGAGAGTGTAGATGCTGTGATGGATCCAGCAGGACATATAGGAAGTGGGGTTAAGGGCTTGCTGGTTTTAGAGGATCATAGGGAAGGCCACCACAGGCTTGGAGTAGAGAGGCTGGTGCGTCACTGGTGTAAACGTGCCAACAAGTCTGTACTGTTTGGCTGACATGAAACAGAGAGAGGTCTACAGCAGCTCTGCTAACTTGGCATGGGGGCTGTTACCTTACCAGACTCTAATTGCTTAATCATTACTCCTTGTTTAGGGGCCGCTTCCATGCAGCCCAGACAGATGGACTGCTTTGATATCAGTGTGGAGATGACTACATTTTTTTCTCCTGTAAAATATTTTTAGAAGACTCTTGCAATTTATTTTTCAGTTCTCACTTACTGCTTTTCCATGCCTCACCATTTTTCTCTTTCTTTCCTCATGCATTCTGCTTCATGTCTTTCTTTGGAAAGAACTGCTTTAATACATTACACGCATTATCCAGCACCTCCACAAAGAACAAAAGGAAGTCTAAGTGCCAGAAGAGGGAGGATGCGTACAAAAGGAGCTCAACTTATTTCTATATTATAATTAAAGCTATTAAAATAGTTCTGTATCCAACAGTGACGTTCTGTATCTTTGCAGCAGCTCCAGAGTCAGAAGAAAACTTGAGGCTTTACTTACAGGCCTCCAGGGAACAGCAGCTTCTCAAGGCCATAAATACCTTATTGCCATCAACATGGCTTCTCCTGCTCTCAGGGTTTTTCTGAATTGTATAAATAAGGATCAGTGCTGAGAAAGGCTGTGTATCTTCAGTAGTCATTGACTCTTGTTGAACGGAGAGCCCTTGGGTCCTTGCAGGATCCAGTTACTCACTGATCATTAAGCTGATAACAACTGCCTCTTCTTAGAGTTGGTCATTTTTCTTGTAGTGCTGACCCTCCAGACAAAAAGCAACAAAACAAACAACAACAACGAAAACAAACAAAACAAAACAAAAACAGAGAAAAATAAGGATAATTAATCTCAATGGAAATAAATATTGGACTAGATTTCCTTCCTGTGACTCCTCGTTATTAATAATTTAAATATTTGGAGAGTTTTGGATAGGTTACATAAACCATGGATAATAAGGAGGCAAAAGATGAGAACTGGCATGACACTTTTTCACTGAACAGGTCAGACGTTCAGGTAACATGCACCTCACTGTTCGTCAGATGCTGAATTCATCTCCATACGTAGAAGACAGACTTTCCCATAATGGGCAGTAAGACACAAGCCTCTAAAACCTGATCTTCAACTATATATATATATACATTTATATTCAGGGATCTTATCAAAAAGTCATCCCCCTTTTCTGCTGAATCCAGTAGCAGAGTGTACTCCATGGTAGCACCTAGCTACATGTTTTTGAGGTGAAAGCATTTTCACCTTTCAGTATTTGCTCTGAAGCTTTGATAGGGAAAGAATTGGGTAAGAAGATCTTGCGGTTTTGAAGACCTCTTGTTTTGGATATACTTAGGTCAGAGGGCTTTGACTTGCAACAGAGATAACAAACTGGAATCTGGACTTGGACTCCCACAATCAACTGAAAATTTCTCAGAGCCTTATCCAGGCTCATCTCCCAGGACCAGGAAATCTCAATTTCCAGGCTATGTCATGTCAACTCCTAATATTTTTTTCCAGGAGTGAAGTTAGCTTAAAATCACCAAAAAGCATATTCTGTTCCATGGGATTGTTCCACCCACTTTCTCTTCATCATTTACCTGTTATAGATTCTGATGTTTTAGGAAAGTTTACTTCTATTTTTTCCCTTCTAATTCCACCTCATTTCTACTCTGTGCAGTGGCTAAATGTTCCTTTTCCTCCTCTTTTTCACACATTGTGAACATTTGCCATTGATTAGCATATCTTTGTCCTTCATCAAGATCCCATTGAAACCTCTGCAAAACCTCCCATAAAAGTCACAAAGAGCCAACAGTGCCTTAGTCATCACTTTCCCAAGTTATTCAGAGGCTGTTTCCTCACAGATCAGTCCTCCTACCTCTTTAATTGTTTGAGTGGATGCCTCTGAAGTGCCTCCAGCTCTTTCAGTTAATGAGGTGTTTCAGCTGAACACCTTTCCAGATGTTGTGTCACTGGCACTAGGCACAAAGGCGAGGTTGTTACCACCTTACGCAGAAACATGGTGGTAATTCTGTTTATGCACTCTGGAATAAAGTTTTAATACGTTTTTTTGGGGGGTTGGGTTTTTTCGATCTATTTTTTTTTTTCCCCTGTTATGTATCGATTACAAATTTATGTCTAATTTACAGGTTAGAAATGAGCAAATGACTTGAGTACGTTTTCAGCAGCTGTAACCTGCCATCTGAGGTGATGATATTTCATTCCAGTGTGGGTTGTTTCCCTTCAAATTGTCACTTGCGCTGCTGTTTTAGAACTGCAGGTTGCCCTCAGCTTTCTGGTCATCATTTTGAGGGTCTGGCTGAAGCACTTAACAGGATGAAGACTGTGATTTTCTGCCCCATGTTGATGCTTGTATCTGCTTGTCTGTTTTTTCACAAATACTTGACCTATTATTTGACCTAGGTGACTAGTACAGATCAACTCTGAAATAAATACTTCATAAATTTTAAGGCCAGAAGGGAATATTATGCTCATCTGATCTGACATTCTACAAGCAAAAGGCCATGGAGTTTGACAGGTAGCTCCCATCTTCTGGTTTTGCTGAAATATGTATTTTAGAAAGTCTTGTCTCACGAGATTTGCAATGATAGGCAGTCTGCCTTATCTCCCAATGACTAACTGCCCTAACTGTACCAATAAAAAAAGAAAAGAAAAAATTATGCAGCATATCCAGAGTCAATTAATCCAGCTTTAGAGTCCAGTCATTAGATCTTGTTGTTTCTTGAACTTTTAGATTGCTATAATAAATCTTCTACCCATGTAAGCAACTGCACTTGCAAGGAAAATGACAAACTCAGGGGCTTAGATATATTGTCTACAGATGTGTGTTAAGCAATAAAAAGAAGATTTAAGGTGAGGAAAAAATAAATATTAAATTGTTGATCTGTTTGTGGAAAATGCATTTTCCCCATAAGAGTATTAAAAAGAGTGGAAAAATTGCTCATCATAAATAATTGGAGAAGGCTGACTAATGGCCCAAATTTCCTTTGGCATTTTGTTTTCTCCCTCCTCTTGGAAGATATTACTTCAAAACTTGGGGGGCTGTTGTTTAGTGTTTTTATTTCCTCCCCAATATAATTTGATTCAGTGATGACTTCCCAATGAAAGTGGTTTTGTTCTGAAAAAGAATTGTGAAAAAGAAAAAGAAATCAAATGTTAATTTCTGCTCACATAAACTAATGGCATCAATGAGAAGTAAATTTGAATAGAAAGTAATTCATAAGTACAGCAGGGGTCTGGTTTTCTGTCACCGTGGAATGTAATTAAAATGGAGCTTTCATAGATATAAATTTGGAGCAATCAGAATTTTCCATCTGTTACTGCATCCATTTCTGAGTGGTTCCAGAGCTGGGGGATCTAGCTTCTTCCAAGACAACTGTTTCTTGACTAAAGCAAGCTGCCCAAGCAGTGGCCGTTTCAATTCAAGTGCAAGTTACACAAAAATTATCAATTCCTTTGAGATGGATTGTCAAGGTAGGTCTTTTCTGCAATAAATGGGGTGAGCGTGTGCTGAGTGTCTTTACTCACGGTATACAGTTTCATAGCTTGTTCTGGCTCTATAGAGCCCCTCGTATTTTGGCGAACAGCAGAGCTGTCAGCCTCCAAACGCCATGCCAGCATCCTGTGCACAGTCTGCCAAAAGGCAAATGATGGTTTGAAGACCAGCAAAGTGATGCAGAGCTGGTCCAACTTTGTGATTCCTTTGGGCAGGAGGGAAGATTGCTTTGGGTTCTCATTTGTGATAGCTCAAACACATGCCCTAAAGCCCTGGGTGGAAACGTAAATATGTGCTCCACTAATCAGAATGGCTTATTAGTTATGAGCCCCCTTCCATTTGTGCACGGGGGGTAAAGTGGGCAACGGTGAGCACCCTGGCCTTAAGTGCCCAGAACAGAAATTAAAATGCGAACAATGAGCAGAAGACAAACCCATCAGGAACTCAGGGAGAGGATGAGGATTGCTGGAGAGGCTGGTGGTACAAAAGGTGTCGAGATCATTCACAGAGCATAAAGACATAGCTCTAGTACTATAATTAGATTAGGTGTCTGTGGTTTAGATATACCTGCAATGAGTCATTAACAATCCTTAGATAAAGCAACATTAATCTGATCCCATCACGTTTGCCACCTTTCACTGGACAAAGCACTTGGAAAGAGACTTTGATGAAAGCGTGTTATGAAAATTCTTAATGGGTGGGATTTAAACCCAGTGGATTATAAGCCTTTATTAACAGCTCACCTGTAAATCCCGATAATTTTCCTTTCTGTGAGTTTCCAGTGTAATATTTGCACACCCTGATTATAAATTTTGAAGAAATAGCTTATAACTGTATTTAAAATGCAGCATTAAAGCAGTTAAACAGCCTCCTTATTAGCATTAGAACTATAGTCAAAACACATTATACTTGGCTAATAAATTTATTTTTTATGTAATGGAAATGCCATCAAAGCATAGTTAATCTGAATTGAATTAGATTATAATTGGAGCTCTTGTGCACAAGGAATTAAAATGATTCTTTATTGTTGCAGACTGACAATGCAGCATTTGTTACTCCCTCCTCACTACTCTTCTAAGTGGCAGCTGTAATATTAGTGTGCGCATCTCGTAAGCCGTGCATGTAATATTACTATGTCTCTGAGCATGGAGTTTAGCAGTAAGACGGAGGGAAATGTATTGCTCTGGATGTAATTCATCACACTTTCACCCCATTCATTCAGAGGTGCATGTACTTGAGAAACAGTCTTGTGCACAAGCACCCTCTCTTTTTTGGCTGTGCTTCTGGCTACATGTGTTAGTGTGGATGGTGTGAGTATGAGTTCCCAGGACTCAGAGGAAAATCTCAAGTCCTCTTTTACAACGTTAAAGGCTGAATGGTAAATATGCACCCCAGGGCTTAGCCATACTCGTCAGACTTACTGACCGCTCACCCAAATAGCTGAAGTAATTTCCCCGAGACTTTATACGTGCAACTTACATCTCTGGTGAACACGGCATGATAAAGGGATGCTGATGTCATGGAGGTTTTGGTGTCTTTCCATCATCTGCAGGGCACCAGGGAAGGATCCACACACTGTTGCAGTGTGCACAGGTTCACTCTTACGCTGCCTAACTGGTAGGCACACTGCAAAGAGGTGATGGAGCGAGGGTGGCATGTGCAATGCCCTGCTAACGGGGATTTTTTTGCCCGAGAGCATGTGTGTATGGTGAGGACAGATACGTCCCTGCTACGGGAGGAGAACTGGTGGCAGCACCAAGAGAAAATCCGAAGCAAAAAGCAAAGGGTAGATGTCCCCACTCAGGACACTACCACGCTCATCACCATGGTACCTAGGCATGTCGTCAAGGAAACAATGTTAGGACCTTTCGAGCAACAACTATCTTTAGTGACACTTACACTGTCACTAATATAACTCTTCCCCTGGTGCAGGTATGAGGTCTGGGAAGGAAGAAGAGGAAAGCAGCAGGGAGTGATTCTCTTTTTTCCTTCTTTTTTTTTCTTGTTTCCCCTATGTTAAACCAAAACAAATGAGCAAAATGCATTTTACCCACTCATAAAACCAACTGGTGCTGTAAACAAAGAGAAAGCAGGATATTAATAAAGTGTAACTCAGCTGAGAGCGAAGGGAACATCCCCTGTAAGTCTGTCTGATTTCGATGTCATCTATCCCAAATTTACAGTGTGGCAATTTCTAGTTGCTTATAAACCATTAAAATTTGCAGCACAGTAAGCAGCTAATGTAATTTTGCCTGCAAGTGGTATCATGTCTTGGATCCGCAGGGAGATGAGCATACTCGTGTCTTATCATTGCCTTCTGTGGTAGGTAAAAGTGCCCAGTGCTATTGGGCTTAGGCCCAGTGTGAGTTAGTTGAAGTTCATTACTGACAACCTGGGGCTCAGTTCCACTTATCTGCAAGTTCTCATTTAGCTTGAATCATCACAGTATCAGAGCATCTTCCAAAAACACGTTAAGTAATCAGATTAGTACCCAGCACATCTGGTTTTATCTCTCTCTCCTCTTTTTCTCCACAAGAGTAGCACAGGGCAAAGAGGCGCTTTCACTCAGAAAGATGACATTGCTACCAAAAACCAGAATACATCCCAAGCCAGCCTGGCAGAATGTTATTAATGCTTCAAAGTCAAACACTGAAAAACATAGAAAATCCAAAATGAAGGTTGCCTGTGAGACGTTTATTGTCTCTTTTATTTAGTATTCATTAAATACACAGGTTTTGTTGGTAGGGGATTTATTTTTTGACTCCTTATTTCATGCAGTACTGTAAGTGGAGAGTGCTTAGATGTTTTTATCTTTATGATTTTTTTTTATAAATAATTATAATAAAAATAGTATACACATATATTATTTTCACCTTTTTGCGGCTTATTGACTGGAAGCAAAGAAATTAATTTGCTTATGTTCTTTTCTGAGGTATTCTGAGGTATTCAGCAGTTTTGTCCCTTTGTCCTTGAGGAAAGTTAATTAACTGATATTTATATCTTTCTGTAAGGTAAGGGAGAGGTGTTAGCTCCCATTTTCCCTTCCAGTGCCTGATGTCTCAAAGCATAATGCCATATGATATGGCCCAGATTCACCCCGTCAGCCTTTGCCGGTCCCTGTTTGCTCTTCCCACCACCAATCCCAGCCCCATCAGATCCCTGTTACAGTTTTCTGCTTCACTTCTTTCTGGTTTGGCTTTTTCCCCTTCTGCATTTCAGCCTTACAGCTTTGATGGTGGCATGGGGTCAAGATCAACATAGTTCCTGACCCCAACCTGGAGAAACTGAGAATAATCATTACAACGGAAAGTCTGGCTTTACCCTGTAGACCTGTTTTGAAAATACTTAGCCAACTTGCCCCAATATCGTGCTGAAAATCTAGTCAGTGCTAGGAGCTGTGAAAGGGAAGGACCTTTGGCAGAGGTGGATTTTTCGGGGCAGGACATGGTTTGTTATAAACTAGAGTTATATGCAGAGACCGGTATCACTGGAGCTGAATATCTGTTAGAAGGTGCTGAATGCCTTGGGTTACTGCTCTTGACTTCAGTTAATACAGGATTAAACTCTGATTGTCTTCAGCTCCCATGGACATGCGTGAGAAGTGAATTTGCTCAGCGTCTTGCAGGCTCTCGCCGTAGAGAATCCATTTCCAAATGCTGTATGTTATTTTCTAGAAATGATTTTACAGTGTGTTTAAACACCTCTATTAAATTATTTTTTTCCCAAGAAAGTACCTACTGCTTATTCAGTGCCTGGAATTCAGTGGATTGCCAAATCAGTTTTGTTTTGTTTTGTTTCATTTTGTTTTCTTAGTAGCTTAACCTACAGAGGAATAAAAACTAGGCAATGACAGAAAAAGTAAGATTAAAACAAGGGTCAAATCTTCCTTTTCATAGTAAGGGCAAAAAGAGTTACATGGGCTTTAACTGAAGCTGAATAGATCTATGGAAAACTATACCATGCAAATCCTACTTCCAGCTTGTTCGTATATCCAGAAGCTGCATAGCTGCCCAAAGCAAGAGGACGGCTCGAAAACTCATGAAAACAAGTGCTCCACACTCTACCCTCCCACTCCCAGCAGTTGTCCTGTGTCTACGCCTCTTGCTGTGGGGCTGCAAACTATTCAGCTAGAAAGTCAGTGCTGACAGAGGTAGCTTAAATATACTCAAAAACCTTTAAAGTTCAGTTAGATCTCTAAAATACATTTCAAAGTCCTTCCTCCTGCTGGAAAGAGTTGGAGTGAGAGAGTCTTAAGAAAACCTGGGTGGCTACCCTGGAGAGTGTGAGAAGAAAGGTACACCGGCTCTAGCGCTGGCAAGGAAACATGCAGAACTTCGTATTGTGCTTTTGCTTTGCTCCTCAGAGCTAAATTTACCCTTGCCTGGTTTCTGGTGCTGTTGAACACTAACAGCAAAGAAACCCAACTACTGGAGCGCTAGACATTGTTACTGGGGATTGCTGAACCCTAGTTTTGTCTTGGCCACAACCATGAACGATGTCTGTGCCTGGGAGAAGCTTTGGCAGGAAGCTTCATCTCGGCTCTGCTCTTGTTGGCGGCCGGTCACGAGCGGTGTTCCCCAGGGCTCAGTACTGGGGCCGGTCTTGTTTAATATCTTTATTGATGATCTGGATGAGGGGATTGAGTGCACCCTCAGTAAGTTTGCAGACGACACCAAGTTGGGCGGGAGTGTTGATCTGCTCGAGGGTAGGAAGGCTCTGCAGAGGGACCTGGACAGGCTGGATGGATGGGCCCAGGCCAACTGTATGAGGTTCAACAAGGCCAAGTGCCGGGTCCTGCACTTGGGCCACAACAACCCCATGCAGCGCTACAGGCTTGGGGAAGAGGGGCTGGAAAGCTGCCTGTCAGAAAAGGACCTGGGGGTGCTGGTCAACAGCCGGCTGAACATGAGCCAGCCGTGTGCCCAGGCGGCCAAGAAGGCCAATGGCATCCTGGCCTGTATCAGAAATAGTGTGGCCAGTAGGAGGAGGGAAGTGATCGTGCCCCTGTACTCGGCCCTGGTGAGGCCGCACCTCGAATACTGTGTTCAGTTTTGGGCCCCTCACTACAAGAAGGACGTTGAGGTGCTGGAGCGTGTCCAGAGAAGGGCAACGAGGCTGGTGAGGGGTCTGGAGAACAAGTCCTATGAGGAGCGGCTGAGGGAACTGGGACTGTTCAGCCTGGAGAAGAGGAGGCTGAGGGGAGACCTCATCGCTCTCTACAACTACCTGAAAGGAGGTTGTAGCGAGGTGGGTGTTGGTCTTTTCTCCGAAGTAACAAGTGATAGGACGAGAGGAAATGGCCTCAAGTTGCACCAGGGGAGGTTTAGATTGGATGTAAGGAAAAATTTCTTTACGGAAAGAGTGGTGAAACATTGGAACAGGCTGCCCAGGGAAGTGGTGGAGTCCCCATCCCTGGAGGTTTTTAAAAGACGTGTAGATGAGGCGCTTAGGGACATGGTTTAGTGGGCATGGTGGTGTTGGGTTGACGGTTGGACTCGATGATCTTAGAGGTCTTTTCCAACCTCAATGATTCTATGATTCTATGATTCTATGATTCCTGCCCCTGGGGCCTCCTGCAGCACAGCAGCCAGCGCATGCTTCTGCTGAAATACATTTAACCTCCCATTGGGTATGGGTCAGGTAGAGCTGGTCAAGTGATAACAGCCCTGCACCTGCAGCCATGCGGGGTTGCAGCAAGAAGGATGCTGAGACGGAGTTGTGCAGCGGGTATCAGCAAAACAAGTCTCATATATCACTTTGATAAGCTAGCGGGGGTGGGAAGGTCTGGGAAACCTCAAATCTCTTTGTGGCCTTCACTTTTCAGTGTCTCCATTTAACCGCCCCCACACACTACTACTGTCTGTCTCGTCTAATTTAAAGTGTAAATTCTTCAGGGCAGGGACTGTCTCTCACTGTGTGTTTGCGTGGTGAGGCCCTGATCCTGATTGGCAGCTCCAAGTACACTACAAATCTATTTTAATATAACCCCAAATTGAAAATTCTGTATCTCTGAGCCTTAGGGGATGTGGGACTGTATTCGGGAAAGCAGAAGCTCTGAAAAAATGCGGAAAGGTCATTGCAGACAATGTACTGAGTATGAACTCTGAATGTGGAGCTAATGGCTAAGAGACAAGGCTAATTTTGCACTTGGTCAAATGCAGGCAAGTTGAACAGGACGATGGAGGCATCACTAACCATGTATTAGGATACTGAGGGAAGCTAGAGTTGACATGTATCTCCATTTCTCATGTCTATCCTTCTGAAAAGCTGTTGAGAAAATAGAAAGGATTTCAGAAAGAGATAAAAGATGATTTAAAGGCTGGAAATCTCACCAAACTTCAGTCACTTAAGTGAGGCATCCAAGTGAAGGTCATCATTGCCCTAGAATAGTTAAATAGTTACCGGAGAGAGACAGACACCTTCAGGGGATATTCACATTCGAGGTTAGTTAAACTGCCTTCTGGAGGAGCCTCCACTGATGACAGAGGGATGCTCAGGCTAGTAAGCCCAGGTAGTTGCCTGAGTTTGGTACCATCAATCTTGCCACCCCAAGAAAGAATAATTTTGACACTGAGTGTATTTAGCTTGTTGGAAAGAAGGTTAAGAGGAAACTTGCTGACACTGTGTAAGTACCTACACAGGAAGACAGTTTTCAATAGGATAGGGCTTTTTCATCTCTCAAACAAAGGTATAACAAGATCCAGTGACTGGAAGTCGAAGCCAGACAGATTCAAACTAAAGATAAGGTGCAAATTTTAGCAGCAAGAGTAATGAATCTTGGGAACAATTTACAATGGAGGTGTTAGATTTTCCATGACTTGAAGGCTCTAAATCAAGGTGCAATGTCTCTCTAAAAGATATGCTGTAGCACAGCCATTATTTATGAAGCTACAGAAATTGCTAGGTGATATGTAGAAGGTTACATTAGATGGTCATAAAAGCACCGTCTAGTGATAAAATGCACTAATCTAAATAATGATACTAAATATTCCATCATAACAAATGGATTTTGCATATACCGTACCAGCTCAGTGTTAGTCAGTTAAAATTGCCTGCACTTCTAGGGCCCGATGCAAGTGGACAAAGTACACGGCTTCCTCGGCACCCCAACAACGGGCATATATTCATCCCTCCCTACAGACCATTTACAGCCTAATCCGTCATCTCCCGAACTCACCATTTCTCAGTGTAAAGGCTGTAATATTGCTCATTCATATATACACACACACACACACATACATCAAGGGTGCCTTATGGAGTTTGTTAAGAACCACATTTAGGCTCCTGAGAATGGTTTTCAGAACTGAGGTCCCTCTGGTCTGAAGGTATTGCCCGTTTCTCGGAGACGCTGTAATTCTCCTGGACTGCACTCTCCACTCTTGATAGAGTGTATGAGGGCAAACAGCTTAGAGAGCTGGAGTTAGTGAAACACTAAAAGTAAGGAACATGGTTTCCTGAGCTTTTTTCAGTTGATATAGCTAAAGGAGAAGCATAATCACAGGAATTACTTGCAATATTTCCCCCTTCTATTGCTGCAAGACCGATAGCTGTAGATGGTTTTCATTGCCCAGGTGGCTTCAGATGAACCTGAAATGTCCACTGGAGTTGAGACAAGTTGGCGTTTGCTCTAGAGGGTACCTGCTCTGGGTGGATGGCATGGTGTGCTGCTCAGCACCGAAGCTATCAAAGTACATTTGTCTGTGATATGGGGGATTAAACTCCGTTTTGCTATGTGTGCAGGACAGCTGTCGATCATACATGCCTGAAAGGTGTGCAAGGTATTCAGACAGGAGGAAGCCACAGCCAGCTACGAAATGAGAACAGGATTTCAAGTGCCAGGATGCTCTGAATATTCATCACTGTGGTTTTGGGTTTGGTTTTGTTTTTTAAGAAAATGATGAATTTGAGGAAAATTGAGCAAATAATTGCTGTCTGTGACAGCTGCAATTAATGTGCTAATAAGGTAAGGTTTCTGAAGCCCTTCTTTTCCAGTAACTAAGAAATTTTAGATACTTACCCCACTACTGCATGTTGTCAGTGATCATTCTGTAGGAAAAACTGTTATTTGGGGAGCATGAATACACTGCACATGAAAACTAAACCACAAAGAAAAGTTTCCTGGCAATGTCTATTATTAATCCAGAAGGACATTATGGCAGACAGGAAGGAAGTTCTTGTGGCTAATTCACTAACCTGGAGACCAGGAGACGTGGGCTTCATCACAGCTTTTTAAACATATCCTTCTGACCTTGGTGAGGCAACTCAACCTCTTGTTGCCCTCCGTTCCTGTGAATAGCAGTTGTTTTCCACTACCTTGTTTTGACATCTCTGTATTGTAAGCTCTGTTGTGCTGCCCATCATTTCTATGAGGTTGTATAGTACCCAGCCCCAGAGAGTCTCAATATCAGATGTCGCACATCATATTTATGAAAAATTGTAGGAAAGGGTGCTACCATCAATGCAAATGAAAACTTAAACTCTACAACTAGCAGAAAATGTGCTTGGGTTTACACTCCTGGAAGGAAAGGAGCTTCTCTCCATGGAGAGAGTGAAAACAATTAGCAGTCACCATAATTTTCATCCCTACATCACAAAAGTACTTTACGAAGGCTGATAAGTACCATTAACCCCGTTTTACAGATGGGTGGGAAACAGCATCATGGAGCAGCAAAGTGAGTTGCTAAAGGCCATATAGTAACTCAGCAGAAGCTATGCAAATAGAAACCAGGTCTCCTGATGCCAAGCCTTATTCCTTGGCCCACACAGCTTCTACACAGGAGACCTGACCTAATTCCAACATCTGTGAAAGCAGCATCCTCCTTTGCAACAAGCCTAAGCAGGTATATGGAATGAATGAATGAGCCTGCTTCTCCAGTGCTCACCATTCTTGTGCAATAATTGCTCTGCAGACGTTTTTGTGAGCTTGATAAATGTTTTATTTACATGGAAATGTCTCAGCTAACACCCACAGTAAACACAAGGCGGTAGTCAAAACGTTACTACATCTATTATCACAGAGAGTGGGCTGAAAGATATGGCTGCGTCTGCTGTGAGCAGGCCTTATTTTATTAGCACTGCAGTATTTCACTATTTGCATGGGAGATGAGCCATCCACTTTCACATGATGGTGACCATGATTTAAGGGCTCCCACCCCCTGAGGCTGCTTATTTCTCTATTGTATATTTGAAACCATTTTTAAATGACATTTGCAATTAAGACTCTAAGGAGGATGCTTATCAGTAGGGATGGCGTGTAGTAAATCGGGTGTCCGGGTTTGGCAGTGGTTTGGGAGGTGCTGCAAGTACGTGGCGCGTGGGTCCCTCATGCAGGCTTTGCTCTGCAGGAAACGCGGTATGGTCGTTACAACAGCGGGCAGGGAGCCAAGAGGCTGTTTCTAGTCCTGGCTTTGTTACCATGTCTGCATGAGTCATGTAAGGCTGGATCCACCCTGCTTAACTTCAGGTGTTTCACCGAGAAGCCTGATTTCAGAGTCTCGGGGCTCTTCTGTAGTTGATGGATCCATAAGATCTCAATCTCCCCTTGGAGCTGCCTGTCTATATTGACTGACAAAAAAAGCCTTTACACTCACAGTTAGTCTGTTCCTTACAACTAACTGATTTTGTGCAATTCCAGTCTTCAATGCTTTATTCTTTGACTGCATAGTGTAAGATTACCAGGTCTTTTTCATTAAACGTAAGGATCATCAGCCTCAAAGTTTCACAAACTGAATGCTCACAAACTGAGGTCACTGGGACTTTATTTCTTTAGGATTTCCTCTGTGTTTTGCGTATGTAAAATGGGTATCATGACAGTCTATCTAATTCAGTGGAGACCTGCAGCACAGAGGAACTGAAGCCTGAATTATTGATATATTTGTTCTAACCCAGATTTTATAGCCCGATTCATATTAACACCATTTCTGTAGGATAACTGTGGGCCCAGTGGTATCTTATTTAATAATGACCAATACCACATGCTCCAGGAGACCAAAGGACACTTAAGGTGATTAGGATTAAAGGCATAGTGGTTTCCTGCATTGGAGAACACCAGCAAAAAAAAAACCATTGATGCACAGAAAGCTGCTGCCAAAATACAAGTCCATGATGGATGGAAAGTGCTATGGAAATGCTAAGTAAAATATTATCATTTGTTATTACAGCTGCAGTGTAATGTGGCCATTTTTTATAGCTGAACATGTCATCTTGTTTCTTCTTTTGTCTCATTGCAACTTTCAGGAAGCTGTAGGTGATCTGCCGGCTGTGTATCTGTGTGCCTGAGTATGTACATGCATAAGTACAGGTACTGATTTGCATGAAAGAAAGCAAAGGAAGTCTTTTATATTTAATGTAAGAAATATAGGGAGAGGCTGCTTTGTCAGCAGTCTGAAGTCCTTTGGAATTTGGCTATTCAAGACAACTTATAAACACGTTCTCTGAGACACAAAAAAATCCCTATTCCCCAATAAAGTAATACTTAGTGTTGTGATAGCCTGGGGTGGGGATAAGGTGTGGGGATGGTCTAACATGATTTGGAAAAATTCTCTGCTAATGAGAAATCATCTATATGACTCATTCCTTGTCTGATTTTTATTTGTGGATTTTTTTTTTTTCCCACTTACTAATACCTATCCATCTCACTCGTTCTTGCTTTAGCTTTATTAACACACCCAGCAGCTGTGCTGCTATTTCACAGCAAATATCTTCCTTTGCAAAATTCAAGTGCTTAAGAATGTTTTACTATTTTAATAGTGCAATATTTGAGTACTATTATTTACCTCAATACGTATGATCCCAGTACTTTGCTTACCAGTTGTAAATGTGCGTGACACGGATGAACTTAAATTTGTCAGAAACAGGAGAGTATAAACATAAAGGGACAAAAGGGAGATGAAAAGAAAACCACTGGGTCAATTTTCTGAACATTTTAAATGGTTGTACACTAATGTAAGATGTATGGGGAATAAGCCAGAGGAACCGGGAATCTTAATACATAATTAGAATTATGTCTTAATTGGCTTAGCAGAGGTTTGCTAGGCTAATTCACATGACTGGAATATTGATGTAAAAAGGTACGGCTTGTTCAGAGAGGACAGCGGAAAAGAGAGAAGATGTGGTTTATAGATCAAGGACATATCATTGGCTCTGAGAGCCAGAATTCAGCGTGAGATGGACTTGCTGAAACCGTCTTGCTGAAATAGGAAGGAAGCCGTCAGAGTGGTGGGATGAGCTGGTGGTGACCATCAAAGAAGGCAAGTGAGACGAATGTCTTGAACAGATACTGGACTATTTCCGACCCCAGGGGCTGTTTTCAGTGGGGGACATTGACACCAAACGTCAGCCGGGACAGAAACACAGCAGGAATAGCAAATTCCTGGGTTGCTCTGGGAGCTGCCTTTTATCCCCAAAAATTAGGATGGTTGATGAAAGATAAAGCTCTTGTAGGTTTTTTTCTGACCAATAGATGGGAATTGGTTGAGAAAATAAAATAGGAAGATACCGAGAAGAGGGTGAATACCCTGATTCCTGGGAAGATGCGAGAGAACCAGAAAGTAAAAAGCAAAGAAGCTTTAAGAAAGGAGAAGTCAATAAATTCAGCTAATTGGTAGAGGAGATCTGATGGGAAGCAAATCTAAGGGGAAAGAGTTCCAAAAAGCTGACTGAGACAACTCTGGGGCTCAGATTATCATGTGGAAGGTGTACGAAGGTTAATAAGAGCTTGTCTGATGCATGATCATCTCCATTCTGTGAAATTTAGGAAAAATTGACAAGAGAAAGTAGAAGGTAGGTCAAATCAGTGGGAAATAATATAAGCACAAGCACATAGGGACAAAATCAGAAAGGACAAAATGTTATGCAAACGATTTACAGCAATATAAAGCATATTGGGTAGGTGCATTAGTAATAATAAGAGGAAGGAAAGAGCACGAAGAAATAACCCAGCAAAACATGTTTATTTTTAACTTGGATCAGTTAATTTGTTCACCATGCGGTCCTGCAAACTGTTGTACTGGCACAAATGAGCGGTAATGCAAGGGAAAGAGGGATGGGAAAGGGAAAGGAGGAGGAGGGGCTGGGAGCTGCCTAAAGCAGTTCTGTCACTAAAAGAAATGTAAGTGCAGGACCATTACTCAGTGGACAAAGAAAGAAAATAACTGATGATGGGGCTGAAGCATTTAATGCCTTTTTGCTTTAGTCTTTCCTACAAAGATTAACTGCAATTGGATGACTAACAAAATTAATACCAGAGTTGAAGGAGTGAGAACCATCAGTGAAACAAGGAAGGTATGGTAAGAAAGTGTTTGGACCAGTTAGATGTTTTCAAATCAGCAGAGTCTGATGTAGTTCCTCGTAGAATATTAAAGAAATCAACAGAAGTGCTCTGTTAATAGTTATCTTTGATAATTCTGACACATGATAAATTCCCAGTGTAAATCCTCTTCCTTGACTTCAATAAAGCTTTTGAAAGGCTCCGAGACATCAACCGTTGAACAAAGCTAGGCTTAGATGAAACTGCAGTAGAAGTGGATGTGCTAGAAGAATTTTTTGTCAGTGAAAAGAGATTCCGCATGAGGATTGGCAGTGGTCAGGTTTTGGTCCGATTCTGTTCAATATGTCATCGATGACTGGGAGGAGGGAATAAACGCCATTTCCCAGTATTGCAGATCGCACCAAGCAAGGAGAGCTTGTAAATATGTAGAAAAAATTATAGATACATAGAATTCTAACTGATCCTCGTAGATTCTCTGAAATAAGAAAGGTAAGTATGAAGAGCCCACTGGGGAGCAATCAGCTGCACTATTACAGGGAACAGTTCTGCCTATCTGTGTCTGAAGATCATAGCAAGTTTGGGCCTAAACTTGCAACAATATACTACAGTGAAAAAATATCATATCGGGATGTGTAACCAGATAGATATGCATGTCAGGTGCATTAATTACTCCCAATTAATACCTTAGAAGAGGTACCATGGCCAGTTCGGCACACCATACATTTGTATGAGCAGCAAAAAAGTCCAGTGAAAGGAAATTAAAATGATCAGAGATCACAAAGTGTGCCCACGGAAGGAAGGCTGAAGAAGTGGGATTTGTTCAGCCCAGAGAAGTGAGGGCTGAGGGACAGTCTTACGGTTCATGGTATGAAAATTTTGCTATGAAAAAGGATGTGAATTGTCGTGGTTTAATCTCAGTCAGCAACTAAGCACCACACAGCCGCTCGCTCACTCCCCCCCACCCGGTGGGATGGGGGAGAGAATTGGAAGAGCACAAGTTAGAAAAAGTCGTGGGTTGAGATAAAAACAGTTTAATAATTGAAATAAAATGATAATAATAATAATAATATGATAATAATAATAATACACAAAACAAGTGGTGCACAGTACAATTGCTCACCACCCGCCAACCGATGCCCAGCCAGTCCCCGAGCAGCGGCCCCCCCGGCCAGCTTTCCCCAGTTTATGTACTGAGCATGACGTCCCATGGTATGGAATGTCCCTTTGGCCAGTTTGGCTGTGCCCCCTCCCAGCTTCTTGTGCACCTCCAGCCTTCTCAGTCGGTAGAGCGTGGAAAACTAAAAAGTCCTTGGCTAGTGTAAGCACTACCTACCAACAACTAAAACATCGGTGTGTTATCAACATTGTTCTCATCCTAAATCCAAACCACAGCACTGTACCAGCTACTAGGAAGGAAATTAACTCTATCCCTGCCGAAACCAGGACAGAATACATACTGTACATGATCACCACAGACAATACAAGAAAACAAATATCCAGATGAAAAGATCTAGTTTAATAAAACTTTCTACACCTAAGTGTAGACAAACGCTAGGTGATTTTCCTAAAGAGGTAGAGTATGCTTCTAAGAACAGGCTAAGTAAGCATCTGTGTGGAATGGCATAGGCATGCTCAGACAGGGGATTGATTAAATGGCATCTCAAGGCTTCTTCCACTTCAGTCCTCTATCATACCATAATTTGTATCTTCTGAGTTTAGAAAAAGGGTTTCAGCCCAATACGTGGAGTTCAAATGAATTATGAAAGGTTACACGCTACCCTGTATTTTTCATTTGTTCACCTCCGAGCCCTTTACAAAAGAGCCAAGTGTTACTGGTACGGACAGAACAGAGAAGCAGCACCCTCCCAAACAAGTAAAACTGGATTAAAGTCTGGACCAAAATACAAGTCCCTTAAATCCTCAGGTACTTGAAGCCACCACTGCTTCTGCCAGGATATAATATAACTCAGAATAATTGTCGGTTGGATTTATCTCAGAGAGGAAAGGCTCATCTAATACATCCTGAGTCTGCAAAACTGACTAGGATGTGGAATGTGTTTTCTGGTACATGCTGCTTTCAGGAGGATCCCTGAATAATGTCCAAACCCTCCTTCATGAGATACTTGGCAATTGTTGTCCTAAATCTGACAAGAAGCCAAAAAATCTCATAAATGAAGATTCTTTTTTCCTTTTTTTCCTCCCTTTTTTTTTTTTAACAACATGGTGTACTCTGCTGATTTGAGCCAAATAACTTGATCTGTTCTTTAATAATAAAGTTTGTCTACCTCTTTAAGTAGCAGGATAGGGTGGGAGTTTTGGAGGAGGGGAGGGAGGGGTTGTAAAGGTGAATACCTCTGCATTGCACAACAGCAAAGCTGGGTTGAAATCCAGAACCATTTGAGCTATGCAGGAAAGGACTTCCCTGGCAAATGCATTATGGCATGGAGACCTTTTTGCCAGAAAGCACTTATGCAACCATTCGCAGCATGTTAACAGGCAGGCATCCCCAGTGATACCTATCACGAGAGCAACGGTGTGAATTCCACCTTCCTCGAGCCAACCTGGCTTGCCACCACCAATGCAAATGGCATTGCTGAAAGGGCATTGCTTCTCTGGGTCCATACACAATCCATCTGTCCAATCTGAAAAAGCCAAGACTTTTTCAAGGAGAATATTTATACCTGCAAGAATAACCACTGAGGCTCTCGCTACGGACAATGGAAAAGGACAAGCTGTTGAAAGTCAGGGGAGACTCATTTAAAGGCAATTACAGCTGGGAAGGTCTGAATATTTCCTCACGTGTACACCTGCCATACCTTTGTAAATTTTTGTGTGCACGTGTGATGGCTCTCATCATGAGGAAAGGAGGAGGACCAAGCGGAAGATGTTTATGAAGATACCTATCTTCAATAGAAGACTGGAGACAGAAAGACCTGCAAATTGCAAAACAATCCATCCTCAGGGAATTTCTAGCCCTGCTTTACCAAAAGGTTTCCACAAAACAAAAAAAAGCCTGAGTCTGAGTTAATTTGCACATATCTGAGACAAGTATGACCCTCTAAACGATAACGCTATTGGCCCTGTTTAAAGCTCTCTTTGCAACATAGCTGTTGCAGCAGCAGAGTAACACGCTGGTCCTGTGGGACTCCTGCAAATCCCAGAAGCTGGCAGCTTTCACAGCACACTGTAAGACTTCTGTTTTTTTCTGAAGTTTTGGCCTATGATTAATTGGTTTAATTTTGCTTAGCAAAGTTCAATTTATGCTTTACAGGCACCATTAGTATTTGAGTGTCTGCTTCTGTGGTGATGGATGCCATGTAGAGTTGGGTGGTTTTGGAAATGTTTTTCCTGTCCCCATAAAACTCTTCTGGATTTAAAAAAAATTTCATACTGAAGTCAAACCAAGCTCTCTTAAGAAGAGGGGGAAAAGAGCATGTACATATTGTGTCATTAGTAACGATTTGATTTTCAGAAAAGCCACTTTGGACATCAAGATCCTCCTGGGTCTCCCTGAGGTGAGTCTCTCTCGCTCACCCTCTGGTGCCCAAGCTCTTTATGTGAATAAATACATGGCTTTTTTGAGCAAGGACTTCAGTGTGCAAATTTCTTATGTCCCAAGTTAGTTTTTAACCATGGGACTAAAGAGCTTGTCTCTTTTCTGGCCGAATGAATATTTCATTATTTATACAGCTGCAAGAAGACCTCGCTGGTCATCAAGGGCTTTTGGGGTGAGTGACTTTCTGCTTCACAACCACATAGCTGCAGCCAGAAAGCTTTTTTCTGACAAAAGTTTAGGCCGAAACTGGCACAGCATAAGAAAGACATGGACCTGTTAGAGCGGGTCCAGATAAGGGACACGAAAATGGTCAGAGGGCTGGAGCACCTCTGGAACATCCCTGGAAGTGTTCAAGGCCAGGTTGGATGGGGCTTTGAGCAACCTGATCTAGTGAAAGGTGTCCCTGCCCATGGCAGGGGGGGTTGGACTAGGTGATCTTTAAAGGTCCCTCCCAACCCAAACTATTCTATGATTCTATAAAAGATTTAGGACACAAACTGGGCAGTAGCAATTCTTTTGAAACGGAATACAGTACTTCTCTTCCAGGCTAAATTCTATTTTCCCTTCATTTCCATTATACAAAAACTTTGCAAGTTGTCCCAGGTCTCCAACGTATTGGAACATTCAAGACATAAAAATATTCCACTGATTCCTGTTGAATTTGAATCACAAAATTTTCCTTTTCCCCCATGCATAGGTAGTAGAGTCATTGTTTCTCTGCCACTTCTCTCTTATTACTTGACTACTCTTGTCATTGGAAATGGTATGGATCAGGCACCCTGCTTCATAAAAAACAAGCAGGTTGCCAGGATCTAGGAATCTGCTAGTCTGTCTGTAAAATAAGTTACACCTACACCCACCTCTTCACATAGGTAGTAAGTTGGTTGATTTACTTCATTAAGAAAAAAAAAAAAAAAGGAAATGTGTTTTGGCCAAACCCTAATTCCTAATATTAGGAGTTGCCTTTGTCCCAGCAATAAACATTTATGCGCTGCATGAGTAGCAGTCAATGACCTGACATCAGGCTAAACAAGCACGAAGTGCATACTTGGGAGGACAGCTTCCTCACATTGTCAAAGTGAAACCAAGGGTGGACAGATCGTGTTTGTACTACTGTCTTTCCCCCTCCCCGTCCTCCTTACTTAGAGGTGTACAAAAGATAAGGTTATCTTGAACTTACACCTACATCTGAACTTAGAATAGAGATGTGTCCGAACAAAGCATAGGAGACCCAGTTTTTCACAGACATTGAGATTATTCAAATTCATTTAATCTGTGATATCTGACCCTCATAGCAAACTTCCTAGTAGCTCAGTTGGTTTGGCGGTTTTGACTTGTCATAACCTCTCTGCCAGATTGGGTATATGACTATTATACACATTAAGAAATCAGTTAAACATTCTTGTAACAATTATTAAAAAAAAATAATGAGACCACACACACACACAAAATCCTTTTCCAGTTGTGACCTTGGACATAAAACATCATTTATGTTAACGAAAACTAAGCTTTACCATCCAACCACCACCACCATCACCACCTAGCTTCATCTCTTCTACTGTTCATCTTTCATGCCAAACACTTCACATTCCCTTATCATAAAGTACGCAGTGAGCACGTAGATTTATTTGAAGCCAACATCAATGCTGATCTTTTTTGGCACCGTACAGAGGGAGGTGCAGAGTTATAAAGCTGCTGGCAATTACCTTTCCTTACTGACTGAACATCACTTGAACATGTGATATGCGTTGCAGCATGCAGAATGTTTGACATCCCAAATCTTTCCTTGTCAAAGCAGGAGTAGTACCTGATCCCACAGCTACAATGGCTTCATTCCTTGAAAAACTGCTAGCAGCTATTGTGTTTTCAGATTTCTTCTATAACAAGGTTTCAAAGTTGTCTGTTGAATGTCAGCATCAAAGATGAAGCTGATTTTATTCCTATATTTTGGGCTTTTGAGTTAAATATACATTATTGAAATGTCTTTTTGAGGCTTCCCTTACTAATGAGTGTTTTCAGAAATAAATATTGGGTGCCACAAAAAAATTGTTTTGCATTTCTGTTTCATTTCCTGTCATTTTGTAAACTCTTTTGAAATCAGCCAGTCAAAATAGTAAACAGATGTTCTAATAATAATTAACAAGAACTTCTGCAAGTAGGGGAAGTAACAGTGCTTGCAAACCTATGGGTTTCTGTTCTACTCTACCTACAACCCCCCTCCACCACAACAGCCCCATTTTTTTCCTTCCTTTCTGACTTCCCTATGATCTCAGCTCCCACTTCCACAGCCTGCAGATATCCCGTAGATAATCATTTCCCCTCAGTACCCTCCATGCCTCCAGGCTCTCTTCTGAGTCTAGCAATTACCAGCTGGCAAAAGGCACCACATGCTGCCGCTGGTTCCAAAATACACATGTGATAACTGGCTGGCCACTACAATCAGGCTGACTGTGCAGTGTCAGACCAAGCAGAAAAAAGTCCTATCATAGCCTTTCTAAGCTGAAGGCTTGCTCCCAGATTTGGAGGGTATTAATTTCAGCCTTTTCCTCCTACTCTGCCATTAATTTTCATGAAACTTATCAGTACCTCATTATATTTTCTTGCAGACTTCTAGCCCTTGTCCAACATGATTAATTCAACAATGATTTCAGTTTTTAGTAAGGGCACTGATAAACAGATGGACAGACAGAACAACTGCATAAAGCTTCAGGAACCCAGAGTAAAAATTAGACTGTCATGAAGATTGCACTCTAAGGAGCTCAGGAGACTTGATACCTATTCATGAATCTTACTTCATGGCATCACCTCATCAGAGAGATAAATATTATTTTCCTTAATTTATAAGTGGGTCAACAGAGGCATGAAGAGGTTAAGAGACTTCTCAGGGTCCTAGACCGAGTCTATGGTAGGGCCAGGGATATTTTTTTTGATTGACTTGTACTGTAACCTCAAAGCCACTGTACTTAATTGGGTCTTTAGTAAAGGTGTGGCTTTGCCATGAAGCAGGACTAGGAATAAAGGTGCAAACCATAGAGAACCTTTTGGGCTGGCTGGCATGTCCTGACTTATTGGATCCTTGACCCATCCTTCTTACAAGCAGTGGATACTGTCACCTGAGCCACAGTCCCTGCGTGGGCAGAGGGGCAGAAAGGGATAAGGGAAACAGACGGCACTTGCAAACTCACTAGATTTCTGTAGGTAAAATTTTCTATCCCTGATGCCCATCTTGTGAGCCCTTGGCTCCTCACGTTTGTCTTGTGTGTTCTCAGCAGCTCACCCTCAGATCCCGCCATGGGCCCATGGCTCAGTTCCTTTTTTTCTTTCCTCAGGGCTCCTCCTGCATTAATACTGGCCGTGCCCGACTTTCTCCTATGACTAGGTTTGCTACTGAGACTGCCTTTGCACTGCCTCCTCTCAAATTCAGATGCTTTCGATCAAGCCTTCTCTGTTAGCCCTTTCCTCTCCTTAAAGCAGATGACAGTTCCTCGCTGCAGGACACCCCCAAGGGACATGCGACTTGGCTGGAAAGGGAATAAACCTCAGGAGCCCTAATATGAAATTCTGCCTCTCAGTGAAGTCAACAGCAAAAATTTTATTCCTCAGCCCTTTCTCCCATAATCCCATGATTCTTGTTGCCTGGAGTTGCACCACTTTTTTCTTAAAGGCTTTGGTCTCAGCTGAGTTCCCCTGGATTTATTGCATATTTTCTTCACAACAGCCATTTTAAGATTCTTTCAACTCCTTGGGTATGACCTTATCTTCTGGTCTCTATCTCCTGATTTGGTCTGGTGACCTCCACACACATCATAAAGAGAGGTTAGAGACGTTTACCAGGGAAATCTCTGTCCTTCAGACTCAGCTTTGTCCTCCCAGACTGAACGGCTCTTAAAACCCTGGGCGTTTGTATGATTAAGGACTCAAGGAACCCCATGAAAGACCCTGTGATTTGCACAGCTATTGGTATTTTAAACCACAGGGCTTAGATCTTCCTGCACCTCACGACATGAAACATGTTTTCACTTATGAGTCTAATTATTTTTAATCAAATTATGTGGCTGCTAGGTTTTCCCTATTATCATGTCCTGAGAAAAGATAGCCTTGGGACCATCTCAGATCATTTTAATAAGCCACAAATATTTTGAATGTGTCTTTTCTTCATTCCTCAAATGTAGGTTTGCCCACTGGAAAAAAAAAAAAAAAAAAAAAGAAGCAAGAAAATGTGACATTGTTTTTAAAGACAGTCCCAAGGAAAAAGGAAAGAAGGGAAAGGAAAGAAAAGGGAAGGGACAGAAAAGGAAAGGGACAGGGACAGGAGAGGAGAGGAGAGGAGAGGAGAGGAGAGGAGAGGAGAGGAGAGGAGAGGAGAGGAGAGGAGAGGAGAGGAGAGGAGAGGAGAGGAGAGGGGAGGGGAGGGGAGGGGAGGGGAGGGGAGGGGAGATGAGGGGAGGGGAGAGGGGAGGAGAGGGGAGGGGAGGGGAGGGGAGGAGAGGGGAGGGGAGGGGAGGGGAGGGGAGGGGGAGGGGAGGGAAGGGAAG